>NC_141900.1:59078673-60328673 GCF_057802395.1 Ceratotherium simum simum | reverse complement strand
AGGCGAGGCAGGGAGGACAGGTAAAGGAAGATGGCAGCCCAAGCAGCTTGCAGTCCTTCGAAAGGGAAGATCCTCAAGTCTGGTGCTTTGAACACCAGAATGATGTTAATCAGGGGATTTTTTTGTATTGGCATTGTCAACATTTACATTCACTTTACACATTGGATTTGCATCTGAAAAGACAAACTATAATCAACATTTAAGGGATAACACTCATATTTGCATATGATTGAGCAGACGTGTTAAGTAATTTTAGCCAGGCTGTTGCTAGGAAACCAATTAATAATGCTCTACATTTCATTAAAAATGGAGTTCTATCTTTGCTTTCATTTAACTTCACAATTCAGCTGCTTGGGCTACACCTTTTCTCCCTCGGTAAATTGTGACAGATAAATTATCGTTTTACTAAATTTATTTCTGTGATTATAGTTGTTAGTCATATCTGTCAAGACAACTTCAAAGCTTTTTTTTTTTTAATCCTTTGGAAGGGGGACTGAATTTCAACTGTTAATCATTTTTTCCTCCATAGCTTATGGGGACTTAAATCGTATTTTTGTGAAGGCCTCACAAATTGTGGGTTAACAACAACAAAAAAAATTAAAGCAATCGCTCCTGTTCCATAATTGCACCTTCTCAGTGTGGTGACTAATAATTAGAATATTAGTCACTATTCAGAAAGTGACAGACAGCTGATTAAGCATTCAGCTGCATTTTGTTTCTCTCTGCCTTTCCATGGTCTGGAGGCTAGACCAGGTTCTGTCCCTTACGCAGTGCAATTAAAATTTTCATGACTTGATTTTACATAATAGACTCCTGCTCTTATGAAGAGAAAATACATTTTTAGCGACTAGAAGTGCCTCTTTGAACCAATCAACTGGGCAGTTGCATTTAAATTGTAATGACATTTTGCAGCTTAGCATTTTGTGGTATTGATCTGGTGAAAACGCTCATTAAAAAACAAAATTAGTTTCTATTCACATCTGTTTCACAGTATTTCAATCACTTTATTTGGGTGATGCATACAAATGCATCTGGTTCTTCAACTTAGCTAAAATGGTGATCTCACCCATTTTCTAAGGGCTAAATAAAGCAAATTAGAATCTGCTTTCATATTTTATATTCCACTTTGGTCTTCTGGATCTAAAAGTGTAGTGCAAAAGAGGACATGGAATTTGGAAGCAGATAGCCCTGGAGTCAGATTCTGGCTCAGCCCCCTCTGGCCTTGTGCCTCAGTGTCCTCATTTGTCACACAGAGAAGAAGGGATGGCCCTGAGGAGAAGACGACACCTAGGATTGTAAAGAGTGGGGTGGGCCGTGGATACTTGGCAAACATTCCTTCCTTTTCCCTCCAGAACTGCTTGGGCACTATATTGGTTACCAGGGCTGCTATAACAAATGCCACAGACTGGGTGGCTTAAACAATAGAAATATATTTTCTCACAGTTCTGGAGGTTAGAAGTCCAAGATCAAGGTGCCGGCAGGGTTGGTTTCCTCTGAGGCCTCTCTCCTTGGCCTGCAGGTGGCTGCCTTCTCCCTGTGTCTTCCCCCTGTGTCTTCCGTTTGTGTGTATCTGTGTCCCAGTGTGCTCTTCTGAGATAAGGACACCAGTCTGATTGGATCAGAACCCACCCTAAGGGCCTCAGTTTAACTTAATTTCTCTTTAAAGGCCCTCTCTCCAAATATAGTCACATTCTGGGGTATTGGGGGTTAGGGCTTCAACATATGAATTTTGGGGGGACACGATTCAGCCCATCACGGGCACTAACCCAGAAGATGCACATGGCACATTTCTGTCTTCAGTTCACTCAGTTTGGTTCCTACTCAGTGGTCAACACAACTGACACATCATCCGAAAAGGAGTCAGGAAATGGGGTTCTTTGGTTATGACTTTTCTGGTTAGGTCAGAGTTCATCAGAAACACTTAGTAATACTTAACACCCTCCTCCTTATTTTTAGTTTTTATTTCAACCTTTTTGGATATATTCTAAGGCCACTTTTTCATGACCTTAGTAGTACATGAGGATCATCAACCTTAGGCTCTTAAGATCCTTATTTTTATTCTCCGTTGCTACTAGACGTGGATATACAAGGGATAGGCCATAGGGATAAATGTCCATTTCCCCTTTGTAAATGAATTGTGGAGAAGTGTTTGGCTCTGAGATGGCTGGCAGGGGCCAGGCTTTGGGGCCAGTACACAAATGGGCAATTGGAATTGAGTGACACAAATACTGTAGAGAAGGTTATTGATTCATTCAGCTAATACTTACTAAGCCTACTGTGTGTCACTGTGCTGGTACCACACTGTGGTTACAATGATAAATAAAAAAGGTCGTGGTCTCTAGTCTTATAGAGCTTATAGTCTAGTGAGGAAATAGATTTTAATCAAATAATATCACAGATCCGACAGTACAGCTTTGATAAGTGCAGGAAAGGAAAGGCATGTGAGATTATGAGGGTGAATAATGGTGGGGATCGGGGATGGCTTTCCTGGTTCAACTGAGATCTGAAGGGTGGTGAGGCTTACCTTGCTGAAGGGGTGAGCAGTAGGGGTGTGGTGCTGGGGGTGGTCATAAGTTAGAATATAGGCAGGAACATTTCAGGAGAGCAGACTGCATGTCCAAAGGCCCTGAGGCAGAAAGGAGCTTAACGTGGAAGGCATGAACTGAGAAAAGGACAGTGTAGCTAGAAAAGAAAGTAAAGGAGGATGTAGTAAGAGATGTAGCTGCAAAGCCTTCTAGGAAGACTAGAGGAGTTGGAAAAGGCTTCCTAGGGAAGTGACACCTGTATCTTTACGAATAACTGTGAGTGATTTCCTCTGGTAGAGAAGAGGGAGAGGCATGTTTAGATAGAATATCATAATTTGGTGTGTGGCTGAAATGTCACTTATAGGAAGGAACCCCATCATTCCAGTTAATGGAAGTTCATACTTCAGTGGGTTCAGGCTAACTGGGAGTTTACTAGATTTGCCATGTTGAGATGTATGTGCTCACACCTAGGCAGGGACTCATTAAATAGAGAATGAATGAATGAACAAATGAATGCTGTGTTACTGAATGGGCAGTGTTGGTGGGTGATGCTCCAGAGTTGACCTAACCTTAGAAGCAGTGATACATTAGTGTTACAACTGTTCAGGTCTGGTGGACTAATGGAAGGCTGGCTGCACTGTCATCTCAGGCCCAGCAGACCCCCAGCCTGTCTCTTCCTCCTCTGCAGATCTGGGAGGGCCCCTTAAATCCTGCCCGCTGGCCCAGTCTCACCCTAGTTGCCTGAACCTGTTCCAGCTCAAGGCAGGAGAAACCAGAAAGAGTGCCAGCCCATGGTCTGGGTCAGCAGTTATTGTTAGGCCAACCTAGGTCACAGTGGCCCTGTTCTAGTAAGTGAGGTTCAGATAATCACATAAGCTGAGCAGCAGAGTGTGTTCTGGACATAGTGGGCAGTCCTGACTGGGTGAAAGATGTCCTGTCTGCAGGGGAGGAATGGAGGGAGAAGCTGGAATAGTAGGTTGGGAGCACATTAGAGAAGATTCTGGCAGCTGTATCTCTGACTGAAGAACTCGTATGTCATCTGGTTTTGGTTCAGCCATGAATCTTTATTTCTTTCCCCAATGAAGCTAAAATCAGATAGAAGAAGATTTAAATTGGAGCTTAGAATGTTTTTTCCTGCTTTTAAAAACTCATTTACGGGCCGGCCCCGTGGCTTAGCGGTTAAGTGCTCGTGCTCTGCTGCTGGCGGCCCGGGTTCGGATCCCGGGCGCGCACCGACAGGCCACTTCTCCGGCTATGCTGCGGCCGCGTCCCACATACAGCAACTAGAAGGATGTGCAGCTGTGACATACAACTATCTACTGGGGCTTTGGGGGGAAAAAAATAAATAAATAAAATCTTTAAAAAAATAAAAATAAAAATAAAAACTCATTTACTTAAATAGAAATAAACAAGACCACTTGCTGGCTGCTGTTAGGTAGGAAGTCTCTATATTTCGAAGGTTTTCATAAATGTAAGGAATATTCTTTGATCTTAACCAAGAGTTTCTTCCCGTGTGTATATTGCCACCAAACTATCCTCTGGGTCTGAAGATAGCTTAAGAGAGAACTATTGATGGCTTCCAAGGTTATGGCATTCAGCTATACCAAAAGACTACAACATCAAAGGATTATTATAAATTGAGGGCACAGATTTACTTGTGAATAATGGAACAGCTGCCTAAAACAACATCTGAGGGGCAATTACCTCCAGTCTAATTTGGTGACCGTGGGCTTCATAATCTGTGGCCAATTAAGTACTATCAGTTCTTCCAGCCCCCACAGAGAAACGTACAAACAGGAGACACTCTTATCTACATTGGCCACATGTGCACGACTGCGCATCTGTTAAATTTGACTTTTTTCAGCTTGAGCAAAGGATAAACTGGTCTTTCACTTTTAGGAGATTGAGGAAACATTATTGAGCACACATTGCCATTTCAGTAGGCACAAGGAGTGGAAGGAAAACATGATTTCCCCTTGGGTTTCATATGAATAGTGGGGAAGAAATCACATGGATGTAGGGGAATAGAAATGGAGCTCATGTTAAAAATCCTGGCATTTATATATCATGCTCCATCTCATAGTTTTGTAGATGACTTCTGGGCTCTACGAGCCTGTTTCTAATTATACTTCTCACAGGGTTATTCTTTTTTTTTTTTCCCCCCCAAAGCCCCAGTAGATAGTTGTATGTCATAGTTGCCCGTCCTTCTAGTTGCTGTATGTGGGACGCGGCCGCAGCATGGCCAGAGAAGTGGTGCGTCGGTGCGCACCCGGGGTCCGAACCCGGGCCGCTAGCAGCGGAGTGCGTGCACTTAACCGCCAAGCCACGGGGCTGGCCCTCACAGGGTTATTCTTATTTTGCATTTGTAGATACTTTTAATTGCATCTGCATTTTACCTCTACCTGGGTACTCCTGCTCTAAGTGGCCACCTCCTTCAGAGAGCTCTCTCTGGCTCTCACGGGGGTCAGCCTCCTGGCCAGAGAAGAAGGTAAAGCAGGATACGTGGAGCCCCGAATTTCATGGGGGCAGTGAGGGGAGAGCAGTCTGGAATCTGGAAAATGTATGGGCTTAGGGTTTAGCCGTTTAGCATCACTGAGGTCTCAAGCAATCTGCAGGAAGTGGAGAATTGCAAAGAGGCCAACAGTGCAGAACTGGGCAAATCCACCAGTTGCGGTGGCTTTTCCAGGTTAGTTAGGCCTCAGCTGGGCAGTAGCTCTCAGCAAGTCATCAGACAGCTTGGGAACATGTGCATGGATTCCAGGGGAAAAGAACTGCGTGTAATTAGCACTTAAGACGTCTTCCTCGACCTCGAGGGACAAAGGGAAGGATGCCTGCCCGTCTGCCATTCAGTTATTCACTTTTTTTTTTCTTTTTTAGCACTTGATACTATGACTTAAACTCTCTATGCCTCAACTTTCTCAGCAGCAAGATGGTTTTGATGAACTGGTGTCAGAGGTTTCCCTTGGCTCTAATGTTCTGTGATTATGGAATTCTATTAGGGAGTGCAAAGAAGAGAACAAGCATCTGGACCTCAAAGATCTATACTCTAATTAGGGAGTTTCATTAAATCCATGAAAAGCACGAAAAAAGAAAAGAGAAAACCACAAGCACTTTACAAGAAAAGGGATGTCGCAAGACGGAAAGGGACTGATGGCCCCTGCCGTGGGTGTGGGTTCCCAGGGGAGTCTTTATGGAAGTTGGAGGGTTGGATTGTGTATTTCAGGATGGGCAGGGTTTAGAGGATGAGGGAAGGAGAAGGCATTCCGAACAGGAAGGTGAGGGAAGGCCATAGTGGGACAAATGGAAGACTACATCCGTCTTGCACACTACTGGATCCAACACGTAGTAGAGGTCTGTTAGGCATCATTGAATATATAAATATACCAGAATATAACTTCTGGTATAGATTTATTTATAGATATGTTTACAGTTGTCTAGGGGACTAGTGAGATGAAGGGCAGGGAAAGACGAGATTAAGCAGGAGTTTTTGTCTGTTCATTGATGTGTCGCAAATGCCTAGAATAGTGCCTGGCGAAAAGTAGGACTCCGTAAATATTTGTTAAATGAATGAAATCATCAGTGACATGACTTCAGGCTGTCATGTATGTAATGGGGAACATTAGAGGTTTGGGAGAAAGTACCTTTTGGGAAGAGTTCATGGCAATTTTCTATAGAATCGTTTGTAACTGGGGGAGTAAGGAAACCAGTTAAGAGATTATGAAGTAGGCACAGGGTCCTGAGGAGGCCCTGAAATAGATGAGTGGCCTTGGAACAAAAAGGAAGAGCAGGGTGGGGACATCACAGAGAAAGACTTGGTGAGTGGCCATCACAGGGTGTCAACAGTCAGAAGATGCCTAAGGTGTGAGGTGTGAAGGAGTCCAGGCAAATTGGAAAGTGATAATATTATTGATATAGACAGGGGAAGCAAGGTAGGGTTTTGTTGGAGGGGAGGGGCAGTGGGCATCAGTGGTTAGTTTTAAATACTAAGCTGTGGGGCCGGCCCCGTGGCTTAGCGGTTAAGTGCGCGCGCTTCGCTGCTGGCGGCCCCGGTTCGGAACCCCGGGCGCGCACCGACGCACCGCTTGTCCAGCCATGCTGAGGCCGTGTCCCACATACAGCAACTAGAAGGATGTGCAGCTATGACATACAACTATCCACTGGGGCTTTGGGGGGGAAAAAAAAAGGAGGAGGATTGGCAATAGATGTTAGCTCAGAGCTGGTCTTCCTCAGCAAAAAGAGGAGGATTAGCATGGATGTTAGTTCAGGGCTGATCTTCCTCACAAAAAAAATAAAAATAAAAATACTAAGCTGTGATATGGGGGTGAATTGCCTCCATTAGGCACTTGCAAGTTGAAAACAGGTTGAAAGCCAAGAGATGGTCTCAGGGCTGGAGATCAGGTTTGTGAGGCCTTCTCTTGAGTCTGCAGGTTGATTGGAAAGCAGCGGGTTTGGGAGGAGGTAAGGAGATAGGGAGACCACCCCAGGAGGAGCATGACCATGGTCTCTTCGTTCACAGGGCTGTTGGCTTCCACTTCAGCTGTCTCTTTTAGAAACATCTCAGAGGTCTTGGAAGCTACACTTTGGTCATGTCTGGGGGAGCTGTTACTCCACAGGATTCTCCTGACCCACTTCATCAGCATTTCCTTTATTTCTTACATAGGATCATTTTGTTGCCATTGTTATTTTTCTGGTACTCTTATCACCTATGTGAAATGTGTGTCTAATACATGAGCATCCTCTGTAGGAACTGATCCCCTTCCGATTTTTGAAGGATATACCACTCATAACTGTGTGTGTGTATGTGTGTGTTTCTGTGTGTGTGTGTGTCTGTCTAAATCTCTCTTAGAAACGGAACTATGATAACTAATTTTACAACCTCAAATGACAGGGAAATATGTCTAATATGCGTCAATTGAATAAAACTTGAAAGATGCTAATACAGAGGGTTTGAGTTAATACTGGAGTAAAAGGGCATTTATCATAGAATACTATACCTGCCTCATTTTTACCTTAAAAATTCCAGTTTACTAGAAACTTTTGAATAGAAGTAATTGGGAATGTTCAGTCCTTGTTAAAGAATATCATTTTCCATGCTTGTTTTGGCAGCACATACACTAAAATTGCAATGATACTGAGAAGATTCACATGGCCCTGTGCAAGGATGACACACAAATTTGTGAGGCAGTCCATATTTTTATTTGTCTTTATGAAAACTCAAAAAAATATCATTTTTCACTTTTCCAGCTGAGGTGGACTAGATATTTTCTGAATCACCTGTTTTCTACCTCCTTTCTTTCTTTGCTGTAATTCTTTTGAATACGACGCTGGAGATCATATAAAATGAACTTGGGTAAACCAGGATTCTGATGAGAGTTTTGCCAGACTTTAATTGTGTTGTGTTGCTTGCCTTTTAAACAAATTAATTGTGAAAAATAATTTAGCAGCCTCCAAATTGTCAGCTTCTCAATGGCAGTTTATGTCTGTATATCTCTTCAAGTCAAGCATCTGCTTAAAAGATATCGATGATGATGTGGGAGTAAAAACATTGCTGTAGGAATGCAGTTTTGCAAAACTTGGCAGTTCCCATCAATAATTGAATAGCATAAATTATATTTACCTCTGTAGTGTCTAGACCAGAGAATTAGAACCATGAGTTTATAAAAATCCAGGTTTCTGTCTACACAAATAGAAGAGTATTTAAAAATTGTGTTTTCAATGGGATAATGATGAAGTTTTTAGTATATGGTATTGAACCAAGTGGGTAGCTGTCTGGAGAAAGATGAGGTTGGTTCTATAACTCATACCATTAAAAATAAACTCCATCTTGATTAGTTCATTTTATATAATGATGAATGTGATATTCAAAAGCATTATGGCAAAGAAAGAAGGGAGAAATCAGGAAGGCAATTCATAAAATGTCTGGTCTACCTCAGTTGGGAAAAGTGAGAAATGATATTTTTAATAAGGATTTCAAAATTTGAGTAGATATTCATATCTGCTTAAAATCATAAAAGGACTAGAGGAAAATGGGTAAATTCCTTTATAACTTTGAAGTAAGAAGGCTTTTTAAAATATGACTCAAAATTCAGAAACCATAAAAGAAAAAGATTTATAAATTTGACTAAATTCAGATTAAAAATTTTACTTGGTAAAAAACACAATAAGCAAATTCAAAAGACAAATGACAATCAGGGAAAACAATATTTGCAATGGACAAAGGGCTTACCTCTCTATATAAAGAGCTCCTACAAATGAATAAGAAAATGACTGGCAGACCAGTAGAAAAACAGGCAAAGGACATGAACATATTATTCACAGAACAAGAAGTGCAGATTTTGTCTTTAAACCTAAGAAAAGATCTTCAGACTCAGACATAATAAGAGAAATGCAAATTTAAACTATACGGCAGACTCTATAAGATTGCCAATACAGTTACCCTTTGACCCAGCGATTTAGCTACTGGTAATTTTTCCCTGCAGGTACATCTGAATACGTATAAAGTGACGTATATCGGAGGTTTTTCATTAGACCATTGTGTTTTTTTTAATTTATTTTTTTTTATTGAGGTAGCCATTGTTTGTAATAGAAAAGATTGGAAGCGATTCAAATATCCACTAGTAGGAGACTGGTGAAATAAACTATGATTCATCCATACAATTGAAAATGGTTGTAGCATTTAGAAAACATGGAACCTCTTTATGCAGTGATATGGAAAGATCTCCAAGATATGTTATTAAATGAAAAAAAACAAGTGTAGATCAGAACATGTAGTATGAGACCTTTGGTGTAGAGAGGGGACAAAATATGAGCTGATATTCATATATGCTTGTATCTGCATGAAGAAACATTGAAAGGATAAACAAAAGAAACTCAGTAAAAACGCTTACCTTTAATGGGTGGGTGGGGGATGGGGTGGACAGACAGAAAAGAGTAGGAGCAGCACTGTTTGTTGTATTATTTTTATCTGTGAACCATGTGAATTATTCCCCATTCAAAACAAAAAATAAGTTACGTGTTTGTAAACTTGCATTTCAGTGGTAGTTTAGCCTATGTCTGAGGAAGTATCTGCCCCGACCTTTGTCATCTCTTGTTTGGACTCTTGGCTACAGCGTCCTAAGTGGGTCTTGTATTTGGTTTATCTAGAGCTGTGCTGTCCAATAATGGTAACCACTGGCCGCATCTGGCTTTTGGGCACTTGAAATGTGGCTCATCCAAATCAAGATGTGCTGTAAATGTGTCGGTTTAGAAGACTTAGTATGAGAAAAAAGAATGTAAACTATCTCAATAATTTTAAAAATATAGACTACATGTTTAATAATAATAGTTTGGATTTGGGAAGTTAAAATCTATTATTAAATTAATTTCACTTATTTTTTCTCTTTCCTTAAATGTTGCTACTAGAAAATTTAAAATTATATATGTGGTTTGGCTCTGTGGCTCACATTTTATTTTTTTTGTACAGCGCTGATGTAGACTCCTGTCTGCACTTGGCATGTCTGCCAGAATGACTTTCTTAAAAAAAAAAAAAAAAAAAAAAAAAGCTAAATGTGGTTTAAAACCTTCTCTGACTCCTGGATGCCTATAGAGACCCTTTGTAATGGTCTCTGAGATGCTTCCTTTACTGGTTTTCCACCTTCTCTTACATATAAACATTGCTTTTCTTTACTCCCTGGACTGCAGGCCCTTCGTAAATGTGAGCCTTTGAACACGCTATCCTGTCTCCTTGCGATGTCCCTAAACCTCCATTTCGTTACCTTGAAAACTCCAACCCATCTTATAAATCCAGTTCATGTGGCCCCTTCTTTGATGAAGCTTCCCTAGTTCCTCTGTCCCATTTCCTTATGGCATTTGGTAAACCTGTGTGTTCTCATGCTTACCACCTAAGACCTCCATTAACCTTCTCAGGGGTATTGTCTCCCTCACCAGACTGTGAGTGAGCTCCTCAGGGGCAGAACCCATTCATTTTTATATTTCCAGAACCTGAAACTGCCGGTAAATAAACTCTAAAAAGTCACTAGGAAAGGGAGGTTGGTTGTGTTTTGTTGAGAGCACACCATGCCCCATTTGCCTGGCTGGCGCTTGTATTTGTCTGGTCTGTATATTGAGGAAAGCAAGCTCAAACCCCGTAGGTCCTCCACTGGTTAAGAATAGGACCCTTTGGAATGTTCTAGCTTTAAATGGGCCAGCCTCTCTACAGACAGAAGATTACACACTGCAGAGACATCAGTAGTACCAAACCCTCAGTGAGCCCTGGTCTTCGGGGTTGTGTTCAGACTGGAAGATGAGAGGTGTTTGTGTTTAGTCAGAGAGCAGAAATCTCCAGGCTGGCTACTTGCCCATGTTTCCAGAAGGTAAAGGTGGCAGGTGGTTGCCAGAAGGTGAAAGCATCAGTGGAGGCCTGCCAGCCACAAGAAGGCTGCGAGCTGGAATAATGAAGTTCTCCATGGTCTTGTCAACGGGCTCTTACTTTGGTGACCGTCTCTGTGTTGTTAAGGTTCCCATTGTCCTTCTCTTCTGCTTGTGGGGACTTAAAAGAGAAAAGAAGAGTAATAAACAGAATATCCAGGATCTGTGAAGCAAAGATTTTTAGAAGGAAAAATTGGAATTTTACAAGAAACTTCTCTCCTTAGCTAAGTAACTAAAAGGGCTCATGTTTACACCCAGATTTTAGAAGCTTCCTTACCATTGCTCAGGGTGCATATATTATATAATGATTCGGATCGTTTCACTAGGCAAAGCTTCTTGTGCAGCTCTCATAATCAGGTGAATGAAGAGCTCTTTTTTTTTGGCAAAACTTTGAGGGCTAGTAGTGTAGTAGAAAGCCCAGTGTTGTCAAGGAGCTAGAAAAACTGGTCTGAACCCATGATTGCCACTTACCTAGTGGTGTGAGCATAAGCAAGTTACGTCACCTCTCTAAACCTCATTTTTCAGTGAAACGAGGTTATGTAATACCCCTCCTAGGTTGTGAGCATTACAAAAGGAAAATGAATACCGGTGCCTAACACAGTGCCTGGCCCATAGTAGGTTTTGGTAAATAAGATTTATAGTTCCAATACAAATGTAGATGTTCTTTTGCAACTCTCTGGCGCCGAATCATCAAATTAACACACCCAAGGCAGGTGACCTTTCACAACTGTGGCAGACTGCAGGGATTGCTCAACAATAGCAGTCCTTAGTAACTGCTCTCCGGAGCCTCACCATCATCTGCGGGAGGGAGGGAGGTGGGTAAGGAGTCAGGACAGGTGGGTTTGAGAATTGGCTTTGCCATTCTCTAGTCCCATGAGAATTCAGTCTGCCTCCTTGATCCTGAGTCGCCTTGTTTGTAAAATGATGTTGATCTTTTCCATCTCTAAAATGCTCTAGTTCTGTCTCCCAAAAGCAGCAGAAGCAGGCCCCTGGCGGCTACGCTGTGTTGTTTGTGGGGTAGCAGTTCACTGGGTCAGACAGAACCCGGACACTGCACAGCAAGGCTCTACCACCTCCAAACAGAAGGGGGGTGTTCTGCTTTCCCTTGGGGATTATGTTCCAAGGCCAAGGTCTTCTTTCTGGGCTCCATTCCCCGTGGTCTGCTCTTACCTTCTCCCAGGATCCACTCGGCTGCTTTACTCACCAGAAATGCTTGCTTTTTTTCTGGGGTTGAGATCTGTTCCTCATCATTCTTCTGACGAGAGAGAATAATCATTTTTAAGAGGGAGATTATCAGCAGGCTTTTTTTTAAAGTGACTTTTGCGCTTAGTAAACATTTTTATGAAAATTTTGCTTTCTCTTAGGCCCTTGAGATCTGTATGTTCCCCTTCTCTGCCTCCCCATCTTACCTGACTGCTCACCTTGAGGAGCCCATCCTCCATTCTTATTTGAGATAGATGAATGCAGTACTTTATATGCCTTATGACCAGATAATTTGAGCTAGCAGTAATCAAGATTTGGGGCTAATTATCTTTAAAGGGTAATCTCATTGCTGCCCATAATTGATCTTGCCTTAAACCCACTATTGCACTTCTTTTGTCACATGATTAAAAAAGAAAAAAAATGCTTTGGGCAATAAACTTTTGAAAACAGGTTTCCTACATTCAGTTCTTTTTCAAACCAACTTTACAAATTTCAAGTGTGCCTTTATTAATGTCGTGGTTTGCCTGCTTTATATTACGTATTCAAAATAAAAGAAAACTAAAACAGTTCATCATTGAAGTGAATGTTACAAAATCAGCATCTGGTTTGAATAATAAGTTTTTTTGTCCAAGTGTTTGCTTCATTGAATGAAGCTAATAAAACTGCCCTCGATTGTTAGGTCAGTGACTTTTCCTTCACTGACTTTTGGTTCCTTTCACTTGCCAATTTGGAGGCCACTAAGGTTTCTTCCAGAAAGTTCTTTCCTAGTGGTACTTGTTTTAAGTACTCGCAGACAGCCACTTTCCTGTCACCAGCAGGGCAGAGGTGATGATACTCCATGAACACAAAATCATAGGTTTGGGACATTTCACGTATCTTCTCCACCAGTCAGGCTCTTGGAACAGGAACAAAGTGAAAAAAGAGCTCTAGAGTTGGAATGATAGAAAATTAGATATTGGTACAGCACCCTAGTATCCACACAATTCAGGGTCAGGTATATAGGCAGCTGTCCCCAAGTTTTGTTTCTATCTTGAACTCAGATGCTTGCAGAAATAATAGTTGCACCTGGGTAATGGAAATACTACCTAGAGGGCACAAAGCCATTCCCACCACTCTTGCTGATAACACGCATGAACACACACCTCTCGGGAGTCTCTTGAAGTTAATTACACTGTTTTTGTGTGTATGTGTGAGGAAGATTAGCCCTGAGCTAACATCTGTTGCCAATCCTCCTCTTTTTGCTGGGGAAGATTGGCCCTGGACTAACATCCGTGCCCATCTTCCTCTACTTTATATGTGGGACGCCGCCTCAGCGTGGCTTGATAAGTGTTGTGTGATCCGAACCTGCAAACCCTGGGCCACTGAAGCAGAGCACGCAAACTTAACCACTATGCCACTGGGCTGGCCCCTAATTATACTTTTTGCTACTAGGTTTTCTGATTCATAGATATCCATGCTAATAATATTTACAAAGTACTTTCAGATCTATCCTTTGATTTGGCTTTCAGAAAACCACTTTAAGATTGATAGGGTAGATTCTTTTACCATCTCTAACTAATGGGGAACCTCCTCAAAGAACTGCTGTGACTTATTCAAAGACATATAGCTGTCATGTGGTAGGAAGGAATGATAATTTATAAACACCTAATTTTACATTTTATCACAAAACCTGTATTGCTTGTCAGGATCATCCCGTATTACATGTTGTACTTCAATAAAAAGCTTAATGGATGAATGAATGAATGAATGAATGAAGAAACAAAATCCTAACACACAAACAAAACAAAACCCTAAAGGGAAATATCTCCAATAGTCAGTAAAAACATGGAAACAAGTGAGTTCTGTTTGTTACTTCTTTGCCTATAATCAGAATTGGCAAGAGTGCAGGCCTATAGTAGATTCACAGGAAGTATTTATTGAATTTCATTGAATTAGCATTACTTAGCTAATAGAAAAATAACAGAATATCCCTTTATCTATGAGTACTTGGATACACGGATTGTTATCAAACACCAAATAGGCTGAGATGGACTATTAGTTTCTTACTGTCTTCAACCACATGCAGTTGTCCACTGCAGTAGGCCCTCGGGAAGTGGGAGACAAGAAAATCAGAGTGGTTCTCCATCTTGCCGAGTAGATCTCAAGCATTTCCTCCACTCTACTTTTTAAAAAAGTCTATTACCAATTGTGTTTTCTACTGTGCTCTTCACAAGAATAAAGGGAAAACAGAAAACTTTTGGGTGGAATTGAAAGGTACTGCCAGGCAAGGCTCACAGGGGAGAGCGTGATTTCAGATAACTGAGATCTCAGGCAGCCCTGTGGGACATGTGGGCATGTCACCATGTCTTAGTCTTTCAGGACATTGGGGCAGAAAATACGTCCCTTTCTCACTCTGTTAACAGAACCCACCTTCTTTGAGAATTCTGGAATCCGTGCTCTATTAATTTTTTTAAGCTTCTAATTAGAATTCTTTGTAGTCAATTTTTTCTTCTTGACCATGCTTCTTTTTAAATTCTAACTCTTCAGGAGCCAAATGGATGTTTTCATTTTTACTAATCCTTTTTACGTTAATGTGTGATGTGCAAGTGTTCCTTAAAAAATACCTAATATACTTCGTAATTTAACCTTTGCAGTTTCATTCTAGGTCCTTTCCTGACAACTCCTAGTTGGATCCTACTCTTTGAAGTTCACTTAGGCCGTTAAAGACTCCAGGCCTCGAATTCCTGTCTCTTTTGGCTTGGCTGCCTCTTTCTTCACTTTTTATCCCAGTTTGGCCCTCAACAGACGAGGCAAGGTGAGCACCCTCCATCCTACCTATTTCTCATGGCTGGTTCCTGAGCATGGCTGATTGTTTGGTAGAGACAGAGGGATAAATGGAAGCAGTCGTGATTTAGCAACCAATTGACAGGGTCTGAGTCCCAATTCAGCCACTCACTGGCTGTGTTATCTAGGACGAATTTGTACACACCTTGGTTTCGTTGTGTGTAAAATGAGTTAAGTAATATCTATTTCACAGTGTTGTTGAGGATTAATTGAGATGGTATAATTGGAAGTGCTTTATCAAGTGTTCAGTGCTCTTATTATTGCAGATGCTTTTTCATGGGGAAGTGATTGATACACATAGAGAGAGTGCTTAGATTATTATCAGATGAATCATGTGGGAAAGGTGGGATGTCAGAGTTGCCTGAATATGGAAAGGGAAAAGCCATTCCTGATCAAGGTGCCTCATGAGATGATTAGATCAATGAGCTCTTGAGTAAGCGAATGTTAGAGGAATAGAGACAACTGTCAGGAGGAGGGAAGACAAAGAACAGGAGCTGGTTTGATTATCTAGAGAGATGAACTTGGAAACCAAGGGTGTGGGCTCTGTTGCCAACAAAATGTAAGAAAAAGAGCATCATGGGAAGGGTCCTAGTTTGAAACTAGGATGCTGATGACCTTGGGGACTGAATGCATTTGGCATCACTGGAAAGGTAAACATGAAGAGAGGTTGGAAAGTTAATCCACCCAAGAAATTAATTGTGCCTGGATACAACTGTGTCTGCTAGGAAATAGCAATGCTGAGAGCACAGTACTTGGCACAGAGTAAGTGCTGAATAAATATTTGTTGAATTAATAAATGGGTGCAGTAAAGATGCTGTGGAGAACCGGTTGCAGAATTGAGCTGTATTCTCAGGCTAACTATCACTCTGCTTTCTGAAAAAGTCTGTTCTCTGAAGGAAAGAGTCATTGCATCCAGCCCAAGCTAACCTCTACAACCTGGGGAGGGCATTGTTCAACCCCCAGAGAGCACGCATTCTTCTAGCTCAGGGAAGCAGGATGTGCCTGGGTAAGAAGCGATATAAAAGCCTCTACTCTTACGTCTCTCTGTTTTAGTTTGAAGGCCACTGTTAGTTTAATAAATCATCCCTATGAAATTGTTTTAGTTCTATTTTAGGATCGGAAAGTGGAGCTTTGTAGGCGTTCTTTGACAGTAAACTAAGTTAGATGTGCATGTCCAATAATGGTAACGGTGACTGTATATCCTTTCCTTTGACCCGCTATAGAATCGCGTTTTGTTCTGATACTATTGTAACCCATGAGGTCATCATGTCCTTTATTTCTCCTTTGTTTGTGTACCTTGAGTTACTACATTTTACTTAATCTTGTATCTTGCCTTGTCTCTGCTGGTCTGCCGTGGTGGTCTCTGACTTCAACTGCTGCAGTGTAATTTTTGGCTTTTGAGGCCAGTGGAGACACTGGATCCCTATATTCCTGGCTGTTTCATGCTTCATATTGTGAAACACATCCCCAGCTGAGGTTTCATCAGTCTGGAATGAGAAGCACAGTGACTTCAGGTACCAAGAACATTCTCCACCTTCCAAAGCACTTTTCTTTACTCTAGGTCATCTGGCACAAAAATGAACACTATTCCTGGTTGTATTCCCTGCAGATGAATTGGCTCGGCTACTCTATGGTTTAATCTTTGCGTAGTATGTGTGTGGTTTGTAAAATATACAGAAGTGCTTCAGGAGACTGGTTGTAGAACTCTGCACATGATGAGAAATGCCTCAAGATAACTTCACTCAGCAGGAGCTGGAAACTTACTCTTGTGGGAGGTTTGTGGGTTGGTTGGTATTTGAGGGACAAATTAAAAAGCACACCTGTAAGACTGGGAGATTTAGATAACAGATTAATTTGATGTTTGTAGCTTGAGTCATTTGGAACTGCTTAAAGTTTACATGCTTCTGCTGCAGTTATAAATTTGTAGTCACATTTGTTCCCTCTACCTGGGATAAAACAATTGGGATATAATTTAAATAACTTTCCGAAACTCCAAACCTGTCAGCAACTGAGGAAGTCCTATAACCCCTCGGATTTCTCCAGTCCCAGTTTTGTGCTAGCCCACTAGACCATGGGGCCTGCGTGGTAGATGGCAGTGTAAACATGTGAACTCATATTTCCTAAGCCAGTGGAATTTTGTGTCTCTTGCTCATACAGAGTACAGTTTTCATAATGGTATGTATGGTGTTCTGAGCTGAAAGGAGTATTTATATGGAGCCTGTCAGAGGTATGCTTGGTATGAAAACCATAAGTGATTTGCCTCACTGGTTTGTTTAAAATTCTCAAGCATAATGCTGTACTAACATAGCTTTTATTCACTGTATCTCTTTTACAGTGGGGGGAAATGACCATGTGGGGAATGAAATAAATATACTGGACTTGATCCTCATAGCAAGAAAGGCCTGTAATGTTCATATTAAGAGGTGATCCTCTGTTCCTTCTGCTTGGCAAAAGCCCTGGTTGTATAATGAGGTATTAACATGTGTCAGATCTTGTGTCTCTCAAGAACCTCATGTTGTCTTGTAACACTTGAGTTCTATTTATTGACATGCTGACATGCTGTAATGGCGGCACTGATGCACACCAAGCCAGGTGCATGTCTCTGAGAGAGGTTTATGGAAGGAGTGGCTATTGGAACATTAACTCCAGATTTCCTCACTTGTGTGTGATGAAAATATCAAACCCCGTGTGGCGTCAGAAGCAAGTGAAAAAAAAAAAAAGCATTGCTCTTTGGAAGAAAGAAATGTCATGTCAGCAATACTAGGAAATTTCTGTATTTGTATTCCTTTGGTCTGATATAGATTCATTCATTTTCTCTGGTTTCACTATAATAAATAAAGCATTTCATACGCCGAAGAAAACTGTAAGACACCATCCACAGTGAAGATTATTCTTGATACCTACTGAAAACCTCCACATGTGCTTAGATTGGGTCCTAGCAGAATGGATCATGAGCTTGCCTGTGTGTCATCCTTAAAACAGTTTTCCATTCCATCTGATCCTTCTTGGGAACACATTGTTACTCCTGGAAGAGAGTCCAGATGCAAAATAATTTGGTTTTTCTGTTCGTTTTGTTTTTAATGAAGAAAAAAGAAGCCAAGGTTGATGAAGATGAGATGCAATATTCTCATCTAATTAGTCACTTACATGAAGTGAAGAATGAAAGCTTTTTCTGTAGAAGCTTGTGTAATTCTTTCTGATCGACTCTCTTCTTCCTCCTGCTTGGGTAATGCAGTCTCAATGTAACGATGTGAGAGGAACAAGTTGGGCTTGGTATGTCGCTGACAAGCAAAATCTTACAATTAAGCTGATTAAGTCTTAAATCGGTCAGTTTTCCAACTTTGATGTTAGGGTCGTTAATAGGATATAATTTTGTAAGTTGCTTCTTTCTAAAGGGGCCGGAGGGTATGATGAAGGAAATCGTCTTGTAAAACTCAAGGGTGAGCTCAGTAGGACTGCCGTACTTTCACCTCTGCCTGTTCCCTGAATGGAGCAGGCTTTGTTGCTGGGCTCAGGTGTCCCAGGATGCAGTTTTATCTACTTGAAAACCCTTATATGTTCAGCTCAATTAGATTAATTACCTTCCTCACCAGGATTCACAATACTTTGCAGTTTAGCTGCAGTAACTAAATGTTTTGCAAGTAAAAGTTACTATTAACTGGCCTCTAAAGGGCTATGGTTTCTTTGGAACTCATAGAGAGGAGTTTTAAACAATCATTCTAGCCAAGATGGAATACAGGTTAGCAAATTTATCTTCAAGTTGAGTTTTCTACTGGCTGAGAGACGTTTGCATTTAGAAGAGAGATCTAACTCTGTATCATTTCTGTTTGGTGCCTCCAAAAGGAATTCCTGGCGTGTCATAATAAAACATACTATTTTCTGTATCTCCTGGAGTTAATAGAGTATTTTGTGTACTTTTGGTTTCCAGATGGAGATCATTGAGTTGAACCCAAGCTTTTGTCCATTGAGAGTTGACACAGAAATCCACCCTGGGTGAGATATGGTAGTTATCATTAAGGCCCAGCAAAAGTTGAGGACTGTGTCCTCTCCCCTGAGCTGCGTGGAGGTTAAGCAGTATTTCTGACACCCAATAAAAGGAGATCTGGCACTCTCTGCACTCTTAAGTGATCACATTTAATCTTTTAATCTCCTCTCCCCCCAATTCTTCTCCAAGGGAAGACAAAAATCCCAACTTGTGATTAAGATAATCATTTGTAGGGTTAGACATTGAGTGGATCTATGAACCTAATCCTTTCCAGAATCCTAGTGTTGTAGGAATTCTCGGTTACCAATCTTTGTACTAAAATAGAGAAGTAAAAGGACAGGGGTCATGGAGGGGGGGATCCTAGTTCAAGCATGACTGATTCAGGCCATATCTGGATCTTCAATATAATAACGATAATAATAACACCACCCACATATTGATCTGTGTCAAATTATTTAGTAGTTACTTTTACATTCCTTATTTCATGTGTTCCTGATATAAGTCTGAGAGAGGTAAGGGCAGATACCATTTAATCCTATTTATTGATTCAATAAATATTTCTTCAGTGCCTACTGTGTGCCAGGCCCTGTTCTAGGTACTAGGTCGGGAACAAAACAATAAAAATTCCTGCTTTTGTGGAACTTGTATATTAGCTGTGGGAGACAGACCATAAATAAATGAAGTGAGTGAAATGCAAGTTATGTAGGGTAGTGAAACTGCTATGGAGAAATGTAAGACAAGGAAAGGGGATAGGGAGTGTGTGTTGTGGGGGGAGTTTGTCACAATACTTAATAGTGTGGTAGAGGAATTGCCTTGGTGAGAAGACATCTGAGGAATGACCTGCAGGAGTTAAGAAGGTGACTATCTGGGAGAACACTATTTCAGGTAGAGGGAATAGCTAGTACAGTGGCCCTGAGGTGGGAACCTGCCTGGTATGTTTGAGGAACTGCAGGGATGCCAATGGGGCTGGAGTGAAAGAAGAAGAGTGTAGTGGGAGATGAGGTAGGGGATGTGCACATGTAGGCCCGTGCAAGGACTTGGGCATTTTATCTATGGGAGATGGAGAGCCATTGGGAAGTTTGAGCAAAAGAGTAACATGATGGATGGACTATTAACTATCACTCTGGCTGCCGTGTTTAGAACAGGGAAGCAGGTTAGACAGATTAGGGGGCTATTGCAATATCCAGGACGGAGATGATGGTCCTGGACCAGGGTGGTAGCCATGAAGGTGGTGTGAAGTTGTAGGGTTCTGAGTATATTTTAGAGGTAGAGTCAACAGTTTGGGTTTAGGCAGGAGGAAAAGAAAGAAGTCAAGGATGACTCTCAAGTTTTTGACTCGAGCAACTAGAAGAATTTGGCTCTCATTAGCTATCATTAAGGTGACTGGGAGGAACAGGTTTTGGGAGCTGGAGGGAGATCTCAGTCTCAGTTTGGGCCATGTTAAGTTTGAGATGCCTACTAGATGTCCAAATAATTATCTGCAGTGGGCAATTTTTGATATTCAAGTCTTGAATTCAGGGGAGAGGTCAGAACTCAAGATAGACATTTAGCAGTAGTTGGGTTATAGATGGAATTGAAGCCATAGACTGGATGAGATCTCCTCGGAGGTGAGAATAGATAGAATGGAGAAGAGGTCAAGGGTTGAATCCTGGGCACTGGGACGATGAGAAACTGAAAGAGTAGAGGAACCGTAAAGGAGATGGAGAAGGAGCTGGCACTGAGGTAGAAGGAAAGCCAGGAGGGGGGTGAGCTGGAAGCCAAATCAAAGTATTCCAAGGAAGAAGGAGTGATCATCACCGTCAATGTTGCTATTTATCAAAACTGATTTTATCAATCAGTCATCAACTCAGGCCCACGATGAATGACTCATCAAGGTCCATGGCTGGGAAATAGCTGGGCTAGGGCTCAAGGTCAAGTTCACTTTCTTTCTGTCAGGAGAGTCCTCTGGCTGTACCTGACTTTTGTGTGCTGTTTTATTTAGTCAGGTGCTTCTCGCATCGGAGGTGGTATTGTAAATGTCTGCACTGGTTTCACTGTTTCAGCCGCAGTATCCCATGCTATTTTTTGGTTTTTAGTTTGAATGAGAATTTTGGTCTCCCATATCTTTTGTACAAATATATGATGTTCATTGTAGAAAAATTAGAAAAACAGATAAGCAAAAGGAAAAAAAGTTAAAATCATTAATAATAATCACACTACTCAGAGATGATCATGCTCACAAATTGGTATATGTCCTTCTAGACTTTTTTCCAGCCATATTTTGGACCTATAGATACTTTTCAAAAGATGATTTTGTACTAAATATTTTATATAATGTAATAAAATATAAAGGTTATAAAATATAACCTTTTTTGCCAACAATATATCATGCATGTCCATCATGGTGTGCATATTGTTTTATATCTTTTTAAAAAAAATAATGCCTGGATATCTATATAGTCACGTGTTGCTTAATGACGGGGATACGTTCTGAGAAATGCATCATTAGGTGATTTCATTCTCATGTGAACATCATAGAGTGTACTGACACAAACCTAGATGGCATAGCCTACTACCTACCTATAGGCTATATGGTATGGCCTATTGCTTGTAGGCTACAAACCTGTACAGCATGTTACTCTACTGGATACTCTAGGCAATTGTAACACAGTGGTAAGTATTTGTGTATCTAAACATATCTAAACATAAAAAAGGTACAGTAAAAATATAGTATAAAAGATAAAAAACGGTATACCTGGATAGGGCACTTACCATGAATGGAGCTTGCAGGACTGGAGGTTGCTCTGGGTATGTCAGCAAGTAAGCAGTGAGTGAATGTGAAGACCTAGGACATTACCAGACACTACTGTAGCTTTCACAAACACTGTACACTTAGGCTACACAAATTTATTAAAAAATATTTTTTCTTCAATAATAAATTAACCTTAGCTTATTGTAACTTTTTTACTTTATAAACTTTTTGTTTTAAAAAATTTTGACTCTTTTGTAGTAAGACAAACATTGTACAGCTGTACAAGAATATTTTCTTTCTTTATATCCTTATTTTATAAGCTTTTTTCTATTTTTAGAAATTTTTAATTTTTTTTACTTTTTAAACTTTTTTGTTAAAAACTAAGACACAAACCCACATATTACCTAGGCCTACACAGGGTCAGGATCATCAATATCACTGTCTTCCTCCTCCACATCTTGTCCCACTGGAAGGTCTTCAGCGGCAGTAATACGCATGGAGCTGTCATCTCCCATGATAACAATGCCTTCTTCTGGAATGCCTCCAGAAGGACCTGCCTGAGGCTCTTCTTGAAGAGATGTCACTCTTTTCAGAAATATGTCTGTGGTGGTTTGCTTGGTTTGTTTCTGTTTTTCATGATAGATTTGCTGGTAAGCAGATAACACACCATGAACATTCTTCTCTGTTAATGAAAACCTTTCGGTGTTGGGGGTCCATGTTTTCATTCTTTTTAAGGAGCTTACTGAGGTCTGCAAAACCTTCTGCTACACCCTTCACTGTGAATTTTCTTGGGGGTTCTTCTTTTTCTTCTCCTACAATTTCCTTCTCTCTCGCCTCTTCTTCATCTGTATGTTCCTGTTCCTGCTCCAGTTCCCAACAACTGCTCATTAGTCAATTCCTCAGGAACCACCTCTAGGAGCTCCTCAGTGTCATCCTCATGCACACCCAGGTTAAAGTTGTTTGCCATCTCAACCACAGCCTTGTTGATTTTTATAACCTCTTCTCATCCTTGGCAAATTCTTTGAAGTCATGGACGAACCTCTTGAGTGTCTTCTTCCAGGAGCCTTTCATACACTCCTTGGTGATATCACCCCAAGCCCAAGCAAGGTTCTTGATGCAATTATAGATGTAATCCTTCCAGATTTGTCTCAGTGTTTTTCTCAGTTGCAGCAATAGCCTGGGCAAAGTTCTTCCTCAGGTAGGAGGTTTTAAAAGCTGCTAAAACTCCTTGATCCAGTGGTTAGATCAAAGAGGTGGTATTTGGAGGGAGAACTACTGCTTTGATATTGGGATGAAGATCACCAATAAAAGGGGGATGTTCGGGAGCATTATCAACAATAAGCAAAATCTTGAAAGGTATGTTATTCTCCAGACAGTACTTCTCCATGTCATTGGCAGAGCAATTCAGGAAGGCATCTTGGAAGAGGAGCTGGGTCATCCATAACTTCTTATTGCTCCTGTAGTACACTGGCGTGTGTGCTTATTGATATGCTTGAAGACTCTGGGGTTCTCACTGTGCCAGATCATAAAGGGTTTAAATCTGTAGCTTGCAACATTGCCCCCAAGCAAGACTGTTATCCTGTCTTTAAAAACCTTGAAACCTGGCATTGACTTGGCCTCCTTATGGATGAAAGTGCTTTCAGGCATTTGTTTCTAGAATGGAGAGATTTCATCCATACTGAATATTTGTTCTGGCAAGTAATTTTCCTTCACGATCAGCTTATCTGGAGTTTCCAAAAATTCTTCAGCTGCCTTCACATCAGCACTCACAGGCTCACCACTCGCTGTCACATTATGTAATGAATAATGATTCTTGAATGGTTTAAACTACTAAGCTGCAACGTTACAACAGCTGTGGCATCGCTAGGTGATAGGAATTTTTCAGCTCCATTATAATCTTACAGGACCACTGTCGTATGTGTGATCCATTGTTGACTGAAACATTGTTAGGCAGTGCATGACTATAATATAGTTTGCCAAGGTCATGGTGATAAGAAGTAGTCTAGGGATCACCTATGGGAATTAACCCAGAAATAGGAGTGATAATAATGGAAAATGTTTATATTCATTGAGCCCTACCATGTGCTAGGCACTGTTGCCAAGCATTTTATTTGCAGTATGTCATTTAATTCTCACAACAATCCTATGAGGTAGGTACTGTTATTATCTCCATTTTTGTAGTTGAAACCCCAAGAGATAAAGACACTTGCTCGTGGTTATGATGCAGCGAGGGTTGGAGCTGGGATGGATTTGGACCCAGTCAGTCCAGCTCCAGGCAGGGCCCACAGCATGCTCCACTGTCCCTCTCTCATCTCTCACTGTACTTTCAGATTTGACCTCATACCAAGCTGTCCCATTAGCTGCCTGCCTCCCCATTGCCTTTGCAGGGGAGCTGGAGTGGCAGACATATCAGATTAGTCGTGTTTAAAATCAAAGTTGTGGTGGTATTCACGAAATTAATGTGGCACCGTGAGAATAAAAAGAGAACCCCTGTATTAAATTGCGCCTGTTGTTACCTGTAAAGTCGGGGGAATTGACTGCTTACTTCAAGTTGCACTAAACGTCACCCTTCAAAGCAATACTGAAAATGCAAAATTCCATACAAATCACTTCATTATTATTCTCTTTTTAGGTGCTCAGCTTACACAATCTCTAAGTAACTACTACCACTCGCTCAATGTTAGATTAAGTAAGAGCTTTATCTTCATCCAAAAAGTGGATTAAGTGCTGCATAAGCTTTTGGTTTATTCATTCCAGTTTTTAACCCAACACAGAACACAGTGTTTCCACGCAGATGCCCCAGACCCGCTGCCTGGTGGTCCTGTGATCACTTTCCACAAACTTGGTCCAGCTATTCTCGTGATTCTTCTCTTCCCGGCAGACCTTTGCTTTTCAGAACATTGGCAGGAGGTTTTAAAAGCAGTGCATATTGGTGATGATCTTGTGATTCTGTTTTCTTTTCCATTCTCATGGTCCCTTAGGTTTACGTTGAGAGTGATCAAAGAATAAAGGCACTTCTGTGGTGGATTAAGTGAAACTGAGCTCTTTCCTAGGAAACTCATCATGCTGCGTATAGAACCTTAACATGCCGTCTCTAAAATTTGGACAGTAAATTAAAGTAAGCTTGCAAAGTTGTCCTCAGCATTCGGATGTTGTCTGAGACCTAACCTTTATGCCTCTGAAAGTACCCATTCCTGTGCATAAGCTGGAAACCTCCTCATTCAATAAGAGTGATATCTTGTTAGTTATGTATACATAAGTTCTACCTGGACAATCAATAGTTTCAGGAAAAGAAGAACATTTTTCATGTGGATTTGTAGTGGTTTACTTTACAGAAGTTTTAGGCAAGCCCAGAGATGCTAATCTAAAACCCAGAGTTTGTGTAAGGATTGTGGTTTATAAAAATGCTCTTATGTGTTGTTTTATAAATCCTGGTTTATAGTTTATTTTGAACTTGATTTATGAACAGAAATATTACTCTCATTTACTAAAGCTGATGGGTTTCTCTACTCATCCTCTCTTAGGAACTTGCCTCTTCCTCCTTTTTAATAAACTGGGAGGATGGAACACACTGTCCGTTTCTCTTCCTTCCAACATTGCATCTCAGACTCATTAACAGAATAAAGCAAGCATCTTTCAACATTTTCACTTTAAGTACTTGGATATATATCATCAGACTATTAAAAAGAACAGGATGTTTAGTATGCCTCTCCTCCCTTACAGAGCACAGAAACTTCTCTTGGCTCTTCCCGATGTTGAGGCCGGCCAAGGATAGCTCTGAGCACCAAAATCTTGGAGACTAAAAGGCCAGATCTCTTTGTAGGAAAGTGAAGGCCCCCTTCTTGTTCATCAATTCTGTTTTGTCACTGGGTAGCTTTTGAAAATATGTTAAAAAGCTGTTCCATCTTGCACACTTCCTCTCCCTCCATTTTGGTGAGGTTCCAAAGCTTAGAAGATTTAACCTTTCTACACTGGAATTTATTAGCTGTAAAAAATGCCTTTTAGTCTTGCTGGAAGTTGTGAATAGACAGTGAAATTTTCTTCAAAATTTTTTCAGTCAGCCTGAATATAAGTTTAAAAAGAAAAAGTTCCAAATCCTTTTAGCATCAAAATTTGGGGATGGGGAAGTGTTGGCTGAGATAAGAGAGAAGATATTGGACATTTGGACAAAGTACACTATACTCTTTGAAAAGAAGAGGCAAGTTTCAGTTCCATTAATGCAGATAATTCCTACATTATTCCAAGTCATGTTGACCGAGTTCTCAGCAATAACAGAAAGTCAAGAGTAAGGGGAGCTGGCAGCCCTCAGTCCTTGTCCTAACTTTGCCCTGTTGCTTATGAGGAACAGTTAGAGAGGCTCATGGCTGCCTACCTGGAGAGAGAGAGAGGGCATTTAGTTAAGAACATTTAGCTTTGTTTTGTGAACAATTTCAGATGAGGTATTTGGGCATGATTAGTGGACTTTCCTTTATGGACCTTCCGGATGCACTGGGTTAACAAGTGCCGTCCTCAGAGTTACCCGACGAGTAGGTGGGTTCCGTGTGCGGTATGCTTGGCACAGTGGCCGACACGCTGTAAGTGTACAGTAAGTGTTAGCTGTTGCCATCATCATCGTTTTTAACTATCTGTTACCATCAAATGCTCAATCGTGAATCCTAACATTCCTTTATCCCCAGTGGGACACATTACGAGGCATTTTCAAGTTCAAAGGAATTAGATTCTAGGTATGTTTTAGTTAAAGGGGGCCCTGAAATAAAAAATGCTCCATTACCCTGTTCCATTACAAAATAGAATTTACATTCTCTTAGGGAGGCTGTGGTTGAGGAGGATATATTTATTAATGTAATTTGGTAGTTACTGAGCCGCTTTTATGAGCCAGGCATTTGGCTAGGTGCTGAATGTATGGAAATGAAGACGACAGACCTGGTCCCTGCACTCAGGGAGCTGATATTTCTCAGAGCTGGAGATCTGTAATGAGGCAGTTGCAGTTGTTGAGTGACTGCAAGGTACAGGGTTCTCCTTGGTGCCTGTTGGGGGCATTTAACCCCAGACTTGCTGGAGGAAGGGACATTTCAGCTGGGACCTGAGGGAGGGAGCAGAAGTGAGGAGGAGAACAGTGGAATATTCCAGCAGAGGAGCAGGGTGAGCACTGGCCTCCAGTGGAGAGAGCGTGGCGCATTAGAGGAACTTAAAGGACCGCATTATGGCTAGAGTGTAGGGTCAGGGGTGAGGAGAGGTGGGTAAGGGGAGAGGGCAGGAGCCTGCAAGCATTGGTAAGGAGAAGGGAAAGGCAACAGCTGTAAGCAGAGGGCAGACACGATTAGGTTTACATTTTAGGAAGATCACTCTGGTCATGCTGTGGAGGCTAGATTTGGGGGAGGAAAACTGGAGGCAGAGAGCCAATTAGACGGGGTTTGAGTAGTTTAGGTGAGAGGGGATGAGGGCCTGGACCAGGGTGGTGATGAATGATGAGCATGATCACCACAAGGCTCTCATCACCGTACATAGTACTTACTGCTCTGAGTGCCTCATACATATTAACACAGTTAATCCTCAAATGTATCATTGGAGGTGTATACTATTGACATTTCCATTGGACAGATGAGGAAACTGAAGGCCAGGAACTTGCCCAGTCACATTGTTGTAAGTGGCAGGAGCAGGGTTTGAACCCAGGCAGACTGTTCTTTTTTTTTCTGAGGACCATCAGCCAATCCTCCTCTTTTTGCTGAGGAAGACTGGCCCTGGGTTAACATCCGTGCCCATCTTCCTCCACTTTGTATGGGACGCTGCCACAGCATGGCTTGACAAGCGATGCTTCGGCGCGCGCCCGGGATCCGAACCGGCAAACCCCGGGCCGCCGCAGCGGAGCGCGTGCACTTAACTGCTTGCACCACCGGGCCAGCCCCCCTCAGGCAGACTGTTCTTGACCACCACACATAAGTGATTGGATTCAAGACATGTTTAGGTGGTAGAATGGTTAGGACTTGATCTTGGCTTGAGGGCTGATGATGAACCAAGAGGATGCTTGGTTTCTGGCTTGAGCATCCAGGTGGATGGTTGTGGCCTTGACTGAAATGGGAGATACACGATGGGAGCAGACCTGTGATTGATGATGATGAGGGATCGGTTCTGGACATGCTTGATGAGCGATGTTCCAGTAGAATCCAAGTCCAGATTTCAGCAGCATCATCACATAGGTGGTAATTGAAACTATAGGAGCAGATAACCCTACCCAAAGGGAGAACTGTACTCTCAGAAGAGCAGAGGGCCCGGAAGAGAGCAAAGCCAACATCTGAAAACCGGGAATAAGAGGACCCCAAAGGAGACTGAGGAAAGTGGCAGAGAGCCAGGAGGCAAAGCAGAAGAGCATGTGTACAGAAGCTGAGGGAAAATGGGGTTTCAGGAAGGGTCGACAGGCTCTCAGTGTACTGCATTTTGCCAAGAGGTTTAGAAATTTTGAGAGGGTCCATTGGATTTAGTAAAAATGAAGTCATTTGGTGACTTCATCTGGAGCTGGTTCAGTGGACTAGGGAGTCTGAAGTCGAAGGTGCAGTGGGTGTTGGAAGGACTGGAGGTGAGGAGTGAGAGGCAGCCGTGTAGACCAGGCTTTCTAGAATTGAGGCTGAGAAGTAGAGAGATAGGGAAGGTTTTCCTTTGTTTATTTATAGACAGGCAAGTAGATGGGTTTAAATACTGATCGCAAGAGATGCTGATGGGGTGAGTGAGGCCCCTGAGGAGGTGGAAGGGGATGAGAATCTAAAGGATACCAGATGGGCCGGCCCTGTGGCTTGGTGGTTAAGTGTGCGCACTGCGATGCTGGTGGCCCGGGTTCGGATCCCGGGTGCGCATCGAGGCACCACTTCTCCATCCATCCTGAGGCCGAGTCCCACATACAGCAACTAGAAGGATGTGCAGCTATGACATACAACTATCTACTGGGGCTTTGGGGGGAAAAAATAAAAAAAATAAAAAAAAAAATAAAGGATACCAGAGAAGGGAAGGAGAAAGGCAGAGTGTAGATGCTGGAACTTGGCAGATGTGGGGGCAAAGAGCTGAGGAACTTGCCATCAATGGCTTATTCTTTATGGTTGGTAGGTAGGAGACAAGGTTGGTTGTCTGCTGCAAATGAGGGAGAGGTTGTGAGGTCAGATTTTTGAGAGTGGGAGAGATTGCTAACACCTACTGCCTAGAACGGGAAGGAGAATCAGCCAGGAAGACGTGGGGGGATGTGGGCAGTATTATTAGGAGAAAGGCAACCTGATAGACCTAGTTTATATTAAAGTAGAGTTGTTTAATTTGTCAACCCTTTGAAACCCCAAGGTTCTCACCAGCTAAGATATTATTATTATTAAAAGCATAACAAACAGAAAAATTCAGATTTATTGAAAAAGCTTTTTAAAACTGCTGGCCCTCCCCTGGAGATTCTTAAACACTCCTGTAAGAAACCTTGCCTGCCAGCCCCTATTCAGAATCTAAATGGAGTATCACATAGTACAAGGGAAATGTTTTAGGCAGGGGACCTGGTACCCACCTGGAAAAGAAATATATATAGGGCTAGGACTGTCTGCATGTGTGCCACTGAATTTTGCCTTTAGGGCAGCTAGGTTCCCACCAACATAGGTTCCCACCCACTCCCCACAACTGATATCATGGCATGGTTGAAAAAAAGATCTCCCATCCCCATTATAACTCCTCACTCCAACTTAGAACCAGCCCTTCCTCTTTGGTTCTTGTCTCCATTCCTCCCTCCCATGTTTCCTCGCTGCCTCAGGACCCTCTGCGGGGTGGGTTGTGACTCACTGCCTTGCCTTAACCTTGGTCTTCACTCAAGAGCACTATCTTCAGGCCTGTTCCAGGTGGTATCCCATTTAGCCACTGGCTCCCCATCTCCTACAGGGTTGAATTCTAAGCTCTGACTCAAAGCTCTATTGATCTGACACTGCCTCTCTCTCCAGCCTCAGGGGCATGTCACTAAGGAGAGAAGTTAGCAGGGGCCAACACCAGGTGTGCTTCTAACAGGCCTCTCAACTGAATCCTTTCACAACTTGTTAGCCCATAAAACCAATATTTTACTTAAATGGTGGTAAAGAATAGTTGTTTAAGGCCTACAAATCTTGGGCAAAGGCAATAACAAGAAAAATGCATCTGTCTTTGTATTTGGCAAATGAAAATACAGCCCAAGTAAATATGTATTGTGTTTCATTTAAAAAGAAAAAAAAAATACTCGGTTGTGACCTGCTTAACTTGATTGACCCACAGTATTTGAAAAACATTGCCTTACGCTTGGTTTTTAACCTAATTGATAAATGACACAATAGAAAATTTGTGTTTTCAGATATAACGGATTTAAAAATAGAAGAAACGGACAGTCACCATTCCCACTCATTGGTAAAATCGAGTTTTGTCAACACTTTTGAATTCAGCCATGACACACATTTATTACACTACTGCTGCCATTTAACACCACACAGATTTTTATTTAGGAATAGTTGTGTGATAGTGGAAGGAGCACAGAGCTAGTCATTGGGGGAGCAGGGTACAAGTCCCTGCTTGGTTCCCAATGAGGGATGTGGCCTTGAACAAGCAAACTTCATCTCTCTGTTTCAAATTCTTCCTATAAAGTGCGGTGCCTGGACCAAATTTTTGGTTTATATTTTCTTAATTCTAAGATTCTTCAATTTATAAAATAGCTTAGGGACTTAAATACAAAATGTGTAGAAACCTAGCCCTGCTTGGATATAAACGTTTTTCTCAAAATCTGAACCTTCCAGTGCGTTCTTTCCCAGTAATTTTTCTAGTTAAAAATTCAAATTTCACATTCAACTTTCAGAAGTAAGCAGAGGAAAAAATTTTTAATCTATGATAATGCAATTTTATTTCATGTTCAAGGGCCCCACCAATTTTGTGAATTAACAAAATCGTATTGTGGAAGTCTCATTTTCAGGCAACACGTTGTTGCATTTCACCCACGTCACTCTAATGAGAATCAAGAAGGACCAGTCTCCATGTTGACTTCTTTGCTTACCCTGCCATGGAACATCATTTCCGAGCTTCACTCTCTCTGGAAAACGTCCTCTGCTCTAGGCAACCAGCCTTTCTCCACCTGCTCAGCTTGTTTGTGGTTCTGGGCTCCCATCATAAAAGCCACATAAAGATTTATATCCTTCAAAATGCATATCACCTCTCAGATTGCTAATCTTTTGCCACCTGAGTGCCTCAGTATTCGGTTAGTATCCTTATGTGTTTGTTTTGCCATTATTTTGTGCATGCGTATGTGTGGGCTTCCCCAACTAGATTGAAAGGTGCTGCTTAGTGAACGTATGGACGAGCCAGTGCTGCTTGACTGGACGCCTGACTCTATGCAAATCCTATACTACAAGTGGAAAAATGATTTGACATATGTGAGTGGGCCAATGATGTCATCTTTGTTTACCAAAAATGTAACATTTACTATTGTAATTGTCCCTGTATGTGTTTCATGGTAGTCTTTGTGGCGGTTTGCCCAATATTTCCATTTCTACCTCCTTCTGGGCTCATAGTAGGAGCACACTTCCCAGCCCCTCAGCTGGGGGTGGGTTATATGATTGGTGAATCCAGTTGGCTGGGTCCATGTGATTGGTTCCATCCAATGCATTCCAAGTAGGAAATGATGTGTGGCACGTCTGGGCAAGAGCAGATAATTGCTGAGGTTCTCTGGGGTCACCTTGTCCCTCTTCTTGGTGACTGACAACTCTCAAGGGACAAGAAGTGTGAACAAGAAATAAACCATGTGGATTTGGGGGTTATTTCCTCAGCAAAACTTATCCTATCCTGACTATACACCGTTCTGTTTTCTACTTGGGGTTTATAACATGTATTATGTTAAATGACACAGCATTGTAGTTAAGAGCCCGAACTCAGAACCAGAATGCCTGGGTTTGTTGCCTGCCTCTGCCACTGACTAGTTGTGTGAACTTGGGTAAAATATTAACTTCTATGTGCCTCAGTTTCCTCATATGTAAAATTGGGAATTTAATAATAGTACCTATGTTATGGAATGGTTATGAGAATTTAATGTGTTAACATTTGTAAAGAGGCTTGGGCTATGGTTAGGTGTTTGAGTAAAATGAATAAATGTACCGAAGAGCTGTGGGGGAACTTAAGATATTGCCCATCTACGTGAGGGAAGGTTTAAGCTCTCAAAGATGGCCTGGGAAGCAGGTCAGCGACTGAGGCAGCTAGTGACTTGAAGCTGACTTTGCACCTGTGTCTGGAACTCTCTGATTACTTCTGAGCCAGTGGCAGACTGAGAGCCCAGAGCTCATCATGCCTGTGCAGAAGCACACGGTGCCTTGGCCTTGGTTAAGGAAAGTTGCCCCGTGGCCAGTGAGAGTCAGGAATTTCTAAGATTTACTTTCTTCATATCGTTGTCCCACTCCTCTGTGCAGACCTCCCAGACTGGAGCCAGGCCTGTGGCTGCCTCCTTTGTTCTGGGGTTTCCGAGCCGTCTCCCTTCATTCAGCTACCTGGAATCTCGTCTCCTTCCGGAGGCATTCCTGTTGGAATTTTAGACAACGGTGATTTCCTCTTGCCCCACCCTTTATAAACATCCAGCTCACAGAACTCACCCATTTACCACCTCAGGGCAAAATGTAGGCACAATCACCTGAGTTAATATACCTGTGCTGTTTGTTCCATTGTGTGCATGTGTGTTACTTCATCTATTTTAGGAAACAAGCTCTGAGGTGAGGATTTGGCTTAACTCATTTATACAGGGCTTAGTAAAATGCTCTGTGGAATTAGAGACACCTAATAAATGCTTTAGACTTTTGAATGATGCTGTAATCGTTTTAATGGAGGCTGATGTGTGTGTGTGTGTTTAAACAAATGGCATATTTTCCAGCAACATTCTGGCAAATTAGCAGCTTCTAAATAAAAAAAAAAAAAATCTCTCCTTAGAAAATGAATTTTGTAAACTGCAGTACCGTGCAGTATTTATTGCATAGCTGATTTAAGCAGAGGCTGAAATGCAGTGGTGGAGCCAAAATTTAATTTTTTTACTCTATTTGTTTGTTTTCTGAAAAGTTGGTTGGCATGGCAGGGGTTAGGTGGGAAAGGGGGGCAATTTAAAGGCGTTATTGTGAATTTAATGCATATTTTAAAGAGTTAGTTAAAAACCCCTTTATATTAGGTTAGCAGATGTAGATTTGGCACCGCCTCTTTGCACACATGTGCCCTTTTCATTAGGAATGTGTGCCTGATGTGGTGCAGATGGTATTTAAGCCACTTAGTAATATTTTCCACAACCTGTTTTTAGTAATTAGGCTTGAATTTGCTGGTTCAAAATACTGGACTGCCTTTTGGCAACTTTGTAAACTAAGGAACTTGAAATGTGATCAGTATACCAGCAGAGGGCAGTGTAAGTCAGTGTTTTATTCGCAGTCAATCCCACCATGGGGTTTCCACACTGGAGAGCTAGAATGTTCTCAGTTTATTTGAGAGATGTGATTTGAGAATTTTTTAAAAAATTAAATTGACAGTGACAAAGTTTTAAGAGTCTTTTGTTAACTTCCCTCTAGTAAGAAAATAAATTTTCCAGAACAGATTTGAGCTGCAATTTTATTTTATGAATTTAATTTTTTCCTGATTCTTCCATCAACCAATATGCATGACTGTATGAACGGTATAGTCCTTCTATAAATTAATTTTTATTCATTAATTTTATTAAAATATTATTAAATAATTTTAAATTAGTCATTAATACACTTAAAAGGCTTAATATTTAATTTGATGAGAGATGTTTTTCCTCAGCTCAGTTAATGGATACTAACGTTTTTCAGTATTATGTCTATGAAGGGTTTCCGTTGTTTTTATGTCAAGGGAGTAAAGTAAAGGTCATTTCCAAGTTATATGGTCCAATCAAGTGTCAGTGACTTTCAGAGAGTAACACTAAGTCACTTCTTGCTACATTTATTGTGTTATATTCTATTGTGCTTCATAACATAACACTGTTGCCTTTTACACATAAATTTTTCCTCACCACAATACCTCTTGGTGAACCCAACCCTGCGGTTCTCTTATTCCTCTTATTCCCGTTTTCTCCGATTCCAAAAGCAGACATAGTCCCTGCCTTCTCACTTCTCTCTTTTAGCAGCCTCTCTGTCAGTTCTGCTCACCCTTTTCCCTTTTAGCATCTTACATCTCACACCATTCTCTGTTTGTAGTGGACTAAATGTTTGTGTCCCCCTCCAATGCATATGTTGAAGCCCTAACCCCCAGTGTGACTGTATTTGGAGATAGGGCTTGTGAGGAGGGGATAAAGGTTAAATGAGGTCATAAGGGTGGGGCCTTAATCCAATAGGGTTGATACCCTTTTCAGAAGAGGAAGAGACACCAGAGCTGTCTCTGCCGGGTGAGGACACAAGGGGAAGGTGGCCGTCCACAAGCCAGGCAGAGGGATCTCACCAGGACCTGAGCTGGCTGGCACCTTGATCTGAGACTTGTAGCTTCCAGAACTGTGAGAAAATAAATTTCTGTTGTTTAGACCACCCAGTCTATGGTATTTTGTTATGGCAGCTGGAGCTGACTAAGACACCCTCTTAGTATCTTATGGGGATTGGAGGTTCAGAGAAGGGAACTATCGTTGCGTGTTGGACGGTAGCAGAGGCTGTGCTGGAAGGAGAGAGAGGCTGAGGATAAAGGCGGGGGACGGCTTGAGACTGGGGTCTGGCTTAGGTGGTCTGGAAGAATGAGTGATGCATAAAATGACTGGTGCGTTTGATGGAGAGTGGAGATGGACTTGGACGACAATGAAGGATCACGGGAATAGATGGGGGAGATTGGGTGAAGCCTGGAAAACTAGTCTGAGTAGTTTGTCCTTGCTGCTGTGGGAGCTTCTCAAATTGGGAGATGCCAAACTCGTGGGAACACGCAGATGTCAGGGGTAGGCCAAACCACGGAATAAGGACACACACCTCCCTGGGCTGCCAGTTTTTCTAGGCAGGGCTTCTTTCTTGGTGGGACTTCAGATGTATTTCTGGGTATTTATTCTCTTCTGCGTTTCTACGGTGCTTTGATGGGAGAGTCGAGGGCAGTGGAGAAAAGAGGGCATCATAAAAGGCCGTGAGCAGAAACATGAAGAAAGTGGGGATGGAGCTGATGTCCCTGTGTAGAAGGAGAGGCTTTGGGTCTGCTTGCCCCTGTTTTCTTCCTTCCAGAAATTTCAAAGTACTCTGTGCCTAAGGGTTCATTCTTCCCTCGTGGCATTCCTGTAAGACAGGCGACTGCTTTTCAGCAGTCGGTAATCTAGAATCAGAGCTTATTAACACATGTAGGGTCACAAACAAGTTAGCTTATGTTTCTGGAACAGAGCTCAGGCCAGTTCGAGCCCCTCCAGGCCTTTAGAGCTGCATAGTGATCGCTTTATAGATGATGAGCAGAGTGGGGCAGCCTAAGAGATGGGGCCTGGAAAGATCATGGCCTCTGATGTTTGGCGAACTGGTCCTTCAGTTTCTGCCCTGCCACTTGCCAGCTGTGGAACCTTGAGGCTGACAAATGTAGCCTTTATTCTGGATGAACTTTAGAGATCTGTGTTAATGGAGAAGGGGAAGGATGGACATTGGGTAGGCAGCTATTTGTTTTTAGATTCTTTATTGATTAAAAAAAATACAAATGTCTATTGCCACAGAGCAAATAGAACTTTGACTACTATTTCAGGATTAACGGATTATTAAAGGATTGTTATTATTAAAGGATTACATTGCTGATATTTTGTATTCTGTTTCATAGTCTTACCACATTTTGGACATTTGTACTTTTTCCCACCTCTGAGATGTGGGGACATTTATCTTATTTCTGTGTTTACATGGTTATTATCTGTCTCCTGCTTTCACTGCACAAGAATATAAATTCCATTAGGGCCGGGACGTTGGTCCATCCTGCATGTGTTTCCACATTTATGATGTGCTTGTAGCACGTGATAAATATTTGCGAATGAATGTAAGGGATAGTGAAAGAGAAGGAGCAAGTCTTAGTGAGCACTGAATTCATCCTTTCCTCGCCTGCTTCTGCTACCCACCCTGTACTCTGTTAGTCAGTGACCCATTCTAAAATGTTTCCACGTTATTGGCTTGTTTGCAGGCATTGCCACAGGGGGGCGCTACAGCATCTGAAAAGAAGAGAGGAGCCCCTGTCGCTTGGGGCGTGCTCTGGGCTCAATGAAGAGACTGGAATATGGCCAGTGAGCTCCTCCTTTTCCCCCTGAGTGCGCTTGGTCATGCTAATTTAGCAACTTATCAGCAAAACAACCCAGTGAGCTCCCTGCCTGGTAGACCCGAATGGGTTTTAGCCCTGTGACATGGTCATATACCAAGAGAAATTTTTAGCAAATTGAAAAGAAGATATCTAAGGCATGACAGATCAAGAATCAGGTTTTTCAGAGAGTTGTTTGAAGTTATTCAATCCTACTTTTTTATATGAGCAACACGAAATTCACTGATTCTAACTAATAGTGGGAGGTAAGGAGTGAAAAGTCAGATATTGAAATATCACAATTAAAGAACGTTTTTAAAAAGATGTGCCCTTTTAAGTTCGTCAAATACACATGGCAACTAGAACTAACTAGAACTAGATACCCTGTAGAAATCCTTCAAGGAACATGTTTTAGTAAATTGATTAAAATAATACAAACTAAGATTGGTTATTTGTCTACAAATGGAAATTTCTAGATAGAAAATTCTAAAAGCAGTTCTATGAAGTAGTTTAAGCAGTCCCTTTGCTTATAATTTTTTTAACACTTTCTGATACACAATATAACACAAAGTTCAAACTCTTTATTTTAATGAAGTGAAAGCCAAAATAAGGTGTCACTTTTGAAAATGAGATCTTTTTATTTCCTTCTTTTTCTACTTTGGCAATGGTTGGTATAACTCTCTGCTTTCTTTTCCCTAAAATGAAATATTAGAATTTAAATTATTGCTGCCAGATTTTTAAAAGTTTGAAATTAAAGTTGATAGTTTAAATATTAACCTCTATCCATCTGGTGCCCTTTATATATACATAAACACAATGTTTACTTATATACATAGGGTCATATATAAACACTGCAGATATGCTCCCAATGAGATGACAAACAAAATATCAAAAAGGTTCTCCAAAATCTTAACCCCTTTTAACTGGAAGTTGAATGTTGCTATGTACTTGTGTAATTAAGCCATTCTAGCAAAGAATTTTTTCTCGCTGTAACACACTTAACTGCATGAAATGCTATTGCTAAATTGATTTTACAAGGTTTTGACCTACAGGCATGCTAAGATAAAAGCTGAGTCCTTTAAGTTCCGTAAAATGAGATTCAAGGACCCTTATAATTTAAAACGAGAATATTTTTCCAGTTGGGCCACACACACACCGACTATTCTGACCAATATATGGCTGTTGAAGTATATTATTGAATTTTAAAACCCAAAAGTAATAAACACATTTTACATTAAACAGATTTCCCTTTGATCTTATTATACATGCATTTAAATTTACATTGAGATCTTCATTCAGGATTCCTTTTTTTCCAGGTTACTATTAAGTTGATTTTAAGAGCAGACAAGAAATTAAAACCTTATTGCCTTTTCTTTAAAAGTGGATTTAATGGGAATCATACCTAAATTTTAAAAATCTAAACTATTTTAAGAATGTTCTTAGTGGTGAAAATGGTTATGGTAGCACATTGGGAGCAAGGGAAAATGCCTAATAAATATACGGTCAAACAACTGGTTCTTAATAATTGTGGAAAATAACATGACTGTTAGAGGGAAATACTACATATTCATCAAAATATGGACTTCTATTTGAGACAATGACAAATTGAAGTTCAAGGTGATAGAATAAAGTACAACTGTTAAAAGTATGTAAAAATAATAATAATGTTATTTCACCTGATAGAATTGGAAAAATAATAATGATTCTAATTAATTTTTAAATAAAACAACTAAAGCAAAAAAAAGTCCATGGAACAGAATAAAAGAAGGACTTGAATAAGAAAAGAGGAAGACAAACAGGATGAGGAGGCGTGATTACAAGTCAGATTACTTGGCTTCAGTCCGGCGCCATCCATTACTCACCTTGTGGCCTTAGGTAAGTTAAGCAGCTAAGCCTCATTCTTCTCTGTGACATGGGAGTAAAAATACCTGTTTCAGAGGGTGTTGTGATGCTTGGGTGAGATGATTCAAGTATCGAGTGTCTTAGCTATTACTCTTCAGCTAGATAAAATAGAAAATGGTAAATCTTGAGAATGCATTGTAACCCTAACATAATCTCCATTTGGCATGTAACTGGCCTAGGATTTATATTAAAAGTCAACTGTAGATTCTTATGCCTTGATTTGGTAAATGTTTCAAGTTATGAAAAATAGGGTAAAGAATGGGCAAGTTAAGCAGTTGTAGAAGAAATTGGGGGAAACCCAATATTAAAATTGCATTCTGGGGCCAACCTGGTGGCGCAAGCAGTTAAGTGCGCGGGCTCCGCTGCGGCAGCCGGCAGTTCGCCGGTTCGGATCCTGGGCGTGCACCAACGCACCGCTTGCAAGCCATGCTGTGGCGGCATCCTATATAAAGTGGAGGAAGATGGGCACGGATGTTAGCCCAGGGCCGGTCTTCCTCAGCCAAAAAAAAAAAAAAAAAGAGGAGGATTGGCAGATGTTAGCACAGGACTGATCTTCCTCACAAAAAAAAAAATTGCATTCTGACTTGACATCTGCATCTTGGGAAAGCGGAGAGGTTTGTGGTTCGTGAGGATGATGATGATGGTAACATTTAACGTTCGTTGAGCTCATAGGCATACTAGGCGCTGTGAGCACTATACAAGCAGTGTCTGATTAAATCCTCACTATAGCCCAATGAGGGAGGGTCAGTCATTAAACTGATTGACGGTTGAGGTAACTGCAGCTTAGAGAGGTTGAGTAACTCCCCGAGGAGCCACAGTGGATGTTGGGGTAGAAGCCCTCGCAGGCTGGCTCTGGAGCTGTGACTCTTGACTGACATTGGTACCATGATGGATTTGGGGGTGACTGTAGTTAAGACTGTTGGGGATCCACATCTAACATGGGCTTTTGGGGCTGAATGGGATAATTCCACCATTGAGTTTCCTGTTTCTCTCACCTGTTTTTTTTTTTTTTTTTTTGACAGAAGCATGGTTTTGACAAACAGTGGGTAGTATATGTGTAAGGAAGAGGCTGTACCTGCTTAAATTTCCTTAAATATCCAGTACTATTACTGGTTTAGTCTCTGTCCTATTTTTTCCCGTCTCTTGCTCACTGGAATGTAATCTGATGACAAGGTATATCCAAACGGGGACTATGTCCTGGATAGCATTTTTGTTCTTGTTGAAAATTGGTGGCAGTTGACAATATGATGAATATATGTAGTGCTAATAATTTGAGCAATTCCTAGCTTGGAGATGATAAGTTAAAATGACCTAGGAGGAAGGAATTAACATGAGAAACAAGCACCTTAGTAGTTTAAGAATCAATTTATCTTTAGAGAGATTGTATAAGCTCACATACATCCCATCTCCAGTAAAAAAAATAAACACATGAGGTGACAGAACGCAAATGGTGATTTAGTGGAATAGTGATGTTTTGGCAGGTGAAAATAACAGTGTTCTAGCAGAGGAGGATCAGAGGACTGTTCCCCAGAAAGAGAGACAGGCCTCTTTCCCTTTGGAGGATGGTAGGGTGTGGAAGTAGAAGAACGAGGAGACACTCCTTAAACAAATCTGGCTGGACTTGTCCACTCCCCTCCGACTTTGATCTCTGAGGCAGGAAGCACTTGTATAAAAGTTGGGACTTACTGAGGTTTTCTCATGTAATTAGGACACAGAAAGACAGGTTCCACAACGGAGCCTCTAGGTCTAATTACCCGCAACCTAGTTGCGCCTCGATGGCAAGAAGTGAGCCGACAATAGCATTTATTAATGTTCTGCTGAATTTCCTTAGAAGACACTGGGAGCCCGTTGCAAAGCTAGATCCAACAGCAAAATATCTCAGAATCAACAACAGCAACAGGGGCTGGCCCCGTGGCTTAGCGGTTAAGTGCGCGTGCTCCGCTACTGACGGCCCGGGTTTGGATCCCGGGCACACACCGATGCACCGCTTCTCCAGCCATGCTGAGGCCGCGTCCCCCATACAGGATGTGCAACTATGACATACAACTATCTACTGGGGCTTTGGCGGGGGGGGGGAACAACAGCAACAAAAAGATTTAGCAATATGGAAGAGAGGTTTGTAGAAAAATGAAATTGGACTTTGATACTTGTCGGAGCTGCTCTTGGCTACCATGCTCCTGCATTATTGCCCCTTTCACAGTAAATTGTAGCCATACAGATGTTAACCCTACGTGGCCCTTCAGCTCTGCTAAGGGGCACGCTTTCAAACTCCTCTGGTTTTCAAGGCTCTGTCAACGTAGGGCATCTAATCTGCATGAAGGGCTCTGGATGTAGTTCAGAAGTTGGCAGGGATATATCCACTGGAAACAGGCTTGTCTGGGTAATTGCTTGAAAGAAATAAAGCCCCTTTGTCAAACCCGTCTTTCTCTCCTTCATTCCCACTAGGAGAAAAATCGGGGAGGAGAAAGAGAATATATGGGAACACTGATGGTAATTATTTCTTCCCTTTTAAAACTGGCATTTTAAAAGTTCTTCCATGGGAGAATAGTTGTTGATCAAGGAAAAGAAAGAGAACATGATAAAAACAAGAAAGTTTGATTTTCAAGCTCCTTGTTTCGTATAAACAAATGGCCTCTTCTCTGTTGGTAAATCTGAAAAGTCATACGTAAAATGATTACATTCTGAAGCCTACTATCCTAAGTAAACAAGTCCTCAATAAAGTTTTCCCTGTTAAGAAGCGAGAGATGAACTGTATGCAGAGGGTCTTCATTTTATGTGACTTTTTCCTCAGGAAATGAAGAGATGGGTGGTTAACGCAAACTAACAGTGCCCTTCTGAACATGCTATTTTCTGAAGTCATACTGTACCACCCTGCTTGTTTATCCTGTTGGAGTAAATGTAGGTTCTCCTAAAAAATAAAAGCAAACAAAAAGGAAAATCCCCAAACAGCCAAGAAAGAAAATTAGGGATCACTTTTGAACACTTCTCATTCAGACGTGGTCATATCCATTTTGCCCTCTGAAATTAAGTGGACTATGACTTTTCACTTCTCAAGGGGGCCTTTGGACCGAGTCACCCTTCCAGGTTTACTTCCTACCATGGTCTGGCTAGTGTGTTCTTGAAATCAAAGTGAGACCCTGTCTCCTTGTCAATAACAGGATTTATGCAGCTTTTCAGGGTGATGTTGGTCCTTGGATTCACAGCTGGTGCATAGTTACTTTTGTCTATCTGATCGTTAATATATAGAACATCCAAATAACTTGTTGGGGAAAAAAACACGAAACCTTGTTAGGTCAGTCATTTGGTATCATAAAACTGATTATTTATAACATTCAACTATTTTTAAAAAATGAGTTAAATCAAACTGACTAGTGTGAGTTACAGAGGAAAAAGAAGAAAAACATGATAGATTAAATAAAGGAATCTGTTTTCTGCATGTCATTCTGGTAGGAAAATTTCCCATGGCACATCACCCTTATACTACTACTGTGGGTAAGTTGTTAACTCTTTTTAAAATTCTACTTCTAAGGGTATTTGTCATCATCAGAGGTAACCTTTTCTCTTGCTTCAGATGTGTTAAGTCTTTACACTTATTAATTCTTTTATGTAGTGTTTGTAGTTTGTAGAAGGAAATTGATTTTCTTGTAATGGGAAAATCATCGCTCCTATGATGACATAAAACTTTAATTTGATGTCTCCTTCACTGACCCAAGCTAATTACAACAAAAACATGTTAACAAAGTGAGTTAAGTTCTTTCTTTCATGCATCAATTTTACTACTCAGGGCTGCCCCAGAAAGTCTTAAATGAAGGTGCTTCTCTGTTACCCTGGGAGTGTGTGTGTGTGTGTGTATGTGTGTGTGTAACCACCCTGACAGGCTGTGAAATATTGATGCCTGGGGTGAAACTTGAACTCCTCAGATCATTGGCTTCTAAGGAGCAAAGAAATATTAAAGGGGGTTATCGGTAGTTGTCAGAACACACAACAGCCGAAAACATGGACATAGCTTCCTCCTTAATTTGGGCAGATTGGAATGCTCTCCCCCAAATCAAACGGAAATAGTAAAATTTAAAAACTTTTATGAGTACTCAGCTCAGCTGCACCTGGCTTCCCTAATTGCCTTCAACTGAGTCATTACTGAGGAGGCAAGATGTTTAGCCACCAACAGCCCTTATTAATGTATAATAGGAATTTACTTGTAAAACAGAATTATTGGGATGGCATGATGTCATAAAGACAGAGTGCTGACATTTTAGATTGTTTTATATAGGAATGTTGAATTACAGTTTAGGAGTGGAATATTCCTTTGGTAATTAATCACAATTTGGTGTAGCCTGAATGTGGGTTAGGCATAGGGATACATAGAATTCATGATTGTAATGGTCCTCCACTAAAGGCTGTGTTTGTGGAAATGCATGGCATTCTCATGAATTATCTATAGGAAAGAAAAATCTTCTCTAGTAGTTTGCAGATGTGCAAAAACTGACCATAGCAGGTGTAAATAAATGAAACGTTTCAGCAAGGCTGCTGCCCTGATTTCTGTAAAAATGTCAAAGCCTTACAATTATAAAAATGCCTGCAAATTTTCTTCTTGGTCTCAATAATGCAAGAAATGGGATACATTAACTTTGCTGGACCTCAAACTTAGAATCTGTCAATATGGCTCTGTGATTAATGGGTACAGACTTTTACCTGCCTCATAAACATAATGTGCCTTGATTACTAGGCTCCGTTTGCAGAGCAATAGTTAACATGATGTCAACACTTCCATTGTAAACCCTGTTTTTGGAGGGGTTTATAACTTGGTCATAAAACATCACTTGGGATGACACTTTGAATATGAGGTCTTAGTCCTGGGGGACGAAGATATTTAAAGGAATAGATTTAAGTCTTCTAGTTATCTATTTGTAGGTTTATGAAGACCTAAGCTGCATATAAAAAATTCAAGTTTTATATACTTTAAGGAGAAAATGTTTAAATACTAAAGAGGGTTTCTTATTGCTCATTTTGTTCAGTTTTTTCCTAAGGAAATGCTCTATACTTAGGTGGGGGATCATTCATTTTAAACCAGAAGGAAACATTTTAAACGTGGTTATGATACATATCAATATACATCAATACAATATACATTCAGAAGGGTTTGTCTTTGGGATTTTATGCGAGTTAGCCACATAAAGTCATGTTTTATGTCAAAATCAATGAGGATTCTAGGACAAAGCTTGAAATATGCAAGCCTTGGAAAGTATAACATGAAGTGGGCCACCTTGGGTAAGATGACAACGTCTTTTCTAAATTAGAACATAAATTTTCTTTTGTTTTGAAGCGAAAGTTGCCAAGACCGCCAATGATGCTTACCCAACATCGTGGGGGGTGGGGGGATGGGGTCACCCCAGGAGGTCGGGATTTCTTATGTCATGTCAGGGAAGGACTGAAGGACCCTTTGGTTTTTAGTGTGTAGTACTTCTCTTCGAGTTTGTGAGAGCAAAGGCCAGGAAGCCAGGATTAACTGTTGGAATTTGAGGGGGGTTGGATGGGAGGCTGTGGTCAGAACCCAGACTTTTTTTTTTTTTTTTTTTTTTTTTTTTTTTTTTTTTTTTTAAGATTTTATTTATTTATTTTTTTCCCCCAAAGCCCCAGCGGATAGTTGTATGTCATAGCTGCACATCCTTCTAGTTGCTGTATGTGGGACACGGCCTCAGCATGGCCGGAGAAGCGGTGCGTCGGTGCACGCCCGGGATCCGAACCCGGGCCGCCAGCAGCGGAGCGCGTGCACTTAACCGCTAAGCCACCGGGCTGGCCCGTGAACCCAGACTTTTGAAGTGGGTATTCAGCTGCCACAATTTACTCGACTTGTTGGATAGCTTAAGAGTTTTAATTTAAAAAGTCATCTTACAGTACTTTGTAATTTGTTCTGAAGCCACTAGTTGGCCTGACCAAAAAGGGGTTTTTTGTTAGTTGGTTTTTGTCTTTTTTGGTGATAAGGAGGCTTGGTTGTGTCATAAAATCGGTAAAACAAGACTGTTAAATCTGCAATCATGGCTGAGTTTTAGGTTTTCTTCTTCTCTTCCTCCCTTCCTTCTCCCCTCCCTCCCTCCCACCCCCACTTCCTTTCTCCATCCCTTTGGAAAATAAGATATTCTCTTTAAGGCAGCAGGAACAAACCATTACAAGAACAAAAATTATGTTGGTGTCCCCAGCAGCATGAGGGCTTTTCCAGAATCTTCAGCAGGCAGCAGAAAGGGTTGCAATGTGGTGGTTACAAGACTGGCATATATTTCAGTGCTCTTTGTAGTGCCTGAAATATTTATCAAAAATACACTCAATTGTTTTCTGCCCTCCTTCAATCATCCTGGGAAGGAACAAACTATTTTCTTTATATTGTTAGGCTTGTTACCGTAAAATGTAAAATGTAGAAGCAATACCTATAATTCTTAGGTTGACAGGCATTAGACTTACCAATTTGCTTGAGTAATACTGCAGGCCCTGAATGGATGTGGTGGGCCAATGGGCAAGCCTTATTTCTTTGAATAACTGCTCACATAAAGAACGTTAGAAACGTCTCTGATGGCCTAAAGGTTAAGGCAGCAATAGTGTTAATGGACACAGCAATGAACAAGTTTGTAGCACTGAATTTTGAAAAATAAAATAATACAGTGCACTTGGTGCTTTATATGTCCTATGTATTTTAATCCTCACAACAACTCTATGGAGTAAATGGTTTATTATGCCCTTACACCTCTGGATACCGAGCCTTAGAAGGCTTCCTTCCATTTTCTAGGATCACATAGCTTGTGGGCTGTGGAGCTGGGATGGGAACCCAGGTCTGTCTGATTCTAAAACCCATGGTGTTCCCATTTTGTGTTAAAACTCAGAGGTGGAGTGCTCATTAGTAAAATACTAATGATTATTCATTAATTCAACAGTAAATACTTATTGAGCACGTATCATGTGATAAGCCTTGTGCTGGGTTCTAGGGGTACAATATGAATAAGACAGCCTTAAGGAATTTATAGCCTTCAAGAGTTTACAAGTGAGTGAGGTGGGGGTCCTAAGAAGTAAACAGGAAATTACAGTGTAGGCCTCAAGGCTAAACTGAGGGACGGGAAGAGACCCAAAGGAGCACCTGGAAGGGGCGCTTGATCTAGATTTAGGGGTTCAAGCAAAACTTCCCAGAAGCTGAAAAGCTAAAGGAGGAGATGGCCTTAGGTGGAGGGGGGATTGTTGGGGGGGTGAATAAGGAAAAGTATTTTAATCTGGGAGTACAACAAATGCAAGGTAGGTGAGAAAAAGTCTTTAATCAGGGAGAGGCTGGAGGCCTCTGCAATGGGCAGGGCTGGAAGGGCCTTGGAACGAGTTTAAGGAGTTTCGCCTTTCTTAAGGGCTGTGGGAACGCATTGGAGGGTTTTGAGCTGGGAATGAGGTGATCAGGTTGGCACTGAGAAGCTGGCCCTGGCTGCCTTACAGAGCACGGAGTCAAGATGGGGGCACTCCAGTGAAAGCACAGTTAGAGTTGCCGTGCGGGGCTTCCAGAGTGGATTCTATCAAATTGCACTTCATCTTGTCAGAGGAGACCCGTCTGAGGAATGCTTTAGTGGTCCTTAAAGTTTTAAGTCTCCATATACTTTCTCATAATTATCAAACATACTCTATTCTAAAATAGCTTAAGGACTTTTAAATAATAAACATATTTGTTATCTCAAAACGTACCACTTTTAGGTTGAAAGTAATTTTGGGGATCAACGTGTCTAGCCCCTTAATTTTACCTTCAGTTGTTGATTTATTCAATAAACATTTATTAAACTCTTTTATCAGCCAGGTATGTGGATTAATAGGAGCTTTACTGTATTGATCTTATTAAGAAAGTAAAAGAGTACAGCATTTTGTTGGTGTAAGAATGTCATAATATGTGAATACATAGAAATAAAAAAGTTCAGTTGGTGTTAAATTTTTTTTTCCTCTCTGGGAAGATGGAAAGACAAAATATAGATGCATAGGGAAACCTCCACGAGGTTTTGAGCACCTCACACTCCTCGGCCTTTACATTTTACGAAGTCCCTGCATGTCATTATGGCCTCAGGTCTTGTCCCACATCCCTCTGTAGGTGGTGTCAGGCTCTTGGCCAAGGCTCAGAGTAGAGCAGAGGCCACCAGAGGTGCTCCAGGCCCCTCCAGCTTACCCAGGAGCATGGACGCTGTGTTCTCCAGACCCAGCTCCCTTCTAAGTCCCTAAAACCAACCACCCCAAGCCAGCATGGAGGGTAGAACAAGCTAGTGGATATGGCAGTTACCTGCCTTAGTGGCACTGGTTATGGCCAAACCTTGCAAGCTCTGGGACCCATGCTCATCCTCTAAAGGTGTAGACCCCTCCCAGACTCACCCCAGACATTCCTCCAACTTGGAGCTAGACAGGGTTGCTCTGTCATCCAGATACTAGTTATCTGCATGTGTTTTCTCTCATCATAATGTCGTCATCACAAAGGGAGGGAAGATCACTCTGTTCCAGGCTTACCGAGGAGTGGAAACACTCAGCTTTGTCTGTCCCAAAAACCTTGACTTGGTCACATTCCAACTGTGTTCTCTGCTGCCTTGAGGTCATAGGAATGCAAAGCATCCTCCAGCTCTGTCAACTGCTTCTCCTTGTGCTGTTTTCCACAGGGTTTTGCTGACTTTCCCCCAAATTTACCAGCTTACTGAATTTCTTCTAAGGAACCTTGATATCTTCCCCTTATTAATCAACCACTTCTCTGATCCATGGTGCTCACCGTAGTTTGTAAACTCGTGTTGTAGTCAGTCAAGGTTGTTAACAGCATGCTGGGTGTTGTGATGACATTATAAGAAGTAAAGCATTTAAAACAGGGCCTGCTGCATAGTGAGTATAATTAAATATTTCTCGATTAAACCTTTTAGAGAGGAGCCAAGTTCTTGAGTGCTTACTCAGTCCAGCAACAAGCATTTATTGATTTGCTTGTGAACTGACTGTCGTTGTTGGTCTTATTTTAATATTTGCTAAACCACAGATAAACGCTCAAGTATTATTTTTTGTTTGGAGACTTGCTACTTCCCGGATTTCTCATAATGAATTCTTTCAAATGATAATATCAATATTTTATTTTTTCCCCATGGCTTAGTTTTTCAGTATTTTTCAGTATTTCTCATTGCTGTATACCAGTGTCACAGAGAAATGGGAATGAAGGTGTATTTTGAGCTGTGACTTAAGACATAATAAAAATGGAAACAGGAGGCTGCGTGGTGTGATGTGTGTGCTATGATGGGATTCAGCAGTCACAGTCCAGTTAGACAGGTCTTTTACATTATCTGGATCTTAGATGTCTTTTTTTTTTTTTTTGGTGAGGAAGATCAGCCCTGTGCTAACATCTGCCAATCCTCCTCTTTTTTTTGCTGAGGAAGACTGGCCCTGGGCTAACATCCCTGCCCATCTTCCTCCACTTTATATGGGACGCTGCCACAGCATGGCTTGCCAGGTGGTGCGTCGCTGCGTGCCTGGGATCCGAACCGGCGAACTCTGGGCCGCCGCAGTGGAGCGTGCACGCTTAACTGCTTGCACCACTGGGCTGGCCCCTTAGGTTTCTTAACTATAAAGGAAGGAGGTAGAACGACGTGGTATCTCAGGTCCCTACAATTCCCAAAGTCTGTTATTCTAGATCTAGAGTCCAGGCAAGTCTATGGATGGCTTTTTGTTCCTACAATTGGTGAGTGATTCCACTGGCTTGAATATCTATGTTCGGTGTAGAGGAGGGCAAGACTTCCCACCAATACTCAACTGATCTCCTGAGACAGATTCTCTTCTTGTCCAGTTCTTTACACTTTCCAGAATTTATCATTGTCTAGCGGTTCAAAAAAACATGGGTAGGAGTACAATGTCTGGATTCACTCTTGACAAATTTAGGATTCTTAAACTTCCTTGCTGTTCTGTGTCACTGAAATTCAGGCTCTGTTATGGCATCGAGGTAAAAAAAAAACAAAAAACAAATAGGTCCTTTGCATTGTATAGTCCATGTCAAGTGCTCCTCTCTCCAGTAGCCTAAGGATCAAAAGTTAGTGACAAAAAGAATCTGGTGGTGATATAATCTTGGATTCACAAAATCACTTTGCCTTTTGAGTCGCATTGCAGCTTGCTCACCACAAGAGGGCAGCGCAGGTGATTGAATGAAGGAAATGGCGTCTGCAGAAATAATGACCACGTTTGTAACCCTGGTTTCCAGTTTACCAAGTGTTCATGTGTGTGTGATAGCCTCAGTGGTTCTCTGTGATAGGTAAAGCAGGCATAATTATTCCCATTTTATATATAGAAAAACTAAAGCTAGAAAAGTTTCAAGATGACTTGCATACAGTTGTACAGCTAATAAATGCCATCTAGTGCTTAAATCCAGCCAAATCTTACCTGAATCCAGGTCTCTTTCCACCATACCACTCTGCCCATAAATGGGCATTATCATCACTCTAGTGACCTCCTAAAGAAGAGCTGGGAGGCTGTACAAAAGCTAGAAAACCATCTGTGTCCTATGGCAACGGTTCTCAAATGTTTTCATCTGATACAGCATCTTGTGAAAGCTTTCCAGACCCCATGTGTCCTTCTGTTCTGGAAAGATGGGAAAGGCTGGGAATTGTTTGCCTTATAAGCACCACCATGAACAGCTGTCACTGTAGTCTCAGTGATTTTTATCTGTATTATAGTGGCTCTTAAACAGATAGGAGATGGGGAGGATAACGAGAGAGGTCAGAGTGGAGGAGAAACTGTTACGGGACGTACATAATCCAAATGACGACTTCAGTTTCCATAGTGAACTTGGAAATTCCCTGTGGACTCCAGAGCTCCACCCTGTTGAGTAGTTTCAAAGGAGGCAGCAGCACATAGTAGAGGGGCAAGCAAGGCTAAATCAGAACTAAACCAATCACCCCATTATTGAACTCTCGATGAAGATTTTTCTAAGCTCCCAAATTCCAAGATCTAACACTAGAGGGCCAGCAGGCAGTCACGTAAGTGGTCACTTTGCTGGGCGACTTACATACAGAATTTATTCTAAAGGGATTTTGCTACTTTTTTTTGGTAGTTAGAGTAGTTCTATCAGGTAATTAATTTTAAGTGCTTTTATTCATTCGTTGAAAAAAGAAATAAAAGGCTCAAGTAGCAGCCTGTGGTTATTCCAGTTGCTGGATGATTCATGCATTCAGATCTCAAACTGGAGTAGATACAATCAATATGTGAAGAATAGGTGCTGCATAATTGCCTTTTTAAATCAGTAAAATGATTAAAGCCTTTATAGTCTGGCCAATTAATGTTTGCACATCTGTATGGTCGGCTTAATAAGGAAAATGCTTGAGAAAGATAAAATTACAATACCAAAAGCAATTAATAGGTAGAAAAAATTTCTAAGTGTAGTTGATTAATCATCCTCCTCTTTTTCTCTTAAGATACTAAACATTTTGTAAATCCCTATAGTTCCAGTGTAGTCAGCATTCCCATTGTAAAGTGCCAGTGTTATAATTTTTCATTCATCCTTTTCTTAGATTCCAATGTGAGTGTCATTGTTGTGTTTAGTAAAAGAATACAAATATTTATTTTAAACTTTTCTTTAAACAGATTCTTAGCGGAGGGTAGAGCTCACTAATGCTCTGCAGCTGGGTTTTGGGGCTTTAAAATTGGTTGTCCTCTGCATACTAAGTCCTCTGCAAATACTCAGCCGCAGAGAGCGAAATCCCACTTGACAAGAAGTCTCTAGATACGGATTTATGCAATAGGATGTAATGTTTACTTTGGACCTGCTATGATCTACCTGGGAAATTTTTCCTATTATACATTTATTAAAAAGTTCTAAATACATATTTGCACAGTGTTTTCTTATGGAAACATCTGTGTAAGGAATCTTTAACTTATTCATTTCCAAAAGGGAATTTTTAAAAAGAGAGAAAGACAGCAATTGTGTAAGCAAACCGGAGAAAAGGCAGGAACCTAATACATTTAGAACTAACACTTCAAATTCTGGCTGAATTTTCTTTTCTTCTCACATTGGTGCAGATAGAGAACATAATTGTTACCCTAACCAGAATTCAGAATCCGCATCTCATTCCAATGTCCTTAAATTAAACATTTGATCAGTCTTGTTAGCGACGTCTGTCATGGGAGGAGTTGGGTATTGGCTTTTTTTCTCCTTTTTCTTTCTGTTTAGCCTGCATTGAACCTTTGGCCTTACCCCAAGTGTATGGGTGGTATATGGTTTAAAATTGATATATTAATGTTGAATTTTTATTGTCACAGTTTCTGTTCGAGCTCCTTTCAAACCTTTCATTTATTTGTTTCTGAACCTTGGATATCTCATAAAAATGTCACCATTGTGGTTGAACATTAAGCACCTTCCCATTTTGCCCTGGGCCGTTGAAATAAATTTGGACCAGGTGCTCTGCTCATAATGGAGCCCCTTGAAGTGCTCTGATAATGAGCCCGGAACGGAAGCTGTCAGCCTTCAGCTGGCTTGAAGAATGCAATTAGAGCGGTTTTAATACTGCGGAGGGACCCCATCCAATCAAGGCCATTTGAGTTAAACCAAGTCTAGAATCCTAAACATGTACTTTTAAGCATGTGAGCCTTGTCTCTGCACTGAGAATGGGGAGAAGGCATTTCTTGATAATGGATCCATTTTGAGTCAAAGAGAAAAAAATGCTCCGAATGCCAATGGAAGTTCTCTCTCTCTCATCCCTCCTGTTATGTTATTGTGACCTTATTTATGATCTGATGTCACTGTGATCAAGATAGCTAGTGTCAAATTAAGTTTCAAATCAATCAAGTCCTTAGCAAGACCACTTAGCTCAACTTTTTTTAATAGCAAAAAAATTGGATTCACCTAAATTAATATGAGTGCTTAAATAAAGTACATTCATATAGAAAACCCTTAAAAAGAATAATATCTGTTATATATTGTTGAGTAAAGCAAGTCATTTACAGAACAGTATGTACAGCATGATACTGTTTTGGGGGAAAAACCAACCAACTACAATGTACACTTACAGGTGCCTATAAGAGGTTTGGAAGCACACACACCAAATCGTTAATGGTAAAAATAAGGGAAAGTGGGGATGGGGGTGGGTTAAGTTTTTTACTCTATATATGTATTTTTAAATTATTTTCTCATTTATTTAACCAGTAACTTTTTATATTCTTGGGGTAGGTCAGCTCACTATCAAGCCAATGACTTATTATAAGTAAATAGATGAACTTCTCTGGAGCAGGATAGCAGTAATTCTGTTATCACCTGAGATGCTGGGTTATAGTAATGAGAGAAATTATTTACTGAGTGAGAGCTTTACATTCGTCATTTCTGATAATCCTTCCAACAGCCTTACTCCACAGATACTCACTTTACACCTGAGGACACACAGGTTTAGAGAGATTCAGTAATTTGCCAGGTCACAAGTTTGAAGTCAGGTGTCAGGATTTGAACCCAGATCAGCCCGGCTCCAGAGGCTCAGCCCGTAACCCCCTCTCTCCTCCCTGCTTGGTTTCTGAGGAGAGTTCTTTAAAAGCAGATTTTATTTCCAGGGTCACATTTCCTTTCATCCTTGATTTCTTTCCAGAAAATGAGGACATAATTCAGGAGTAGTTGTTATTGTTGTTAATGGTTGACATTTCTTATAAACACTTGGACTAGTCATTAAAAAGTCTCATTTTGGGCCCGTGGGATTCACGGTGAATTCTCCAGTGAGTGGAAGCTTTTGTCCTCAAATGAGGCCATGTATAATAATGTCAATTCAATTTCAATTGGAAAATAAATAATTTTACACAGTAGGCAAGGTGGAGGATGTCGTCATTAATACAAAATCATATGCAAAATTTAAAGATCATGATAATTATGAAAGTATTCTTTTATAAACTCCTGATTGCTGAACAGTAGCTTACTCAGCTCGTTTCTTCTAAGATATTTAATGTCATGAATCTTTTTTATTCCATAAAAATATGAAGCTTATTCTACAGACTAGAAATCTCTCTCTATGTGTAAGTGTATATATACACATATATGTATTTGAATTTTTTTTTTAAGCCCTACAAATTTCTTTTGTTTCTCAGATCTTCTTTAGCTTGGATTTCTGCTTCATATGGGATACTGCTTTCCTGTTGGCCTTTTAAGTATTATGCATAACATTAAAATCTCATTTCAGGTTTCAGCTCTATTCCACAACTCAAACTTTAGAATTACTTTTATGAAAGAAATAATTATTCAGAGACGGCAAGTAGAATGGTGGTTGCCAGGGGCTGGGGGGAATAGTGAGTTATTGTTTAATGGCTATAGAGTTTCAGTTTACAAGACGAAAAGAGTTCTGGAGGTGGATGGTGGTGGTGGTTGCACAACATTATGAATGTATTTAATACCACTGAACTGTACATTTAAAAATAGTTAAGAGGGTAAATTTTATGTTATGTGTATTTTACCACAATAAAAAAAAATTACTAAATTTAGCCACAAGTGAGCCTCATCCAGTAACCTGAACTAGCATTTAACGGTCTTTCTTTTGACATCATGACACTGACTTATTGACCTATCTGGGGCAAAGTCATGTATTTAGGCCAAATAATTGAAGCAGCCTCTCCCAGAAGCCTGAAAAAATAGCACTGCATAGGTAAACGTGAGGCGCTTTGAAATTTTGCAGTGACTCCTGTATAATACTGTTACTCAGCAATATTTTTATAAAGCATAAGAAAGTGATCGAATACATTGGAGAGGAAAAGCCTCACTGATTTTTTAACTGAAGAAAACTATTCTTTTTGAGCATCTACTCCAACTTAAATGATTGGGTTTATTTGGCATTTGGATTTATTTTTCATATACAATTTCTTTCCAAATATGATTATTTTACTTTATTGTGTTTTGCTTCTTATCAGCCCCTTTGACCACGTAATCATGAGGTTGTTTTTGAAACTTCTCTCTCTTTGTGGCAAAGAAGAATTCACAAATCCAGGGGCTTCTTCGTTTGGAAGGTTAGTTACTTTGAAACCGGCTACAACAGAGCGGTTGTCCTTCCTGGGGTTGCCAGCCAGCGTTCCCCAGGGGGGGAGAATGATGCTGGCGTGAAGGCAGGGACATAAACAGGTATATTCAACATGACAAGGCATGGGGATTCAGTGCTCCTCAAACGGGAGTGCACCTCGGGGGTTTTAAGTGCGCCTTGTAAAATTGTCTGCAGTGGAGGGGAGAATGCTTTAGGCCAAACCTTTAAGAGACTGGCCCAACAAACTGCTTTGATTTAAAATTAAAATAAAACAAAATGCAAGGATTTAAGCACAAGGAGTCAGGTGGGGAGAATGTGATCAGGACTTTGATTTTCGAACCACGGGCATTACTGTAGTGAGGGGTGCGGGGGGTGCAGCCTAAAGTTACCACCCCGCAGGGCAGATCCGAGGACCTACCCTCCATCTCAGAAGTGAAACTGAAGATAAGAAGGAGCCCTACAAATAGCGGCCTTGGCAGGGATGGGTGGGCAGAAGTCCGGAAACGGGGTCCCCTAGCCAGGCTCTGGCGTTACTTGCTCTGCTTATGTAACCTTTCTAGGTATTGGTTGCTCTTTAAAAACTGAGGGAATTTGACAGACCCTCTCTAACTCTAATAGTGAAATCTAGAAAACAATAGTGTTGTGTTTTGTGCGAAAGATTGTGGGTCATACATTTCCCCCCCTGCTCACACCTATGGTTAGTGCTAATTATAAAAGTCATAGACCTTCATACTGAGCAGAGCTGGAGTTTCTTTCTTCATGAGGTTGGGAAGGATGGGGAACAAGGTGAGAGAGGTCGTCTTTCTGTTTTCCCTAAATCTAATTTTTTCTGTCACTCACACAATGTAATCACAATTTTAGCTTTTAAAAAATATGTACCCAGACAAAAGTCTGGAAGGTATGTGTGTGTATATGTAAACTAGTTTAAAAAATAAAAATCATAGTACATGCACATGATAAAAAATTTAAATGGTACAAAGAAAGGCAAGTTCATCTTCCCCTGACCCCCTAACCCCATCTCAACTTTTGAAACAGCCACTGTTAAGTGTTTATATTTTTACTTCTAAAATATTAACCATAGGTATTTTGAGGACTAGAAGGGAGCTGGGTTATGGGTGACTTATATTTTCTTCATTTTTGTATATATTCTAATTTCTGCATTTATTTCTAGGCTTTGTTTGTTTTATACAGGAATTTGTATGTCTGGGGATATTTATCTCCGAGGTGAAGCAATGCCAATTTACATTAAAGACCTGACTTGAGGAGTTGTCTTACGCTATTTAAGAATGTAGTTGCATTGGGGCCAGCCCTTTGGCGCAGCGGTTAAGTGTGTGCGCTCAGCTGCAGCGGCCCAGGGTTCGCAGGTTCGGATCCCAGGCGTGCACCCACGCACCACTTGCCAAGCCATGCTGTGGCGGCATCCCGTATAAAGTAGAGGAAGATGGGCACGGATATTAGCTCAGGGCCAATCTTCCTCAAGAAAAAAGAGGAGGGTTGGCATCAGATGTTAGCTCAGGGCTAATCTTCCTCACACACACAAAAAAAGAATGGAGTTGCATGTATAGTCATATCCATAAGTAAATATGGTAATAAGTAAATATGGTAACAATTACTTTAAATAAACTTTATTCTTCAGCTTGAGCAGATTAAATTCTATAGTGGGTTCATGCTGTTCCTTTAATTGCATTAATTATTTATTACATACTACCATGCATACAGTTCAGTTGGTCTGGGGGAAGTTGATTATAGCAGTTATTTCAAGTCAGTTTTACATTCTGGGCTGACAACATTATCACACTTTCTCACTGAAATGAAAGAGCTGGGATGGTGCTCCTGGGCAGTTATAACAGATGCAGGGTTAAGGTGCAAACTGTGTTTGAAGAGTATCCACCATATTTGTAGTGGGATCCAGTTTATACAAACAATATGTATATCCTTCATACATCTTCTTGGAAGGTCTTCATTTTGGCAGATTTTAGAACGGAATACATGTTTAATGCAGGTACTGTGTTCAGTACAGATTTCAGACTGTTATGTTAAGCTTACAGGATCACTAATTTCTTCTTTAATCTAACATTTTATGTCTTCTGACAAGGGAAAAAAAGTTAAAATCAGCTCTTCTTTATTGTTAGTAGTTTTGTTCCATATTTCTGGAAGAAGAAATACTAAAAACATATTAAATATGGGATCTCTCAGGACACGGTGCCATGTGAGCATCTGGAACAGCCACTCTCTCTCCTTCGGAACCCCGGCAGTCATAATGCAAATCGAAAGCAGCTTCCTCCGCAAATTTGTGCTTTTTCTGGTCACAGATGTGCCCTTCCATGTTGCCTGTGTTTGTAAACCAAGCATATTTTTGTCATCACCTCCAAACCCTTTAATTAGATGTAAGCTCTGTCACTCAATGGAAGATCCGTCTGTGGGTCTGTAGGTGGGTGGCAAATGGTAAGTGAAAGGTTCAGCAGAAATCTTGGCAGGTTAGGAGTTGGGTTAAAAATACTTTATGGAAAGTATTAATATTTGTGTATTAATATATTTATTGAAAAACCAGAACCTTTCCAAATGGTCTGATGAGAAAAAAAAGAAGCGAACGTTGAATTGTAACAGTTTGGGAGGAGGATTAAAGACTTTCTTGAGGACAGTTGAGGCAGGAGTTTCAAAAGAATTTGAATTTCGCAATTAAAGTGTAGACTCCTCCTAGTGTCATGGTTGACAGAGGTGTTATCAGCTAGGTATTATGTCTTTGTGCTGGTGGGTAAAAGTTGAAAAGCAATATGCTGTGATCTGAACTGTTTTTAGAACATTTTGGGCCTTTCCTGCAACTTGTCACACTCTTTTGGTGCCAAACCTTTCCTGTGCCCTCAACTCTCCATTGTATCTAGTTGGAACCTTTTGCATCACACCGAGTTGCTTACTGATATTTAGGATGTTTCACGACCTACAGGCAGGCTGGTTTTTTATACGGTGGGAAAACAAACCCAATTCCATATTAGGCAGCTGCATTCACCATGTAGGAATACTGTTTATCTTGTTTTGACCTGGCAACCAGTTCTAGTTAAGATGCCTGCTGGTTACAGCCCTATTCCCACAAAGGTATTCGTAGCTTTAATTCCAGTCAATCAAATTTATTGAGTGTCTGCTCTGTGTGTGCAATATGCTAGTGCTGGGCACACACAGATGAATAAAAACACGAGTCTGTGCCCTCGAGGAGCTCGTGTTTTAATAGGGGATTTGGGGTGACTTTAATGCTTCGGGACATAGTAAGAAATAAGCCTCGGACTTGTGAAATTTTAGGCTTTGTTGATGAATGTTGTAGCGAGAATTTGGGACCTTCCTGCTGCCCTCACCCTCTGCTCCTGGCCCTCCATGCTGTTCAAATGCCAGAGCCGCCTCCTAGCAGGTAGGAAAAAATGGGGTCAGGAAAAAAAAGAGCTTATTTTAAAATGTAAGAAGGGCTAGATGATTTGGGGCACTTTCTTGAGACCCACTGCCACGGACAGCCTGCCCGGGGGCTGGACATTGGGCAGAATCTCGCTGGCGACTACAGCGACTGGATGGTGGAAAATTTTGCAAAAACATCTGTTCTATTTGGAGGGTCCAAATATTTTTAAAAACATTTGGTTCGCCAAAGCTCATATTTCATAAAAACCTTTGCAAATACCTACAGTTTTTCTTCTTCTTTTCCATGTGGACATGGAAGCAAAGAAGAGGAAAAATGTGGCCGCATGCATGTTTTCAACTTCTTATTTCCAAGTGTTTGGCTTTTTCAGGCATGAAAACCAATCTGGTCACTTTCCTTGGGTATGCGGTGCCTCTAGACTTTTCTCTCTCTCTTGGATAGATACATGAAGTCTTAAATAAAGAAAAATCCCCTTAGATGCAATGTGGAGAGATGACAGTAATGATATCAAGCTGTAGTTTTAATTGCTTGAAAATAAACTAAGGAAAAGGTTTACAGCTGTTTGAGGGTGAGGATCAATCGAGGACAGAGCCACAGAAAAGCTCCCCTTTCCTGGGATTATTGCCAGGACTCGGCTCTCCGCATCTGAGGAGGCTTTTTCAAAGTGCACTTTGCAGTGAGCCGGGAGGGAAAGGCATCCAGAGGAGGTGGCGCAGGGGTGTCCGGAGGTGAGAAGCCTCGGTTCTGGCTTTATTCCAGGCCTGCAGGCCTCAAGATTAGGTGTGCAGAAGCTTGTAGGCCAGACAGATGGGGCCGGTGGGGACTTCTTTGGGGACTGTGTGAGTTTGTTAAAACTTGGAGGGGTGAGGTTTTGAACAAACTATTCCACTTTCGGCACTACGACTGCTGTGAGCTGAGCATCAAGCTATGTCCCAGGGCCTCCAGGAGAAAAAAGTGCCCAAATCTAATGCTAAGGGCCTCTGTACATGAATCAGCTGGGTTGATTATAAGCTTATTTCCCCTTGTTTGTGTAGTTATGGACAAAAGGTGAAAACAATGACTGGGAAAAGATCCCAGGGATTTAAATTGGAAATTAATTATAAGAGCATGTAGCTTTGGGTCCCCTGATTGGTTTGAGTTTAGACTTGATCAAGACACCTAGAACTTTGGCCCCCTCCATGGCGGCATCATCAAAGGTTGTTGGCTCTTCTGCAAGGTGGGTGGAACTGTGAAGTTTACAGTCTCCATAAGGCCCAAGTCTGATAGGAGACAAGCTTTATTTCCTCAGTGATTCCAATTTGGGCGTGGAGAGAAGCTTTTCAGGTATTTTGAACATGATACAGGCCCAGGAAACTGGGCCTCTCCCGGTACATCTCACTTTAGGAGCATGGCTCAGGCTTGCTCCGCATACCAGCTAACCTTTCCTTTGTTTCCTGTAACACTAGTTAGCAGACAGGGAGCTAGAGGCCTAGGGAAGCTAAGACGCTGGTCCTTAAGACCATCTTTGGTGAAGTGGGAAGCATAGGATCTGCCATTTTTCGTGTCACCTTAAAACAAGGAAAAATCCACACGACACAAATATCTAATTTATGTGCAGTACTCAGATCTCCAGATTAAAAAATAATATAGTCATGAAGCATCAGTCTCCTTGTGAAAACCACTGAGTGGAGGAATTGCAGTTTTCACTAAAACTGAGAAGGTTCGACAGTGAGATAAAAGGGAAGGGGCACTGATAGAAGCGCAGTTCTATTCCTGGCTCTGCCTGTAACTGTGATATTGGTTAAGTCACTGGGGCTCTGCTCCCCCTCTGTCTGCCTTGTACAGTAGGCGGGTTGGATGATGTGTAAGTTCCTCCTTGCTCTGAGCATCTGTGAACTGAGGACCTGATTTCCAGAGCCCTGGGAACATCTTAGAAATGGGGTAAATCCCATGGGATTTTCCAAGTGGAGGCCTTGATCACATTTTGTGCGACATTCATTTGTGTGCAGTTGCCATGATATCAGGCAGCATTTTGAAACACTACACAGGGATGAGTCAGTTAATGGCCTGGGCCATCTGTCTTTGCTATAAGAGCCAGCTTTTCTGCAATTCCAGGGCAAAGTATGGGCAATTGTTCATACTCCAGAATACTTTGTATGGTTTCAAACAAAGTTGTTGACAGATTATTTATCAGTGAGTCATCTTTGCTTTTTTCTCCTCCTCCTTTTTTTTTTTTTTAAGGTGACATTTCCTAGGCCTGTTATTTCTCTATTCTGTGTTGCATATATGGATAGGGATCTTGAAACCTGAAATTTTAACCTCTACATTTTCTGTGCTTATCCTGCTCATGAGATTTTCATGTGGCCGTGGTTATAATTTTAATTTATTAGTGGAGTTAAATTTCATTGATGGCATTGCAACAACTGGGCACTGGGATCATTGGCAAGTCTGTGGAAAAGTTTGCCATTCTGCAATTTAGGAAAGATTTTATTAATTAGATGAGTAGTATAATTAATATGACAAGGGGACTTCTAGGTGTTTCCTGATTAATTGCCTGCTGATTAGAGATCCTTCTTATATTTTAATGGAAGAATATCTCATACTGTTCACTTTCTAGCCCAGTTCCTGGTACACTTGAAAGTAGTACAAATAGTTTGTCTTAAAAATAAATAACTCAGGAGAAGCAAAGTGAGGCAGGGGAGAGGGCTCCAGACTGAGAGACTGAGACTGAGGCTGAAGCTGTGATTGGCAGGCAACCGTAAGTCTCTTAACACATCTGTAAAGTTTAAAGATTGGATAAAGCACCTGCCAAAGACCCCCTTCCAACTTTTTTGACACTGAAATTTCACTGATTCAAACTAATTCCCCTAGTTGGTTCCAATTCCTAATATTTTCCTGAGTGGCCAAAGCCCATCATCTTCCTTATATTTTCATTTTGTTACACAGGGCAGAAAACAAGAGAAGGTTTGCCCAACCCATTCTCCACCACCTGTCCTCCAAAGTTTCCCCAGGACAATAATCGGATTACTTAGTGCCTGGCATGGTATGGGCAGCCCCTGATGAAATGCTGGCTGGAGTCTCGGTGTTGATGTCCCTTTAGTTGCTGGCTTGTGGGTAGGCCTGAGGTGGCCCCAGGGAAAGGCAGGAGCAGCAAGGGATCCTTTTAGGGATATGGGCACAGCAGCATTTGCCAACTGAAAGAGCAACAGTCCGTTAGTTTAATAACCAGTAACAGCGGTATTCAGTCCTAACGATGCCCAGGTCATCGTCCCCTGGAAGCTTCCCACCAGACAACATGGAAGTGGCAGGGAAACATTTTTAGTGAGGATTATATTTCTCCCAATTCAACTTTGTTTGAACCCAGCCTATCCTACCTCCATCTGCTGTGGCCCTGGTAAACGATAAAGCTCTGCTTAGTTTGCAGAAGTGGACACGGACTCGAGCACATTGTCTCCTTTGGTTTTTATCCAGGTGGTTTCATAGCTGAGGATAGATGGCAAGCAGCTTGTCCGAGACCCTCATGTTCAAGGGGGAGGCAGGTGCAAAGGAGTTAACTGGCAGGAGCATCAGTCTAGAATGGGGTTGGTCTTGTGCCAAGATTCTGTAGGTACTCGCTGGTTCTCTTGGCTCTGGATGAGTGGAGGCCATCTTTAGAGGGATTTTGTAGAGTTTTTTTAGAAAGCCCGTCTTAAAAAGGCCATTCATCTCTTCAGGTTATAAAATGGAATCACAAACTGATTTTCCCAATTAGAGTCTTAAAACAACAAAAGCAAAATCAGCGAGAGCAGCCGCCCTCTGGAGAGTGTTGTTTGTGTTGTTAGCTAGTGACAACTGGAGAGCACAGGTGGCTCTGTTCCGCACAGAGATCTTGCTGTACTTTAGTGGAGCTTCATCACGTGGTTTGATGTCCCACATTTGTTGTTGATGCTTTCCAACTCCCAGCCCTGACCCAGCCTGTGTCAGAGCCGCGTCAGTGTTCTTTTAGAAAGGATCTGGTAATTTTTGCAATACCACTGGTGAAATTCTGTAGCCTTAGAGATTTGTTTCCTAATTGTTTGTGTTAGAATTCAGTGCATCGAAGGTGTTAACACTTAGAAAGATTGAATCTGCCAGAGGGTAATTTCCTCAGCATTTCTAAGCCCTTGGTTCTTTGTGGAATAAAAACAGAAACAGAGATAGAAGAACTAGCAAGTTCCATGCTTACGGAGTAGTCCTCCTGTGAACATTTAACTGTGCTCTTGGCAAGTTTGCAATCCATCTGGTCCAGTATTTTTGTCACAAGTAAAAATGTGCTTGATGGAGCTCAACTTTCCTTTTTTTTTCTTTTTCTTTCGTGTCAGGTCTAAAAGGTATATTGTTTGGGAAGGGAAGAGAAAGAAAAAATAGCCCCAGGCTGTATAGCTAACGCAAAAATAAAATATGTTGTAGTTTTATTTTCTCTGCTTTTTCCCATTTGAAAAGAAGGACAAATATAGGACCTGTATAACTCACAATTTCCTAGGAAAAAAAGAATAAAAGTCATGAGAGGGTTTGGTGATTTTTCTTTTTCCTTTAGCTAGCACATTACACTGCTGTGATTTTACTAACCTAGCTAACAAGATTTTAAGAATGGAAACATCTTTGGTATTTTCTAAATAGTTGCAAAATTTCTAAGTCATCTTGCACTGACTTAACAAAACATGTTGGGATAGGATAGTGACGTTTATGGTCTGCTCATTGGCAGGGGAGGGTCTGTGAAACATTGTGCAATAAACAAAGTGTGTTTCTTCCATTCCCTCATTTCCCCTTCCAGAATGCTCTCTTGAGGCACTTTCCCCCCTTCCCTCACCCACTCCTCTACCCGGAGCTTTCTCTCGACTTAACATTTGTCAAGAACTCCAGACTGTGTCTCTCTGACCCAAGGCTGGTTCCCTTCTGGTCCTTCCTCCTATTCAAAATTTACCTCTCCGAAGTCTTATTCCCAGAAGATTCTATATCAGTGCTCAAGGAGAAAGCCATCTGACTGATTCTTTGGCCACCAACACTACAATTAATTTGTGCGTTATTACTGTCTGCCGGGCTTTTGGGTGGCGGAGGTAAAGAAGAGCCAATCATTTCACTAAAAGGACTTAACCTCAGTGTAATTCAGATGCATTCCTTGAATGAGTTTGAACTAATGGTTTATAAATGCCCTTCCAACTTTCAGATTCTTAGACACAATGCATAATCCAGTAGAAGGAATCTCTAATGGCACGATTTTGGATATCCTGTTAGGCTGGTCAAGAAATTGTAAAGACAGGGTGATCTAGTGCCTTTAAAATTGCACCCTATTTATTCCACCTGCTCATAAGGCCAGTAACAGTAGTTTTTAGAGAAAAAAAGAAATTTATTTGGTTTTTGGTTTCATAATCTGGCAAAGGAGACTGAACTGGATGATAAGATCTCTCCCTGCTTGATCCCACATTCATGAGATTTTGTTTGGCAATCATGAAGTCTGGGAAGCTCTGTTTAACTACTTAAGTGTTGTTGACAGTTTGTTTTCTCAACTGTCATTTGGTTAGTTTGAAAATTTACAGAATTTCTTTTGCAACCACTTTTTGGAATGCATTGCTTTAGTTTTTCATTTTAAAAACTAGTTCTGTGCTGAGAGGGTGACAAGTAGGACTGTGTCTCTTTTCATTCTTTTCTAGTTAATCATCAATTTCCAGAAATGTTGCTTTCCACTGGGATAAGAATTGAAAAAGCATTTGCTTCTGTAATATTTGTACATAGTTTCCTTCTTTAAATTTTATGTTGGTTTCCTGCTGGCTGGTTAAAGTACAAAATGTTGAGGGTTGAAATATATTTATACATTCGTGGGAAATTAACTTACTTAAAATTAAACATCAGAAATAAGTGTATATATATGGCCAGATTTTTCTGGTCATTATGGGGTGTTAGTTCTATATCTTTGGTTTTTCTTGATGCATATAAATTTTGCCTGCCTCAAGTCATTTCTATTTTTAAAAATTATAATTGAAAAAGTGCCTAATTTTTAAAAATTTCTTGGCACTTACTTATCACCATTAGAATAGCGTTACCTTTTAGAATTATTTTGGGGGAGAAAGAATAGAACATTTCTTGCAATCCTGTTAAAGCTCTCTGCGTAGACCTGAGATACAGCTCATTACATGTGAAATTCCATTGTGATAACTTGCAGACGGTGGCATTTCTTGAGGCCTCCCTCACATGTCGAAGAGATGCATATAGGTTGGAACCTATTTACTCAGGGAGTCTCAAATGTTACTGAAAGTACAGTTGTAAAATGTCAAGTTATTTGCATGCTGGTGAATTGGATGTCCTAAAAAATTTTGTAAGCCCTGGTATTTGCTTGTTTCCATTACCAAGGTAAACGGGGAAATATTGCAAATGAAGCACACTGCATATCCTTTTCTTCTTTTTTCTATTTTTATATACTAACTGCTACGTTGTAGGCAGTTTTGTTTTATTTTTTAATTTAATTCAGCTTCTTCATTTAAGAACTTGAGTCCAAATGGATGTGGTATGAAACTTTTTTTTTTTTTTTTTGATGAGGAAGATCAGCCCTGAGCTAACATCCATGCTAATCCTCCTCTTTTTGCTGAGGAAGTCTGGCTCTGAGCTAAGATCTATTGCCAATCCTCCTCCTTTTTTTTTCCCCCCAAAGCCCCAGTAGATAGTAGGATGTTATAGTTGTACATCCTTCTAGTTGCTGTATGTGGGACGTGGCCTCAGCATGGCCAGAGAAGTGGTGCGTTGGTGTGCACCCAGGATCCGAACCCGGGCCGCCAGTAGCGGAGCGCGTGCACTTAACCGCTAAGCCACGGGGCCGGCCTGAAACTTTTTTATTTTTATTCTTGAAGATATTTGATCCTTTTTACCCCTGAATATTATATGTGTATTTAGTAATACTTAAGGGGTATTTAGTAATGTTTATCAGTGATTACAAGGGTGATTCTTTTGGAGAACTTTTTATCTTTCTCCTAATAAGTCTCTCTTCTTTTTCTTTCCTTTTTTCACCTGTATTCTGGTCCTATTCCAGTGAAGAGGAGGGAGGGTGTCTCAGTAATCTTTTTATGCCAGAGGACCTAGTTTAGAATCTGTCTAATACTAGGTCCTCAAAGACTGTTGAATAAGTGGACAAATAATCCATATTTTTAAATGTGTTTCTAGTATCTTAGTTGCAAGTTACCCTGGGAGGTAATTAGGATCTGCAAATTCCTGTTAAAATAAAATGCTTTAGAATAAGGCATGAAATCTTTTATTTGTTATTTTGAAATTATGAACAAAACACCATCCCCTCTTTGTGAAAGGAAGAAAGAACAGAGTGTGAAAAGAGGATAAAATAATTAATTTGAAGGGATGGCCCCATTGCCTAGTGGTTAAGTTTGGTGAGCTCCACTTCAGCAGCCTGGGTTCAGTTCCCAGGCACGGACCTACACCTCTCGTCAGAGACCATGCTGTGGTGGTGACCCGCATACATAATACAGGAAGATTGGCACAGATGTGAGCTCGGGGCAAATCTTTCTCAAGCAAAAAGAGGAAGATTGGCAACAGATGTTAGCTCAGGGTGACTCTTCCTCAGCAAAAAAAAAAAAAATTAATTTGACTTTAAATCCTTGGGTTGCTGAGGTGCTGGGGTTGGAATTCTTGCATATGATATAAGAAAAGAATAAAATAAGCTTGGAAGATATTCCCTGGCATCATTCAAGGATTTTCACAACATGTGAGGAGCATGTTTGGCCAACATTTTAGCTGTAATGTACATTAAAAGACCATTTTTTGAGTTGATAGAGTGTGTATGAAGAGGAAAGAGTACACATGGCTGTATGCGTTCAGAAATGCAGAGTCAACAACTCTATTCGTCTGGATGGAACCAGGAGACAGAAACCACACAGTCATTCCAATAGAAGTTTAAAATAAAGAATTATTAGCTAAGATGGGAGAATAACCATAAGGATGTAAAGAGAACTCTAATGGGTCCTCTAGAGCTGAAGAAGAGTACCCCAGGAAGGACACACTTGGAAGGGGGCCCCTCCTCATGCTGGGGTTCAGACGTCCTTGGAGAGGGTGTGAACACAGCCTACTGGAATGGCTGGAAGTTTGCCAGGTTGCCGCCACTGGCCCACAGTTGCTGGACTAGCAGGAAACAATGCTCTGGGCGCAGGCAAGCAGAGGCTTGTGGCCGAACATATAGAGGGAGTTGGGGTACCACTGTGGGTGCCAGGCCTGCTAGATGCAGGGTCTGTGGGGAGGTGGTTACTGGGCCCAGGACAGCACCGTGTAGTCACTGAGGGACTGCATGCTCTGGACCCCTGGCCGGGGCAGAGCATCACCAGATCTTCTCATATGCGTGCAACACTGAGGGACCAAGAAGATGCAAAAACACAGTATACTAGAACCATTGCAGTGTCCCTGCAGTGCCCTCTACTGACAAAACCTAACACTGAGCTCACTGTAAAGAAAAAATGGTTAGAGTCTGGTTCATTATCACAGAGCAGCAGTTAAAGGGCAAATTTTGAGTTGAGCCAGGATAAACCGATAACTGGCATAACCCCAAATTCCAGTCTAGCCAAAGATGTTCTGTTTTCTTGTTGTTCAGAAAAGTGAGTAATCAAAAGTTGCTGATTTTCCTTTGAGGGCTCACTCTGCTTCATAACTGAAGAATCCATCAATGCTGGTGGTGTAAACAGAGTACTCCATTAAAAATTGAGTTCATGATAGCGAGGTTGATTTTGCCATTTTATTTTTAAAATGAGAAATACTTGTCTTAAAAAACCCATCTCTCTGATTATTAAAAGATTAAAGACATGCACAGTACATGCCTTTCTACATTATTTGTAATGTATTGGCTTTTCACTTCTCTAAGCAAAGCCACTCTGGGCCTGAAAACTCTTATGCCTCTTATTGTGTATCTGTATCTCATGAGGCTTTGTAAGAGCAAAGGATGATCATACTTAACAAACCCCAGCCCATTCTCCCATCAACGTGCCACGTAGTTGCTCACCTTTATACTTGATGCCAGCAGCTGGCTCCCTCCATTAGACATCATTAAAATTACCCTTTGGGTTTTTTTAATTTATGCCTTTTAATTTCATTGTGCTCCCTCTTGGTCCTAAATTAGAAGAGTGGATAAATAGGAGCGTTCAGTGAAGTGCATCTGCCATTCATTGTTATGCATATATTTGTGGATGTTGTGTACTTTCTTGAATAGAAGCTTCATAGAAATGAATGCACTGGCAGAAATGTTAATGTAAAATTATATTTTGCAGAGCTTGATGTTACAAAATGGTAATACAAGGAAGCAATATTATGGAGCAGAAAGTCAGCATTGTAAGGTTTCATCATGACACCACCATCTAACAGTAACAATGATAACATTTTTTTGTTTTTGAGTGCTGGCTATGGCTAGGCATCTTCTAAGTGCTTTACATGTATTAACTCATTTAATCCTCACAAAAACCCACACATGAGGCAAGTACTATTCTTATTCCCATTTTACAGGTAGGAATACTGAGGCAGAGAGTTTAAAAAGCTTCCCAAGACTACCTAGTTAGTAAGTACTCTGCAGGAATTTGAACCTAGGGAGTTTGGTTTCAGAGCTCTCATTCTGAACCCCTATATACCTGCAGGATTGATGGATTGGATTCTTTTTCAGTGCATTGCCAATCTGACAATACAGGAAGAAATGCTCAGATGTTAACTATTCAGTGAAATTTGGAAACTCAGAGAGATAAGCTGAGCACTACAGGCTGACTTTCACCTTAAACTTGCTCTTAGGTTTTTATAATCTCTAGGGCCACAGAAGGCAAAACCCTGGACCCACCCAAGTTGGGCGGAGTAATTAGCCAAGGCTCCTCTGACCATGGAACTGGAATCCTTAAGCTACATTCTCTTGGTAATGGTGAGCTAGAGAAAAAGAGCAGGTTCCTCCAAGAAAAATTTTCTGTCTTGAACCTTAAAGCTATGTGGAGGAGCAAAAATAAGTATCCTCAGAAAATTTGTAACCTCAAGGCACCTCATGGATTTACAGCTAGAAATTGCACTAGTTGGACCGTCAGAAAAACATTGAACTAAGAATTAAAGTAGTACCAGGCTGGTAGTCCCTCCCAGCACCTAGCAAAAGCAAATGCAAATTCTTCGTGGAGGAATTCACCTTAATTTGACCATAAAGAACCCTCACAGAGAGTTTCTAAAATATATTAGCTCTCGTTCAAAAATCTCAAAACACAAGAAAACAAGTCATCGTGAAAGAGCGTCAGCAGAATTAACTATAAAGACTTTAGATATCGAATTTTATCAGACTGACACAATAAAATCAGTATGTTTTCTGTGTTTAAAAAATGGAAGAAGAGATTGGAAGTATGTCTAAGGAGCAAGATTATTAAAATGACAAAGAAAATTTGAGAAAGAGGCAAATATAATTTATATAAATAAAAAATATGGTAATTGAAATTAAAAGCTCTCAAAAGGCAGTTTAATGGCAGATTACAAAGAATTGAAGAGAGAATTAGTACACCAGAAGATAAGATTGAATAAACTGTTTAGAATGTACAACTATGGGACAAAAAGATGGAAAATATAGAAGAAAGGCTAAGAGACAAAGAGAATAGTGAATTTTCCATAAATGTTAAAAGATACCAGTCCACAGATTGGAGACACCCAGCAAATCCCAAACAAGATTAATTTTTTAAAAGAGATCCATACCTAGATATGAGATGCTGCAGAACACCATGACAAAGAGATCTTAAGTAGTCAGAGAGAAATGACAACTTTCAAAGGAATGGTTCAGTTCAACACACAACAATTACAGAAGCAGAAAGTAGTGGAACCATGTCTTCAGCATGCTGAGAGAAAATCACAATGAACCTGTGGTTGTGTGCGCAGCTAAATCTATCTTTAAAAAATAAGAGTGAAATAAAGCAATTTTTAGACCAGCTAGAAGGAGAGGATTTGTCATCAAATCTTCACAAAAGCAGTTTCTAAAGTATGTGCTTTGCAAAGAAGGAAAGAGCTCTCAAATAAAAAGATCAGAGTTAAAAGAAAGAACACAAAAACGAAGAAAGTGATAAATCTGTGGGTAAATCCAAACCAGCATTAACTGTCTTATGAACTTAAAAAAAAACAAACTGGGCCGGCTCTGTGGCTTAGCGGTTAAGTGCGTGCACTCCGCTGCTGGTGGCCTGGGTTCGGATCCCAGGGGCGTACCAACGCACCGCTTCTCCAGCCATGCTGAGGCCGCGTCCCACATACAGCAACTAGAAGGATGTGCAGCTATGACATACAACTATCTACTGGGGCTTTGGGGGGAAAAAAAATAAATAAATAAAATCTTAAAAAAAACTATAAAAAAAAAAAACCAAACTATGTGTCAACAATAGCCTATCAGTCATGAAGTGATTAGACATAGCATGTTATTTGGGAGGAAGGAAAGAAATTGATAAAATTTAGGTTTTAAAATTTAAAATTAGATTTTAAAATTTAGATTTATTATATATACATTTTTCTATTTCTATAATAACCACTAATGATTATAAACACAGTATTTAGCTTCCAAACTAGTAGAGGGGGCAAATAAGAAATAAAATAGTTGATCAATCCAAAAGTAAAATAAACATAGGAATAGGCAAGACAAATAGCACAAAATAAGATTCTAGAAGCAAATCCAAATATAATAGTAATTATATTAAATATAAATGGACAAGTTATTCTAGCTAAGAGAGGATATCAGACTGGATTTTTAAAAATTCTAGCAATATGCTGTTTACAAGAATCACAACTACAACATAAAGATTACCAAAAGGTTGAAATTAAAACTATGTAAAATTATATACCAGGCAGAGTTCTAAAAGAAAGCTGGCATATTAATAATGGAATTTAAGGCAAGCATTATTAGTGATAAAGAAGGTTATAACAGGTACAATTTACCAGAAAAAAAACAATTCAAACTTTTATGCCCTTAATACATTAATACTATTACTTCAAAATATAGATAGTAAAAATTATTGAAATCACAAGGAAGAAAAAAGCAGTCCATTATTATAGGGAAAGAGTTTAACAACTTTTTCTCTCTCTCAGTAATTGGCAGATCAGGCAGGAAAAAGTTAATAACACAATTGACATAGTGTTAAGCTGGATGCAAAAGACTTATAAAGAACCCTGCAACCAACATCTGAAGAATACGTTCTTTTTAAGGACACATAAAATATTTAAGAAAATTGACTACAATTAAAATATTTAAGAAAATTGCATCATAAAGCAACTTTCAACAAGTTTGAAAGGACTAGCATCATACAGACCAAATTGTCTACAATTAAATTAGAACTCAATAACAAAAACTAACTGGAAAAAACCTCATATAGTTAGACATTATAAAGCATATATTCAGATACATCACAGGACAAAGCCGACTGTGGAAGTTATAAAATATTTAGAAATACATAATAATGAAAACATTACATATCGAAACTTGTGGGATGCTGCTGAATAGTACTTAGAAATGTATAGTCTTAGATGTTTATTTTAGAATGGAAGAAAGACTAGAAATTAATGAGATGAAGGCATCTGTTCTAGATTGGTCTGTTTGTCAACTTGGTTAAACTGGGAACTACATTTCCCAGAATCTCCTTCCTCATATAGTTCTAGGCTAGGGTTGGCTAAAAGAGGAACTTGTACGAGACTGGGAAAATGGAGTAAGTGAAGCCATGGCCATTATTCTCTAAAGGACTTCAGGATGAGATTCAGTGATGGATAGAGCAGAGAGAGGGGCTGGCAGGTTCTAACTTGTCCTCTTTTTCCTCCCCTTTGCATCCAGCTCTTCTTCCCCTTGGCTGGCCACCCCTAGATTATTCACTGTGAACTCACAGAGGATCCAGAGGCCCCTCTGTATGTTTTCCCTCTTGCACTGTGGTGCAAGGTGAGCCTGACCTCTGAGTTCCCTGCACACAGACTCTGGCTGGTCCTCCTGCTCCGAGGCTGCGGGAGGAGTGATTAGTGCCTCTACCACCACCATCACCACCACTTCCCCAGCTCCTCAAACAATAATAAGGTCTAATTCCTGTGATGTATTCCTTCTCTCATATCTTAGTGGTTTGGCTCCCCTAACAGATAAGGATCCAATGTAAGTCAGAGAAAGAACCACATACCAAACCCACAGAAAATAGAGGAAAGGAAAGAGTGAAATAAATGCAAGAATTAAGGGGAAATTTTTAAAATTTTACACTAGACAGGATCAAGAAAGCCAAAAGTTGGTTCTTTGAAAAGATTAATAGAGTTGACAGTCCTCTCCCAAGATTGATCAAGGAAACCAAAAAGAGAAAAGCCACAAATAAACACTATTAGTAAAGGAAAAAGTGTGTATTTGCAGTTATTTGCAAATAGATTTAAATAGATTAAATCTAATAAAAGAATATTTTGAACAAATTTAAGGCCAATACATTTTAAATCTTAGATGAAATCGACAAATTCCTAACTTACTGAAACTGACTCAAGAAGCTCCAAAAAACCTGGATAGCCTGTAACCATTACAAACAGGAGTCAGAATCTTTACATAGTGAAAACACTAGGCCCGGATATTTCTACTGCACAGGAAGGTTGAGGAGTAAATGAGATAAGACATATTAAGTGCTTTGATAGGTACTTAGATAATAGTAAATGCTTAGAGAATTTTAGCTGTCGTCACTGTTATTTCTTAGCTCGTTTGCGGGGTCTCTCTTTAGCCTGTACTGAAGTATAAAGGTGGTGTGTTGGGGCCGGCCCTGTGGCTTAGTGGTTAAGTGCGCACGCTCCGCTGCTGGTGGCCCGGGTTCGGATCCTGGGCGTGCACCGACGCACCACTTGTCCGTCCATGCTGAGGCCGCGTCCCACATACAGCAACTAGAAGGATGTGCAACTATGACATACAACTATCTACTGGGGCTTTGGGGAAAAAATAAAAAAAGGTGGTGTGTAAAATCTCTAAAACCTCATAGAGGCAGACACATACGTTAAAGTCATGAAAACATATTTTTCTTTGATGTACAGTAATCAGGCTGAAATCTTCCTTATACTACCAATTCATTCATTTAGCAAAGTGTTTACCAAGATGTGGGTCACCAGTAAAATTCAACCTATCCCTATCAGTGGCAGACCCTTCTTTAGTGTACAGTCATCGCTGGACTTTAAGTTACCTCAGTGATGAGGGTCACAGCACAATGGTTCACTAAGAACTAGCTTGGATCTTACCTTCTGTTGTTGAGAAATTGAGAAAAATGTCCATATTAGTGTGATTTTTCAAGTGTTCTAGAATTGAGTTAATATTTTAGCGTGTTCTAGAATAGTAGCTCAAAATCTATTTTAGAATAGGAGCCACAAAACATTTTTATAGGTATATATTGATAAAGGATAGTATGAGTAGTCCCCAAATTAGAGATGAGTGTGTTCCCAAATATCATTGTAAGTTGCTTGTTGAGTTATGAAGGTAAGGAGCTACAGACTTGGGAAAGGGTTCAGGGGCTAGGGGACAAGAGTGGGCGCTAGGAATTGTTAGGACAAGAGAGACAGAAGAGTAGTGCTCACCCCTGTGGTTATTGCCAAACAGTAATCTGAGCCTCGTCTGAGGATAAAGCTGGGGAACTCTCCTGATTTCATGAGCTGTGTTTGCTTTCAGTTTAATCCGCTACTTGAGCACTTGCGATATGGTGGGCATGATTCTTATGGAGTAAAATGTTTGGAATGATTTCTTCTTCTGTGAAATTTCATGCTCACATTCAGATAATACATTCTGTCCAGCCTAAACAGTTCTTTTTTTTCCCCCCACAATAGTAGAAGAAATGAAGCTGCCTTCAACATATTGTTGCCCTTTGAGTCTTGCAGTTAATTTTTATATGTTAAAGACTTGCACTTCCAGGAGCCCCATCTCACACGGAGCTGTTCTCCACTATCATATACATGTGGTGTGAACTGCCTCCTTTTACTATTAACTTGCCTCCTTGTACTAGTTAGTGTTCATTTATGCATTATTGCATGCTCCAGGGTTTGTTTGTTTTTTTAAAGAGACTCTAAATCATACTGTCTCCACCCCTTTATCATCTGCCCTTCAGTGACTCACTAGAAATTTATGGAGCCGCTACTTTGTGAAGCTCTGAGCTGGGTACTTCAGAGGATACTGTGATTGGTAACGCTGTCTCTGCTCATAAAGAATGGAAACCAGGAGGGGGACAGACTATTACATTACTGCAATATCAGGCAGGAGATAAGCAGCAGAGTAGTGGTACAAAGTTTCCTGAGAATTCAAAAGAAGAAGATATTGAATCCTGACTGTCCTGAGCTTTGAGGCCTTGGACAAGTTAATTAATATCTCAGCTTTAGTTTCCTCATCTGGACCGTGGGGTTTATATTATACATATTGCAAGGGTGTTTTCAGGAAGAGAAATGATATGTGTAAAGCATAGTATGTGGGAAACAGGCTATCATTCATGAAAGTTTTTATTATCAAATCAGCAAATAATTGTTGTGCAATTACTCTGTGCCAGGCACTGTTCCTGGCCCATGGGATACATCAGTGAATAACAGAGTGAGTCCTGCCTTTGTGGAGCTTATATTCTGTGTGATAAATAGTATTAAAACATTATTAATTAACAAACTCAAACAAGTATTAGTTGCTATTACTATTCAGTATTCATTCGGAGGGATCTGGAAAGAGATGGATAGGGTTTTAACACTCTGAGATAGAAATTTGGAGAGGGATGGAGGTAGGGGAGAAAGAATACAAGCACTAGAGTGTGGGGTGGAAGTCTGTGTAGAATGGACTCAGTGACAACCGTTGAGGACTGTGTTGGGCCAGTGCACACGGCTGACCCTGGGTGAGGGGCATGAGTGCCAGGCTGGGAAGTTTATGGAGAGTGATAAACTGTGGTGAGCCATCAGGGATTTTCTTTACCTGGGGTGTGATTTGACGAGATCTGGACTTTAGGAAGCTTTAATACGTTAGTGATGCATAAAGGGGATTGGAAGAGAGAGATTGGAAGTTGGAGAGGTCAGATCATTGCAAAAGTTTAGTGAAGAAAAAACCTGAAGGGAATGAATTGGAGCATCTCCTGTTATTTATTAAGTCTATATTGAGAACTTGTAATACTTAATTTTCCAAAGTCTTATTGACATAAAATACAGAAATACTAAGTGTATTCAACTAATTTTTACAAATACTTGTGTAAACACCATCTAGATTGAGATATGAAACATTGGGGACTTTTAAATCAAAATGCAGTGTGGGCACCATTCAGTATAGCCTGTTGGAGGGAACGATGGTGGACAAGTCCATGGGGTAAATCCTACCTAGCGCCGGCCGTCTTTCCGGCCCTCCAGTCCATCTCCCTCCCTTTCCTTCCTGAGCAGCCGGTTGCTACATTAACCAGACAGCAGGAAGAAAGGCAGACTGTGTCTACCAGAGTCTGCACCTCTTCCTGCGTTAACTTTTTAAGTGGGATACACGAAGCACGTTTACTCTAATGGCCCCAAGCATGAGAGAATCACATTTTATACCAAGCCCTGGGTTTCCTAAAGGGAAACAGTAGAAATATTTACAAGTAGCTTTAGTGTGGCCACTACATACCCAAACAAACCACAAATAGAGATCCTGTCAGCCAGTGTACAAGGGGAGGGGTCCCTGGATCTGGGATGTGAGCAGGGGGCCCCCAGCTCAGCGCAGTTTGCCATTCTCCCTCTCAAAGTAATTGTACAATATTCTCTTTACACACAGGAAGGGATCCATTTTTGTTCCATTGCTGATAACTGCCATATACTAGTGAGATATCGGTCTATCAGTTGTTACAAAAGACTACCGGGATTGGTCAAATTTAAAAGGGTAGATTCTTTACATTGTATTTCTTCAACTCCTGTAACTATTGTATAGTCAGTTTCATACCAAGGCAATTAAGAAAAGCATTCTAGTTAAATGGTATTGATCAAGCATCAAAGTAGTGTTTTGTATTTTTAAGTAGACATGGGAATATATACTCTGTGGAAACTAGAATTTGAAGCTTTCGTTTGCCCTAATTGGTTCGTAGCTCATTTACTTTTCAAAATGGATTTGAGAAGTGTATATTTGGGAAGGTATTTACGGAAATTAAGAGAAAAACACATAAAGAATCACATTGATTCTTACCCTAGTTGAAGAAATTGAATTTTAATCCTGGGAGGAACTTAAAGACTAGTGGTTTTTTTTTTTTCCCCTTTGGGTTTTGCTTTATTCAACAGATTAAAAAAAAAGAGATTAATCCAGAGCTGCTGTGGACGAGGGTTGGGGTGGGAAAGGTGAGGATGGAAGAGTCCCACAAAGCACTCGAGCATCTTCCCAGGGTGGATTCAGTCCATGTTTCCTCAGCCCACTCAAGTTCTTTCCACTCCTGTGCTTAAAACACAATTGGTAGTGTGGTGAAAGTTAAAAAAGCTGTTTCATTTCAAACTCTTATCTGTTGAAATCTGTCATTTAGGATCACAGCATATTTTGGATCTTTGAGATACTTCTGCCATTAATAGAAGATATGAAAATACTATTTTATGTACTGTTTTCTTTTGCTAGCTAGCAGAATGGATTAAACTTCTTCAATTAGTTCCTGAATATATCCCTGAAAAAGATTATTTTCTCCTAACTATAATTGTCATAGTCTTACCCAAATCAGTCCATTTAATTTACAAACCTAGAGCTGACAGCATAATGAATGTCAGATGCAGTGAATTGATTCTTTGAGGAATGTGTTCTGATATCAGACATAATTTTTGCAGTTTCTGGTTTACATTTAAAAATAATTCAAATGGATTAAAGACATAAACTCCTGGAAGAAAACATAGGGGGAAAGCTTCAGGACATTGGATTTGGCAACAATTTCTCGGATATGATACGAAAGGCACAGGCAACAAAAGCAAAAATAGACAAATGGGACTACATCAAACTTAAAAATTTCTGTACATCAAAGGAAACAATCAACAGAGTGAAAAGACAACCTATGGAAAGGAACAAAATATTTGCAAATTATATATCTGATAAGGGATTAATATCCAGAATATATAAGGAACTTCAACAACTCAATAACAAAAAAATAAATAACCCGATTCAATAATGGACAAAGGTCTTGAATAGACAATTCCCTAAAGAAGATATACAAGTGGCCAACAAACATATGAAAAGATACTCATCATCACTAATCGTAAGAGAAATGCAAATGAAAACCACAATGAGATGTCACCTCACACCCATTAGGATGGCCCCTATCAAAAGAACAGAAAGTAACAAGCGTTGGCAAGGATGTGGAAAAATTGGAACCCTTGTGCATTATTGGTGGGAATGTGAAATGGTGCAGCCATTATGGAAAATAGTATGGAGGTTCCTCAAAAAACTGAAAGTAGAATTACCACATGATCCAGCAATCCATTTTTGGGTGTACATATACACAAAAGAATTGAAAGCAGAGTCTTAAAGAGATATTTGCAAACCCATATTCACTGTAGCATTATTCACAATAGCCAAGAAGTGGAAGCAATACAGATGTTCATCAACAGATGAATGGATAAAGAAAATATGGTATATAAATACAATGGAATATTATGCAGCCTTTTAAAAGAAGGAAATTATGTCACATTGGTACAAGATAGATAAGCCTTGAGGACATTATGCTAAGCAAAATAAACCAGTCACAAAAGGATAAATATTGTATGATTCCACTCATCTGAAGTATTTAAAGTAATCAAAATCATAGAATCAGAAAGTGGACAGATGATTGCCAAGGGCTGGTGGGAGGGGAGAGAAGAAATTAAGAGTTTAATGGATACAGAGTTTAAGTTTTGCAAGATAAAAAAATTCTAGAGCTCTGTTGTACAACAATGTGACTATACCAAACACTACTGAACTGTACACTTAAAAATGGTTAAGATGATAAATTTAACGTTATGTATTTTTTACCACAATGAAAATAGTCTCCATACTTCTCACTTTCTTTGGGTAAAAATGATTCCTGCTCTTTGTGAGTGTCCTTTATTCCAAGACTAGGAGTCTCAGGACCGGCATCATTAGCATGATTTTTGCAGGGTTGATTTTAACATCCTGACTGATCATCACATCAAGTAATCTCCAGTAACACAAAGCTACATGTTGCTTTGCCCTCCTTGTGAAACTAGAGAAATGATGGGTTTTTTGTTTTGTTTTTTAATTTGTTAAATACTTCTACAATTCCTGCTGTGCCAAATGGCTTCATTATTTTCAAGGGAGGCTGCAGAAACCACTTGTAGATGAGGGCTTGAAGAGTAGATTACAAATCTGTATTCAACACTCAAATCTTCACACTGATGTAAAGCGACAGTGTCGATAGGGATTGCTTCCTTCCAAAAGTTTTTATAGTCGATTTTTATGCCTGTATTTCAATTATCAAATTATTAAATCGATTCCAGAAACTGAAATAAAAGGAAAATGAAGTAGAGATGAAAAGATATGTGGTTTCCTTGGCGCTCTTCAACTTAGGAGGGGGAGCACCCAATTTTTAATACGAGCAGTTTACAACCACTCATGGTTAAATGGTTTATAGGATTCTTTGTAACAAAAGGTGGTCTAATTACCAAGGAGGAGGGAATAATATAGCCAGGTCATTTACAATGTGTGACTTACTTAAATTATGATCCTGTTAACTATACAAAAATGACAGAAAGCAGAAACATCAGAGCAAATTAAACATTTTGGCTTTTCATTAATGATCTTGAATATAGGAGGTGTGCACAAGGTTAATTTTTTTTCCCTTTAAACATCACATGAAGCCTGCCCTTGGAGTGAACCTGCAGTTTCAAAGATTCAGTGCATCAGCTCCTAAACAGAAAAAAAAATGACAGTATTTTTTCTTTCCTACTGGACCACACTAGAGTATTTAGTTTCTGTCACTAAATCACATGGTAGGGTTTCTGATGCCCATCTAGATCAATTTTAAGTGTGATTTCTTTCCTTGTGATTTTTGTTTTACTTTGAGTTACTAGTTGATTTTAATTGTTCTTATTTGCAGGCTTTAAATATTGATGGACTGTGTCATTTATAACACTCTTTTGTGGCACCGACCCTTGTAGGGAGTTTGCGTATGACCCAGGACGTTTTTTTTCCCAGCTGTAGGGTGCGGGGGCTTATTGGGGAGATGACTTGGTTATAAGTTAAACAAATGAAGAGTATGCAAAAGGAGCTGGAAAGATTAGTATTCATAAGCCAGTTTGCAGGAGAAAATGTAGAATTTTACTAGATTAGAGACATTAGTAGTAGTAAGTAAATTATATTCATTTAAGATATGACAGTAGTTTTTTTAAAATGCAGTTATAATGTCTCTCAGAAATTGCTGGAGAATCAATAACAAAAGAAAGCATATAGAAAATATTAGTAACTCAATTAACAAGCTTGATTTAATGAGAGGATTAATACCCAACAACAAGAGGACATATATTCTTCTCAAGTGCTCATGTGCCACAAAAATCAAGTATGGACTAGGTCACAAAGAAAATGTCTACACATTTCAAAAGTTAGACACGATGCACAGTCCAGGTTCTTCAAACAAGATACAATGATACTAGATGTGAGCAACAAGGACAGCTTTCCCCAAGTCTAACAACTTGGAAATTTTAAAATACTATTCTTTATAATTGTTGTTTTTGTTGAAGATACAATTTGTATACCATAAAATTCACCCTTTTAAAGTGTACAATTCAGTGGTTTTTAGTGTATTCAAAGAATTATGCAACCATAAACACTATCTAATTTCAGGACATTTTCATCACCTCCAAAAGAAGCCGTGTACTCATTAGTCACTCCCCATTCACCTCTCTCCCAGCCCCTGGCAACCACTAACCTACTTTCTTTCTTTATGTTATTTGTCTATTCTAGACATTTCATATCATTGGGAGCATACAATGTGTCCTTTTGTATCTGGCTTCTTTCACTTAGCTTGTTTTCACGGTTCATACATGTTGTAACATGAGTCAGTGCTTGGTTCCTTTTTATGGCTCAATAATATTTCATTATATAATTATACCACTTATTTTTATCCGTTCATCCATTGATGGATATTTGGGTTGTTTTCACCTTTTGGCGATTATGAATAGTGATGCTTTGAACATTCAAGTACAATTTTTTTGTGTGAACAGTTTTTTAACTCTGAGTTAAAGAATAAAATCATAATTAGAATGGCAGACTATTTAGAAGTTACTGGGAATGAGAACACTCCATATAGAAACCCCTAAGCTGTAGCCAAAGCAGTTCTCAAAGTACAGACTATAGTCTTAAAGACATTTATAAGAAACTTAGAGTTGCTGAAAGTAAACTAAACATTCAAATCAATATTTGAGCAAAAGAACAACTAAATTAACCAAAAACGTCAAAAAACAGAAGTAGTAACTATAAATTCAGAAATTATAGAAAACAAGATTAAAGAAAAAAGCCTAGTAGATTTGATAAATAAAATTGAAAAACCATTTCTTTGAAAACATTGATACAAGAGGAACACCTCTGGCAAGCTTAATTGAGGAAAAGAGGGAGATATAAACAAAGGTTCACAAGCATTTCCTATGCATCTGTCTTTTTAGCAATGAATTTGAAAATTTAAACAATTACAGGGCCGACCCCGTGGCTTGGCGGTTAAGTGCGCGCGCTCTGCTGCTGGCGGCCCGGGTTCGGATCCGGGGCGCGCACCGACGCACCGCTTCTCTGGCCATGCTGAGGCCGTGTCCCACATACAGCAACTAGAGGGATGTGCAGCTATGACGTACAACTATCTACTGGGGCTCTGGGGGGGAAAAAAAATAAATAAAATCTTTAAACAATTACAAATATCAAAATTGACTCAATAAGGAACACATAAATAAAAAATAACCGTAGAAGAAAATTACTCTTCCGTCCCTCCATCCGTCTATCCATCCATCCATCTATCCATCCTTTCATTTCTATCCTAACCAACCGTCTAATTCTTTTTGAAAAGTAGCCAATCTCCTCCCTCCTAAATACCAGGTACAGATCTTGGTACTGGCAATTTGTATGCCTCCAAAGCATAGAGAAAGACAGGAAGCATCCACATTTATTCTACAGACCAGCTTAGCTCTAATGTTACCTACACCAGACAAGAATATGACCAAGAAAATGTGGAACCATCTCATTTATCAATATAGGTGCAAACCAAGTACAGCAAAATACCAAAAAAATAATACACCATGATATTGTAAGCTTAGTTTAGGAAGGTAAGGATAGTCCAGTATTAGGAAACCAGTGTAATTCACTAAGTTAATAGGATAAAATGTTAAAATCCATATGATCATCTCTATATGTGAATAAATATCAGAAGTAATCTTTTAAAAGTGATAAAGCTTCAGTAAGATTGATTCATTATTAGGATATGAATCAACAAAAATAAGTATCTTTTCCATACGATGGCAATAATCACATATATAGTCTTATGGAAAAAAATGACATCTGTCACAATTATATCACAATCTATAAAAATATGAAAGTAAAATTAACAAAAAAACGTATATGAGACAAACAATAGAACTTTACTGAAGTGCATGGAGAGATGTTGATAAAGGGAGATACATTCTACTCCTGGCTAGGAACTCAGTATTGTAAGTAAGTTTTCTCCAAATTAATGTAACACTTAGGTGCAATTCTAGTGAAATTCTAACAGAATTTCTTTTTAAAGCTTGACAAGTTGCTTCCAAAGTTCATACAAAAGAATAAATAAGTAAAAATGGCAAAGAAATTATATTTAAAAAGAAATAATTGTGGGAAGTTTGCCTTACTCAATTTTAAAACATGCTATGGAGAATCTATAAATAGGTCCATGTGTACATGAGAATTTAATATATGACAAAGATAAAACTTTCAGATCAGTAGGAGAGGATGGGCTATTTAATATATAGTGTTAAGTCAACTGGCAATCTCTTTGGGAAAATATGTATTTAGATCCCTATTTCATGCCACACACTACATTTGAAATCTATAAAATTCTAGAAGAAAATAAAGGAATATAGTTTTATGGTCGTGGAGAAAGCCTTTAAAAGCATGACAAGAAGCCCTGAAGTCCTAAAATGTTTCATGAATTCAGTTTCATGAAATTATGGTGGAAGAAACTATAAACAAAATTAAAGTATAGCTAGCCAACTGGGAGAAAATACGTGAAACATATGTAACAGATAAAGAGTTAATATTCATAATTTATAGAGGGCTCCCACAAATCAGTAAAGAAAGACAATGGGATAGAAAAGATGGGGAGGATATGAACAATCACATAAGAAACATAAATGGCTAATTAACAGATCAAAATACCTTCAACTTCATTAATCATCAAGGAAAACGACTATTGGATTCGATTTTCATCAGATTTGCCAAATTTTAGATTGCCAAAAATTAAAATGACTGATAATATCTGGTGCTTGGGAAGGTGTGGCAAAAAGGGCACTGTCGTACACTCTCCTGGAAGTTTAGATGTACACAGCCCAGTTAGGAGGGTCACACCTATCCAAACTTAGAACATACCTACTTGTGACCTAGCAGTTCCACTATACCACAGAAATTCATCGTAGCAGTATTTATGATAGAGAAAACTTAGGGACAGCCTAAATGTCCCTCAGTAAGGGAACAGGTTAAATAAAATTTGGAGTATTCATTATATGTAATACTATGCAGCCATTAAAAAGAACAAGCCAGTTTTATATAATTTGACATGGATAGATGCCATATGTCAGCATAAGGGATAAGAGCCCAGGTCTGGAACAGACTTGTCATCTACAAGCAGGGTGACCTTGAGCAAGCTATTTAACTTCTCTAAATGTTAGTTTGCCCATCTGTAATAATGGGACTATTTACGGTATTCACTTCCTACGAGTTTTATGGGAATTAAATGGGATACTCCATGCATCTTGCTGGGCACTGTAGTAAGCACTCAGTAAGAAGTGGATATAAAAGGTAGCGCAAGCAGCTCCGTAGTTGCTTGTGCACTGAGAAAGTCAGAGAAGGATACCTATCCCACTGCTTGTAGCCATTAACCTAGGGAGGCAGTGGGAGCTTAGAGATGCTTACTTAGAGTTCTAACTTTACGCTTCTTTGTGATTTTGTTAAATTGTTTAACAGTTTTTCCACTTTTTAAAAATTAGCAAATGCTATTTTGTAATTTTTAAAGCTAATAAAATCATTAAAAAAAAAAAATGGGGCCAACGTGGTGGCCTTGTGGTTAAGTTCAGTGCACTCCCACTTCAGCAGCACGGGTTCGGCTCCTGGGTGTGGACCTACACCACTCGTTGGCGGCCAAGCTGTGGCGGTGTGCCACATACAAGATAGAGGAAGATTGGCACAGATGTTAGCTCAGAGCCAATCTTCCTCAGCAAAAAAGCAAAAAAAAAAAACCAAAAAACCCCCCACACCTCTGGAAGGTGTTTCTCCAGCATCAGTCCCACCACCAGCCCGGCACTCATTCTACTTCAGCAATTCAGTCTATATGGTGGTCACTAAACTAATAGGTATTTCTTATTCTGAATGTAATCACTCCCCATGCCCCTGAGTTTTGAATAATCCAGAGTACAGGAATAGGAGTAGAGAAATAGTTTCATCTCAATTCAGCAGAGCTTTTCTTCGTGTCCCTTGGAAAGTTTTTCGTTTTCTGGCAGCTTCCCCTGCGTTTGTTATTCAGTATGGATTGCCTTGCGTGAAGAAGAAGGAAGCAGCCCAGATACTGTCAGAAGAAAACATTTGGATTTGGGGGAAGATGGGCTCTGATGCACTTGGCCAGTCAGCAGCATTTCTGTAACGCACTCCTGCCTCCCCCATTCCCAGCCCCACCACCTGCCCCCACCTTCTTGGAAGAAGCAAAGCTAATGAATTTCTTCTGTGTCTCCCTATTTTCACCTTCCTCCCTGCTTCTCCCAGCCTTTCTCCTTCCTTGCTTCCTTCCTTCCTGCCCCTTAGGCTGGGCACTGGTCTCACCTCATTCCAGAGTTTAGGAGGCTGGTGACCCCTGGTGTCAAAATTTCATCTCTTTTAGATGATCGAACTCCTTCCCACTTGCTTTTCCAGTGTTGGAGGCATTAAAGGAAAAGCCTAAACTAAATCCTGAGAATACCCCGCTCCAAATGGGCCTCAGACAAGGTTGAGGCCGTCCTTTGCTCAAGTGTGATTGCAATGTCTCTTCCTCTGTACCTCCACTCCCCCTCTGCCCAACAATTAGGTGGTGTGTAGAGACCTAGGATTCGGTGATGATTATAACCTTTTTCATTGTACTGCCACACTGTGAGTATCACCAGTAAATGACATCGTTTTTTCATTACTATAGCTGCCTCCAGAAAGGTCAATTTTAATTAAAAACCAAAGAAAAATACATTTTCTGGGTGTTTTTTTTTTTTCCTTAGAAGAATAGGTTATTAGCTTTCTTTGTAATTTCTACTATCTTGCTGAACTTTCAGAGAAGGCAGACAGACTGAAAATTCTTTGGCAGATCACCTCATCAGCTAGGACAGTGCAAACCCTTTGGAGGAAGAGGAACTCTCGTCCCTGCACCCTCTCTCTGCTAGGGGATGTCTCATGCACAGGACCTACATCTTCTCAATAAATTATCCTGCAGATGTTAGAGCAGAAACATGTGTAAGATGATCATCTTAGTGCAGCTCCCATTTTGCAGATGAAATTGAGGATGAAGAGTTTGCTTGACTTTGTCCAAGGTTTCTGGCAAGCTTGGAATGGAGGAAGGAAAGAAGAAGAGAGGGGTGTAAAAGGGGATGGAGGAAGGAAGGACAGATGGACACTTATTTGGGTCTTGGGACAGAGGATTCACTTATTTATTTGGGTCTTCAGTGGGATTAGACTTACAAAGATGTAGTTTTTTTTAATTGAGGTAAAATTCGCATAACATAAAATTTACCATTTTAACCCCTTTAAAGTGTGCAATTCAGTGTTTTATAGTATATTCACAGTGATGTACAGCCATCACCACTGCCTAATTCCAGAATATTTTCATCACTCCAAAAAGAAACCACATACCCATTGAGCAGTCACTCCCTATTCCTCCCTCTCCCTAGCCCCTGGAAACCACTAATCTCCTTTCTGTTGCTGTGGCTCTGCTTATTCTGGATATTTCCTGTAAGTGGAATCATACACTATGTGGTCTTTTGTGTCTGGCTTCTTTCACTTAGCACGTTTTCAAGGTTCACCCATGTTGTAGCATGTATCAGTCCTTCATCCCTTTTTATGGCCGAATAATATTCTGTTGTATGAATATACACATTTTGTTTATTCTTCAGTTGATGGATATTTGGGTTGTTTCCACTTCTTGGCTATTATGGATGATGCAGCTTTGAACATTTGTGTACAAGTGTTTGTTTAAACACCTGTTTTCTGTTCTCTTAGGTATATACCTAGGAGTGGAATTGCCAGGTCATGTGGTAATTCTTTGCCTCACTTCTTGAGGACCTGCCAGACTGTTTTTCACAGTGGCTGTGTAATATTTTTAAAGCATTATTTAATTGACAATGATTCTTAAAGCACACATTGAGTTATGTGCCAGGAACTCAGCTAGGCCAGGAGAACATAAAGATGAATAAAAAACAGCCTGCATTCGCAGGCAAAGATACACGAGGAAGTGTTGGGGCTAACCTTGTGGAGGAGGGCGGTGTGGGGCTCAGGGAAGGGCGGTGCAGTCTGGCTCTCAGAGCAGGTGGCACTTGAGCTGAAAGTCAGAGGCAGTACGTCACATGGGAAGAGATGGACTCACAACACTGGGATTCTTGCATGCAAAGAGCACATCTTCTGGGGTAAAGAGGGCTAACAGGCTGCCATTGCCAGGTGGCCATCTTTTATATAAGGCCAGCTGCTAGCCAGATTGTTGGATTCCTAGTTTTACTGTCCATTGCCTTCCATTACCGACTTCACTCCCCTTCTTAATGTGAACCCTTGTTCAATACTCCAATATACTTCCTAGCGATCCTCAGATCTTGTGCAGCAGTGTCACATCCATCTTATATTCGTGCAGGATCATAGTACCCCAGAAGCGTCTACCAAGTAGACAAAACACAGGTACTTAATAGTAGAATATGTTACAGTGCACGTGAAACAAGCAGGAAAACTGTGTTAACAGAAGACCCTCCTGCCATGCAGTAGGTGAAAGGACAGTTGTTATTTTGTTTTTTACATAATTTGTTACCCTATCCTTGTTACTTTATCCTGCCAGTTTTGGCATGCAAGCCCTCCCCTGGGGCCCTCAGCCTTACCTCAGTCCATTCTCCAGCTGCTGCCAGTGCTATTTCTAAAATGTAAACTCAATGATGTCAGGAACCCCACTCCCGGCCCCACACCCCCCAAATTCAAAATTCTTCAGTGCATTTTCATTTCCTTAAGGTTAATCATCACACTCGCTAGCAGGATCTCTAGGGCCCTTTTGTGTGGTGCTGGCAACAGTCTCTATTCCAGTCTCATCCTCTCCTCCACGCCCCCGCCCCACGCTGTAATCCAGTGGGTCTACTGGTTCCCCAAACATCACACTCCATGTTGCCTCCTTCTCATTCACATTTGAAAGGTCATCTCTGTTTCCCAACCCTTCTAACCTGACTAACTCCTATTCGTCCTTCAAAACCCATCTTGTGTGCCTTCAATGCATTATTCCTCTTGGTTGTGTAATTGTTTACTTCTCTGCTCCCTGAAGAGGACTGTCTGTTTTAGGCACCCAGGACTTTATTTTCTGGCAGTGACCCCATCATCTTAGGCTAGACTAGCTGAACATGTTTGAAGGCAGCACTTCAGAGGATAATCTAGATTCTTGCACCCAGGTAGAGAGGCTTTATCTCCTCCTATAGGATGAGAGAGGAGCTCTTCTGTGATAGTCCAACAGTGGTTAAAATCACCCCTTAGCAGTTTCTCAGAGAATATGGTCATTAGTAGCATTTAAGGTATGAGAAATACTAATTCTGTTTCTGAGATGCTCAAGATGAATTTTTAGGCCCTATCTATTTCCAGACAGCTACATTACAGGGGAATTCTCTCCTCTGAAGATTTGTTAATAATAATAATAATAATAAAGAGTAAGGCAGCCCTTTCCTAAATGTTGGCAAGGACGCTCAGAATCAAAACTCTTGGCCCTTGTATGTACTATAGTCATAATCTATAAATTCAAATAATCTGAAGTATGTAGGTCTTGCCCTCAGGCTGATGAAGCTTAGACACAAAAATGTCTTGGAAAGTGAAGAGGCACAAGATGCAGTGATATTTTATTGGCTTCTGGAGAGCTGAGGCTTGGGAAGTAGATGTGGTCATGGAATTCTGTGCTGCCTCATAATTTTGCACTTTAGTAAGATGTCTAGTTTCATTTTTCCCACGTCTGCATCACCTTTTTTTTTAAATAGTTTATACCAAATTCATCTAACTTCAAGCTCAAAGAATCCCAAGTAAGGAAGTGTAATCATTTGGGACAGTCTGACTTGGAAAGGAGGTAAACTCTCCTTCCTTCCACTGTCAGCCAACATCAACTTTTACCATGCAAACATACACACAAAAATGCTCCCACACACGCTGACATTCACCAGTCAAACAACAGTTCTTTGTGTCGTGAGCCACAACTAAAAGTCTTTTGCTTCTAATTTCTATTACACAACTTCTGTTGCACATATTTTAATTTAAAAAATTTTGCCACATACATCTAAAACATCTACTGATTTGCATTCTGTGAAAGAATTTGTGTGCTTGAGAGCACACTATAGCTGTAAAACAGAAATAATCTATGTGGTTTCTAAAAGGATTTTCTTTTCTTAATAGATGTTTTATGACTTGCTTAGTATATTGATTTTGGGGCATATTAAATTAAATATTGCTTGATTAAATTGGGTATCTAAAGTGACTCTGGAATGGAGTAAAGCTTGTTAGAGAATAATACAGCCTACCCACTGTGGCCATAGTCAGCAGCATCCCTTCCGGATTCCTCCCTTGCTGCTGAGTGATTGTGTAACTGCTATAATTTGTTTTGTTTGAACCATTCTTTTCAGCAGGCATCTAAAACTCCACATGTCCAAAATAGAACTCTTTTTTTTTATGTGAGGAAGATCAGCCCTGAGCTAACATCTGCTGATCCTCCTCTTTTTTTTTTTTTTTTTTTTTCGCTGAGGAAGACTGGCCCTGGGCTAACATCCACGCCCATCTTCCTCCACTTTATATGGGACGCCGCCACAGCATGGCCCGACAAGCAGTGCATCGGTGCGCAGCCGGGATCTGAACTGGCGAACCCTGGGCCGCCGCAGCAGAGTGTGCGCACTTACTACTTGCGCCACCGGGCCAGCCCCCAAAATTAAAGTAAAAAACACAATTGTACTGATTATTCTTGGTGGAATGGGTTTTAACATTCCTCATAATTCTCTTTAGCTGTGTAATAATTCCCAAATTTTCAAAGTTGGAATTAAATCCTAAATATCTTTGTCTGTTGCCACAATGGTGTAATATACTGAGAAGAGAGGAAGCCCCCAAAATAGAACTCTTGATTCTCCACTCCTACCAACTTACGCACACACGCACGTGCACTCACAATCACACACACTCTTCTTCCTTCCCAGGCTTCCCTGTCTCAGTGCTGACACTGTCACCTGCCTTGTGGCGCAGTGACCATGACCTTCCTACTCTTCTGACCTTCCGAGCTCAGTCTCGCCTTCTCACAGTGGCACCAGCCAATCTCTCTGTCTGAGATGTTTATCCCCAGATCTTTGTGTGGCCGACTTCTTATCATTTAAGACTTGACATAAATGATTCTCCTCCAGAGAGGCCTTCCCAATCGCTCCTGATCATATCACCCTTTTATTTTCTTTATTGTTCTCATAACTCTTAGATGCTTTCTTGTTTATTTGTTGTCATTTTCCGATATAGACTATAAGCTGCACAAGAGCAGGCCCTTGCTTGCCCCACTCAGAACAGTACCTGCCTGGCATGTACTTGGCACTCAATAGATATTTGAATGAATGAATGAATGAATGAAGTAAAACTGGCTTTAATTTAAATGTTTCTTAGGAGGAGTATGAAGGGCTCAATAAAACTGAAGCCTTCCTAACAGTTGAATTCGTTTTTAATGAAATTAAGGTGTTTCTTTCATGTGTAAAGAATACCCTTTAATAATACTTTAGATTTGCATTATCTGGACTCTCAGCATTTTTTAATGTGTTGGAGTCTTCAGTTCGAGGAATTTCTGAAAGGCTAACTTTAATAACATCAGACCTGCCATTTCCACAGGGCTTAGAATAGATTCCAAAATGCCAGAGAAAATTAAATGCAAAAAAGCTCCAGTTAATTAATGTTTCAGAATAAATTAATGCTTTAGGTCTGACTTTAACTGACAAGAATGGTGAATTTCAAAGTTAAAACTGCTACCCTTTTCCCATGTCTGTATTTTGTGCTGTACTTAGTCATTCTAGTTATTTATCTCCTTGGGGGAAAAAAGGAGACACATACTCCTCAGTTTCTGTATCTTATGGCAGAGGACACTTGCAAGAAAACATAATATTTATTGAATTTGAGTACATCAAGTCTTGGTGCTTTGTGCTTTTTCCTACAGTCATAATTGGGTTTTCAGCCAGAAGAAGACAGAGGTTAAGCAAGATCTGCATGTACCCAAATAAACTCTGAACAGATTGATTCTCTCTGCATCCTGCTAAGATTTGCTTGGCTGCCTGCCCTAGTCCCGCAGGTTTAGAATCTTCCTAAAGTCCCCTGGGCCACTGAACTGTGCCCACTGGAGAGTCGAGAGGAAGCTTTTGTATGTCTGCTGGCTCCTGGTGTACCTAAAGAGAGTTTGTCTTTAGATGCAGATCGTCTGCTGCAACAGTTGCTATGTTTGCTGTCTTCCATATAGCTATGTACATTCTTTCCAGATGTTTCACTCTCGCTGACTATCCTGCCCTACCCTCTGCAGGAACACAGCCTCACCCCCAACATCCCACGCCCCAGGGTGCCAAGGCAGAGTTAGAAGTCTCAGGGTGTTTGATAAAGGGGGGATAAAAGCCACTGGCCCACGGCGGGAAGGCAGTTTTCCTTCCTTCCCCCTGTTTGGGTGGGCCCTAGAAGAACCCATATACCGTGAGGAAGCCAGAATGCCCTGCAGAGATGATCCTGCCTCCTCTAAGCTCTGGAACCTTTATGAAGATGCTCTCTGTGTCCAAAGCTGCCTGCACAGTGAGGGTGTATTAATCTGCCGTTTATATTTGCATCCTAATTGTTCCCCAAAAATGAGCCAGGACCATGACAACAGATGAGGAATGAGCAGGAAGGAGAACTTTATGTTACTAATATTCTTGAATAATATGATGTCCCTGATAACAGTATGAAACATAAGAAGACGTTCACTATAGAAAGTTTGTTTCCACATCAGTGGCTTGTTAATAAATATTTATCATATAGACTCTAACCTGAAGTTCATTCCAGGCTGGGTTGCTGTTTCAGTGGACTTTCGTATATAATGGAATCATAATTATTGCAAAGAGCGACGTGCTCAAGTGACTCGTTTGCGCAGGTTTGAGTTGCTTTATTTTGGCCCACAGTTTCTACACACAAATGCATCAAGACAAAGAAATGATTGTAATTTACTAAGTAAAGTTCCCAGGGTCCTTAGTGATCATCTCACAGGCATTTACTTATAATGCAGCTGGAGGGACTTATTTCACTTTATATGTTACATTGTTAGAAAAAAAGATGATCTTCTTGCTGAATTGTCGCAAATCCACCTTCACCTGGTTAAAGATGTTATGTTTGACAACTACATTTAATTTGTCCTTCTTTATTTTCATGTGTTTATTGTCGTACGTGTCTATGGTCTGTTCTCAGAGTTTCAGTTGCTGTTACTTTAGAATTGAAACTGAGAATTGTTCAGGACAATAGTTGAAAGCTTTGGTGGGGGGTTTGAAAACCTGGAAGAAAAATGTATCAGATTATATATTTTTTGGTTCACATTTTGTCATTCTGTGTGATCTCTAATGAGCACATGCTAACAATTTCTAAGCATGTCATAATTTCTCTCTATATATTTTATCTTCCAGTTTATTCCTCCTGGCCCCTCTTTCCGAAAAATAAAACAAGAAACAAAATCAACAATTAGGAAGAGGAACTCTTTACCTTAATGGAGTAGCTTATTTGCTTTTAAGAGTTTATTTTCTCAGAAAATATTTTCTAAAAATGTTACTGTTTTTTTTGTTTGTTTGTTTTTTCTTTTGCTGAGGAAAATTTGCCCTGAGCTAACATCTGCTGCCAATCTTTTTGTATGTGGGTCACCGCCACAGCATGGCCACTGACAGACGAGTGGTTTAGGTCTGTGCCCAGGAACTGAACCCAGGCTGCCAAAGTGGAACGTGCAAGCTTAACCACTAGGCCCCTGGGGCTGGCCCCTAAAAAAGTTACTTTTGATGATACTCTTTTTAATCCCTTACATTTCCTTTTTTTCCTGCAATTTACTTTACTTGAAATTAATGCCTCCAAGATCTTTTTCACCTGTTCAACAGATAAATTTGGCCTGTCTCTTTTAGATATATATGTCTGTCATATTGCCATTTGAGGACAGTAATTGCTCAGCCTTCACGTCCCCTGCTTCATGTTGCAAGTTCCCCCATCTAACTGGCTGTGATGACATTTCATGAATACACAGGCCAGTAAAAAAATCACACTTTGTTTGCAGAGGCCATGGCATGTTTACCTTTTATTCAATAACAAATTCCTTTCTGAGTGAATCGAGGAAGCAGGATTTCTCTTTTGATATTTCATCCAGTTCCATGTTTCTGTTAAGGGGGATGATGGTGTCATTTGTTATGGTTCTAGAAAGATCATAGCATTTGAAGTCAGAAGAGTTGGATTCAGATTCCAACTTGGCCACACACCTGGGTATGTGAGTGTAGGCAAGTCGGTTTTGTGGTTTGGCCTCTGTTTTTTTCATCTGTGAATTAAAGACAAGAAGTCTATCTCTTTTGTAAATCTTTTTCGGAATGAGGCAGGATTAGGTATAATGAGAATATCTTCCATACAAGGATGTTGTGAATATTAAATGCTACATTACATAAATTGTAAATCACTGTGTGTGTAAGTTATCTTCTTTCAAATTCAATTTTCAGTTGTAACTGACCACCCTCAAAGACTGCCCACTAATACTCAAAATAACAAGTAGTAAGATATACTTATTTGGTCACAAAAGAAACTGAGAGGATTTCTTTTTTTTTTTTTTTTTTTGAGGAAGATCAGCCCTGAGCTAACATCCATGCTAATCCTCCTCTTTTTGCTGAGGAAGACTGGCTCTGAGCTAACATCTATTGCCAATCCCTCTCCTTTTTTTTTTTTCCCCAAAGCCCCAGTAGATAGTTGTATGTCATAGTTGCACATCCTTCTAGTTACTGTATGTGGGACACAGCCTCAGCATGGCCGGAGAAGCGGTGCGTCGGTGCTCGCCCGGGATCTGAACCCAGGCCGCCAGTAGCGGAACGCACACACTTAACCGCTAAGCCATGGGGCCGGCCCCTTAGAGGATTTCTTTGTGCTTGAAAATGTTCTTTCCTCCTGCTGTTTGTTTTGAGGGCAGTGGGACCACAGTGGGCAAAGTCTTCTAGGTCCCCGTTGAAGGAGGCAAATACCCACCCTAACCTGAGGGGGGACTCATCAACATTGCTCCAGGGGTGGACCTGGCTTTAGACACTTTTTAGTAAAAACAGAGTTGAAGTTTCTCAAGTTCATTGAATCAGTGACTTAAAAAAGATCTACATCGGGGCTGGCCCCGTGGCCTAGTGGTTAAGTTCAGTGCGTTTCTGTCAGCCTGGGTTCACGGGTTCAGATCCCGGGAATGGACCTATACCACTCGTCAGCCACGCTGTGGCAGCGACCCGCATATAAAGTAGAGGAAGTTTGGCACAGATGTTAGCTCAGGGCTAATCTTCCTCAGCAAAAAGAAAAAAAAAAAGATGTATATAAACTTTACGTGTGTATGTCAGGGGGTGTGGTTTATGTGTTTTGCCTTAAAGTAGTAGAACACCAAATAATTTGAAATTTATATTGTCATGGTTTATTTCAGAAAGTCAAGTGAAAGATAATCTTTTTTAAGAGAAATATTGGTATTCTTTATGCATCAGGACTAGCTGATTTTAAAAAGAGTTAAGACTCCCTGTAGTAGGCCATAATTATAAATTCAGAAATCAGGGCTATTTCAAACTCAGGAGGCAAAGAGGTAACTTATTGCAGTATGGCATTTGAAAGAATTCTGTCAAGCCCTCAGGACAGTGTTAACCAGATAGCTGGTGTGTTCTTGACTTCATCAGCTGGGGGTGCCCTGTGGTCACATTACAGGAATCCCTCCAAATCTCAATGTTCCAAGCCCTCAGTGCTTATTAGTAGGATATTCTCTCCTTTCCAGGGGTTCTGCTCCCCCAGGTAACTGTGAGTGCCTGGAGAGGCGTACATGTGAGGCCCCAGTGTCCCCTAGGCCTGGCCAGTTCTGGGTCCTGGGGTGTCTCATGACTAATCAGAGCCACCATCTGCTCCTCCTCTGCCCCAGTGTCTGCTGCCATCACCAGCCCTGTTCCCACTATCCTCTGCCACTTTTCCAGTCTCAAATCTTTATCGCATACCACACCCCAGGCTCCAATCCAGAGTCTTCCTCTTCAACTCTTTGGAAATGTTTTCACTTTTGTGAATTTTTGATCCCATAACAGAAATTCAGTGTCAATGTCCGAGCTGTCTCCTTATTTTCACTTCGGTCAGCATTTTGTCAACTAAGTACCAAGCATTTTGCTATGTTGTAGGGGCAAAGAGCTTCTTAGCTCCCATCTAGTATGCTTAAGTGATTACAATATAATCTGCCCTTAGGTAGGTCCTTGGCTACGTTCAACTTGTAAGGCGCTATAGTAACATCTTTAGAAAATAAACATGGAGGAGTCAAGGACCATGAAGACACATCTTCATCCTAGGATGCTTAGCATCCTTGTGGGGAGTTGAGGAGAAGCATTAGGCATGGGGTGGGAGGAATGAGACACACAAAAGGAGATAGTAGAACGCGTGTTTGGGGTGCAGATAGTCAAAGAATAGGCCCTTTGTGATAATGTTACGTCCTTACCTGGTAATGACACTTACCCAGTCATGGAGTCTCTCCTTGGCCAGAATTATCCAAACTCAGGTATTGAAAGCCTTCAATCTCTTTGTGTTAGCTCTTAGACCTAGCTTGAAATGTGTGAATCACAGAGGCAGTTATGTTGTTTCAGGGATGGCCTTGGCTCATATTCTCAACATATTGGACAGATTCTCGTTAAAGTGAAGATAAGGTTTCACTTGTCACAAACAGAAGAGGCAAGCCGATCCAGTGAATGAGGTAGTGGGTTTGACTCTCTCAAGCTGTCGCTCACACTAGCAAAGTGAAATACGCTGTTTACAAACACGCCAGAGCAGAGAGGGCTTTCTGCAAGGCACCACAGGGCTTCATTTTTTTCTTTCTCTTTCTTTAATTCTCAGACTTACGAGATGTCTTTATTTTCTGTGCTTCTGACAAAGAATGCCCAGTAACTTTTTTTTTTTTTTTTTAAGATTTTATTTATTCAGTTTTTTCCCCCCAAAGCCCCAGTAGATAGTTGTATGTCATAGGTTCACATCCTTCTAGTTGCTGTACGTGGGACTCGGCCTCGCGTTGGACGGAGAAGTGGTGCCTCGGGGCGCTCCCGGGATCCGAACCCGGGCCGCCAGCATCAGAGCGCACGCACTTAACCGCTAAGCCACGGAGCCGGCCCCCAGTGACTTTTTTAATTTCCAAATTGCAGGCCTATTTATTTAGTGCTTGTCTAGTTCTCTCAAAGAAGACATATTTTCTTTCTTTGGTTTCTATTCAAAAGAATTCACAGTGCTCATGTGCAGGTTAAAGAAGAGGGAATGGAGAAGGTAAATGTGAAAACAAGGAGGAAATCGTGCTGTAAATGATATGTTTTACATATTTTATTGTTACATCTCCAAGATAAACTTTTGCAGAGGCCATATGCAGAACTTACTTTTAGATTGGTTGTAAAGATCAGGTAGAGAACCATCCCCCAGTCTTTGCTTCTGATTATGTGAGACATTGCAAAGTGTTCTTGGAAAAGCAAAGCCTCTCACGTGCAGAAAGAACATCCTCATTCTTTTTCATTGCAAGTTCCCCCATGTGACAAAGCTCAGATGCCTGCCTCTTCCTGGAGGATCTTTATCAGAGAAAAGAAGCCCAGTTTCTAAGTGAAAAAATTACATACACAAACATAAATGTACAAATGGTGGACTCTACAGGACGGTGCTGTAACCAGGGTAACGTGTTACTGGGTCACTAACTATTCATCTTGCTCTCTGCTTCCCATCCTCAGAAGCAATCTGGGGCTGAGGGGTGGGGAATTGGGAGTGGAGGTCTTCCCACAAAATGCCTTCTCTTTCTTCTCGCCATCATCCGCTCAACATCCATCCTCTCCTGCATGCCAGTGTTTGCTCTCTGTGAACTTTCACTGTGGGCACACAGGCAGAAATGGCCATCACAAAGTTCCTCCCCGGGCTCCTCCGGCCCAAATCAACTTCTGAAGACTCTGCTTCAGAAAATGTGACTGCTTTTTCAGGATCTAATTAATGAAGGTGCCATCGAAAGAGAAAGGAGAAGAAAGGTGGACCTGGGATAGGGGTCTTCATAGTTCTAGAAGGCTCAACATCTTACCTAATGGAGGGATTTTAGGAAATATTTATGGACTTAGTAGATGTAAGTACACTTCATGCATAGCAACCAAGCTTTTCTAAGAAGAGGTACGTAGGGAAATTGAAGAGGTGCCTGTGAACTCTGGTTACTTTTAATGATAACTGTGCCCTTCTTGATATGAATCATAACACAAGAATGAAAATGATTAATATATTCATCTGAATATATCATAAGAAGGTTCGTATCTTCATCATGGGAGCAGTTTAGGTCAGACTTGACAATCTTCTTAGTAAATGTTTATGAAATGCTTTTGCTCAGGACCAAAATAGAAATCAAAACTTTTATTATCCTCTCCCCCTAAACGAAAGAGAAAGAGAGACATTGTTTAAAGTTTGTTTTAAACCAACACAAAGATAAATAAAAACTATTTTAAAGTCAAGATGGTAACTGACGACCTGTACTTTGCATTATAAATAGTAGAAAAGTTCATAGTAACTCATGCACTTTTTTTAGTGGCTCAAGGCTCAATCTGACAAATAGAGCATGTGAAATTTACAAGGCCTTTCCTACTTCCTTCCAAAAAGAATGAAAGCTAAAACTTGAAAGGATTAACAGCGCTTCCTTCCACAGCATTGTCCACAACAAGGTACACTCACCTTAGAGATTACCTGCACGAGGCAACGTTGCTTTTTTCAGGAAGGCACTGTTGTATCTTGTGTGGTTTCATAAAGCCCTATAATTGGAATAGCCAGTCTGAAATTTTCCAAGTCTCCCCTTTTGGCAGTGAACCTGGCTGCAGAAACATCTTAGTTGTGCAAGACATTTAAAACTGTTTATCTCTTACTCCTGTCCACATTGATTTGTTTGTATTCCATGCCTGCCATCCACAAGCCTATAAAACTTCGGCTGCTCTACAGTCAGGGCCGAGGCTACATGCTATATATGTATATTTAAACTGAACACTCCTTTTCAATTCTTTAAAAACATTCTCCAGCCCGCCCCAACCACTTGAAGGGCTCTTGCTCCTTCTGGTTTGCTCAGCTCTAAATCTAGAGGGGCAAAACCTACAGAGTCCCTGTCCGTGTTCTCTGAATCTCATCTGCTCACGTGCTTTTACACCCTCATATCCTGTAGTCAAGCTGTATTATTAACTCTTGCTATCTTTTCAATCTTGAAAGTAAGGGTGCTTTAAACTAAATATAACCTGAGGTCGGTGCTTCAGCCAGGAAAGGCTCCATTTGACTGCAAATGCTTGACTTTCAGGAATATGTAGCACTTAGTACTGAGTCGGAAGCTTCCACCTTATGCCTGTGATTTGCTTTCCACTTAGAAATGAACTCCAGCCATAGCCGGGTGAATGTATAATTCTTCACCTTGCCATCAGACTTGCTTCTGATTACTTCAAATGAAAATAACAAAAGTAACATTGCTTTCTTTTTTTAAGCTTTGTAAGAATTAGCTTGTAAAACATAAGATCTGAACACAAGTTGAAAAAAAATTTTTTAGATCTCAGTTGCCTTGAATTTTTTAAATGGCTCTCATTTTATATAGCAAATTATTTCCATAGAATTTCATAGATTCCCACCATGGCCTTTCATTCTATTTAGGTCTCACTATGTTCTGTGGCCATTTTATCTACCATGCATCTGTTCAGGATAATGAAAGTTAGCACTTGCCTTTGTAGTAACTTCTCCACGGTACGTTCTGTTGCATGTATTTGATAGCTGATTATCCAAGGGGGAATTTTTAGAGGACTTACTTTTCATCTGTTAGCAATTCCTCACAGCAAAAAAAGTGTGATATTTTACATACTCACTCTTGATTGCATTGCCTCATCCTCACTCTTTTGCCTTCATTCTTAAGATATCTCATAAGCTTCTGCCAAAGTTTTTTGAATAAAACATTGCCATATTATTTAATGGTCCAGCATAAAAGTGAATTGTTGGTTTTGTAGGAAGTAACTTGGACTTGGCAAGACAATGCAAGAGTGAGTCCTGTGTTGGGAAACATTTTCCTCTTTAGGGCCATCCTCTAGAGAGGATTCAGCACAGTCCCTTGAATCACTCCAATCCCTAGAAGTGAAAAAACACAAGATATTTCAGAAATGTGGATATTAACAAAAGACGGTTCTCAGGATTTTGCTTCAAGTTAGGTACTTGTTTTAAATCTTTTGCACAATAATTTTTTCTCTTAGTATGAAGAAATAAAGAAATTTGAGCAACTTGTGTCGGTTTCTATATACCATGAAAACTGTCTAAAAGTAAAAATATTTTTTTAATTTAAATTTTCCATTTTTAATTTAAGAAGTAAAGTGTTTACTGTTTGTCTTCAGTCTCCTCCCAACTAGAATGAAAAGTCCATAATGGCAAGGATTTTTGTCTGTATTTTTAATTCACTTCTGTGTCCCTATCACCCTGATCAATGGCTGGCATTTAATAGACTCTTAGTACATGTTTGTTGAATGAATGAATGATTGCCTTAATATTATTCACCAACAGTTAATAGAGTTGTTAAGGCAAAGGAGACATTCCAAATGAGATGGCAAATCCTATCATTATTTTTGACAATTATATACATTAATACTAGTACACTAATACTAGATGCTATATGACCCTTGTACAGGCATAGTGTGGTTTGTACTATTTTGGAAATCAGCAATAACATGGTTAAATTAAATCCACAGATAATACTCAAGTGAACTCTTTGGTCCTCATATTTTTCAAAATCTTTCCACTTAAAACTCTGATAGTTTTAAGGAACAATTATTTTAGCCCACCCTAACCTTTTTGGAGATGGCAACAAGCAATAAAATACCCAAAAGTAAAGAAAAAGAGGAGGATTACATGAGTAATTTAGATTTGGCTGAATAATGTCACTTTGCAGAGTAATCTGAGATTAGGTTGTTGTTTCATATTGAATTTGGGCCTAATTTGATGAAGGTCGTTGCCAGGGTGTTTGCAGTTCCAGAGACCAAATTTTCAAATAAACTGATTAGCAAATACAGAGAGTAGACAAATTCCATTGTAATGTCTTTGTGATCACCTGGGTTTTAGAGTGCAATAGGCTCAGTTTAGAAATAGGCTCCCTCCACAACTCACTGATTAATGTGGAAGCTTTGTTGTACTTGTTCAATAGAGGGCTGAAGCCCTGCCTTCCACTTCACCCACCGTTCCACAGGGAAAGAAAACGGGTGTTGGGGCTGCATTCCAGCCAATTACTTCGTGGTCTTACTCTGGGTGAGTCATTGGCATAGCTGCCCCTTTATTTATGTCCTTAGCTGTAAAATGAAAAATGTACTATCTGGGGGCTGGCCCCGTGGCGTAGTGGTTAAGTTCAGTGTGCTCCACTTCAGTGGCCTGGGTTCATGGGTTCAGATCCCAGACGCAGACCTACACCACTCATCAGCCATGCTGTGGCAGTAACCCACATACAAAATAGAGGAAAGATTGGCACAGGTGTTAGCTCAGGGCAAATCTTCCTCAGCAAGGAAAAAAGGAAGAAGAAAAAAAATGTATAATCTGTTTGCAGAGTGGTCGTGTGGATTGGCTGAGGCACTGTAAGGACAGAGCCTGCTGCAGAGCAGGCGCTGAGGACGTCCTTGCTGTCTTCCCTTATGTGTTAATTTAGGTCTGTATTGCACCGAACAGACTGAAGTTCTGAGATGGCATTCTCCCCTCCCTCGACCCCCATTACCATGTCTCTACTCTTCAGAAGCCCAGGCATGGAGTCGAAGGCAGAGTTCCCCAGGCTTTTGCATTTCATGGGCCAGTAAAATCTTACCGAAAAAACTCTATCAACATACTGATACTAACTTTTTATTTTGCCAATTAAAGACTTAAAAAAAATTACCATCTACTGTCAACATCATTTCTCAAAAGACAGGATATTTTTATGACCAGAAGAGAATATAACCTGCAAGTAGAGGACTATCCTTATCAGTGTTTCATCTCTTCTCAGAGATCAGAAACAGTTCAGGGGCAGCATTTAGAAACCCCTTTTTCCTAACACCGGACACAAAGAGAGAGGACTTCCTTCTTCAGCATAGAAGCAACTCTATGCCCTAAGTGAGCCTCTTTGGGGGCAGCCCCTGAGACTGGCATGGGGGTGGGTCAGCAGGCCTGTCCGTTCAGGCTGTTCCTCTGGGGACGGGAGACAGGGCCATCACACACACACACACACACACACACACACACACACACACACGCCCACTCAGCTGTTACCGTTTAGGGGCCTGAGTCTGTGGTGAGCCTGGGGCTTGGAGACTTGCACCAACCCCAAATGCCCATCAATTAAAGAGTCTGTTTTAAACATGGGTAATGGAAACAGACACACTGGTGAATATGGGGGAAGGTGAGAAGCCCACTTGGGGCAGCAAATTAAAACCGTCTCTGAGTGGATGCGGTGGAAAACCGAGGTAAGGGGCGGGCGGTGACTTCTGCGGCCTCGGCCACTTTGTGAACATCTCTTTTTAACCACTCAGTGTTAAGGAGCTGCTTATTCCCATCTCCAATGCTGATGGTTTGAAAAATACTTATTTGGGTTCTGTTCAGTTGAGAGAACATTTAGTAAGTGACTACTAGGTATAGAGTTCTGTGTTAGGGGTAGGGTACTGGGTCTTTAAACTCTGGCCAGTCTCCATGAGAATTATCCTTTTTACTAATATACAGATTATAAAGGCCATTTATGTACACTTGAGAAAAACAGCATTTGCCTGGTGCTTTAAATCGTTACGCCAGTGACGCCGGTGCTATCGGTTAGGTTGCCATCTCTCAGGTTGCCATCTCTCGAGGACTTCTCGTGACCAGCACTTCCAGGCGGTGCATTAGTCAGCATACATCTCATGCATATGTCATAGGCATTCCAGTCTCTAGGAGGCACCTGGGGCTTGAGGGGAAAAGGAGTGGATCTATGTTCCAAATCAGGGCTCTTACTGGGCCACAAGTGTCAAGGACTGTCAGTTCGGTGCCCAAAAGGTTAAAATTCTTTTGTCTACACTACATGCCCTTTCTCTTATATTTTTCTCCCTCTTTGTGTGGGGGTTAATCTTTTGGCCCTAGGCCTACATGTAGTAAGAGGAACAGGCTGCCTCCACCACAGCCCACCCCACTTCAAGGCTCAGGGTAAGTGGTTTAGGTTAGCTCTGGGCTTTAGAAAAGAATGCTTTTTGTACTTTTTCTTTCCTTGGAGCTTCATCTTTAGAAGCCACTTGTTGCTATTAGCAATGGGATGAGGATGTAAGCCTAGGGACCAGACCCAGCAAGTCCTCTAGACTTGCTGTAATCTAGGCCCTAAGCTAGAGGGTAAAAGAGTTCTTCTTAACCAAGGTCACTATCAGTTCTTCTTTGCCCTGGCCCTGCCTCTTTTATACATTTGTCCTGGTGTAATTATTAATAGTGTCCCCTTTCACTCTCAGAGATGTCCCAGTGGTTTAGATAATAAATTATATAATCATCATACTTAGGAGTCACTGACATAGAACCCATCCTGTCTTGTCAGAGCCATGGTGAAGTTTGGTGCTGAAGCTCTGAATAATAACAGTGTGTATTTGGCTAGAGTAAACCCAGCCCCACTCCACCTCTCATGAACCTGTATCCACCTTGCAAGGCTGGTCTAGAATTTAGGGTTTTGGAAACCTGGCCAGAAATCTTTCCATTTCACATTGGTCCAACATCTGGTGCTGAGAGCACCATACCGACAAGACGAAAGACACCACCAGACCAGAAGTGAAGGCTTAGGACTTGGAGTATGATGTCAGAGTAGAATCTTAAACCCCAGATTGAGTTCTTGACCATTCTTCTCTAGCAAACACAGTATCTTCCAACTTGAGAAAGACAGTATATTTTCAAATGACCTGTTTTGCTTTCTGAATAATTAAATGATACAGTAGAATGAAAGTGGACTTGGAGTCAGAAGGGGGTTTGAATCCTGCTTGTGCCCTATTAGCCACATGAACTAAGGCAGGGCAATTTACCTTTTCCAGTTTTGTCATCTGTTTTATGAGGACAAGCATATCTTTTTCTCATAGTAGTGGTTGTAAGGATTTAGATATGATGTTGCTGTACAGAGCCTGTTAGATACACTGGAAAGTTTAGTTTCATTTCTCTTCCTTACTCAGAGCTTTGAGGGAAAGGGAATAAGGGCTTGACTGGATTAATGTTAAGAATGGGAACAAATGTCTTTAGGAAAAAATATTACTCGTAAGTGGCATTTTTTTTAGCAATGAGGTGACAAAGTGGCTAAACCCCAAGAGATGAGGAGTGAAGTCAAGCTAAGAATAGCCCTGGGCAATTTGCAGTGTCATGTGGACATTGTTGGGAGACCAGGTCAGTATGGTGGTGCTACAGGAAGGTGTGAGGGGATGACCCTGTTGTTGTCCTGAGGTTGTCAGACCCAGGGAAGTACTGGGGCTGGGGCTGTGGTCACTGTTTCCCTGCAGTCTAGGTTTTCTCTTCCTGGCAGAAGCTTGGCCATCTTACAGAGGAGGAACCCCAATCTATGATTCAGCTGGACCTGGTTCTTTAGGAAGTGGTTGGACTATGGAATCTTTGCCAAGGGCTACAGAGTGCTTCTGGTGCCCCAATGTGGCGTTGCCCTTGTAGAGTATGAATTTCTTGAGGATGAAGATTCTGGTTTATCTATCATAGAATCTCTCAAGTTGTAGACTCAGGACCTTGTGTGTCAGATGAAAGAAAGTGAGCCCTTTAATCTCTCTAGGAAGCTTGGTAAAGATTTCATCACCACTTCCCAACAGGCCTCGTTGAACTTCACTCTGGACCCCTCCAAGGCATTATCTACACAGCATCAACAGTATTTTTCCAATGATGCAAAATTCATGTCCCTCTCCTGTTCCATATCCTTTGACTACTTATTGTTTATCACCAGCTAGTGCTCTCTTGTGTCTCAGTTTCCTTGTCTGTAAAATGAGGATAATAATGATAGGGTTGTTTTGAGGTCTAAATGAGTATGTGTGTGTGCATGTATGCATTTACATACATGTATGTGTGTGTATATATATGCACATATACATGCATATAGCTTCCCCTCCAGCCTCATCTCTCACCAAAATCTTCTCTTTTCCTCTCTCTGACCTGCCCATTCTGAATGCCTCTTTTCTATGATTTCACCATGTTTTTCCTCTCCTCTAGAACTTCTAACATGCTACTGTCTCTTCCTAGACAGCTCCTTTGCTGCCTCACCTGACTACCTGCTATTCTTCCCTCCATTTGAATATCACCTCTTCTGAGAAGCGTTTCCTAATTCTCCAACCTAGGTCAACATAGTGCCTTTTCTAGGTGCTCACTCCTTAGCTTAGCATTTATCCATAGCGTTTATCACATTGCATTGTAATTGTCTGTCTGCTTGGCATCCGCTCTCCTACTGAACTGTCAGCTTCACAAGGGCAGGAACAGTGTCCATCTGGTTCCCTTCACCTTTGTGTCTCCAGCGCCTAGCCCAGTGCTGGACTCATTAATTGACACTTCGAAATACATATCAGTGTTTTCTAAATGAATGAGTGAGTGGGTGAAGCAGGCTAATCAGGAAAGTATCTGCCCAGGAGTTAAGTTGGATTGATCAGTGGTTCCAAACTTAAAGATTGTATATGGAATACTGTTGTGTCTACCTAACAAATTTTATTCCCGCTAATGTTGTGTACGTGGTATCTTGTATCATTGGTGTTATTGGGTGTTATTTAGACACCAGGAATCTGGAATTTCAGAATTCAATTCTAATTCTTCAAATAACTTCTTGATTTTCACTCAAAGCTTTGGCATTCCTCATTAATAAAAACAGTTAAAAAATTGCTTTGAATTACTTTATGCATATTTATGGTATTTTGAGAAACAGCTTTTGCAGGAGGTCAGTTTTATCCATAATAGCAAAGGCATAGCAATGGGAATGGTTTCAGTGAATCGATCATTGTGTATATTGGGAAAAGGGGAGTAAATTAGTAGAGTCATTAGCAATTCAAAATTATCTGTAGAATTATAGTGCTTCACGGTCAGACTTGTCTTTCTTCCTTTGTGAAATGCTCTGAAGACCATTCTAGGCCATGGTAATCTTGTCCAGGTTTGAATTCCTTACAGACATTTCTGTTTGTTTGTACTACCCCTTTCTGCGATCATCATTGTGTACCACTATTTATTTTTCCTGTGTGTTGTCATGTATCCTCAGCTAAAGCATAGGCTTCCAGAGACCATGGACTTCATCTCACCTGCCTTTCAATACCTCTTACTGTCAAGCTCAGCTTTAGGTGCTAAATGCGTGCTGAGTAATTTTTTTATCAAGAGCAAAATATAAAACAAGGGGCCGGCCTGGTGGCTCAGCAGTTAAGTGCGCGAGCTCCGCCTCGGCAGCCTTGGGTTTGCCGGTTTGGATCCCGGGCACACACCAATGCACCGCTTGTCATGCCATGCTGTGGCGGCATCCTATATAAAGTAGAGGAAGATGGGCATGGATGTTAGCCCAGGGCCGGTCTTCCTCAGCAAAAAGAGGAAGATAGGCATCAGATGTTAGTTCAGGGCTGATCTTCCTCACACACACACACAAAAAATATATATATGTATAAAACAAAATCTTTAGGTTCTAATAAGTAAAAAGATAGGACTGACCCCATGTTTTAAAAATATATGCAAAAAAGACTAAAAGGAAATACGGCAATATGCACAAACTGAATTAGGTTTGGATAGTTGACTATGAGTAACTTTTTTTCCCCATAATTTTCTAGATTTTCCACTTTTTCTACAATCTTATTATTTTTTATTATGAACAAAAAACCATAAATGTTATTACTTTTTAAAAGAAGATTATTTGGGGGCCAGCCCCATGGCATGCTGGTTAAGTTTGGCACGCTCCACTTTGGTGGCCTGGGTTTGTGGGTTCAGATCCCGGGCATAGACCTACAACACTTGTCAGCCATGCTGGGGTGGCAACCCACATACAAAATAGAGGAAGATTGGCAACAGATGTTAGCTGAGGGCTACTCTTCCTCAAGCAAAACAAAAAGAGAAGGATTGACAACAGATGTTAGCTCAGTGCTAATCTTCCTCAAGCAAAACAAAGAGAGAAGGATTGGGCTGGCCCTGTGGCTTAGCGGTTAAGTGCGTGCACTCCGCTACTGGCGGCCCGGGTTTGGATCCCGGGTGCGCACCGACACACCACTTTTCCAGCCATGCTGAGGCCACGTCCCACATACAGCAACTAGAAGGATGTGCAGCTATGACATCCAACTATTTACTGGGGCTTTGGGGGGAAAAAAAGGAGGAGGATTGGCAATAGATGTTAGCTCAGAGCCGGTCTTCCTCAGGAAAAAGTGGAGGATTAGCATGGATGTTAGCTCAGGGCTGATCTTCCTCACACACACACACAAAAAAAGAAGGATTGACAACAGATGTTAGCTCAGGGCAAATCTTCCTCAGCAAAAAAAATTAATAATAATTAAAAAAAATTTTTTTGTGTGTGCCGTTTAGTATTAGAACCCATGGCCACACCTTGTTGGCAGGTAGGAGCAGATGTTGGGGCTAAACCATTTTATTGCAGCACACTTTACTCATTTGTTAGGAAGATCAGGATGAGGTGGTGCCGACTGCATTCTTTTGGTGGAAATTTGAAAAGATTTTGTCTGGAAAAGCAGTTAAGGGCAGTGCTGCCATGGTGTATTTTTGGAGCTATGCTTAAGAACTGAGAAGTTATATAATACTGAAATTAAGATGATAACCCAGTTTTCTTAACAAAACCGGTAAAAATATTTTTGTGGAAATATTTTGCAATCTTCCTTGATTTATCCAAAGCATATGCATAGGTCTTTGAGACTGGATCTCATAGAAAACAACTGCTAGTAAGTATGGCTCTAGGAGCAGTCATCCTTTATTGAGTAATACTGTATGTGCCGAGTCATCACTTTTATACAGTGTTTCATGGATTCCTCACAACTACAACATGAAAGAATTATTATCTGTGCTTTTCAGATGAAGAAAATAAGCTTTTGAGAGCTTTGGTAGCATGCTCAGATGTATAGCTAGGAAGTGATGGGCTTAGGAATTAAATCTTATTTTCTCTGATTCCTAGGCCCAGGACTTGAACCACCTTGCTATGAAATCCTTCATGCCCATCTTTATTTGCCCCAAACTGCTCCTCCTAAATGATAAATGCTGCGCTCCCATGGACGCCTTTCCTGGCGTCTCCCACATCAGAATTCTCTTGGCCCTTGTCGGCCTTTCTCCACTTCTCCTTTGCTTTACCGTTCCAGACCTGTGACCACTTCCTCTGGTACCATGGGCGCTCTGGGGTGCACCAGTACCCCACAGGCTTTGAATGCAGTAGACACTCAATGCCACGTGGGATTCTGTAAGGGGGAGGATTTCTGGCATACATCCATTATCAGGCAGCTCCTGGGTATGCTTGTGAAGAGAAATTTAATTTTGAAATTCCAAAGAACCAGGTAATTTTTCTATTTCCTGCCTTCCTCTCTTAGACTCCATGAGGGCGAGGTCTGGTTGGTATTTGCAAGCTCCAACTGCCGTTTGCATTTCATTTTTAAAAGAACCAGTGAGTTTCAGTAACTCTCTGCCCCACAGTCTCAGGTGCAAGATAAGAAGAAGTGCTCAGCCAAGAGCGGCAAATGCTTGAAAACAGTGACATTTATTAGAGGTCCTAGCACGCAAACAGTCAGCGTACAAATGCCAACGTCACAGTGAGGCTACCGGCCAGCCCACCTGTTCCCTGATGCGGCAGCAGCTACCTTTCCTCATTCCTGTTTCCATGGTGTGAAAATAGCGAGCTCGTGGTTGAGAAAACACTTGAAGATTTTTCAATGCTGCAAAATTGACAGATGGTAGTGATATTAATATGCAGGTCCATGTTTGCTTTGGGGCCACCTAGGTGTCATGATCCTTATAACCACAAGATGTCAGTGTGGTATCAGTCCTGGGTGTCAGAGACTTGCAGTTGTGCTTCCCTCAGTTTATAAATCACTAGAGGAAGGCAGTCAAGGACGCTGGCTCGCCTGAACCGTTTCTCTCTGCTGCAGTATTGGCCCACAGACTGCCTCTCCTATTAATTTTCCCTGCGCACTTTTCCATTGGTTCACACCTCATCAGGAGGCTTTTCTTAGTGTTCTCTCTAAATATAAATACTTTCCTAACTCCTTCTTATGTCACAAATATCCTCAGGAATCCTCCCATTTTGGTCTTATCTCAGCACTCTAAAAAATTTGCAAAAGGGTGTAAGTAACAGCATAGTTTTCTCTCTTTCTAAGGAGGGTTTTTAAGTAGTTCTGGATGGGAAAAAATGGTCTGTCTAGTAATTGTACTGTTAGGGTTTTTTTTTCCCCTTTCTCTCTCTCTCTCTTTTTTTTTTTTTTTTTGGTAAAAGCTTAACCTAGAGAGAAAAAAAGTGGAAGCCCGTATTAACTAAGCAAAAGAAGGGAAAATTGTGCTCAAGGAAGAGCACATAGGTGTTGAGGCCCTGGTGTACTTTAACCTTCATAGAAGGTAGGTATATTATGTCTATTTTTCTGATGAAGAAAGATAAAACATCTTTTCCATGGTCGGTTAACTAGTAACTAGTAAACTAGTGGCAGAGCCTGGATTTGGATCTGGTCCTGTTTGTCCCCAGAGCCTGTGCCCACCCAAAGGCTGGTAACATTACTCTTGTTCAACTGTATCATAACAAACGAGGAGGAGCCTTAAGAATCGATGCATGCATTGGTCAGCCATTATCTGTTGAGGCCTGGCTACACAGAAGACACCATGTTGTGAAATAATACAAAGACGTATTATTACATGTATTCTCTGCCCTCAAGAAGCAAAATAAAGTCAAGGAGGGAGATGGGAAAAGACATGTATGCACAGGTCAATAGAAGACGATCAGAGAGCAGTGACATTTCCTTGGAATGACGGAGGGGTGGCAGAGCAGAGGGCAGGGCTCCTGTCCAGGCTGAGTTCTAGCCCTCCCCCAGGTTCTTTATTAGATCAGCCTTAAATAAATCTGCTAATGAAAAGAGTTTAGCTAAGGTTGCTTCTACCCTGACACTCTGTGATTCTAAGACGGAATATGAGAAGGGGGTATAATCCAAGCCGACACAGGTTGCCACCCACACGTGCCTTTGTAACGCAGATGTGGTAAAAATACCCTTAATCCTCTCTTTAGGTGGTCTGGTCCAAGGAGGACAGGTGAAAGCAAGACAGGAGGTAGAGCATGGTATGGCAGGGCTGTTTCCAGTTTCCCAGTACATGGCTCACATAGGGAGGAGAACAGATTTGAAACTTCTGGGAAGATTTGGTAGGGAAATAGCAGAGGGCTTCTGAAATATAACTTTAGAAGTACTGTGTCAGTGTGAAGAACTTGGCGAGGATAAATAGAGGAGCCACAAGGATAACTGAACATTTGAAAAATAAGACCCGAGAGGAGAGGTTAGAGAAACAGGGGTTATGTAACCTGGAGCTCCTCGGAGGTGACTTTGGCAGGCGTCTTCTGGAACAGGACTCTCAGAATCTCAGCACAGAGGGCAGTGACTGACCCTGTTTGTCCATATGGAGTGAGGACAGACTCCAGCTGAGCCACGAAAATTTTAGATTGGATCCGTGGAAAAGTTCTCTGCCTGCAGCAGCTGTGAAACATGGAATACATCATGGAGAGAAGTTTATAGAATTTTCTTTTCTTCCTGTCTTAAAAAACAAACAGAATACAGAGAACCTTTTTGTAATTGTGGTGCTGGGGTTAACTTGACACTACAGAGTATGTTCTATCCAGCTTCTGCTGTAAGTATTTGATTTGAGGGGGGTACAATTGGCCCAGAGAATATCAGGTTTCATAAAACAGTGAATCATATGAGTTATAAGAGTGGCTTCTGGAGAGGATAACCATGTAATTTTTCTTTTAATCTGGAACACTTTGGAGAGTGAAATGGGGTGCTAATAATAATATTCTGGGACAACAGGCATAAAATGACATTATCCCCAACAAACTGACATGTGGTCACCCTGATTCTGTCTTAAATATCTTAAAATATAAATCTTAAATGTAAATCATGAAATATAAATCTCATGCTCTCTCTTGCTTAGACTCTTCTGTGGCTTCCCACTGCACTTAGAATAAAACCCACACTCCCTACAAGGGTCCGCGAGGGCCTGTGAGAGCTGGCTCCTGCCCCTCTCCCAGCCTCATCCCTGCACTAACTCAGTTCCTGGAGCACACTCAGCACATTCCCACCTCCAGGCCTTTGTCCCTGCCATGTCCTCCACCAGGACCCTCACTCGCACTGTCCCAGCCTACCCTGCCCTTTGCTTAGCTGGCTGCTTCTCATCCTTTAGGTCTCAGCTGAAATAGCACCTTCTTAGAAAGGCCTTCCCTGGCCTCCTTGCTGTTAATCTCCTTTTCATGTCCCAGCTTGTTTCCTTCGTAGAAATGTTGAAATTATTTCCTGTTTACTTATCTTTTGTCTGTCTTTTTCACCAAAACATACACATCATGAGGGCAGGAATCACATCTGGCTAATTCACTGGGGTCCCGTCAGTGCTGCAGTCTGCCCAGGAGGTAGGGACAGGATAAATCAGTGTAGAATGACTGATTCACTGCACGCGGCTCCACATAGACTGAGTCATCTCCTGACTGTCCTTTGCACCCAGAAGGTCTAAGGTTCTAAAATAGGAATCAGCTGCATGATATAAATTCTTTCATTCAACAGGACTGGTTGAACGTTTGTTGGGTGCACAGTCCGGTGCTGAAAGAAGCCTGAAACAGCTCCTGTGCTTCGCACATGTAGGGTGTCTAGTTGAAGAGGCAAGGTGGAAATGTTAACCAGGTTAAATGACAGTAAATGCTAAGAGCCAATTAAGGGACCAGGAGAACTGCCAGTTCTGGGACCTTCCCCTGGTGTAGTTGTCTTCATGATACAGGATACATAATAGTGTATATATTCACTTATTTCCTTATTGACCCTTTCCCTTCCCAGAATGTAAACTCCCAAGGCAGAAGGGCGTTTCTCCTTTTTGCTCACTGCTGTATTTCTAGTGCCTGAGACAGTGAAAGAAGGAATGAGGTAAAAGCAAACAGAGAACCCCTGGGCTGCATTTAGGGCTTTAATGGGGCCTTTACGGATGGGTTGGATTTGACTCCACTGAGGGGTGGAGGGGGATCTGCCCAGAATGAGATAACGGCACAGATAAGAGCAGGGAGGAACCAGTAGATACAAGATGTCGACTTCTTTGGTCTAGAAAACAAACTGGTAAGCTTTCAGTTTTATTTATTGAACTCCCAAATGATGTCCTCTTGGCCCCCCTCCCCTATTCCTCACTCATTTGGTCTGGGCGAGACCCAAGGCAGAGGTGTTGGGGGAAGGCTGGCCGCCACACACATTCCTTGGTATTGGCGTTAAAACAACCGAGCGAAAATAGCCAGCCTCAGGAACGTGTGGGCAGCCGTGAACGTCCCACTGTTCCAGGGATTAGAATTCAGTTTATGGGTCGTCCAAGCCTTTTAGCCCCATTTCCCCTGCATTCCCATTCTGGCGGGTTCACCACCTGTTTTTAACTCCTTTGGAGGTTGGAAAACGTAAGAAATCAGTACGTTAATTCATTTCTGCAGCATGAAGAGCCCTGGGCTGGCACTGGAAGTATCGTTTGGTTAGAGAGGGAGCAAACGACATGGGTTTTACCTCTGACCAAATGCCGTCCAGTCTGAAGCAAAGAAGGGACGTAGGCAATATCCATGTGGCTTGGTTTGAAGGCACAGGTGGCCCTCTGCCTGTCCCAGTGCCTTGAAATTCCATCATTCAGTTCACCCCCATGGGCTCAGAGGCTCTCCTTTGTCTTCATTAAAATGCCACTGCTATTTGAAGGAGCAGCGCTAAGGCAGCTCTCAGCTGACATTTGACGGGGTCTAGCTGAGTTGAAGGCTCTGTGGGAATGTAAGTATGATGCAGTGTGGAAGAAGTGTGGTGGATGTGAGGGGAGAGGCAGAGACCGGGAGCCTGGGGAGGACATGGGACCAAGTCCATGTCTGTCACAGTTTTCCTCCAGGGATAATCCCCAGGTGGCAGGGGGTGGGGTGTCCCCTCCATGGTGTTGGAGCTAACAGTCCAAGGAGGTCTCAAACAGAAAGGATCTGTAGCAACTGGTTGGCTGAGGGTGTGTTTCAAGCCTGCTTCCAGCACAGCATCGTTGTCTAAACAAACACCTGTCCTTTTCTGGGAGGAAAAAATGGATGTGTATAATTTTATAGTGTCTAATTATAAAATATTTTAAATTATTAAATATTTCAAAAATATTTTAAACATACAGAAAATAATCCAACAGACATCCACCTGTGTATCTACCATCTTGCTTTAACAAATGTCTCAGAGCATCAGTCCCCTAATTTTTTTAAACAACGTTTTATTTTAGAATAGTTTTAGATTTACAGAAAAATCACAGGCAGTACAGTTATATATTTCCACACCCAGTTTACCCTATTATTAACATCTTACATTTGTATAGTATATTTGTCACAATTATGAACCAAACTGATAATTAGCTAAGGTTCATACTTTATTCAGATTTCCTTAGTTTTCACATAATGTCTTCTGTTTCAGGATCCCATTCCAGATACCACATTACACTGAACCATTATGTCATCTCATAGAGTCATTATGTCCCTGTGGCTGTATGGAAATGTAAGGCTTTATAATTAGCAATGGGTGAGCCCTCCATCTTTATGCCACTCTCTTCCTAATAACACAGTTCTTTTCCAGAAGCCACAATTTCCTGTTTACTTCTGCTCCAGAAACTCCTCAAAGATTAAATGTTTCACAACCCAAAAGTATTCTGTTTTCTGACACCCAGATTTATCACTACTGGCTAGAATCCAGAGGACTGATAAGTAGATTTGGAGAGGGAAGCCCTGCCTGGGTTGCTGTCACGATTCCATTTGTGCCGCTGTGCGATGGCTCGTGTGACTGGAGGGCAGTGGGAAGGGCTGGCAGTAATTCCTCCATCCTGTTCCTGGGAACCCGTAACCAGTGCACTCGTGGGAAAACCTAATGCACTTGGCCTTTTCTTTATTCCTTACCTTTGTCTCTTAAGAAAGAAATCTCTTAACCGAGAGTGGTGGAAGAAAGCGTGCATTTTTTTCCTGAGTAATTCTAGTACAGCATCTATTTGGGTGGCTATTAGAAGCTTGGATTTTAAACCACTGTATTTTTACAGCTGTAGAATCTGGTGCTTGAGTGGATTTAACAAGCAGCCATGGGTTTGTTTTCTGGCCTAAGTCTGCCACGGGTGCTCTGGGAAAATTTGGTCTCATGCCTATTTCTAGAAAAGTGTTCTTTAATTTTTATTCAAATGTTGATGGCCGTGTTTTGTGCTTGCTGGCCACACCTTAATTCTGAATGACAGTGAACATGTGATATATGATTCAGATACTTACACATGAAAATTAAAGATTGCCGATTCAATTGGGAGTCCAGAGGGGCAGTCTCCTCGGCCCTGGTCTGTGGCCAGCAATCAGATGGGATTAAAGACCTGCACAATCCCCCCTTGTGACTTTCCCCGCAGTATTACTGCCCTTGGCTGCACAATCAGAATTGCCTGCAGCCCAGGTTGTCGCTTGTTACTATGTGTCACCTAATCTAAGATTACTAGGCTGCTTTGGTTGTTTTTAGTTCAGTGGTTCTGAAATTGTGGTCCTGAGACCAGCAGCATCCGCATCACCGGGGAACCTGTTGGAAGTGCAGATTCTCAGGCCCGGCCCAGAGCTACTGAATCAGAAGCCCTGGGGGTAGGCCCAGCAGTCTGAGTTGTAAGAGGCCCTCCACTTGAATCTGATGCATACTCAAGTTTGAGAAGCTCTGCTAGTGTATGACTCATGCTGAATGCCCCTTCCATCTTTACACTTTCTTCTTCAGTCATTGGACAACATTCTTGTATTCATTCAGTTAATATTCAGGGAGCATGCACTGTGCTGGGTGCCAGGGTTGGTCTGGGGTGGGGCAATCAAGGGTGAACCAGCCATGGTGCGTGTCCTCAGGGAGCTAAATACAGCAGTGGTTCTCCGCCCTGGCTGCATATTAAACTCACCCAAAGAGCTCTTAAAAATCCAGGTGCCTTCACTTAGTGGGTCTTTCATCCCAGATCAATTAAACCAGAATCGCTGGGGCAGTACCCAGGTGTAAACCACTTTATAAAGCTCCCCAGTGAGAAACACTGGCCTGGTGGGAGAGAACACCAGGCGAGCGGTTTCAAAACAATGTGGTAAGTGTGAAGATGGGGGTAACCAGAGGGTACACTGGGAGGGTCACTTGGGTTGGGGGTAAAAGAGGGGAAGTATCTGCAAAGCTTTTCTCAAAGTTTTATTTGAAGGAAAACTGAAAGGAAGGTGAAAACATGGTTTAAATATGGATCCACGTGTGATTTCAAAACAAGTCGTGGAGAAGAATCTCCGGAGATTTGCTTTCTCCTACAATGCATGGAATTCATCCTCCCTGTATACATCTTAACTCTCAATGGCAATTGACAGCAAAGGGCCAGCAGAGGCCACCCCCAAAGTGGATGGCATGCCCTTTAACCCCATATTCCCTCATTGGAAATGCCTATTGAGGCTTTGTCTTAACAACTGCCTAGATACCTAGAGCTCCCACTTTTCTCCTCTTTTTAAGAGCAAGCAGCTCAGGAATATAACCCACACCCTTCGTTGGTCTTCGGTGGCCATCCTCTCGACAACAAGTTTTCTTCCTAAGAATTTTGATCTTACTTTCTTTCCATGCTTTAAGAAATTTTTTTTTTTAAGAAGTAAAGGGGATGTTTATATAATAAATAATTCCTTATTCATGAGTCCACTTTTGATTCAGAAGGTCAGGTGGGGAGATTTAATGTGAAATATTAGCTGTCTTTGCCAATTGCTGTACCCTGTTACCATGCTGTAAGCCAGAAATAGAAGCGACCTGTTTTCAATGACAGATCAAAATTTAGTGCAATGTTGATGGTCCAGAATGAAGATTTTTTGACACAGTGAATGAAATACATACCAGTGCATTTCTGGTTGTGATTTAGCTGACCAAGTAGTTCAGTTATAATTATATTATTTTTACTCCTGGAGATCGTTACTCTGAATGAAAAATGCTTCAGTGTCCAGACTATTAAGATGTGGATGGTGAACATTATTTAAAACAAAATTATTATTTTTCTCTTTCTGGACTGTTAAACAGCTTTATGAGCATGTGGAGGCTAGAATATGGTTGTTAGCATTTAAAATTAAATGAAAACATGGAAATATTTTTTTGGTTTAAAAAATTCAACTGTCAGTTATTGTATGCTGCCTCTGTGACCCATCTCTTCTTGTCCCTTAAGCCCCTTATAATGTAATGGGGGGACACGTCTGGTAAATATACAGTCGACATAAATCTGAGGTCATGAATATTATAAAAGCGCATTGAAGAGAAGGGCTGTGGGGAACAGGCGGGGGTTTGTTTACCATTTTTTATGAGAGACAATGCTCTTTGGGGTTGAAATATCTTTTAATAGTAAGTGTAGGTTTGATCTGATTTCTGGATCACTACGTTGTTTTTCATTGGCAAATATTTCCCTGGGCTCTGATTACCAAGGTGTTAGAAGAACTTAAAATGTCCTCTGACCCTCAGGTTTAAAAGGCTGAGTGTTTATAAGCGACAGAGATGAGGTAAACATCCGTGAAGCTGAATAGTGTTCTCATTATGACACCCCCCTGCCTCCTCCTTGCCTTTCATATAAGAAAACAGAGGCTGATGGTTGTTGTGTTTAGAAATCTTGAGTGACATTTTAAAGAGACCAGGTTTGAGATGAATGCTGTGTCTTTATCACACCTTTTGATGCATTAAAATGATTAAATAATTCTGTTGGGCAATGTATTTTAGAACCCAAAAGTTTGAACCTAGACTTCATGAGGAGTCATTGGACTAACTCTGAAATGTAAACTTTCAAGAGACTAAAATCAAATAGATTTAAACTATATTTATGGAGCGAAGTCTCTAGGTGATTATCTTTTTTCTCTTCTCTCAGGACCTTCCTTAAACTCTGCGGGTCTCTTGTCTGTTGCCTTGATTAATGAATATTTTGCCCACTAAAATTGGCCATTAATTATTTCCTTGGATTGCAGTAATAATTACATCTTTCAAGTAAAATCTAATTAGCATAATAAGCAGAAAACACCCTGCCAGGTGATATGGGATTGTGGGGAGCTAGTTGGGTACCGCCGGAGATGGCCGGTTCACCATGCGGTCAGAGCAGTTGTTGTCTCAAGCTGGCTCCCAGCAGTTACATTTAGACAAAATAACCCAGAATGGGAATTTAGATGAAGTAGCTCTATAGGCACATTGTTAGAAAATACCACCTTGTTGTATATAATTGTGATGTCATTTAATAATTAAGAATCCTATTACCTTTCATTCCATTATTGATCCTTTCAGTATTCAGCTACTTGCCAGCCTCTGTGCTAAGTGCTGGGGACAAAGAGAAACGGTGCTGGCTTTGGAGAAGCTGAGTCTGTTGGGCACATAAATGCTTTAAAGTGTAATTTATCCTTATAATAGACGTGTGTACTAAGGTGAATTCTATCAAGTAGGTTCCTGGAATGCTTTGGAGCGGAGGTACCCTTTGTAGTGGACTTCAGAGGATGAATGTAAGGATAGCTGCAGAGAAGTGGGGAGGAGAAGGTGTTCCAAGTAGGGGAAACGGCCTATGTTACAAAGCTTATCAGTAGAATACTTCTTTCTTCGTTCACCCTCTAATTTCCTACTGGTGCTTCCCCTGGCTGAACCCAGCCAGAGGCCAGAAAGTCTGGGTAAGCCAGCTCGGGGCACAGCCCAGGGCAGAGAGGGGCAGGGAGTGGGTCTGGAGAGGCAAACAGGATAATCAGAGCAAAAGGTGTGCAGTGTGAACAAGGTGTGTGCAGAGGACGGGAGAAGTTAGGAGCTGCTGGAGTGTGGGGAGCATGAAGAGAACTAAGGAAGATGAGTTTGGAGTGAAATTGTAAATGATCTTCTATATTTTACCTAAGCCTTTTATCATATAAGCAATACAGAGTCATTGTGGGTGTGGGCTTAATGCACGATATTATTGATTTGTAATTTAGCGAGATTCACATTTTTTTTTAAATCTTCATTTGGGACTCCTTAGTGGGTCATAAAATGAATTGAATGAGTTGTCCCAACATTTTAAAAAAGTGAAATAATAGAGTGCATTGCATATAGTGAAGTTGAGTGATGTTTTGTGAAATGGTGTATTTCTGTGGGGGAGGTATACTGGTTACAATTTAAAATATATACTTTAAATTGAGTAAAAATTTTTAAAAATAAAATAAAATATATCACACTGTGGGTTGCAGTGAAAATGTTGAGAAAACACTGAGCCAGATCATTGGCTAGAGCGTGGAGGTGGACTGAGGGAGGAGAGAACAACGGGCAGCGTGGCTGGAGACGTGCAGCAACTAGCAAACATATTATTCATTCCTTTTTAAAGCCGTTCCTTTCTTAAATATCTTTATGATATTGAATCCATGTCTAGAGTATTAAACTTCATCTCAAGTAAGCCGAGAAAATCCGTCAGAGTCTCTGCCTTCCATTTTCTGAAGCTCAGCTGACAGTAATGTTTACCGAATCCCAAAAGGCTCCTGAACCTCTGAGGAATCCGATGTCTTGCGATTACTTTGATAATGTCTGTTTTACTTAAGCATTATAGAGAGTTTTGCATTTGGTTTGAAGCGTGATAAAATCATTTAAATATGTCTTGGTTTAGAAATTGAAAGGCTTTCCTTTTATCTATAAAGCAAGTTAATTGATCACACCGTTTCTAGTTAGTCAGAATGGCTTTTAATAAACTCAGCTGAAAGCTAGCCAAAAAGTTTTCTATCTCCACTGAAAAGACGTGGCTCTCTGGAAGAGTAATTGGAGAACTTTCTGATGAAAGTCCTTACTCTTCCTGGAGAAAAGGAACACAGGTGCCTATGCAAGGTCTCTCAGCTCCAAGGATGGCAAAGGAAAATGAAATCCACATTCTTCATACAAATAACTCAAGTCACTATTTTTGTGTATAGTTTAAGCCTTCTCTTCCCCACACACTATTTGCCAGAGAGACTAACAAGTAAATACCTGGCTGCTTTGGGTTACTCCTGTAGGAGAGAGAACTCCAAGGCCACCTTAGGTTGGCAGCCAAAGGTGTGGCCCTAGTGTTTACACTGGAATAGTTCAATTAAAATGTGTGATTCTCACCTCAAGCTCGTAAGGGAGATGGGCATGACTGTTACCTCCATTTTACAGGTTCGGAAGCTGACTTGCTAAAAGCTATAATTTAGAAATAGTTAGAACCAGGACTAGAATCTGCATCTTCTGGTTCCAAATCTGGTGTCCTTTAGGATCAGTCACCCGAAGCAGAAACTGAATAGAACCTGCAGGTATAGTAGCTACGTTTAAGCCTGTGTCACAGGTTCTGGTTTTCATCAAAATTTATCCAGGTGTTTTATTCCAGTGCTTCTATCCATGAAGCACTTTTTTAGTGAGGAAAAAAACAAGACAAAGCCACTGGGCAATTCAGTTTGAGAGCGTTGATATTGAATAGTGTGATAGGACTAATAGCATGGGTCAAATAGCCTGCGCTTGGAAGTCAGACCTGGATCTGAGGCCTCATCTCCCAGTTGTGTGATCTGGATCTTTTTTGAGCCTTATATTTTCCTTTGGGAAATGGGTGAGGGTGAGATCTCCCTGGCAGGGTTTTCATGAGGCCTGCATATAGAAAGCAGTTCATTCCCTGTTGACTCATAGTAGGCACTCTGTAATGGTAATGCTATCTTTATTATCAGTTATTACTGCTACCTAAGAGCAATTGATTGCTCACAAATATAGTCCCACAATGTAAACACTAAATGCTTTCAGCCCTGACTACCTGAAATAATAATAGTAATAGCTACGATTTATCAAATATTTACCACGTACCAGCCTCTGTGCTCTGTGCTGTATATGGCTTCTCTCTCTCTCAATCTTCATAATGACCTCAGTGTAGGAACTATGAGTCACTGTCTTCCATATCAGAAAACTGAGACTTAGGCTGAGAAACTTGCTTAAGTCACACAGTAAGTAGTGGACAGTGCCCATAACTACCATATTATATTGCCTATCTAAAGAAATTAAAACTTCTAAAAAAAAAAAATTAAAAAGCAACCAAGTCCAGAGTTGCTTCCCAGAAGTCCTTCCACAGAAGCCAAGAGCCATCTGCCAGGTGCCAGGGCCTGCCCAAATGCTCAAATTCACACCGTAAGCAAGATGGATCTGAGTACAGCCCAGCGTGTGCCCTCTGCTCCTTAGCTATTAGAATGAATGCACAGGGTTGGCCCTGTGGCGTAGCGGTTAAGTGCGCGCCCTCCGCTGCTGGCGGCCCGGGTTCGGACCTCCGGCACGCACAGACGTACTGCTTGTCAGGTCATGCTGAGGCCGCGTCCCACGTACAGCAACTAGAAGGATGTGCAACTATCTACTGGCGCTTTGGGGGGAAAAATAAATAAAATTATAAAAAAAAAAAAAAAAAAAAGAATGAATGCACAACCCACACAGAATAGTGAGAAATGAATCCAAACAACTACATAACCTCTGTGGCCCGTGAGTCTGCCCACCGTGTTCCTGACTGCTGTCTGGACGTGGAGATGGCATGAGTGATTCCATAGCCAGCCAGGCAGAGCTCCGCAGATCAGACCTCGACCCCAGGACACTGTAACCCATGTGTGCACTTATGTTTGATGACTCTTGGGCAGAACAATCAGGTCACTCCATGTCCAGATCTTCAGCTATTTCTTTCTGTGCCTTTTTTCTTTTCTCTTTTTTAAAGCAATGATTTGGCTTCCCTGGGAGATGAGAAGTAATGAGGGTGATTCCTTTTGCCAAATCCTTGACTTAACTAGCTTCCAAAATACAAAACTAATTCTCTTGGTTATGACCTGATTTGTAACTGAGGTGAATAATAACAGCACAGGAAAACTCCTCTGGTTTGGGCCAATCAGAATTACAGACATTTCTGACCCACAGAATATTTTAGCTGATGCAGTCTTATTAATTTAGAAACACACTGTGAAAATCAATGACTAAAAAAAAAAAAGGATTCCTAGTCAGAGATCTTATCAGAATGCCCTTATGAATAGATGAAAATCGCTCACAATTCAAGGATTGTTGGTATTTGGTTGTTTGTGATTTGGTTCTAAAAATACATGAAGACATTAACCTGTCTACCTAATTATTAAGCTTATGGGAGAGACTGGAGTCCCAGGTCTACTGGATGTTGGATTTGTTTATAAGACCTTTAAGTCACTTTCAATAATTCAGTTCCAATTTCTCAATTGCCTTTTTAGTTTGGGGGAAAAAATGCAAACTGCTTGGTTTAATGACTTTCCCAACTAGTCCTCTATCCCTTTTCTGGTTTCTAAGCCTTCTCAGTCGACATTAGTACTTGTCAACTCCAGTTATATATTTTGGAGATGAGCCCTGGGCATCAGAATTTTTTTTAAAGCAACGCAGGTGATACTAACATGCAGTTCTGGCTGAGAACCATTGGTCTCTAGGTACCTGGTGGTACAGAAATGGCTGAAACCAGATGAGACAAACTTGCTTATAGGACCCACAGGCATCAGGTCTTAGGACTGCAGCACAGGGGTTTCTTCTCATCCTAGAAAGACCTGTTCCACCTGGCTCACCTCTGTGTTGATCCCTGCCATTTCTCTCAAGTCCTTCCAAATACTAAATGGAAAAACATGTACAAACAGTGAGTGATTGCTACACTTTAGCAGAAAAGGAGATATTTTTTACACTAGATTGTTTTTATTACTGATCAGTATAAGTCAAATCCTCTGAAGTCTGGTCTACTTGAGAATTGGGACCTTTTTGTGGGGGAGGGGACTTCAAGGCCTAGCACCCAATACTTACATATATATTTGGCCTTCTGCAAATATCAATTATCGTTGATTATTTTAATCTTGATTTTGTGTTTTTCTAATTGTGGCTTACTTCCTTATCAACTTTTTTTCCTCTAGAGTCCAGGCTTGTCCTAAATTTATATTTTGGTCAAGGGAGAGAGAAGGAAATTTCTTTAGGTGCAGATGGTAGAGATGTCACAGTGTATGTAGGTTTCAGGTGAATGCAATTCATGATGTCAGAGCTGCCCTTTAAAGAGAAAAAAATTTTTGGCTGGTAGGGGTGGGACGGATTACAGGGGGAAAAAAGAGGAACAAATGGGAACAGATCTGCATTAATAAATATTCAGACTGAGCCCCACTCTTATGTCAGTGTTTGCAGGCGGTGTTATTACATGTAGTATTGGGTGATGGAAGTTGTGCACACTCTCATTTTTCACTTTAATTGCTTGCCTGAAAAGATCCTGACAGCTTCAAAGGTTACTGCTGGTTGCATTTTTCATAACTCAGAAGTAATATGCATGTGCAATTTGCTTCATTATTGCCCACTAATAACCAATTCGGGAGAAAGTCCTAAAGCCACCAAAGGAGTCATAATTTGACATGATGGTTTCCTCCTCCTCTTTCTTCCTTCTTTAACCATCCTGGTTTAAGAGTGAGCCACAGAAGCTGTGGTGATGCAGGTGTAATTTTACTCTGATTTTCATTCTATGAGCTTAGTATGATAAATTCTTAAAGAGAATTTTTAAAAATCCAGAAAAACAAGGCAGGACATAAAATATTTCATGTTTCAGATTAGAATTTCAGGTCCAAAAAAATAAACTAGCATCCCAGTTGTTTTGTGTTTCAGTTAAGGTTTGGTTTTCCTGTGTGTAACTGGAAAACCCTCAAATAGCCATGGCTTAAGTGGAAGAGTTTATTTCTCTCGCTTTCAAGAAGTTTGGAGGTGGTCAGTGCAAAAGCGATGTGGGGCTTCACAGGATCAGGGATCCAAACTCCTACTGTGTTTCTCCACCACGTATGACTTCCATTCCCAAGATTATCTCACATCCAAAGTCGATGCAGGAGCTCCAGTCATTCTTCTAGCCAGCAGGAAGGAAACTACCACAAAGAAAGGCACATGACTTTAAGGGGGCTTCTCAGAAACCTTATATCCTGTTGGCCAGGACTTAGTCACATGGCTGCACCTGGCTCAAAGAAGGCTGGGAAATGTAGTCTTTATATAAGACAGCCATGTTCCTATGCATTATGGAGGAAGAAAGGAAAAATGACTATTGGATGGCAGCCAGGATTCTCTGCCATGTTGTGTGAATGATAAGGTCTTAGATTTTCTCTGCATCGTTATGCCACTGACTATAAAATGGAGATAAACCACAACAGTGCAGAGTTTAATTTCAAAACACTTGATGGGCTTAAGAACTGAGTAGTAGCTACACCTAACACATTGCTTGTTTAATCCTCATTTCAGCCCAAGGCAAAAGTATTATCCTTATCAACATTTTATGGATGAAAAAAACTGAGGCTTAAGAAGGTTATAAAGCTGGTATTGAACTGAGGCCATTTGACTTGTGTGGAGTTGCATTATAATCCTGAGCAACACTAAGAGGTGGGAGCAGGAGTTTCAATGAGATAGTAATTACAGTAGTGAGCCTTAGAGACTCAGGTCTCAGATCACTTAAAATACTGAACACTGGGTTTTTACTATATATGGAGATTTAGTTCAAGGCTCATGTAAAATTTTCTTTCAGGGTCAGTTTTGACTCATTTCTGTTTTTTCCCCACTCTTTTATACACACTCTCTTGTGAAATTTGCCAGTTATGTGGTTTCAAGTGTGGTACTACCTCTGGCTTTTCTTTATCCTTGCTGGAATTCTACTAGGCCTAGTAGATCCTCAGTCAATACTTACTGATTAATTGGCTGAGTTATATGATAACCAAATTTTTAGCCAGAGTAGTTGGGTTTTTACTATTCATCACTGTTTTGTTTTGTTTTGTTTTGAGGGACGTGCTCTGGTTCAAGTGCCTGCTGGAATGGGATTCCTCAGCATTTCAGTCCCTATCTGTATCACAAGTCCTTTATCTCTCCTTTCTTTGAGGCCCAGACTTCTTGGTTCTGCAAAATGTCTCACCACACATCAGAAGCAGACCTCCTTTTCTTGTCTGTCAAACCCTTTTACTTTCTAGTTACTGCCTTACTTTTTGGTAATGAGGCACTCGGATCTATAACATAAAAATCTTGTATTTCCATTTCTACTTTCACTAAATCTTATGTCTGTATCCCAGTTTCTCCCCCATTCTCCACACCACCAGTTATTTTTCTAAAACACAAACCATATCAGTTTGTACCTTCGGTGGCTCCTGCCTGCAGGATGAAGTCTGAACTCTTAGCATTTCAAGCCTTCCAGGATGTGGGCCCAATCTGTGTTTCAAGACTCATCTTGCCGAGTTCCAGCTACACTGGACGTCTTGCCACTCCCTACTCGTTTCTGCTCGTCTGTTTAAACCCTTTTCTCTTCTGACTCACTTATTCTTTTCTCACCTTTTCTGACTGGAGATTTAGTTGAAGGCTCATGTAAAATTTTCTTTCAAGAAGTTTCCCTGATTCTCACAGAGAATCATGTTTTGTTTCTACAGCAGTTAGTGTATTCCTCTATATTGGCACACATCACAGTCTGTCTTGGGTTATTATTAACTGTGAATTGTGTTCTTTTGTCTTGCTCAGTTGTGAATCTTCTGACTTAGAATTTCCCCTGAGCAGTGAGCACATGGCAAGAATTCAGTCTGTCTGTCTCGAAATGAATTCACTTTCTGTGTCTCCATCAAGAAAGTCAGAGCTCTTATCTAGGTCCAAGCCACCTCTTGTGTCATTCTTCTTTTGTAGCCTCCTAACCAGCCTTCTGGCCTCTTGATTTAGACCACAGAAAATAACGGAAATGATCATCTAGAAGCAACCTAGGAGCAATAGCTCCATTTCTCATGATATTCATGTAGCTCTCAAGCAGAGTTTCTCACCATTGGCACTAATGACATTTTGGGCCAGAAAATTCTTTGTTTGGGGTGGGGAGCTGTCCTGTGTGTGTATCATAAGAGGTCTAGCAGATTCCTGGCCTCTACCCACTAGATACCCTGGTGGGCAAAATTGCCCACAGTTCAGAACCACTGTTCTAAAGTATAAATATTCTGTAACTAAAGAATATTGGCTCTTCAGCCCTGCTACCTTTCCATAGTACCCACAGACTTCTCACCTGTGCTTTCTGCCTCAAACGTAATGCTATTCTTAGATTTCCTGCCCTCACCTATGAATACTTCCCTCCGCCTCACTCCCTTCCTTCAAAACCCAGCTCCGTTCGTATTCATCAATAAAGCCTTCCTGGATTAGCCCTGTCGGCCCCCTTTCCCATTATTCTGAATGTTGCATCATTTTGTAGCTCTCCAAACATCTGTGCTTGAATAGTACGTATACATACTGGTGCAGTCATTTATGCATGAGTCTGTTTTCCTCTCCTGTCTGACTCTCCTAGTGGAACTGTGAGCTGGATGCTTATCTTTGTGTCTTTTGTGTTATGCTTGTCCAGGGCATTCATTTCTTTGTTCAGTATACATCATAATGAGCACTGATTATTTACAGAGCGCTGGGCTTAGGATTTGTGGCCTCTAAGATCTGGTCCCTTAAGGAGCTTCCATTTTGTTGGGGTGTTATGATAGATTTGCAAATATGTATAGCACAGCACATGATAGAGGTAGTATATAGGCCAGTGTCTTGGAGGATGGGTAGGATTTCTTTGGGCAGACAATTTTAGGTAGAACGAGTGGAAGGTCTCCTTTGCATAAACAGTTTATTTCCCTTCCAGCCTTGAAGAGAGTAATTCGAGAGCCTCATTTTCCCTGCCTTTTCTTTTGTCACTTAGCCTCACCCACCAGCAGCTATCTTCTTTTCCAGATACCTGCTTATAGGCTCTTCCCGTGGGAAGGGGTGACATAGAAGCTCCTTCATGATCTTTTGTATTGCATGCTACTTGGATCCATCATCAGGTTCATTTCTGGGGAAAGCAGACGTGTATATTTGTACGTGCGCACATGCACATAGGAGTAAATGGGACCAAGTTTTTGCTGTACTCCTGTTTGAAAGGATTTTATTGTTGTATAATCCCAGCACCCTAGTCTCCAGGGCTACTGTATACAGATGTACATGTTGTGTACTTCACAAGCATACCTGGCAGGCATGATGGTCTTTGGCAGGCTCTCTCATCACAGGTAACAACAAGGTAAGAGCTAGTGTAGATAAATAAAACCCTGTCACCACAGCAGGGTATGGTCTCATAATGTCATTTACATAGATACAGGACTATATATCTTAAACTTAGGGGAAAATAGCTACCACTCTCAGTCAAAGTCATCGATGAACCTAGGAGTTTGATGGGTTAGTAAAGAGTTAGAAAGCATCATAGTCAGAACTGTCTATTTCGAATAACATTAACCCTCTGGCCATGCCATAAACCCGGGAGGCTGCAACATGCTGCGTTTGTTTATAAATCAGCCTCCTAGAGCATTGTCCAAATGGTTCTTGGATGAATAATGTTTATTCATTCACTTGCGGAGGAAAACTCAGGCTACAAATGTGAACATGAATGCTTTTTTTAATAGATGGAATTATTGTGCTGCACAGTGTCCCCGACTTTTAGATATTTAACTCATAAAGTTTACAACAACGCTCAACTGCATCTGGATTTCACATTGAATTTGGGAAGGCAAGAATCTCACTGTAATTTGCACTGACTGCCCTGTAATGGAAATTATGGCTTGGGAAAAGTTTCAAATGACGTGTCTATAAACTAAGGAAAAGTTGATCCATTCAAAGGCTAGTTATGTGCAATTGTAGGATTTTTTTTTTTTTTTTTTGAAAAGGCCATTGCCAGCAAGAAATATTTATTTCAGCAGCTGAAGTAAACTAGCCGTGAATTAAACGTTGGTCTTTGTAAATTCTTGGTTCATCAAATTCAGTCCTAAAAATGGAGTGAAAGTTGCAACGGAGCTCTGCCGGGCTTTTAAGAAAGCTATAAAGATTGTATGGAGTCCCTTGTTACAACTGGATGGTAGCAATTAGTTGACTTCAGAGGATGAGCAGCCTTTTTAATGGTCAGAATGCTGGCCTAATGGGACTCAGGGCACAGGGCTTCTGGTCCTAGCCCTGCAGTTAACTGGGTTTGTGTAAGCAGGCATATCTCTTACCCTCCCAAGCCTCAATTTGTCTGCTCCTTTGCTCCCATCTCCTATCTCCCTCCCCCACCATTTGTTTGTTTTGGTATTTCCCATTCATGTTCGAGACTTTCCCTCAAATGTCTAATGATTATTCCTTGACTGTTCTTGGCTCAAATTTAAGGCCAAGGCAATAAAAAGCTGATGGGAGGCTCTAGATGGAGGCATGGCTGGGGCTTGTTGACCATGGACTTAACTGTATGGAGATCATTTAATTAGGGAATCGCCAGATGTCAGCATCTGGCAGTCTCTTCTCTATGCCCACTTAACTTAATCAGGCAGGAATCCTCCTGACTGGCTGCCAGTGTTCTCGGGAGCAGTGGAATAGACATATTTCCATTTTAATCCCCCTGTTTTCAGCACTATACTCTCCTCTCCCCCCTCTACCTCTGCTATACTTGGTCTCCTGGTTCAGTGTCTTTGGAATAATCAAGCTTTTAAACAGTCCTCCTCTGTTCAGCCCTGAACCTTCCCTTTTGCGATACTGGCCCCTCCAAGTCCAGGGCCTCCAGGGCTTCTGCAGTGGATTCATCTCCTGGCTCGTGGGTCTCCTCTTCTACAGGCACTTGAGGTTGTAGCTTCCTCTACACTCTAGGTCACATTCCATTCCTGTATGGATTGTCTACCTTCCAAATCACTGGTTGAAATCACTTGTCTGCTGATGTCTCCCCTTCCTTTCTTCTATCCTTGGTGAGTTTTTTTATTCCTTTATTTCTCCTTTAGTGGAGCCTTGGATGGTGAAAGAAACAAATGCCCTTGATCAATCTGCATCAAAAGTCTTCCACTTTCTCATCATAAAATTAATGAATTAGTGTATCCATTCAGTCATTATTGTGCATCTCCTACATGCCAGGCACTGAGCTGAATGCTGGAGATATGAAAGAAGCTAAGACAGTTCTTCACTTCTGAGAAGTGTGGAAAGGGGAAAGGTGTACCCAGATCATGCCTCTATGGTGACATAAGTATAGAGATAGTGCTAGCAATGAAGTGGTGCAGAGAAAGGAGGAGAGAAATGACGAACTCAGCCAGGGATGCTGTGGAAGGCTATGCTGAATGGACTAGAACTCTGTGGCTCTGTGAGTTCAACTGTTGGGGAAGACTGAGACAGATTGTGACCATTAATTATTACTGAGCGAGTCCAAAGCAAAGTGGTGTATGCAGCCCAGATCTTCAAAATCACTCGTCTGGCTGGGTGGGCCTTTGCATCTCCAGGGTCTTCCAGTGCTGCAGATCACCCACTGCCTTCCTACTCACATCCTCCCAGGCCTCCCACTGTTGCCATACACACTTAGAAAAGAGCCTGGTGTTTGGAGGATATAGAATTTGAAGAAGGCCTTCTCAAGGGGGCATGATATCACATCTTCCCCTCACTGCTGCCTCCCAGCCTGCAAATAGCTCATTGCCGATAGAGGCCTCATTAGTTTTGTTGAGAGGTAGTACAGCAGGTTTCTGACTGTTAAAATTATAAGTGGTTCCAGGTAGTACATAAAAGCCCAGCAATGTAGTACTATCTGAAGCATAGCCAAAGCCCACGAGCTCATTAATTGGCCTCAGTTAACCCAGCAAACACCTTGATCAGGTTTTCATTAGGCTTGAAGATAGCACTACAAAAGGCTCAATGTATATCACAAATCCAGATGCTTGGTTGCCATCGGTTTCCAACACCAGAGACAGCAGAGCTGATGAAAGGGGCCTTACTGATTGACCGCAGTGGTCTGTGCTGTTTGCCTTGCCGTGGTCATGTTGCAGTTTAAGTTCCCACTGAGAAGGGTTTGAATGCTGGCCTTTCCTTATTTCTGCCATCTGCCTTGCTTTCCTCCTCGCCACTTGAGAAGTAATGGAGCTAGTGCTATGACATTGAGCCCTTTGCTGCTTACTTGAATCTATGTGAAACCACGAGCCACTAGGGCCATATGAGCTATAGGAAGCTTCCACTTTGTGCCTGTGTCTCATCTTTACTGTAGAGCTGGGCATTCAAGTTCTTACCCCAAGATAGGAGTGAGAAAAGAGGTACGTTGCTGCCTACTTCAGAGGATGCTCTGTTTTAGAAACTTTGAAGTAAGCTGATAGTTTTTTATTGCTTGAATATTTTTAAATCTATTTTAATATTTGAATTCTCTTAGCCTTCAGTCAACTTGAAATCAGTGAGTGTGTGAGGGGTGGTATGAGGCAGAAAACAGTAAACCCTGAGTGCTTTTTTTGGCTATATCCTGCCCTGCTGAAAAAGTTTGAGTTTTTCTTCCTGTTACTTCTTAGTGATATGAAAGTGGTATTGTTGTATGTGGTTGTCCTCAACCACGTTATAGAAATGCTTGCTTTCTTGGAAGCTGTTGCCAGCTTAAGGAGCATTGTGTGGCTATGAAAAATTCAAATGTTTCTATTCCATACACCATTTAGTGAGGCAGATTATATCTCTGGGCGATGGTAGCCAGTGTTCCAGTTTCACGTTTTTACTGGTGCCATAAACAAACAAGGCAGAGAAATATCTGGGAGATTGTGTGCTATAGCCATCACAATTCATATCACATTTCTTATTGTAGCAACTTGTCATAGGCGAAAGTTTCTCAATGGTGTGGCACATGGTATAAGGAAGTTCTTTTTATTGAATTCAGTAATATCCAATGGATAGTGTTACTCTCTCCAGTTTGTTCTGATAATGTTCATTCCATCTTCCTGAGTATGTCATTGTCCTGCTGTGAAAATCCTAGTCTCTTGTCTCTCTAATCCTTTCCTGTAGAGAGTTTTTGGCGTCAGACAGTTACTTTTGTGTCAGAAGGGGATAAATGATGAAGGCAGCTATTATACTGTTACTGAATGTGAAGTGCTCAGTGGAGTAATTAAATCCATAAAATGGTGAGTCATGATCACCGAACACCAGTCAGCCAGGAAGCAAGTGACAGAGCTGATGTTTATTTGTGACCAGCAGCTGATGCTATTTCTCCAGTAGCACTTATGCAGGCCTTTCCTGATTTGTGGGCACCAAGTACCTAATTTCTTCTTAAGAACTCAAAGCTTTAATGGATGTTCTAAATAAAGGTTGCTCAAGGAAACATTAATCTGAATAAGATGTTTTCGGCCTGGTGGACGTCTGTCTGGAAGTTCTGCTTTCCTGTTGGTTACCAAACTCTGCATTCTAGAAAAAGAGGAGAATCCTGCCTGAGGTGCTTCTAGGTGGTTTTTTGTCATGGCAAAGGTAGCATTTGGAAGCTTCTGGAAGTCTGTTTCACCATTCATAATTTGAGGGTATGTGAGTATAGGTCTAACATAGGTAATCGAAGGTGGTAAGGCAAAGTAAGAAAACAAAATTTCAAAACCTTGCTTTGCAAATACGAATGCTGACCATTCTTGATTCTTTGTGAAAGAAGATTCTAAGATGCCATTTGTGTGAATGTCAGTGGCCAACACCATTTATTTGAGCATCAGAGAACTATAGAATTTTATATAAGGTACTTTCTTCTCCTTCCCCAAAGAAGTACTAGAGCATGAAGAAGAAAAGAATAATGCAAGTGTGTGTGTGTGTGTGTGTGTGTGTGTGTACGTGTACAAACTAAGTTTCCCTTGAAGTGTAGTTTCAGTGTATTTAGAGAACTGCTGCTTGGATCTGTAGGCCACTGATCTACATGCACTAATAAAAGAAAAAAAATTCAAGGTAGTTTAGAGAGGTGGTATTTAAAATATTCAGAAGTTATAATTTGGAAGCAAAAGCTTTGGAAAATGATTTGTGGGAATACTGTTCGACTGAGCATCAGTTACAGGAATAAAGGTAAAAGTGGAAGATATAAAAATGTTTATTGGCTTCTTAACTCTCTTCCCCTTATATACACATTTTAGAATTAGAATGGTGCTATTTTCTTTCAAAATAATATACCTCATATAATCATGCACCAGATGTCTCTATGAAGGAATGAGTTTTAGTGAATCAAGTTAAGGCACCTGCCTCAAAAGCCAAGCCCCTTGATCATTAATGCCTAAACTTGAGGTGAAACTCTTTTGTGGGCACTTAAGAAATTTTCAACAAAGACATTTGCAATCACTGCCTTTTTCTTTCTTGTCTTCCTCCTTTCTTTTCATTTTCATGGTTTTTGTCTCCAATCTCTTATTTCTTACCTCATTAAGCACCTAGAAAGACCTTGCAGGATTGGGATGTCAGTCACTATTTGCACACGTGGCCTGCCCAACATTCCAATGGACCTTACTTTGGACAAACCGCCTTTCCCTGGTGAACATTGTTCTACTGACTCCTCTCCAGCGAGCACCGGTGAAGTACACAGAGCGTTCCTCTCAGAAACATGGATATACTTTGGGGTTACAGCAGACTTAGATGAGTTTGACTGAGGGTTGTGTTTCAAAACTAAGGTTCCCTTGAAGAGTGGTTTCAGTGTATTTAGAGAACTGCTGGTTGGATCTGTAGGCCACTGATCTACAAGCAGCCTCAGTTGTATTCATCGTAGGAGGGAGAGGAAATGCTGAGTTTATGATCTGTTCTCACTTGCACCGCCAAAACCTTGAGACCCGACTGGATGGAGCCATTCAGAGAATCTTTGTCTCTTGTTTCAGAATTTGGCTTTCAAGGACCTGCAGTGGCAAAGACCCAGGAAGCAGGGTTTCTGAATAGTGTGTCCCTGAAATTCTTGGCATAGGAAAAACAATAAAGTGAACATGAGATTCTTAACTTTAACACCAAGAATAAAATTGCCACTGCTGTCCAGTTTTAGTCCGGGAGTCGAAAGCATTGTAAATTGCTTTTTAGGCTGTCATTTTTGCCACCCATGCTCTATGCCACTGTGTCTGCACCCCCTACCCCCGTCACCTGTTAATGCACTTTGCAGTTAGTGTATCTTACATCTACCACGTGCAATAAACACTTCCTGTACAAAGGTGCTTGAAACAACATCTGTCATTACATCAAAGAAGGTGACTGCCAAGTGCAGCTGGAAGAGGTCTAATAATGAGACGGTTTTAAATGAGGTTATAATGAAAAGAAATCTGTGAACTGTCTGAACCTTTTTCTAAGAAAACAAAAATGTGCTCAGTTGCCTCCCTTTACAGTCTTATTATATGTTTATATATTTATTTTTATATTTTAACATATTTATATATTTACTTATTATATGTTTTTGTGTGTATTTAGCACAATCATTTCTGTACATGAGAAGCTTGAGAAAACGTTTCTAGTCATGAAAATTGCATTTTTTGTGTGCTGTGTGGAGAAGCAGCATTACGGAAGGTTGCTATGGTGTTGAATTCTCCCTCTTTAAGGGGAAAACCCTCTGATGAATGTGGTGTTTGTGGATTCTGAACCAGTATGAAAGTTTCTGATTGAGAGTCTAGAAAAGTTATAATAAACTCATTATACAATTAAAAAGGAGAAGAGCTGCTCTCCAGAATATGAATCCAAACCCAGAAAAGTGTTCAGTGAACAAGAACAATACTCAGTAGATTTTCAAATGGATGGAGCTTTCCAAGGGCAACTAATTTGTTCCAGCATTGAAGTGAGCATAATTAACAGAGACTTTCTTTCTTAGGCCGATTAACCACCAAAAACCATGCCAACATTGTAACTGTAAGCAGTGAAAACCAATATTTATGAGGGGGATTGTGCAGGATTTTGTGTGACAGATGGACGTTTTATCACCGTTGATGTTTGGAATTCCCTTGAAAAGTAATGCAATATCTTGTTATTTATGAATGAATGAACAAATGATTGTGCTTTCTGACTGAGTTTTCTTTAAAAAGAGGTAGACTAAATTAATCTTATTCTCTGTTTAGCCTCTGTTACTTTATGTTAGGTAGTCTCGTATATTCTGATGCAAAAGCTGAAAAATCATAATTGTGTTTTTATTACAGATACAGATCCACGTGTTTTAGAAAAACAAGAATTACAGCAGCCAACCTATGTTGCCCTCAGTTACATTAATAGGTAAGCCATTTTCAGAATTTATAGCAAGCTTATATCTACCACATGTTTATTTTTTAAATGTATCTGTTTAATAGAGTAGGAAAAAATATTTTCAGTCTTAAAATATTTACAGGAGATTATTTAAAATCAACCTCTGTGGAATTTTCTTGTTTCTCTGTTGGGGAGATGTAGGATCGTAGTTCTCTGTGTACATGGCTGAAAACATGACTGACTTATAAGCTCATTCTGGAAGTATTTTGTATGCAGAGTCAGAGTATGCTCTTTTGACTTCATAGGGCAGTTTGGGAGATTAATGGATTTATGTTTGAGTGAAATTTTTAAACTCTGGAGTGAAGAGGTACTTTATGAATTGAGAACATTGTTGGAATATCAGAATATATCAGGATATAACAAATTGAAATAATTTAATATCAGAAAGTTATTTAGTAGCTGCTCATCTTTTAGTAAAAACATTCTCAGCAACTGACCCTATCTGTGTAGAGTAACGTGAGTTTTTACTGAAACCGAACGTGTGAGCACGACTTTAGAGAACAGTTAGAACTTGATATATCGGGTCTGAAAGAGGACTTGGTGTTTCAGCCAACTCAAATAATTAAGGAGACAGTGATTTTTGGAGAGAACCTGAAATCAACTTACATTAAGAAAACATACACCGCCCAAGAGAAAAAGCAAAGCAAAAGCAAACCTAGTTTTTAATGAGAATGAAAAACTCTCTGCTCGTAATTCAGCACATGAATTTCTATTGACTGTCCCTTTTATATATAAGGCGAAGAGTGTTTTCAGTTTCTTGGTACCAGAGTGGAGGTTCAGAGTCTGAAGTGGAAAGCTGGGAATGAATTATCTGTACTGTTTCATTTTAATGCCTTTTTAGAAAACTTACTTAAATCTTGCCTAGAGAGAGCTTTGAATTGGAGTTGCCTGTGCTCAGTTTCAAGTTCTTTATGAAGCATGTTTTAAAAAGGATTCATTAACATAAATATCTATTTGCATGTCTCCTTTGGACTTCCTACTTACCAGAGAAATGAGATAAAATATATACAGTTTTTCATTACCCATAATTTTTGAGATGTTTCAAGTAGAACACCTTCAAAATTACAGCAGATACAAAGAAAGATGTATGTGCTTATCTGGCTTTCTCACAAAAGCTGTGTTCCCCTGATTAGCATAGGTTTTGAAAAATCTTTAATTATACATTATATATATTTAATTATACATATGAATGTAATATGTTAATTAGCCTACTAATATTGGGAAATAGTATGAATAACCTTATAGATTAATTGTGGTATTGAATAGGACTTTTTAATAGTGTGGCCATTGTGTTTTGGGTAAAATATGTCACTTATGTATATACAAATCCATGTAATACTAAGCCTTATTCTAATAAGAGTCTATGAGTTTTTCACATTCTTCCTGTTTATATCGTCAGGCTTGTTGGCAGCAGGGATCTACTAATTACACAGGTGTTATACTCACTGAAGAACTAAATATTCTGCCAGGTGTGATTTGGGACTACAAAAGAAGTCAAGGAATAGTGACAAGGGCCACAGAAAAAACCACCAGAGAACCTGGATCAAGTGTGATAACTTAGCATGAACTATGTAGTGGGATTTACCAGAATCCTAGAGAGTCAGGGCAGAATCAGTGGGTGTGAAATCTCTTGGATGAGTCTTCTGGGAGCAAATGAGTCATTCTTAAAAATAACCTTTTATTATTACAGCCGTATACAGGCATTGTAGACAATTAGAAATATAATCAAACAAGAAATTTTTTTTTTTTACTTTAGAACATCACATTTCCACCACCCAGATAGCATTGCTGGTAACACTTGAACACATATTTTTCAGATCATTTTTTAAAAATACATGTATAATTTTTAACTGAGAACTGTACATATTGTTTTGTAACCTGCTCTTTAGCCACTAATAACCACTTTTCTGTTTCAGTACACGTGAATCTAATCTAACACCCAGGTCATATTCGGATTTCCCCAGGTGAACTAAACATGTCCTTTATAGCTGTTTGTCTGATCCAGCGTCCAATCCAGAACATCGCATTGCACCTGGATGTTTTGCCCCTGGAGTTTCTTTGAATCTGGCAGAGTCCCTTTTATTGACAGTGACCTGTTGAAGAGATGGCCCAGTGGTCCCAGAATGCTCTCACCTTCTGGGTTTTCTTTTGGTTGTCTCCTCAAGATGTCGTCTGGTGGGTTCAAGCCCCAGCTGATAGAGAAGCAGACATGTGTAGGGGATTGGTCAGTTTACTAGTGATGTTGAGGTGAAGAGAAGGCCTGGGTATGGAAGGTTGCCCAGGTTACTAACACCCCTTCTCATTCAGGATCCCTTTGTGGACAGTGCCACATTCATAGCATAGTACTTAACGCGTGGTAGACACTCTGGATATTTGTTTGTAGGTCGTAAATAAACACCTAGTAAGTGAAAGAGAGGACTGAACAAAGGACAGCTGCAAGGAGGAAGCCAGGCCTGGCCACAGGGAAAGTTGTGCTAAAAGGATTCTTAGGGGCCTTTGATACAGAAGGAAAATGTCTTGAAATTCACATGAAGCCTGTTGAAATTCACATGAAGCCAGTAGGGACTGAAGAAGAGAGTAATAAAGATTAGGTAATGTGAAAGAAAGTCAGCTTGACAGCAATATCCTGAATACAGCAGAAAAGAATACTATTAAAAAACTAAAGTTGAACAAAGAGATTTTTTTTCTTAAATCTCAGAGGGAAATAAACTCTAATTTTGCTGAGCAGTGAAGACAGGAAAAGAATGAATATTTCTCTGTTCAGATATGTGTTTATACAACTCAAATGTACATTTGGGCATCTCAAAATTGAGATGAAAGTTTCTTTGGCAATAATGTTGACTGAAATCAACAGAGAGTTAGGGTCCTTAAAATGGACCTAGCTTTTTGGATTATAAAAAGAAAAGAATTGCATAGAAATTAGAGCATTTATTTATACCTATTTAAATTGCTCTACTCTTTTAACATAGTATGTGTTGAACATGACTTTAATTTCTTTAAAAGCAGGTCTGTTATAACACTTGAGCAAATTTTAAAATACAGATGGTTTAATGAGAATGAGGAAAACTGAATGAATTAGGGTTATGGGAACAGTTCTGGGGAAAAAAGATGGATATGAATTTTAAGGATAGGAAGTTCTATTAATTTTGTGATGTGAGAGACAATGAAAAATCCACGTAATGGGAAACTTAATCGCTTAGGTATTTATACGCCTGGAAAGAAAAAGCAGTATAAAGGGCAAGAAGAAAAGCTAGAGGATTTTGAATGAAAGAGAGAATATAGAAGAAATAATACTAGAAAAAACGAACATAACTTTTCATGCCTTGAGCTCTATGCTAAGCAGTTTTTACTTTGCTTATTTCATTTAATCTTCACAATAACCATATGAAGGAGGCACTACGATGATCTTCAGTTTACAGGTGCAGAGCTTGAGACTCAGGAGTTAAGTTGCCCTAGCTCCCCAGGTGGGTTCAAACCTGCACAGTTAGGCTACAGAATCTGAGTTCCTAATCACGTACACCTTGCCTTATTGGGATATCAGAGAGTAAGGTACTAGTTTAGAAGAGGGAGAGGAGAATTTGGACAGCTATCCAATGCTGGAAAAATAGAGTAGGACAGCTGGGCAGAGGGATGCAGAGAGCTATAAAGATAAGAGTGATTATCATGCTGTAGATAATTGGAGGGTAGCAGCCTAATATGATGAGACAGCAGGAGACAGCAGAAGCTGAAAATGCTATGAGAGAGGACCAGTAACTCCTAAAGGATGTATTGCTACCAGGAAATTGGGTTGAGTATGCAGGCACATCCTAGCATAGCAGGCCTCAGCTATAGTGGGGAAGGACACCTTAGCATCTTAGATCAGGAAGAAAGAAGAGAGAAGCACAGTTAACACACAGGAACTATCCTCCACCACATCCACCAATAGGTAGGTGCTAGATAGATGAGCTACAGGGTGAAGTCAGGTGAGTCTCCATAAAAAGGTTGATGAGAACACTGGGTTGCCTTTGGGTGTTTCCTTCAGGTTACTGTGATGTAGTTCAGGAAGCTGCCTTGAGGTAACAAGATAGCTTATTAATAACTTGTGACTCACTAGAAATGGGTAACTGAGAACTTAAAGGCATGATAACGTGTGTGGCCATGGCTATTAATTATACTATTTTCTCTACAAAATATGTTTTTATTAAAATAATATAAATTGGAATTTCCAAATTAATTTCTAAAATATGTGTGTCATTTTGGTGTAAGCTGTAAAGGAATATCAGGCCTAGGCACAAATTGGTACCTTCTTACACTCAATCTTTTTCATTTACTACCTAATAAAACTTGAATGTTCTCTTATACCTAAACTACATCTCTACTCGAATTCTCTTTGTAAGACTGTCTGCATTGCTTGGCACAGTAGTAGTTAGGTTTGACCTCCTCTAGAAGTGGATTTTATTTATCTTAGTGTTTGCTATTTAAAGTTAAACAGCAAATTCTAAAACGAGTTTCATAGAACAATAATATCAAAGAATATTTACCAGTTTCACACACATCTGCATGCATACAAGCACCCACACAACACATCTACTCACAAAAGGTTTCTGTGGTCAATTAAGTTTGGGAAATCCTGAGTTAAATAAAATGGGTTTCTTTGCCATAGGATTTATCAGATCTCTCCTACGCTGATAGGCATTTTAAGTCTCCAAGAGGGATAATGTAATTCTCATATGTACCTGATCCCAGAGCACTTTTTCTTGAAGCATCTGATGGGACTAGTTCTGTGTATACCAGTTGAGGGTTGCTAGAATTATATCACTTCCACCTACATCCTCAACTTCCCCAAGGAAACTTCAAGGCTTTTATTCAGTACAGCTTTCTATTTGTTTTCTGATTCAAAATGCAGACTACTACCTTTTTTCTCATGGTCAATTAGGAAAAAATAGGACAAAATTGTGCCGTTAAGTGCTAACTCAATCAACTTTTCTACTCTTGTGCCTCTTTTAATAGTGATCCATTTACTTCTTGCACCCTGACCAGACAGACATCTACCTGGCTTTTATTAAAAATAAAGCTTTTATTTTTTTGCTTGGAAGCTAGCACTGTTTATTCCTCCCATCTCCAATGTAATTCTCTCTTTCTCTGAGGAGTATGGCAATGCAGTGGGTAAGAGTAGGGGAGCAGGAGTCAGACTGCTTAGGTTTGAGTCCTGTCTCTGCTGTTCATGAGCCATGTGAGCATCTGGAAAGTCCCAGCCTCTGTTTCCTCATCTCTAATAATAATAATATTTTTTATTGTGAGTATTAAATCAGTGTGTATAAAGCACATATAACACTGTGACATAGTGTTATATAAGTAATAGGTCTTTTTATTATTCTTTATATTCGCTCATGCTAAGTTGCCCTTTTCTCTAGCAAGTCGATAATTAGAGGAACAACTGCAGAGGAAGCATTGCTTTGTAGCAGGGCCAGAAGAATTCCCACCAGGAAATAATCTCCATGAGCACAGGGACATTTTCTGTCTCCCACAACTGTGTCCCAGCCCCCAAAACAGTGTCTGGCACACAGTAGACTCTCAGTAAATATTTATTGAATGAGTGAATGAATGAATGTGAATTTGTGTATGAGTGAATGAGAGAGTGAATAAATGAATGATTCTAGGAACTCTAGGGACACTTCTCTAAAAAACCAGGAGCTTCTACTATCCGTGTGCATTGAGAGGGCTATGTCATGAAAATGGAATGTTGTTTAATTTTTATTCAGTGTTGATATGGAATGCAGCAGAAAAATATACTAAATGAGGGCCATCACTAGTTCTCCCACCATAAATACCTGGACAAATGTATGAGAGAATGGTTTTCAGGCTCTGAAGAGGCAGTACAAGACTGTGATCCCTGAGAGAAAGGAAACTGAGGAGGTGAGCCCTGTCATCCCCTGGCTCACTCTCTGAGGACAGTTTCCTTGCTGCAGTGGAGTGAGCTAGAGCCGAAGCACTACATAGCAGTTCCCCTGAACTAAGCACAGATAGGTCAGAGTTTGGGCCACTAAAGCCACTGGAATCTGTAGCACAGGGTGATTAGAGATGAGGGATCTGTGCAGAAAGGCCACAAAGTCTGTATGAGGGTCTTTCATGAGTCCACAGCTGAGAGTGGGCTGCACATGTTCAGGGTAAGACTGTGAGTCTTACCAAAGAGCAGCAGCTACAGAGGTGAGGATGGAACAGTGAGCCCAGAGGTCAAGCAGTGCTGGTAGGCATTGTGTTCCAGCCTAGCCAACATGGAAACGACAACTTGTTAACACCCTAATCTTCATACCAGAAAGACTTCAAATTAGAAATAAGGACTTTGTCCTAGAATGTGGCCTGCTCTGGAGATACCCTAACAACACCTAAAACCAAGCCTCCATAAGATCTTCAGAAGGGACAGAGTTTGGAAGTGAGTTAGAAGGTCTTGGGAACCACTTCGGACTTGCCACAGATTCACCCTAATAGAATAAAAATCTAGGCCTACACAAGTTCAACATGATCAGCCTGCAATTGAACTGCCTGCTAGAACAAAAATCAGTAGTCTTCACACGAGTGAGTCAGATATCACAATGTCTAATATAAAATAAAAAATTACTAGACATGAAAGACATGGGAAAATCTTACCCTTAGACAAGAAAGAAAAAAAAAAATGCAGTCAAGAGAGACCCTCCCCGAGATGGCCCAGATGTTAGATTTAGGAAACAAAGACTTGAAAGCAGTCATTATAAATATGTTCAAGAACTTAAAGGGAAAATATACTACATAAGAGGTTGTTTTGAATGAAAATAAAATCAGTCTGGATCCTTTTTTTTTAATCCTCCTACCGGAATGTGAACTGCTTAATGAAAGCTTTCTTCCTCTTCCCCACTTTTATTCCCGCTCCAAAACCTCACCTAATTCCCCCAAACCCTCACTCTTGCTATTTCAGTTACTCATTTTTGCCAGATTATAGTCAGTCATAGCCTCATAAAAAATGCCGTAATTAGCCAAGTGTGCACTGGCTTTCTATTTATTTTATACAAACAAGCCTGAAGTATTTGATTTTTTTTTTTTAATCTAAAGGCAGTATTTTTTTTTCATGAAACCACCTGTTTGTGGTCTTCTGAGAGCAGTCATGTTTATTACAGTACAAGACATGCCTTTGCTATTTCCCTCCTTTGTCCACCAGATTTGAAGTTCTGCTGTGTGCCCCAGCCTGAAGTTTGTAGCCTAATGCATGCTATAAACATGCTGCATGCTGTTAGATCTCAAACACCAGACGTTATGCTACCATTTTCTTAGCCTATGTTTTTATGGACATCAGTTGAAACAAAGCCGAGATGGCTGCCTGCCAGATTTTCCTTGTAATATCTCTAACCTGATTTGGCTTTCTCATTGTGTTCTGCAAAAACCGTGTACTCTCAAGGGACACTGGGAAGCTGGAAAGACCCCTTATGTGACATTTTGGCTTGCTCCAACAGAATTAGCTTGTGCTGCTGGCATAAAACACGTGTTAGGAGAGGTGAGTCTTGGCAGAACTGGATGATATGATTCACTTGTTAGGCACTGGGCCTCCTTGTATAACTTCTTTGTCATCTACAGTTTGTTCTCAGGGCGATCAGTGCTTTGAAAAGCTTGCTTATACAACTCAAATCGTATCAGGCCATTTTTTAGGTCTGTCTGATATTCACGCATCAGTATTTACAACTGATTTTTTTTTATGCATCTTTGAGGCCAGTTCAAAGCTTCATTGCATTTTTTCAAAATCTTCAAACTTATCATGGATCAATAGAGATTCAGTAATATTGAAACCATCTAGAAATAGACTTAGATTTCCTATTTTTACTTTGTAGAAACCCATTCCCTGGACTTGGTCCTAAGCAAGAGCTGCTATACTTTCACTCTCTCCAAGTAGACTTTCACTATCTTGCAACATTTCCCTGTTGATCAGAGTCTCCAATGCCTCCTCTTCTCGAGCCATCTCCCTGGCTCCACGTTTGCCTTGAGACCTCTAGGGTCTCAGCCCTTCCTTCCTTGCTTGCCTCCACATTCAGGCTGGTTGCTAGATATTAACTTTGAATTTACAAATTTAGATTAATTCCCTTGTCCCAATGACCTCGCCCACTCATTATCTTCAAACTCAGCCTCAGATAAACCTAACATGTGCCTGTCTACTCGGGCTAGCTGCTGAGAGTCACTACAGAATAGCACCTAGACACAACCTTTTTAACCTCAGCTGGACCCTCAAGACTGTCCTTTCATCCTTTCATCCCAAGTTAAAAACCTTGCTAAACTTATCAGGTTGTTTCCTAGTGTATTCAAATTCCCAAAGGAGTTTTCAGTCCTCTCATCAGCAGATGTTCTCAGTTCCTGTACTGAGAAGATAGTGGCCATTTCTGTCTCTAGTCTCAATTCCCTCTTTTTCACCTCCAAATTCATCTAGATCTTTCATCTGTGTTTTCTTCATTCTCTTTCTCCCTTGTTCAAAGCTGGCACCACAGTCTGTACTCCACATCCACTTCTCACCTCTGTGGCCTCAACCCCCCTCTCATCTGGCTTCATTTAGTTACACTACCTGTATCCTAAGAATTCCTGGCTCGTGTCTGTTTTCTCTTCATAGATAACTACAGCATCTCCCTTGAGACCTTCCCCTACTTGGCCTACATGCATTCGATGCCATCGGCCACTTTCTGTTTCTGAAACCCTTTCCTCCCTTGTGCCCATTAACTTGTTCTGTCCTGGTTCTTCTCCTACCTCTTTGCCCCACAAATGGAGGCTTCTCCCTAAGTTTTGTCCCTAATATTTTGCTTTTCTGTCTGTATTCACTCTATTCTATGTTTACCTCTGTGGAGAGGAGTCCTCAACCCCTAATCCCGTGTTTCCTTCGATCCTCATTTCTAACCGCCCACTACCTGTTGGTACATGAATGTTCAGTACAGGCTCAACTCATCTAATGGTGGGCCCATTATTTCACATTCCCCTCCAAAATGGCTCCTCTTTTTTGGATTCATAATGTTTAATGGTACCTACCCATTCATTAGTCTAGGAAGCTTGGAGTCATTTATCTTCTAGCCACCTTTTTCCCTCACTCCCATTTCCAAATAAGCGGGCAGCAAATCTGTAACATCTGCATCCTAATCACCTCTTGAAGGCTTCCTCTGCTACCGTCCTTACTTGAGGCTCTACCTTCCTGTTTGGTGTCATCCCAAGAACTCACTAATCTCCCTGCCTCCCTCCACCGTCTCCACTGCACCTCTATCAGCTGCCATTAGAAGATTTGTCTTAAGTATCAGTCCATCAGCACCATGTACAAAAACCTTCCATGTTTTGCCCTCAGCTGGCTGTGTTCTTCTTTTCTCTATTCTTTTTCTGGCCGTGACAATTCTGCTCTTCAAGGTCAACTTTTAATGCTACCTAGTTATGAAGGGTCCTCACCCTCCAAGAATGAATTGTTTGAATCTTTAAGTTCCTTTTCCAAAATCATAGCATTAACACACTTTGTTGTGACCACTGAATCATTTAAATTTAAATTTGTATATAAATATATTTAACATCAATAGCTTCTGTCTTCTTTCCCCAACTTCCTACTAAGCCTCCTACCCCAAAGTAGCCAGTCTTAACTTCATGGTGGGTATCCATCTACATTCTTCCTCAGGTGCAGGTGTGTGTTATATACAGGTTTGGTTGTTTGTAACATTTGTTTTTATAAAAATGGGAGCCTGAAATAAATAAATATCATACAATACTATACATTTATAATATGCACACACTTTTTGTTTTGTTTTTCATTTAACATCTTTCTATGTCAAAGTTTGAGATAGATCTAACTCATTCTTTTTCATGGCTACGTAAAATTCTAAGATATGGATGTATAACAGTTCAACTCTTCCACTACTGATTGGTGGACATGCAGGTTGTTTCCAGATTTGTTTGTGCTTTTTGCCACTAATAATATTACTGCAGTGTAGATTAATCCCTGGTTATTCTACAGGCCAACATTTCTTTGCTTGTAGTTCTGTGTTAGTAGAATCTAAGTCAGATTGCCTCTCTCTCCTGTGAATGGCTTCCTATCACACTTGGAATAAAAGCAAAACTCCTCACCATGGCCAACAAGGCTTCTGTTCTCGGGTGCCCCCCACCTCTCCAGGCTCACCTCTTACCACTCCACCCCCACCCCCCAGCAAGAGCCACAGCTCCTTGAGCACACCCTGTTCTCAGCTCTTATCCTTGCTGGTCCCTCTGCTGGGATATTCTCCCATTAAAGCTTCACACAGTTCACTTCCTCACCTCCTTCAGGTGTCTGGTCAGATGTCACCTGAACAGCAGGCTTTCCTTGACCAGCAATTGAAATAGTTTCCTATCCACCCCTCTCTGTGTCCTTACTCTTCTTTCTTGTTCTTCACGGCACTTATCAGCACCTGGATCACACTGTTCAATTGTTTTGTGTTGAGTACCTGTCTCCCCCGGAGAATGTGAGCTCCATGGCGACAGGAACATTGTCTATCTTGCTCATCACTATATCCTCAGCTTCTAGAGCAATGCCTGTTACACCATAGGTGTTTTGAATAAACATGTGAATAATGGTTACAGTTTTATATGTGTATACATTGTGTTACCCTCCCATTATGTGTTTTGTCTTTCTATTTCCTGCCTTTTCATACCTGACTATATGGCAAGTACTTTGCTTAGGATATGAAATGAAATCAAGGGACTGTTGTGCATAGTGGTGAATTTTAACATAAGGGATGACCTTGGAGATCCCCCCTCCACCACCACCATACACATTTACAAAATGACTCAAGGCGCTACACCTCTCATTTCATTTAGAAATTCAGATCGCTGGCAGTAATCTACTTGATTTATCGTTTTCCCCTTATGTGCAGCACCTCGGAGTTAATTAAGAAGGCCATGAATCTTCCCTCCGTAGCTCTAGCGCACTCCCATTTGCAGGATACTCTCATATTGCTGAGACTGTTGATTTGGGATTCAAGTTAAAACATTACTTAATTTTCTCACATTGAGGTTCATTACGCTGAGCCTCAAGACTAGTCTCGCCTTTGAAGGCCCCTTCACTGGCAAGCTTTAAAATAGCTTCGAGTTCCCGGTTTCTAAATAATTTGTTCTCATTTCCACCACCATGGCCAAGATCTTGCCCATTGGCTCAAAGCGGTGTAGCTTGGTCAGCCCCTGTCCCCAGGAAGACCTCTCCATCCTCAGCCACAAGGTAGACTACCCTAGAGCTTCTCACCTCTGGTCTGTATGTAGGTTGTTTTCAGCAATAGCAGTGTGGACTTAGAAAGGTATCCACATAGCCACATCGTTCCAAACAACACACAGAACCCTCTGACCTAAACAAATGAAAACAGTCAAGTCATAAGAAAGCATTAACCTTAAATCCTTAAAGGACCAAAGCTAAATCTTATCAAAATTGTCACATTAAGGAAGAATGAAATGTATAATACAGAAAATTATTTTCCTCGTCTCATCGTTTTCAGCATAGATTAGATTCTATTAGTTGAACACCTACTGTGTGCAGGGTACTGGGCAATGCAGTGTCATTTGTCATCCTCACAATGACCCTGCATCATAGCTCTTCTCTCCCTTTTACACCTAAAAACATGAATTCCCAGGGAGGTTGTGGGAGCTCTTAACCTTCTTAATACCTTGAACCCCTTTGGCGAGCTGCTGAAGCCTGTTGGACTATTTCCCAAAATAATGTTTTTAAATTCATAAACTAAAATATATAGAATTACAAAGAAAAGCAATTATATTAAAATTCAGTTGTCAAAATATTAAAATTATAAGTTTATATTTTAAACATGTGTTAGGGTAATATGTGTTTTTTGTTTTTTGGGTTTTTTTTTTTGCTGAGGAAGATTTGCCCTAAGCTAACACCTGTGCCAATCTTCCTGTTTTGAATGTGGGTCACCACCACAGCATGGCCACCACCAAGTGGCGTATGTCCGCACCCAGGAACGGAGCTCAGGCTGCCAAAGCAGAGCACACCAAACTTAACCACTAGGCCATGGGGCTGGCCCCGTAATAAGTGCTTTTTATTAAGACCTTAAATAAGAAAGCTTAGTTTCTGGTTTAATGGCTTCCATAATTTCAAATTAGTAATGAGTATAAACAAAATTTTGAGAGATCTGTTACAATTATGCTGTGATGTCAAAATTTCTGTGACTTCTTTGGGTACAAAGTCAAAGATACTGCGAAAAGACTGAGATTAGTTGCCTCTATTCATATTGGAAAGAAATGCTACATTGCAGTTACAGGTTAGTGAAAGTAAAGACGTAAATTTTTTTTTAATCCGAGTTCACAGATCTCCTGAATTATACCCATAGCCCCTTTGGGTACACAAACCCCAGGTTAAGAACACCTCAGTTAGGTGTCAGAGTTACTAAGTAGCTTTTAGAGGTGGGTTCAGACCCAAATTTATGCGATCACAAAGTCTTTGCTTTTTCTTATATGTCATAGTGCCTCCACATACTAATACATCGCTTTCCATAAGAACTTCATATATTTTGCACGTCATCACACTGCCCTGTGGAGTAGGTCACGGCAAAAGCAAATAATAAAAATTAAAATGTGTATAACCCTTATTTTACAAAGCACTTTCATAAATAGTTCCAAGTGTTCTGGTTTCTTGTGAAATCACACGTTTTCTCCATTGAGCCATGATTCTACTATAAAAGATTGCTCTTACCTCATTTTTTATAAGGATCAGAAAAATTCAATGACTCACCCAAGTTCACACAGCTAGTAAATGACAGACATAGGATTTGAACTCCCAGATATTTTCATTGTATATCCCTGTTCTTATCATGCTTCTGGATTGCCCGGATACTAAGGTAAAAAGATGTGGGATGCTTTCGCACAAACCTGCATGGAATCCAGGCGTGTCCAGGATAAGGCCCCTGGCTCCTAATCTCCAGCTCTGTTGTCTTGCCTCATACACATTGCCTCTAAAAACCTCGAGCTCAGAATTGATTCACATACAGCTCTTTAATCGGACATGCAGACCATATGGAGTTACCAGACTTGAATAATTTAAGTGCTAGCTTGTATTTTATGTCATTTTCTCCAGTTGCTGATAAAACCAAACAACAAGCGAGGAGGATTTTTCATCCCACCCTAAGCAGGTGGTAATTTAGCCTCTGGTCATTGCACTCATGTCAGTCCTGTCCCACGCGCTTTTTAACCCTTGCTCGATGTGAGTTAGTGCGTTTCCCTTGACAATCAATTCACTCTGCACCGTTGCTAAGGCCGTAAATGTGACGTTCGACAGGTGGAAGGATTTGCGGAGAAGCCTTCCCAGCGGCTTCCACCTTCCATGATCATCGAAATTTACCAGCATATTTAGGTGACAACATGGACCCATGTAATTTACAGATGGTGGGGCCAGCGTACAATCGGTTCTTGCCAACTCTCCTCTAACGAGGTATGATTCGGCATGCCAGCAGAAATCGGATCTGGCTTTTGGAGTTGTCCCTGCCTTCTCGGCAGTGTCTGTGTATATCTTTTCTTGACTTTGCCTGGCTTAGCTGACTCAATCTTCATTTCAAGTTGAGAGAGTTTAGCAACAATCAATAGTTGTTCCTCTTGGAAAGCACAGTATCGCCTTGGCAAATGGCGCACTCACCTCTTTATATCAGATACTGCCCAAGTTTGCCTGTTTCCCAAACTAAGGTTTGCAGAAAAAGGGTAAGTGGTGTCATCGTCCTTACACCTAGAGAAAGGGTGCTATGGGATTCGGGCAGTGTGTGTCACCTACAGATGCCTCTGTACTATAGGCTTCCAGGAAAAACAGAATCCATTGTTGGTGCAAACTGGATTTCATTTTTCATTTTCGTTATTCAGGTGGATTCATTTGGAGCAAATAAGCCTGGAAGGTGCTTAGACTTGTTCTTCATTGTGCCCATACAAACAGTCGCTCTTTCTTTTATTGCCCATTTTATCATTGTGTTCAGCACCAACCAGATTCAGTGATGTACGGTTCTCTTGGGCCAAACAAGTATGATGAAAGGCTGGTTTCTGTATTGCATTAATCTTTTCTAGATGGCAGATGTATTTTTGAAAACTCAAAGCCAGAATGCTTTTAATAAAGGCACATTATGCTCTTAGCTCAGTTACCCTTTAAAAAAAAATGCTCTCTGATCTTTGGCATAGATTTCTCTAGGGCTAGGCATTGATGTCTTATTTCTAGAGTTTTAAAGGGGCACGCACATATTTGTGTATGATATCAAAGTCAAAGAAATCTTAATTCAAACTTGAAAAGCTATTTAAACCCTTCAATTTCTAATTCCCTAGGTTACAGAACACCCTTGTAGCCCCTAAAAGATGTTGAATACAAAAAGACCAGGTCCTGGCTCTGGAGTTCTACCTGATATAAGCCTCTTATTTTCCATCTTCAAAATAACAGAGCTTTGCCCAGAGCTGTCATCTCTCCCATCTGTTAATACATTTATTATGTGAACTGTGAATTATGGGGCTGATTCTATTATGTATAAAATAATACCACTTATGGCAAAGCGTGTTAATCAGAAATTTCAGGTGGTCTTCCATTTAATTGTTTCTGGTTTCTTTTGCTCAACATGTGTTTTTGAGATTCATCTATATTATTTTATGTATTAGTACATGATTTGCTTTTATTTATTTGTGTATTATCCTATATGTGGATTACCACAATTTATCCATTCCCCTGTTGATGGTCTTGGGCTATTATAAATAGAGAATCTATGAACATTCTTTTACGAGTCTTTTTGTGGGCATAGCATTCATTTCTCTTTGGTATTTTACTGGGAGCGGAATTCCTGAGGCACAGTATAGGCGTATGTTTAGCTATTAGAAATAAACAGTTTTTGAAAGTGGTTAAACCATACTACTCTCCTACTAGCAAGATGCGAGACTTTCAGCTGTTTTGCATACTCACCAATACGTTGTATTGTCAGTCATTTCAATTTTAGTCATTCTGGTGATTGTATAGTGGTATTTAGAGCAATTTATTTATTTATTTATTTTTATTTTTATTTTTTTTAAAGATTTTATGTATTTTATTTTTTCCCTCCAAAGCCCCAGTAGATAGTTGTATGTCATAGCTGCACATCCTTCTAGTTGCTGTATGTGGGACTCGGCCTCAGGATGGACGGAGAAGTGGTGCCTCGATGCGCACCCGGGATCCGAACCCGGGCCACCAGCATTGCAGCACGCGCACTTAACCACCAAGCCACAGGGCCGGCCCTAGAGCAATTTATTTTTGATCCATTGTACTTCTTTATTTTTGCTATATAAAAATGCTAAAATAATAAGAATAAAAAACTGAAAGAAATAGCACTTAGATTTCATTAACAAATAAGATGCTTTTTTGTTTTCCTTCAAATGTTTATCCACACATATGTTTAAAAATTATAATAAAGAACCTTTTAAATTTTTGCTATTTCATTTATGTTTTTCTAGATTGCAATGCAATAATCATTTTTAAAAAGTCTGGCCAATGTGAATCCACAAATATGGCTGGTGAGAAGACATTATTCCATCTTTTTACAAATAAATGTGTGAGTCTGTTGAATCCCTCGCTTTACCACCATAAGAAGGAGGGGGCAGTCAGAAAGCTGTGGGATACCCCTGTATTCTATTTTATTCTCCTGTGCCCAAGCAGAGAACTCCAAGCTGTCTCTGAGCCGTTCCTGCCCATGCCTCAGGGAGGGGTATGGCCAGACAGGGTGCCGGTGAGCCTGTAGCATCTACTCCTCTGCTCTCCCAGATGCCTTTGTATGCCTCGTGGTCTCCTGGTAGCTTTGACCCACTGCCAGAGGGCACATCTGAGTCAGATTTTTTTTCCAAAAATGAGAACACCTTTATTATTTTTTCTGAGAGTAAATGCAATGTGCCTAGGTACACATGTATACAATAAAAGTGTAAAGAAGTGCATAGACTGGAGAGCTACAAAAACCAGGATCGTGGTTATCCTGGGGGGCAGAAGGACCATGGAAAGGAGTAGAGAAAGGGTGTCATCTGTGTTGCTAGCATTTTATTCCTTAAGCTGGATGTAGATTTAGAAATTTTTGTTGCAGTATGCTTGAAACCATTTTGAAATCTTAAATGTTTCAAACAATGCATTCTCATTATTAATGATTCATACATCAATAAAAGTTATAAACAGAAATGAAAATCATCTTTATTTCTACCGCCATGCACAGGAAATAGCACTGTTTACACTTTGTCCTATGTACTTTCAGGTTTTTATATGTGTGTGTGTATATATGTGTGTGTGTATATGTATATGTATATATATATCATTCTCTGTGTACATAATATATATATATTTATTAATGTATAAATAGTTCCACAATGAAATTTTATATCTAGAGAGAGAGAATATATAATATATAAATGGGCCATATTCTCTATACTCCATTTTTATAATCCCTCTCTTTTAAACAAATTTCATTGTGGAACTATTTATACATTAATAAAAACAGCTATATATTATCATTATAATGCGGGTTTACTAAAAATTTATTTAAGCAACTCTTTTGCAATGAACATTTAGGTAGTTTTCATTTTTTTAATCATTAATGTATAAACAGTATAACAGTGAGCAACTTGTATTTACATCTTTTGCACACCAGTCCAATTATTTCCTTAGGATAAATTTCTATCAGGAGAATTGCTGAGTCTAAAGATGTATGCAACTGAAATTTGATATATTTCACCAAAGTATCCTCCAGAAATAAGTTCCAGTATAGGATGTATGTCTATTTATTTTGCCTTTCTTTACCCTCACTTGGAATCAGGATTCTTTTGAATCTTTTCCAGCTTGAAAAACTTAACCAAAAAACATATTCCATTGTTGTTATAATTTTCATCTATTTAATTCACTATCTTATTAAAATAATATTTTCTCTTTACAAAAGTAGTATCTCATCATTGGGAAAATTTGGTAAAATAAATAAGATAATGAAGATACTTAGATCTTTTCACGCAGAGTTAACCATGGTTAATGTTTCTGAGTATTTCCTTCTAGGTTTTTTTCCTGTGCATATTTTTCCATAATCATACCATGTATATAATTTTGTCATCTGCTTATCTCACTTTATGAGCATTTTTTGTCTCTAAATATATTTTTTAAGTAATCATTTGGTAGCATTAATACCTAGAACTTATTCAGTCATTTCTGAATTCAGTCATTATATTGTTTTCCATTTTTCACTGTTATAAATGATGCCATGATTCCCTATGATGTGTTTTCTCAAGCTGGGATTCAATTGTATGAACACTTGAACACTGTTAGATACAGGTTGTCAAATTATTTCCATAAAGAATGTAGTCATTTTTATTCTTACCGATGATAAACAAGGATATTGTTTCACTATTTCCTTGTTGGCATTAGGATTATCATTTTTAAAACTTCTGTCAATTTAATATTAAGGAAACATCAGTACATAGTGCTTATGAATGACTAGTGTGAAGAATCTCTGTTTTTCATGTAGCTGGGCCATGACATAGAACCATGCTAGATCTTTTCAACACATAAAGGAAGGGTATAATTTCCAAGCTGTCGTCTGGAATTCCTTCCGAAAGGGTCCTGAATATGAGATCCAGATTGGAGCCAAGACTTATAGCCCCAGTCCCCATAGAACAATGATCAAATCATTCATCTGAAATTATAGCGTCCCTTGTTTGAAACTGAATGACTAGATAAACATTTGTGTGATTCCTGAGGAATAAAGATCATCTTGTGTTCAGATTTGTTCTTTTCTTTTCACCATGTGTCATCAGCCTGTGAAAAGCACCAAGGCCTTAGAAGAGCAGCAAACCAGATGTAAGAGGGTGGAAAAAGAGAAGTGTGCTGGCTGATCTGTTCCTCTCTCTTTTCAACAGCCCTTGACTCCAGCCCCCCAGTTCCCTCCCAGCCTCCCAAAACGAGCAGAAGTCCAAGTTGAGAGACTGTAGTAAGAAATGGGAATTGGGCCTTTTCGAATCTCTCGGTTCAGAATGGATGTGGTCCCTGACTAGCCCAGTTCCTTAGATCTGTGAAGTCAGCACCATCTTGCAGTTAACCTGCAAGTTAACCCAGTCAATTTTCTTTTCTTGTCTGAGCTTAAGCAGCTGGAAGGTTAGGCCACCACCTCATCTTTGCTGCGTGTACTGCTTCTTTGCAAGTTATCAAATCAGAAGCCCAGACCTTAAAGGAATTAAGAAAGAACTGGAAAGAACTTTCTAAGCAGGGTACCACGGGAAGGTCAGACAGTCAGGATCATCCCTTGAGAGTTTCCTAGAATTTTGTTTGTTTAAAAGCTTCAGCTAATATAAAAGCGTGAAAATAAAGCTGCCTTTCCCACCAGAGAGATTTGGCCACCAGTAATGATTGTGGCCAACTGTGTTAACCTGTATTTACAGAGGCTCAGACAAGGGAGAATGCAATTTATGGATTTCATCTCATGAGAACCATGGCCAAATTCCATACGCCATCGGTGCCCTCGCCTTCCAGGGGTTCCCTGCCCATGAACATGACTGTGTCCGGGGGCAACCTTGAATTGTGTTTTTCTCACTTGTGACAGCAATAGAATTTTGCATCTCACTCTTCACCTCCATCCATCGCCAAACCACTCCAGTTCCCTCATCACCGCTTCAATCTGCACAAAGTGAGGTTTCATTACTATATTTGCAATAAAAATACCATAAATCATGTAAGACTAGTGTAAGAAAGAGTGGGTGGGGATAAAAGAAAAACAGCACTCTCTTCCCAAGTTAAACTTAACCCCAGCATCTGTGCAAGGCACCTTCTCAGAAGAACCTGGCGCTGCGTTAGCAGGAGTCTTACCCTGCCTTGTAGAGTGTCTGAATGTATTGTATAGTGTTAATGTGTTGAATACTTTTTCTCTTAGCAAATCTTCTAGAACTGAAAAGTGATGCCAGCATGCTGCTCATAAAGCATTAGCTTTTCCTGATTACATTTCCATGTTTTGTAATAGCAGGGGAAGGAGAATTCAGATACTTCCAGTAGCTTTCCAATTGAACATTCATGACAAAACACAGAAACATATGTATCCAAATGACATGTCACTTGACAGTTCATATTTTTCTGTCTCATCTTGTTTTTGTATGTGCAGTGGCCGCATTGGTCATGTGTTTTTATTCATCTAGTCATATCTTTATACCCTGCTGCCTGACTTGTTCTAGAGATGGAACAAGACGAACTTCAGAAGTTAAATTCAAACAAGATGTGCGGGAATGAATTTCTTTTAGGGATAAGGGAGGAATGCCTTCTAGTCAGGAAGGATTTATGATTTTTGGCTTTGTTTTTCTCTTTCGTTTTTCATTAGTCTTTAGACTTACCAAAATAGAATGTGCTCAAGATTTATAAAATACAAGGATCTTTCATTTCTTGTCAGGAGTCAAGATCAAGAAAGGTTAATCAGCACTTTACTGAATATACCCAAATGTACTCCAAAAAGATGTGTCACTTAGAAATATAACATTTTTTAAACAAGGAGACATTTGCCAGTCTTTTTCATGTAGCCAAATTTTGGGAAATTTAGGATGTTGTGATCCACGGCCCTTACTCATCTCAAGCAGTAATTTTGAGATGTCAGAAGACTTGAATGATAGACATTTATGTGTGTTAATGTTAGCTGTGAAGAAAACATGTGTATCTATGCTGCGTGAGACAACTTGACTATAAAAATAAACATGTTCAGATCTTCCTTTAATGCTGCCACCAGTTCTACTTTATTTTAGACTTTGCATATAGAATGGATGCATTTTTTATTAGATGCCTGACTTTTTCTTTGCTTATTTGTGTTATAAAAAAAAAATCATGGAACAAAGTTATGTTGGATGTAGAATGACTTGAAAAAATAAGAAATGCAACAGTTTGGTACTGTCAAGAGTTATGATCTTTGCTTAGATTTCATGCTGAAGAACAATATGTACATATTTTAACCTTTGAGTCTGATATGTACTGAAATGTGCAGTGTCAGTGTCTATAAAGGAAACCCTGTAGCTGTCACAGCTGTCTCGACTTGTTTTGAAAAATCTGCAGCACATTTCTAGTCGTTCTCATGCTGATAATGTTAGAAAAAAGAAACACATGCAACATACCCACACACTCACGGTCACAGATACCACAATAAATTCCAGACCACAAGATATACTGGGAAAGTTTCTCTCTCTCTCACTTTTTTTTTTTTTTTAAATGACTTTTCTTGAGATTAGCTTGAGCATTTTAGCTAATGTTTTAAGGACTAACAGATTCATGAGTTACCATCATTGGCATCTGAAGGTGCCACAACCAACCATAGGTAAGATTCATGACCACTGGAATAGGTTGGTTCCTTTATCCTTTGATTTCCTTAGTCATCTCCTGCTTAGATCCTTTTAAAAAACTTAACATACGTGTAGACCACTTTTTAAAAAAACATTTTTATAAATTATTAAGGAAATCCTAAAGTAAGCTTTGAAGATGGTGCACTGGGGGTAGATCATTTATATTCTACCATTTTAGCACAATATTTTATATGTGTTCCTTTCAATTTTTTGAGTCCCACTCTAATTTTATAGGCATTTGTATAAGGTGGTAATTGGGACATACATTTAACTGTGTTATTGAATAACCATTTTCCACATTGCTACATCTTCAAAATTACTTTTTTTTTAAGTGACCACATAATATTCTTTTGTAAGACAGAGTCCACGGAAACATGCCCTCCATTTTGTCACAATGGCTGCTTACAAGCTTTCATTATCATAGATTACACTGAAGCAAACATCTTTCACCGTGCCGATAGTTTTTTCCTTTTAGATTATTTTCATGGGAGCTTTTCTCAGAAGTGGGTGCTATTGACCGGTAAGTCTCCAACTTCTTCTGCCATAGTGGGTATATTGGATGATAATATTCATTACACATTCCCAAGGGAAAAATTACATTTCTGCTAAATCCCAAAACATTTGGAGGAGGAGGGTATAGGTGAAGCACTAGAGAAATTCACCATTTCAATCACTATATTGCAGGTACATAAGTAACTGGTTCATATGTTGGCATCATTCTCCACTTAAGAAATTATGGTAGAATGAGAGAAAGCATTGCTCACATACAGTTAACCTTAAATCTACCTCAGTTTGTTAAAAAGAGTCATTTATAAACATCGATCCAATTACTAACACTTGTGTGACTGTGACCCACCACGAATGTTTGCAAGACCCTAAGATTGACAGCCACTCCCACGCCACCATTTTAACTTAGTACCCACAAGGAACAAGAACAGGTAATTTAGAATTTGAAACGAAATAGAGAGTAAGGTTTTTCCTCTTCCAAAAATTAGCTCTGATCCTTTTAACAGGTGGAAACACAGCCCAAAATCTTCATTATTTCAAATTTAGAATTAATTGAAATTTAGCTGTGATATGGAGGAAGATGATTATTTTTGTACTCCTAAAATTGTCACGGACTTAACAAATAGAAAATGAGTTTGCAGGGGCCGGCCCCGTGGCTTAGCAGTTAAGTGCGCGCGCTCCGCTGCTGGCGGCCCGGGTTCGGATCCCGGGCGCTCACCGACGCACCGTTTCTCCAGCCATGCTGAGGCCGCATCCCACGTACAGCAACTAGAAGGATGTGCAGCTATGACATACAACTATCTACTGGGGCTTTGGGGGGAAAAATAAAGAAATAAAAATTTAAAAAAAGAAAATAAGTTTGCAGAAAGCTGTATGCCAAACCGTAGATAAATGTATATGAGAATATATTCCCCAGAAAATTCTCCGTCTCATTATCTGTGTTCACCTTGATTTACAGAAAATCAGTCCCAAAGAATTCCACTTCCGAAGCACAATACACTTGGGAATTTGAATTCCCTCATTCTGAAAGCTCACTGTGTTTGTTTCATTTATTAAACTAAAGAGGTGAATGCTAACCCTACACAGTGATGTTTTAAAAGAGAGGATGATAGGTAGAATCATTTCTGTTAACCTTTGGGGAACTTTATCCTATTGATTTAAAGGGGACAAAAAAGATACACAGTTTATTCCAGACAGGCATATGTGGGATTATTCCATAGCAAAGGCCAAAGTTCAAATTCCCTACAATATCAGGGGAAATTCTCTCTCCAGCATGTTACTGTTTTAAAAACAACTGCCTTTCTTGCTGATTAAAAGTGATTTTAACTCTAGTGTGAAATACCAAAATGAAAGCAGCAGATAGGGAAGCCTTGGGTGTCTATTTGCTTTTACCCTAAGCCTGGCCATTAAGGGTAATTAATTTATGGCCTGGCAAAGCCTGCTGCCTTTCTTCTATGAATCTGTTGGTTCTGCATTCAGTCTGGGATTCCAAATATAACTTATATCCACCATTTCTGATCCCTTTGGTTTCCCTTGTCCCTGGGAGAATCCAGGATTAGCGTGAAAGCCTTCTGTTTTTAGAAAAGCAAGTCTTGATTCTTGCCGATTGGGGAAGACTGTGAATCACCCAATTGTTACAGCCAGCTGGAGAAACCTTTCATAAGTGATGCGTGTCTACTGCGAGCTTAGCCTTCCTACACTTAAGGCTGTGGACCTCACAGTAATTTTCCAAATATGACTATGATCATTTTTACCCTTTTCTAACAAAAGGTCAACAAAGTTAAGCACATCTACAATCAGAAAATTTTGAAGAAAAATTATTTGATATCTCTTACCTATATGTATTTCCTTTTCTGTACAGCTTGTCTTGTATCTGGTACATTTCCCATAAGCTGAGTGAGACTGTCCATTTCGTGGTGAATCACGTTATTCCACATGGAGGACTGTCAGAAATCCATATTAACCAGAATTGATATACAGAAAGCAGGAAGATTTACAATTATTTAAATAATCTATTATTATGGCTGACATGCCATCTTCATTTTATAGATGAGGAAACTGAAGCTGCAAGAGGTTACTCACATGAGTGGAGCTGGGATTTGAACTTGGGTCTTTCAGGTTCCAAAGCCCTGGACCCACACAGCATTCTGCCTCTGGGTGATTACAGTAAACCTTTGACACCCGTGATGGAAAGATCCTGAAAGCACCCTGAATCCCTAGATTCTCAAATACCATCACGTGGGTGCATAATTAAAACGCAGCGTTCCCCTGGCTGGAGCTCCTACTGAAACTGTCTTCATGATGATGTTTCCTTGTTTTATATAAAATGTCTAGCGGACAGGTCTGTATCAGAGAGCTGAACTAGCGTCAAAGTCAACATTCCACTCTTTAATTTGTCGAAAAACGAATTCTTTTATAATCTGGCAAAACGCATCTTGCCTGCCATCACTAGCCCTTGCAGTCAGCTTTCTTTGGGGGCAATATTTTCCTGAAAAGTAAACCCTGTCATGTCTTCACTAGTGTTCCTGGCCCTGTGTATGGTAACAGAAAACAATTTCTCCAAGTCATGAGGCGGAGTGGGGCAATCAGTGGGACCCAGTCGCCTCCTGTGCCGCTCACCCACCCTCATCAGCCTTGGGCAGCAGTTAGAATTGAGCCTCAGGCAATTATGTCTCATGTCCATCTCATATCTCCTATCATATAATTGCATGTCATGAGTCTGTGGGAGATGGTATGGCTGAGTGGCTAAGAACACAGCCTCTGGAGACAGACTGCTTGGGATTTTATTTATTTATTTATTTATTTTTTAAATTTTTTGTTTATTGCAGTAACATTGGTTTATAACATTGTAAAAATTTCAGGTGTACATCATTGTACTTCTATTTCTGCATAGATTACATCATGTTCACCACCAAAATACTAATTACAACCCATCACCACACACATGTACCCAATTATCCCTTTCACCCTCCTCCCTCCCCCCTTCCCCTCTGGTAACCACCAATCCAATCTCTGTCCCTATGTGTTTGTTTATTGTTGTTATTATCTACTACTTAATGAAGGAAATCATACAGTATTTGACCTTCTCCCTCTGACTTATTTCACTTTGCATCATGCCCTCAATGTCCATCCATGTTGTCACAAATGGCTGGATTTCATCGTTTCTTACGGCTGAGTAGTATTCCATTGTGTATATATACCACAGCTTTTTTATCCATTCGTCCCTTGATGGGCACTTAGGTTGCTTCAAGTCTTGGCTATCGTGAATAAGGCTGCAATGAACACAGGGGTGCATGTACCTTTGCAAATTGGTGTTTTCAAGTTCTTTGGATAAATACCCAACAGTGGAATAGCTGGATCATATGGTAGTTCTAGCGTTGATTTTTGAGGAATCTCCATACTGTTTTCCATAGTGGCTGCACCAGTTTGCACTCCCACCAGCAGTGTATGAGAGTTCCCTTCTCTCCACAACCTCTCCAACACATGTTGTTTCCTGTCTTGTTAATTATAGCCATTCTGACGGGCGTGAGGTGATATCTCATTGTAGTTTTGATTTGCATTTCCCTGATAGTTAGTGATTTTGAACATCTTTTCATGTGTCTGTTGGCCATCTGTATATCTTCTTTGGAGAAATGTCTGTTCAGGTCTTTTGCCCACTTTTTAATTGGGTTGGTAGTTTTTTTGTTGTTGAGATGCATGAGTTCTTTATATATTTTGGAGATTAAGCCCTTATCAGATGTATGGTTTGCAAATATCTTCTCCCAATTGTTAGGTTGTCTTTTCGTTTTGTTGATGGTTTCCTTTGCTGTGCAGAAGCTTTTTAGTTTGATGTAGTCCCATTTGTTTATTTTTCTATTGTTTCTCTTGCCCGGTCAGATGTGGTGTTTGAAAAGATGTTGCTAAGACTGATGTCGAAGAGCGTACTGCCTATGTTTTCTTCTAGAACTTTCACAGTTTCAGGTCTTACATTCAAGTCTTTAATCCATTTGGAGTTAATTTTTGTGTATGGTGTAAGGTAAGGGTCTACTTTCATTTTTTTGCATATGGCTATCCAGTTTTCCCAACACCATTTGTTGAAGAGACTTTCTTTTCCCCATTGTATGTTCTTGGCTCCTTTGTCAAAGATTAGCTGTCCATAGATGTGTGGGTTTATTTCTGGGCTTTCGATTCTATTCCATTGATCTGTGTGTCTGTTTTTGTGCCAGTACCATGCTGTTTTGGTTACTATAGCTTTGTAGTATATTTTGAAATCAGGGAGTGTGATACCTCCAGCTTTGTTCTTTTTTCTCAGGATTCCTTTAGCTATTCGGGGTCTTTTGTTGTTCCATATAAATTTTAGGATTCTTTGTTCTATTTCTGTGAAAAATGTTGTTGGAACTTTGATAGGGATTGCATTGAATCTATAGATGGCTTTAGGAAGTATGGACATCTTAACTATGTTAATTCTTCCAATCCAAGAGCACGGAATATCTTTCCATTTCTTTGTGTCTTCTTCAATTTCTTTCAGAAATGTTTTATAGTTTTCGGTGTACAGATCTTTCACCTCTTTGGTTAAGTTTATTCCTAGGTATTTTATTCTTTTTGTTGCAATTGTAAATGGGATGGTATTCTTAATTTCTCTTTCTGCTACTTCGTTGTTAGTGTACAGAAATGCAACTGATTTTTGTGTGTTGATTTTGTATCCTGCAACTTTACCATATTCGTTTATTACTTCTAAAAGTTTTCTGGTGGATTCTTTAGGGTTTTCTATATATAAAATCATGTCATCTGCAAATAGTGACAGTTTCACTTCTTCCTTTCCAATTTGGATCCCTTTTATTTCTTTCTCTTGCCTGATTGCTCTGGCTAGGACTTCCAATACTATGTTAAATAGGAGTGGTGACAGTGGGCATCCTTGTCTGGTTCCTGTTCTTAGAGGGATAGCTTTCAGTTTTTCACCATTGAGGATGATATTAGCTGTGGGTTTCTCATATATGGTCTTTATTATGTTGAGGTACTTTCCTTCTATACCCATTTTATTCAGAGTTTTTATCATAAATGGATGCTGGATCTTGTCAAATGCTTTCTCTGCATCTATTGAGATGATCATGTGATTTTTGTTCTTCATTTTATTAATGTGGTGTATTACGTTGATTGATTTGCGAATGTTAAACCATCCCTGCATACCTGGAATAAATCCCACTTGATCATGGTGTATAATCTTTTTAACGTATTGTTGTATGCGATTTGCTAGTATTTTGTTGAGGATTTTCGCATCGATGTTCATCAGTGATATTGGCCTGTAATTTTCTTTTTTTGTGTTGTCCTTGTCTGGTTTTGGTATCAGGGTAATCAGACTGCTTGGGATTAAATCTCATCTCTCCTTCCAAAGCTGTGTTGCCTTGGGCAAGTCACTTAACCTCTCTGTGCCTTAGTTTTTCCATCTGTAAAATGGGGATAATAATAGCTACCCTGTTGGCTATTGTAAGTACTAAATAAGGTAATACATGTAAAGTTCTTAGAACAGTGCCTGGCACATAGTAAGCACTATATAATTGGTAGCTATTATTGTCCTCTAAGTTGCTCATAGTAAGTCCTCAAATGGCAGGCTTCCGTTTTGATGAGAGCTTATTTACACAGTTGGCTGCTCCATTGCCTTTTCTCTCATGCTCCCTTCAGAACCCTCCAGTTTTTCTCACTGTTTGGTGTGCCCTGCTTCTTGGTGACTCCTTGTTCTTAGCTGTGTCTATGGTCTATTCCACTCGCCTTCAGGGTGTCCCCGTCCTTCTCCCTTGTCTGCCTACCTTTCACCAGTTCTCATCTCCCAGCAGACTTTTCTGTGGGTTGTCAGCAGGCGGAGCAGCTGGGTTGGAGCGCAGCTGACGCGGCCCCCTGGGCAGCTCCGGGACACCGAGCTTTCCCCCACCCCCTCCAGATTCACTCTCCTCAGCTTTGCTTTAACCGGACTTCTATTCTCACTCTGCCAATGTGCCAACCCCACGACTGGCAGGGCCCCCACAGCAGCCTCAGCGCTCTCTGCTGTCCAGTGTACGTCCACGGCGGGCCGAAGTTCCACTTGCGCCGCAGCATAACTTCTTTGTGCATTGAAGAACATACCAACGGGCCGGCCCCGTGGCTTAGCGGTTAAGTGTGTGTGCTCCGCTGCTGGCGGCCCGGGTTCGGATCCCGGGCGCCCACCGACGCACCGCTTCTCCAGCCATGCTGAGGCCGCGTCCCACATACAGCAACTAGAAGGATGTGCAGCTATGACATACAACTATCTACTGGGGCTTTGGGGGAAAAAAATAAAATAAAATTATAAAAAAAAAAAAAAACATACCAGCAAAGGCTAGCCGAATGTTTAGAGCCAGTCGGCCTTGTCACATTTTTATACCATGTCTCTTCTAAGTTTTTGTGCTAGGATAATTTATCATGGGTTATCCCAAAATGAATGTAAGTTAAAGAAATTTTATATACAGGATGAGTGCAGTGCCCCCAGGAAGAAAGATAATGCAGGTTAAAAATTAGCACTTAGAAACCAGAGGTTTTCTCCCAAGGAGTAAATTCGCATGACTGGACTCTGGGTACCTTCAGTCATGTGGTTTAAAAGAGACACATGAATAACTATATAAAATTTTCCAGGGGCCAGGCCGGTGGCGCAAGCAGTTAAGTGTGCATGCTCTGTTTCGGCAGCCCAGGGTTCGCAGGTTTGGATCCTGGGCGCACACCGACGGACCGCTTGTTGAGCCATGCTGTGGCGGTGTCCCATATAAAGTAGAGGAAGATGGGCACCGATGTTACCTCAGGGCTGATCTTCCTCACACACACAAAATAAATAAATAAAATTAAATTAAAAAAAAAATTTTCGGGCTGGCCCCGTGGCTTAGCGGTTAAGTGCGCACCCTCCGCTGCTGGCAGCCCAGGTTCGGATCCCGGGTGTGCACCGACACACCGCTTCTCAGGCCATGCTGAGGCCACGTCCCACATACAGCAACTAGAAGGATGTGCAGCTATGACATACAACTATCTATGGGGGCTTTGGGGGTAAAAATAAATAAATAAAATTAAAAAAAAATTTTTTTCCAGTAAAAAGGCTTTCAATTAAATAAGCACAATAGGTCTCATGCACTGGGAAGATTTCATGTTCTGAAATTTTCCTTTTTTGTGTTAGAAAGTTGTTCACAGATGTATACCTTTTCCAAAGAGAAGAATTTGGGGAATTTAAATACATTTTTATGCTGAGTAAAATAAGTGATGAAGTTATAGTATTGGCCTAGCCCCACTTTGGACCCTCCTTACATTGCTGCACTGATTAGTGTAATCTGGCTTTATCATCTGTGAAATAAAGATAACGTATGGCTACGAGTGCCAGGTACTTTAGGAAAAACAAAGAAACATAAAATGTCCATACACTCAAGCAAGATGACACACATGGAAACTTAAATAACAATGCAGAGTATGTCATAGGGCATTTTGCTGAGTTATTAGTACAAATGGTCAATGCTGTGACTTCAGAGGAAATAATTGGAGAAGCTTCACAGAGGAGGGAGAAAGTGAGTTAGGCTTTGCCATATACATTTGGCTAGCTAGAGAGGAAAGAGAATGACCTTCCATGTAAAAGGAATGGAAGAATGAAAGGCTAAGAGGTGTTTCCTGAGATTTGTCCAGAAGACCTGGAGTATGACTAGAAAGCATCAGGAACATCTTAATTAAAATATCTTAAGTCTACTTTTTACACTCCGGGAGGCCATGGGCAGGTTACCTAACCTCAGAACCACAATCTTCTTGTCTGTAAAGTGACCATAATAAAGAAAAATTGATGGAAAGTCTACACAGTTTTTACCACTCAGCAGGCATTTCCTCATATGGTTGCTGGTGTTATTAATATTACTACTCCGGTCACTGTTCTGCCACCACCAGTTCCATTGCTAATCTCATCACTATTCCGCTGCTTTTCTGGTTACTGCTGTTACAACCACTGTGACTGCTATTAGTACTACTCTGATATCTATTAGCAAGTCACATTCCAGCTCTCTCCCTGATTGTCCCCCCACCCCGCCCATTGGTGTCCTTTCTCCTCTCCCCAAATTCTTTTTTTTGACCAATAAATTTAACTTTTTTATTCTGTTAAAATATACATAGCATAAAATTTACCATTTTAAGCATTTTTTTAATTGAGGTAACATTGGTTTATAACAAATTTCCGGTGTACATCATTATATTTCAATTTCTCTGTAGATTACATCACGTTCACCACCCAAATACTAATTACAATCTATCACCACACACATGTGCCCAGTCACCCCTTTTGCCCTCCTTCCCCCCCTTCCCCTCTGGTAACCACCAATCCAATTTCTGTCTCTGTGTGTTTGTTTATTGTTGTTTTTATCTTCTATTTATGAGTGAGATCATACGGTGTTTGACTTTCTCCCTCTGACTTATTTCACTTAGCATAATACCCTCAAGATCCATCCATGTTGTCACAAGTGGCAAGATTTCATCGTTTCTTATGGCTGAGTAGTATTCCATTGTGTATATATACTACATCTTCTTTATCCATTCATCCCTTGATGGGCACCCAGGTTGCGTCTAAGTCTTGGCTATTGTGAATAATGCTGCAGTGAACATAGGGGTGCGTATATCTTGATCCATTTGTGTTTTCATGTTTTTGGGATAAATACCCAGCAGTGGAATAGCTGGATCATATGGTAGTTCTATTCTTAATTTTTTGAGGAATCTTCATACTGTTTTCCATAGTGGCTACACCAGTTTGTACTCCCACCAGCAGTGTATGAGAGTTCCCTCCAAAATTCTTTATAAAGAAACCTGACTTGGACACAGCAGGTCTGTGCAGTCTGACTGCAAAATCAAATTCCAAGACTCAGTTCAAAGCTAAAATATTTTACCTTTACTTGAAAGTTATGGCAAATAAAGATGAGTCAACTGGCACTGGATCCTCAGGTTCAAAACAAGAACGAAGCAGAGAACCTGGACCCGCCTTCAGGTTTCACTAGAGCCATTTTGCAACAGCTCCAGGGATGCTTCAGATGAGCTGTAAGATCCAGCTTGCCAGATTGGTGGAATGGCAGCCAAGTGCCCTACAGCACTCAGACTAGGTGGGCCCGCTGAAGGGGCTGAGTCCTGTAACTCCGTTATCATTCTTCCTTCTTTCGCATCGACTTAGAGCTGGTTCTGTGGCATTTTAAAAAATGTTTTAAAAAAGCAAGCTATGTACTTGCTTTAGAAGGCATTCCTTCCCTTACAACATTTGAACTGCTCTTTAATATAAACTGTGCATTAACCACTGTAATGATGTATATTCTAATCATTTCTTGTAGAGCCACCCTGAACATCAAGTGCATCCTTTCAGAACAAGAAAAGATGTTAAAATATACAAAATTGGTAAAAACCTGTGCAGTGTCTCTTAAATATGCCTTTATGCTATTGCAGAGAGATGAATGTGTGCAGGAATAGGAGGAGTAAAAAATGTATGAGTAAATTAATAAAGGTGACCCCCATTCTTTGCACCTGCTCTCTGTGTGATAAATAAGAATAACTTCCAGTTCTTATTCCTGATATATTAGCCCACGTGCAAGGTTTCTATGTGATGACCTATTCCTTCTTTTCTTATTTCACTGACCAAGGTCTCCTACTGCATAGATATGGAGAACTTGTCTGTTAGAATGTTAGATATGTGCTTTATTGCTGTATCTAGAGGTTTGGAATATTTTACATGCTATTCTAAGAATTTTCAATTAGCAAATTTTAATTAACTAATTGAGGTTTCTTATTAAGAAGCTTTTATGATTTGTCATAGTAGTCTAGCTGTGTGTGCACCCTATTCTATTAAGAAGCCATTAAATCCTTAGAAACAGCCCGTGAATTCATTAATCTTACTGTGTAATTGCAGTAGTCTGGGTGTAGAGCAGGGCATTTATAAGGTAGTATCTTAAAATATGAGGATCTTCTAGGTGATAGAATGTTAGAACAATGGAGCTGTGCTAGGGAGGAAAATACAGTACTCCAGATAACCCGAAGCACCTCATTTGGATTTATTTTTGAGTCGGTTCTTATTCATCCTTTTTTAATGCATCTATATCTGATGTTCTGGAGATTTACAATACTTCACACCAGCTGCATAACTTGAAATCCTGCAGAAATGTCCCCATGAGGTGAACCAGCCCAAGATGTCACTTCCTCTGATACCACCTTGATCATCCCTTGTGTCAACATTTCCTAGAAAATAAAAAGCACAAAATAGCTTTATTTTATAAATAAGTAAGCACTGAAAACCACTTCTAAAGTGCCAGGTGAGGCCTGATATCTAAGATACAAAACTCGAAATTGCAGGAATAAGTGTGGCCAACTGATGTCAGGTTCTAGTTGGTGGACCTGAAGGTCACAGGAGGGATGCTTTGAGGATTTAAACACAGTTCACTTACCCAGGAGAGAACCGAGGGAGATTCGTGTGTCAGATCCAAACAGGCCTTTGTCACTAGAGGGGAAGGGAGGAAAAACCACAGACTCAGGGCAGAACAGAACTGAATCAACAGCACAAACTTTCCATCAACAAATGGCTGTATGATTTACCAAATTTAATCTTTCTATTAACACTCGAAAGTGAAATTCGCCATTATCAGTGCGCAGCCTTGACTCTACTGGGTCTCACGTGAATAGACTCTTGCTTCGCAGTAGCCCTCCCGAGTTTACTGCTCCTCCAGCCTCCCGTCCCAAGAGGTTGAACTTACAATTTGTACATGTTCTCCTCGCACGGGCCCTGTGTCATGAAGGCCAGTGGCCACAACAGCCAGGCCTGGCTTTAGCCAAAATGATGAGGTGGGTGAAGTTTGGCATGACTGCTTTTTCACCGCTTTTTGGCCATTGTGTGACTTTCCTGGTGGTCTCTGGACTTTGTGCCCTGTAGCCCTTCCACATAGAGCCCTCTCCTCCAGAAAAGCAGTCCTGACATTTCTGTGAAGAGAAAAACACTTGAATACATTACCCTCGCTGATAGCATTCCCATGTTAAAATATTCTGAGTCATAACCCCAAAGAGCGTGATGTCAGTGAGAGGAGTCTTTGGACATATAGTAGAATCAGTGCAAGAAGTAATTGAGTCGGAGGACCCCTTGTTTTAACTAACTAGTTGGTCACCTGCTCTCATGAGAATATGAAGGATAGACGGTAGATCCAAATTAGATACCCCGTTAGCCCGTATATTACCTCCTACTCTGGACTACTTCATGGCAGCTCTCAGAGCTGAATCAAGGTTTGGATTCTTGTGCAATGACTTTAAGATCTGCTGCACCCAACTCAAGAGCTTTCTTGACCCTCCTTGCACTACTTCATCCATGATACACCCACCCCATCAAAACACAAGTTCATCTGCTCATTCCTCCAGTGCTGTGTTAATTCCATAAATGAAGTCAGTGTGTCCCCAAGTGAGTTCTTCATAACATTCATCCCATGAGCTGCTCTTGGGAGCTGCTCTTCAGAAGAAGGATTCTACGGGCAAGTAAGTTTCGGAAATGCTGCATGTCATAGATACCTCTTCATGATGCAAGTTTGAAAGATTCACAATCCAAATTAAAGCCTCTGAGAATTTTTTTTTCGCTAAAGATATTTGATTAACCTTGTTTAGTCTAGGAGTTCCCACATTTGTTTTTAGAACCCTTTAGGAAGTGCTGCATTAAGTCAAGGTCATGCCTAATTGTGATCTCATGTATTATTACCACTCCCAGCTGACATTTTTGTGTAAAAACATGCCTTTTAGTGACATCCTCACAATGAGTTGTAAAATAAAAAATTTGGTGAAATCGCTGAGCGGGTTTGGGGGTTGGGGTGAGAGAGTAGAGAAAGAAGCCAATCTACATGATTCTCAAGCAGTTGCACAAAACAACAATTTGATCTTAACCCACAGAAAGTCAGAAACTCAAAGAATCTGAGTCAGTTTCTTGTTCTCTTTTAGAAGCCAGGAAACTTACAAGGCTTTGGGGAGGTGGTGTCCATCAGGAAAACACTCTCTAGAAAGCTAATTAAAAGTCCTTGAGTACTGAAAGTGTTTCAGGCAAACAAATCATTGCAGTCCTATTGGAAAGGTCTCTGTCAAAAGCAGCCAAGAGCATTAACTTAGCACTGTTGTAAATGAAATGATATAAATTATACCTCTTTTTCTAAGAACATACCGAATTCAGGGAATGCATGTTGGCTTGATTTTTCATGTGAGTTCCAAAGGATGTGTTTCACTTATTACCACTTTTTTCTGTTACTTCACAAATCTGGCAGAAACCGACATTGAATATGTAAAAGACTAATATATATTTTAAGAAGTAGATGTAGGCCAAACCACAGGAATTTATTGGCCAGGCTCCTTAATTGTCATGAAGTTAGAAGAAGTCAATTAAGAGAGTCCTGTTTGAGCCTGGAGAGTCAAGTGTGGTGCTTAGGGAGAGATCTTGTTCACAGATGAAGCCGAGCCTGCCTTGTCCTCCATCCACAGACCTTGACTTGCACAGATTTGATTTTCACACGGTAATCACTTTACACATTACAGGTCAGTGTACCCTACGCCATCTTTCTTTCTTTGAGTTGCTGAATTTGGCCATCATTTGTGGGCTGACTAGTCATGATAGTGAAAAATTGCTGGAGTATAAGGCTGGACTTCTTTTGTGAGTGGAGGACAGATCAGGACTGATACTGTAGGTGTACAAGGAGGTCCCACAAAAGCCACCATCCTAAGTGTTCCCAGATTTGGCAGTCACACTCACTGACCACCATGCCCCGTTCCACAGTTGGCATCCCTCTGCAGGTGGCAGCAGGCAGTGAGCTTCCCAAGGGCCACCTTTGCCAACACTGCATGATCACTGGGACGTCACCCACCCCAACCAGGCTGGGCAGAGTAGTGGAGAGGAAATTCAGTGAGGGGAAGCATGGAAAAGAAACACTATGGCACCTACGAACCAATGTGTTTTCCTATAGGAGCTACAATAGGTTGGGTCCCTGAGGTTGGCTACCTAACATAGAGGGACAAAGGAGGTCTGTCAGAAGCCTCTGGGATGTCTGCAGTTAGAAATGTAAAGCCTCATCTTTGCTGGTTCTCGGACAGACTGCCTGGGAGGGGCTGGCTGAAGGATGAGTGTGCACACTGCGGGGAGGGGCCTGGCAGGACACCAGGATGGGACAGGAGTTAGAGATCTAGTGAGTCACCAGTCACGGCATCCAGCACCTTATTCGCTGTGCTGGCGCAGTGTTTATGCTGTTACTGTGGCTTCTCTGATGAACTCTCCAGTGAGAAGCTGCCTGCATTATAAATGTCCAGGATAAACAATCCATCTTTTCCCCAGGTCACTGAAGCAGCGTTCATTACCTTCTCACAGACTCAGCCCATAACTTAAAATGGGTATGTTTTTTACAGATCTTTAGTCTGATCTGTAAAGGGGTTTAAACATGAATTTCAGTCTATTTATTTTCTAGTTGCTCAAGTTAAATTCATCTTTTTTATCCTTCCCTCTGCCACCCCCAAAAGAATGTGGGTGTGTACATGCCACCTAATTGGAGCCCTATTTAGAGATTCCTAGGATCTGGTTAGGTCACTTCTGAGGTCAGACGCCCCAGCCAAACCTCGGGATCTTTTGAAGCCTGCTCCCTCCCTTCTCACCCTCTCAAAGCTGAGCTTGGAATCAACTGCAGGCACTTCAGCGAAGCGTGGTGTCCAAGGGCTGGATTTGTCGTGTGCCTTGGTGACTAAAAATGCACATTTTAGGTTCAGCATTAAGTTTGTAAATTCTTTTTATACACATAAATTTTAATTTCAAATATTACCTTCCAAATGGATGCCAGAATTGGGTTTGGACCATTCTTACCTTTGGCTGTAGTGAACACAAAGCCCACACCTCCTTAACATGTTGTTCAAGCTTAAAATTGATCCACCTACACGAAGGATTAGAGGGGCTTGAAAAATTACCCAATGGCGGGGAATATTTTTAGTCCATGGGGCTATATCGCCTTATATGACTTAACCTTTCAGCCTGGGGTTTGCCAGCTGGAAAAACTTGAGTTTGGTAGAACTTGAGGCATCATCAAATATTTGTTCCATGCTTTTAAAATAAAGTCAGCTCATGATTGTGCTAATACTGTTACTAATATCTCATGCTACTGCCTTTAGAGCAGCAGAAACAAACTGCCCTTTTTTCTCTGTGCTCAAGATGATCTTGTTTAATATTATGAAACTCTTTGTTGATCAGGATGTGGTTCCATTTGGTAACATTTAAGAGATCAAATAGGTAGGACTTTTTATATCAATCATTGATAGCAGGTGCCTTCAAATCCCTACCATGCTTGTACTCTCATAAGAATAAAAATATCTTAATATGTTTTTTCCTAAACACGTTTTAAACATGTTTTAAACGCATTTCTGCATCTGTACTTGGAAGAAAACAGACTAAAGTTAATAACATCTGATTTTAATAAAGAAGGAACGTACTTGTTGCTTTGCTCGCGCAGCCCTGTAGCTGGTTACAAGTCCACTCCAGTCCCCTCTCCTCAGTGATTCATAGTCCACCGAGAGAACTCCACTCCCAGCTAAAGCTCACCACTTTGGGAGGGCCTAAAGGGATTTGACTCCTTTTAGCCAGACCTGTATTTCAGCTGTTGGTTTTACTTATGGGACCTACGAAAGAATGTAATAGAGAATCGGTGGATTACAACGTAATTTTGTACTCACGGGCTGTGTCTGCATTGGCAGAGCCTCTTACAGAAAGTGGGAAAGGGCCCCCCATTTGGATTGGTGACACAGGTGAAGTGTAGGAACCATTTCGCTGGGTGCCAGGATCAATGCCCTAATCCTCTTTTCTATCTGATAAATTCTAGTTGATCCTTCAAAACCCACCTCATCCAAAAAGGCTTCTCTGACCCCTCCCACCCCTTATAGTTAATTACTCCTCTGTGCTACGTTCTGCCTCCACCTCGTGTGAAGTAGTTATATTTATCCATCTATCTACTTACCTGCCCTCCCTACTAGACTATGGGCTCCTTGAAGGCAGGGGCTGTTTCTTACTCGTATTTATATCGTTAGATTGAATTGAATTGCTGGTAATGCAGGTGCTCTGAGTGCCTCCCCCAACTTGCCTCATCATTAACTAGTTTTTCGTTCCACAAGTATTTATTGAGAATCCTGAATATCAGAATTCTGAATGTTTGCTGAATGAACTAATTCCATTATGCAAGAATGGGCACATTTAGATTCTTGGGGCTACAAAGCAAGTATGGTTGCCCAGGAAAGAGGACCAGAATCAAAAACTAAGCATACAGCTTATGCTTTAACATCTCAAATGCTTGCTTTTACGTTTTATCTGCATAAACTGTGGTAGCAAATGCTTTAGAACCTGGTAAAAATTGCATTATTAAATACTCGGAGACCTATATATTTTATTAAGGTAATAGTACTATTCTTTTGGCTTAGCAGAGCTAATGCGTGGAGGAATGCAGGGTAAGGACCATTACAAGACATCAAAGGGTGAGCTAGAATATATCCCTAAAGGGGGGTTATCACACCCAGATTAAAATGAAAGTGCATACTTAAATAGAGGGGATGGGCTTAATAATAACAGCCGTTTGCTGAGCCCTTACTATGAGCCAGGTGCTGAGCCAAGCTTCCTGAGTAAGATGGGTGCATGGAAGTAATTAAGTCTGGGTTAGGTGGTTTACTATCATAAAAGAATGCGCGCGGTTATGGAATGCATACAAACATTTATTTAAATACCATTTAAAAAGGAAAATGTAGTAGCCTCATTTTGCATTTGCAGAAAATTAGAGGAGACAGGGTAAATCATCTTGTACACAAGGAATGTGTCTTTTTTATGATTGAAATTCAGACAGTTTGAGACATCAGTACATTTTTAATAGAAAAATATTGCATTGATTTTTAATTTTTTTGTATCCTATGTTTGGCCTTGGAATAACCATTAACCTATGGATACTATGACAACTACTTGGTGTAGTTCTACGCTGCACATTGTAGGCCAAGTACTGGATTAAATAAAATGTCTAGCTTATAGCACATAGTGAATACTCAGTAGGACAGTATAGAATTCAAGTTTTGTTAACTACTTTTGATTCAGTTAGAATGACTTCATAAATACCAGCCCAATGTTGGATCTATAGTTTTCAATTACTAGAAGTTGACGATTATTGAGGCCATTACCATAAAAAGCCCATTTTTTTAGTAAAATGTGTATCTCCCTACACTTACTCAAAGGTCTCATGAGCATGATAGGGGCCATTCATGGATAGTGCTCCATGGATGTATTTTCATCACACTAGATACTTCAAACTGTATAGACTCAACAATTCTGCAAAGAAAAAGAAAGTCTTATACTTTGAGGTCTGGCTGACCCAAGTAACCACGTCTGTAGTACTTTATAGATTACAAAACGTTTTGGTATACATAATCTCATTTGCTATGCTCATTATGGTACTACAAGGCTTGAACCTTGAAAATGTTAACAGATGTCTGTGAAACTCGAATGGATGCCTATGTCTAACAAAGAGGGATGGAGTGTGGAGTGAGGTTGTGTCAAAAACATTATGAACAACAGGGAAATCTCTCTGTAATATAGATCTGACGCTGAGTGTCCAGTAAATGGAAGGGAATCCTGTAGTCAGGAATCCTGGGAAGTTTCTAAATTGGAGTTAGGAGACAACAGAGAGAGAGTTTTGCCTGAATCTGAAGGAGACACTTGAAGCTCCTGGCATACATCCCACGAAGCTGGCAGAGCTGTGTGATGGAGCTTCTTCAAGACTGGCGTTGGCTGGGGAGATAGAATTTTAAATAACAACAACAGCCCATTTTATGGTTCAGGACCCAGTGATGAAGATGGGCATCACACCATCAGCATTTCCCTGCGTGTAATTTGGATCCTGAGACTACACATGCATTCTGAAAGCTGGCAGTGTGGGGACCTCAGCTACCAAAGAGGAAAAGGAAAAAAACGGCAATGAGAGGTGGGCAGGACTATGGAAAGGATCATGGAAGCCAAATGGTGCGCAAGGATCATTAAGATCAGCCAGGACACTTCTACTGAGAATCAACAACCCTTCCTATCCCAACTCTTCCCTTTCTCCTCAACTCTCCCTGGCCTCCCAAAATCCTGATCTGCAGCAGTATTGTTCTGAAGAATTTATCTGAATGACTGCAAATTGGAGAATTCCAGGAAATAAAGTAAAGAGTAACAATCTCGGTAATGATGCAAAATGTGTAACTGATGGAGGGAGCCGCTTTTATGGGATATGGCTGGAACTGATAACAGGGCCTGTGGAACACAGTCTCTTACCTAGCCTTGCAATTTTGTGGGTGCACATTTTAGCAAGTCATATCCTCCTGGGTATTCAGAAAATGGATGTCCTCTAGGGGCAGGTAGTAGTTAATGACGTTAATTGCTGAGTTTTCCAATCGCTGGCAATGGGTAGAACGCTGACACAATTGTGTGGATCTCAGTGAGAAAGCTTCAAAAATAGAGCTCCAAAACTCAACCACTACCTTGAAGTCTGATATTTTAAATCCAGGAGTCTGCATTCTTTTTTCAATCACCAAAAAGATGGGATATAGCTTGCAGGCAGGACTCTACCTTGGTTAATATTACTGTGTTGAAAACTGATGGATAAAACTGAGCTAGACTCCTCCATACTTTGAAAGTTGTAGAAATCTGTCTGCAAGCCCTTGTAGATTATCAACATGTACAGACCATTGCTGTATTCCTGTTCCTTACACCTTGGCCGTAAATGCTCCCACATGCCTGAAGTTAATCTTCAGAATATGGGGCTATTGGGATTATTCCAAGCCCTTGAAAATACAAGGGCATACAAGTGCTAAGTCATCATTCTAGACGTAATTAGAGACTATTACTAAGGTTTCTATTTGGCTTCTTTCTCCATAGGCATTGTGGTGGAGTGGAAAAAATTAATGTAGAAAAAAATAATGCTTCATTTGGACATTAAGGTCTGCAATATTTATTGCCAGATTTGTTTGATTAGATGAGACTCATGTGAGGGAAAAAAAATAGAACAGCTGCCTTCTGTATAAATTTTACCAAATACCAGCATGTAGTTTTTATTTGACCATCTTTGTGGTGATAAGCTGGAGCAGCGTGGTATGAAGCAGTAAGTAAAATGCTCAAAACTGAGCACAGATGTGAACACCCCTGGGTCTTATAAATCTCCCAGTAAGCCCCTCAGAGAGTTGCTCTCTTTGCCCAGCCTCCCTGGGTCCCCTCAGTCGCTGACTACCCCATGTCAATGAGCCACCTGTCCAGCTGAGCAGCACCATCACTGTTGTGAGCACATAGGCCCCTGCAGGCCACACCCGCCCCTTTGCCCCCAGCATCCTCTCTGGCTTGTTGGCATCCTTGGCAGCCTCTGCTACAAGTTGACCAAAGACCTAGGTAAGATGAAGGAAGAGAAATAGGAAGGCAAGTGGAGGCCAGCCTGGAGGGTGGAGGCAGGGTTGGCTGGCTGAGATGCCCAGCTGTTAGTCATCAGAGTCTCCGTCTCCAGCCAGCCCAAGGCAGCGCTGGCGGCGGGTGCTGTGAGCAGCCAGGTGGGAATCAGTGGGCAGAGGCCTAATAAATTTTCATCAAGCATTCCAAGGCTTTGATCCATAGTGAGGAGTGGATGGTGATGGCAATTTATTACCATATGTCACTAGAGATGTAAGTAACCAACTAGAAGAAGAGGGGAGAAACAAAGAGTAAATTTGCTACATTTAGAATTTTATAGTTTTTTGTTTGGTTGCTTTACAGATCGTCATGGATCAAAGCGAAAAAATTAAGGAGTGTGGACTTGACTAAATTATATAAAATGTCAAGAAGTAAATGCTGTATTAGAGCAGTTTCATTTGAAAGAAGTATCAGAAACTCTTGTGCACCACCAATACCAAAAACAGAATTACCGTGAGTGGTAGATTCTTAGTAAACTAATTGTTTCTATTATATTGTTCTTTATGGATGGCTACTATTACATAGTGGTTATAAATCCATTAGAGAAAGAGTATGTTCAGTGATGAAATGAAATTGAACTGTAAATAGCGAGCAAAATAACATAATTATTTTAATCTTGGAAGCATTTGAAAGCATTTAAAACTATTTTGCAAACATGACATTATGAGCTTCCTCAGGCGTAGTGATTAAATAATCTACCCTACTAGAAAGCAACAAAAACATAGACTCTCTGAAGATAGTCAAAGTGTATAATATCACTTGCTCTATTAGGTAACATGGCACATGTCATGGCACATGTAACAGACATAGAATTTTATTTTTACCTCAGAGAGGGAAAACAAATTGTTTCATGATTCTGCTCTAAAATGATCTAGACTTTAACCAGGTTTTCCTGAAAGCAAAAAATACAAAACCATTTCTGATTAAATGCAGTGGGCATAGAGAGCATGGCTACCCAGAACATTTTGAATTCTTTGTTCCCCCTTAGGGCAGTGGCACTTTTTGGTAGCACATATTTATGAATTAAAGTGGTATTTTGTCCTCCCTTATTGGAGTAATGAATAGACCAACACAGTTTTCTAAGCACATAGGCACAACCTCAAGGACTGGCACAGAGTCAACAAAACCCTTCTTCACCTTTGGATTCACCATTCTACCTCGTCTAGATCTCTGTGTATAAATCTATGTTTGTGATTGAGGTTAAATAGCAGCAACATTCAAGCCACCTTCAGAGCCACTCAGTGGCCTCCAGAACAATGGCTCCCATTTATGGCCCTCCCTCAGAGTCACCTAGGGAGATCTTAAAAGCACAAATCTCTGGCTCCAACCTCTACAGATTCTGGTCTGAAAGGAATGATGTGCAGCCCAGGCATCTGTATTCTAGTCTTCCTGGTTGGCTTTGGAATCCGCTCACAGCCCTGTGAGCATTGAGCACTACACGTGCTCCAAGAGAGACTTGGTTGGTTATTGGGGAACCATGGAGACTCTTCAACTCTTTTTCCAGTAGAACTTGACGTCAGATAGAGACTGCTTCCTCCCTAGTCCCTGTCAGCTGGTGCTAAACATGGGGCACTACAAGATCACAAAGTACCTTCAGAACTGCATATTAGATAGATCTTCTTTAGGTTATTTCTTCAAAATTACTTATCCCTATTTGGTGTGTGTGGTAACTAGAATATTTAGTTTCCCTTCTAGACTATTTACTACAGGTTTAGACATGTCTCCTGGTTACCCAAGTAGGATGGCCACTCCACCTGTGAGATTTTGGAAGGTTGCTGTGGTTGTTGATATTCTGAGGACTGTCCCAGATTCCTAACTCATGAACTCTGAGGAATGAGTCCTTTTAAGAGAGCTCTTTCAGTTCCAGACGAATGCTTCTCAAACTACATACAGATCACATAGGTTGTGGAGTCCAAGAGTCTCCATTTTCTGACAAGCACCCAGGCCATGCTGATGCTACTCATCCTGAGAACCCCTATCAACGGTACCATGATGAACTAGACCCCTGATGTGTGTTGGTTACTGGTCTGGAGGGAATCAAATAACCATAAGAAAATGACAGGTACAATCAGACCTGGTGGGGGTAGTGGTGGTAACTTTCAGAGAGGAGGATGAAGAGCGGAAAAGATCTGACTTGTGGGGACCCACGAGGCCTGGGACTGAGCGGGTGCAGAGGGCTCTGCTGCTCTGCCTCAAGGTCAGAAGTCGGGAGGTGCTGCGCAGGAGCTCAGTGGGGATAATCAAGAGACCTCTTCACACTCCGGAAAATTAGTGCTGGTCTTAGCTCACCCAGCCAGGCTTCACTGGATATTTTATGCCCGAGCACTGTCATAATTTTGTATAACGCCAATACCCACACTCAATTATGTTTGAAATAATAGCTGCTTCTTTTACTTTGTTTTCTAACAGTGTGCCCAACAGCTGTGTGTTGAAACTTTGGCTCTGAAAGATTTTTTAAAGGCTTTTTTTTTTTCTTTTAATTCAGTACCCAAGAAGTAGCAAAGTGGATTCTCAAACACTTTCCCAAATTTCTGAGATGGAAGGACTGTTTTCCTGTAGGTCTCGTGACAGTTTTAAGATGATAATGCGTAGTAGGCAGGAAGTGTCAAAGATTATTTCTTGAAATCCAAAATGTGTTAACAGTCGCATCATAGCTGATGATAGGGTTCCGGAAAGGGTGTGGTTTAGAGAAATAGGAACTAGGCAAGGGGTTCCTGCAGAGCCAAGGGATCAAAAATCTTTTTCTGCCCCTTGGAAGGACAGTGAGGCCCCAAAATAGAAATGAAGCTCCCTAGGGCTGGCTTTACTCCTACTGCCGGAGCGCTAACTGCTGACGTGTTTTTATGAATATTGTTGCTGACGGAAACAGCTTCGGGCAAATGACAGGACCCAAGATTCTCATGTGACCCCTTGCACGATTTTTGGAAGAACGTGATTTTATCGAAAACAATAAATGAAATCCCACGTCCATATGTTTCAGGCAAGTTCGAGGAACTATTTTGTTGGCCTGAGACTAGGACTGTGAAATAAATAGCAAGCATAATTAATTTTTAAGATATGGTCAACATTATAAAATGAAAAATTGGTAATAGCTGCTCCAATCTGGCATCCACATACAAAACAAATTATAGTTCACCACTTAAGTCACAGCTTATATTTCAGATTACTTGATTTTTCAGTAGAACTGTGTCAACAGGCATAGTCTTCAAAATAGGAAGCCAGATGGCAGATGGTTGGATACCCAGAAAATTAAGAGATCTACGTGCAGGCAAGCAACAGCCTGTTAAAACCTAATGCGCTATAGACTCAGCCTTTGAGCCACACTTTCTGTTGAACTGGACTCATGCATAGAACAATTTGGAATACAGAGGATACGAGTATGTCTGTAATAGCACACTGGGCACATATCTTGCATTCCTTATTACTAATGTGTTTGGAAAGATTCAGTTCCCTTTGTAGTATTCAGAGGGAGTTAAATAGGATCAGACCACTGGGCTTTGCCCAGTGGGGCAATAACTTGCATGCTAAACTTGTCTCTAGAGGATGTGTTTCCATAGTTCCTGTGAAACCTTATGTGGAATTTGAATGGATGTTTAAGGACACGCCAAGGAGGGAAGCAGTACAAAGTAATTTCCACATCAACACTGCACTGCGTCATAGGAATCAAAGAAAGTGTGAAAATCGGGAGACAGACTTCAGCCCACGAGGTTTTATTCCCAACTGAAATCTGGGTTTACCTTGACAGAACAAGGTGATGAGAAGCTTTAGGATGTGGAAAACCGGGCCACCAGACATCTCTGTGGGACACGTTAAGTCTCAGCCAATCCCCTAGAGAAGGATCTTTGTGTCTCACCCCAAATGACAATTAGCAGCACTCATCAAAGGAAGTGCAGCCGTACTTACTTTATGGGGAAACAATGAATGCTCACGAGGGGAGATGACTGACTGGAGCACCACTGGAAAGAAAATTAGCCCACACATTGTTTATGAAACACTTGATTTACAGCCTTGTGGCACTAACTTGGCATCATATCGAGGGGAAAGATTGGCTTCCTAATTTGAGATCATACTTGAAGGAAGTAATGAAGTAGGCCTGAGGTGTTGGGGAAGAGGGAACACATTATTTCAGAAGGAAATGATCACATTCCTTTCTTGCATCTCCCCAGATTTGTTACTGAGAGACCCTCATCTGGGCCTCATTAGCCATCCAGCCCGCAGCCTCCGGCTCATAGTAAAGGCGTCTATACCACTTTCCTTTCCTCTGCATGGTTTCCCACAGCCCTGAATCCTTATCACAAGCCATCCTGTGTGTGGCCACTGGGGAAATGTGATTTGACACTTCACGGCACAGGATGGATTCTCTGTCCTCCGCGCATAGACCACAAGGTCTGTAATGTAGGGAACGTGAACATCTGTAATTTAATAGAGGTTAGTTTGAGACGGTGCCCTTCTAATCTGGAAAAATTCAGAACCGTTGAGGAGGTTGCTTCAAGTTACACTCAGAAGCCCTGTACTACTTGGGCCTCGGCCTGGGAAGGGCGGGCAGGTGAAGCAAGAAGGTTGCCATTCAGCAACAGTGATGATGTTTCCACCTGAAACAGCAAGCCTCTCTGGAGTCGTAAAAGCCAGGAAGGGGGAGATGTGTGCCCCCAAAATTACCACCAAAGTTTGAAAATGCTTGAGGTCATGTAGCAGAAAGGTAGCTCCTCTCACTTTGCTCCCCAACCCCCCTCCCCCATGAAAAGACGGAGGCTTGTGTTTCAGACCTGGTCACTGCCCTACTGCTTTGTGGTTTGTCACAGCAGAGAGCCAAAAAGGCAGGTATTATTTATTGTTCCTTATAATTAAAATGCCACATAACAGTGTAGTATAACATTCTCAGGCCAGTGTCAGCCTCTCCGGTCCTTTCTGCTAAGAGCATTTGTGGAGGTAAATAAAATACATCAGGGTCCCTCCTATTTGGGGAAGTGCGGACTTTGGCTTTCAACTCAGGCCTGGGCTCTAAAACCTACTAGTTGTGAGATGTTGGGCAAGTCATTTAACCTCTCTTAACCTACTTCCTGGTCTCCAAAGGGAAGGTGGTAAGAGGGATGTTGCGTGGATTAAACAGAGTAAAGCGCTCCCCACAGCGACTGGCCTGGAGTAAACGTTCAATTCATCAGTGCTGCTCCTTTCACTGTTACCAAGGGAGGTTGCAAAGTGTTTGCCTCAGATAATCTTCGAGAAGAGTCTCATCTTTGGTTTTGAAGAGTTTAAGGCATTTGCACGTGTAAACAGGAGGCTGCACTAAATGATCTGTGGGGATAGCTTTCAGCTCAGCTGTTTTCTGAAATTCTGACTATGGTTAAGGAGGAAGATTAAATGACAGGATACATGTAAGACATAGCGGAGCAATATAGGGAACATAGCAGAGCTTCATAAATGTTCCTTGTAGCTATTGTCATTGTCTGTTATCTTGATCATGGGAACAAAAACGGGCGAACAGAGAGAAAGTATGCAGATATTCATCACCCACTATGTGATAGCACCACACTGAGTCTTCTATACTCGTACCTCTTAATCCTCACCTCAGCCCCCAGTCAATGAGGTGGATGGTGTTGGCTCCGTTTTTCAGTTGAAGTGATGTATTCCAAGTCACAGCAAGTAAGCGACAGAGCTGAAATTGAACTCAGACCGGATTCCAGATGCTCTGAAAAATTGTAAAACTGTGCAATTCCATGCCTCCACCTCCCTAGCCCCTACTTTCCAGTAGCCTCCCCGCTGTGGGCCATGCCTAAGCTGGCATAAATTTCACAAACAGCTAATTCTTCCTGCTGGACAGACCATAAGTAAGATGCATCATAATTAGCTATGTCTGATTGACCTCCTGTTGGCCTAAGCTGTAGCCTCTAATTGTATGGTGGTGGGGGTTTGGCTATGGCTAGTTTTATCATTTTGACAGTTTGCTAATAAAAGGTCACCACAGGTACAGAAGCGCTCTGATTTACATATGGCAAGTAAAAGGGCATTATGGGAAGTCGGTGTCTAAGGTAGGCTGGTGCATTTGTTGCTATTGACACCCATGCTGAGATTCCATAATTGACAAGAAATGCTATTATTAAGCAGGTCTGTTGAGATAATTAGCACTCAGGGTTGCATTTTTAATCAGACTTGAGTCAGATAATTTATCACAGCAGTAGCAACCTGTCAGGGTCACACAATAAATACTCATTAAGACTGAATAAAGATTAACTGCAGGCTGAAAGAAAATGAGGCCAAGTAGTAACATTTGATTTCAATATTTACAGTGCTAATTTGGACTGATATTGGCAAAAGGATCAGCTCCCCAAATCGAGCTCATTTATGAAGGAAGAAGAGAAAGGATGCTATGTTGAGATGCCCAAGTGAGAATCTTTTTAAAGCTTGAAATCTTATTCCTAACTGATTGCCAAAAATATTAATTTTGAAAGGCTTGTTTGGCGCAGCTGTTCTAGGAGCCTTGGTATCTCTGCATTAATAAGATGACAACTCCAAACAGAGAAATTGTGCATCTTGAAGGCGTGCCTAATTTGTTAACATTAGTCAGATACTGCACTTTTAATTTAATGCAACTCGCTTGTCTTTGGTTCATACATGGGCAGTTTATGGCACTTCAAGTTAATTAAAAACACCTACCATTAAAACATGCAACATCTTTCAAGGAAAAAGGAAGTCATTTCAGGCCACTATATTACCAGACCAAAGACATTTATGTACTTGCTCATAATTTACAGTATACTAAAGATAGGGAACCAAATGAGAACATTAGTATTTATGAATACAGTAAATTTTGTTGACAAAATCGGCATAAAAGGTCAGATACAGAATCCACAGCAAATGCGCAGTTTGTTTATCAGACTGAGAGGCTTAGATTTTAATAGAAAATTAATTTCAAGGGCTGCTGCATCGTTGTAAAACCCCTCTGAAGACTCAAGACTCAGGCAGCCTCTGCCCAAGCCCACCCTCACCCCCCCAACCGAGGACCAGCAGTCAGTGGATGATGTGGACCATCAGTGGCTTCTCAGTGCTGTCGTCAGACTTGAGGGATCTCAGCCAAGTCACCGCCATCAGCAGGGAGCTTTTGTTAAGAGCCTGGTGTGCTTGCAGTCATTCTGTGTGGAGAGATGAAGGGAACTCCCAAGAGAGGGGGCTTCTGGGTATGTGTGTGCTTTGTTTTGGAAATGCAAGCTATAGAAAGAATATGAAAAAGACTGAGGCGGAGACTCCGAGATGGGTCTAGGTCACAGAAAGGGCATGTAAGGGAGTGAGGGGACCAGGCTGAGCATGTTTTAGATGGCCAGAGGTCAGGAGCAGCTCTGGGGGAGGATGATGCTGAGGGGAGGCAGAGGAGAGAGCCCTGTGAAAGATATGAGAGTGTTTGGTAGCTCCAGCAGAAAGATGTTGCCTTTTTCACCAGCCTGTCCAAGGAACTTAGCAAAAATAAACGCTGAAGTGGACCTTGTTCCGGGGTACGATTCGAATGGCATGAAGGGGGCGTGAGCAGCTGAGAGGAGGATGGGTGGCAGGAATCAGCCTTTCTTCTTCCCAGGAGACTGGGAACTGCTTTCTGCCATCACACTGAGAGTCCTGATCCACACCTGCAGTCTGACCCCACTGCCTGCCTTAGTCCTCAGAGCCCTCGTCATTGGCCACGGTCCCCGCAGAATAGGCTTTTAACCTTAGCTAGAAAGTGGTGGGGTTAATTACAGGCAAATCGGAAAACAGAGCCCCCAATTCCAATTTATTCATCTCAACAAACAGTGAGTACACCTCGTGATGGGAACCCAGGGTTGAAAACAGAACTGAATTTTCACAGTCTCGCATGAAATTGGGAGAGCATTAGTGAGTAACTGTAAAACCAGGCTCCTGCGGTGACTGCCAAATGTAAGGAAAACGAGATGTTAGGGTTGCTGATGGCAAGGTGGCATTTAGCCTGTCGCCTTACATGCAGGATCGTCCCACTTCTAAAAGGCCACCGTTATTTCTTCCCTGAACCTGCTCAGGAAATTGCCTTAAGAGAGATGTGGAGGAGGAAATAAGCCTAAGGCTATGGTTAACTGGCTGGTAGGATGGCGTGCAGGGCCATCTACTCCAGGGATGCACAGCTCATCCCATTGTCTCCAGATCCAGGGACCCTCTAAGCCCGGCTGGGTGCTCTTAGAGTGTTGGGGGCTGAGGCAGGACCTGTGAACTGCACCCTGGAAAGTGAGTGAGGCTTTCTTTCCTCCTCTCTTGCATTCCCCCTTCTATGCTATTTTTCACCCTGGTTCTCAGTCCCCACCCCCAAGCCGTTATTTCCACCTATTTTGGCTGAATTCCCTGTCCACTCATCTTTGCTAAGCTGCGAGCTGGTAACTAAAGAGTTTCTTCTTCCCAGGAATCTTGGTATTTTAAGCAGTGAATTCATGATAACCAAATACCTCCCAAGGTCCCAAGTGATGAATCTCTCACTGTAGCATTTTGTTAGTGTATTCTGGAGCGGAAAGGTCTGCTCTGTGCTCCTCAAACCACATCACATGGCCAGCTGCTACTTGGCTCTGCAACACTAGGGGTTTTAGAGACGCCCAAGCATCTGGTTTCTAGCTAAACAGTGATGGAGGTGAAAGAGGCAGAATGCTGTTATGGAAACAAGAGTGAGCACCACTCTCCAGGTAGAGGCAGAAATCAGTATTTTCAGGTCTTTAAAATAGAATCGTGAAAAGCAAGCAAACAATGATTAACAATAATGGCTACTATTTATTGAACACCTGTTGTGCCAGGCACCCTTGAAAGCACTTTGCGTGGTGTTAATTCATTTAATCCTCACATCTGTATTATCCCCATTTCACAGATGACATAACTGAGGCACAGAGATAATAAGTAACTTGCCCAAGGCTGTAGTACCAGTGAAAGGCAAAGCTGAGATTGATATGCTCTGGACCTCCATGGAAATTGCTGCAGAGCAGAGAGCTACTGAATAGACGGAAGGGCTAGGACAGCGAAACAGGTTTTCAGAGGATTTTAACATAAACACAGATGCTTTGGTTTTTTTGTTTTGTTTTTATTTCAGGGAAGAGTTAACGTTAAAAAGTTAAGAACAGGGGTCAGCCCCGTGGCATAGTGGTTATGTTTGGTGAGCTCTTCTTTGGCAGCCTGGGGTTCTTAGGTTTAGATCCTGGGCGTGGACCTACACCACTCATCAGCTGTGCTGTGGTGGCAACCCACATACAAAACAGAGGAAGATGGGCACAGATGTTAGCTCAGGGTGAATCTTCCTCAGCCAAAAAAAAAAAAAAGAACAAAACAACTGATGCTCCTGTGTACAGTGTAACCTAAACTTCCTAAAAAGAGAAAGACGTGAAGTAGCAGGGTTCACTTGAGGATGCGTGTGGCCGTGCATTCCAATGGATAATAACAAAACTTGGAAGAACCTTCTTAAATGTCTAGATACTGGGTCAGGCTGTGAATCTCTTAAGAATTTGGCCATGAAAGTGTTGTTTTTGAAAGAAAAAAACTAAAAATAACCAAAATGCTCTTCAGTATGAGATTGGTACAATAAATTGAGATATCCATCCTGTTTAAAACCATGAGACAGATCCATATGTACTGACCTAAAAAGATGTCCAAGATACACTGCTAAGTTTAAAAAAGAAAAAAAACAATTTGCAAAATGCTACAATCTTTTATATAAGTATTTTAAAAGTTGGTGAAGAAAATGCATGGAAAAATGCCATCTGGAGTATTCCCCAGCAACTGACAGTGGTTGGGATGAGACTGTAGGAATTTTCCCTTTTTACATTATAAATAATTCTATAATGTTTGGATGTTTATGGTAAGATATATTGCTTTTGAATTCCAAAGAAACAAAGAGATAAAAAACAAGTTTTAATGGACAGTCCTATTCAGGCAGGTATTTGCGATTTCCTAACGGGATATAAAGCTTTTTCATAGCATATTGATTCTATTGTTATGTTTCCATAAAAACAAGAGAGAACACCGATTGCTTAAATTTTTTTCTTATTTGTAAGCAATAAACCCGTTCTACTGATTTTTGAGTGTTTTCAAGTCAATAAGTTATTTTCCAGTTAGTACATACGCTCTTGGAAGAGAAGGATCATATTTTGGTTACCTCTGAGCAAACCAGAATCCGAGTTTGTCATGGAAGCATGTAAAGGCAAAATTCAACAACAAAAAATAGCTGCTGCCTTTATTGAGTTACTGCTATGCACCTCATTTAGTCGTCACAACAGCCCGATGGAGTAGGTAACATTGGTCCCCATTTTTCAGTTAAGTAGAGCAGGCAGAGCTGGGGTAAGCAACGTGCACAGAGGTATAAGTGGTAGAGTGGGGTTTTCAACTTTGTCTGTGAGTTCCTCTTCTGGAGTCCTCGTCAACCATTAAGCTAATTGCCTCCCTGTGGAGTAGATGGCTTGGATACAAGAGCTTTCTTCCTAATGCCCAAGTCTTGTTGGTCTCTAAGAGGTGTACCCAGAAAGTAAAGTCCGCAAGGCTTCAACAACTCTAATTGACACCAAACAATGAAAGTGCATGAAGACCTCCTACCACTGTTGGCAAAGCCTCATATGAAGATGGAGGAGTAATGTGCTTGTCTGGGGAAACAAATAGAGCAAAACGAAACATCAGTACAGTAAAGCCCGGGCTCCTATTTAACTTGGAGTTATACCAAGCATGTCCATGATTTCAAATATTTGGCTATGATTAAAACAGGAAATGGTATGAAAATATGTTTAGCTTAAAGCATGCGACTCATTCTGGAGGGGATAATAAACAGGGAATCTTTGACAACAGCAAATAAATCAGGACATGTAAATAGAAAGGCGGCCTTATGAGCCGTTTTATACCATCCACAGGCAGGAGAGGTAATCAGGATAGACATGGTAGAGCATTATAATCTTTACTACCAACATCTGTTATCAGAGTCATGGTAGAAGTAAACACGTGGAGAAAATAAAGCTGAAAGCCTACATACTCTTTCAGGAACCTTTATACCTGAGTTGGTGCATTGGATATAAACCAAGCAATATGCAAAGGGTATGTGCTGAGCTTCCTCTAGAGAGAATGCATAAATGTGCAAATGAACAATAAGGGATTGTTGAGGAGCAAGAACTCAACATTTTTACTGTAACAGTTAGACCACGTCCACTGAGAAGCTGTATTTTCCGTAGTGGAAACCTTGATGCATTGCACTACAAAGACACTCGACCAATGGAAATGAAGCCTGTTGGTATAGACGCACGTGAGTAAGGGTTGGCAAATTACTGGTTGAGCTGGCACCCGTAGTAGACATGTTGTGAAGACCGTGTTAAATGAAAGAGTTAAAATAAGCAGTGGCATTACTTCTGGTCACCAGAGAAAACATGTCCTCTTGGCAAGCGTGTATTTTTTCTCACTTGGTTTTCCTTCCAAACTCGGCCTAACCTCTCGTTCTTTGGGTCATCTCTTTTCCCTAAAGTCAAAAGAAAGAAAAACTTTTATTTTCTTTAACGACAGTTGTAGGGAAAACAAGTGAGGAATGATGGTTGAAGCTGTTCGGTAGTGGACGCGGAACCAGAGCTGGGCTGGTCAAGCGAGGCCCTGAGAGAGGCAGCTCCCTCCAGGCTGCACTCCAGGTGCTCTTACCTCACTCACCCCGTCCCGGGCCTGCATGCTCTGCTCCCGCTTCTGCCGTTGACAGGCTGTGCGACCTCACCAAGTTGTACCTGTTTCCTCCTCTCTAATGTGGTGGTAGGGGCTTGGAAACTACAGGATCACAAAGGCCACAGAGATTTTTATTTTTTTATATAAATAATACCTTCCATTTTGCTGATGAAAAGTCTTGAGTTGAATCTTTTCAACAGCTTTATTAAGATATAATTCACATAGCATGTATTTCACTTGTTTAAAGTATATGCTTCAATGGTTTTAGTATATTCACAGGGTTGTGTGACCATTGCCACAATCTAACTGTATAATATTTTCATCACCTTAAAAGAAACCACACACACATTGGTTTTCACTCCATGCCCCTACTTTTCCAGCACAAAGCAACCACTAATCTACTTTCTGTTTCTATAGATTTGCCTATTCTATAGATATTGCATGTAAATGGAGTCAGACAATATGTGGCCTTTTGTGTCTGGATGCTTTCACTTAGCATAACGTTTTCAAGGTTTACCCATGTTACAGCATGTATCACTACTTTGTTTTTATTGCCAAATAATGTTCCAGTGTATAGATACACCACATTTTGTTTATCCATTCATCAGTTGAGATACAGTTCCGTTTTGAGGATCTCCCAAACTGTTTTCCAAAGCAGCTCCACCATTTTACATTCCCACTAGCAATATATGAGGATTCCAATTTCTCTACACCCTCACCCACACTTGTTATTGCCTGTCTGTCTGGTTATAGTCATCCTAGTGGGTGTGAAGTGGAATCTCATTGTGGTTTTGATCTGCGTTTCCCTAATGATTACTGATGTTGAGCATTTTTTCATATACTTATTAGCCGTTTGTATATCTTCTTTGGAGAACTGTCTATTCAAATCCTTTGCCCATTTTTTAAATTAGGTTATCTTTTTATCATTGAGCTGTAAGAGTTCTTTATATATTCTAGATACATGTCTGTTATCAGATATACGATTTGCAAATATTTTCTCTCATTCTGTGGGTTGTCTTTTCACTTTCTTGATGACCTTATTTGCAACAGAAAAATTTTCAGTTTTAATGAAGTCTAATTATTTTTTTCTTTTGTCACTTGTGCTCTTGGTGACATATCTAAGGAACCAGTGCCTAACTCAAGGTCAGGAGGATTTACTCTTGTGTTTTCTTCTAAGAGTTTTATAGTTTCAGCTCTTACATTTAGGTCTGTGATCCATTTGAGTTCATTCAACTGAATTTTGAACTTTACAAAATGATGTTTTCTGGGGATTGGATTGATTTTTGTCCAATTTTTCAGATGGGATGTGGAACCAGTATATAACTAATTACTCCAGAGACTACCCCACAACACACCATCTGTCAAACTGCATCTTTCGTAGCAATCTTGTACACTGTAACTTGAGGCAAAATGAAGAGTCCTTACTGCTTTTTTAATCTTTGTTTAGTTTTTATGGGGTGGTGCCCTTTAGGTGGTGCTGTTGCATTTCCTCTTTTTTCTTTCTTGGTTTTGAAAAGGAGAGGATTTACATTCTGCTTTGGTAAGCCACATAATTTACTGGAGGAAAACATTACCCCAAAGTAGAAATCTAAAATATGGCATTTGGATGACTTTTACCTAATATTCCTTATCTAATTGAAATTCATAAAGACATTACCCAGTGAACATACTTTTCCAACTTGGTTACTTGTGCGCCTCAGCTATCAAATGAGCATGCCGGCTTCTGAGAACTGAGAGCCTAAATGGTTAAGATCTCCATGTGGAATTAATGATGATTTCCCCGCTCTTTCAACTTCCACGTGGCTAATTGAAAAGTAAAACTTTCAAGTGGTTAACTTCCTAAAGAGAAATGCATTCTTCATGTTGGCTGTTTGCAAAATGCCTCTTCTGTTAAGGAACCTGTGTACAGTTTTTACATCTCATTTCCTGGATTATCTTCTCTGTGCCAACTCACAGTGTGGGACATTAGGAAATGGTATGCCTTTTTTTTTGAACGACTTAAAAAATTCCCAGGAAGGTTTTTTTCCTCTCCAACTGCCTTCCCATTACGTTCTGCAGTCTACCAAGCTTGCCAGAACTCAGCAGGTAGCCCACATGGTATGCGTGTCTGTGTGAGAAAGCTCCCCTGATGTGGACAAGATGTTGGTTGTAAAATGAAGTCAACATCTTGTCCACAAGTGTGCAAAAATACAGTATGTCCGCAAGCACCAAGGCTGTAAAGAATATTTAGTTAAATATGGCTTACTAGAATGACTCTATTGTAAATGTGATGCAGAGATCAAAACTTCTAAATCTAGGGAAGAAAATCTATAGCCAGACTACCTGTTTTGCTTTGTACTTTTTCCTAAACACAAAACATCATAATATTCATGTTTGGTTTTTTTAATAAACTGGAGAGTCCCAAAGGAGGGTCTGGGAGAGACTTTACTGTAGATTATTTCCTACTGTGGAAGCAGTACTGCTGCTTTTCTGGTTGGGTCTGACCTTCTCAGTGCTTGAAGTATTGTCTTGTCAGCTAATGACTGTTTCTTATTTTTGCCTGCTCTGCCTGAACTCAAAATTATTATGCTGCATTGCATGTCTGTTTAGACTACGGACTGGATGTTATCCTTATTGAACCCACAACCGCTGACTTGAGAGCATTATAAAAAGCATTTGATCCTCTCTGGCCTGCTTTCACCAGGAACATTTTGGGCCACATGTAAAGACAAATCGTAAGAGTGAGAGTTTGAGCATGTTTACTTAAAAAAGTGAGGTTTCAAAAATGGAAGTGTTTGAAGGGAGCATTTAAGAACTTTGCTATATTTACATTTGCCTTGAATTATATTCAGTTTTGTATGTATTTCTCTTCCGCATTGGACTGTGAACTCCTTGAGGTGAGAGACTCAGATTTGTTTTAATATCTAACCTGTGATTACCCTAGAGCCAGCCCAATTAGGTACTCCGGTCAATGTTTGTGGAATTGAATTGTACTCATAGCTCCTGGAGCAGAAGCTATAAGCTAAGAACAGACAGGCAAGAAAAGATTGTGATGACTTTTCTTTTGGTATATTACTTAGGAGCTTATGTGATGAAGTTTTTCATTGTATTTCTTCTTCAAACTAAGGGTCTTCTTTGGAATTATAGCAGAAGCTTTTTTAGACAGCTGCCACCACCCCGTCAAAATTAAGGTATGATGTGAAAGAAAGAAGATGGAGTTTTGAGGGATGGAGATGGTATTTTTTTAAGATGATTATTTGGTCTCTGTTCTGCTTCTGTATTCCTGCTTTTTACCAAGTTAAAATGGAAGTGTGGATTTCTCTTGGCCCATGCCGTGGCCTTGCACTTTTTTCTATGCCTGTGAATCCACTTACTACTGGCCCTGATACCCACAGGGCTGGGAGGAGCTCCTCCTCAGCACATGGGAACAATACCAGGACCAGACTGTTGACTTTTGAGAGTGTTAGAAGTCTTTCAGTAGCATAACCACAGAATGCTAAACCAATCAAAAATGCCATCTTCCACTTAACGCACTTCCAATTTATGGGCAGCTCCAAACATAAATGGTTTGGATTTCAAACATCCATTTATAAATCAATTGGTTGGAAAATAATGCACTTTCCGTAGAAACAGCGTTACACGTGGTGACCAGAGTCCCAGGTTAGCCCACAAAAGCTCATCCAACTGTAATGGAGCTGGAATTTTGTATACGTGAGATAAACAAATGAAGAAAACAATGCCATGTTAATGAGTAAATGAGGACTTACGTAGCTGATTGTTTGTGTTGAATGTTATTGATGGTCTAAAAATATTTTAATTAGAAGAGAGAGGGAAGTAAATGGAAATGTTTGTGGAGATTTTTAAAATAAACTCTAGGAATAGTAAGGAAAGGAAGGAGAGAGATTATGAATAGTCCGACCTAGGAAGCAAGAGGGAAAAAAGAGGAAAGGCGTAAATAAGGAAATGAATGTAAGCATAAAAAAAAATTGTAAAACACTCTTCCCCAGAGAAGTTATCTGAGCTGTGAAGAATGAGAGACAGTAAAGGCAAGTTTTTGAATCGTCCCCTGGCAATAAGTGAATAAAGGCATTTCTTCCTAAGATTTCAAAGGCCCCCATGGTGTTCATTTATTCTTACGCCAGAATGGGTGTGGGAGTTTTTGAAGGTTTCTATAAGTGAAGAGCATAGTATTATGAACTTAGGAAAAAATAATTCTGTCAAAAGATTGGATGTTTATGACATATCTCTTTCTTTGGTTGGTACTTACTCATTTAAGAATTTTTCACATTTATAATAGAAGGAAATGTTGCTTAATGGATTTTGGAGTCAGACAGGCCTGGGTTTGAATCCCAGATCACTATATAGGACCTGGGTCACTGTGGACATCTTGACATCTCTGAGCCCACTTTCCTTTACTGGAAAATAGAAATAACAATACCCACATCACAGGGTTGTTGAGTCTGTCCTGGTAACATTTGTAAAGTGCCTCCTGGCCTGCCTGGTAAAATGCTCAGTGAATGACAGCCATTATTCCCAGATCTTATAGATGAGATGTGTACATCTCTGGCTCAGCCCATTCATATTTATACAGAATATCAAAAACATTATCAGCATAAAGAAGAATAAAAAACTTTTAATGTAGGTTAGTATGTTAACTTCAAAGCTGGAAGAAAAGAATCTTATTTCCTAGTAGTCTACCAGATCACCACATATTTAAATGGTTCTAAAGTCATTCAACTTACAGGTTTGCAGGAGAGTGATTGAGGAGTCTTATTAAATATGTCATCACTGAGTTCATTTGCACATCGTGAAAGACCGTTTTTCATCTTTGGTCTTGATTTACTTCTAGCCATAGCTATTTAAAGAAAAGATGAGTTTGCAGTAAATGGATACACATTACAGTGGTTTGGGATAAACCATGTTTAACTAAAACCTTCATTTTTAAAGTCTTCCTCTTAGTCTGTATATTTCATGTTGGGAATCATAAGTTTGGTTTGGCATTTCAGGCTGATTTCAGAGATGAATAAGAACATAACATGTGCCCTCTCTCCCACCTGCGTCTGCATTATAGATGATGGTATCTCTGATTTTACATAGCAAAAGTCATTGTCAATTACTACATAATGATGTGGCCTATCAAACACCAGCGTTTTTCTCAACTGTGACTGGTCATAGATCTGAGATTATGCAACATCAGACAGCATTCTAATTATCCATGGACTGACGTAACCCATGCATCATCTTATCTAGGGCGGGCCTTGAGAACAGTTGGGGAAAACGTCTTGGGGAACTAACTGCCTAGTTCCCTCCAATTCCAAATGGCCTTCCAAACCTTGGGTTTTTCTTTCTCTTCCTTTCTCACTCTCCATACCCATGGCACTCTTCTCTGTCATTGCCCCCTTTACCCTAGGCTTGTTGCCCACCCTCCCCACCCCCCTTTTTTTTTAAATCACAGTAGCCCATGCTTTTAGTGCCTCAAATGAGTCTCTGCTCAGGACTCAGGCCGTGGTGACTCAGGGAGAGTTCTTCCCAAGCACGTCCAAGCAAGAGTATCCCAAATCTGTCTCCCCCCACAAGCAGAGTTTACTCATGTAATGTGATAATGTGTTTTTCTTTTTTTTTTTTTATTCATATATTTTTGTGTGTGTGTGAGGAGGACTAGCCCTGAGCTAACATCTGATGCCAATCCTCCCCTTTTTTCTTGAGGAAGAGTGGCCCTGAGCTAACATCTGTGCCCATCTTCCTCCACTTTATATGGGACGCCGCCACAGTATGGCTTGCCAAGCGGTGCGTCAGTGCGCGCCCAGGATCCGAACCTGCGAACCCTGGGCCACTGCAGCGGAGCGCGCGCACTTGACCACTTGTGCCATCGAGCCGGCCCCTGTTTTTCTTTTTTAAAATACAAATTTTAAAAAATGGTTTTAAAGTTAGATAGTTTTTGTTCCTCTACACCAGGGACCAGCAAACTATGGCTTGTAAGCCATATCTGGCCCTCCCCTTGTTTTTGTAAATAAAGTTTTATTGGAATGCAGCCACACCCATTCGTTTAGGAATCCTCTGTGGCTTCTTTCACACTGTCAGAAGATTTAAGTAGTTGCAACAGAGACAATTTGGCCTACAAAGCCTAAAATATGTACTATCTGGCCCTTTATAGGAACAGTTTACAGACTCATGCCCTATATCTAATCTCATTGTAGATGGCTTTCCAGAAGACAAAGATTTAGTACTGCACTGAGAAATTCTCCTTTGCCACAAACCTGCCAAAGGAACAGTAGACAAAGTCATTTAATCTCTTAGGTCAAGTTTCACTTTCTGTAAAGATGTGATTTGTTTTTCTGAGAGCAAAGTGATGGAAAAACTTCAGATTACTTCAGTTTGTATATTATTTGAGGATTCTGAGATGCTAGCATTAGAGGTAAGGTCACTGCCCTGGTTATGACTGTGTTCATATTTAGCATATGCTTTCAATTTATAGGAGAAAATTAGTTGCAATATTTGTTTTACAGTGGTAAGATATAAACACATCTTGAAAGAATAAGTATAGAACATAGATTAATATGAACATTTTCTTAGTGGTAGAGCGAATATCTACAGTTTTGAGTTCTTATGCAAGCATCTGAAAAAACTATTAAACCATTTTTTTATGAAGAAAAGTTTGATCTTCCTTTTTCTTTATATCTCAAAACCAACAGAATTATCATAAAGTGAACATATTTATATTATTTACATTTTTGTATCACTGTAAATGTGCCATTTTTCATTAACATTGGTGTGACCACTTGCAGTGAGTTCTTCTTGGGAGAAATGGAGGACAAGTCTGGAATGTTCCAGGGGCTACCCAGGAGGGCAGATGTCAGGCTTGCAATAACATTTTCTCTCTTGTTCTTCTTCATGGCCACTTTCTTTACCATTTTCATATAAGATACATTTTAGTATAACTTTGTTTTGATCAAAGAGTAATACATGTTCATTATAAAAAATGTAGAAAATATGGAAAAATGCACCTAGAAGGAACGATTCCTATAATCTCACCACCCAGAGATAGCCAATGTTGATGTGTTGGCATATGTCTTTCCAGGCTTTTTTTCATATATATTATATGCATTTTTAAAAACTGCTATTACACTTTCTTGGGAATAATAACAATACTGCCATTTATTGAATATTTGGTTTGTCTATGCGCTTTGCTAAGGCTTGATCTTGTCAAAAACCAAACTCTGCGTACTGAATAAAACAAAGCAGAAAGATGAGTTTATGGCAGGCTTTCAACCTACAAGCCAGGGAACTCAAGGCTATGGGAGCAATGAGTTCAGAGTTGCTCATAGATTGAAGGATTTTTATGGGATAAATACGGAAGTTATTTGACTTTTTCAGCTGATTGGTTGCCTAGTGGTCTTTCTTATTTGAATCAGAGTAGCTGAGTCAGGGGAACAAGGAAGTCCGGAGATGGTGTGAACAGAGTTGGTATTTGAGGACTGGCTGGTGTCCTCTGCTGACTTCTGAGAAGAGCTATAAATTCCTGTAAGGTTAGGTAAAGTTTCCTTTATGCACCTGCATTGACTATCTTCTTTTTATCCCTGATGTAAGTGACTCCATTTTCATTTGGTTCTACAGTCTCATTTAAACTTATAGCATCTCTCTGGGGTGCAGGTTTTGCAAACCTCATTTTACTCCTGAGAAACTAGGACACAAGAGGTTAAATCATTTCTCCAGGGTCACACAGCTCACACCTAATCTCACTCTTTGACACTGTATTCTCCTGTCTACAAATTTTTGCTTGTAGACAATAAGCTAGTGTTTGAAACTGGCAAGCTAAAGAACGTCTTTGTGGTTAGTGTAGTATTTAGTAAAAGTGGTACTTCTGCAGTATACCCTGTAGTGAGTGTTTTCGCCGAAGATTCCAGAATGACCCTCACTTCCTGCTGGGAGCCTGGATCTCCTCCACATGGGTACTGGACACACTCCCTGGCCTGCCAGCCACCAGAGTTTTCAGGGTGGCTGCCTCTTCTGCTCCCTCCCCCTGCTGGCCACAGCACATCATATGCTGGTCATCCCACAGGCCACCGGGCAATGCCTGGCTGCCCACTGGAGCCACCCTACCCTAAATCACAGAGAAATATTCTACCCACTACATAAATCATAAAACAAAATGTAGCAGCTCCTCTAAAGGAGTAGGCTCCTAGAAGAGTGCTTTATTTACAAGTTTTGAAGAGTTCAGAGGGAGAAGTTGCTTAGAATACTTTCAGTAGCAAGAAAACTGTGCTGCCGGTTTAAATCAAATCTTGAACACCCCCCGACCCTTGCCCGTACTTTAGATTTAGAGCCTTCTGGTGAACACTGTCCCTGCCCTTGTGTTGCTAACTGCCATGTGCTCTGTTAAAAGGCTGTAACTCAAAGATAGTTAAGGAAGGTAGTTGCACAACTCTAGGGAAGGTGCTAGCAAAGAGCAAAGGAAAGAATTAGTGTACTTTAGAGCATACTAAATTGGAATTTAACAAAAGCAAGCTTTAACAATTCTGGTTTCTGCTGTACTGGAAGGTAAATCTAAGATCGACTGCGACATTCTTTAGTGAGAGTCATAAAAGGCCTTGCCTGCAACTGGCTTTCCACTGGGAAACCTAATAAAAATTTGTTAATGCATTGTGATTCAAAATTACTATGAAAGTTAAGAATAATAAAGCAGAACCTAAATAAAGTGCTATTAACTCTGTTTATATCTGCATTAGGCTTAAGCTACGCTGGCAATTACGTGTTTTTACTTTTCATTGTTCAACAGTTTCAAATGTACCAGAAAATGCTGGCCAAAGACTGTTGCCTAACTGAAACCAGATAGGTCCAGACTTCCAAAAGCTAAGAGAAGAAAATAAATCCCTCTGTTGAAAATAATCTGAACATTTTAAGTATAGCATTCACATACTATTTGACACAATTTGGTAGAAGTCTGTGTTGCTTTTCAGTAAATTATGATTAAATAAATACAAATGAACTATTCAGATAATACGCAAACCTGTTGACACAAAGTTATATGACCTTATTGTTGCATGTAGGCCTTGTAGATTCAATTATTATTCCATTTTATCAATAACATGTAACATGAGAAGTTTTCATTGTAGGGTCCCTGAAAATTGATTCCAGGGAAGAAACTCTTACTTCCAGAATTGGTTCTAACCTTCTTGTAGAATACTAATTAGCATTTGGCATGATTTAAAGGGTGCTGAGGACCCATTACCCAAATAGTGTTCCCAAATCCACCATTATGAATTATTCCTTTTTGTTATCTCTCGCCATAGTTGTTTTTTTTTTTTTTTTTAATGCAGATACTCTTGTGAGAATGTTATTTCAACAAGAAATATGGACTGATGACGCTACAGTCCCTGCCCTCAGCCGGCTTATAGTTTAGTTGAGGAAAAAAAAAAGGCATTAAAATTTCACTACTTGTAGAAGGCAGTATGTGGTACTATGATAATAAAAATACTGTAGTATATTTGTTGAGCACTTTTTATATGTATATATGTGTGTATGCATATGTCAGACACTGTTCTAAGCACTTTAGGTCTATTATCCCATTTAACGCTTACAACAGTCCTATAAGGAAGGTACTATTACCTCTATTTTACAAATGAAGACACTAAGACACGAGATGTTGAGAAACTTGCCCATGGCTGCACAGAGAGTAGACAGTCAAGCTGGGATTCAAAACACAACAGAATGGGGCCCATGCTCCATTTAACGTGTCTCTAAAGGACCCTCCTAATAGTGAGAGCTTCATTGTTCATTTCTATAAATACTATGAATAGAAGTTCAGAGGAAAGCATTGGGGTAGGGACTCCACAAGGAATTCTCAACTGAGCAGGAGAGACCTGCTGCTGCTGTGTCTGGGAACCTTAGGAAACTCAGAAGAAGGAGCTGGAGCAGCCTCTGGATCTCCTGGTGCAGCCTCAGCTACATCATAGACCCATACACTTTTGAGTACTGGGGGGAGGGAGTCAGATTCCCAGTTATTCTCTTTGTCCTGACTCCCTCAACTTCTAGGAGACCTTGGGAATTATCTGAATCAGTTAACAGAATAATCCACCCAAGTCTTTGACCCTGGCAACACCATGAAGATGAAAGGGAGAAGTGTGTCCATTATACAATGAAGACCTCCCTGGGGAGACATCCTGTCCCCCAAGAACCCACAATGGTGTGGTCTAACGCCCTAAAGAAGAGAGCAAGGCTGCTGTTCCCTTGATATGAATGCTGTTGATACGTAGCCCCTTCTGGAAAACCCACTTTTTGGTGCCTCCTGCCACTAAGCCTGGACTCCACTGCATCTCCAGTTCCCAGCATGGAGTGGACTGGGAAGAGCACCAGCCTGGAGGGATTCTTGGAACTCCCTGTCCAAAAGCACTAGCTTTTACCCATTCTGTGCCTCAGTCTCCTTGTCTGTAAAATGGGTCTTGTAACACTTTCCCTAACTACATCACTGACTTTGTCATGAGGATCATGAAATCTTTATCTGTATTGACAAATATTTGTGGAATTCCTAATATGTACAAGGTTATAAATGAGTTATGACAACAAAATAGGCTAGAGTGCTGATATAGTGATATCTCTCAATTTTTCCAATTTTGGAAAATCCCAGCTTGACCATGTACTCTCTGTGCAGCCAAGGGCAATTTTTCCAATAGTTGGTAGAGCACCCACATGTTCTATTAGCAGAAAGTCAGGCTTTCTTCTTAACATACACAGATTGTTCAAGAACCCAGTGGTTGCTCAGTCCAAAGGGTTCGTCTCCTCTTCAGATGCCAAGGAGAAAGAGGAAGCCAGGTTCTGAGCAGTTCTCTTCTGCCATCTTTCTTGCACAGTGCTGCTGTTGCAGGTGTGTCCTGCAGTTCCCGGGACAGATCTTCTATTAGGGTGAGATTGTGGGTTGAGTCATGGCCCACACCAAGGGACAGCCCCATGTGAGACTCCAATCACAGCTCTCTTCATAATCCTAGTTTGAGCTCTTGTTCCTGTCAAAGCCAAGTGCTATGTCCAGAAAGCTGGATACAGAGGTGCTTCTAACAGTCGCATGCTGTTCCAAACCAGCCCTCCTTTCCATCTTGAGCCTGGGTCACCTGCACATACTCTTCCTGCCCTAGTGGTGACTTCACTCCCCTTTGGGACTCTCTTATCACACATGCAGAGTGGTTCACTTCCTCCCCAGCATTCAGCTCCATATGCCTCAGGGGGTTGTCCAGGCTGGCTATGGTGAGGTTTCCAAAGTTTCTAGTACACCCTTCCTCATAAGTGAAATTCTGTGTATATGTATATATGTATGTGTATATATATGTGTGTGTACATACACACATACATATTAGGTTGTAAAGACATCAAGTGTCTTGCCCGGCAGAAAGATGATCTGTGTCTAGGTGACCTCAACAGAGACTCCTAGATGTAGAAGAGACTATAATGATTTTTAGGGACTCCTCTGATAGGCATTTTGCATACTCTCTGCCACACACATACACCAGAATGTATCCATCCAAATGAGTTTTGTCCTTTAAAAGTGTCACCTTGGGAGATATTTGCAGGTGTGTTTCAATGATTCTCCCATTGCTCAAAACAGGTTTGCAGCAGTTCTTTTGGAATGGCCTTCAAAGGCAATTTCCAATCCGAATACGAGGTTTAGACTCATATTTACCCACACTTTGTTTCGCCCTTTTGGGTGTGTTTTGCTGTGTGCGTTTTACTCTTAGGGGTGTCGGGGGCTGAATCACCCACCTTATTCTCCAAGCTTGATTAGAAATGGCCTTTGACTCCTCAGTGATAAAGCATTGCTATCTTCAGTGATATTCCACAGAATTCCAGGTATTTTCCAAAGTTGTTTTCAAGAGGAAGCCTAAAATATTTCTGAGTAATGAAATGGCAGCATAGTGGAATAGGTCCATACAGCCACCTAGGATGGCAGCATTAAAGAGTAGAGCCCTATCTTTTTATATGTGTTCTGGCATTTGTCTTAAAATCAGTCTGATTACAGACATCCTGTTGTTGGTGAAGTACTGTGTTCATGGTGGGTGGTGGTGGTGTTTGTGTCATAAGCGATTCTAGGTTTGTGCTTACTTAGAGCTAAACTCGTTGTTGTCTTAGCGAAAAACAAGTTAAAGCGGCTTATACAGGTTTGCCCGGAGAAAGCATGTGGTACCTTACTGGCTTTGTGAAAACGAGAAGAAACTTTTAACAGCATCCGTTTTTCTAGGTACCTTCATGTGAGAGCAAATTGAAATGACATTAGTTGCCTTCTTGCCTGCTTCTGTTATCGGATGACACAGTCGTCTAAATAATCATTTAAAAAATCGCCTCTCTTCTTGGCTTTCCCAAAGGAAAAAGCTTTAGAAGGATGAAAATGTACTTCACAGGTGCTAATTCATTCTTTTCTCATTCGCTTAACTTTCATGAGAGATTTTTTAAATGTCTTTATGCTCTTACTTATTATAGGGAAAAATCCATAAAATGTTCAGTTTCTGAAATACCTAATTGTCAGACCATTTCTGAGTCTGGCTGCAGGCAAATTGTGGGCAGTGTGATTGAGGGCCTATTAAGGCTATGAAATAGCTACCTGGACAGATAGTGATAATGACCCAGAACAGTCCCACCCTCCCACCCCCGTCCAACAAGAGTGAGGTGGAGGAGGAGGCATTTCTCAGGCCCAGGAATAAAGCCCACTCGTAAGTTGTGGGTGAATTTTAAACAACACTCTGGACCCAAACTGATTCATTTCTTTCTGTTTCTTGCATTAACCCTGGACTAGCCCATCCCTGCCAGATGTCTTGCATTTTACATCTTCTTCCCTCAGTCTCCTGGTGCTCAAAAATTGGTATAGTGCTTTCTCAGATTTAAATTCAACCACTAAATCATGTCACTGTGGTGTTAATTTCCTTCCCTGTGCTGAGGATATGCAGATAGGCTTGGCTTAATCCTCATCACCTGTCCTCTCCTAGTGGGCCAAGTCTGCACGCGGCACAGGGCTTGGGGGCCGCCGGGGAGCAGGGGCAGGAGGAATGACTGTAAATGTTGGCGGCGCCAGGCCCGGTCGCGCTCCCGTTGTTGGCAGCCCAACATCTGCTGAGAAGCGTGCAGTTCCCTCAAGTCGGCCGCAGCCTCCCAGTGGGAGATAAGCCCAGTGACGGAGGCTGAGCCTGGCAGCCGGATTCCAGGCCTGGTGGAATAATGTCTGACATTCAACTCTGTGAGATGGGGATGGCGTGTGTGGAGATGATTCCATAGACGCCAGCAGCTGTCCTATTTTAACTTTGGCTGTTGACAGTTCACGCTGGGAGCACTTATTTCTGAACTCAACAAAGCTGGAAACTCAATGTTTTAATTTTGGGTTTTCATTTGGAAGAGTCGTTTTACTGGAACCAAAACCTTTGCTGACATGACCGTAAGAACATACTGGTCTTGTCTACACCACTGAGTAAAGGAGAGGAGAAAAACCTCCAACACCGAACGTGTGTCCTTGGGAAAAGCAGCAGTCAGATATGTCACACAAACACAGAATGCACAGTTGGTTAGTTAGACCATTGCCAGAATCCCCAGGGAACCTCTGAGAATCATCTAGAGGTTTGCTGCAAACAACTGTAGCCTTGGTCCTTGCCCCAGACCACCGCCTCCTCTTAACTCCCTATATAGGTCTTTCAAAAAGATCCCATAAACTGATTAAAAGTCCTGAGGAAGGAAATTTTAGCATATACAGTATCAGGTTCTTTTTCATCATCATATCACTTCCCATTTATTCTACATATCCTGGCTTCCAGGCGAGTGTAGACAGTACTGTTTTCCCGCCAGGGAGAGGAACTTTGAGGAGACGGCCCCCACCCCTGTGAGAATTGTTAGAAGTGTGTATCTCTGAGTGCTCCAGGGGGTATATGAATTATCTGGCATAGATTAAACTCATTAAAAGGAAATATTTTGGTCAAGTGCTTCCTCTTTTAAATTAATACTCTCTTCACTATTATGAAAAAAAAATCACCCACTATTAAAAGTTGATAGTACTTTTGCTGACTTGAAAATAGTATGAAAAAATTTCCTATTAAAAGTTGTTGGTTATTTTGCTGACTTTAAGAATATTTTATAACCAACATAAAATATGGTTCAAAAAGTACTGTCTAAATGGAAACAAGAGCTTGTTTTATTTTGTTCTGTCTTCAGCACACTTCCTCGTTTTTATCTTTACATATGGATTTCTTTTGGTAATTATTTATATCTGCTCCATCCAAAAAGTTTAAAACACAATATAAAATACCCTGTAAAAATTTACACTAAGTTCCCTAAAACACTTGAGAAATTCACTGAATTATGCTAGGCATACGCTTCATTCATTAGAATGAAAACTTGGCTGACAAAATTAAGGCATTTGTCTGCATAACTAACTTCTAGTTTCTTCTTCCCCATATCTCGGCCTCTAAAGCCCAGATGTGCTTGCAAATTGCATGAACCATTCAGAGCCCCGTAGTCTTCAAGGGTAATCTTAAGAATTATTGTGATGATGATGATGGTATTGTCCCTAACACTGCAGTGCATTATGGCGAGTTCCTAGGGGCCTACAGAAATTTTTATATCAAGGCAGCATGCCTTAAATGAGTTGACAAAAGTGTTATTTTTTTAGTGAGTCTTTTGGGAGAGTCATTGTCAGCCTGCCCTTATGACAACCATCTTTCCAATGAGATCTGATATACGCAGTTTTGACCATTATGATTCCCCCATACATGGCCGCGCTATGAAAAGTCATCCTTGTAAGCGCCTCTACAACTTCTGGCCTGCAGAGGGCTCTATAATACCGTGTTTTCCTAGCCCACACTTGGAAAAAGCAGAAAGCCGTACTTGCTGGAAGGGGGAAGGGGAAGCGCAGAGGCTTTATAATGCTCCCACAGTCAGTCTGGTCACAGTCTGGTAAACAGACTGGGAATTGTGGGCAAAGTCCTTTTCCTTGGGTTTCGTACCAAGCATGAGATCGGATGACTCTGTCGGACTCATTACTTTAATAGCCTAGAGCTAGTTCACATAGCAGCGGGAGTCCACCAAAAAGGCATTTCATTATGGAAACCGAAACTGGTACGTTGTAACTGCCGGTTAGTAGTAGTCAGATTTTTTCCAGTATTTCAAGTAATTTATAAAGCGTTTACACACATAAATAGAAAGCTTTAAATGCTGATATTCCATAAAAAGTAAATAAAATATATTTTTGTGCATTAAGACTTAATTAAGTGGCATGATTTCATGCCACAAATTTAAAACGGGTGGGTGAGACTTGCCAACATTACTACAGCTGTGTTTTACATTAGGAAATTAATTAAAACAGTCATTTATGCTTTTTTCCACTTACAGGTATTTAGACCTCTCCATATTACACCATCTCTTTTCTCTTCAATCATTATATTATGGTCATCTATCTTAGCAGGCTGTATCTTATTCTGTTATTGTAGAAGAGTAAGGGGGGATGTTAATCTAATGAAAAATTTGTCCTGTGCTACTGAGGCAGATCAAACAGGGCTGAAGGCACTTCCTGCTGACTGCGGAAGAGGGGCGCCTTTGTATTTATTCACATGCCCCCTCCTTTTTTCCCATCTTAGCAGAATTTCATTTTATATTTCATTAGAACAGTTTTGTGGTTTTTTTCTGGTGTCAGGAAGGGAAGCAAAGGAAAGCAGAAAAATATTTGACATGCCATGTGACACATCATCATTTAAACTTAGCTGTTATGTGAGACCTTATTTTTGAAGCAGACCTGCTTATACAGTTCAGTTATGGAATGTGCTAAACCTAAAGCAAATTAAAACATGCCCACGTGGATGGTTGATATGCAGTTTGCTGTTCAAATAAATATTGTCCTGATTTTATATATCAGAGCTAAATAATGACTCCCTTGAGATATCAAGAACAAATCGATCACTGTACTTATTTACTGCAGTTATTTATATTAACAACTGTAAAGAAATTATTACTTGATGAAGTTTTAATGATGTAAGTAATTTGCTCCCCAAGAGGCATCAGTTTCCAAATGAGGCTGAAGTTTTGAAAAAGCTAAGGACTCAGTGTACGGAAACATTACCATAACGTCGTTACTCTTGGATGTAATTTACAGTGATGTGGACTAGTCTTCGGTCAGGGCCAGGAGCTCTTGGTTTGTCAAGCACCAAGAGTATTTCCCTTAAGGCGTTCACACCTGTGAGACATCCATTTGCTTGGATTTTAAGGGTGGCAGTCAAGGAGGATTCTAAGGGGCAAGCAGTTACACAACTTGGACACAGAGTAAACTCAAGTATTGGAAAGAAGGGAGAATTTCCCTCTATATACATTGTCATTAGTGGTATTTAGAGTTAGAGCCTGTTTCCAACTTGTATTTCTTGAATTGATTAGCTGCTTTTAATCATAGAATGTAGCCTCATGCTTGTTCTATCTAGCACTGGTAGTTACATTTTTGACAATGAAACATGCTGCTACAGTGCTTTAAGATGTTATTGACGTGTTTGCATCTTGAAGACTCTAAGCTCAGTGGTTCTCAAACCAGCAGCATCAGCATCACCTGGGAATTTGTTAGAAATACAAATTCTTAGGTGTCCCCCAGACCTACTAAATCCATTTAATTTTGAAAAATTAAATAATAGATTTTTCCAACTCTCATCATGGGTTTGGACATGATTGACTTATGATCTTTATTTGTTATTGGTTTATCTCCCCCAATTTTCCCATTTTAGATCCTATTCACAACTTGGGGCCAGGTCCCAAATATTTCTCTCTCCTGTGAGAGCTGAAAAATTGTAATGCTGCAAAGGATAACTTTATATCCCCTCCTGATGGGATAGTCTACCCACCTGTGTTGAGTATTTCAAGTTGCCCATTACTAGGATCTGTTTCAGTACTTCCTCCATCATTTGCTAAGCAGATTACCTTCAGTCAGCCTCTTAACATCTGCTTTTAAGAACTGTAATGCTTTGCATGCTTGAAAGCAAAAGTCTGAAGACAGAGGGCTGAGCCCAGGTGACAAAAAGTCCCAAATTTTTCATGTACTAAGCAGATTACCTTCAGTCAGCCTCTTAACATCTGCTTTTAAGAACTGTAATGCTTTGCATGCTTGAAAGCAAAAGTCAGAAGACAGAGGGCTGAGCCCAGGTGACAAAAAGTCCCAAATTTTTCCCAAATTCAGATTATTGATATTAATGAAACTTGAAACATGCTTGAGCATTCCTTTTCAACAATGTCCTTTCCCGCATTTAAGCAGAAATTTGATATAAGCTCACCACATTTTATTTTAAATCCCACTAGCTAATTTCTCCCCCTAAATTATCACCTCTGTTTTCTCTTTCACTTCTTAGTTCATTTTGGGAAGATAAAGTAAACAGGCCAATATATAGTCAGAATTGTTCAGAGAAGTGGAAATTTCTCCATAGGTAGTAAAAATTGAAGCAATTAATGAAGCAACTCTGCTCTCAAATTTCCAGTATAACTCTGCAGGCAGTATGTGCTCAATAACTGCCTGATCCATGCAAATAATACATGGAAAAGTTCAAATACTGTAAACTATTGACAGCTCCATTCTATCTCTAAGCTACTAATTTCCCTCCTTTGTTCAAGAGGATACAAAGATGTCTGTGACATGATCTCTGCTCTCTAAAAGTCTCCAATCTAATCAGTGAAGTGATATTAATAAAAATGGGCCATTATAAAATAACCAAGTACTGAAACTTCTGATTTTCTTATAGTTGGAATTGGTGTCCACACAAGATAAATGTTGGCCAGAGTGATGATGAAAATGTAACTTGAGCCAGGGCTAAAGGATCACTAGGAATTTTTAAAAAGGGATGTTTGAGCTAAAAAGAAAAAACTAATTTAAATGCAGTATAAAAATTGTATATACTTTATGCTAGTCAGGAAGGGCTTGAGTATACTGCTGTAACAAATAATCTCCAAATCTCAATGACTTAACTAAAGTTTATTTTTTGCTCACTGTACATGTCCAAAGTGGCTCATGAGAAATGCTCTGCTCATTTTAGTCACTCAGGAACCTGGTCTGATAAAGGCTTTATCTTGACCCACGTTCTGTAATCATTACAGCAAGAGGAAGTGTCACTGTGACCCACCATTGCCATGCATATTTCACTAGCCTAATCAAGTCACATGGCCATGCCCTATCGTGTGCCCAGAAACTGGAGAGCCAGAAATACTTAGGAAACAGCATCAATGACTGCCACATCTTTCTGTGTAATCTTGAGAAAGAATACAACACTTGGCATCTCCAGTTAAATAAAACTCTCTCTTACGCAAGCTGATCATAGCTTGATAATCTCTAGTTTACCTTTTAGGGATTCTAAAATAGTTTGCTTGGTTTCAGCTTCCATCTAGAAAACTGGCAATACAGATTGCTAGTCTTCTTCAAGCTCCCCACCTGCAAGTACTCTGACCAGTCTTTCAACAGACTCGTATGTTCTATAAAGAGCGTGTGTAGCTGCCGTTGCTGGTTTCCACCCAAAATTATCCCTCCCATTCTTATTTGCGGGAAGGGCCCCAGGTTTGTTCAGGTGATAAATCTTGAATAGTCTAAGCTCAGTGGTTCTCAAATCAACAGCATTAGCACCACCTGGGAGCTTGTTAGAAATACAAATTCTTAGGTTCCATCTAGACCTGAATCAGAAACTTTGATCTAAGCTAATGGTGGCAATTCATTCTCCTTGCCACTGATTGATGTAAGGTTAATATTGTGATGCAGATCTGGCCAATGAAACATGAGGGGAAATATGCTAGGTTGGAAGGTGGGGGAGGAGCTCTGGAAAAGGTCCTCATGTCTTTAAAAAAGATTGTCTCCATGAAAAGATGTGATGACAGGAGATGCTGCAGCCTTCTTACAACCAGGAGATGAGCATACAACGTGCTAGGGATGATAAAACAAAAAGAAGGAACTTGAGTCCTGGGTGCTACTGAATTAACTAACCATCCTGGAACCACCCTTGATCCAACATTTTTGTGGGTAATAAATTCTGTATTAATGATGTGACTTGCAGCAAAAGCATCCCAGCTGTGGAACAAAAGTTCCACTATATTTCCCAGCGGTGTTCTCCCTGCTTTGCCACGGTTCTCGGGAGGCATCTCGTCTTTGGGGATCAGAGAGACCTGAATCACTGCCCTCTGCTAGTTTCCTCTGCTCTGAGACCCCCTTTGGCTGTGCAAGTAGCACTTTCTGTGAGCTCATTGATTCTCCAGCTGTATACAACTCATATATCAAAGCTTTCCTCTTTTGTACTCTACACAATCAGCTCAGTGTTAGGGAGAGCTCCAGATTTAAAAAAGGATATTTAATGAGCTCAAATGTGTTGTCCAGGCCCCACTCCCTCAATTCTAGAGCATCAGTGGACAGATCTCTGCTCACACCCCTGCATAGCCAGGCCTTCCTTAGAACAGGCTTAAGAATACATCACCAAGTCAACTATGAAACCTAGAACAATGACATAGTCATTAACTTATAAATTGGCCTCTTTGCAAGTAGATCTACATGTGTTCCGAGGGTCAGATGAGCCTTAAAGGACTATTTTAAGGCTGTTCAAAACCCATCACAGGATCTTAGTATATTTTAAAAGAAGGTATGTAATAAAGCAAGAGGCCCTCTGTGTCCAACTTAACAATACTAGAAAAACCCCTAAGTGAATCCATTTCTTCCTATCCAAGTAATTAAAGTGACGTTCTCACAGCCAGCACATCCTCCAAACACCATCTAATATCAAGACTCTTTGCCTTATGTCTGCCCCAACACACTCATGCCTGTGTGCAACTCACTTATGGAGGAATAGCTTTTTATTATCCCTTGCCAGCCAAAGTCCTTTTGGTATATTTTAAAACTTCATCTCATCCTTTCCCTGTTGAGAATCACTGACGTATTGACGTATTGATTGCTTTTTCGTTTCTGTAGATATTGGTTTTTCTACCTTGAAAGTTCTCCAAATTGGAGGAAGGCTTATTTGGATATTCTCAGAAAGCAAGGCCATCTGGCACACAGTAGGCATCTAATAAATATTTGTTGAGTAAGTGTTGTTGAAGTTTTGTATGTCTAGGCAAAGCGTAGGAAATTCAAGCGCTTAAGAAGATCAGAGGAATGACGTAAATGCGCGGAGCTGGCTTTGTACTAGAGAAACAGGGCATGAATTTGAGAGCCCATGCCCCTTACGGGAGACAGGATGCTGATCTGCTTCCAGCTCATTGTTGCTGGGTAAGAATTTGGGCCCGGTGATGCCAGGGCTGCTGAGTTTTCGAAAGAATCTGAAAGTCTGGATTGTCATGTGAAATCTCATTTTGTAATCTCTGGTCAGCATTCTGTAGGCCATCAATTTGTGATCTCTGGCCCAGATCCTAATATAACTACTAAAACTTTTTAATTGAATTTCAGCTCTCCTAGATAGAGATGTTACATGTTACCTATAAGATTAAGTTGTGAATCTCTTTCCCATGAAGGTAACAGGCAAGAAATCTTTTATATCAAAAATGTCATTGTTGATGTGGAGCTCTGCAAACCCAAGATGTTACTTAATGTCTCTTAGTGTGAAATGAAACTCTTCTCTGAAATATGCAGATAAATAGGAAAATATTTGATAAGAACTTAAAATGTCCCCAAAATATATATTACTTGAAGTTCTAATTACTATTCCAATTCTCTTAAAAGTTAGTAATTCCCAGAAATTTTTCAGGTTTTACTAAATAAAATATGTATGTTCTGGCCCATACTATTGCATGAAGGGCCTGTAATAGGGCCAAGGTTGTCTTATAATGAAAAAGAATTACAGTGGATAAGCAAATACAGTTGGTCCTCCATTTCCATGGGTTCTGCATCCTGGATTCAACCAACCGAGGACTGAAAGGCTCTGTGATGGTTGTCTCTTTACTGAACGTGTACTACAGACTTTTTTCTTGTCATTACTCCCTAAACAATACAGTATAACAACTATTTACATAGCATTTACATTGTATTAGGTATTATAAGTAATCTAGAAGTGATTTAAAGTATAGAGGAGGATGTGTGTAGGTTATATGCAAATACTACACCATTTTATACAAAGGACTTGAGCCTCTTTGAATTTTGGTGTCCTTAAGGGACCTGGAACCAATCCCCTGCCGATACCCAGGAATGACTGTATAATACACGGGTGAACGAGTAGTAAAAGCCTGTGGTATAAGGTACAGTCAATCTTTATCATTTGTGGATTCAGTATTTGCAAATTTGCCTATTCACTAAGATTTCTTTGTAAACCCAAACACAATGGTTCAGTCTTCACTAATTCAGTGTCAGTAGTCACTAATTTAGTGCTTGTGGCAACTTTATAGAACATAACTGCTATAAATAACTGAAGAATCAACTGGAATCCCATTTACAGGAGAAAAGAAAATTCCATTAATTCCCTTTACATTTAATGAGTTGTTTTTTTTCTTTTCCCTGAACCACCACTAAAATGTTGTATTTAATACTTAGGCTACAGACCACCTTTTAGGTGTAACTGATATCTTCTAGGTATTTTATTATGAACTTCTTTAGGATAGAGTCTAAGAATGACCAAACCAATACTGATTCACCAGAGAATTCCAGTTCACCAGGATGCAGAGTGATGTGGAAAGTCCTCTTAGGTCCCTCCCCTAAACTCTTTCACACATGCATGCGTGCGTACACACACACACACACACACACACACACACACAATTGAAAGTCTTTTAAGGAACATGTGAGGTAAGGGATAAGAGGTTTGGGGTCAAATAGTTCTAAACTTGAACCAAAATTTCAGTTGAATTCCGGTTTTTTCATGATCGAATCTTCTCTTGCAAGAACCCTGGTATTTACTAGATAATATTTCACTGTTATCTTGAATAAGTCAATAAATCAAGTCCATCATGTTTCAAATTTAATAGCTGCCTTATTAACCAAAATTGAGTATTAATAATAAAGTCAACATATTTACGGCCCTTTTCACTGGGATGATTTTCATTATTCATTACTCAATTACTTTTGCAGTAAAAAGAAGTGAGTTATGATTTGCTTTGGATGAGCATGTTATTAAATTAATGGCTTGTTTCAAATGTTTTAACCTAAACGTTTGTAGTTGAGAAACACTAGTAAAACTTTGCACTTTACCTTCTCCAGGATAATAAACCTGTTCTAATCAAAACATTAAAACTCACTCCATTTTTAATTACTCTACAATATCGTATTGTTATATGACACCTGGAATATGAAATTTTTAAAAAGTTGTAGTGATCAAATTATGCACCTCAATTAATTAGGCAATAAGCCATGAAAGATCTATTGTTACCAGTGGGTGAAAACTAGTTTGCTATTTAATGACCCAAGCTGAAGTCAGGCTGAGCTGAGCTGAAAGACACTCGTTAACCACAGGAAGGATGCATTTTGAGAATTATAATTACCATATTAAATGGAATTTGGTGGCTTATTATGGCCCCCTTTTGAAATTTAGCATTATGAAGAATTCCTGCCCTCAGCAAGGCAGGGAGCTTGATATCCTCCCATGTTTATTTTATAATTACTCAATAAAATCCAGATGAAATTAGTTGTTACCAGTAATTAATGACCAGTTTAATAAAAAAGAAGGGAGTCTAGCAGATGGTGATTATTTTTTTAATAGGGCCTGCTTGAAAGGATCATCCTGATAGTAAACTCTTAACAGTAATTTGTAGCTAAAATGGTGGGCATTTGCTATCTTAGTGGTTACTGAGGCAAGGTCTAATCCTGGCTTGAGAGCTGGGCTCATTTCTTCACCAGCTAAAATTCTTAAAGTAAATGGTACTCTGGTTACTGCCACAAATAAAAGAGGTTCCATTAACACACCAAAGTGGGAGGTTCTAAAAGGCAGAGGAGCCCTCTGCATGTCTTGGGAAATTTGGAGACCCCTTTTCTATGGGAATGTTGAACATGAGATGGAGTCAAGGTTGAACAGATGTATGATTCCAAAAGAACCCTGTGTGAAAATGAAAGTTAATATCCTCCAGTCCTTTTTAAGAAGTAGTACATCTATATGGGAGACTGAGTAAGAATGGCGAAGTCAGTGTTGGCCACTTGCCCTTCTCATCCTTGGCTGGTGAGCAGGATTTTCCATTTTTAGTAAGGGATGTGAGGGCCGCTTTCCTGGCAGTCATGCTCAACACGTGAGAGAGTCAGAAATGCAGTCTGGAAACAAAAGGTACACAGAATTTGTATAGATATAAACAACAGAAGCTGAGGGTAACATGCACACACAGTTCTTAATATCCAAGATGCTGGTCCAACCATGCACGGCTGCCTTCTGCTTTAAGCCTCATCCTGTTCCTAACATACTCCCCACTTTCTGCTTTGGAATCATTCATGCTCTCCCTTACGCTCCCCGCACCAGACTGCTGGTAGCTCTTGGAGCACGCGGGCCCTGTCTTATTCCTCTCCGTGTCTCCTTCAGCCCATGTACCTCTATAAATACTTGTTAAATGGAATTACACCACACATAGTCCTGCACTCAGTAGCTGCTGAAAATGTTGGGAGCAATTCTTTACATTCATTCAGAACTTTCCAATTTACAAGGATTTTCAGGAACATTCAACCCACATAGCAACTATGTAATGGGGCGTTCCCACTCCAATTTGTTTTATCCCCACTCCTGCCTCTGTGCTATGTCCCCAGCCTTGCTTTTGCCTTATTTCTTCTGCCCTTCTTACCATTCATTCTATTTGATTGCACTTTATGTATCCGGGAAGGCTACCTTTCATTCTTCCAGAACTGATGGAAATAAATAAATGAGTAAGTAAAACCCCTATTTTACAGATAAGAAAACTGAAGCCCAAAAAGATTAAAAACTTGATCACAGGCGTATAATTAGCATGCAGCAGGGCTGGACACGGGTCTTGCCTGTAGTCCCCAACTTTGTTTTTCTGCACCACAGCCCCTGCTAAGTAACAACCTCACTGAGAATGAAAGAGAGAAAGTAGCCTTCAATTATAGTAAAAGGATAGTAGGTCAGAAATAAAGAGGCCAAGGTATCTCTTTGCTTGTATATAAAAGAAATGAGGCATCTGGAAGGGCTCCCACAGGTGGGGAATTCCTTCTTCTGGAAATTTCAATCAGGCAAGAGAAGGAGAAGGAAGGAGTTGAACGGAGCTCTGACCCAGCCTGAAAGAGAGCAGATGGCTTCCCTTAGTGCGGCAAATACGCAGACCACCCAGCATCCTCAGTGCCCCTCAGAGGTTGCCCAAGCCTGGCCCAGCCAGCTCTGTTCACGCCGGGTCTCCCTGTCCTCGCCCCTCCTCTCCTCTGCTACAGGCCGAGAGTAGGATAAGCCAGGCCCTAGACCATTCTCTCTTCACCTGTCGTACTTGTCCAAAAGGTATGGCCTTCTTGTTTTCTGTTTTTTCCCTTTTTTTGTTAAGAATGCATTGCATTGTGTTGCTAGAAATTCTAAAATAAAAAAGATCAGAAAAAGTCTATTTAGTTATCAAAAAAAGAAAAAGAAAATCTTATAAGCTATTCTGTAATGACCTCCCTTTGGTCCCATTAGGCCTGATGATGAGGCACATTCTCAGGGACCCTTAGGGGGTGAATTAACTCTTTCAAAGGCACTGGGGTTCCATTTGGTGAATTACCCACTAAACGGCTCCCAGGTATCCTGAAAGACATAATGTCTCTTTGTAAATTCCTCATGTTCTCCCAGGGAGTGATACATACACAGAGAAAGTATGGTTAATTGTGTAAAAGAGGCACAAGCCGACTGTATGTACATTCAGCACCATGATTGCAAACACTACCTGCCACCATCAGGAGTGAGGATGGGCAGGATGGGAGCTAAATTTTGGCATCCCCCAGTCTTTTCGCAGTGTTAATTGGCAACACTGGCATTCTGTGTGCCTGCTTCATGCATTTTAATTCCCAGAATTTCTCTCTCCCAAATTCTGCTTTGTGCATTTTAGGGCCACTGGGCTGTGAGTAGTCATTGAAGCCCCACTGTAAATTATATAGGAAAAAAAGTTGGAAGTGTTTTAATGGGCTTTTCAGAACTCTAAATTTTAGTTTTTTGTTTTAACTTTAACTTGAATCTTAGCAGGCTCATTTATCACCTCACTAATTAATATCTTTCTCAAACCCCTTGTTTCTTCCTCCCTCTCCGCATCACCCGCCTCCATCTATGGGGCCGGCGAGGAATTTCCTTTTGAAGTCAGTGGGAGTTCCAGACTCTGTCATTCCGTAGGATGGAGTGTAGAGGTAAACCGGCCCGATATTTTTCTCACTGTCCAAGGGAAAGCAGAGTTTGGTCTCAGATCTTAGCAAAGTAAAATTCCTTACTGCAAAGGCGTCACGAGAGGACTTTTCACTCCCAATAAGGAAAAGGATTGGACTTTTTCTCTGGGTGACTTTGGTTACACAGTAAGAAATACAGGATCAGAGAACTTCAGGAGGATTCCCCTAGGCAACTGAAAGGGAAGTTTAAGTGAAAATCATCGTAAAGTACCCTTCACAACAGGGACCTGCGTCAGAGCTTTTGTTTCAGCAAATTGTTGGGATCTCATCGTTAAGGGGGTTTGTGGACAGTTTGAAATTGAATTTGAACCACTTCCTGCACAGTGCTTCAAAGCCACATGATGCTGTGCCTGCACTAACGTTGTTCTGCACATAGTGTACCCGGCTCTGAGCCGGAGGGCGTGCCTTTCAACGGGAGGTCATCTTTGCACAAAACAGTCGAATGAATAAATACATGTACTTTTTTCATTACAAAAGGCAGATCTTCAATCTCAAACAATATATTCGTTCCCCAAATGCTCATCTGAAAATATAAGAGGAGAAATAAATTATTAAGCCTGAAAGAAGTATAAAAACTCTCTTCCTGCGGCTGGCCCGGTGGTGTCGTAGTTAAGTTTGCGCCCTCTGCTTTGGCGGCCCAGGGTTCACGGGTTCGGATCCCGGGCACAGACCTACGCATCACTCATCGGCGGTTGTGCTGTGGTACTGTCTCACATACAAAATAGAGAAAGATTGCCACAGATGTTAGCTCAGTGACAATTTCCTCAAGCAAAAAAGAGGAGGATTGGCAACAGATGTTAACTCAGGGGCAGTCTTCCTCACCGAAAAAATAAAAAAGAAAAAAGAACTCTCTTCCTCAGGAACTTGGGGGGCTCTTCTTCCTCCTGCCATCTAAAATATAGGCATTTCCCCCAAGTTTCTCTTCTCAACCCTGGTCCATCCTCTCTCTCCCTGCACGCTCTCCTGCTTTCCTCTCAGGGAGGGTGACTCCAAATCTAGATTGCTGACCTGTTTGTCTATATCCCATGGATGTCCCACCACCGTTTCAAACCCAGCGTATCCAGAACTGAACTTTTATCAGCTATAACAGCACTGTCCAGTAGAACTTTCTTTTGTGATGGAAATGTTCTGTTTCTGCGCTATCCAATATAGTGGCCACCAGCCTCCTGTGGCTATTTAAATTAATTAAAATTAAATAAAATTAGAAATACAGTTGCTCAGTCGTATTGGCCACATTTCAAGTGCTCAGTAGCCTCATGGATACTGGCTGTTGGATTGGACATCGTATCATTTTTTCTGTCTTTCCTATGGCATTTTGTTAGCTGTGGTTCCTTGAGCAAACTACCTAATGCCTCTGAGGCTCAACTTTGTCATCTGTGAAATGGGGCTGAGAGTAACCCCTGACAAGGTTGTTATGAGGATTCAATTATAAGGTAATAGTTATGAGGCACCTTGCATAGTACACACTGAAAGCCTTTTTTTGTGTGTGTGTGTGAGGAAGATCAGGTCTGAGCTAATATCCATGCCAATCCTCCTCTTTTTGCTGAGGAAGACCAGCCCTGAGCTAACATCTATTGCCAATCTTCCACCTTTTTTTTTCCCCTTTTTCTCCCCAAGTAGATAGTTGTATGTCATAGTTGCACATCCTTTTAATTGCTGTTATGTGGGACGCTGTCTCAGCATGGCCGGAGAAGCCGTGCGTCGGTGCACACCCAGGATCTGAACACTGGCCGCCAGGAGCGGAGTGTGCACACTTAACTGCTAAACCACGGGGCCAGCCCCCTGAAAGGCTTTTTTAAAATTGTAGATCCTTTCTCCTTATCCTTCTTTAATATTAACTTCCAGATATCCATCTGAAGCTTAGATAATGTGAACACTCACCAGAGCCATTTTAAGAATGAGTCAGGGGGCCGACCCCGTGGTGTAGCGGTTAAGTGCGCGCGCTCCACTGCTGGCGGCCCGGGTTCGGATCCCGGGCACACACCGGCGCACCACTTGTCAGGCTATGCTGTGGCGGCATCCCCTGTAAAGTGGAGGAAGATAAGCATGGATGTTAGCTCAGGGCCAGTCTTCCTCAGCAAAAAGAGGAGGATTGGCATGGATGTTAGCTCAGGGCTGATCTTCCTCACACACACACAAAAAAGAATGAGTCAGTTTGCATGTTGTAGGCAACACTTAAAAAAACTGCAGATTTAAGCTGTAGACCTTTGGGATTTGGTTATTGGAAAAGTTCTGAGCAATTCTCTGCAGGAGGGTTATTACAAGAGTCCTCTGCAAGATTTAACAAGATTCTCCTAGGTTGCTTGAAATTATTTTAGTTAGGGCATCAGCCTTGTTTCCTAGGGCATAATGACTGGAGAAAAGTCCCCATGAGACTAGCATCTGTAGGAGCATTGAGAGGTGTCCTGTCTGTTTGGGTAGACACTGGGGGAGGGGGACGCTTGGTTTGCATGCATGAACCTGATGAAGAGGATCCCTGGACATCAGAAATGGCCTGGGTGTTGGGTACAGGGGTGCCCAGGGCCTTCCGGGAAAGTAGGCCCTCTATCCCTCAACAGGAAGCCCTCTGGCATGGACCAGTCCTGCACACCCAACAAGCAACGAGTTTAAAAGGGGGTTTCCATGGTTTATATCCTGGCTGCAATCCATTAAAGCTTTAATTACACTAATTAGGGATTTGGGATAATCGGGTTGGCTGGCCTGAAATGGGGGCCTGTACTCTCTGTGAAGAAAAGCTTTGCTAAATAAACCAGCAGGATAAACAGGATTGTGGGGCACATGTATTTCTGGAAAGCAGCTGATGCTAAGGATTAGTGCATGCTTTTGGCATGCAAATGAAGGCTGCACGTTGTAAATCAACACAAGGGCTGGGGGCCCCTCCAAGAAACACTTCATTAGCAGTTAAGTACAGTGACATTCTTGAAAATTTTAAAGACACACACACATATATACCTTGAATTTTTTTTCCAAATAACCTGTAAATGACCAGTTTGGGGTGGAGTGTTGGGGGGAAAGGTGGCTAGGGGATCTTGTAAAATACAAATTCATTTCAAAGCAATACTGAATAGTAGTTTTGTGTTATTTCTTCCCCCCCTAACTTAAAGGACACGAAGTACTGTTATGATATTCAAAGCAGCACACCATTCGACGTTGTAACGGGGCCTCCTCATATCTGGAAGAGCTGGGAACCATTGGCTCAGACCTTCCAAATTAATAAACTTTCAATATGTCATTCAACAGTATGTACTCTTCATAATAGTGCTTAAACTTTGCAAGCATTATAGTTTAGCTGTGTGTGTCAGAGAGAGAGCAAGACCCCACAGTTATGCTACTAACCGTCTTATTCAATTTTGAATCTTCTTTAGATATTTACCAGGGACTTTGTTGAAAAATTTCCCGTTGCTCCCTTTATTCTCTTTTCCTTTCCCCCTTATTCTTCTTCTATTTTTTTTAATCCCTATATATTTTTCAAGTGATTATGTGAACCCAGGATGAAAAATATGTGAATCATCAATAATCATGTCCTAAAAAGGGAGGAGGCTGGGGGAAAGTTTAAACAAGATAGCAAAATGTTGAGAATGTGGCAGTTCATCATAGTAATCTCTCTAGTTTTGTGTGTTTTTGAAATGATCTCTAATAAAAAGTTTAAATCATCACCATCATCACACCCTTATTCTCTCCACCCCCAGCGTCTACGTACAGTTGAGTTTACCAAGTACCTTTAGCGCTCACGAACTCTGGGTTAACTCCAGCAAGGAAGAAAAGACATGCAAGTTCACATCTCTGATTTTTTAAAAATGATTATTCGGTCCTCAGATGTGTGTGCTTACCTTAAGAACCAAATAACTAAACATACTTATCAGGCGCCAGCCTCCTGGAAAACAGGGAAAATCAAACTCTTTAGTCCAGAAGCAACTTAACCAAACTCTTGCAACGAAAGGAAAAAAAATCACTATGAAAACAATCAGCCTTCAAGGCTCATGAAACTTGAGGTCGGTAAGCTTGTGATGCCCACAGATGTATACATTGTGAAGGGATAGCCAGCGTATAGAACTGACTTTGCCCCCAAATAGTTTCACTGCCTAAATGGATTAATCCATTTAAGAAAAACTGCTGTTGACACCACTCTGTTCCCAAACAATGCTACTCTACTGACTGCTACTCTGTCTAAAAGGGAGTCACATATACACAAAAATAAATTTGAATGAGCAGTTGGCCTTATAATTTTATTCATGAATAGACGCAGTTATCTGAGTGTGTGCTTAATATCCTTACCGTGCTTTGACGACAGCTCTTGGCTTAGATATAGCCAGTGTTTTCTCTCAGATATTATGTTTATTGTCTGCCATCTTTGCTCCCTGATTTTCTGAGAATGAGTGAAGTATGTACCAATAGAGTTAGGATATGCCTAGGCTGGGTATTAGTGGAAATGTCAGTGGATATAGGTGAAATGTGTGAGTCAGAGATGGCACAAACTTTCAGTTTGTGTGTCACTTTAATCATTGGATAGTGGCTCCCGAGGGCCTGGTGATAAGGGAGGAGTCTAAGGCTGAATGCAAAAGCAGCACAGGCAAGAGTGCTGTGATCCATAGCGATGGCTCCCATGGGCAGAGTGGGCTATAAGTGGCGCTAGAGACACTGTACGTGCCGTCCCTGGCATAAACAGACCCTATCTGTTGGAGACCTTCTCTGACATTGGGAGCCCTCCACCATCACACTTGCTTCCGCTCCCCTTTCTCAACCCAGCGTTTCATTAACCAGAGCCCCCTGGTGCACTCCATCCCCTGGTGCTAGATTCATTTGGAGTCACTCGTCCTTAGGTAAATGTTGATGTCACCAGCACACCTGGTGAGGAGAGCTCACCTAAGTGGTAGGTCATGGCAGCATCAGAGAAGTACGGAGACTTTTGATCCCAGACTTAGATATCTATCTAAGCCCATCTGTGGACTGCATAGGTTCCCCCGACAAATGACCTCTTATGTAGGAATGATCCAATCAGATGGCTGTTATATTAATAAACAGTTTATCATAATTCCTGGGTGAGAGTCAGGAGCATAGGGCCAACATCTATGGAAATACCAAGAGTCTGAGTGGTCCCTTGACATCTGTAGAGTATTATATTGGGCCATGTGCTTTTCATGCATTTGACAATAACCCTTATGAGGTAGATAGGTGTTAGGGTTACCTCTGTTTTATAAATGAGGATCCCAAGACTAGAGAGGGTAAATAATTTGCCCAAGCTCAAATACCTAGTAAATCAGATTAGGAGTTCTCTTCCAGAACCTAGACTTTCAACCACCAGGCTGTGTTCACAGCTGTTAATGATACTGGAACTAAAACTCCAGAGACCCGATAATTTTTTTCTTTTAGTGTTTAAACTTCTCCCAGCTTATGGAGAGAGTTATGCATTATCTCATTAGCAGTTTATATTTACCTCAAATAATTCATTTACTTTACTTCCAGAAGAGGCAAACAAGAAGACTCAAAACTGTTTGTAATGTTGTACATAAAACCTCATGGAATGCAAGTTCTTTTTTTTTGTTCATTGATTTTTACATGGATGTCAAATTAGCAATGAAAACCATGTGTAAGAAATAGCCATAGGTATTCACATTTGATGAAAGAAGAAAAGGAATGGAAAGGATGATAGAAGGTTGCCAAGAGAGGGATATTCCAGTTGGCCTCCAAACCAAAGATTTGTGGGTGTAGTTTTCAGAAGTGGTTTTTATTCTTGGCATTAATGATGAAAAAGACCATGGTTTATTCTATTCAGGCCATGTGAATCAAAATTAATTGCTTCACTGATCATTTATGCCGACGTGTGGCTTAAAATAGAGGTTGCTGGAACCTGAACCAAAGCTTTCATTAAGGTACATTGACTATATTATTCCTTTGTTGTGAGAAAATACCCAGTATTTATTGGAAATATTCAAAGGAATGGTATTCAGGAATGGGATTTTATTTATCATTACAATTGCTCAGCTTTGGTACATGAATTAGAGTGTTGAAATTCCAGAAAAGAGATTACTGATTTTTAAAAAAGTAATTCCTAAGTACTATTCACAGAACAGCTGCATTTTTAGCGATGCTGTTCATGAGGATGTTTCTGTTGGTCTGCGGTCTCCAAGTAGCCTGGAGTATGTGGGGCCAGCATCCAGGGAACATCCAGCACCCCACCGCCCCTCTGTGTGTCCCGCCATAGGACGACACTCAGCTCTTCTCCCCTTTCTCTCAGCTCTTGGAAAGAGAAGCTACTGGATTTGGGTGCTCTTATGTTTGACTTCTTTCAGTTTGCCCAGCATATTGCAAATGATCCATCCTAAATATGAGAGTTCCATTTTGGTCAACATTCCTTGAAATTGAATTTTTAGCGATGGCAATGATAGAAAATAAAGTTGGATCTTTTAAATAACTTGTGTCTAGAGAATAATTATAAACAATATATTGTAAACAATATATTACAATGTACATATGTGATTAAAAAATAACGATAAAATTCAAATTTATATTGTAGCTTCTCTGCATCTTAAAAAATTTTAAGTAAATTTTTTCCTATGCTCTATTGTTATCATAATCTCAGAATAAAGAAGTCTTTCTCAAGAAAGGATTATTTTATTCCAAGATTATGTCCTTCCTATATTTTATGTTAAAATGGCTTTTTCTTTTTAAAGAGAGGCTGGTGATGACAGATAGTAGTTAGATAAGGTATACCACTTGGGAATATAAAAATTGGCCACCCAATGTTATTAAATAAATATTTTTAAAAGTTTTAGAATATCCAAGCTATAGTATGTCATAGAGAATATAAATTAACTGTAGCTGCCTTAAGATATATATATGATTGTCAAGAGAGTAAGTAAGAAAAAGATCACCTCTTATCTTGTCTTTTTTTCTTACTCCCCTCTTTTCTACTCTTTCTGTCCCTCCAAATAAAGTAAACTTTTATAAGGAAAATTAGCTACAAGGTCTGATACGAAATTGGCTTGCCCTCATGTTATTTTATTTTGTGCAAATCAGACTGGAACTCTTCAAAGTCCGGGAACTATATCTTTCTGTATGCATCAGATATAAACTTAGTAGAGAAAAGAAAAAAGAATGTCTCACTTAATGCAATAAATCTGCCAGTTTTGGTTTGGTACCCAAGAACAAAATCTGCTTCATGAGCTGCATACTTCACAAATTATGCCCACAACCCGTGTGAATATCAGATGAAAATCACACACACACACACACACAAAAAAAACCTCACGAGTTCAGTGCCAAACTGGTCTGATCAGACGGTGTGGGTTTTTTCCTGGCGCTGCTTTCAGTTTTATTATTTTGCATTAAAATTTTAATAGCCGCATGTTAAAAGAAGCTCCGAGTTTTGGTGACACTGCAAAAATTTTTATGAAGCTTCAAAATCCACCCCGTAGTCCTTAGATTGTGAAGTCAAAAATAGCTCTGGGATGAGAAGTGAGACGTGATTATTTGCAACATTACTAGAAACGTTCTGAAATTAGTTTGATTTGTGAGTCCAAATTTTCTTTTGTCTACTGAAAAGAAGACCACTGGCTAAGTTTCCAGGTCACCAGCAAAGGTCCTTCTACTGATGAAGGGATGCAGACAGGCGATTACTCCACTCGCTGCTTGCCGGTCATGTTGCACTGGCCAGCTGTTTTAGCTAAATATCCTTCAACTTCACTGTGGCTTTAAGTTGCTGCTAAAATGAGAAGACCCGCCTCATAAATTTCTTAGCAGATGTGTGTTCTGAAAGCCATCATTACATGGAGTCCTAGAGCCGCCAGATCCTTTGACATGTGGGCCACACATGATTGCATGCTGAAATATACCCATTATGCCCGTGCCATTTCCCACAGACCCTATTCGAGTATCCCGGGGATTGTTTTGCTTTCTTACTGCCTTTCTGTCCATTGTTGTCCCGGGTTGCACATAGTAGTAGTCGGAGAAAAGAAAAGTCCAGAATGTACTTTCCAGGAAAGATCAGTTGTGTCCTTGTCAGGTTGGAAATCCCATTGTCTGAGCAATGAGTTACCAGAATTGGGAGTGCTTAGAATCTGATGGTCTATCTGTCGGCTCCTGGCAGCTTTCCTCAAAGGCTTTCTGGGTTTCGCAAACTTGTTTGCACTGAAAAATGGCAATGCCCAAAGGGCCATTGAAAAAGCAGAACAAAGCTTTTGAACTTCAAATGAAGCAGTTGGATGTGGTGCTTTGTCTAGAGGGTCCGGTCGTGGACCACGTCAGAGCCTTGTGCAACTGCATGAATCTCCAAGCGGGGAGCAGCCTTTAACTGCATAGAAAGACATCTTTTCATCAGCCAGCTGCATGGATGGTCTCCTGTTGGCTGTCCTGCTAAAAAGGCCTTCTACAGTGTGGTTCTTCTCAAGAAACCAAGGCAGAGAAGTAAAGAAGAGGAGGTGTGTGGGTTTATAGATGGCACCCCAGCATGTTGTGCCTACGGGGAGGAGCCTTCTGTTTGTATTCCAGCTACTATAAGTACCTTCTGGAATCTACCTACCATTACAGCAGTAGTTTAATACATGCCTGCAGAATCAGTAAAGGTAGCTCTTTGCTTTCAGAATCAGCAGAACTCGTGATGGCAGTACTTACCCTAATACTCAGTAATTCAGCTCAGAAGTAACCAAACTGCTGACGTACTGTCAGGGGTGAAAGATTTGTGAGTTAGGATTTCCCGATCAAGTGTTGTTCACATCCATTATGTACCCAAAAACCTAACATTTGTCAAGCACAAAATGCCAGGCCCTGTCCCAAGTGCTTTACGTAATCTTCACAACTCTGTAGGATAGACCCTGTTATTGTCACCATTGATAGATGAGAAAACTGAGGCACAGAGAAGTTAGGTGACCTGCCCAAAGTCACACAGCTGGAGAGCATAGAGCAGAGATTAGAATCTAAAGAGTCTCTCTCTAAAGCCCACTCTCTTAACTGCTACCTTAATATTTTCAAACTTCAGGCCATGACCTGTTAATAGGTCAGGAAATCAGTGTGGTGGTCGTGACCAGAATATTTTTTTTAAAATGAAACAGAATAGAAATATATCAGAGTATATCACATGTAGTAAGGATTGTTTCATGAAATTTTTGTTTGATGTTTACATAAAAATTCTTTCTTTGCCTCCAGATATAGTTCATAATTCATACTTCTTCTGATTTCAGAAAGGTAATACAGTACAAATATTGCAAATTACATAATGCTCCCTGCAGGGTCTGGGGCTGCCCCCTGTAACCACACATGTTAATATTTGTGCAGCGAAGCATATGCATATTCACACCAGATACAGTAAATACAGTGTGTAAGTAGCTTTTTAAGCAGTTCACGTCAGGGTTTGTCTCCCAGTGAGTTTTGCTGCCAAACTTATTAAAAATTTTTCAGAGCTTTGGAGATTTCAGAATTGCAGATTGCAGACCTCATCATACATAAATGTGTGCAGACTCCCAATATGAGATAAATCTCTTATAATGGGTTGAGGTAAAAAAAGTTCAGAAAACATCGCACGATACTATTGCTGGAAGCGTTGACTGTTGGAACTGGGAAGGAACTCAGGAGTGAGATAGTCCATAGATCTGTAAAACCAAAACTCCTCCATTTTAACAAGTAGAAAAACCAGGGCCAGGATGGCGAGCACTGGGACTTCCAGAGGCCACCCTTCTTCGCCTCAGAACAAGCCTCCTGACTCACAGCTCAGGCCTCTGGACCACACGCCCTCTCCAAAATCTTGTAATAACCACCAAACCACACCACACCATGCATCTCGGAGTTTGGATTCTTTTCAAGTTTTTCTGAGAGAGACTTGAGTTTCGAGTGGTCACTTACATCGCCGGGCTCTCCAGAGCCAAGTGGTTTTTCCCCAGCAGGACACTTAGTCTCAGGTGTTTGGCCGTAGAGCGAGGTGGCAGTGGGGCCTCTGCCCAGGTTCCAGTGAGTTCTGTAAATTTCCGGAGTCTGTGGTTGAAACTGGTCTCCCTGGACCAGCAGTTTGACATTTTCCCCCTGTGGTGTGATATTCATGTTTCCACCTTCAACATGTCAGACTGAATGAACATTGTGGTCTGAGGATTTAAAAGATTTATAATGGAGTCTTGAAAATTTACTTAAGGAATATGTACTTCCCCAAGCAATAACAAATATTACTACAAATGACCATATTAAATTAAAGTAACTTAGGCATTTCTGATTTGTAGGAAAGTTGAAATTAATCTTACATGGCAGTTTCAGTTTCAAAATGAAAACATGGCTTTGCCTGACCGCAGATTTCCAGGCTGTTAGTCAACAGTGAATGAACCCTCAGGTGACCATTTTTTTTCCTTTAAGAAATATTCAGTTTTCTCTATGTGTGGAAAAGCAATACGAGAAGGAAAATACCCTGAAAAATCAACCATAGTTGTATCTGTATAATATTTTTCTTAGAAAAGAAAAAAGTTTTTATACAGGAAACTTCAAAATTCTGATAATATTTTTTTTTCATAAGCTAAGTGGTGAGTACATGGATTGTCATTTTATTGTTTTTCTTTAAAATGTGCATGTAAATATGTACACTCATTTGTATATAGATTCAAATGTTTAGAAAAAGTTTTTAAACACATCACAAATCCATAAAAATTTTTCCGTAAGTGTTCTTTGATAAGAAGTATTATTTTTATAATTTCAAAAAGGGAAAGAAGCCTTCATCCATTTATCCATTCTTCGTCCCTTCCCTGATTAGCTCCTTTAGTGAGTAGGCAAGGAACCTGGTTCCAATTCTTTTTTCCACATTACAAAAAATAGTAACTACAAAGTGTAGTGGTAAATGTTTAACAACTGACTCTTCGGGAGGAAAAAAGCCCTGATGTGTAGTATTTGCCAATTTCCATGGTGTAAATACTCCCACTGTGGCCAATTTCAAGCTACCAACAGGACGTCACTGAACACAGAGTTGAGAAGAGATGTGCAGTAGTACACCATTATGTGTAATTGTGTAGTAATTATAGCACACTGTTATGTAGTAATTCTCCCAAACAGATACACCATTCGTGTAGATGACCTCAATAACATAGATAATAGTAAAATGGAGTAAAATAAGAACTGATAATCTTTGAGTATTCTTACCTTTGTTTGTAATATATTTGATTTAATTATAAGTTCACATAATTTAATTTTTAATAATAGCTGTGTTTAACAACTGGCTCACAAAATCCCTGAAAATTTATCGATCAGCTCTCACAAGCCAGTGGGAGCCCATTCCAGCACGCCCCTACCGCAAGATTAGAGCAGTTCCCATTGCAAAGCAGAAGGAGTTCGGGGAAGCGGGCACAGCCAGCCTTGCCCCATCTCACAGCCCAGTGGGGCTGCATCCAGGACTCCCCAGAAGCCAAGAAGCCCTGCACAGCAGAACTTGGCTCACATGGAGAGGATGAGGCCTCCTGCTGTCCCCGCTGCCCACTGCCCCACTTCCAACACGGAAACCCCCAGAGGGATTCCCTCTGCATTTCTCCAGGCCCTAAACTTCAGCTCCTTAAACCCTTTTAACTTGGACAACCTTTTTCTGAAGCAAAAACAAGGAAGCTCCGTTCTTCTTTGATGTGCCTGTGGCAGCATGGTGGGGTAGGAGTGTTTGATTCAGTCCCGAGGCTTCATTTCTCTGATGCCAGCCCTGCCACTAGCCAGCAAGTGATCTTGAACAGGCCACTTTGCCTCAGTTCCCAGTTAATGGTGAAAAATGAGGAAGTTGGACTAGGTGATCCGTCTCATCCAGGTTTCTTCCTGCTCTAAAACCCCATGTTGGCTGTGTGTACTGAGGGCTTCAGAAAAGATCACCAATCATGTCAAAACCTACTGAGAAAAACTCGTCAGACCACAGAGTGATATGATTTCCCAAGCCTGAACTCCGTCCATCTCATTCCCTGTGGAAATACAGGGGGAATATTCTAATCCTGACTATGGAAAGATCTGGGCTGTGGTCCTTCAAGGATGTGTCAGAGTACAGCTGCCTTTGAAGGTGGGAAGTGGTTGTGTCTGGTTGTCTGGTCAGAGCCAAGTTACTCAAGTCTTCATCTTGGCTGCAATCACAGCCTGTACTCTGCCTCCTCAGGTTCTTTATAAACTTGTCTTCCCAAATGATTCCTTGCCGCTGGGAATCTGCCCATCTTTTGACAAACAGTTGTGTTGATGGAACATTGCTTTAAAACTTGAGGATTTAATAAGTCTCAAAAAACAGGTAAAGTCATGGCGCAATGCAACATTGCCAGTGAGAAACTGGTGAATTTTAACCAGTGCCCCCAAGGAGTTTGTGTGCGTGTTTAATGCTCCCATGCGTGTGTGTTGTCACCGGGAATAAATTGTGCAGCTGTGTATCTTGGTTTGGCAAGGTTGCTGTGATTTATGGGTGTAGTTGTAAGTTCATAACCACCAATCAAAGAGAGAAGGAGAGACGGTGGAGGAAGAGAAAGGTTGGCAGAAGTGCTTTATGAGTTTCATGTCTAACGCTTTTAACACGGTGCCTTGTTCTCACTTCTAGAAAGCACTTAGCAGATATAAGCCAAAAATAGATTGCCGTCCACAACTGACCAAACCCAGTTGGAATGAAGGTGGGGGATGTGTATGGGTGCATTGTTGTCATTGTTTATAGTTGTTGTTTTATATCTGAGCTGTAGGAGAGTATTTATTTTACAATAAAAATCATGAGCTATTGATGCTTTTTAACCAGAGCGAGAAAAGACACGGAGAAGCTTCTTTCTCTCCCTTTTTTTTTTTTTTTGGCAAGAGTTTCTGTCTGACACTATGTGCACTCTCTGGGCTGATTCCCCATCAGCCTTTCCACAATCCATTCTCCTACACATGAGGCGTGAACCCAGTACTTTCAGAGCCATAAACAAGAAACTTGGAGTTAGGGAAGGTACGTGGGAATGTATGGATAACCACATTATAAAGCTTTATATCATGATAACAGCCTCTACGTTCTGAGCCATTTCCTGTATTACGGGCACTGCTACCTCACTTAACCCTCACTGCAGTCCTCTGCAGGCAGCGCTCTTATTACCCTGCCCACCAGCAGATGATCTTCCCAGATCACGAACAGTGAGACTCACGAGATGCCCAGAGGCCACAGTGGGCACTGGGACTAGTCAGAGGGATAGTGGGCAGAGCCACTGCTTGCCAGCAGGGCGGCGTCAGGCCTTCTGCGGAGTCCTCGCTGGTACAGGGCAGTCTGTTCAGATGCAAAGAGACGAGATGCCCCTCAGGCAGTGGTGGGAGCTGTCCCGGCCTAAGGGAGTCGAAGCTCCTGTAACACTCCCCAGGCATCCTCCCCAGGTCCCTCAGGGGACTTGCGTCAGTGAAAGATCACCATGCTCAGGAAGCCCCAAGCTCTGGCTTAGGTTACCAGAGTTAACTGAAGATCAAATTCTCCTGAAGAATGGGAAGAGATGTGTGTTAACCCTTTACCCACAATTCCTACTCTCAGTTTACAGAAAATAAAGCTGAGGTTGAGAGAGCTATATCACATAGTAAGTAACTCAGCCAGGACTTGAACCCTGGGCTGCCTCACTCCAAGTCCCGTGCTCTTAACTAAGATACGAGATGTAGGGGCTGGCCCCCTGGCGTCGTGGTTAAGTTTGGCACACTCCCTTCAGCGGCCTGGGTTCACAGGTTCAGATCTGGGTGCAGATCTACACCACTCGTTGGCAGCCATTCTGTGGCAGTGACCCACAAACAAAATAGAGGAAAATTGGCACAGATGTTAGCTCATGGTGAATCTTGCTCAGCAAAAAAAAAAAAAAAAAAAAACAAGATGTAAATTTTTTGTTCTACTCCATAGCATATCTGTGTTTATTTTACTATTTGAAAAATTAACTTAGGGCCGGCCCCGTGGCTTGGTGGTTAAGTGCACGCGCTCCGATGCTGGTGGCCCGGGTTCGGATCCCGGGCGCGCACCGAGGCACCACTTCTCCGTCCATCCTGAGGCCGAGTCCCACATACAGCAACTAGAAGGATGTGCAGCTATGACATACAACTATCTACTGGGGCTTTGGGGGGAAAAATAAATAAATAAAATCTTTAAAAAAAAAAAAAAGAAAAAGAAAAATTAACTTGAATTACCTACATTGAGAACAGTGGTCTTCCTGGAAGAGGCAATATATTTATCTTGCCGTTTTGCCCACTCTCCAGCACACTGCGTACCCCATTTTGAGAAGCTCATCACTATACCAGTTAGTAGTTCTACTCAGAATAATTTTTTGAAGAAGCACTAGTTCCTTGCTTTTTTCTGAGCCCATATTTTGAGTAGAGGTTTATGAGGAGGGGGAAACAGTTTTAAGAGCAGTAGAGGCAACTTTGCATCTGAAAATAAATGAGTACCTGGCTACCGGGTACAAACAATTCTGTTTTGCATTGTCGTTCTTTTCTTCTTTTTAAATCATCCCCATCTTGTAGCATAAAACCTAAGAGCTCAAGGCAAAGCATGTAGCTTTATTACGGTTCAGTTCTGCGTATAAAATCCAGTTTATATGTCTAGATTGTATTGCAGAAGCCATTCAAGAAATCTGCCATCCATGTTTCCAGTATAAAAGTAGACACTTTAAGACACTGTAACAATATTGTAATATTGTTTCATTGGGTGTTTGATCAACTCTAAGCTTTTACCAGGCACTGAAACTCTCCATTGATTTCCAAAACTTCATAGCCTAATAAAGACAAATACTAAGGAATTTTGTAGGCAGAATGTGAAATGGGTTGGGTAAAATACCATGTTTAAGTGCAATGGAATTCGTTTATGATGAATTGTATTAAAATAGTCAAACTTTAAACAATTGATAGGGGGAGTGGTAGAGAGAAGACTTGAGGGGCGTGGTTATGTTCTGTTTTGTAGCCCAGGCAGTGGGCATAGGTGCCTGTTCTTATGACCTAAACAGTTTCATACACTCTATTCACTAGGCTTCCCATCGCAGTTTTCAAAAACGCAGCTGGCAAAGTCTGTCTGTCAATAGAGTCATGCGTCGCTCAACGACCAGGACAGGTTCTGAGAAATGCGTCGGTCAGCCATTTTGTCATTGTGTGAACATCATAGAGTATACTTACACAAACCTAGATGGTACAGCCTGCTACACACCTAGGCTATATGGTACTAATCTTATGGGACCACCATCGTATATGCAGTCCGTTATTGACCAAAACACCGTTATGTGGTGCATGACTGTAATACAAAAAGATTTTGCTCTTTAGGTAAGAGGTACCATTTTATAGATTGTTTTGAATCTTGTATTACATGAACTTATGAACTGTTAGGCTATACAGTGAGAAAAGAACAAAGTTTGAATATTACTAACATAAGAGAAATATTGAAAGAATAACTTTGCTTTTTCCAAAGTGTAACTATCAGGTAGAGTTGCCTTTCCCTTTATGAGTAATAAAGTCACAACATAAACAGATCTTTCGCGGTGGTCTTCCTCCTTGTACTGCTCTCTTCCCTTCTTGAATCTGCCTGTAGAGACTTATTCAGTTATTCTGTAAATGTTTACCAAGGGGGCGTGGCAGTGTGCTGGCAAGTGTTATGGGATCTTGAGTCCTTTCCTTTCAGCTAATTGCTAGGGAGACAAGACCTTCAGTCAGCCCAGAAAAATTTAAAAACCCAAATAATCATATAAGAAAGAAACAATAAAATCCAACCCTTCGTGACAACATGGATGGACTTTGAGGGTATTATGCTAAGCGAAATAAGTCAGAGGGAGAAGGTCAAATACCGTATGATCTCACTCATAAGTGGAAGATAGAAACAACAACAAACACACACATAGAGACAGAGATTGGATTGGTGGTTACCAGAGGGGAAAGATGGAGGGAGGAGGGTGAAAGGGATAATTAGGCACATGTGTGTGGTGCTGGATTGTAATTAGTATTGGTGGTGAACATGAATTGATGCAGAAATAGAATGAGTACGCCTGAAACTTATACAATGCTATAAACCAGTGTTACCACAATAAAAAATTTTTAAAAATGAATAAAATAAACCAAAAAAAGAAAAAACAAATAACAATATAAGAATCTAGAGTAATACAAAAAAGAATCAGGGTTTTCAGGAGGCCATATATGTTAAGTGGCAGTGAAGTGGTACAAACAATAAATACTACCAACCTAAAGATGAAGGAAGCCCGCTCTACCTGGGAGTGGCTGGGGACTTTGAGAATAGCTGGGCTTTCTATGGGTTGAAAGAAAGAGAGAACCTTCCAGCAGAGAGGAATCTTCTAACTGAAGGCACTGCAGGGGGTACAGATAATAGTCTGTGTGTGTAAGTTTCCCTCCAGGAGGGTTTGCCTAGGGAAGAAATGGGCCTGACTCTCAGGAACCTTAAAACAACGAGCTGGAAGATAATTTCATCATGGATGAAAAGGGAATCTGTTGTGAGTTTTTGAGATTGAGACAGACATGTGAACCCTTTCCCAGGGTGGAGCATCTGTCGCACTGGGGTTAACTGTCGTAATTCCTCATGCTCTGTAGATGGCCCTGGTTGCTCACCTTCTGTTGTTGCTGCAGGTTCATGACGGATGCTGCCCGCCGAGAGCAGGAGTCCCTCAAGAAGAAGATTCAGCCAAAGCTCTCGCTGACCTTGTCCAGCTCAGTGTCTCGGGGGAATGTGTCCACTCCACCACGCCACAGCAGTGGAAGCCTTACTCCCCCCGTGACCCCACCCATCACCCCCTCCTCTTCATTCCGCAGCAGCACTCCAACAGGTAAGTGACCTGGCCCTACCACCTGGGTCGGGGGGTGGTGCTAGGGAAGAGAGAGAGAGAGAGAGAGAGAGAGAGAGAGAGAGAGTGTGTGTGTGTGTGTGTGTGATATGATATGCTGGGGACAGATGATGATTCAGACCCACCTCTTTGTTGACCCTTTAGTGGTCTCTCAAGACCAGTAGAGTTTGTTGATTTATTATTGAAGAAACATTTATAAATTATTTTTTATTTTATGTATGTGGTAATGGTTTTATAGATATTTTTCAAGTCTTTACCATGTGTTATGTATGAAGTGATGTGGTGTCTTGGATTTGCTCCAGTCGGATGGAGGAGTAGATGACACAAGATTGCCATGTGTTGATTATTATTGAAGCTGGGTGATGAGTACATAGGGGCTCGTTATACTATTCTATTTTTGCTTAACATTTTTTCCGTAATAAAATGATTAATAAAAAAAATTTAGAATGCCGCCTATGTGCCAGGCACTGAGCTACAGTAGTGAGCCAGAGGAGCCCCCGGCCCTGTCCTGAAGGAGCTTAGGCCTAGTGGGTGATGTTGGCATTCCAGGGGCCAGCAAGTGCACTCTATTCTTCCTCTCCCAAACTTGGAAGCAACTGGAAAATAAAACAGGCATCAGAGGTGAAGATGAAAATCAACTTTATTAGTGCATAAAGCTAAGCTGCAGAGTGGAGCTTGGATCTGTAACCACTGGGCTTCTTAGGATGTCTTCTCTGAATTTACCTTATTTCCCAACTGCCCTTCTAAGCTTACCTGGAGCGGGAGGAGAACAGAGGGCACTCTGGGCCCTGAGCTGAGCATGCGCAGTCCCTTCTCCCCATTCAGAGATCTGTTAAGTCATTGTTCCTCCGTAGGCAGGAATGAGTAAAGACAGTAGAAAGAGGCTGAAAAAGTCCCTCCTCCAATTATTCCCATCTGAAAAGCAGGGAATATATTTCCCTCCTCCCTAGTAGGCATATAGACAGGTGTTAATCAAATAAATACACCAGTAAATATAACATTATAACCATGACAAGTGCTATATAGAAGAACTCAGTGATATGAGAGCATCCAGAGAGAAGTTCTACCAGATCAGGAAAGGCTTCCTCTGAAAGATAAATAGGAATCAAGTAGGTAAAGAGGGAAGGGAGGAGCGTCCAGCCAGGGAACAGCATTTAGCAGAGGCTCTGTGAGGGGGAGCCTGGCAGGGCCCAGGTACTGAAAGTGGGCCAGGTGTTAGATGAGGCTGGGGATGTCAGTAGGGACCAGGGTATTGCGGGTCTTATTAAAGATTCTGGTTGATCCTCAGAGCAAAGAGAAGCCACTTAGAATCACACCAGCATCTCCATAGCACCGCCCCCTTGATCGTGGGTAAAAATGTTTCTTTTCTCTTACAGTTTATATATTTCTCTTTTATCCATCTCTCATCAAGGGAGGTAACTACAGTAGTATTTCTCAAAGTATGTTTCAGCATATTACTTTCACAAAATAGTAGTTGGGGAACAGGGATTCCCTAATAAGTTTGGGGAAATGATGGGTTAAACAAAGGTAAACTGGTTTCTTTTTTTTTTTTTTTTTTTGGGAGGAAGATCAGCCCTGAGCTAACATCTGCCAATCCTCCTCTTTTTGCTGAGGAAGACCGGCCCTGGGCTAACATCCGTGCCCATCTTCCTCTACTTTATATGGGACGCTGCCACAGCATGGCCTGACAAGCGGTGCGTCAGTGCGTGCCCGGGATCCAAACCAGTCAACCCTGGGCCGCCACAGCAGAGTGCACGCACTTAACCACTTGTGCCACCAGGCCAGCCCCTAAACTGGTTTCTTGAATGCAGGACTTTAATATATATTGTTATTCTCCAAGGGGAGGATACACTAACTTTCCCAAACTTAGTTGACTCTGATTATGGGACCTCTTTTTCTAGGGGCATCTCAGGGACTCCTGATTGACAGACACCTTGTGTTCTGTCAGGATTGGGCATTTTGAAAACAGGATAGGCATGGGAGGCAGATGGACCAGAGTTCCAACCTGAACTTCTCTGTTTACAAATCACTAATAATACCCATGATATAGGTTTTTGTGTGTGAGTTAAATGTGATAGCATATGTATGCCCCCAGCATTCAGTAAATGTTCATCTCTGTGGTCGGGAGTTTTCGACTAGTTGCTTCAGGAACAGAATCAAGGTCATTCTCTAGAGGATGAATTGGTTCATTTGTGTTGGGCATTTGTCCGTTCCCCCACCATGTTTCCCTTATATTTTATTCTGTGAATATTTACTTTCCAGGATATTTAGGTAACATTTACTGTGTAAATCTAAGGAATGCCATGAGAGCATAGTGTAATTCTGCGATCCTCTTTTCTGGGTATTTCTATGAATATTTATTCATATATAGTATGAATTATGGGGGCAGTTTTATACCTGGGTATGTTTTATACCTGGCCTAACATGGACCGACTAGTGGCCAACAGCAGATAACCATGACTGCCCCAATTAGTAATGGGTGCTATGAAAATAAAGACAGTTTAAAAGTGAGAGTTTATTATTTTTCATATAAGAACGTTTGGAAGAAATGGAATCATTTCCTTTCCTTCAGACATAAAGAAATCTTTCTGACACCTTGCCTATTTTAGCAATTTCCCACTGAGAGAATTAATTTATGTTGTGGTAAAGATGTATCGTTTTCAGTCTGTCAAGATCATTGGTAAGTTATTTGCTGCTTGAAGAACATTCCATGTAAACATCAAAAATTAGTAGGAGAAATCGTTTCTTAAACCCCTACCCTGTACAATTTTGATTGTGTACATTTTTCAATGTTTGAAATGTTATTTTACCTGTAGTTAGAGAGATCAGCTTATTTTGCCTGACTAATGTGGTCTCAGTCACTTTCATTGCCAGGTTATAAATAATATTCCATGTTTCTACCTTCTAAATTCACTCTTTCAAGTTCCATGTTCAAGATGCGTTCCTGGTCCAGAAGTAAAAGTCATCTTGCAGAAAATCTCATTTATAAAATACTCTTTAAAATACATTGTCTTGACTAGAGAGAATTAGAGCTCAGCTTCATCCTAGAGTTTCAAGTATTTCTTAGGTATTCTTGGAACCAAGATTTGTTTTGCAGTTTCTAAACCCCAGGAGAATCTTCTTTTCTCATCTTTTTCATTTCCTATCCTTATTTGTTTTGTTTTCTTTTAATATATAAAAAAAGAAAGTATTCACTTAAGGAAAGCTTAGAGTGGTTTAAATCATGGGTCAACAACCTTTTTTATAAAGGACCAGATAGTAAATACTTCAGGCTCTGCAGGCCGTAGGTCTCTGTTTTGGCTCCTCAGCTCCGCTGTGCAGTGTGAAAGCAGCTACACATCTACCCAAGTAGGTGGGCATGGTGTGTTCTGTTCAAACTAAAAGTTTCTGTAAAACTTTATTTAGAAAAACTGGCCGAATTTGGCCCACAGGCCATAGTTTGCCAACCCCTGGTTTCAATCATAGAGATATGGAATTTAAACATAAATGTGATAAAATTCCCTGAAAATGAAGTGTTAAAACAATTCAGACCATTCTCCTTTAAAGTAATAATACGGAGAGTATAATTACTAAGAAGGAAAGGCAACTAACATTTATAGAGTGTTTACTATATACTTTATGTATGATGTATTTAATCCTAACCCCAGCCCCACTGATACAACGTTATTAATTCCCTTATATAGATTGAAGAAATAGAAGCTTAATAAGGTTAACTTGCACAAAGCATGTCTGTTCAAAAAATGTGATCTTTCCAGTGAACTCACACTTTCTTTACACATTAATTATTATTACATTAATACCTTTTTCAAAACTCTTATAAAACCTTCAGCCATTTAGCTGCTTCAAGTACTAACAACAATTCCAAACCCAAAATACAAAGATATGTTAAGATACAGGAACTGTGATTCACTTCACTCATAGAAGCTCCCACTTTCACTCCCCTCCACCATTCACATAGCACGTCAGAACTGAAGAACTTACCAGTTTATTTAGTCATGGTTTTCTTTAAGGGTGAGTTGGAGCTGACGCCAGCGAGCCAGCTGTTAAATATTGAGGTTTGCAAGCCAGTTGTTAAAACATTATCTTGAGATTGGCCATGAAGGGAGTATTTACATGGATGAAATTGGCAAATGCTACCTATCAGTCTTCCCCCCTCCCCACTTGACTGTTATAACACCGTTTTATCCCTTCACTATTTATCAGATTGATCTTACTTAGTTTGTAGTTCAAGGGATCGTGGTCCTAATTGTGTCGTGAATAAACCTAAAGCAAAAATCCATCACCAATAAACAGACAACAACCATTTCAAACAGTGGATTGCTTTGCAGTCATTCACAACAATGTCGGAGGTCACTATGTAATGACATGGACAGGTTTTCACATTATATTGTGAAATGGAAAAACTGGGTTACAAAACTGTGTGTACAGTATGATCCCAATTTTATTTTTTACTCCCCCAAATTTAACTGTGGTTACCTTAATATGATAGGAAGACAGGTATTATTTATTTTCTTCTTTCTTTTTTTTTCATATTTTCTAAAACTTAGCCTGTATTACTTTTGCAACTAAAACAACTATATAGTACATATAATCAGATATAGGCAGAATTAGCCAGATAGGCAGGTATAGACAGAATAACCCCCCCTCAAAAAAAATCTCAATGAATTTCTTTCCTTCAAATTAAATTAATGGACCTTTTTGTGGGGGAGGAGTAAGGTCATCCTGTAGGAAAGGCCTAGGTCAGCTGTGGTCCACATCATTAGTTAGCAGGTTGTTCTGGTCATCAGTGCCTGTAGCTTAGTTAAGAAAGTAATTTCTTTTTTTTTCTCCTGTCCCCATATTTGCTCACTGAATCTCTTAAAACAATGGATCTCAATCAGGCTGAATATTGAAATTACCTGGAGAATGTTTAAATTTACCTTTGCCTGGGCTCCACCCCAAAGACTCTAATTCAGTTGGTGGTTGGGGCTTGGATATTGGAAGTTTTTAAGATCTCTCTCGGGCCAAGTAATTCGAACCTACAGCCAGAGTTGGGAAACTACTGTTTTAAAATGACACATCTAGTTGTCATAGCTGTGTGTTTTCTTGCTCGAGTTAACATATTTCCACCTTGCCTGGAGAAAGGTTACTGTCGTCCACTTAGTTAGGGTCCAGAGATGAGTCCAATGGGACTGAACAGATGCTTGCTTATGTCTTAATGCAGAAGCCGTGGAAAGAGTTAGCTGGATTTCTGGTTATAATAGCATTGCATAGTCTCTCCTGGAAAATATTTGTATATATATTTTGGCCCACTCGGGGGAAAATATTCAAGTGTTAAACCAGAGAAAGGCACCCAAGGAAATTAAACCAGTTTTTTTGTTATCTCGTTTAGGCTTCTATTTATGCGTAATTTAAGTTTCTGCACTGTTTATTTCGCTTCATATTCCTGTGTCTTCTGCTATTTGGCTTTATAGTAGACCCCTAACATTCTCTTATGGCTTTTGCAATAAATTGTTCAAATTATAAGGATTTTAAAATTTTCAGGAGTTACTGATACACAACATATCATTTCTTAAAGTATTAATTTTTCCCTCAGAATGGAAGTTAGTCTGCAATACAGATTTATAAAACTGATAGAATTTTGCTTGACCTTTAGAAGCTCTATCTAAATGGGGTTGAGGTGAACTCTACCCCAAGGCCTTTATTTTTAGAAAGTAAAATAAACTTAAATAGGCTTAATAATGACAGAAAATCTCAAAGAGAAAAAAATAACTAAGGTAAGGTCTAAGCTAACATACCTCCCTCCACCCACCCAAGAGAAGAGTGTGAGATAGAAGGAAATACCTCAGAGAGATACATCCTCTCCTATTTAATGGTGGAAAATGAGAAAAGAAAAGTGAAATATTTCAGCCTGACTGAATTTTTTGACCTACTTATGAATTCCTGAAGCCGTAGTTTGGTATTTCTAACAGGTTCTGCACTAAAGAATTGAAATCTGTATGATGCCGAAGAAACATTCCCTAAAATCTTCCTATTGAGAAAATGGTCTTGATTTGTATTTCCCTTTTCACATAAGTCTGCTGTCTTGTAGCCAGAGAATACAAGATATCCTGTATTATCTGGCTTGCATCGTGCTCAGGGTCACTGACACACCCCTTCCTGGCCTGGGGTTTATTTGCTTGTTTGTTTATATACTACTTTGTTCTAATCACTGTCCTTTCATCTTTTTTTTGATTGACTTGTAAAACCTTTCTCCTGCTTCCTGAGTGTCATGGCTAATTCCACTTCCTTCCCCACCATCTTGTGTGGCTACTTATTTTTAATCTCCTCTTGCTGCTCAAAGTGCTGGTAGAGTAGGGATGGCAACAGCAAAATAGTATTTCAATTACTTTTCCAAAACTAAACCACTTAGAAGAGACCTTCCCAAGCAAAATGTTTTCTTGACTTGAAGAAAACAATGAAATCAATGGTGATCTGTAATAATAGATTATATCTTTATAGCACTTTATAGTGCACAAAAGCATTCACATTCACCATCATTAACCCCACTTGAAAGACAAAAGAAATTGAGGCTTATTTAAATGATAACTTGCCCAGGTTCAAGTGGTTCCCAAGTGGAGTCGCCACTGTTTTCCACAGCACCAAGACTGGGCATCTTTTCATTTGACATAATTTATTGAGCATCTGTTTTGTTATAGTCACTGTGCCAGGTACTGGGAATACAAAAAAGCATAAGGCATAGCCCTTGTGGATTAGAACTTACATCTCTTAGTAGAAGCAGGTTATACACATGTAGGACAGACACTTAATGAATATGATATATATACAGATGGACTAAATTTTCAGCATTGATGATTAATTAGACAAGACAGAGACACACATGGAGTCATTCTCTCTGTGCTGCATTTTAAGTGCAGTTATAAGTTGTATATTCACACCCATAAAACGTCTTACATATTGTAAGGCAAATGCAAATTCCAAACAAGTTGGAATAAGGGGAAATCAGTGAGAGAGTGACTTGGGGGAAACAGTTTTATAACTAATGATCATTATGGAATGTCAGCTTAGGGAATTAGTAAGCAGATCTGGATATGTTGACAAAGGATGTTATGTAAATCTGGAGTTCTCTGGGTCACCTTCCAAAACTTTGGGAGCGTAGAGGTAAAGTGGTGACAGCCTTTGATATCAGAGGGATCTGGATTCAAATCTTGGTTCTGCTGCCTGAGAGCAAGATGGCGTTAAACCTTTCCAAGCCTCAGTTTCCTTTATGTGTATGTTGGAGGTAATGTGCCTCACTGTGAGGATTAATGAATCAGGATAGAGACAGAAACAAGTGCTTATGTCAACACTGTCTCTACTTAAACCGCCCATTCAGAGAGGACATCAGCTTTGGAAGTGCCTTACTCTGCATTCAAGACACCCTGCACCAGTAAATAAGCCCGGTGTGTTCAGCAATAGCTGGCTGTCAGTGGCAGAAATGGCTGACGCTGTCAGGTTAGTTAGAGCTTCGTGAAGTAGCTATATAGCATGTTCAAAACAAAGAAAACATTTTTTGCTTTTAGCTGAATCCTGCCCTTCTGGGCAGACAGTATTTCACCAGCCCTAGCCAGAACTGCTTGTGCGTGTTTATTTTTGGTCTGCACTAACCTCAGAGAAGGCTGGTTCCAGGAATGTGCATTACAGGTGGTATTTGCTAATGACCTGCTCTGGGCATGGGCATATTTTCTAGGGGAAGCGAGGATGGGGGAAGAGGGGGTCATATCTGAAAACAAAAATGACACTTTCTTATCATTAATTTTTAATTTATTAATAAGAAGAATTTAAGATAACCATTTTATGATCAGCAATGATATAGAAATAGCAGGTTTACAGATTTTTATATCCTGTTTTGTTGTTGCAGTAATGGTAGCAATAATAACCCTTTTAATTATGGAATTCAATACACTAAGAAAATGGAGTATTGGATGTTTCTAACAGATGCACACACTCATTAATGAGCTCTATCCCTTCTCTTGTTGAAGGATGTGCCCACAAAGGCCCAACCACCATCACAATTGTGGGAGGGGGAGGCACCCCTATGCCCCACCCATTTTGAGATCCTTTTATGTTTTTGATGCCCTTTAAGTTGTGCAAGAACTGAACATCTCACTGATGAGATACATCAGGATCATAGGGCCATGTGGAGAGCATCTCAAGGTTTTCAGGCCCAAGTGAGTTTTGACTACAGCATCTCAGAAACTCCCTGCCCTCCTTCCTTTGAAGAACAGAGCAAATCCTCAAAGCTGCTCTGCGGGGAGAGGGGCCTAGATGTCACTGTTCCTCCACCCAGCTGAGGAGGCAAGACTTATAGCTTCTTCAGGGCTCCAAAACCAAAGTAATGTTGACCTGGCAATTCTACTCTAGATATTTACCCAAGAGGAATGAAAACATGTCCACAAAAGACAGGTACAAGGATGTACAGAGCAGCTTTATTTGCAATAGCCCAAACTATTAAGGAGTCCATCTGCAGGTAAATGGGTAAATAAACTGTGATCTATCCATACAGTGGAATCCTATTTAGCAATAAAAAGGAACAAAGTACTGATATACAAAAACACATGGATCATTCTCAGAAACATTATGCTGAGCAAAAGAAGCCAGACACAAAAGGGTGCATATGAACTTCAAGTACAGGCAAACCCATCTGTGATGATAGAAGTCAGAACAGTAGTTGACTCAGAGGGGCTGGGGAAAAGAAGTAGATGAGAATTTTCTGGAGTGATGGATATATTCTGTATCTTGATTGAGAGGTTGGTTACACGAATGTATACATTTGTCAAACTTATCGATACACTTAAGATCTGTGCATTGCACTGTATGAAAATTTTACCTCAGTTTACAAAAAACAATTGATGGCCCAGGCAGAAATGAGGAACAGGAGCCTACGACTTCCACCCACTCCTTGAATGAGCAAATAGCATTTCCTCTGCTATAAACAATCCATGTGAGAACAAAGAAGTAAATACATGCAGTAGTTTTAGTACGAAAATCTCAGGAATTTCCTCTCTGTTGAGGAAAGACGGTAAGCGGAATCCTCTGTTCTCAGCTTTCTTAGTTTAGGAACACCGAGGAAATGGCAGTGCGGTCAATTAAAACAACTGCAAATAGATATTAAATAGAGAGAGACAGAAAAAAGAGGAATGAAGGAAAGACAAAGAAGAACTAGTTGCCAAACACTCGTTCTTGGGACACAGTTAGAATTGGTCCATGACTGAAAATGTTTCTGATAGAAAATTCTAGCATCTGGGTCTTCCAATAGCCAAAATATTTTGCTTTCCATGCGATAAAGAGTGCTCCCTTATGTTGAGAACTTACAGGAAAGAAAATTAAAGCTGCTCTCTTTCAACCTATGTTGAGCACATCCACTGACACTCTGAATAAACTCAGTTTCTATGACGGGCAGCCACTTAATAGCAGATTCTCCTCAGATTTTATATGTGCAGTAGCAGAAAGGTATCAATAATTTATCTTCTAGTGAAAATATTTTTGAGTCTACCATTTTAGCAATACTGTACTTAACCATTTATATTAGTTATAAACCTAAATTTCATCTCCACTATTAACTGTGTTATTGTTTAACCAAAAGAAATAAAAATAATATGTCCACTGTTAAGAATTCCCGCTAGAAATCTTAAAGGTCTCTACAGTCATATTTCACCTCGTGCTAAAAACACAGTCCGTGGCAAGGCTTTGGGCCTCCATCGTTGTTGCTTTTTCTTTGTCCCAGCAGGGGTCTTTGCACTGGCCAAAAAAATATCAAGAGAGAGCATAAGATAAAGTTATTTTAAAGGACACACATTGACTGCTGCTCACACCCCTCCCCCCAAAAAGAATGCAATCTCTTTAAGCCAAGGTCCAGAGCTCACTAATATGCCAACACCCATCACTGCACACTTCTCAGTAATTTTCCTTTGGAAACAAGTACCAGAACCGAAATATGAGTGCTAAAGAGAGCAGCATATTGTAAGCCTGGAAAATGGTGTAGATTCCACTGAAAATACAGATAAACAAACAGACGCTCAGTGCTCACCTACACCTCTGCTGGGAAGGTGACGGCGAGTTAACACCTGATGAATTCATCAGCCGGCCAAATGTGTGTGTTTCCAAAGAACCCTTTTCTTTTTCCCTCCCATCTAAACACAGCATATTAAAAACCGAGGAGCCCTTTCCTCTTCGTGGGTATCACAGCAGCAAACTTATTTTATGTCTTTTCCACGCGGGTCTAGTTTTAACAATAAAATGATCCCCAGGCACACCCAGCTGCGCAGCATTAAAGACAGAATCTGCAGAAAAATGAGAAAGCTTTAAGCTAATTTGTTCTTGTTAAAAAGACAATCAAGGGGCAGATCTTCCTGCTTCTGTCCCAGGGCTGTGTTCAAACTTCTTGGAAATGCACTAAAAAGGAAGTGGTATTTGGCAGGAAGGGAGAAACTTAGGCTGCTGGAACCTGTCTAGTACCACAGATGGAAAGGGTGCTGGTTGTACATTTCTAGCACTTTGCCACCAAACTCACATAGTTCCTCCTTGGAAAACTGGATGCTGGTGTTAACGTAGATTCATCAAACCAGCAGTAAATTGGCCTGATCTTATCAGATCAAAGATGTGTTTCATAATCCACTGGGCTGAATAAGAAATTTTTCTTTATCTTTTTAACTCTAGCCAGTTCAAGCTCTCTCTAGTATGGAAACACACATAGAAAATCACCCCTGAGAAACTGAAGTTGATTGGGGGACAACTGTTTAGGAATTTGAGATCTAATCATGCCAAGATGTGCTATTTTCTACCTAGGTATCCCATTATTACTTTTTTTTTCCCTAAAGGCAAAAAAGCAGCCTAGGCATTCCAGGTGGTTACAGGCCCAAGAACAAGTCATTCTCAAGGAAACTGCTTTTCCTCTGGTCAAAATAATTTTGAATAAAGTAGCTAGACAGCGCTAGCCATTGACTACCAGCTAAAATGTCTCTTTACAGCCTGGGTTTGGGGAGATTTTTAGTTTTCAAATACATACATTTTTCAAAATTACCATAATTTTTAAATAACAAGAAAAAATACATGTAAAGCAAATTTCTCTTGTAGCAGATAGTGAAAATGGTGCTTTCCATGTGAGATATTTCGAGCTCTCTGTATACTGTGTAACTGTATAGTTAAAATTCTAGTCACAATGTTTGATTTAAAAACAGTTGCATAGAATCTTGAACTCAGGGGTAGAAAGGACCTCCACATGGTTTTCCATTGGCTGTCGTTTTCCAGTTTCTGTCTACCAGGCAGAACGGTATGGTGTTACCAAGGCTGAACTGCCATGCACTAACAATTAGGAGGACCAATGCCAGGCATTGGGATGATGTTTTTTGGGACACGATCATGATCCTGTATCTTGAAGAGGCCCCCATACCACCCCCTTAAATGGCCATTTTCTAATGTTACATAAAATTCTAGACCATTACTGTATTGAAAGTCTCCCTAAAAGTCACCTTGATGAAGTTAATTTTGGCAGAGCACTCAGATGCTATGAACAGTATTTCACTGCCACTAAAAGGAAACAGTCTTTGAAAAAAATGTTTAATTAAAGCCACTTGGTTTCAGTAATATATGTGTGTGTAATTTAGAATATGCTATGCTGTACCTAAAGGAAAATTATTTTCTTAAGACTAACAAAACTTGACAAATGATTAACTTTTCATAAAATTAGAGTGTTGCAGCTCAGTTATGAGTGAGCTGCCAAAGGGATGGTGCCCAGAGTTGGCTGTGACAGGCTAGTGGGTTCCTCCCACCACCTGTGGACAACACACCTCAGTCTGGTGGGGTTTTTACCCTGGGAGATGAATAAGCCCCTTTTGGAAACCAAACCATAAAGTTAAAATTATGAAGTAACTGCAAATATAAAAATTGGGACTTAAAAAAAATTTTTTTAATAAATCAATTTCTGGAATAACTATATAATAAGTATGCATCACAGAAACATAAATACACCATTGGTAACATGTGGTTCCTTACAAGTAAAGAACAAATTAAAAGTTTAGTAGAATCCAGTAAACACATTTGTAAATAATCTTTAGGACCATGTTTCGTAAAATGAATAAGTAATAAGTGTTCCAAAAAGGATTTTTTTCTTCCTTTTTTTGCTTCTCAACAAAGATCAATTTCCTGGCATCATCAAAACAGGAAGGTTTGCCAAGACTAAAAAGCTTGTCCTTTGCCATGTGGGAGCCCTTAACTAAAGCTATAAATGTGGCATACTGAAGAACATTGTCATTTCAATTCTGTCAAACAAGGAGGGCAAACTGGAAGGTGAATTATGCTATACATAAACTTGAAAGTAGCTTCATCTTCATGGTAACTGTGCCTCTTAAAAATAGCATCTCATAGCCTCCTAGAATTTCTGTTCACTTTGTCTATATTTTCTATTATATAATAGTATATTTTGGAAAGATGACAGGACTGAAAAGTGAATGGATATTTGAACGTTTTGTCTCTTTTGTCATTTTCCAGAAGATGGCGATTTGTGGCTCCTTCAAATGATATTGGTTCTTGTCTAGAAAGTGTTCTGTGTGGCCTGAATTTATTAACCTAATAAACCATATTGTTACTTAGGTGCCCAATTAATAGTTGTTGTTGATTCTTCTCATTGACGGAGAAAGATACTAAACAGAATCAGCTGTGCACGCTGGTGCTTGTCAGTCTTCGCCTAAGTCATCTTCCCTCTCTGTTCATGATGCTCGCTGGCCAGAGCTCCATGACTTAAAGTTAGCTCAAGTGACTGGAGCACGAAGTTACTAAGTCTGAGGTCATGGGTTTCATTCCCATGTGCACCAGTTCATTTGCCTCCATCCTGAGGCCATGAACCATGACCTTGATGCTAGTGGAGCGTCAAGCAACAGGCAATATAGTCCCTTGAAATCTCTAAGGAAAAAGATGGTGGGGATATAGTAAACACATATAGGGCTAATCAGCTTCTCAAAGATTTTCCTCACCCTCTGGCTTGACCCAAGGGGATCCAGGTCAGTGTGAAAATATGATGACGGAAAAAACAACTCAAAGTGCGCGTCTGTAGAGAACTCGGAATGGCCTCAATTTATTCAGTGACAAAGCAGCAATGTTGCTGTAACATGTTCATCCTCATGGTCTTTTGTGTTCAGTACAAATATCTTTAGACTATTCAAAAGAATGGGAGACTGACAAAGACAAATTGGTAAAAATAAATGTCTTAAGGCTTGGGGAGACCTCAAACTATTTTAGTACTCATTGCCCAGAAAGGACAGAGATGCTGTGACTTGGATGGGAGGGGGCCAGTTCCACTTCCTGCTCTCTAAAATGACTGTCAGAGAGCGAGAGAGCAGCTCCCTCCCCTCCTCTGCCCCGTGGGAAAGAATTCTGGGGAAAGTGCAAGTGGGTGAAGCCGATACTTTCTTACGTAAGTTGTCATTCCTGACACCCCTGAATTTAGGAAATGCGTTACTGTCCCAACTCTTCCCGATTAAAGAAAGCAAAGGAAGAAAAACAACATGACATGAAATAGCATCAGATCTAGGTAGAGATCATCTCATCTATTGTGATTTGCAAGTTATGACCAGCATTAAAAAAAAAGAAGAAAGAAATAGAAAATAGGGGGCTTCAGACTTAGTAAGGGTAAGTATTGTCTGCGGACACTTTGTTTTAGTTTCACGTGTGTGTGTATGTGGTTTTCTGAGTTGTGTTATAGAATGTTCTTTTTTTGCTGAATCATGGTCAGAATTTTGAAAGCCAGTAATCTAGGCTCACCCCTGCATACAAGTGTAGTGTCAAGCCCAAGGTCATGTAGCCAAATTGTGTCAAAACAGTACCAAAGTCCAAGCTTCCTGATTGTCGCTCTAGTGCTTTTCTGCTCGGTCAATGCCAAGTATGTTTTCATAGTCAGTCGTGTTACATTCGTAGTTATCCATTCACGAGACCTCATCCAACCATAGCCATGTGATTCCTTCTGGGCCTGCCGATCTTGGAATGTTCCCAAACTCCCCGTCCCCTGAATGAATACAAGGCCCTTCTCTAGAGCTTACCTGCAAAGAGGAAGAAAAAAAGCTTTTTCTCTATAGGCCTTTTTTTGTAGAAATTTCTCCTTTGTTTAATCAATTATTCATCTTAGGCAGTAACTGAGCACTTGGCATGCAAGACCATCATTAGGTCCATCAGAATGAAGAAAGAGTGGAAGAAGATACAGGCTGCACCCTAAGGAACTCAGTGGGAAAGAGAAGAAACTGTGTCACAACAAATAAAATACCATTGGGAAAACTGTGTCTGCCTTAGCGCAAGGTAATATGAGAGCAAGGCAGGGAGGGTACCTATGGCCAAGAAGGACCCTGTCTGGGGCAGGTGTGGTCTGGAAGGGCTTCTGGAGATGATCTCCTAGCAGAGCTTGTGTTGCGCGTGGATGTGAAACTTGGGGGTGTGGGCCTTGGTTTCCCTTCCCAGAGACCATTTTCCCTGCCAGAGTTAGTTAACCAGAATCCAAGGCTTTAGACAGGTGTTTTCTCTTGGCTCTGTCCTGGGGTAGGTGAAAATGATTTCTTCCAAGTATTTTTCCCCCGCCAAAGCCCCAGTAGGTAGTTGTATGTCATAGCTGCACATCCTTCTAGTTGCTGTATGTGGGACGCGGCCTCAGCATGGCCGGAGAAACGGTGCGTCAGTGCGCGCCCGGGATCCGAACCCGGGCCGCCAGCAGCGGAGCGCGCGCACTTAACCGCTAAGCCACAGGGCCGGCCCTCTTCCAAGTATTGAAGGAACACATCCAGCCACCTACCTCTATTGGTCCCGTAAAACCTGAGGTGAAAATAGTTGTGAGTTCCTCTGGGTTTTAGCACCATGAGTCTGATATTTTTGGAAGCATTTTACCCCATACCCCAGTTCGGGCCATTGTATCTTTACATGCGTGCTTCTAAAGATCTCAAGTTGCTGAGAAAGCTAAAATAATTTATGTAGAAAATATAAAGTAGAAAGATGGTCGAGATTTCCCTGTTTCTCAGAGAAGGCTCAGTCCTCTCAGTCAGAGCTATGGGCAGCCTTCAATTTCTGTTCTCCCTAATTACCTTGAGTTGATTATTTTTCACTTGCGCTCTTGTTCCCCTTTCCTGTCCGTGTTTTGACAGGGAAGAAAATAAACGTAGTTGGTGATAAAGCTGGGAGTACTGGCTTCCCAACCGTAGCCTCTGCCAAAGGCTAGAGCCCTCTAGGTCACCTGCCCTTCAAAATGGTAATTAGTTGTATGGGAATTTTCCCAGTAACCTCCCCAAGGAGCAGTTTCATCGAAGAGTAACCTTCTTGTCTAGACCGTACAAACCTATAAAGTCATCACTAGCTGGGATTTCCAAGCTACAAAGCAGCACTAGAAAAGACTTTGCCTCTGGTCTTTAACGACTTGCACATAGAGAGCGCTCGCTGTGGAAACCTTCCTTTTTCACCAATGCATGGATCTCTCTCTGGGAAGAGTAATGGAAACTATCCCACTGACTCCATCATCCAAGGAAAGACACGCAGCTCGTGATTTCTGCTTTATTGGCATCTACACAGCCTTGCCATCTCCTTGCATTTTGAACCTAGTACACTATCTGAGATTTTGTTTTTACAACTTATTTTTGAGCATGTTCCAACTGTGCCTTTTACTTTTTTGCTTACCAAAGCTAATTATTAATTAGTGAGATAAAAGCAGTTTAATACTTGGACGTTTTAAGAAACCAGGCTGGCAAAACTTACCCAGAGAGAGTTGAAAAGGATTCAGACTCCTAATCCAGGGCTCTTTCCACTAGGTACTTAGCAAAGTATTGGCAGTTGTAATGACAATAGTGTTCATGAGATTGGAAAACAGAAGCAGGTGCACTCTGGTGGGAGAAGGGCAGCAAGGGTAGGGTGTGTCCTGAGTCCCCTGTCAGATTCTCTCCTAAGAGTAGAGGCAGTATCAGATGATGGAAGTCATTCTAGAGTTCAGTAGAGTTGACTTGTCAGAAATGATGTTAAAACAGAGATTCCATAAGGAGGAAAACAAATCAGGGGATATGATTTATGGAATAAAATAGTTACAGAAGCAGGTTGAAGAGAGACCCTCTGGCCCATACCTGACCTTGGCAAGGGGCATTAGAGTTAGTGTGAGGTGCGCCCACCTGGAGGAATAAGAATAACAATGTGAGGGGCCAGCCCGGTGGGATAGCAGTTAAGTGCACGTGCTCCGCTGCAGTGGCCCAGGGTTCGCAGGTTCAGATCCCGGTTACGCACTGACGCACCATTTGTCAAGCCATGCTGTGGCTGCATCCCATATAAAATGGAGGAAGAGGCACACGGACATTAGCCCAGGGCCAGTCTTCCTCAGCAAAAAGAGGAGGATTGGCAACAGATGTTAGCTCAGGTCTAATCTTCCACGCACAACAAAAAGAATAACAATGTTAGTCACTGTATGGGGACACCTAGCATGTGCTGGGAGCTTTGCTAAGCGTGTTATTCACATCCCCGTTTTGTAGATGAATGGAAAGTGGAAGGTCAGGGATGTTAAGTAACTTGCCCAAGGGCACGCTGTTAGTAAGTTTGGATGCCTGGATCTTAATCCAGGTCTGCCTTTCTCCAAAGCACATTCCTGGTTGCTCTCCTCTACGATTACTGAAAATGTGAGATATGAAATGTGATTCATTTGTGTGCTCTTCAGAAGTGCTTGGCACATCCTGTGCTCTTAGGATGATTTTTTTTTTTTTCAGGTACAACTAGGAGGTATTATTGTTCATATACGGATCAAACATTTGAATGCCTACTATGTGCCAAACATATATACAGAGATAAAAGACATAACCCCTGTCCTTAAGTAGCCCGGAGACTAGTGGGGGGAGATAGACAATGAAATCCACACAGGATGCTAAGTTCCCTGATGAGACAAACTTGGGGTGTACACAGGAGGAAGGGGCACTTAGCCCAGCCTTGGGGTAGGGAGTCACAGGAGACTTCTTGGAGGCAATGATATCCAAACTGAACTTTAAGAATGAGTACATCTTAGTCAGATGAAGAAAAAGAAGAGGGTGTGCCAGGCTGGCTTGGTCCAGATGGGTGAGGAGGGAGAAAAATGCCCAGATGACAAGAGTTTGTCTGTTTTCCAAGTGTAATGGGAAGCCATCGGAGGATTTTAAACGGGATTGTCATGGTTTGCTTTACATTTTGAAAAGATTTTTCTGAGTGATGAATGAATGTTGAGGATGTGGGGCTAAGAATGGCTAAAGGAGGGGTGGGGATGTCTAGCATAGCAGTCTAAGGAGAGTGGCAGTGGTGGGATCAGGATAACAGGGTGGGGATGTGAATGGACTCAGGATGTTTTGGAGGTAGAGCCCTCAGGAGTTGGATGAGGAACTGGAGAGGAAAAGAGAGGAAGTTCTTTGCTGGAGCAGCTGAGTGGATGGTGGTGCCATTTCCTGAGCATAATGGGGCAGGAACAGGTTTTTGGGGGCTATACAATCAAAGACTCGCTTTTAGAATCAAGACGTGATCTTAAATCACTGACCACTTCTGTCGCGATATACTGTATGTCAGTAGTTCCCAAGCTTTTCCCGGTGACCTGGGAGCATCTTATCTTATATACGTGGATCCCCGGACCCACCTCAGATTTAGTGTGTTGAATTCCGGGGATAGAGCCCAGGAATCTGGAGCTTTCAGTAGCTCCCAGGTGATTCCAGCACTGCCAACCCAGCACCAGTCCATGAACATTGTTTGCAAACCACTGCTCTGTTTCACATTTGCCAAGGCCAGTCTTGATGACCTGATGGCTATTTGAGCAATATTCCTGCCCAGATGCAAAACCAGTGTCACCCCACACCGCGTCATGCCCAGTGAACCACTAGCAATTTTCCCAGATAAGTCATTCGAAATTAAAGTAAGTGTTTACTGACTGTCCTAATTCAGGCTATGCTTCTTTCATGTTTTTCCGTAGATCTCAGCATATCCTAATAAGAAGAGCATTTTCCTAAGGGACAGGAATGTTCCCATATATTTATGTTTTTCATAAGGACCTAAGCCTCAGATGTCTGTCTGAATGATCTGATCCTCATAAATCGGCAGATTGGTTCTGGAAATCCCATGAGCCTAGGCTTTCTTGAGAGATTTATGGCGCTTCCCCCGCTCGGCTGGGGCCAGGAATAACATTGCAGCTCCCTCAGCACTTCTGGTTTTCTTTCCTGAGGGGATAGTGAGGGAAGGGAGAGGTGTGCTGAACCAATACCACTTTGAAAGAAAACTGTCCAGACCTATTTTCCAAAACCTCAGGAAAAGCCTCATGTTCTGCTAAGGGTATAACAGCTTTCTGCCCTCTCTTCCTCGGGATTTTCCCAGCCTCATCTCCTTTACCTGGGTGGATTCCGTGGTGTGGGAATGGGGCCAGAGCTGGCTGGAGCCCACGGACACATTCCAAGACAGGGTCAGCCTCCTTGGGCAGTGGCCTTAGACCTTCAGCAGGCAAGGCTGTACTGAACTTTAGATAAGCTCATTTCCACTCCGTTTTAAGATTCTTCCAAAACAATGTTAATTAATTCCCTCTTGGCCTGATCAAGAAAAAGGGCTAATTATGATGGCCATTCCAGTTAGAACCCACGCCTGGCAAATCTGTTTGACCAAATTACACATTTTATTGATGGAAGTGAGTATGATTGTTTTTATTCCATGTAGTAATTGCACCAAAGTATCTGCATCTACCTTAGCTGCATATCAAATGAGAATCAGAAAAGGTTATATTAACTCTGTAGGAGATAGACAACCGAGGAACTGGAGCTAATGACTGACTATTACTAGAAAGACCCAGTGCTGAGTGCTTCAGGGGATGCAAAGATGAGTAAAAAGGAATCATTGCCCTTAAGGAGATGAGAATCTACCTAGCGAGGAAAACAAGTGTGCAAATAAAGCTCCTGAACCTAAGAGCCTTGAACTCAGTGTTATAATGGTCAAAGGAAGGAGAAGTCACTTCTACTTGGCAACAATCCAATTAACATTTAATTACTTGAGGAAAGTAGTGTTTGAGAGAGTCCTCCAAGGATGAGTGCAGGTGGGGTAGAGAATGGGGTGGGTGTTGTATTGTGTATTCCAAGCCCAAAAACCTCGTGGGACAACACGGAGATGGTTTAGGGACCAGTGATGGTTTACACACCAGTTTGATTGGTCTATTAGATTCACAAAGCGTACACATAGACATAAGAACCTTAAATGCTAGGTTAAGGAATTTGTGTTTAATCGAGTTCGCAGTGGGGTGCCATTTTTAATAAGAGAAGTAACTAATGTGATCAAAGAAGAGCAATATTATGGATTGAAGCTATTTGGGAGAATGTTAATTTGGCAGTGGAAGGAAGATGGATTGGAGGGCAAAGAGAGTGGAGGCTGGTATATCAGTTAGGAGGTTATTTCAATAGCCAGGATGAAAGTATGGAAATAGATTTGATTTTCCTGATGAAATTTCTGCTTGTTGGATGGGAAATGACTTGTTGTGGAAGGCTTTTCAACACTGTTATGGGTAACACACAAATCCCTCCCGGTTGATAGAAACCTGCCCGCTTGCTCAACAGAAGTAAACCTTGTAGACATTGGAATGTTTATGTTCGGCCCAAAATGGCTCTGGTTTTTTACAGAGCTGTAAAGTGTATTTAACTCCCAAGTATAAAACACTTCTTGACTACTGTTTCATAGCTTCATAAAACGAGGCTCAATTGCGTAGGTGCTTTTTGTTGTCATCCCCTATCTTTGTACGCAAATCTGTTTCCTGATATTGTTATTCCAACGGAAAAAAACTCAACCCAGCGTAAACTACCTTTTTTACAAGCAGCCATAAGAAGAAAGCCCCAAAGACAATGAGGAGCCTCAGCATTTATATTTTTAACCCAAGATTACATATCTAACTAGCAGGGAAGCAAAATCGCTTTAATTATGAATGTTTTTCATTGTGGTTGTGAGTGTAAGTCAGTAACAGATGTTCATTTTCCCCAGCTCAACTGTTTCTAATTCTTTCTTGAACATGGCAAGAGAAATCTTTAAACCTTTGCCAAAGTTCAATTAACATCCCTGACGGAAGGTGGAAAATGCCCGACTTTGTTTTTTCTCAGCCATATACCTGCTTTGGCTGCCTGTGCCACAGAGCACAGGGGAAAGGTTCCAGCTGGCACAGGTTTTATTACTGCAAAGTTAATTTGCAGAATAAGCCTTTGGCGGGAGGGATCTGTTCAACTTTTTATATATTTATTTATTTACTCTTTTTTAGTTATAAATAAAATTGCACGGTAAAACATCGCAGCTTCATTGCAGGAAACCCAGTGCATTTTTTGTTGTTGTTGTTGTTCTGCAAGTGGTTAATAGCTTGTATTTTGTTTATATGGAGTTGTAGAAATCTTGTGTAAGAACATGTGACTTGGTTTATCATGTTTTTCCTGTGCTCTGTGGAACAGACGGCTGTTCATTATTGAAAGGCCTTTTTCTGTGGAGAATGGAGTTTTGGGGGGGGAAGCATTTATGTAAGAATGCAGAATGACTTCCAGAGACTACGGGCACTCTGTGGCTATAAAGCCTCAACAGCACCTTCTGCAGTGAGTGACGTTACAATAATTTGCTTTAGCACCTCAGAAGTATTTCAGCTGCGTTTCTGAAGTGAGTCCTGCTGAACAGAGCACAGGAGACAGCACCAGTCGACTTTTCTCTCCACCTTCGATCCTTGACATGCGTGTCTGCGTGACTAGTTCCCTTTTGATAGTCGACTAAGGGAGAATCACATATTCTTCACACACTTCTAATTCTAGAACCCACGCCGAAAAGATTGAGACCATGATACAATTTACATGTGGGGTTTGGCTTTCTAAACTTTCACTTTTTAGAAAAATAGAGTCCTGCAGAACATTCTCTTGGGTGCCAAAACTTGAAAATTATGTCCCTGGTGTAGTTTGCAATGGTCATTTACTAATGCATGCTGTGCAAGTTGCTTGAGCTTTGATGACATAGCCCATTCCAGAGGTTTTCTTGTGTATCCCCTAAGGTTTGCTGAATATCTGTTCATTAATCCTCATTTAGGCAACTGGAAAATACCTCCTTTGTAGTCTGTGACGTGTGGATTATCCCATTAGGAAATCTGTGGATGACATATGACTTATGGGACTTGCAAAGGGTCGTTCGTTTGTCTTTGGATAAAAAGGAGCGTTCTCCTTACAGAGCAAAACAAATAGAAGGGAAGAAATAGTTAGTAGACCTGAGCTGAAAAATGGGAGGTTGGCTAAGGGTTGTAATAATCGCATTATAAACATCACAACCCCTTTGGCCTGCAGGACTGACTTTGCTTCTCCTAGGTTGACCTTTAAGCCTCTGGGCCAGGATTGATTTGAAAAATGGACCATTTGGATTCAGTACTGGCCACAACTCAGACTCCAAACCGTAGTGGAGGAGGAGGACGGGACAGTAAAGTTATTCAGTGACGTGAGAACTTAGAATTGAAAACTCTTACCATCTTTTGCTTAGGACTCAACTTCTACCTTGACGTTAGAGTGACAGTTGAAGAGAAGTGTTTAAACCTCTTATTCTTTGTATATTCATGAAGCTGCCTCTATGTTTACAGGTTATGGCTAGGGGATACACAGACTCAGTCAAAAGTACCTAGGAAGCATTGCTGTAGTTTTCAAAAGAACTTGTTCTTTCAACCTCACATTCTGAAAAGTAAATAGGCAGCTTGCTTGGGTAAACATAATCTTGGAGGACTGGGTGTGTTCCCTGAGCGAACTCCTGAGAATAAGATGTTTTAAACAGCTCAATGCACAGTATCTGTGAAATGAGGGCGGTCTCTGTCACCTGGCTTCCAAATGCTGGGTTTCCCATTTATCTGACCAGGGAAGCCACTGAATAGGACACTGGGGGACAAGTGGCGTCCAGGACCTGAGTGCCGGACTTCCACCCCTGCCTGTACCTTTGCTGAGTGTGTGACCGGGAACAGGTCACCTCCCTAGGCCTTGGTCTTGTCCTCTGTAAGAGAGGAGGTTGGCACAGAAGACCTGAGGTCCTTTCCAACCTTGAAATTTTATTGTTCTATGACCCAGCGATTACATCATAGAAAGGTCAAGCTGGGCATTTGTAAATCAGCCAGAAAGTGTGTGCTGGCAGTGTACTCAGGACCTGTAGGAGTAGGAGAGAAGCACAGCACAGACTTTGAGTTCTCTTGGAACTGAAAATGGAGCAGGAAGACACACATACAAGGGCAGGTTGAGGCCAGAGCAAAGACAGAAGAGCGGGAGCCACGGGAGATGTGAGGGTCAGGGTGGTGGAGACACCTCCTGTGGGGGCCTGGAGGAGAGGAGCCAATGGTGGGGGCTTTTTGAATGAGGTCGTGGGGGGCAGTTAGTGGAGGGTCTAGAAAAATGAGACACAGAAATTCAAATTAAATTCTTCCTTAATTTGCACAGAGAGTCAGATCTTTGTATGGAAATAGCATTTCCCAACTCTAAAAGGGAAGAAAATGGCAAAAGGACAGTGAGACGGTATCTTGTGTCACTGTGTTTCTATTTTTGTTTTTTATGGACAAAGCCTACTTCCTACCACACATTGAAGATGGCGGGTGGGGCGTCTTCCTGGCCTGCCGTCTCCTGGATATGATTCTGGAAAACAGACCAGAAGCAGCCCCTCAGGTCTTCCAGGAGATTACCACACAAGGAAGTGACCGAGATAGAAGCCCCTGCTGAGGTTTGATAATCTGTCTTGGAAACATGAGACAGGAAGGGCAGGGGAAGCAGAGCTAATGCTGTGATGTTTGCACTTCTGAGTTGGTGCCATCAAGACACAGCTGTCTAAGATCTCAGAAATAACTGGTCAGTCCTCATTCATTGTAATAAAACGTCCACCCAGACTGGACATAGGCAGTTCAGGCAGAACAGAATCTAAGTACCTGATGATTTTGGACCCTGACCTCTAAATATATCATCCATCACCTTTTCGTGTGAGAGTTTGCGCAGAATGACGATCTTTCCTTATTTCTGTTGCAGCCTGTCTGGGAACTGATAGGTATGGTTTATTAGGCCACCACTGTTCCTGTTTTCAGCCTTCAATACCTATCTAATCATAAACCTGTAGTCTTTTTACTAAACATGGGAAAACCTCCTGTTTATCACCATGTGGCGCTTATATGGCATCGTTCTGTTAGGCGTGATGTATTGTAAACACATTGAGAAGAGGCGGCCTGCGAATGTAGGATTTCCAGTCTAACTATGCATGTGTCCAGAGTCACCCTGAAGGTGACTGAACAGGGGACAGCGGTGGAGGACAGGAAAGAGTCCACCACCTCTATTCTGGGCCAGGAAGAAAGATGTCATGCAATCGGTGCATGTGACCATCAACCCAGGGTCTGTACTAAGCCAGCTCTCTGCCGGGCACTGTGAAAAGCCGTTTCCAGGTACAGACCCAGTCAGGTAGATACTGTTGCAGTTCTAATTTTTCAGGTGGGGTAACCAGGGCTTGAAGGAGGTGAGTAAGTTTCTTAAGATCCCACAAACGAGAGTTGAATTTGGGCCGTCTGACTCCAGGGGCCCTGCTCTTAGCACTAGGCAACCTCTCCTAGCCAGAGTTGAAGCTTATAAGTGGTGGCAACAGGGAAAGCTCAAAGCCACTTTTGAAATCAACTGTGTCCAACTGAAAGAAGAATGTAGTCTTCTGAGGAAGTGGCATCATGTCTTTGTCACAGAACATATGTCAGGACGGGCTGGCGGCATGGGATTTGAGGGAGCCGGCTGGCCAGCCCAGGGCAAGCCACTCCACATTCTTGTCCAGGGTGGAAGGCAAGAAACCCCAGCGAGACTGACCAAGAACAGCACGTGGGGTGGATGAATCTGGAGGTGATGGCCAGGTGGCAGAGTTGCAGCAAGCTCCAGCTTAGGTAAAACACAGCAAGGCCAAAGCAAGCCAAGAGAGAGAGGTGAGAGCAGGAGCCAGCCCAGCGTGGAACATTCAGCTGAGCAAGAGGACCAGTAATCCACAGGAGCAGGAGCCACGGCCATGCAAGTGCCAGCGGGCAGGGGAAATTGGGTGACTTGTTTGACCTCCGCTGCTCCTGGGGTTCTGTCACTGACCCTAGGTCTTAAAAAAGCCACTGAGCAACATCCATCATCCTGATTGACTCTTGAATTTGTGAAATCACGTGTCTGCTCAGCCAATGAAAATGCTAATCACAGACAGTGCTAACTGTGTGGCAGGTACTGGTTTCAGCACTTACGTATATATTAACTCATTTATTCCTCTGATGTGGGTTCTGTGGCAAAGAGAACTTGAGTGAGTTGCCCAAGGTCATTGAGTGAGTCAGTGAAGGAGCCAGTGTTGGAACCCAAGCTGTCAGGCTCCCAAGTGTTCTCTTGTGACCGTGGGAGATCGACGTAAACGGAGAGGCGTTGTCAAGGTCACTGGATGGTCACACTAAGACCTTGGCCTTCCAAATCCTGCCACAACCCAGGGCATAGGAGAAACCTGATAAATGACAGCATAGGGAATGAGTAGTGCTGTGAGCACGGAGGGTCATGTTGTCCACTGGAGCCTTTATTATCATGCCTGGAGTGTAAAAAGTCTGACTCACATTTATAACATGCTTAAAACGATCTCTTTGATTGGGAAATTCTTGCCCCTGCAGTTTCTCCCAATCGCTTTTGTCAAGGTCTGTCGCACACGTAACATTTCACCAGATTTAAGTGCGGCCCTGATGATTATGAAGCCAGCCTGATACGTGCAATATGTAAAAATGACATTACTGGTGCTTTCAGGAAGCTGCCCTGTTAGGAAGCCAAATAGCCTTCTTAAAAATCAGAAGTACTCTCATAAAACTCGTTTTTCACGCGACACAGCCTGTAGTTTCCACATGGGACGAAGTGTGAAACTAAGCTTTTATGGGAGATCTCTAAGATTTGTATGAACTTTCAGTGACTCGCATGACATTATTCCCCAGAGAAGCAACTGATTTTCTGTTGTGGTGCATTTTCATGTCCTATGCTTTGTCTGGAAAGAGACAATTACTCTGATGCAGTAGAAACTGGTTTTTGCTGGCAGACCCTAATTATTTCTCATCTTGATCATTGCGACATTTTTCTCAGTATCCATCATCCTCCCCTTCCTGACTCTCCTCTTTGAGCATTCCCTTGGCATAAAAATACTCACCCTGTGTGTAAATATAGCACATTATATTTCATAGTAAGAAGGGAAAACACCATAGCAATAACCAGCCCTGGCAAGTGCCTCAGTACTGCAGAGAAAGGCTGTGCTTGTGTTCAAAAAAGATGGTCCTCTGCTCTCATCATTTCAGAATTCACCTTATTAAAAGCCAGGCACTATCCTAGTGGAGGAGTCCATGGTGTGATAATGAACCATCCACAGTGAGGATGCCTCGAGGGCTGAGAGACTTCATCGTTTTCATCCCCAAGTCTCCAGTATTGTGAATGAATTAACAAAAAATGTTCAGCATTATAATCGTAAATCAACATTTTATTTTTTTTCCGATGGCATTAGAAATCAGTAGTCTAATCCATTGCATTGGAAATGTAAATGACATCTTAATTTTTGTCCGTGCATTTTAGGCATGACTCTAACCAGATGATTTCTTGTTAGGTTTTGTAAATCTCTGGTCATTTCTTTCAAGTCCAGACCATTTTTAATTACTGATTAAAATAATGATACCAACCAGTGCTAATATAGTACATAACTACAGTCATGCATCGCTTGACGACAGGGACACGTTCTGAGAAGTGCATCATTAGGCGATTTCGTTGTTGTGTGAACACCATAGAACATATACTTACACAAACCCAGCTGGTATAGCCTACTACACACCTCGGCTATATGGAACTAATTTTATGGGACCACCGTCGTATATGCGGTCTGTTGACTGAAACGTCGTTATATGATGCATGACTGTATGTGCCAGAAATTTTTCATTTTATACATGTTAGATCATACAATCTTCACAGTAGCCCTGTGAGGTTAGCTCTAGTGTTATTTCCATTTTACAGGTGATGAAATAGAAGTATAAAGAGGTAACATAACTGGCCAGAGGCCACCAGATGGTAAGAACACAGCCAGAATCCTAATACAGGCAGCCTGCTCCCGAGTCCCTGAATTAACCGCCTTACCACACGGCCTATGGATGGGGTTTGGTTTGGTTTTTGTAGTTGTGCTAATCAGGTTTAATGGGAAGATGAAGCTCTTGTGTGTGTGTGTCTTGCAGATTATGATCCCTGATATTATCATCTTAGTTTCTTTCATTTTATCAGATATAAATTGCAGTGTGCATTAAATAAGCATAATTACTAAATACAAAATACATATGTTACATACACATACTGACATGCGTTGTGTCACGTAGTGCTGTTCTCCCGGTACACGAGGCCTCTGCCATGGATTTCCTTCATCCCACAAGGATGAGCTGAGGCCTGCTCAACCAGGCACTGCTCTGGGTGCTGGGGTGCTGCCGAGAATAAGGAGAATCGGCCTCACAGAACTTCCCCTTTGACGGCAACTTCTCCATGAGCTTGTGAGGGTGATGGGGAAGATGAATCTGCCGGCCACCCTTGAACTAGATGCCCCCCTTCCCAGCTGGCTCCAGCTCCTTCCCGGTGCCGGGCTTTCTGATTCTCTGGGTCTGGCCCAAAGCGCTGGCTCCAGTGGGCCCACTCGCCCTTCCTAGGCACGTGCCTCCTGGCCAGCCCTCCTCAGCTCAGCTGCAGGATTTGAAACTCTGAGAACCCCTTCTATTCGGCAGCCTGAGGACAGACTGGGCAAGGAGTCCAGGCTAACCTACACGATGCGTCTTAATCCAGCAGAAGGGCTGTGAATGACTCGGGGCCATTTCTTAGAACTGGATTCACCTACTCCACAAACAAAGATTGATGGTTCTTGAGAATATTTAAAAAAGATGTAACGTGACACAGTCTTGAGGGATACCTGAATCGATGAAGAACTGTCTTCATACTTTCTATCCATTGCATACGCCTGTCACTTTCCTCCGTGAGCTCTGATGGCTCCATCCATGTGTCCAGGCTGACCCCCTGAGGTTGGCACAGCCGCCTTCCTGGTTGGATTGTAGGTTCCTGCCTGCTGACATAGTACATTGTTGAGGGTCCCCAAAACCACCTTTTTCTTCTCTTTTACATCCTATTTAAATGTCAGCTAAAATTGTGTGGTAATTTTTTTCTGGATGAAATGTTGGTTCTTTTAGAAAGAAGTTCTGTAAACTGAAATGCTGATGGTTAAAAATGGCTTTAAGCTTTTTTACTGTGACACGTAGTAAGAACTGTATTTTACATTGAGACACACACCTGAAAAAAGTTTTACCAACACATCTTTCTCTCCGATACTTTCTCTTCCATTCTGTCCTTTTATTCTTTTAAATGCTAGTCGTGCCCTACTGAATTGATTTCATGACCCAGTTATGGGTCACAGTCTGCAGTTTGAAAACTCTAGGACTCTGCATTGGAAGTAGGTCTTCAGCGTTGCCGATTGCCACGGGAATTCTTTATGTTAAATATCCAGGAATCCTGAGCAGACGCCAGGAGGCTAGAGGGAAAGGAGTCGTTTTGATCTCCCCCAGAGGTACAAGAACTGATGACTGGGAGGAGAAATGGGGGATGTCGCTGAAATCCGTGCTGTCCTGAAGAGACGTCATTTCTTACTGCTCATTTTTTCCTGAAAAATAGTGAAGATGTGGAAACAATAAAGGAGATGGTATTTTCTTGTGCTTTCAAGGCAGTTTCTTTCTTCTCTAACCAAGATGGAGAGCTGGGAAATTGGCTACCGAGAGAAGTACTCCCAGCTGGAGCCCTCACTGGTGAGAGGACTCCTGCTGTGTGTGTGGGGAGGGGGTGCGAGGATGAGGAAACCAAAGTGCAAAAGTGCAGAGTAGTGAGGACAAGCCATGGGGTGTGACTCCAAACTGAGTAGGTGAGAGAAAAGTAGAGAGAGCTTCTTTGAAGTCTCAAAGAGAAAAGAAGAAAAGGATTAAGAGGCATAACAATATAGGGTTAATGAGAAAGAGGCCAGTTTTTTCTAGGTGTTGATTTCTTCTCATCTTTTTCTGAGAGTGTGCCTATTCAAATACAGAATTTCTTACTCTTGCTTTGTGGGATCGATTTAAAACCTGAATTTCCAATTTTTAGATGATGCTGATTTCCATAGCCTTGATCTTGACCTCAGATGAAGTCACAGGCCATTGAGTTAGAGTGACATCCTTCCCCACTTCCCTGACAGAGGATGAAGGAGCCAGGAGGAAAGTCACAGCCTCCTCCGTGCAAACCTTAGCCCTCACAGTGACAACAGTCACATCACGGTGGCCAGGTGGCTGTTAGGGCTGTGCAATCCCGGCTGAGTCCGTGCTCTGTTTACAACCTGGCAGGTTTGTAGGGGGGCAGTCTCAGCATTCTCCCAGCGCTCCCCTTTTTGTCAGTGTACTAGTGGGAAGTGCGGCTGCCTGTAACCTTTTCATCGACTCGTGATTTTCACTTCTTTGTCAAAAATCAACACAGAGAAAGGTGACAGAGAGTTGGACTTAGACATCTCATTTGCCATTAAGTGGCAGAACCTGAATCTCAGATATCTAAAATTATCGTCTCTTCACTATGCCTTCATCACTTGTCCGGTTCCCCCAAGTAGCAACATCGTAGAGTTGGAAGGCAGTGTCTGTAGGCCTGATGTTGCCCTTACCTTCCACTTGTTTGTTCGGGAAATATATACTGAGTGCCCGCTGTGGGCCAGACACGTTGAGGGACACCAGGAATTCAGTGATGTGGAGCTTGCATTCTTGTGGGGGTGGAAGATGACAAAGACGAAAACGAGATCAGTTAGAAAGTTTGAAGTGCTGTGAGGAGGGTACCCAGGGGGCGGAGATTGTGCATAGAAAGGACGGGCTATTTCAATAGGCGGGTGATTAGGGCTGGCCTCTCTGAGGAGGTGACGTTTCAGCTGAGACCTGGATTCTGAGGAGGAGCCAACCATGAGAAAAGCTGCAGAAGAGTGTCCAAGGAGAGGGACACAGGGAAAAGGCCCTGGAGGGAACCAGCTCAGCATTTTACAGACACGTGGCCTCTAACTCAGAGTGTGGACCGTGATGTCACTGAAGTGACGCCAGCATGGTGGACAAGGAGGCAATCGTCATAAAAGAGAAGGAAGGAAAATGATAGACCAGGGAAGTAGCTATATTGCAGAGAAAATCTATTTAAATCTGTATTTTGAACAACACTTTAAGGGATTCCTTAATGTGAGAGTTAAATTGGAAGTGTCAGTCATGAACCCATGATCATAAAGATAAGTCCTTCCAGCTCTGTCCCTCTGATGGTCCAGCAGCAATGACCCAGCACTGGCCCTGGTGTGGGACAGTCTGACACCCACTACCAGCACCTGGACTTGGGTCTCTGTGCTGTCCTCTGTTGAAAGGAAAGTAGGATGTTTTGGGGCAGGAGAAATCTAGGACAGGCCTGGGGCTTTTGTTGTTGCCAGGAAGACAGAAAGAAGGATGTTTTCAAAGCAGCCAGGAAACCCAGTTAAAGATGGCAGTCTGAACACACACATGCACCTAAAGTGACAGAAAGTGAGGTTTAGAAGTCTTAAGTCAGGCAGCAGCAACCAAGGGGGGAAGCTAGAAAGCAAATGGCTAAGAGGTGGCTGACTTATTAGCAGGCTAGAAAAAGTGAGAACCTGAGCTGACTGGGTGAGCTCAGAAGCAAGCAGTTCCATACCAAAGAATCCCAGAAAGCCTTAAGAATTGGAGCTACATCACAGGTACATGGTTTCTCTTTGGGGTGATGAAAATGTTCTAAAATTGATTATGGTGATGGCTGCACTACTCTGTGAATATAGTAAAAACCATCAAATTGTAGGCTTGAAGTGGATGAGTTATATATGAATTATGTCTCAATAAAGCTTTGTATTTTTTAAAAAAGAATTGGAGTAACAGACACCTCTGAATGTAGGGGACAAGGAGACAAGAAAAGCTCCTAAGTCTCCCAAGAGGGGGAACACATTCTGAGAATAAGGAGCCAGCGTGGCAAGGGACTTCTCAGCAGCACTCCAAGAAGCAAGAAAACACTAGAGCAATGCTTTCAAAATCCTGAGGGAAAACGGTCATCAACTTCAGAGGCTATAATCAAGTGTGAGGATAGATTAAAGACATTTTCAGACATTTGAGGACTCAAAATTTTACCTCCCATGACCCAAACAAGAAATAAGCAAAGAAAGAGGAAGACATGGACTCTACAAAAAAGGGGTCACCCCCCGCGATGGGGAGAGGCAAAGGGAATTCCTGGAGTGGTGGTGAAGGGAAATCCCCAGGTGACAGCTGTGCAGCAGGCCTGGAAGACAAATGGTCCAGACTTGGCAAGAGGGTGGACGGCAGCAGGAGAGTGTGTCTCAGGCAAAAAAGGAAGGAAGGAAGGAGGCGGGGAGAAAGAGAAGTAAGGAGAAATAAAACTGAATACCTGATGGTTTAAACATATTGAGAGATTTACACTTCCAGTGGAGAGTTTGGGATGAATTCAAGTAAGCAGTATGATATACTAGATTAGAACCCTTGGTCTGCCATGGAAGAGCTTTGTGACCTCTGACAAGTCACTTTGCCTTTCTGAGCTTCCATTTTATGTACAATGAAAATAATCATAGTACCAACCTCACAGAGTTATTGTGACGTTTAAATGAGTTAACAGATGCACAGTGCCTAGAACTGTGCCCGGCACTTGGGGAGCCCCAAATAGGTGTCAGCTGCCCTTATGATGATGATGATCGTGATGAGAAGGAGGATGCAGTTGAGAGAGATGACGACAACCACATAGGCTGGGGAAATGGTGTATGTTGACTCCAAGGACAACAAAAATGTGTCAAACATTGAAGACTAATGACACCAAATGTTATAATGAAATTCTACTAGGAGGAGGGAGGGTGTGGGAGAATGGTTGGAAAATATGTTAAAGATGAGAATTCTTATCTCGCGTAATAGGAAGTCAATAGATATCCAAAACTGAACATCAAAAAGTAGCAGTAGAGAGCCAGCCCTGATGGCCTAGCGGTTAAAGTTCAGCGTGCTCCACTTCAGCGGCCTGGGTTCAGTTCCTGGGCATGGAACCACACCTCTTGTCTGTCAGTAGCCATGCTGTGGCAGTGGCTCACATAAAAGAACTAGAAGGGCTTACAACTAGAATATACAACTATGTACTGGGACTTTGCAGGGGGAGAGAAAAAAGAGAGAGGAAGATTGGCAACAGATGTCAGCTCAGGGTTAATCTTTCCCAGGGGAAAAAAAAATAGCAATAGAAGCATGTTATTTAGAAATAGGGAGGCAAATTTCAGGTAAAAGACTTGTAAGTGGTTGCCATGGGGGAGAGGGGAGGGGAGGACAGGGGACTCCTCTTTTTTGTTATAAGCCTCATAGAACTATCTGTCTTTTTACTCTGTACAATGATAACTGATTAAAGAGAACAAAATTTAAATTAAAAAATAATGAGAAATACTGAAGGGGCAAAGGAGACTACCTAAAGGGGCTTCCACTGGCCTCGTTGTGGTAATTTAAGCGTCAGAGTATGATAATGACTGGTAATTAATTGAATCTGAAAATCAATGAGTCCAAAATGATACTCAACATAGAAAAGTTAATATAAAGTGTGCCAAAAAGTAGCTATAATACAAGAACGGTGAAAATAATAGGATGTATTTACTTTTCTGTAAATTTTGCCACATCAGAAAGCATTGGCATAGGTGGGGGTTGTGTTCTTCTGTAAAGCAGATGTCTGTTTATAAAATATGGGTGTTCTTTTTCTCCACCTCTGTTAGCAGATTGGCAGGGACTTGTGCAGGCAAAGTAGGAACTGAGGCAAGTGTAGGGAAGACCAGCCAGCACCCTGGTCACAACAGGTGGAAGGAGGGCCTGAGCGAGAGTGGGCTGCAAGATGCGGGAAGAGCTGAGTGCCCCAAGAAGGAATCGCTTGTCCCCTGGGAGATGCGATTGCCAATGGCCCTAGTAATTATATTGAAGACGTGATGTGGCAAGGAAGACATGGACTAAAAAATCCCATTTATGGAACAAACGAACTGTGAATAAAAAACCCAAGAGTCCAGCCTGTGAGATGCAGGCTCACTCCTGAATCATCTTGTCCTGACTGTCCTTACCAAGAGTCAGTCAGTCAGCAACAGCCTTCTGAGGGCTGAGATCAGCTCCTGTTTCCTTTAGGTCTTGCCAGATTCTTGTAACACAAGGAAGGTCAAAGCTAAGGATGGAAATAATGAAAAAATAAATCAGATCTATAGGACCAACTTGTGTGATAGGTTAAATGTAGGTTGTGTAGTCATTGTGATCATTTGTATGATTTATCTGTTTTTAAGTTATTTTAAAGCTTAACTACTTACGTGGTAAGGTTGGCATAATTGTGTTGAAATCCGTACAATTTGACCTCTGTAGAAGTTTGTAATTAACACTTAAATGTATAAGAGCATTTTATTTTAAAAATTATGTTTTGATTTATTTATTTAATAGTATCTGAATATTTAGAAATATTTGTTAAATAGATTTATAGGTGTAAAAATTTAGCACTAAACCAAGTACCAATAGTTCTTAAGTTTTCTTATCAAAACAAAAAAGTCCTTCAGCTATTAAAGATCCAAGCATCTATGATGTGGAGTAAGGTCATGATAAGGCATTGGGTTGCTCCTTGCTATGGGAAGCCATCCGAGGTTTTAAGCAGGCAAGTGAGATAATCTAATTTACTTTATGACTGTAGGAGGTCAAGAGTGGAGGCCCTGTAATCTTGGATCCCTTTCCACCACTAAAATCTGTGAAGTGTATTCCCTTATTCATTCAACAAACACATGTCCATTGGCTCCTTAGGTGCAGGCCCTGCCCTGGGCGCTGAGGCCATTATCAAAGATAATGACTGAGAGCCTCCAAATCTGTTAGAAAGTGTTGAGTCCTATGAGGGAGAGATTACTTCTGGCTTGGAGAACCAGGACCTTCCAGAATTAAGGAGGAGATGGGAGAGAATGACGTTCCAGGAATGAGGCCAGGAGCAAGGAGGTCAAGAATTTTTGAGGCTTGGCGCATGGTCCCCAGAGCCATTAGTGTGTCTTCCATCATCGTAATCATATGTTGCCAATTCATTTAGACTATTGTAGCTTCAGCTCATATAAAGTGGGTCAGTACCAACTAAAGCTCATTTACAATGATAAATCTATAAGACAGAAAGGCAACTCTGCGCTAACGTATTTGCCAGAATTTGACACCCCAGAAGAGTTTTAATTTGCTGTCACTGCAGTTACCACTTTTGCATGAATATTAATGATCTGCCTTATAAGAAAACTGTGGTGTATTGGGTTTCTGGAAAAGGTTGACTTATTTTTATCTATCTGTATGTCACTATTTTATGTTGATGAATACGAAGAATGAGAACGCCATGGGTGCTAAAATGGATCGCGGGCCGTCTGCATAGAGTAAAGGGGTGAGCAAGGGGCAGTGAGGGCAGAGGTTTGAGAGGAGTGGATAAGAGTTGAAATGGTTCTGTGGCGAGTGAGAGTGAGCTCGGCAGAAGCACTCAGCCGGGCTCCTGGGCGGGGCTGTGGGCTCGGTCCAGGTGGGTGAATGTGTGTGTATATGTGTACAGGGGCTCCGGACCAGCTTGTTTTTTCATGTGATTCGTGAAACCAACTCTGAGTTTTACTTCCTTTGCTGAGGACCAGTAGGAATTTTTTCATAGTCCTGTGGAATGTAATTGTCTCATCATGAAATCCTATCTACTAGGTTTTGCTCATTTCCCTAACTGAAATGCTGAAATGAGCTCTTGGGGCTACCCAAGCCCTCTCTCGGCTCTGTCCTGCCTGCCTCAGGCCCCCACAGTGGGGGTTGTGAAACCATGGAGAACAGAAAATCCAACCCAAGAAAGATTAGTGGCAGCCAATTTTTACATGTGACAGTACAAGGCAAAATTACATTTCTTGTAGAAACTCTAACACTGGTGTCCTTTTGAAATTGATTAATAACATCTAAGACCAAGAAAAGACTAAGCCTGAAAAAAACAACTCATTTGGCTCTTCTTTGAAAGACTGGACTGTACCTGCCCCAGGAGGGCCAGGTCCCACCACTTGGCTGTGTAAGGCAGAGCCCCCTGCTTCTCACGTGCTATTTGCCCACCCCACGTACCACTGTGAGCAACTCCATGCCGTGTGTCCCTTTGCCTCCCTCCCCAGTGTTTCCAGGGCTTCGCTTTGTGGACCACATCTTTGTCTCCCTCATACAGGGGACATTCAATTTGAAAATAAAGGAGCACAGACTTTGGAACCAAAGACTCAGGTACCAGTCTAGTATGCCTGTTTCTAGCCAGGTGACCTTCAGCACATCCCTCCCCTCCTGAACCCCAGCTTTCCCCTCTGTTAAATTGGGGAAACAAAGGTTGGTTATATGGAAAGCACCTCTCCTAGCGCCAGGCTCATAGGAGGCACCCCAAACCTAATGGCAGAGGCATCTCTCAACTCCTTCTGCTTCCAGATGTGCATGTGGAAAACAACATTTGCTCATTCTTAGGCAGCTCCAGCTTTTATTAAGAAATCCTAGGAAGCACAGGTAGGTTTAGGAATAGAGGTAAGTGCTAGAATTTAAGAAGCAATTGACTTAAAGCAAAAGGAGGCCAAATCAAAAAACAGGCATTTTGGCTATCATGCCATCTAGACGTTCCTAAAATCTTCATATTCTGCCCATTGGTGCCCTAAAAATTACCAGCCTTGTGAGAGAACTAGGACTGGGACAGATCCTCAAAACTGTGGAACTTTGTAGCCAGAGCATCAGGAAAAATAATAACCATCCAAACAAGGAGATCGCTCCGCTAATCTCCACTGGGTGTTCACCCAGCATCCCAGCAGCCCGTCCTTTGTGTCCTCCTCGGGGGCCCCTTTTGAGATGCAGATCTTTGAGGGCCTTCTTTTCTAATAGAGAACAGGCCCATCAGAATTGGAAATCGGATCTAGTCAGTCCATCTTTGTTTTAAAATACAGGGGAAATATCTTCATGGTTTGTTTCCCTGCGCTGTCAGCTTCCCCAAGTGTCACAACCCAGAGGAAAGGGTCGTGCTCTGGAAGCCACTAAACGAGCCACCATTGCCTAAGGAAGCCTCATCCGTGAGGTTTTCATCTGTTTTTCTTAATTAAGGTCTGCAGGCTTCTCTTTAGTTGTGAGAAAGCTTTCCTCTAGACCCTTCAAGACATTAAGCATGAGGAGGGGGTGTTGGTATCTAGCAGGGTTTTTTCTGTTTTGTGTTTGAGCACCCCGTCTCTTTCAGTGGGTGTTTGCCAAGATTTGGGGCTGACGTGCAGAAAGGAAAGGATGAGAATGGGGCGGGGGGGGCGGGGAGGACAAAGAGGAGATGAAGATGAATGGGTGTGCACCATAGCGTAGCCTTTTCCTGCTTAGAATCCTAAGCCAAGTAGCCCTGAAGAAAGAATGCCCCCTGGGCAGACTGCTGACCACCCTCTAACTTCTGAGACATTACAATGAGTGTGGGCTTCAGGGACCTGTAAGTTCCTTCTAGTTGCAAAATTCTGACTCCAGACCCAGGGTTCTCCAACAGAGCTTGCTAGGAGAGCGGCCCTGGAGGACACCTGCCAGCCTGTCCCAAGACACCCGCTCTGGGCCCCAGCGGGGTAGATTCTTCTGTGACTCACGTGCTCCAAAGTCCTTTCCCCCCATCTCCCTGTCCCAATTACTTACAACTATAGATAGGGTGTTGGGGGTTGTTTTCTTCTTTTACATCGAGGAAATACTTTTTCTAATTTTTGTTTAGAGAATTATGCAGAAATTAACATTTTTGGATTCTGGATGGTGAGGGCTCAGAAGAAGCTCCTCTTATTTCCTTGTCATCTGTCTCCTGGCTTGGAGCCGGGCTCCTGCTCTTCTAGGCATATAGGGTGGGGTTTAGGCAGGACCTGATATCACCCAGTCCACTCATGATCAGGGTTGGATAACTGTTTGCTGTGTGAATGAATGAATGTATCCATTCCTGAATGCCCCCTCCTTCTCCCCTAGAACAGTCCAAAGCCTCATTTCAGTCTAATGGCCTGGAAGCTGGCTGTGATGTGTCCCGTTGACCCCTCCAGCTGACCTGGAGGGCAGTGGGCCCCACAGTGGGTGCACAAGATGGTCTGTGAGGTAGAAGAAGGAGATATGAAATCTTTACACTTACTTAGCAAAATATCTGTTACAATTAATACATATATTTATTAACCTATTTATATGTATTTTATCCTCATCCTTCTATTTGCATATGTTTTATACAGTAATGCATTAATACATATATGTTATTTATAATAAATATATTCACACACACTCATGCTCAGGGAGCAGTGCTCACAATTTTTGTTTGACTGGGATGTTGGACCAAAAAGTTGGGAGGCCACTGCTAGGAGAACCAGCCTTGCTCCATCCTGCTTTCCCTTAATGGGTTGGGGAGGGGGGGAATTCTCTAGCAAAGGTCTGGAAACTGCTGGGAATTCGTTCATTCTGAACTTAGCTCTGAAGACAGCAAATGAAGCAGAGATTGAAAATGAACCAGGTTGGGGTTTATTTTTCTCCTTGGAAAGACATGAGAAAATTCATAAAGCAGAGAGGGTTGGCCCAGATGTTTTTGTAACTAAAGACGTACCTTTAGTTTTAGGTTAGTTCTTCCTAGAGTTCAGGGATGTCTGAAAGGAGACCAAGGGCAGTTGTGTTTTTGGCCTCAGATGTCTGCAGGACACTGCGGACCGGCTGGCAAGTTTTCCAGATGTTAGCACCAAGCAGGTGCCAGCGTCTGAGCATGTGACTTTTTGGAACAACTGCAGCCTGTCTACCTGCCGCGGGCCTTCTGACTGTGAATGAAAGATGGCAGCTGAGAAACAGGACCTGCCTCCCTGCTGTTGACAGTTCTCCTGTTTGACGACAGGGTAACATTTGGGGTACAGTAATGTAAGCAACAGGAGATCCCACACACATTCCTCTGTTTTAAAAAAGTGAATACCCTCAAGAGAGAGCAAGGGAACAGTGGAGGGAATAAGGAAACTGCTCAGCTGACATTTTGCTCCTTTATTTACCAAATACTCCTTTAATGCTTACCATAGGCCAAGCAGTGTTCTAATAAGTATTTTTAAAAACAGGACCTCTGTTACTCTTCACAATAACCTTAAGAGGTGGTAGCATTATTAGCCCATTTTACAGAAAAGGAGTCTCGAGCTCAGGGTGACATCACTTGCTCGGGTCACACAGCTTGTCAGTGGCAGCGCCAAGGCTCACCGGGCTCCCAGCCTGGTCCCCACGGCCTTACAGTCCACGGGCAGGCACTCGGCTCCACCTGCATTGAGAAGTCCAAAGCAAACGCTGTACCTCTCTCGATACGGAGGCCCTCTTACATTTTTTCTAGTGGAGATTCCCCAACCTTTCAGAATTATCTTAATTTTGTTTGGTTTCACGACAGGCTTTTCTAAAAATAATATTCTTTTGTATGTAATATTGTTTAAAAAATGACATTACTTACACTGTCTTCCATGCTTTGAGCACTTACTATGTCAAGTCCTCCTGTGCCAGGTGTCAATTCTAATCCTTAAACTGCAAGGAAGAGATTACTACCCATTTCACAGAAGAGAAAGTAGAGGCCAAGTAGCTTGTCACTCAGCTGACATGCCCAGCCACATGAACCAGGTCTGTGCACTGCTCTTCTTTCTTATAGGACAGAATTAAGTATCGCCAGGTCCTTCTTGATCCCCATCCAAAGGAGACGGTTAGTTTCACAAAGCACGCAAAGAACCTTGTGGTGTACCGATGACTAGGGTGTGTGTGTGACCCAGTTAGCCAAGGAGAGTACCAGTTTACGCCTGTCGTCCCAGCGCTGGCTTTCACTCTCGAAGGCATCCTGACTTGGATGATAAATTGTGTGGTCCCCCTACCTGACCCCCTTGGGGCTGGATGTTGCGTGGTTTCTCGACACTGTGTCCACGGCATCAACCCCTTTTGACCCGGGGGAGTTTTGCAGTTCTGTCTTCTGCTGGGCTTCATTAAACCCTCACTTGGTCTGAGGCTCCCTCCAGTTGTAAATGTTGTGTGGGTCCTGGTATTCAGGTTAACAGATTAGCCTAATTAGATGGGGAAATTAGTCATCCTGGCTCTCGAAGTCCCGCTGGAGGAGCTTCACGCGATAACATTGATGGTTCTCTAACACGCAATCTCAAGGACACCAGCATGTGGCATTAGTTTAAGCGTCAAATGTCCTAAATAACGCCCTCCTTAAAAACAGATTTCGAGATTTGCTCACGGACAGACTCAGAGACGAGGCAGAGCAGTACCCCTGCGTAGTCTCCTCCGAGCATTTCCACACTGGGTCTCTTATTTCCGGGGCCTGCGGCCAGGTACAGGGGGCTTACGAAAACCCACGTTTAATTCCAAAGCCTCACATTTGCCGAACTGTTTTTTCTGCATCACCCGAGAGTTTCTAAACAGGCTTCAAAACAGACTGCTCTGAATTCCGTCTGAGTGGGAGATGGTGAAGAACCAGCAATGCAAAGGAGGTTGAGAGGGACCCCTCAGAGAGCTGCTGGTGTGGGGGCCGGGAAGCTTTGTGGGAAAAAGTGACGTCCCTTAAAGGCTAATTGAGAATGCATAGGCTGGGCTCAGTTTCCTCATGTTGATGAAAGTATCAGTCATCCCCACCTCACAGGGTCACTGGAGGATTAAATGAGATAATGCATCTAACATGCTTGACGCATAAGAGGCACTCAATCAACCTGAGGTCCCTTCCTTCCTTCCTGCATCCTTTTAACTGTTAGCCTCAGATGTTGGCATCCTTGTTCCTGGCTCAACTGGCTCTTCAAACAATCTTATTAATGCCTATTAAAATGAAACCCAATAAAAGTGCCAATATTTGGTGTTGAAATAATTGATGTAGCAGAGTGAGCCCATGGAGCACCCAGGCAGGCCCCTGGTGCAATTTAGCCTCACACCTGGGGGATGCATTTCACAACTGTAATTGCTACCATATAATTCTTATTAATGTTGTGCTATAATTCCTATTTATTCCACGGGGCTTGTAAATGCATTAGGACTTGTCAACATATTATTTTACACTGTTTATGATCTGTAGAATTATGTTCTTCAGGGTTGTATTGTGCAAAAGCTCAAAATAAATGGCTTTGGGCCTCATTAAAAAAGGGGCTGCTTGTTGAAGTGGTTCTCCATCCGCGTCGTCCTGAGCAGAACTCAGGGAAGTAGATTTTTAATTCAATTCTGAGCAGAGCTCTTAACCTCGGAATACAAGGGAATGCCCCCTCCTGTCTGAGCTGTCTGACTGGTGGGTCAGCCCTCCCTCCCAGGGGATGTTCGGGTGGGCAGGTGCCATTCCCTGGGGACAGGTGTGGTGGGCATTGTCTGGTCTTCCACGAGCTGGATCTGCATCCTGACACCGAGAGAGCTCAGCATCCTCAGAGCCCCAGGTGTTCCTTCCTGCCTCCCTATCTTGGGGTAAATCCCTTTTAGTTGCAAATTTTGCTATGGTCTTCCCAGCTCAATCTATAAAGAAAAAGATCTGAAATTCCCATTGAAGTGTAAATACCTAATAAGTATAAAATGTAACCCCTCCCACAGATTTTTGCATTTACTAGGCCCATAAAGCATAAAACTAAGGAGACAGAATTCTATTCACTGGAATGTCGGGTATAGCTGTGTGTGTGTGTGTGTGTGTGTGTGTGTGTGTGTGTGTGTGTGTGTGTGTGTGTGTGTGTGTGTGTGTGTGTGTGTGTTGGGGTAGGGAGTGTCTTGTCATTGGTTATTTTTTTGGTTTTGGAGCCTTCCCAACACCTCTGCAATCAGACTTGCCTGCCACAGAATCTAGTTCAAGTTCTTGCTCAGCTAATTCCTAGCCATGAATTGTCAGGAAGCCCTTAACCTGGTCCCATAGGTGAGAATGCATGTATATTCCCCCCAGGGCTGTCTTAGGGACCATATGCCTTTGCAATCCCTTTGTGCCTGAAATGCCCTCTCTCAGGGCAGTAGGGGCTGCCCCGTCCTATCACTGCCATTCCTCTTGTCCTGGGGGTGGCCGGAGGGAACTATGGGGAGGTGACTGCTCCTGACACTCCTTGCACTTCTCTGGCCCCGCAGGCAGTGAGTACGACGAGGAGGAGGTGGATTACGAGGAGTCGGACAGCGATGAGTCCTGGACCACAGAGAGCGCCATCAGCTCTGAAGCCATCCTCAGCTCCATGTGCATGAATGGAGGGGAAGAGAAGCCTTTTGCCTGCCCGGTTCCTGGATGTAAAAAGAGATACAAGGTAAAAGTACCACCTCGCTTGGCATAACTGCATGGAAAAGGGCAAGTCCCACGTCAGATAGCAGCCTCTTCTTGCTTCTGAAGAGAGCATACAGATACTTCCCTCTCCTATGCCAACTGAGTGCACGTGGTCCTCACTGAGACCCCTGCCTGGGCACAGGCTGCCTCAGGTCAATGCTGGCCCCTGGTTCCTGGGTGTTTGGGGTTTTCCCCTTCGCTGACCTGTGTGGGAACTGTAGGTCAAAAGAGATTTTTAGTAGGAGGACCATGTCTTGGATATTCTTCAAATTCGTGTCATATCAGGGGCCTGTCAGAATATCAAACGTGTCATCTATTTATTTGCCAAACACCTTCCCCAGTGGCTGGCTCTCCAGGAGGCTCACAGAAGACCACTTTGAAGTCTTAAAAGCCAGCAGATGGCTCAAAGAGCCCTTTTGGAAAACATTGTAGGATATTTAGCTGCCAGCTGAGGAAGTTCTTGCTCCCTTCCCAGCACTGGCATGAAGGGAGATCAGGGGAAAAAGGGGCTTTGATATTTTTCTCACCAATCTACTCACTTCGGCTTCAGCGTCCTGTCTGTAGATGGCACAGAACTGTGTCTCTGAGGGCCTGACTCTGGATGTCATGGGCAGCTGGGGGCACTAAATTTTCTATTAAGAAAACTCAAAGGGACAGAACAATGAGAAACACCCACAACATTCAAGTGTGGGTCCCAAGGGCACTTTAAAGAACAAATTTGCTGTGGCTGGCCTGGTGGCACAGCGGTTAAGTGTGTGCACTCCACTTCGGCAGCCCAGGGTTCACAGATTCTGATCCCAGGCGCGCACGGACGCACTGCTTGTCAAGCCATGCTGTGGCAGCATCCCATATAAAGTAGAGGAGGATAGGCATGGATGTTAGCCCAGTGCCAGTCTTCCTCAGCAAAAGGAGGAGGATTGGCATCGGATGTTAGCTCAGGGCTAATCTTCCTCACAAAAAAGAAAAAAAAAATTGCAAACTTTTCCAGGAGGTATTAGCAGCCCTTCAAAATCCAACTGTGAGACAGAAATATACAAATCAGAAACATACCTGGTACATTTGATGATATGCTAATTTCCCCATGGCTGAGCAGATTGACTGTTTTTTAAAAAGACTTGAAAAATGGGTGATAGCGTTAAGCACTTATATTGCTCCTTCTTAAATATGTGTCTCTGAACACTACAAAAAATCTATTTCAATACTTTGTATACCTGCTACTGATATAAAAGCGTGAAACACAAATGTATCACAAGGTCAGTGGCCTGAAGTTTCACCTACTGTATATACTACTTATATTTTACCATAAAGTCCAGATGCTCTTTGTTTAAACTGAAATGAAAACCCAGGATGGAGATGTGAGAATCCCCTCCAGGCACCCTAAAGAGCTGTGTGGTCAGAATATGCCTCGAGATGCCCACGGACGTTTCTGTGTGTCAAAGGCAGGGAAGTGGGAGAGGAGGAGAAGCTACTAAATTGTCACCACTAGTGCCAGAAACCCAAGGGCTGGTGAGACAAGCTCATTTTTCCAGAGGGCCACTCTGCACTGCAGAAACAGATTTTTCCATTTCAAATTAGAGACAGTTAGAGAACGCTACATCGTACCCTGCCTGCCTCGGATGCAGTTCCCCCGAGCTTCCCTCAGCTGGCCACACCCCGTGCCCTGCGGCAGCGCTGCCTTCTCTCAAGTGTCTGAACGCTGTGTGAGGGGTGCCTTGCACATCAGCTGTGTCTTAAAAGAGGGAGCAAAGTAATGACCTGGACTGAGGATGACCAATAAAAGGCAATATAAGCTACATCCTTTGTTCTGGCTGAAGAGGATGAGGCATTCTCTCTTTCCCACCTCTAGCTTCATTCTGTTTTACATCCTTTTCCTCTAGTCATTTCTGTGTTCTTGTTATTATTGTTTTACTCTCTTGCTCTCATTTTTCTTGGGTTTCCAGCAGTTTCCTCCTGCAGCTGTCTATATCTGGACTGATAGGAGGTTTTTTGAGTGTTCTTTCTCCATCTAAGGCCAAGAGAAAATTGAGTGAACCTTGGGCCACAAAGGCTGCCTGCTTCAGAACCCCTAACTGACAAATGACATGGGTGACAATTAGTGGTCTTGATTTCCATGAGAGAAGTGTGAGTTTCCTTTTCTGGGCCAGAATGCCAAGGAATGATACATGGGACAAGAAGAAGCATGTAACTACTTCTAACCAAGTGCTTGAGATGAGCATGGTATGTTCCCTAAAGCTTCAGTTTGACTCTTTCTGCTGGGAAGTTACTGGCCGAAAGGCAGTGGTATTCTCTAGGATATTAATTTCATCTCATTTACTGCATGACTGTTGGATTGGGTGTTGGTGAGAGGAGAGAGTTATGAGCTGGTGTGCTGTGGAGTCAGGCAGAATCCAGAAGTGCTGCCATCTTGTTGTTTATTCCCAGGGCTGACTTCAGACTCGTCTCATTCCCTCCCCCTGCTGGCAGGGAGTCTCTAACCAGTGAGTCAGTGGACCCTGACTCAGGATCAGCCCTTCTCACCATTTCATTGGCATTTGTAGAACTGAAAGGAGATGAGAATCTGACTTCTGAGAGACTTCATGCTGAGTAGGGTAGGGGAGAGGGGCCCAGCAGTACTGCTAAGTCTCTGTGTTGTTTCCCCTATGAATTCCTTTGCCTAGGATGCCCCCTTTCCCCTCCTCTCTCCATCAGTACCTCTCATTTTAATTCCCCTCATGTCTCAAGGCACAGCTCAAATGCCACCTCCTCTAGGAAGCCCTTACCAGTTTCCCAGACTGACTCCCCACTCATAGACTAAAGTTCTATCCTCTGACCTTTGCACATGCTTTGTTCATACTCCTGGCAGAGCACTTACTATCTTATTACCCCAAGGGTGCTTACAGTTCATAGATCCCTCCTCAGCACCCAGCACAGGTCTTGGACATACTAGATACTTTGAGGATAAAGAGATAGAGGGAAGAGGACAGTGTGGGCTCCCCTCTGACCACCGGAACCCCAAGCAGCAGCATGATTCATTCTTTTGGAGTCTTCCCAGACGCATTCCAGGCCGGGAACGAATGATCGCGTCCGCTTTGGCGCTGCTCACACTTTTCTTCTGACTTTAGGCAAAAGAGAGAGGACTCCCCAACCTTATAACTGAGAATAGGTTAAAAGATGGGTTCAAGTGCTTTGAGGTTTTTTTCCTTTGATGATTTTTGTATTAGAGTGGCTAGGATTAAAGGCATTTGCTACTTTTCTTTTAAAAAATAGAAAACAGAGCCCACCCCCACTTCCACCCCCACCCCTGCGCCAAAGTTTGTCTGAAAGAGTCTTCTGCTGCTTCAAAAACATTGTTTCACCTACCTTAAGAAAGCCTGGCTTCTGACATCCAGATACACAGTCAAGCAGGTGTGTAGCTTGGGGTTTTCCCAAGAAGGGCCCTGCAGCCCTTCTCTCCCTCAGTGGATCTGATCTCCTTGCATCTCCTAAGGGTCCCATCAGGAGCCCTGGTGGGAGCATAACTGACCACCTTTCTGGATAGCAACTTGGCAGTAAATAATTAGAACTTTAAAAAATGTTCCTACTCTTTAGCTCCATAATTCTAGAAATTTATTCTAAGCACATCATCAGGGATGCAAAGATTGATGTACAAGGATGTTCATCACGTTACTTCAAGTCAGTACAAATTGGAAAATACTTAATTTCTAACAAGAGGGGAATGGAAGAGAATCTGCCATCAAAATCCTATTTTCAGATTTATTTATTTAGTTTCCCCCCAAAGCCCCAGCAGACAGTTGCATGTCGAGTTGCACATCCTTCTAGTTGCTATATGTGGGACACGGCCTCAGCACGGCCAGAGAAGCGGTGCATCAGTGCATGCCCGGGATCCGAACCCGGGCCGCCAGCATCAGAGAGCGCGCACTTAACTGCTAAGCCATGGGGCCGGCCCACAAAATCGTATTTTCAAAAAACATTTGATGATGAGGGAATTCAATCTCATATGATATATATCTCAGAAAAAATACTGAAAGGAAATACCTCAGATGTTAAACAGTGATTATATCTGTACTACTTTCTTTTTTATGCTCTTTAGTATTTTCTAAATTTCTACAATTACCTACACTTGGACACAGATTACTTTATTTATTTATTTATTTTTTGTGAGGGAGATCAGCCCTGAGCTAACATCCATGCTAATCCTCCTCTTTTTGCTGAGGAAGACTGGCTCTGAGCTAACATCTATTGCCAATCCTCCTCCTTTTTTTTTACCCCAAAGCCCCACTAGATAGTTGTATGTCATAGTTGCACATCCTTCTAGTTGCTGTATGTGGGACGCCGCCTCAGCATGGCCGGAGAAGTGGTGCGTCGGTCCACGCCTGGGATCCGAATCCCGGCCGCCAGTAGCGGAGCGCACACACTTAACCGCTAAGCCACGGGGCCGGCCCCAAGGACACAGGTTACTTTAATAATCACGGGAGAAGAAAGACCTGATTCTTGCCTGAATCACCCTGGACATTCTGAATGCTGCCATGTCAAGTCCAGCGGGGGAGTGACTTGCATTTCAGCTGTCTGGGGCTGGTGGAGTGTCGCCACACTGCTGCAAGTGTCTTCACTTTTAATTCAAACATTACCACTACCAACAACCCTGGCTTCTGTTTTTTCATTTTTCTTCCTCATCAAATCCTCAAGCAACTTCATCCTCTCCTTTATGTAGAACATCAAGGCCCGCCAGAAATTGAAAGTTATGGTTTTTATATCAAGGGCACATATATATTGTACTTATTCAGGTCTGGACACCGACAACAAAGATCAAATACAGTTAAGGACATGGTGGCCCAGCTTGGCGTCCAGACTTTAGGTTTTACGATTTGATTAGGAGTGGAATTTTGAGAAGAGCCTCTAAATTGTTTGTTGTCCATTGACTGGCTCGGTTCCTTCATCGGGGCACGTAGTTCCTGATGGTAGAACCTGGCATGGAAATGAACTGATGCCAGCCTTACCCAGCCCACCACCTCAGGTCCTCCTTTGTACCTCCTGCCTTGCCCCCTGCTTCACATGCTTAGCCGTGTGTCAGAAGACCACTGTCATTCATAGACAGTTTTCGCCAGACTGGGTGTCCCAATCCTTCCCAAATTTTAAGATTTTTCAAAGACAGCCAGCTGGTTGTGCTAATTAATGAGTACCTAGCACTTTGGGTGCATGAAATTCTGGGGGAAAATATGGACTCTGGAATTGGGCATCCTTGGGTTCCCATTTCAGTTCTATCATTTACCAGCTTTGTGATTCCAGGAAGTCACTCGCCTTCTCTGAGTGTCAGTTTCATCTAAAACATGAGTATTGAATAAAGCAGTAGACATCCAGTACAGTTGTCCCCCGTGGATACCAAAATCCGGGGATGCACAAGTCCCTTATATAAAATGGCGTAGTACAATGAATACAGTCGACCTGCTGAATCTGCAGGTTTCAATTCAGTTCCTCCGTATTTGCAGAATTTCGATCCGCAGTTAGTTGAATCTGCGGATGTGAAACCCGCAGATACGGAGAGCCAACTGTACATACTCAGCATGAGGAGTTTTTAATGTAAGTCCCCTTCCTTGCCTTATCGAAGCTTAATTCCCTCTCCTCTTTTCAGAGACCAGAGGATTTAAGCATTTTATTTTCAAGTTGTCTGCCATTATTTATTTTTGTTATTAATATTTTTGAAAGACCAGACATTTCAGGATCTCTGCAATTAGAAACTTCAGTGAATCTTTTTAAGCTCTTCAAGTCTTAGAGAGTGGAAGTTCCCATTGCTATATATGAATGAACAGATGGGGGAAATCTTGAGTCTGATTAGAGCTTGTACTAACATTCATGATAAGGGTGTTCCATGGACACTTGTGAACGTTAAATCACACCAACAAAGAGAATGAGATGGTAAGGTATGTTTTTTTAGGTTCTTTGGCCAACCCTAGAAATGCCACGATTCCAGTGTGCAATTGGCTTCCTAATTTTTACAGAGTAATAAAGCTATCGTATGGAGTTGGCTGTGTTTTCCTCACAGTCTCACAGCCAGACTCACAACACAATGTTTACACTGAATCTGGGAACAGACCACAGAACCTGCTGGAATCACCTCAACCTTGGGCTTGTCCTTCTCCTGGTGAACTCTGGATCTGGTTTCATGTTGGACTGGATTCTTATGGCTTTAGGAATTTCTGGTTTCAAAGCTTCCCTCACCTAATTAGTTATAAAAACTCAGGCCTGCCTGGATGGAATATCTAAGCCCTAATCCTGTTGGAGTTGCTGTGCCTTTTTGCTTGTTAAAGGTGTTTTTATTTTTGGTTTCCTCTATTTTCTGACAAGGTGTGAGTAGTACCTGGGGCACAGGGGTAGCTGGATTTTAATGATCCATTTTGCAACAAGTTCCCTGTGAAAACAAGTACATGAAATGTTTTAGTAACCCTTCGTCCACAGAAAGGGACCCTACTAGGTGCTCAATGAATATCTGTGGAGCTAATAAATGGGATATTATCAAGCAGGCAGATGCAAATTTCTAGCATTTGTGAGCCAAACTTCCTACCATATTGTTACTGTTACTTAGAAAGTTGACAGTCTTTTTCTAATTGTCATAAAGCTATTATTAACTCTCTTTCAAGTAGCTTAAAACAATGTATTATTCTTTCATGGTTCTGTGGGTTGCCTGGCTCCAGCTGGGTGGTTCTTGCCTGGGTCTCGCATGCAGTTGCACTAAGATGCCAGTTGGGGCTAGATACACAAGTTGGCTTCCTTACCCATTTGCCTGGGCCTCTGGTGGGAGGGCTGGAACAGGCATATCTATACATCTAACTGTCTCAATGGGTCTGATTCTGCTACTGTCACTGCTCTCCCCATATCCCACTGCAGCAAGTTCTTATTCCCCAACACGCCTCTAGAAGAGCAGTGAGGTGCCTCCTCACCCTGCCTGCAGGGATTGACACAGGAAGGACATGGGCAGAAGGTGCAGAAGGCCGAGAGCCAGGTGTTCAGGGCAGAGGGTGTTTGTCCTTGTGCTTCGACTCACTGGACAACTTTCAGACTCCGAGCATAGCCAGTTAGTTGCTATTTGGCACCTCTGGTTTCAACAAAGTCAAGCAGGATTCTCTACCCTGGGACTTTTAAAAAGTATTAATGTGCACTGTGAATCTCTGAAAAGGAAATTAGTAATAACCACTGAACACATTTTGTTTAATGGCAACTCTCTCAACTTCTTCCAGAATAATGAGGCATGTTTAACAAATTCATTCACTCACAGATACTTATTGAGCTTCCACTACGTGCCAGGCACTGTGCTCAGTGCTCATGAAACAACAGCAGACAGTCCGTCCCTATTCTCTGGAAGCTCAGTAAGGGCATCTTATGAAGAAGGAGTAGAAAACGACTATGTTGGAATCCTTTAGTTGGGCATAGAACTGGACTCAGTGGGACTAGATTCAGGTAATACTTTAGGAAGCAGCCCACTCTTCTGGTGATCTGTATTCAACAACTTCATGTCTCAAGCCCTGCCTTCTCTTTACTCCCTAATCTGGCAATGGCTGACTTGGAAATTTAAGACCTATGCTCTAATACCACCTCTGCCATTTATTCTTTTTTTTTTTTTTTTTTAAAGCACTTTCTAATCCCCTATATCTTTATTTCTTTTTTTTTTCCCCCCAAAGCCCCAGTAGATAGTTGTATGTCATAGCTGCACATCCTTCTAGTTGCTGTATGTGGGACGCGGCCTCAGCATGGCCGTATAAGTGGTGCGTCGGTGCGCGCCCGGGATCCGAACCCGAGCCACCAGCAACGGAGCACGCACACTTAACCACTCAGCCACGGGGCCGGCCCATGCCATTTATTCTTAATTAAATCTTTCATTAGTTACTCAATGCCCTGAGCCTGTTTCCTCACCATTTAATTGGGATGAGCAATAGTAACTATTTAATTTTGTTAAATCTGTAAAGTGATTCTACGCATGGAGTCTTACACTGAATATGCTAGAGCTAGCAAAATCAATTAATAGAAATCCAGAAAGCATTTTGATACTTTATGTATCTTTTAGGATTTGTAGGCCAGTTGGAACTCTTCTGTTGCTGAGACTTGCATAATGTAAGATTTTCAAAGTTCACTGTATGTTTAGAATGAAGTAGGTGAATAAAAGTAGGGCCTAGTCTGCCCATAGGTGCTTACTAAACACATACAATTATGATGGGGCAGGATTTGGGAAAGTAGCTCCCGCAGGGGCAGAGACACTGGTTTAATGCAGAGCAGAAAACAGACAAAGATTCTAGCTAAGATAGGAATTATCATCACAGTAGTCTGGAAGAAAGACGTAAGCTGAGTTTCCAATCAAGAATTTATACACGTCTCGAACTCTGTTGCCCTAACCTGTGTTTTCTTTCTTTAGAAAGATTTTTTTTTGGCCATCCTGAGATATTTTTATGTAGTTGTTGATTAGCACTCTTCAGAGTGGAAACAAGATTCAGAGAAGCAAAGTTGCAGGCAGAGGGAACTGTGATTCTTTATGCAGTAAGTCTTAAATACATGTCTTACGTAAAATTTGAAGTAGTCAGTACTTTCATTTTCAGAGGAATTGAGGCATATTTGAAATTGCCTTGAGTTAGCTGTGTGCCTGACCCAGTCTGCACAGCCCATGATTAACACACCAGACTGCCTGAAGGGTTACAACTGGAGTTCATGCAAAGCCTACTCTGTATACAGCTGCCATCCAGATGTCCAGTGCAATCCAGACCCACACTGGGGTTTTCTCCAGTCTGACGGACATTACATGACTCCATCTAATAGGTGATATTTTTGTCTTTTCCACAGAATGTGAATGGCATAAAGTACCACGCTAAGAATGGTCACAGAACACAGATTCGTGTCCGCAAACCATTCAAATGTCGTTGTGGTAAGAGTTACAAGACAGCTCAGGGCCTGCGGCACCACACAATCAATTTCCATCCCCCGGTGTCGGCTGAGATTATCAGGAAGATGCAGCAATAACATGCTGGTCATAACTGTGCCAAGAAATCCTCACCAGCAGTTGCTGATTTTGAAAACAGCCACCTTTTTTCAGGGGAAGCATTCAGCAACCCTTTAAAGAATTAAATGCATGCTTTAAATTTTTTCTGTAATTTTGGAATGATGTAACTTTGTAGAGCTAATGATTTTGTACATTTGCACATGTAACCATCATACCCATTTTCATTACTTTGATATAAGGTGCTAAACAAAAAATGCTCTAGGTTCTTCAGCACATTTCCCCCAAAACAAAATAAAATTGAGGGCATGTTGCATATTGTTTAGTTGTATTGCAGTGATATCAATTGGGGGGGGGGGGTTGAGGGGCTGGCACTGAGATTTTTTTCCCCAAGATGGTAATGTGATTGAAGTTTTTCAACACATCAACTCACCATGTTCAAAACCAAAATAATACCTTCACTATCAAACTGGTTACCATGCCTTACATAATGGAGTTAGTATTTGTGAGTAGAAAGACTTTAGGTAATGGAAATATAAATAAGAAAGAATGTTTAACATAATATGCTAAAAATATTTTCATATTTAAATAACATACATAAAAGGTGTGCTTTGTGTTTTATATGATCTTGCAAATCCTTTTGCCCTTTAAAAAGCTGAAAATCTTGCCATCTGACTTACCAATCATTTTAGTGTTATAAATGGCATTTTTTTACAAAACGGTCTATTTAGTTCACTCATTAATTTAACACACATTCATTGAGTGCCTGCTGGGTGCAAGGGATTCAATTTATGCCTATTGATATTTGGGGACCAAGATACCAGTTTAGTGAAATACTTTTCCCTGAAATCTGTTAGGAAACAAACACTCTGAAATACTTAAGTGCAAATTTCGTGTGCGTGAAATTTAGTTCTATCTTCATCTTTAGGTGAAGTTTTAAAGCACTTTGTAGTTCTCTATTGCCAACAGACTTAATGTTTTATGTGTTGCCAATTTCTGCAACCACTGCCCTAACAAACCCGTGGGTTGCAAACAAGAAATAAAATTCCAAGCACGTTTCAAAGAGGAACATTTTTGTTAAGACCTCTGTTGCCTCTTCTTCATGCTCATTGTTTTTAGACCTTTTTTACAGGCACTTTTTCCATCACATTGTAGATGTCTGTATTCCCACTGGAAATGTCTGTTTAGCTTTATAAAACGTTTTGCCGAAATATGAAATTGAGCCTTATTGACAGACAATTAAGTGCTTTTTGCAGCAGGTGGTCAAAGAGTGACTAATCCATGACCCGTCAGAGTAACCCACGTCTGGACCATTCCTGAAGTTGTTCTCACCAACAGTACCATCATGCCTTGAGTGTTCTTTTCTCCCAAGTGCTATTCCTTACACATGAGAGTTTACCAACTGCCTCATTATGCAATAACAATTGCTTTAAGATAGCTAACTGCCCACAAAACTGGTGAAAAGCAAACAAATTGCTTATAAAATAACTTTCTTCCCATGTTCCCATTTGATGAAAGTCTTACAGCTGGGAAGCAGGTGTCCCTCCTCAATTTTTCAGACATTTTCAAAGGATGACAATTCTGTTAGCCAGATGGGTAAGCTTCTATATTCTTAAGTTGTGACTCCCTCATAATGAGGACTTTTAAAGTATTTATAAAGAAAGACACTGCCCTCTAAAAATTTCCTCGGATCCCTGAAGAGTAGTCTTGGTCCTGAATACACAGTGTTATCCTATATGTTTAAAAGGGTGACCCACATGAGAAGCAGCTAGTTGGTGCATAAGAAGGCCCTACTTGGCTATTTCATATCTACCTACAATTGACCAAAATTTTTTTAGGCCAGCAATTATTATTTAGCTTTGCTCCTTCTAGTGCAAGAAACTGTAGGCTGGATCAGTAGTTCAATAGCTAAACAGTCATAAAATAGTCATTGTGCATGTTAAATTTCTTTCACCTATAAAACAAATTCCAATTTCTATTTACTTATTCATTGTGACAGTATTACTAGACAGGTAAGGATGGGAATATTTTGTTATACCGTGTATAGTGAATGTATTGTACTGTGTCTGTGAAAACTGTGCTTTAAATTATATTTTCATATGTTTTGTTGGGGACAGAGCACATTAAGTTTGAAAGCGACAGAGGTTTGCTTTAGAACTGAAGGCAACTTAATGAATCAAAATTCCTGTCAAGAAAAGCTGCTTATAAATGTAAATGAAATCACATTTAAAATAAACTGCCTCTGACCCAAAATAAACATGGCTCTTTATTTTCATTAGCGTCCATTATGATCAAGTTTACTACAGAAACTCATATATCCATTCAGTGACTTGTTCTTAAGCTGCCTCCTTTTTTGGCGGAATTCGGCTGACAGGTGTAGATTTTATTCCTTGATTTTTTTGCTTAGATTAGACTGCATGGCTTTTCTATCAATAATTAATAAATTTTACTTATCATAATTTTGGGGCCAAACGCTACTTAAAAATAAGTTCTAGGTTAGTAAGATGAACAATCTCATTTCACTGGTAGCAGTAGTAGTACTATGATATTTGAAGGGTAACTTTTGGTTAGCATGGTCCATAATTATTAACTGATGCAACAAAAATGCTCCTAATGTTGAACAAATTTTACCTGAATATATTCTGTTTATCATAAAACCTAACAGGAAGCTAAAACATGGAGTCTTCAATACTCTTGCCCTCTCAGTTCTGCCATGTCCTCTGGCATCTGACTTCCTAATACTGTTTTGCCCTAGACACAGAAACCTTTTTAAAGGATTCCAACAATAGGCAAATTCTGCTCCTAGAAACAAATACAAGTGACAGGATGTGTATGCAATTCACATACAGAACCACAAAATGCCACCACACTGAGTGTTAGGTTAACAGCTAGTTTGCTTCAGAAAAGCTTAAAAATTTTGATAACTACAAAAGCAGCAAAATCAGTCAGTACTTTTCAACTTCTTAACATTCATATTTTGAGAGAGAATACAGTTCAGAAATGTTTTTAAAGGCCCAAAGAAAGGTGTTCAAGATGTTAATGAAAAACTATCGCCAATTTGACAATGAAATTATACACCTCCAAAAATGTGTCCTCTTTAATGTTAATGAGAGTACTATACACAGCAGAGACATAACGAACACATTATTTTGATTTGGGCTTACACATTACATTTTTAAGCACTTACTGAGAATGTTATTTCAAAGTTAGACTCGCATCATAAAAATGTGAAAAAGAAACGGATACATTTTCTGTGATTTTTGTCACAAACACTACTCTTTGGTAGATCATTTAATATGAAACAATTGCACTGACACATCTTGTTCATTTTCCCATTAGATAGAAATACAACTTTAAGATGGCTTAAAAATAATCATTCAGGTTATTCTGAAATTTTTTTAGTCATAAAATCAGCAAAATCTACCTTCTATTAGCTCCTAAAGCAAACATTTCAAATACAAAAAGGATATTTGCTATACTGCAAGCATAGGACCTCATTCTACATGCAGCTCCATTTCTAAAGTGGGTTAAAAAAAAAAAACCATCATTTCATGGGCTAAATTATGGACGTTTCTGTATTCAAATAATTACTTTGCAAGACTAAGACTGTTAAGATAAATTCTTTTTATTACATAATATTTAGTAGTCATGCTCAATCAACAAAGTCAACAGAAACTTGTAAATATTCTGCTAAGTAACACTAATCATACATTTTTTTCAGTGTGATAACATTAAAATAATCAGTTTCCTTTATTCATATAATTTTGCAAACTGGGGAATAAATATACAAACACACAAGAACTTTTCTTAAGCAGGTAAGATTAACAGAGGTTAAAATTACACTTATTGATAAGCCAAAGACTGACCTGACCCTAATAACACCAAACTCAAAGCACTCTTGGTCAGAAAAGTGCAGTAGCAGGCACATGAAAGTGATACCTTGTGGTCTCCTTAGTGGTCTATTTGAGGTGATTTTTTTTAACTGCTAAACTGTATTATTAACTCATAATAAAAAGTAATTAGTCAAAATCTAAAACATTCTGATCAAAATGGGTCTGCACATGCCTTTCAAACCCCTGCTGGTCATAGTCAGGAGGGAATTGCTCGCTGCACATCGGGCACACCTTCCAGTGACTTTCAACATGTTCTTCAAATTTGCTCTGATCATAGTTGGGAGGGAACATTAAGTCACAGAGGGGACACTTCTTTTGAACATCAAAGCTTGAAGAAATAGGAAAATGAAAGGATTACATATTTCTAATAAATTTCTAACAACAGTAATCTTCAGAATATGACAAGATTACATTTATCTAGCTAAACTGATATTCATACTAAACAACTTCCCTTGAAAGTCTTCAGTTACTCTAGAAACCTTTTTCTGCTTCTAAATGCTTGCTATTGACAATTGTGTAAACTATTTATAAAGCTTCTAAATTTAGTTTTACGATAAGATCGACAAAGAAAAAACCTTTTTTTGTTACAACCCTAAAATACAATCACATGTGAAATGAGGCTTAGTAACAAGAATTCTTCAATTTTTATCTAACAAAAAATGCCTTTTGTAAAACTATAAAGATTAGTATAACTTATAATTTCCCAACAGCGTTCACTCAGTTTAACAACTACGAGTGTCTGTCAGCATTGGTTCTTCAAAGGACTGCATGCATCAGAAGCACCTGGAGGGCATGTTAAAACACATATTGCTGGGCCCCACACCACGAGTTTCAGGTTTAGAGGATCTGAGGGAGGACCCTGATCATATGCATTTCTAACAAGTTTACAGGGACTACACTTTGAGAACCACTGGTCTATCTAATCCAAATTCTACACAGTAAAGAGGAAAATTACCTGGAATCAAAGCAAAAGCCTGTTCCATGCCCATGTAAATGCTGACTTGAAGGATCAGGAGCAGTGGGCTCATTCTCATGTTCCTAGGCAAGAAATAATTTTGCAACTTTTGAGAAAAGTGAAACTATATAAGTTCCTTAATTCAATCAAGCATAGTATAAAGAAAATAAGATTACACTTTTAAAAATTTTACTTTTATTTAATTAGATTTTCAAATAAACATATGTTTGAAAGTAAATTTTTACAGAGTATTTCACTATGGACTAAGTCTTACCTTCTTGAAATAAAAAGCAGTATTTAGTAGAATGGAGAGTATACCACACCTGCATGTGTGAATGAAGTAGAGATCAGTAGACTTTTTTGAACCTCTATGTAGGTAACTTTATTGACTTTATTGTTCCATACACTAGGTGACCACTTTCATGAAAATTTAGGACTGCATTATTTTTCCTATTACTCTCATTTAAAAACTGTTAATTTGCAAGACAGAGTGTTTTCTGACAATATACATCCACTGCACAATATACATAAATTATAAATAAAGAAAAGCTAGTAAAATATGTATGAGTTTGCATGTGTATGTTCAAGGGCACACACACAGGCAATTCCAACTGGAAAACCATGTTAAAACAAAGCAATGCACCAAGCTATAAGTCTCAAAATTCTCTTGTGAAAGAATAAAATTCAAAATTAAATATCTAGGGCCGGCCCCGTGGCTTAGCGGTTAAGTGCGCGCGCTCCGCTGCTGGTGGCCCGGGTTCGGATCCCGGGTGCGCACCGACGCACCGCTTCTCCAGCCATGCTGAGGCTGCATCCCACATACAGCAACTAGAAGGATGTGCAGCTATGACATACAACTATCTGCTGGGGCTTTGGGGGAAAAAATAAATAAAATCTTTAAAAAAAAAAAAAAAAAAAAATTAAATATCTAACAGATTGTCAAGGAAGACTCCTAAAAATCTGTAAATCTGAGTTTGAATTTGAAAGAAAACATTGGTTTAGATTTCTATGCCTGCATCCCTGTGGTCACTTTTTAGAGATCTGTATGTGCTACATCAACAGCCAAACAGAGACCCTCACTTCACATCAAAAGTAGCCACATCATCTAGAGTGCCCATTTGCTTTCTTCCTCTGAGCAGCTCTGTTAGCTGCTCTCATGTCATGAACTAAAAGCACAAACAAGTAGTACAGGCACTGATGAAAGTCCTTATGTTGCTGGGTAGTCATGCTTGCCCTAGAGCTGCTATTAATAGGCTAAGTAGTCAAGTCTGTCATGGGAAGAAGTACCAAAAAAGTATATGTGGTGTGAAATTTGAAGTGAACAAACAAAAGACAAATTGAGTTATCTTTGGGGGGGGGGGGCGGCGGGACTTGGCTATTATTCTAACAATTATCCCTCCTGAAAAGTCAAAGAGGTGGCAAAGGATTTTTTTTTTCATGTTAATCAGAAAATACTTTTATTTACATATGATTCCCTTAGGATATAACTAGGCAAAAGAAAAAGAGGTTAGATAACCTAATGAGGGAGTGTGAAATTGGGGAATATAAGACAAGTACTTTAAATACTTCAAAAATTAAAAGTCTTCAAGCAACTAAAATCCAGACAGCTTTTAAACCTGTAGATACAAAGAGGGAAGATGATACAATAGTTGAAGCTGCTAAGCTTAATATGTATGACAGTAAATTTAGATTCTGCGCCATGTTACTCTAGCTGCCAGATTTAGGCCTTCCAGCAACAATATTTGAAACACTGAATCTGCTTAAACAATTACATACAAAATAATAATAAAATTTTCTCATTTATCTTTGAAAAAAGAAAGCTTTTAAATTTTGAAATGCCATTTAAGAAAATAACGGGAAAAGATAAAAAAGAAGAGGTCTTGATATTCTACTTTTCAAAATTCCTAATGACACATTTATAATAAAACACAACTTTCTAGGAGCCAAAAATATAATGGAACCAAAAATCTCATAACCTCCTTTCCCTGTTTTAGAACAGCTAATAGCTTACACCAATTTACTGCTTTCTGTGAATCAGCTAAACAAAGTTTGGTGCTAGCTGCGGTGCTAGACTCAGACCAACCTTTCAGACATGTTAACCCTGCTTGTAAAATATCTGGAAGGGGAAAAAAAGCAATTTATACTTTCTCTTTCTTTTTAAGTTATACTTTCTAAGCCATATATAATTTGGTAATGACAACTCTTATTATTCTGTACCTTCTACCACCTAATACCTAATAAAAGGGGAAAGGGACTCGAGTAGAATTCTAGATGTTATAAGAAGACATAAAAGTTCTTATAAAATAAGAAATCACTTAGAGAAAAAAATGAAATGTAATAAGTTCTATGAGTAGCCAATTCATACAGTAAAGTCTCGTGTGATCTTGACATGCCAAATGACCAGTTCAAATTTTCACTCACAAATACATTTATGCTATTTTACTCATCAAGCTCGGTTAATTAGTTTCCAAAACCATACTAGATTAAATATAACAGATCGGGAAGTGAGGCTATTAAGGGAGGCAACTGTCAACAATGAAAAATGGCTACTGGTAAAAAGAAAAAATCAGACAACTCAAACATCCAATAGTATTTCAGCACTGGATCACATAGCTTTCCTATATATACATCTTAAAACAATGTGAAGACATCGTGTAATGTTGATTTTTAAATTAATAAACTTGAGTCATCAAGGCTATGTTAGATATTCTTTGAGACGGCAGAGAATCATGTACTCTATTTTAGAAAGATTTCTACCCAAAACTACTAAGATAAGTTTCAGCACTGAAAGTTGTCAACCCAAAAGAATTTTGAACAGCAGGTTTTAAAGTAACAGTACCTAGCATTTTAGATTGCTAAAATACTCTTGACAGCAATGTTTATTGGGAATACCATACTGAAATCTATTGATGAACAATTCCAAATAATTACATCTTTCTTAAGGAAACAACATTTTTAATAGCATTTTAATCTCTACAAAGGTCTAAAGCATCTTACATTGGTCATTTACCTTTAGACCCATCAGCACACTATTTCTATTACAAACTTGTTTTTAAGCAAAGGAAGCAAGCTACGTTAAACTGAAGCTCTACGTAAAACTCAAAAACTTATCAGATGCCCAACTCAAAATCTAGTCTATAAAAAATTCTTAGTTTCTTATGAAAGCTTAAACATCTGAAATAGTATTAAAATGGGTTCATCTCAGACAATAAAATAGAGTTAATCATACTAAATTCAAAATGTAATCATGATCATAAAAATACAACTCTAATATGATACAACAATTCCATTTCTGGATATATATCCAAAAGAATTGAAAATATGAACTCAAACAGATGTATTTGTATACCTATGGTCATAGAAGCATTATTCACAATAGCGAAAGGCAGAAACAACCCAAATGTCTTATTGATGAATGAATGGATAAACAAAACGCGGGATATTCATACAATGGAATATTATTTAGCCTTAAAAAGGAAGGAAATTCTGACAGACGTTACAATATGGATGAATCTTCAGGATATTACACTAAGTGAAATAAGCCAGTCACAAAAAGACAAATACTATATGATTCCACTTATATGAGGCACCTAGAGTAGTCAAATTCATAGAGACAAAGTAGAATGGTAGTTGCCAGGGGCTAGAGGGAAGGGGGAACAGGGAGTTGTTTAATAGGTAAAGAGTTTCTGTTTTGCAAGATGAAAAGAGTTCTGGAGATTGGTTGCACAACAATGTGAATGTACTTAATGCTACAGAACTGTACAATTAAAAATGGTTTTAAGATGGTAAATTTTACGTGTATTCTACCCCAATAAAAAAAATGCAGTCATGATCAAACCAACAATATATATACAGGAGCTAATGACTAAGTTATGCCATTTGAATCATTAGGATCCAGACAATGGGACTATATATAATCAGTATTTCCCAAACTGTGTTGTGACTCTACCTTTGCTAGGAATTATTAATTGAAACATTTAGATATCCTTCAGGAGTTAGTAACGAATGTCAAGGAAAAAAGATCCACCACTTAATAAAACTTTTACTGAGTTGATAATTATTACTTTAGTTTAAAAGCTTAAGAAATATATTTGCTAAAGCCAAAGTCAACACATAGGAGAAAAGAGAGTACCATGACTCTGGGTGACTTTTATATAAAACCTTAGAATTAACATTTATCTCTATCCCTCAAAACCTTGTATTATTAGGTAATATTAGTCAACATTCCTCTTTTTATGAGATGTTATTAAATTCTGCCAAACATCCATTTCTGGTAATGTATCATGTCAATGAAGGAATATCATTGAACTATGTAATTTAAAGGTATTTAAAAATCAGAAAGCAAATAATTTTGCAAGATCTTTACTACTTTTCAAATGTTACTTTTCTCCATATTCAGAATTTAACTAAAAATGGACAAAGACCTAAATATAAGAGCTAGAACTATAAAACTATAAAAGCCTTAGAAGAAAACACAGGGGCAAATCTTCCTAACATTGGATTAGACAATGGTTTCTGAGATAGGACCAAAAAAAGTACAAAAGTACAAGCAAAAAAAGAATAAATAGATAAATGTGACTTCATCAAAATTAAAAACTTTTGTGCTGCAAAGGATACTACCAAAAGAGTGAAAAATTAAACCCACAGAATGGGAGAAAATATTTGCAAATCATCAGAAGGGACAATAATCTAATTAAAAAATGGCCAAAGGATTTGAATAGACATTTTTCCAAAGACAATATACAAATGGCCAACTAGCACATTAAAGATGCTCAACATTATTAGCCATCAGGGAAATGCAAATCAAAACCATGATGATATATGCCACTTCACTCCCACATTAGGATGGGCTATAATCAAAACGAAAAACATCAAGTTTGGGTAACGATGTGGAGAAACTGGAATCCTCATACACAGCTCATGAGAAAGTAAAACTGTGCAGCCACTGGGGAAAGCAATCAGGCAGTTCTTCAAAAGGCTGAACATAGAGTTACCATATGAACCAGCAATCCGACTTCTAAGTATATACTCCCAAAAAACTGAAAAAGGTATTTAAACAAAAACTTGTATACAAGTTCATAGTAGCACTATTCACAATAGCCAAAGGTGGAAACAACCCAATGTCAATCAACAGATGAATGGATAAACAAAATGTGGTATATCCATACAATGGAATATTATTCAGCATTAAAATGGAGTGAATAACATTCTTCACGCTAAACATGTATGCATGCTAAAACATGGATGAATCTTGAAAATATTATCCTAAGTGAAAGAAGCCAGTCACAAAAGACCATATATTATATGATTTGATTTATATGAAATGTCCAGAATAGGCAACTTTATAGAGACAGATGGTAGATTAAAGGTTTCCAGGGAAGAGAAAGTAATCCAGCCTGGAATGATGGGCTTACGAAGTTTAGACCAGTGCAACTCAAACTTTGAGCATATGATCATCTAAGGATTTTGTTAAATGCAGTCTGATTCTCATTAGGTCTGGAGTGGAACCAGAGATTCTACATTTCTAACAAGTTCCCAGGAGGTACCAATACTGTTGGTCCACAAACCATATTTTTGAGTAGCAAGGATTTAGACTCATGGTTCAAAAAACCGTGCAGGAGGCTAGGGCACCACAGCAAACTCACAGGAATACTATGGTATATTTTTAATTTTCTAAGTTAATTAAATATGCAAAAACACTCCACATTTGTCAGATACCATGTGACCAACTAGTTCAAGACAACTCAGTTTCAACGTGAGATAGTGCTAGATTCCTTTCAGTGACACCTTATCTTTGAGAAGCTGGGTTTTTGGCAGTTGCTGAGATATAAAGCATGGGCCTTGTGAAAATCAATGTGAAACAGGAAATGAAGGCGGCTTGTCCAATCTGATTCCAAGGTTTGAGAAGTCATACAGTGGTCAACAGCCACAAACATCCCATTAGTGACCGTGGTTATTTAAAAATGAAATAAAAATATGAGTTTCTCTTTCAATTCATGTGTATTATTTATTCAAATGGTTACTTACTACATTTGTTAGGAAATCGTTAAGTATTTCTTTTAGTCTACGGGATGCTATAAAAAAAATTTACTGAGAAGCTAAAGGTGCCATGAACTGAGCAAGTTCGGAACCTCAGCTTTCATCTATTTGATAGGTTGACAGGTGGTTAAGACCACAGCTGCTTCAGCTCAAGTGATGAGGCTCAAATCCTGGCTGTACTTTTACCAGCAGTGTGATGTAAAGCAAGCCAGTTAACCTGTCTCTCAGTTTCCTCCATTACAAAATAGAGATAGTAACAGTTCCTACCTCATATGACTGCTATAAAGCACAAATGAGTTAATAAATTTAAAGAGCTAAGCATTAGCTGGCAAATAGAGATACAGAAATGTTTGTTGCCATCACCATCATCATAATTATGATGTTCTAGTTATCGCTGTTGCAATTATTAGGTAAAAGAGAGTCATAAAAGACTTTGATCCAATGATTGACCACAGTTTCTGGTGCAGAAGGGAAGAGAGATGGCAGGTGAATGACTGGAGTAGGCTGAAGAATAGGCTGTCTCAACCCTGACTCACAGGTGCTGGGTCTTGTGGCTGTTAATCACTCCCAGGGCAGAGAACCAGAGAAAAGGAACAGGTCAATTCAAATCTTTCTATATTCTAACTACAACTACTTACTAAAATACTTCATTTGCAAGTGATTTTTGTTGTTGTAATGACAAGAATTTTTTTTAAAAAAACAAAGTCTGAATGTACATAAAAATTAAGTTTCTGTCTAATGTGAAAAATCTTCTGACTGCAAAATACGATTACCCAAGGTATGCCTATTAAGAGCCCTTCCATCTCATTACCAAATCTAAGCATGTCAGCAAATGAGCAAAAGACTCTAACACTGCTTCTCATGGGTTTGCAGGAGGGCAAAGCACACAGATCAGAAAGAACATCCTGCTAATTAAACTGAAGCAGATGACTATGGAAGAGAAGGTCTTGTCACATGGAACATCTGTGCCAAGAATGATCAGATTAAATACGCAAAATGTGAAGGTGTGAAAATGCAGTAAGATGATACCCTAGACCTTAAATAGGCTACAAAAGTTCTGACAGTTTTCCTAATTATTCTCAGTAATGGACATAGGAGGCCAAAAGGCAGGAGGGAGAAATACATTTTTCTCCATTATAGGTATTGAGCACTAGGGCTAAAATCATGTCTGTCTGAACACTGATCGGTTTCTGCAAAGGTTAATAGCAATTAAATGCAGCAAACTAGATTAAATGAGAAACAGGTCATGATACCCCTGTACTTGCAAAGAGCACAAAAAAGCATTTCCTCTAAATTCATCTTAATGCACAGGAAATCCAAAAAGAGCTGCTATAAGAACCTATTTATTAAATGGTGAAGAAATTTCTTAAATGAAATAAAAATAATGATATGCTACACAAACTAATTCAATTTATTGTGTTGCTGAGATTAAATACTAATGATGTCTAAAAGAGTATTTCTCTGAAAAAGAAAACTATGATACATACACTTCTTTCTTTTTCTAGCTAAAGATAATAATCCATCTTAAAATTTAGAGTGGGATATAAATGCTAAAATGAAAAGATGCACACTGAAGCACAATTTTGTCATTAACACTTTGTTTCTTCCAGCCTAGTATATCTACAATCAAAAGAACATAGTCAATTACTTAGCAAGTGATAATTAAGATTAAACTATCTGTAACTATAGGTAATAACACTGTATTGCATATTTGCAAGTTGTTAACACCATAGATCTTAAAAGTTCTCATCACAAGGGAAAAAAAATTTGTAACTGTGTGATGATGGATGTTAACTAGACTTGTTGTGGTGATCATTTCACAATATATACAAATATCAAATCATGCTGTATACCTGAAACTAATATAAGGTTATAAGTCAATTATATCCCAATAAAAAAAATTTTTATTAAGATAAAAACTATCTGATAACTACAATTTATTGAAGTTGTTCTCCAAACTTAATCTATTACTTGAGTGTGAATACTAACGTGTAAGTCTGAAGCATATAAATGGTTGATTTTTAAAATTAAAAGACAAGCAGGTTTTCCAAAAATCAAGCAATCAAGTGTACACACACTCTCTCTTTCCACACACACATAACTTTCTACATAGGACAAAAATAAAAGGGACAGGCTCAGAAAATGGAAATTCAATTTACTTTACTATCCTCAGGGTCTTCTAAACCATCCGGCCGACTAAGGTTTCGAGCAGGCTGGCTGCAGACAACATTATCTTCCAGTCCCCAAGAGGGTACTCTCACAGGTGGCCTTTGGATTTCATCTGGGTAAAAAGCACCACCTGCTCCATCTGAAATAATTTTGGAAGAGTAGGGTGAAACTTGGTACTAAAATTAGAATCTCTGTGTATAGCTATGCTGAATAAGATATAAAGAACAAATTTAGTGCATCAAAAAATGATGTCTTCATTTTTAACCCAAGTGATTTTTAAAAATAAGAACTTTATGGGGGCTGGCCCAGTGGCGTAGCAGTTAAGTGAGCGCGCTCTGCTTCGGTGGCCCGAGGGTTCGCAGGTTCAGATCCCCGGCGTGCACCGACGCACTGCTGGTCAAGCCATGCTGTGGCAGTGTCCCATATAAAGTAGAGGAAGATGGGCACGGATGTTAGCCCAGGGCCAATCTTCCTCGGCAAAAAGAAGAGGATCGGCATCAGATGTTAGCTCAGGGCTGATCTTCCTCAAAAAAAAAAATAAAAACTATATGTAATTAGAAACAGACCATTCATTCATGGTGTATCACTTCTAGGTGAAACCAGTTACTGCTAAACATTAAAACTGCTTGGTATAAAACAATGTTTCTATTAGAGCTGACTGTATCAGCAGTTCTCTAATTCCACGAAGATACAAACAAAACAAACTTCATATTCAGCTAACCCCAAACCAAAAATACTTTAATAACCTCTTGTTTCCTGTGTTGCGTAAGGATTACCATATTGCAGAACTGGTTGTGTATTTGGCACTGCAGACACATGACCATTTTGCTGTGAGCATGTGTTGAGACACTGTGAGACCTGTTGAGGCCTCTGGGAATTCTGACCTTCCATTTTCCTTTCTGCTTCATTTTCTGGACTCCTTTTAAGTTCCTAAAATTAACAAAAACAAAGGTATTCGAATAAGCAAAGCAATCAAATATTTTATAACAAGGGCAGCATTAAACATTTAGCCAAAATATAATAATAAAGTGATCTCCCTATTATGTTTTAAGTACACAATTGGAAAGGCTGGCTCTCAACTTCTCATAAATGCCCCTTCCACATTCAACAAAATCAGAAAGCAGGATAAAGCCCAATGTATTTTCAAATTTATTTGTGCCAAGAAAGTGCCCTCTAATTTAGCTAATTGGGGGGAAAATGTGAATCTCTTACAACTTAGCTTTTAATAAAAGTCAAAAGACAAAAAACAACCCAGACTGCTTCTCTGGTAAATTCTATCAAATATTTAGAAAACTTACTTTTAAAAGATATTAATCCTGTATATAAACTCCTTCAAAAACTAGAGGCAAAAGCACTTCTCACTTACTTTACAAAGCAGGTATTATCCTGATACCAAAACCAAACAATGACAACACAGGAAAACTACAGACCTTATCCCTCATGAATACTGATGCAAAAATCCTTAACTTATTAAGAAATCAAATCCAACAATATTAAAAACTAATACTTCCATTACCAAGCAGGTTTTACCGCAAAAAAAGCAAATCTAGTTTAACATCCAAAAATCAATGTAACTCACTGTGTTCAAAGACTAAAGGAAAAAAAACATATGATCATTTCAATGGATGCAGAAGAAACACTTCACAAAATTAAACAGGCATTCATAATTTAAAAAAAAAAAAAATCTCAGCAAACCTTAAATAAAAAGGAACTTCCTTAACCTGATAAAAGACATCTACAGGGGCCAGCCCAATGGCGTAGTGGTTAAGTTCACGCGCTCCACTTCAGCGGCCCGGGGTGCGTGGGTTCGGATCTTGGGCGCTGACCTACACACTGCTTATCAAGCCATACTGTGGCAGCGTCCCATATAAAGTAGAGGAAGATGGGCACAGATGTTAGCCCAGGGCCAGTCTTCCTCAGCAAAAAGAGGAGGATTGGCAATGGATGTTAGCTCAGGGCTAATCTTTCTCACACACACACACAAAAAAAGACATTTACAAAAACCCATAGTAAAAAACTAAATGATTCTACCTAAGATCAATAATAAGGCAAGGATGTCTGCTCTCACCATTTCTATTCAACACTGTATGGGAGATTCTAAATAGTGGATTAAAACAAAATTAAGATTTAGGCAGACAGACTGGAAAGCAAGAAGTAAAACCGTCTTTATTCACAGAAGATATGATCTATCATATATGTGGAAAATCCTAAGGGATCTACTAAAACTACGAGAATGAATGAATTTAGCAAGGTTGCAGTATACAAAGTCAATATATAAAATCAATTGTATGCCTATATGTCAGCAATACACAATTGAAAAATAAAATTTTTAAAAATTCCACTTATAGTAGCATTGATAAAGTTAAATACTTAGGAATAAATTTAACAGAAGATGTGCACAGCCTATACACTAAAAACAATAAACATTACTGAGAGATTAAAGAGAGCCTTAACGGGCCGGCCCCGTGGCTTAGCGGTTAAGTGCGCGCGCTCCGCTGCTGGCGGCCTGGGTTCGGATCCCGGGCGCACACCGACACACCGCTTCTCCGGCCACGCTGAGGCCGCGTCCCACATACAGCAACTAGATGGATGTGCAACTATGACATACAACTATCTACTGGGGCTTTGGGGGGGAAAAATAAATAAATAAAATCTTTAAAGAGAGCCTTAACAAGTAGAGAAATAAACCACATTCATGGACTAGAAAACTTAATATTTTTATGCTATTAATTCCCCCCAAATTATCTCTATATTCAACGCAATCCCAATCAAAATCCCAGTATGCTTTTGCATAAATTGACAAGCTGATTCTAAAATGTAGATGGAAATACAAAGGTCCTGGAATAGCCCATTTTTAAAAAGCAGAACCAAGTTGGGAGACTTACAGAACCTGATTTCAAGACTTATTATAAAGCTACAATAATCAAGAAAGTATAGTATTGGCATAGGATAAACACACAGATCAGGGGTTGGCAAACTTTTTCCATAAAAGACCTGATAGTAGACATTTTCAGCTTTACAGGACACACAGTCTCTGCCACAACTACTCAAATCGGCCCCTGATGTTGCAGCCATAGATAATATCTAAATGAATGGGCATGGCCATGTGCTAATAAAACTTTATTTACAAAAAACAGGCCACGAGCCATATTTGGCTTGTAGGCCTTAGTTTGCTGACCCCTGATATAAATCAATAAAACAGAAGAGAGAGTCCAAAAATATACCCATACTCATCGTCAATTAATTTTCAACAGATTTAGAAGTAATTCAATGGAAGAAAGGGATGATCTTTTAAACAAACTGGATATCTGTACACAAACAAATTTTGACTACATATTGTACCATACACAAAAATTAATTTTAAATAGATCATAAAACTTAATATAAGAGCTAAAACTATAAATCTACTGGAAGAAAAAAACAGGAGAGAATCTTTGTAACCTTGGGTTAGGCAAAAATTTCTTAAGATAGGACACAAATAGCATTAAGAAAAATATTGCTAAATTGGACTATTTCAAAATTAGAAGCTTTTGCTCTTCAAAAGATTAATATTTTAAAAAATGAAAAGGCAAGCCACAGACTTGGAGAAAATATTTCCAAAATATATATGACAAAGGAATTTTATTTGGAATATATAAAGAACTCGTAAAACCAAATACCACCAAAAAAGATAACCCAATAAAAAAATAGGTAAAAGAGCTAAAAAGACACTTCACAAAATATATATGAATGGCCTATAAGCACATGAAAAGATGCTCAGCATCACTAGTCATCAGGGAAATTAAAACTAAAACCATAATGAGATAACACAACACACCCACTAGAATGACTAAAATTAAAAACTGACAATACTAGTGCTAGTGAGGCTATGGAGCAACTGGAATGCTCATACACTGCTGGTGGGAATGCAAAATGGTACAGCCACTGTGGAAAACAATATGGCTGTTTCTTAAAAACATACACTTACCATATAAAACGAACAATTCCATTCCTAGGTCTCTACTCAAGAAAAATGAAAAAATATGTCCACAAACAGAGTTGTATGAGAATGTTTATAGCAGCATTATTCATAACAGCAAAACATTAGAAATAATCCAAATGTCCATCAGCTGGTAAAAGGATTAATGTCCATCAACTAGTGAATGGATAAATTCTGCATGATTGCATTTACATGAAATGCTAGAAAAGGCAAAACTCTATGGTAACAGAAAGCAGATCACTGGTTGTCTGGGACTGAGAATAGCTGGAGGAGTTGACTGCAAATGCACACAAGGGAACTTTGTGCAGTAATGGAAACATTCTATAGTTTGAATGTAATGGTAGTTATAGAACTATATATATTTGCCAAAATTCATCAAACTGCATTTAAAATGGGTGAATTTTATTACATGTAAATTGTACCTCAATAGAGCTGTTAAAAAAAAACAAATATTAACAAAGGATGTAAGTATGAAAAATTTTATCTGTAAAGTAAAATTCAGCGTGTTTTGCTGATTGTCATCCCTTGGGAGTAGAGATGAGACTCTATGTTAACAAATTTTTACCTATGTAAATGACCTTAAAATGGAATAAGTGACCTTCAAATGGAATAAGTCATTATCAGCGAGAGTAAAACTGTAAACACGAAAAATGCAAGTCAATTCTAGGTTGAGAGGAGATAGAGGAATTAAGGTTCCTCCTAAGCATGTGAAGAGAGTACAGAAGACATGCAATAATAACATTTTGCAGGACTGGTTAAGTGAATGATATAGGTAGAGCACAGGATATATCATAAGAGTAAGAGAGATGTAGCTAAAAGGACAAGTTGGAGGCCAGATGTGCCAAATCTATGTGATACAATTTACTACAATGGGCCTAATGGTTCTTAAAAAACAATAATATGGTAAAACAGTCCGTAGTAAGGTTAATCTAGCAAAACTATACTGGATATACTTGAAACTAGAAACAAATAAGGGGCGGGGGGGAGCGGCAGCATGACACGGTAGATTGGAATTAGACTGACCTGGATTTGCTCATCAGCTCCAGCACTAATAACCCTGAGGAACTTATCTTCTCCAGGCCTTGGAGAACTACTGAGAAATGAGGGAAGTGTTTAGAACACAGCAGGCTCAATGGATGTTCCCTCATCTCCTGCCATAACTCAAAAACCCCAAATGTGCTACTGTAGTAATTCAGGACTGTGAAAGTGGCAATGTGAACAGAGGAAAAAAAAGAGTAAATTCAAAAAATATTTCAAAGATGATTCAAGAAAAGAGAAAAAGGGCATGAAAGCAGCAAAAGAGTTAGAGATGATGATAAAATAACTTCTGCAAAAATTTAAGCAAATTAATTTAGAGGAGTATGTTAAGTTCTTCTGTAACCAAACAAGAAATTACTTAAATGGAGTCAAGAGTTTCATCAAAAGATTCATGCATACACTGGTACAGTCAAACAACTTCACAGAGAGTTTCGAACATAATAAAGAGTTTACTTTAATACTCCTCTCTTCTACCATCAAAGATACAATAAATCCTCTGCAAATAGGATGCAGGGTAAGCAAAGGACCAATAACAAGCAGCTTTGACTCGGGGAAACTGGAGGTGGAGTGAATAGAATACAAGGACATGAACAAGATAGGTACAGTTAGATTGGTTTTGGTTCGGTTGGCAATCTAACTGAACTCTTGACTAGAGAAGATTCTTAAATTTGCATTCACAACACCCCGCAAGCGTCCATCTTTAGAGTTCAGGAGATCCATGAACTCAGGAAAAAAAATTTACATCTTTTCACTTAACTTCTAACTGAAATTTAGCATTTTCCTCAATTATGAATATAGGCAAAAAAACACAGCAATAGTTTCAGTACCTTTAACTTTGTCACCTACAGACATCAAGATATATTCATTTCACATTATAGTCATTGCAGCCATCTCAAAACAGCCTTTATAGTCATCACTACTCTGAAATTATAGTAATTATTAGACATGCTAAATCTTAACATTTTAATAAATAAGCACATATACTACTACCACGTATGACAAATTTCTTTTAATATACATATTAAATATATATATTTAAATATATATTAAGACTGGCCCTGAGTTAACATCCATGCCCATCTTCCTCCACTTGATGTGGGACGCCGCCACAGCATGGCCTGACAAGCAGTGCGTCGGTGCACGCCCGGGATCCGAACCCGGGCCGCCAGCAGCGGAGCGCGAGCACTTAACCGCTACGCCACGGGGCCAGCCCCCTCTTTTAATATTTTGATTAACTATTTCTTATCATTTGTTTCCTTTGTGATTCTGTATCTTTTGCTTTATTCACTTAAAAATATTTTCTGAAAATAGACTTCACCAGACTTTCAAAAGGCCCTTGGAACAAAACAAGTCAAGAACCCCTGCTGGACCTCCTCTACCTTCAAAGGCATGCATGACATGAGTGTAGCTATCTTGCCTGAGGAAAGCAATATCTATTGCTGATTTACAATTCTCCTAAAATAAAAAGCCTCCAGAATTTAAGAAACAGATTTTGTTAGGAGTCCTCTTTTACAGTTCCAGTTCCAGAGCACAAAAGTTTGTTTAGTTGGTTTGCCTTTGCTAGAGTACCTAAATCTTTTTTTTCTTCAGGGCCCAAAATGGCTCACAGCAGCCTTGGTTTTACAAACTACTCAACAAGTTAAGGATGTTTCTGGTACTCCAACTGTTAAATAGGAGGAATAATATATTCCTCTTATCTGCCACATGCGGATGCTGTGAGAGCGAAGGAGAACAACATTAAGTGTTTTGAATTACTTACAACTCTGTGAACAAGCTGCTCAAGGTATTATATAATTCTCATAGTTTTTATCCTTTTATCACTTCCTCTAAGTTATAGTAAAACAGGTAAACAAATGGTAGTCTATATGACTTTTATAAGATCAGATATTTAGGGTCATTATTTAATCATCATGCTATTGTTACAGCATTTCATTAGAGACATCTTCCATTAATCATTTATAAGTATATATATTACTCTTCCATTCTCAGATGCAAAGCAGATCATCTGGAAATATAAAATGATGATTCAAAAAAATCACTAGTCAAGTATCTGATGTTAAAGAACACATATATTTTTTTGTGTGAGGAAGATTGGCCCTGAGCTAACATCTGCTGCCAATCTTCCTCTTTTTACTGAGGAAGACTGGCTCTGAGCTAACATCTGTGCTCATCTTCCTCTATCCGGTATGTGGGACGCCACCAGAGCATGGCTTGATGAGTGGCGTGTCGGTCCATGCCCTGGATTCAAACCTGCAATCCCCAGTCCGCCAAAGCAGAGTGCGCAAACTTAACCACTACACCACTGGGCTAGCCCCAAGAATATTTTGAAATAGTTTCAATTTTTAAAAATTTTTAATTTTAATTTTTTTCTCTGGCAATAGTAAATAAAGTATCTCACAATCCTTTTTATCATTATTTGCCATTTTGCTTATGCTTTCTTCTTTTCTTTACTCTTCCCTTTTCAATTTCTAGAGTAAGGGGTTTATGCAGAATATCTGAAATAGTATGCAGATATGAAAATGGTAAATAATTCTAGATAGCAGTTTTGAAATGACATGAAAAAATAAGATATTTTAAGCTATTAAGTTTCTAAATAAATTTAAATTGGTAGGGTTTTTAATCCAAAGAGATATACTGAATTACTTCACACTATTAAAAATTATTTTTTAAATATAAATTATATTTTTATAATACTAGGGAGCTAGTTATTTTTTTAAAAACTATAATGAGTTATTTTATTCATGCATATATTCAATAAATATTTATTGAGTATCCACTACGTGGCAGGCACTGTTCTAGGCACTAGGAATTTAGGAATAACCAAAACAGACAAAATTCCCGCCCAGATGAAGTTTATATTCTAGAGCAGAAAGATGGACAATAAACTAAGTAAAATACATATTCTGTTTGACGGTGATAAATTCATCTTTTTCATTTACTCACTCCACCAATGCTTAATGATCACTTGGTTCATCCCAGCACTGTCTGGATCCAGGCTTCAGTGCTAAACAAAAAGGACTTTACCTAACCTTGTAGAGGACTGGGGTAGGGGAGGGGATTCTGAGAAACACTGGGGGAAGAGACAAACATTAAGTCGTTGAAATAGCAAACAGAAATTCTTATACAGTCTTTCGAACTAATATAAAACTACAGTGTCACCAGCAGAAAAATCAAGAGTAACTCAAGAAGATAGGAAGTAGAAAGCAAACTGACCTACTTCTCTTGCATTCCTGACAGGGCAGAGTATTGAATGACAATAAAACTGCTGATCCCAGTACATTTCTTTTATCAAATGTTTTTACAAGCAAATACTATACATTATCTTTGCCCCATTAGTTTATTCATTCCACAAATATTTAACTCAAGTATCAGGCACTGTACTATGGGCTACAAATACAGTGGTGAATAAAATAGACATGATCTTTGTCTTCATGGACCTTACAATTAAGTGGAGGAGGCAGATGTTAGACAAATAAGCACAGAAATAAATATTAATTACAAGTTATGGTTAAGTAGTATGAAATAAAAGTACAGGTCCCAAGTGTAAGTTTAATAGAGGCACCTAGCTTAGACTGGGAGGTCAAAGAAGGCCTCTCTCAAGAAGAGTTATTTAATCTAAGGACTTGAGGGATAAGTTAAGAGTGGTAGCAATAGTTAAATGTTTAGAGGGAATAACAGAAATTCTAAGATATACTTGAAAAAATATCACTGGGGGAGGAGGAAAGGGAATTATGTTTGGATAGACAAACTAAGACAGCCATAAAGTTAACAACTGTTGATGATGGTGAGGAGTACAACAGAGTTCATTGTATTATTCTCTCTATTCTCATATAAGTTTAAAACTCTTATTAAAAAAAAATTTAACAAAATAATAAAGAATTGTAGGCAAGAATACATCTGACAAAGGACATGAAGGAGTGCCCCAAGACAAGAAAGCAATTGGTGAGTTGTAAGGCTGGATTACAACAGTTCTCAAACTGTGAGCCCCAGACCAGCAGCACCAGGAACTTGTTAGAAATGCAAATCTCAAGCCTCCCTATTGACCTACTAAATCAGAAACTCTGGGAATGGACCCAGGAATCTGTGTTTTAACAAGCAATACAGGTGATTCGGATGCAAGCTCAAGTTTGAGAATTACTGAGACTCTACAATAGAGTACAGTGAAACAGAAAATTGTAGCTAAAAATGAGACTAGAGATATAAATGGAGGTCAGTCATATGAAATATTATAGGCTATTGTAAGAATTTTAGCTTTTATTCTAAGTGCACAGGAGGCCCATTAAGGAGCTTAAAGCAAGGGGAGTGATCAGCTTTACATTTTAAAGGTTACCCAGCCAGTAGTTTGAATAACCTTTTACGTGAGTTAAGAGTAGAGGAGGGGAGTGATCTCATGGAAGATGGCCGAGCAGGAAGTGTGGCTCTCAATCCAACAATCCCCAAAGAACTGAGTCTTGACAACAATCACTTGAGTGAGCTTTGAAGCAGATCTATACCTGTGAGATGACTGTGAGCCCCATCTGACAGCCTGACTGCAGTCTTCTGAGAAGTCTAAAGCCACAGGACCCAGCTAAGCCACACCTGGATTCCTGACTCACAGAAACTGTGAGATAACAAATGTTGTTTTAAGCCACTAAGTTTTCAGGTAATTTGTTACACAGCATAACTAATACAGTCACTACATTGTTTTCCACGTGTGATTTCAGCCATTTATACCACAACAAAATGTATAAATGGTTATCTTTCAGTCATGTTTGAAACTTCAAAATATATAAAATATATTTTATATATAAAATGTAAAATTTTATATATAAATATGAATTATATAAAATATGTAAGATAACTATTATATAAATTATATATAACTTAATTATATAAATATTTTATATGTGAAATATATATTTTATGAATGTAAAATAAAGTATCTTAATTACTTCTCTCTAGCATTAGCTACAAAATACACTTAAGAGTTACGTTTCTTATTAATAGAGAAGGTAAATCCATATTTTAAAGAGCTGTCTTAAGCACTTGGAATATATATATATTTTTGCCAGCTTCTTGTCAGATCTGATTAGATCATCACCGTTTTAACTTTGCGATACACCTGACTAAAACTCATACCAGAAATAAAAAATCTGTTTCTTACTCTTCATTTGTGCTCCTATTGTTTTAATTATCTCTAATCCACTGTTTATTTGCAAGAATAACCCACTTGACATTTTGTGTTAACACACACTGAAAGGGAAAGAGAGGGAGAGAGGAGAGGGAAAAGGAGAAAGAGAGTGGGAGAGAGAACTAATGCAAGTAACATTTGAACACAATATACTGACAGCCTAGGGGGCAAAAAAAAGAACTGCAATCTTGAATTCTATTCTTAATAGGTTTCCTTCTCATAGTGATATGGCTCTAGCAATTCTTAAACTGTTTTATGTGGATTATCAGATTTAGTGAATGAATAGATGTGTTGATATTACTGGGCAGCAGGATTCTGAGAAGGCGTATACAAATAGGAAATGAGGAAGGCAAGGAAGAACCCTGTGGACTTGGACTAGAACTCATGATATCTAAAATACAAATGTTTCCTATCTCTGTCCACTGAAAGGATCTAGAAGCAATGAGCACTAGTAATAATGAGCACACCTAGGGCCCATATTTTGGTTTCTAAATACCATTTCACACTAACAAGGAACCAGATTCCATGAAGAAAGAACTGATTCCAGAGGTGGATAAAAGCTTCCTTTCTTATAAAAAAAGGTCAATTCCAAAGATGAAGCAAGAAAGGTACAAGACGACTTAGAATATCTTGCAATGCTAGAAAGAAATTAAGTGCTAAAAAACCAACAACATCCTTCTCATACCAGGGCATATCAGGAACCAGCTTGAAAGTGCTCCCACTGACCAAATCTGGGACTATGTGAACATCAAATAAGAACAGTGACAAATTCTAATCTATTGACTAAAAAGAGTTCATAGTGACTGTCAGGTAAAAAGATAGGAAGATAGACAGGCAAACAGACAAGACAGATGGATGGACAGAGACACCCAGACATAAATTTAAAATACATACATACAGATACACACACTGTGATATAAAACATATATTTGGTCTTTGTCTCTGTTCCTGGCACAGATCTCCTAAAACTCTTAGAATTTCTGAATGATAGGAGTGAGTGTCTTTTGTCATTCCTAACAAGCTCCTTTAGACCATACCTGAACTTATGTTAATAAGGTGACTTCTGGTGGGCTCTCAGATGAGTTTCAAGAGAGGCGCTGGTCACCAGAGACCAAACACAGGATTCTAGAGAATTGGAAATTTTAGCAACCACCTCCCCACCTCCAGGGATGGGAGGGCGGGCAGAGATCAACTTAAATCACTTGGCCAGTGATTTAATCAATCATGCTTATGTATTGGAACCCCGGATTAAAAACTCTTAATTAGTGGCCAGCCCAGTGGCGTAGTGGTTAAGTTCACGCACTCCGCTTCGGTGGCCCAGGGTTTGCAGGTTCGGTTTCCGGGAAGAGACCTACACACCACTTATCAAGACATACTGTGGCAGCCGTCTCACATATAAAGTAGAGGAAGATGGGCACAGATGTTAGCCCAGGACCAATCTTCCTCAGCAAAAAGAGGAAGATTGGCAAGAGATGTTAGCTCAAGGCCAATCTTCCTCACACACACACAGACACACAGATACACACACACACACAAACTCTTCAACAAGGTTTGGGGAGCTTCGGGTTGGTGAACACATCAATGTGCTAAGAGGGTGCTGTGCCTGGAGAGGGCATGGAAGCTCTGTGGCACCCCCACCCCCAGCTTGCCCTATGCATCTTCCATTTGGCTGTTCCTGAGTTGTATCCTTTATTATAAAACTTTATAATAAAATGTAATCATAAGTATAGTGCTTCCCGAATTCTGTGAGTCATTCTAGCAAAATATTGAACTTTGTGGGGGAGGAGGGTGCAGCTGAGCCCTTAACTTGGATCTGCGCTAACTCCAGGCAGTTGGTGTCAGGACTGAACTGAATTATAGTACATCCAATTGATGTCAGAGAATTGTTGCTGGAACATAAATGAGGACAAAGGAAGGTTCTTCCTTATAGTAGACTGCCAAGGGACAAATAAGGAGGAAGTGATGGAGTTGAAAAATCAGAATTTTGCAGCTATCACAGTAATACTATCCAACCTTAAGATCTATCTAGTACTTTGAATGTCTCTTTTACCATGCATGATTTTGTAATATCATCATTGGTCATTTGGAAAACCACTGCTTGTTTCACTGAGTTATGCAGATCTTCCAAATGCTATCACATTTTACTAAACAATTAAAAAAAAAATCACAGTCTTAATATTACTACCCATCTCATCAGGAAAGCCTGTAAGCATTAGGAAGAATCAAGCTCATGGTAGCAGATCACTGGCAACAAATACTACCAATTGTTTTTCCTTAAAGTAACAGGTTCACTTCATTTCTCAAGGATATCTCTGCCATATACTCTACTCTGAATAATCAAATTGTCTATCAGCCATTCTTTAAAAGAGAAATGATGTGCCATGAAAAAATAAGGTAATTGAGCTCCCAACTCAAACAAGTGCACAAGTACTTTACCTTAAGATAACCATCACACTACATTAGGCAGCAGAAGTGCTTTGGGGGTACCTTCCATTTCATCATGCAGAATATTAAAAAGATATGTACCTCAGGGTCAAGCTTTAATAAAACTAATATTTTACTGTTTCATCATCTTAAGTGAAACTAGTTTTTCTTTTTTTAACTGTGAATGCATGGTTGGGATGAATACAATAACTACTAATTTAGTCTGATGCCACTGCCTTGATTCAATACTAACACGTCAGCAGTTTTCCCACCACTGCTTTCCCACCAACAGTGCAAATGTAACACAGTGGGAAAAAAAGCAAATCATACTGTAGCATTATGAAAACAGTTTTATCTTTGTAGACCTCTAAAAGGGGATGGGGACCCCCAAAGGACCACAGACCACATTTTGAGAAATGCTGCATTATAGTACTTTTTTACATTACAAATGTATGCTCTGCTTGAATGTTAGGTTATGCTACAAATCGTTAAGCAACTTCTAAAATGTTTCCTATTAAAAAAGAAAAACATAAATACATTATGTATAATTTTTTAAATTTTTACTGTTTTCCTAAATTGGAACCTTGTAAAATTTGTTTATTGTTAAATACAAAATATGTAACAAAGACCAAATTTCAACAAGCATTTTTCTCATATTATAAAGTAAAATATTTTAAAATATTACTTAACTGAAAACATTTTCCACCTAAGAGTCTTAACATTTGTTTCAATCTTTTCTTTATTCATTTAACTTTTTTAAAAAACCACCCTCACATGAACTGTAAAATGAGTCACTTCATAAGGCTGTATTATCATTCACATTATCATATGAAACATTTGTTTAAAGTATATTGTTCAATACCTTCTCCCTGGAGAGGTTTTCCAAATGTGAAGTTAGACCATTTATTTCTTTGTCTTTCTCTGCCAACTGAAGCTGAATAAAGAAAGAAATTATCATTAATTTTTTTCATTATCTACTCTTTCCTTACACTTCAAGAGCTAGTTTATACCTATCAAAATCATTCTTATTGCCATCTCCTTGTATTTTCCTTGGTTCTTTTTCTTTGACATTTCTGAATTACTTATCATTATTGACCAACTTCCCTTACACTGAAAATTTCTCCCCTGGTTTATGTGAAATTGCACCAACATTGTCATCCTCTCATGCTCTTTTTTTGTGTCTGCTGCTTCTTCACAATTACAAATATGGGTATTCTGTAAAGTCTCTTCTTTGGCTTCTACTCTCTATATTCTCTCTATAAACTCCTAAACTCCCTTTCTTCTATGCCTTCAACTATCATCCTCATGAGAATAAATCACAAATATTAACTCGTGTGCTACACTCTTTCTTTCCCAAATTCCAAACCTGCCTTTTTAATGATGGTTAGAAATGTTTTCACCGTTGTCTTTCTGCATCATAAGGGGAAAATGTCCCAAATCTACTTTTCTACTTTTGTTAACTGATATTATCAATCTCAGAGACCACTGTGATTGAAGGTAGGAAACCATGTTAGAACACTTCTTCCTTCTTCTCTTCCTCCACTCCTCAACATTTTCAGTCTCTAAATCATTCATTCATTCAACAATGACCCACTGTTTTGCCTATTATGGCATAAGCATTATGGATACAAACACACACAAAATTATTCTTCAATGGTTTTTCTCTAAGGATGTCTTTCAAAGCTTTCCTTGATAGACTCATGCCTATTCAATGGTAGGTGATCAGAGAAGGTACCCAAGGAGGTCGCCTTTATCAATTCATTCTAAGAATATTTCTACCTGATTTTCTTACCTTCAAAAACCCTTCCCACCTGTAATCCCTCTCAGTGCTACCAAATTATTTTCAAAAAGACCCACTCTAGTTGGGTCCCTTTTCTCCTAGAAAATTCTTAACACCAAATAGCACCCAAATTCCATTTCAGGCTCCTCAAAATCTAGCTTCAACATGTCTCTCAAGTCTAATCTACTCCATCAGACATTCAAGTCCTATTACTCAAGACTGCTCACAGTCCTCAGACAACGCTCTCCACTTCTGACCTCAAAACCTGTATTAATGCCTTTCCATCTGTTTAGAATGCAGCTTCTTTCTTTTCCTAGCTCTGCTTCTCCTCCCCTCCATTGGTCTTTCAAACGACTAGTTTCTCCATAACGTCTAACTCCTAAATATTCCATTGGAAACAGCCCTAAGGTACTTAGACTTATCAATTTCATGAAGAACTTCATCACATTTTGCCTTGTATGGTGAGTGTTTGTGTCTAACTAGTGCAAAATAAGGGAAAGGGCACTAAACAAAAAGCCAAGTATCTTTACCAGTTGCATAACCTTAAATATGTTGTTTAATCTTGATGCTCTTTTTCTTTGTTGAGGAAGATTTGCTCTGAGCTAAAATTTGTTGCCAATCTTCCTCTTTTTTCACTTGAGGAAGATTAGCCCTGAGCTAACATTTGCACCAGTTTTCCTCCATTTTGTATACGGGTCACCGCCACAGCATGGCCTGACAACTGGTGTAGGTCCGTGCCCAGGATCCGAACCCACAAACCTGGGCCGCTGAAGTGGAGTGTGCCGGACTTAATCACTACACCATGGAGCTGGCCCCTCGATGCTAATTTTTATCATTAATGAAATAAAAATATTGTTTAGCTTCCCACAGGTTTGACAGATAATTACCTAGATTGTGAATGTGAAAGAGTTGTGAATATCACCATTACACGTCTAGCAACTATTGCTAGATTGTAAGCTCCTTAGCACAGCATTGTGCCTTACTTATATGATCGCCTACATAATATCTAACATAGTGCTTTATATATAATAGGCTTCAAAAAATATTTACTAAATCATTTTTTCTAGTCAGTATGCAAAATAAAATTTCATATAAATTTGGTATTCACACTTTATAAAAAAGGGAAGTTGTCAGCCATTAAAAACAATATTCACGGGGGCCAGCCCAGTGGCGCAGTGGTTAAGTTCAGTGCGCTCCACTTCAGCTGCCCAGATTCACAGGTTTGGATCCTGGGCTCGGACCTACACCGCTCATCAAGCCATGCTGTGGTGGTGATCCACATAGAAAATAGGGGAAAGACCGGCACAGATGTTAGCTCAGGGCCAAACTCTCACAACCAAACAAAAAACCCACAGTATTCACAGGGATCCTAGAAACAATAATAATCTCATGAAACAAAAGTTTCAAAATTTCATTCTGACAGTAGATGAAGATAAAAAAGAACCACCAGTAAAATTACCTTGGCCTGTAATATCCCACCCTCTCCAGCCCCCAAGTGATTCTAGGGGTCTTTAAGAATATTACCTTTAAAAATTAGATTATAGGTACATTAGCAATGATATAGAAAAGTTAAATCATTTTTAACTTCCTGGTCTTTAGTTACACAAAAAATATGCAAACTACATATACAAATATATCTTAATACATATAAGATTACACTTTATTTCTTAGAGGAAAAATGTCTTTCTATTTATTAAATAGCCAGACAGCCTACTAATTTTTTTCTCTAACATTCTTACAAACATCATTTACCATTTGGGCGAGTTTGTTGCCTAATGTTACAGTGGCAAAAATAATCTTCATTAATTAAGATTGTATCATTTACTCTGCAGTATTTCATTTAGGATCACAAGTAACACATTTTGGTGGTAAATTTGAAAACTCTAACACAAATTTTTTAAATTACTGATCATATATTATTGCACTCCCACAAAAATGTCAAGGCCCTTCAATAATTTTACATACACATTCATGTTTGTTTTTAAGTGAACAAGAGGATAATGAAATGATCATTTTTTATCTTAAAAACTAAGTCCGATTAAAAGACATAATTTTAACAGCCATCTGAATCCACAGCATTAAAGCCACAATGGCAATGCATATGAGTGTCCATTTTCTCAGTTCATAGTTAATGAACTAACTATATTCAACTAAATATATAGTACATTTTTATTTATACATGAAATACTATCCCAACTATCCATATTAAAACTGCACATTAGATTGATAAAGATTATATAAAACACATTTTCAAAAGTACCAGACCAGATACTATGCCTCTAGTTATACAAATACTAAACTTACTTTGTAATTGTCTTCTACTTCAGCTAGTTCCAGTTTTACATTTTCAGCAATTTTTACTTGTTCTTTCCATTTCAGCTCCATTTTTGCAAGTTCATCAGCATATTTATTGCATTTTGTTTTCTCATCCTAAATGAAATTAGCAGAATTACCAAAATATTTTAAATCCATATACAGCCAATATCTAGACAAACATAATATGTGCTGAATGTTTACGACAACACTTTTGTAACAGTATAAAAATTGAAATAACCATGTCTGTCAATGGAAGATTGAATAAATCATTTTAGATCTACCAGTGAAATAGTATATATTTATTTAAAAGAAAAAAGTAGATCTTCAACTTAACAAGGAAAAATGCCAAGATACAATAATTGAAAATAGCCAGTTGCAAAAACAGAATATATAGTATAATCCTATTTTTGTTTTAAAAGTTGTTTAAGACAATTTTATAGGATGTCTATGTAGTGTTGTGTAGAAAAATATACACCAAAATAATAGCAGCTCTTATCCCTGGGGATCAGGATCCTGATAGTACTTTTTACCGTCTTTATTTCTATAATGCCGTTAAGATTTCACAACAAGCATATATTACTTTTGCAAAGGGAAGTAATGAAAATCATGTACTTATAATGCCATTGTGTTTCCAAACACTGATAAATAAGACTCTGGGATTTTCTAACGAAGACAATCTCTAGGTTGACTTCTTATACACTGATCTTCTCTACAACCCAGAATGTTAAAAGGAAGGACAAATTATGACAAAAATGTAAATTGGCCAATTTCATTTTGAATGTTTTTGTCCAAGGAGAAAGTTTAAAAATAGGCTTTGAGCAATTCAATGGAGAAAGGAAAGTATTTTCAACAAATAACGCTGGATAAACTGAATAACCATACTATACATTCCATACCACATCATACACAAAAATAAACTTAAAATGGTTAACAGACCTAAATGTAAAACCTAAAACTATAAAACTTCTAGAAGACAAGATAGGAGAAAGTCTTTACAAGTTGGATTAGGTAAATGTTTCTTAGAACATAAAAAGCACAAAACATAATCGATAATCTGTACTTCATCAAAATTAAAACTTTTTCTAAAAATACCATTAAGGAAATGAAAAGGCAAGTCACAGACTGGGAGAAAACATTCAACATGTATCAGACAAAAGACTCGTATCCAGAATAAAGAACACCCACAACTCAATAGTAAGATGAACAACACAATTTTTAAAATGGCAAAAGATTTGAATATTCACAATAAAAAGGAATGAATTACCAATATAAGCAATAACATGGATAAATCTCAAAATTATTGTGCTTAAAGAAGACAGGAAAAGAAGAATACATACCATATGATTCCATTCATATAGATTCTACAGTGGCAGAAAGTAAGCCAATGGTTTCCCAGGGATGGGGAAATGAGGGAAGGATGAGTTGCAAATGGGTACAAAAACACTCTGGGGAATGGAAATGTTCATTACCTTGACACTGTGATAGTTTCATGACTATATATGGCAAAACTGATCAAACTGCAGACTTTAAATATGTGCAGCTTATTGGATTTCAACTGTACTTCAACACAATCGTAAAAAAAAATGTACCTTGAGGAAGTTTTTAGCTTGAAGGAATATTCTGTTTTCCTTTTAATAATACTGTATGAGATTTTTAAAATATTCATCCAGAATTGTTCCAGACTTAATGAAAAATAGTTTAGTCCTTTATAACAAATACTCTGAACTCAAGGGTAAAACTATACTAATCAACCCTTCTACAGAAGGAAGGCTCCTCTAAAGCAACAAAAATGTTCAGTTTAAAGTTCAATTAAAAGATTACATTAAATTAATATTATTTAGAAAGCAGTAACATAAAATATTTTAATTACTATAGCAACATTGAGCTAATATATGAACTTCATTCTATAGCTCTAAATATTATCCCTCCTCTCTCCACATGCAGAGAGAAACATACACACAAAAAAACTAATTAAACAAAACTCACATACACAAACACAAAACACCTTTTCTTCCCTTCTCCGAATCAGGTATAAATGAGAAGCATTTTCCCTTTGTCCTTTAAATACTCCAGGAGTGAATGCTACCAAGACAGTTGCAAAACTGAAATGTTTGAACAATACAGTCTAAAATAATCAAAGTAAGTTAACACTGTAAAGGCATCAATTTATTTGGCTAACATTCCCTTTTTCCACTTTGCAAATCTGGTCACAGTCAGATGTGGTAAAATTCCTCGCTATTATTACAGTAAATGTAAATGGAGTACTTTCCTTTTATGAAGTTCAAACATTTTCCATGTATCCTTATATGAAGACAACAGACACTAATATCCAACCTCATTAATTACTTGCTCATTATTAAGAGAAGGACATTAGGTGAACAGAAAATAATAATTTTAGGATCGTGATTTTATATACAGGCTACATGAACAGATACACAGAACAATCCCCTCTCATCATTTCAAAAGTGAAACTAAATACCAGTATATGAGTATGAAAAAGAAACTCTAGGATATCCATCAATCGATTACACAAGCCATTACATTTGATACATATCTTTCACTTACAAGGGAGATAACTTACCTGCAAGAGTTGTTTACATTTATTATACTTTTCTGTTTTGTCAGCAATTTCTTTGGTCATTTCACAGACTGGTCCCTTTGTTATAATGTCAAAATCTGTCTCAGCTGTAACAAGGCAGAAAATAAGATTTTGCTCCTTATCTTATCATCCTATTCAGAGTAACTTAAGGGTCAGTATACTGTGAACTATGCTAAATGAAATACCAAAGGAGAGAAACATCTATTTAAAACATCTATTCATACACTAAATAAACAAAGAAGGATAATATAAACTCTAGATGAGAATTTTTTAACTGTCAGTTTGGCCAGAATTAAGTTCACATTCAATAATGAAAGGATCATTATTTTATTTTTTTTAATTAGCCAAAAATAGTTCTATAATAGCACAAAAATTGTTCTCTTTATGTAAGTGAATAGACAGGATAAGCAGAAAAGCCACACTCTTCGAGACAACATTTTAAATCATTTTTCTAGTCCTTCAGTACTATTCACTAAGTCTTTATTAAATACTCAATAACACCATTCTAGTTACTACAGAGGATGTACTGAAATGGAAGGCAGGATCCTGTTCTACAGTGGCTGAACCTAATTAAATATTTAATAGTATAGGAAATTTACAATACATTTAAAAAGTCTAAAATATCAATTATTCCAAACACTACACAAGGAAATACACTTTTAAATACTCAAGTACTTACTTTTATTATTATCAAATCATTAACATAAGATAAAAAAACAAATTAGGTCAACTGAAAACCTAGAGTTAATTCAAATTTTCATGTTGTTCATGTATTCACTATATCGCTCTAATCTGTTCCATAAGTTAATAAACTAATAAAACATTTAACTTATCCAACAAGTACACTAATAAAGAAAGTACCTTATTGATCCAAAGCAGCCAAAAAGAAAAGAAAGAAAAGAGAGAGAGAAACATGATTTTATAAGTTTTTCCCCCTAATAGAATTATACAATTAAAAATTCAATTCTTGGCTTTTGTCCTATAGCCCAAATGCTATAAACATTTGAGCTTAAAAACACCAGCTGGGGCTGGCCCCATGGCTGGATGGTTAAAGTTCCACACGTTCTGCTTTGGAGGCCCGGGTTCAAGGGTTCAGGTCCTGGGTGCAGACCTATTCCACTCATCAGCCATGCTGTGGAGGGATCTCACATACAAAATAGAGGAAGATTGGCATAGATGTTAGCTCAGGGCTAATTTTCCTCAAGCAAAAAATAAAAAGAAGATTGCCAACGGATGTTACCTTAGGGTGAATCTTCCACACCAAAAAAAAAAAAAAGACAAAAACAAAAACAACCACACCAGCTCATTTAACATTTGTGAATATTCTCATGAAGATAAATACTAGTTCACAGTGGCATTTTGTATATTCACCACATGCATGACTTTATCTTACTTTTAGACCCTTACTTTCCCTTTGCCTCAAATCCCTCATTTCTAAGGATTTTTATAAGCTCCCTAAAATTTCTATACCTGGAACAAGGCAGAATAAATACTTTTCAAGGCAGGACACTTGACACAAAAGTCTAAAAGATCTTTACCTGCAGAAGGTGGTGGCTTTACATCTATAGTAGAGGCAGTAGTAGCTGGGTCTGTGTTTATTGAGGCATCATTCACTTTCTGCTGAGTCCCAATTTTCTTTGTGAAGACACTATTGTTATTGGCCTATTCAAAATGTTAACAACAAATTGTTAAATGAGTTATATTTCCTTCCTTCAGTAACTGTGTAAATAATAATCATATGAAGAAATCCTGGGGGCCGGCCCCATGGCTTAGCAGTTAAGTGTGCGCGCTCCACTACTGGCAGCCCGGGTTCGGATCCTGGGCACGCACCAATGCACTGCTTCTCCAGCCATGCTGAGGCCGTGTCCCACATACAGCAACTAGAAGGATGTGCAACTATGACATACAACTATCTACTGGGGCTTCGGGGAAAAAAAAGGAGGAGGATTGGCAACAGATGTTAGCTCAGAGCCGGTCTTCCTTAGCAAAAAGAGGAGGATTAGCATGGATGTTAGCTCAGGGTTGATCTTCCTCACCAAAAAAAAAAAAAAAAAAAAAGAAATCCTGAAAAGTCCACAAAACTGCTATTGCCCTAAAGGCCAACAAAGACTTAAGTTACACACATCACTTTACTAACTGACCTAGATGTTAAAAAAGAGAAAAGCTTTATTTTGTTTTTTCTTGTGAAATCAACAAAATACCACCAAAACAAGCCATTCACAGAAATCTCATAAGTTTTCTACTACAAAGTCATAATATACTTAAAGGCCCAAAACCAAAATCTATACACGTGTCATACTTAAAGTATAATGTTTCTTCACAAAAGCCTTCGTACTCAATGACATGCAGTTCTTGCTTCTCATTTTTCAAAAAATAAGACTGGGAAAACATCATCTGTATACAAATAAAACATCTTTACAGCAAATATTGTTTGCAAAGAGAACTGTGGCATCATTTTCAACTTCAGGTTTGTTTTTTTGTGTGTGAGAGGAAGATCAGCCCTGAGCTAACATCCGTGCCCATCTTCCTCTACTTTATACGGGATGCTGCCACAGCATGGCTTCAACTTTAGGTTTTAAATATGTTTCTTCACTTCCAGGACTCCATTACAAAGCAAACCTTGTATTTAAGTACAATTTCAGGACCCACATTAAAACACACATCAAAAACAGAAACATTTTCTTTGCTTTTATTAAATCTGTCTACCCACTCTCAAATGGAATACAAAATAATTAGCTAACACTTTTTAACTCTTCCTAATCTACTGGATATGAATAGGATGGAAGAACTAAATAATGACAACTGAGAAACTATCTAAGACCCCAGGGATGATCAATGGTGAACTCCACTGAGGACAGGAGCCACTGTCACAGGAGGGATTCAATTGTATTGAGTTTTTAAGTGAAAGAACTTAGTGGGAAATGGTCAAGAAGAGAGAGCGCTATCTCCTTTTTTTTTTTTCCTGCTGCTGCCCTTGCTTCTTTTGTTGGTTCCCCAGCAAATAAAAATTCCAGATTTTTTTTCAAAAAATTATATCATTACAATAGTAAGCCAATGACTTGAAATTAAGCAGAGATAAATTATACTCAAAAGGCTGATATTTAGAATATTATATATTTGACTTGCACACAAAAATATTTAAAAAGGAAATATTTTACTATGTGTGAATTCAACTATACTTACTGATTGGTCTGAAAGTTTATTTATTTGTTTTTGGAGCCTCTGGCATTCCTTGAATTTTTCTTTATAATGATCTGCTGCCATCTGAAGACGAAGTTTCAGATCTTCAACTTCTCTTCTCAGTTCATGTTCCAGTGTATCACTCTTTTCCTAAGAAAGAAAGAAACAAACACTTCCTCTAAGAAAAAGATAAAAATCTCATAACATAGTAGTAAATCCCAATTTCATTTTCACTTTTTTCTTTCTGGTTTTTAATTTTTATTTGTTTTGGAGTTTTGGCTACAGAGTCACATTAGCTCTCCTAATAATTCCAGCTTTATATTCTCAGGACTAAGGTTAATTAAAAAACTACAGAAGAATAATCCACTTCCTGAGGAGCAAGTACTACCCTGTTAAAAAACCGTAATACCATTTTATGCAGCTAGTAAATAAGAAATTCCAAACAAAGCACTATATACCTGACATCAGAAAGTTTAACAATAATAGAGCAGCTTTTACTGACCATTAGGAATTGGCTTACAGAACTTTTTCTTAAAGCTTACATTAATTTCAACCCAAGAAGTTACAATGACTAAACAAAATGAATAGAAATTTAAAATTCTGTGATCAGGAATCTGACCTGTTTTAACATAATTCATTCTCTTTCGTGAGTTCATAATGAGTTTTTGATCAAAATAGAAATTCAAAATTAACCCACTTTACCTGTTCCTTTTTCACAGCATTCAGTTTAAGTTCTGCCACTGTATCAGCTAACTGCTTTTTTATTTTCTCATTTTCCAAGCGTGCAGTATGCAGATCTGCCATCGTTTTATCTCGCACATTTACCGCATCACTAAGTTCTTTAGCCAGAAAGACAACTTCTTGCCGAGTTGCCTGAACCTGTTCCTCTGCTTTACGAAGCTGCTCCTTTAAAAAAAATGTATCTTCCTGAAGAAGAGCAGAAAATATATTTGTAATTAAACCATTCAAGTAAAAAACAGAAGCAGAAACAATTTTTACTCATATTTCAACAGATACAAAATTTTCAATTAAATATTGCTTTTCCATTTACGACTTAGATGACGTATATGTCTATAAGAAACATTAAGATGTGATTTTGTTTTAGAGTCCCCCAACCCTATGCACTGGTATCACCACTGCTACTTTATATACAGGAGAAAACTGAAGTATGGGAAGTCGGGTGGCATACTCAACGCTTAAAGCCCTGGCTAAAATGAGACTCAAATAAAGCTCCTGCCCCCCAGGATCTCTCCAGCTGGAACTACTGACCCTCATTTATTATGATTACCAATAAAAACAATTTCAAAAACTTCTTTGTAACACCAAAAATTTTGGTTAAAAGATGTTTCTTACTATCTAACCTAAAACATATCCAATATAACATTAATATACCACTAAATATCACTATGAAAACAGAACATATTTAGAACTTAGTTTTAAAAGAATATATTGATATGCAAATAGCAAAAATGAGGCACTGGAAAAATGAAAAGTAATTAGCATCTCTTAAAAAACCTAAAAATATCTTTAAGAAGTTAAAATTGCCACGATAAAATTATTTTCTTTAGGGCCGGCCCCGTGGCTTAGCGGTTAAGTACGCACGCTCCGCTACTGCTTTTAAAAGAATTGCTTTTAAAAAAAAAAAAAATTATTTTCTTTAATCTTAACCAGACATTATAAGCTCAATAAATCTACTTTATTCAACTTTATTTTTATCTCTGTACTAAAAATAATGTAAACTCAGAAAAAACACAACCTATTCTTGGTTTTTAAATTGTTAGCTCCTTAGGAGGAAATGTAAATGATTATTTATGTAATGTTGAAGTGGATAAAATCTTTGTAGGTATAACATTAATAGACCTAACTATGTAAATATTGTCAGCTTCTATACGTCAAAAGGGAAAAAAGCAAAGAAAAGTGAACTAGAATTATTTGTAATATATTCAAAAAAGGTATATAAATACTCTGATATAAACATTTTTTCTAATCAGTAAGAAAAACCTGAAACCAAAAAAGAAAACTGGAGAAAGGCATAAAGATGAAATTTTTTTAAAAGAAAAAAATGGCTATTTTGCATACAAAAAATTATTCAATTCATCAACAATCAAATAAAGAAGTAAAAAACACCATTCATCTTCTTTCAAATTGACAAAGATTAAAAAACAGTAATACTCCAATATTTGGAGGGGTTTAGGAAAATGAGCATATTTACAAACAGTTGGGTTTATATAATCTGTAAGTGGTACAATCCTTCTCATGAGATTTTTGCAACTTTCATCAATACCTTTAAAAAGCATATGGCCTCTGATCTAACAACTTTATTTTCATGAGTTTCTAAGAAAATTATTAAAGGGTATTGATAGGAGTTTAGCTTGACAGAGATTCAGTAAAATATTAAAATAATGAAAAATTATTAAAAATCAAAGTGTCTAACAACATGGGAATTCATTATAAACTATGATATATACTCCACACCTTGAAAGTCTACGCAGTCATTACAAACAGCAACATTATCTCGTACGCTGTTGGTGTATTAATTTTTTTGAAAGGCAATTTGAAAATGATTCTGAAAATATAAACACTTGGCAATCACACTTGGAGGAATTTATTCCAGATTTATACATGTGCCCTAGATATCTGTACAAGGATGTTTACTGCAGCATACTTATAATAGCTAAGGACTGTACATAACTATAAACAATTACACACTACACAGCTGTTAAATAAAAGGATGGATACCATGCAGAAACATAATGAATGAGGAACATCTATATGTGTACTCATACTGCAAGATGTCCAGATATGCCATTAATTTTTGGAATATATATTCTCATTTTTGTTAAAATATAAATATTACATGTACATTCATAGACTTCCATAAAAATTAAAAATTCTATAATGATAAGATCCAGGAAAGGATGAGGGTTTACTTTTTACTTTGTACCCTCATGTACTGTTTGAAATTTATTTTTTTATAACCATGACCTTGTACTGCTTTCATAATTTAAAAAAAAAGTTTTAACAATTAGGAGTCATTTTTCCCAGGTATTTCCATACCAATGTTTTTCCTTACAGAAGTCTTGCTTAAGTAGGAAAGATGCTTAAGATAAATTTTTAGCATCTCATTAAGTAATAAATAATCAAATATATTTTTCACCTTTGTATTTGCCATTTGCTACATTAAATCCCCTGAATATTAATTTGGGTCTTATTCATTAATTCTAAATTTCATGCACATCTGATGTTTTAGGTGTTATATTAACTATGCCTGAGGGTATTTAATAGCAAACTACTGAAAATAACATAATACTCATCCATAAAAGTTAACGAATAAATCAAGGTAAATCTACACAATGTAGTATTAGCCATTTTTAAAAAATCAGGAATATTTCTATGAATTGATAGGAACGATTTACAATTTATATTGTTCAACGAAAAAAACCCAGGTGGAAAAGAGTACCTATAGCATGGCGCCTTTTTCTAAGAAAGAAAGGGATAGAGAAGTGTGTGTGTGTGCAGGCACATCCACATAAGCTTATTTTTGCAAAAAGAAACATAAGAAGGATAAACTGGAAACTAACGAAAATGTTTACCTATGGGTATAGGTTAAGAAAGGAGTTTTTTAGGGAAGGGACTGAGACAGAGTAAATTTCTTTATATCATTCGGAGTTTTGAACAATGCAACTATTTTACATATTCAAAAAATAAAATTAAATCAAAAGGTTAGAATAAAAACAAATCTTAAAATTAAATACAAACAAAAAAATAAATAACTGCATTACAAATTCCTAAGTATGTTAAAAAATTAATTCAAGTAACTTTTGAACATGGTACCCTGTGTATCCTTAGTGAAATATATTCTAAGAAAACAGAGCCGGAAAAGATCTTAATTTTATTTGGTAGACTTATTGTTGGAAGTGGTAATGACATAATAATTCTGAAACTACCGATGTGTGCAGCTGGATAAAAAATGAATAAATATAATGATGTTTTAGAAAGAAGGGTTCTCACACTGGGAGAAGAGATACATAAATATGGAATGGAGGAAGATAAGGAAGAACCTTAACGTAGTATATTTGAATTAAAGATATCAATATAAAGACTTAAAATGTCTGTCCAATGAATGTACAAAGAAGCAACAACTCCTAGTAGAAACAGGATCTAGTTCTTGGTTTCCAAAATATCATTTCCTACTGAAAAAACCAGGGCTCCTTGGAGAAATGGCTAATACCAGATCTGGGGCAGAACCTAAGGCTCTAACATACAGTTGTGCCACAAAGCAAAGAAGTATTCAAAGCATTAGGGGGACATATCAAAAACACACAAAAGCAGGTTTGAAAAGGTTCTCCCTGGCTAAATATGGGACAATTTGGGTAAGAAAAAGAATAATAATGATAATGTATAATACACTGAACAAAAAAGAACCCCTAAGTCCATAGTGTTATAAAAAAAGGGGAGGGGGCAACAGAAAACCTCCCCATTATAAAAGAATACTTACTAATAAATGTAAGAGAAATGATCCAATTTTTTAAATCACCATTTTGCAATCATTAATCTAATAACTGATGTGGGTGAGGATCATCAAGGGATAAAAACCATTGAGTGAAAGGCTATAGGAGAACAGGATGTTTGCATGATCTCAAAGTATAATCCCAGAGACTACTCAATAACCACAAAGAGGAAAAGGCACAGATATAATGGAAAGAGAGGCAGACATAACTTTAAACAAATGATTAAACCTAACATCATCAAGAATGGAACTGACATTATGTGACCCGATATGACTGCAATACAATATACAAAACATCATCTATACCTTTTCTTGCCAAAAATGTTTGACCTCCATCTAGTCATGAGGAAACAACAGACAAATCTAGATTATGGAACATTCTCTCAGACAAGCCTGGATTCTTCAAAAATATCAATGTCATAAAAGACAAAAAGTATAGGGGCCAGCCCCGTGGCATAGCGGTTAAGTGCGCGTGCTCCGCTGCCGGCGGCCCAGGTTCGGATCCCGGGCGCACACCGATGCACCGCTTGTCAGGCCATGCTGAGGCGGCGTCCCATATAAAGTACAGGAAGATGGGCACGGATGTTAGCCCAGGGCCAGTCTTCCTCAGCAAAAAGAGGAGGATCGGCATGGATGTTAGCTCAGGGCTGATCTTCTTCACAAAAAAAAAGTACAGGGACACTATTCTAGATTACAGTAGACTGAGAACACAACAATAATCAAATTAACGTCTTTGACTACCTCTGGATCAAGAAATTTTATAGGTTATATATAAAAAATATTTGGGACTGGGCTGGCCCCGTGGCGTAGTGGTTAAGTGCTCAAGCTCTGCTGCTGGTGGCCCTGGTTCGCATCCCAGGCGTGCAGTGAGGCACCGCTTGTCAGGCCATGCTGTGGCGGCGTCCCACATAAAGTGGAGGAAGATGGGCACAGATGTTAGTTAGCTCAGGGCCAGTCTTCCTCAGCAAAAAGAGGAGGATTGGCATGGATGTTAGCACAGGGCTGATCTTCCTCACAAAAAAATAATAATAATAATAATATTTGGAATTTGAATGTGGACTAAAACTATATACAAGAATGAATATTAGCATATCAATTTTAAATTTCTTAGGTGTGATAACAGTATAATGATTATACAGAAGAATGTACTTGTTGATAGGAGAGACACTGTCAAGTATTTAGGGTGAAATGTCATAACACCTGCAACTGACTTTCAAATGGCTCAAAAAAAAGGCATATAAGGGGGGAGATAAAGATGGCAAAATATTTGATGATATATATGTATTCATTCTTCTGTTCTTCCAACTTTTCTATAAGTTTGAACTTTTTCAAAAAAAAAGTTGGGAGGAGGGGAGATGGAAAATAAAAACCACCATACCGTATATATTTAATAGAGATACGTTTTACAATCTTCAAATACACATTGCAAAAGTACTTACCTTACTTGAGGTCGTAAGCAAGAAAGCCCTTTGCAGATTTTCTTTTTCAGCCAAACAGAACTGCAGTCTGCCAATCTCCTCTTTGAAATGAGTAATCATGCTTTCTTTGTTCCCATCTAAATTCTTTAAAGTCTGGACCTCTGACACAAGCTTGGTATTTTCTATTTCTGTATTCTTCAAATGTACCTGTAACAGTGTTTGAAAACGTCAAAAATATTCTAACTCGATAACCTGAGTTAGTCAAACTTTAAAATACCACTGTTTATGTCTAACCCAAATATGATCAAGGGAAGAGAAGACTTATGAGACTAGGAGTCAGGAGACCCAAGTTCCACCAAATGACTAGCTAAGTATGTGGGAGCAGATCACAGCTTTTCTGAACTTTTTAAAAAAAATTTTCCATCAAGACTAATTCTAAAGTCTTTTCCTTTGATTTAATCATTTTAAGTTCTCTTTAAAATTGCAAATGAATTTGGTTGTTCTTTTGGGGAAACAGATTATGTTACAAGCATATTCAGATATAAAGGCATGACTAGATTCTGGAAAACTAAAGGCATACATTCAAGAACAACATCTTACAATTGAATTTTTTGTTTGTGAAAAGTACTATGTCATTTACTTCCTGTGTGCCTAAAAATATATTTGTTGATTAATCAACCCAACTATACTGATTTTCCCAGGAACTCTGGCTGCTGCTGCTGCTCATTTGCTCACAACAGACATACAAATCAAATTCCCTAACTGAAATTACAAAGAGCACAGATATCTCGTTTGCACTATAAAGAGTATCTTGCTTTGGTTAAGAGTACCATAGAAAAACAAGTTAACATACTTCTTGCGCTTTGCTCTTTAATAGTATGGAATGCTGAAAGACTAATGCCTGTTCACAAGGATAGAATATAACTCCGGATTCTCTGAAGGTATCAGCAGCCAAGACCTTTGCAGCATCACTTTAAAAACACTACCTAATTTTCACAATCATCAGCTCATGAAAGTGTTGTACCAATTTCTCTAAATTCTAATAGGACAGCGATGAGTCACATTATCCAACAGGGGCCAGAGGAGAGAAACAAAAGGAATTTCCCTGGTTATTTACATCAACAATTTGGAAAGGAAAGTATGTTTCTGAGGTTAACAGCATAGTAGGAGGTCTTATCGCACTCAGTAAATGGAAACTCCATGCTAAAAAAACACAAAACAAAAATCCCAAGGAAGAGTTTTACTTCCAATATTCAAGGTACACATATTCAAATGAAATACTGTTCATAACACTGGGAGGTTGGGGGAGAGCGTATTCAAATGGAAATTTCAATGTCACTTTGATCCCAACTGCTAATGCTAATAGAAAACTGGAGATACTGGCACACTGTAAAAGAATAAATCCCCAAGATACCTCATCATTTCCCTACCTTCCTCCCTGCCAAGTCTTTTGCAAAGGACTCCTCATTCAGGTGTACAACAGAGACACAGAAAGTCTTTGCAGAAAGGGAGAAAAAACAAGGGATTTAGAGCAGTAAAGGAAAAATAAATGCTGGATATACCCTAAAAAGTGCCTGTAACCCTCTATAAAACACCAGAAGTCCTGTTCTCAGGATTGAAGAGAGAAAAGAAAAGCAGGATAGAAGAGAGAAAAGAAAGGGCTAATCATGATTACACCTCTCTAGCATCACTGGTTTACTTACGACCTTCCTAAATCCCTCCCAATACTAACTAGTATGCCTTTATAATTCATTTCATTTACTACTGAATTAAAATGATTGAAGACACAGCCATTCTATTTACTTTATTATCTCCCACTGTGCTAACAGAAAAACAACATGGAAAGCACTTAATTATCTACAGAAAAATAACGCCCAGGTCTTTTCCTGGCAACAAAACTGAACATTCTCACTGAAATTCATAGTACCATTAAATAAAAAATTATTACAGATGCCAATTTTCACTTAGTTAAAAAATGCTTTATAACTTAAAAAAAAAAGCATTTGAAGGAAGTTCGTAAAAACACTGTGTAAATGGTAATCCAATTGCAGCAACTCTTCCTCTAGATATCTGCATTATTTCTCTTTTTCACAAAATCTTGTTCAAAAACTATACGTTATTTGTGGGCACTCTTCCTTAAAGAGTCAAATCAGAAAATCATCTACCAGTGAATCTTCACTATTTTTCTTCTTGTTTGGGCAGTGTCTCTCTCTCTCTCTCTCAATCTCTCTGGGAAAGAGCTGTTCCAAAAAATAGAATGGGTACAACCCATGACATGCAAAACGTCCCTATCCATGCTCTGCTCTGAGGTACACAGTGGATTCAATATTTTTTTAATTCTTATCTTTAAAAAAAAACACAAGCCACCGCTACAAAAAATAAGAAGGAAAAAACCCACTGGCGATACAACAAATCACATTCTAGTTTCTTAATGCAAATATTGTGACTCTCAAATACTGAAAATATGCAGAATTGTATGTTTTTATCTTTAATCAAATATATACCATAATATGAGTGTTGTCCTTTTATAATCTAATCAAGAGATTGAATCTAACAAATAATACTGACTTAACTCAGAATGTTCTTGAAATTCCTCATTTGGAACTGCCTTCAGGAATGGCTTATGAGCCACCTAAGATAAATAAGTCTCAATTTGCATCCAAAACATTATTGACAATTAAGCTAAGTATCCTATTTGAGAATCACTTAAAAAGGAAAGGAAGAAAAATTTCAAAAGGTGAAGATTTGTTAGCAGTGAGAATATCTTTTTTAAAATAACAGTCTCTGAAGATATTCCAAAAGTCAAATTCTAAAACATGATGATCATCACTGAAATAAATTAATGCTCTCTCTAAGGTTTATATGTTCTTAAAAGGGGAAAATAATTATATAAATTCTGGTAAACAGGTATCTTGTTACCATTTAAACTTCTCTGACTTATTATACATTACTGCTAAGTATCTGAAAACCAGCAAATTAATCCCCTGAAAACTAACTTTTAGGGACTATACACAATGAGGTAGTTTTAAAATATGTCCCCAAATCCTTTGATACTCCTCTCCTCTAGAAATGGAGCCTAATTCCCCTCTCCTTGAGTGTCAGCTGGACCAAGTAACTTGCTTCTAATGAAGAAGATAAAGTAGAAGCATTGGTATACAATTTTGGAGACTAGACCATAAAACGCACTGTGACTTCCTCCTTGCTCTCTCTTGGATAGATCACTGAGGGAAGTTGGCTGCCGTGTCATAAGGACATTCAAGCAGCCACTGAAGAGGCCACATAGCAAGAAACTGAAGGGGCTCCTGCCAAAAGTCATGTGAGTGAGCCCCCTTGACAGCAGATCTTCCAGTTCTAATCAAGCCTTTAGCTGACTGCAGCCCTTGCCAACATCCTGACTGTAACTATACAACAGACCCTGAGCTGGAACCACTAAGCTAAGCTGCTTCCAAATTCCTGACCACTAAGTTTTGGGGTAATTTGTTACACAGTAATAGGTAACTAATAGAAATGGAAAAAATAAATTACCTTATAAAGTTCCTTCTCATCCTTTTCCGTCTTCAACTGACATTCAAGTTGTTCTCTTTCACATTGTGCCTTCCTGAGTTTGTCCTTTAAACTGAATTAAGGTCAAGTAACATTAATATAGACAAAAAAACTTTGTTAAAACATAAAGGTATTTTTTAAAAACATTAGAAATACCTGTCTAATTCAGTTTCTTTTTCAATTGCTTTATGTGTCACTGACACAATATCTTCCTCAAGCTGGCGAGCTTTGGACGTAGCATCATCGTATCTCTTCTTAAACTCTTCATTTTCCATTTTTAAACTTTGTGATACTTCAATAAGACCCTTAGAAACAACAACAAAGTATTTTGAGAGCATAGAAACATAATTAGTAAGACAAATGTGCATATCTTTAATAAATCTATGTATTCTTAAATTTTTAATCCCACATTTGTCCCCTCCAAAATTTATAAGCTAAGACTAAAAACTAAACCTGAATTTGTAACATACATTCAACTTTTCACATACTAAATTAAACAATTATTAATTTTTTTCCTGGACTTTTCATACACACTGTTTGTTGATTTCACTAACTTCTCCACCAGAGGGCAGGCAACAAAAATGAGAAAAAAATTTAAAAATTAGTCACTTCCATTTTTCACATCTCGCTTTTCAATGCCACCCCAATGACAAATCAGGTTTCATATGATACCACCAAGGTTAACATCCCCTTCTTCTAACACAGATAAGTGCCACCGATAATTACACCAAAGCACTAAGTTAAGACATATGCCTAAAGAAATGTTCCTCATGTTCCTGCCACTGTGACTCAGAGGCCTGAAGAATATTCAAAGAAACTGAAACAAATAAAAGAGAGATAATACATAAAATTTATTTCTATTTAAAATAGAATATTCTACTTTAAACAGATAATTTAAAAGTTTAAAATATTTTATCACATCAGTTAAGACAAGTAACTTATGAGAACTTGATCAAGCTCCTCTCTAAGCCTGTTCTATAATTTGTAAAATGGAGATAATAAGGCCTTTTTTGCCTGGTTTATAAAAATTATGAGAATCAAATGTAACAATGCATATGGAAGTATTGCATTATGGAAAACTATACATCAAAAGAATTGATAAATTAAGACAAATTGTTTTTGTTAAAAAATAATTTTCAAATTTCCCACTAATAAAAGTACTACCCACCTATCCAACAAAAACTAAAGAAAATCACCATTTTGCCAATTTAAATGTATCAAATGTTATACGGTATTTATAAGTCACTTTGATTTTCATAAAGTAACGCAGCCAGATATTTTACTTATAGGTGGAGTATCATTTTAAATATCTTGCTAGAATTTGAAAAGTGTTTTATATTCCATCTACATTTCATTAAAAAGCTTATCACAATGGTGGTCACATACACTCTTCTTGGTTTTATGTTTGCTCAAAGCAAATGTTTGCCTTAGTTAATGTGCAATATTAACCAACTATTGTTATACAAAACTAAATGCTTTTCTGATTCCAATACCACGACATCAGAGAGAGCAAATAATACTTATTCCCTCTGCTATAACCATTGTCAATATTTAATGATTCTTGTAAAATCTGACAGATTTATAAAGATAGCCAGAGAGGTTTCTAAATAGTTTTTACATTTTTTATTTTTAGTTTTACCTAATGTTCTCTTGGCACTTGGAATAGGCTACAGATTGAATCCGGGTATTTCTCCTTAGGACAAAGACTAGATGGCCCAGAGGCAAAAACTAGGTTCTGATTCTATAATTAATGAAGTTCTGTAATGGGTAAATAACCTTCTAAAAAATGTATGGGGCAAGAACTAGACAAGATTCATAAGCAACTAAATGTAAAATATGAACTAACTGCTTTATCTATGAGTCAGTTAACTCTACAGTAAGTCACAAATTAATCCTAACTATAACTTGAGAGTCTTAGAATCTTTTTCTGGTGCCTGTAAAGGCACATGACAGCTTCTCAGTGTCCAAGCCTATTTTCAAAAGGCACGAAAACGCTAAAGTAGGGATTCTTCTTCAGGCCTCTAGTTCTCATGTCTGAGCGAAGCGTAAGCATCTTCATCGTGCCTAAGTCTTCCTTAGCATGAAAATGGCATCAATGCCCTTAGCATACATACAAACAACTAAGAATCATGCTTTCTTTAAAAAAATAACTTTTCTTAGAAGAGTAAAATCTACAATACAATCTTTGAAAAACACTTGAAATTTGGGATAAATATTCATTTGCAAATCATGCCAAAAGAGCATCATAATTCTAATATTAAAACAGAGAAAAACTTAGATAAGCAAGTCTGCTACGTTGTGCACCAAGATTAAGAACAATTAGAAAAACGGGGGCAGAAGGAGATTAAGAGATTTGGGCATTTCAGATTCATGCAAAAGATTTCTCCCCCTCCTCCTAGGTTGAAGAATCACTGCTACCATGAGCCACTATTACCAATTCTCCCACATAACTGTCAAATATGAATAACCAGATAAAAAAACTGTAAATCACTTACTTATGTGGCTAAACATGCACTAAGAATTATCTAAAGTAACTGAACACATTTATTCCCATGTTAAAAAAAAAAAAAAAGACAAAATTAACTGATTACCAATGAATACATCTGAAGAAACCAGATACAATATCACTGACAACTATCTAGAAAAAAGTATGGTATTCTGGATTCAAATGTACACAGTGGTAAAATTTAGTAAATTAGTACCTGAATACTCTAAATAGCAAATTATTCACAAAAAGATTATGTTATTTATGGAAACTGCTAGTAGATTTTAAAATAAATCTTACTCATCTGACTTAATCTGGCTTTTCTCAAATACTCTGCTTCTTGAAATCAACTAAAATACTGAGCTATGTAGATAGCTACACAGAATATAAATGCATCTTATCTGATTCCTAGAAATACACCAGACAAAAGTATAAAGGACAACAATGCACAATAACTGTCTTCATGGCATTAAAATAATGGGCTAAAAGGAAAAATAAATAAATAATAACCATAATAATTAGGCAATTACTGTTTCATTAGCATTGCCCCCATAAAAACAATCTAAGTTGCAGTTTGGCGTTTTGTTTTTATAAACTAACCTGATAGAAATCATTACTTCAGCATATTTATTTCAATTTATTTTACATTTCTGAATTTAAACATCTTTAAAGGTCAAATATTCATATAACCTCTTCAGTAATAAACTTCAAATTTATCTTGAGAAAACTTTATACTTTTATTCAAACAACAACAAAAGCAAGAAATTCACTAAGAAAATTTCCATGAAGAATAACTATTGTTCATATTCCAAGAGAGCAAAGTTTAAATACAATAAAATGTAATGAGGGCTACTTCTACTAACTAATTGTAAAAAAATCTTCTATGAGCAAATATACTTAAATTCTATTTATAAGAAAATACCAGATCCAAAGGATTAAATATTTTGGTTGAAGTAGAGGAGAGGGAGGAAAGGCTACAAATATATCTAGTATCTAAATGATTACCTTTTTTTTTTTTTTTGATGGGGAAGATCAGCCCTGAGCTAACATCCATGCCAATCCTCCTCTTTTTGCTGAGGAAGACTGGCCCTGAGCTAACATCTATTGCCAGTCTTACTCCTCCCCCCCCCCTTTTCTCCCCAAAGCCCCAGTAGATGGTTGTACTTCATAGTTGCACATCCTTCTAGTTGCTCTATGTGGGACGCAACCTCAGCATGGCCCAACAAGCAGTGCGTTGCTGCACGCCCGGGATCCGAACTTGGGCCACCAGTAGCAGAGCGTGAGCACTTAACCGCTAAGCCATGGGGCTGGCCCCTAAAAGATTTCCTAAGCATGTATACATTCCACGGACAAGTAACTGTTAACATGGGGTTTCATGTACATTTTTAAAGAGGCAGGGAATAAGAATAAAAAATTTAGGATAGCATAATTTTATTTATATTAAGTTGTCTTTTATTTTAATGAAATCAAATGGTTTGTGTGTGTTCTGTTATAATGATCTATATTACACGTGCATATGTAACATAAGTTACACATAGACAAATGGAACAGAATAGAGCCCAGAAATAAACTCATACGTATATGGTCAATTAATTTACGACAAAGGAGCCAAGAATATACGAGGGAAGGATAATCTCTTCAATAAATGGTGTTGGGAAAACTGGACAGCCACACGCAAAAAAATGAAATTGAACCACTACCTTATACCATACACAAAAATCAACTCGAAATGGATTAAAGACAAATTTAAGACTTGAAACTATAAAACTCCTAGAAGTAAACATAAAGGGGTAAATAAGCTCCTTGACACTGGCCTTGGCAATGATTTTTTGGATTTGACACCAAAAGCAAAAATAAACAAGTGGGACTACATCAAACTAAAAAGCTTCTGGACAGCAAAGGAAACCATCAACAAAATGAAAAAGCAACCTCCAGAATGGGAGAAAATATTTGCAAATCAAATAACTGATTAAGGGGTTAATATCCAAAATTATACACAAAGAATTCACACAACTCAGTAGCAAAAGAAAAAAATTCAGTTAAAAACTGGGCAGAGAACTGAATAGACATTTTTCCAAAGATGACATACAAATGGCCAACAGGTCCATGAAAAGGTGTTCAACATCACTAATCATCAGGGAAATACAAATCAAAACCACAATGAGACATCACCTCACACCTGTTAGAATGGCCATCATCAAAAAAACAAGAGATAACCAAGAGGTGGCAAGATGTGGAGAAAAGGAAACCCCTGAACGCTGTTGGTGAGAATGCAAATTGGTGCAGGCACTATGAAAAATAATATGGAGGCTGCTCAAAAAATTAAAAATAGAACTACCATATGACCCAGCAATCCCACTTTTGGGTATAAATCCAAAGGAAATGAAAACAGGATGTAGAAGAGATATCTGTACTTCCATGTTCACTGCAGCATTATTTACAACAATTAAGATATGGAAACAATCTAAGTGTCTGTCACCGGATGAATGGATAAAGAAGACATGGTACAATATATACAATGCAATATTATTCAGCCATGAGAAAGAAGGAAATCCTGCCATTTGCAACAATATGGATAGTCCTTGAGGGCATTGTGCTAAGTGAAATAAGCCAGACAGAAAAAGACAAATACTGCATGGTATCACTTATATGTGGAATCTAAATAAAAAGTCAAACTCACGGAAATAGAGTGTAGAAAAGCGGTTGCCAGGGGCTAAGGAGTGGGGGAAATAAGGAGAGGTTGGTAAAAGGGTACAAAGTTTCAGCTATAAGATGAATAAGGTCTGAGGATCTAATGTATAACATGGTGACTACAGTTAATAACACTGTATTGTATAATTGAAATTTGTTAAGAGAGTGGAATTTAAATGTTCTCACAAAAAAGAGAGATAAATATGTGAATTGATGGATGTGTTTATTAACTAGCTGGGAGGAATCCTTTCACAATGTATACATATATCAAATCACCACAATGTACACTTGAAATATCTTACAATTTTATCTGCCAATTATACCTCAATTTAAAGCTGACAAAAAAAGAAACAGAATGGAAAATACTCAGTGATACAAGTCATATGAAACAAACTATAAAAAATGCTTCATCTTACTCTTCAGTATTAATCTATACAAAGATTATGAGCTCGTTCAAAGTATATATAAATATATTTTAGAAACAAAATATTATGAATTTCCTGAAAGTATTACTCAGCAAATCAGATACAAAATGAAAGTAATTGGCTCTAAAGAAATTTATTGCTATATACACATAAGTTATAGCCATCGCCCCGCTAAACATTTAAATTAAGGCTTTGTGTCTTTTTTTCTCAACGACAATCAGTAAAAGAGAATTAGAAATTCAATAATATCATAACTTCAAAATTGATTTTCGGGAATTTCACCTATGAGAGATACATAAGCAATTGGGGCAATTCCATATATTAAGCAGTTTAAATGTCTTAAACTACCTCTTTCCAAAACCAGGTATCCAATGTAATGATAAATAAAGCTTTAGAGAAGAGAAAGCCAAAAATATAAAGATAGTCGAAGAGGTCCACACTAGCCAGAGCCACCATAATGAGAGATCTTTCATGTTCCTTCACTCCTATACCTGTGATAACTCCCAAATGCCTGGTAATGTCTCAAAGTACCCTACCTAGTTTGTGAAACTTAAGAACCAAAACAATATGAATATATACAACAGTTCATAACAAGTTCCTTATATCATTTAAGCAATATTGTTTTAGTATCCTCAAAAAGAATTTAGTTTAAAAATGCCTTGAAGTACATCTTAACATTATCAACATTCAAGATAAGAATATAATTTATTTTATGGAAAAACTCATAGTTTAGGATCCAAAAAATTATAAACTAAACCAAAAAACTTAACAGAGTCACAGCCTATTTTAGTCCTATTTGAAAAACAAGATTCAATATCACTGGTTCCCTGAGCCTCAATTTTCAATCTTCTGATTTTCAAATATGTATCTAGCACTCCAACAAAACAAAACAAACAATGAAATATGTATCTAGCACTCCAACAAAACAAAAACAAGAACACAATGAATATACACACAAACTGCTAATTTTTACATAAGTCTAATAAAGGTAAAGTTGGGGTAAAAAAAGACTAATCAATACAATGGAATATTATTTGACAATAAAAGGAATGAAGTACTGATACATACTACAACATGGATGAACACTGAAAACACTGTAAGTGAAAGAAGCCAGTCACAAAAGGATACACATTTCCATTCGTATGCAATGTCCAAAATACGCAAATCCATACAGACAGATATTTAGATTAGTGGACTAGGAGGGGAGGGAAATGCAGAATGACCAAAAATAGGTACAAGGTTTCTTTTCTTTTAGGAGAGATGAAAATGTTCTAAAATTAGGTTACGGTAATGGATGCACCATTTTGTAAATATAATAAAAATCATGGAATTGTATGCTTTAAAGTGGTGAATTTTCTGGTATGTAAATTACATCTCAATAAAGCTAGTTACATCTCAATAAAGCCGTTTTTAAAAAAGATCAATTAGGCAAGCTCTCATCTTTGGCCCTCAGAGGTAGAAGTATAGAGTGTGATTAAGAGCAGTGGCTGCAGCCAGACTGCCAGCTTTCCCACTTACAAACTGTTCAGTCATAGGCAGGTTAAGTAACCTCTCTGTGCTACCTCCATAAAATGCAGATAACAGTGCCTACTTCATACGACTGAGTTAACATATGTAAAAACACTCAGAACAGCACTTGGCTTACATTATTACATGAGTTATTTTTATTAATTTGCCTTTTACAGAGGAGAAAACTCCATACTTATTTCAAGTTGAACTAGCAATGAATGTAAAAATTATCCTTAATAATGAAAACAGAGTTATTTTTTAAACCTAGGGTGTACAAGAATATACATATCACATTAAAATAATCTAGGGGAAATGCAATATGTAATTCATAGTTCTCCATTTATAAACATTATTTGGTTTCAGTTTTAATCTACTTTATAATCCTACTTTATTCCTTCAAGCAGCAAATCACACAAAATAACCTTAAATATAATTATATGCAGCACTTTAACCAATCTGTTTTGATAACTTTAACATATCCAATTCTTTTAAGTTACAAAATAAGAGCGTTCTCTCTGGTGGCATTTTACAATGAGAAAAGTCAATGTTTATAAAAGATGAAAGATTTTATTTATAAACATTTAATTATTATAAACATTTAATTGTCTTAGTATTTGTCAAGTATTGAATGGATAATAAGCTAATCATATTATTTTACAAAACACTGAAAATGCAATAAATTTCTTCTATCATGAAGAAACTGAAAATCTCTACCAATCGTTCCTAGTATACTGTCCATTATAAAATTTTAATTGAAACTGCAGGTGATACATCATAATAGTCCTTCAGATATTCAGCAGTTTATATACTCAGTACCTCAAAGAGTAGAACTTTAGAACTACTATATTAAGATTTTTTTTTTTTTTTTTTAGAATTCACACCATGAAATGGATTTAAAACAAATACCAAGAAACATCATGGATTTTATAAGCCACCCAACTAAGACAAGTTTGAAAGTTCCTGAGCTGTTCTAGCTACCCAGCAGGCCTGCCTGATTAACATGGAGACTGAATTTTGGAAGTAAAAAGCAAATTCATAAAAAACTAGAAGCCCTGTGACTAGTAACAAAGAAAAACTGTCTCCTGACAAGTACATCATTTTATCCCCAGAAATAGGCAACTGCCAACACACAACTAAGAATTTTTTTTTACATTATACAAGTATTACTTTTAGAATCTGGGAGAAATGCTATGAATTTCCATTCCTCTTATGATACTATTCATATTTTAGTTCTCCCTTCATGATTCTCTCGTTCATCATTATGAAAACTAGTAAAACAATAATAGCTACTTACATTCAGTGAGAATTTACTATCTAACAAACACCATTCCAGGTCCTTTTTTTCTATAGTATAGAGTATCATTAAAAAAATCACTTCCACATACTTCATCTTCCCAGAGAGTATATCCCAATGCAAGAATGGCAGCAGAGAAGAAGTCCTCTCCAAGATTAGTGGCTAACATCAAGATTTATGATTTGCCATAAAAACTTCTGCTAAAGACCTTTTCTGGGTACCACAGCCACAATCTCCTACAAATTTTGCTTCATTAATCCCCTCAATCTACCACTTTCTCAGCATAAAGACTGTCAGAATAAGCTTTAGTTTTATCTGTAGTGCTTAACCCCTTGTCACCTGGACAGCAGAGAGAACCTGAAACTGTTTTAAATCTCAGCTAATACTCAACGAGACCAGAGGCATAACCTGATGTACATGAGTAATTTCACACAACTGAAGGCCTATCATTCCATAACTCCTATTCTCCCAATCATCCACTCTTCCCTTGGATTTCAAGATGATTAGAGTCAAAACCTCAAAGGCCACATTTAGGGGTACTCTTGATCTCACAGGCTAAGTACATGCTGTAACGGGCTGTTTTCATGAATCATATTGTATCTCACCTCCACCGGTCTGGCTTGCAATAAAGTGAAAGAAAAAAGATTGGCACTCCATTTTGAAAAACTGCCAGATCCAGGTACAAAGAATGAGAGAAATGTGTAAAGAATAGAGGGAAAAAAGAGTAATAACTATACAAAATAGCAAGGGAGTTATAACAATTGACTAAAAATTTTAGCTAAATGTCCTAATAATCAAGGTAGGCACATACGATAAGATTGTATCATATTTTAATATTTGGTATACTTACTTAAAAAGTTCAAATAAAAAATGTAGTTCCTTAACCAAAAAGAATATCCTGCTCCTACTGCAGGATACTGCTACTACAGGATTCCAAGCATTCCCCAAGAGTAAAATTGGGGGAATAACTGTATATTTTAAACTAAAAAGTATAATGGTGGGGCCGCCCCGTGGCGTAGCGGTTAAGTGCGCACGCTCCGCTGCTGGCGGCCCAGGTTCAGATCCCAGGCACACACCGACACACCGCTTGTCAGGCCACGCTGTGGCGGCATCTCACATAAAATGGAGGAAGATCAGCACGGATGTTAGCTCAGGGCCAGTCTTCCTCAGCAAAAAGAGGAGGATTGGCATGGATGTTAGCTCAGGGCTGATCTTTCTTACCAAAAAAAAAGGCTAATGGTAATAAAGACAGAAGACTTTATTGATGTTTATAAAAAGATTTACAATTGTACACACTGCTAGATATTACTTTATCCTCTAACTCAAAAGAGTAATCCTCAAATAGAACAATGCAATAGAAATCTTTTCAGAATTTAAGCCATCTTTGTGTATCATCTCTGCTCAGGTGTGCAATATACAACCACTCCACTGGAATATAAAAATTGCTGAAAATCACTGCACTAACAGTTCAACTAACAACTATTAAGCAACTACTCTAGGCCATGTTGAACAAAAAAATAATGGAACAGATCCATCTCATCCTTAGAGAATAATAGGTCAATCCTGTAACATATAAGCATGTCCAACTAGTTATAAGTAAAGTTGTGATATGTATACTCATAATCTCTGTAAGTTTGTTGAAACTAACAAACTACTTTTCTTGTGAATATTTTAAAACAAATCAATGACTAGGTGATTGCTTTTTTTCCTCCACTGTTTTTGCCTACTAACTTAAATCTACTTGTATCTCTAGTGAGGCCACACTATTTTATACTTCTCTTTTTCTTAACTCATAATGGTGCCAATTGGGTATTTTTTAGGATAATTTACAGCATTTCTCACATCAAAGATTTCAACATGATATAGTCTACACAGAAATAGAAATATAATTATGTACACCTGAAATTTATATGTTATAAACCAATGTCACCTCAATAAAAAATAAATTTTAAAAAAGGATTTCAAAATTTTGTCTAATACTGTATCTTATTTCACTGAATTCTGCTTTTTCAATAAGTAATTTTAGCTACTTTATTTTCTCTTTATTCAGTGCTTATTATTCCTAATTGTACCTCCAACTCCTCCCCCCAAAATCAATCAAATATTCTACAATTTACAATTTACATCTACTAGATATAAGGCATCTAGAAACAGTTGTCAGGGACTACCTCATCAAGCCTGGTACCAAAAATCTAAAAGTATTTTAACCATTTACAACATAAAAGAAGCTGTAGCAGAAAGTTGATAGGAACTGACCTATTCTTGTATAAATACCTAAATTTATATTTTTTTCAACACGTTTTTCACTCACTTGAATTGGCTCAGTTCTTGAAAAAAGTGGGTTTCAGGAAATACATTATCATCCCCAATTAGTTACATTAAGACACAACTAACCTTTTGCTCTGCTTGCAGTTGTTCACATCTTTCTTTCTCATGGTTAAGTTCTCTTTCCATTCTTTCAACTTGTTCTCGAAGTTGTGTTGTTTCTTTTTCCAGAACGGCAATTAACTTTAACAGTTCTTCTTTTTCTTTCATGATTTTCTCAATTTTCAACTGTAAACAAAAAATTCATAGTTTTTTTATAATCCTAAAATACGTTACAAATTCAGGTTTCCATTTCAAAAAAACAGTGAATCAATTCACAGAAAGAACTTTTACAAACTTTCTACTTCATATCAATCAGCCTCTTTTAGCCTTCAATTAGAAAAATTCATGAATCATAAATTTAAACCATCTTTCGGTTGGGCAAAGAAGAAAACATTTAAAAGAAAGTATAAAATTAATTTTATTATGAAGTTGCCTGCTAATCACTTTTCAAATCAGTACTAAAAATAAGGCATATTAGGTTTCATAAGTGACTGAATTCTGGGCTTTTATTGAATAATGATCAGGAAGAAAATGTGTACCTCTTCTTGAATGCAAACCTCCGGGAAATCTTTGAATCTATTAAGAACTTCCTTATGTATTATATAAGGCCTTCATCTATGGGATTACTTTTAAAAGTTTTAGTTCTTTAAATAAGGCACTAAGGAATAACAGTTTCTACATATATAATGGCTGCTATTTCGCTAAACTAAAACTTTATAAGTAAATACAAATTTTAGGACAAAACACAGACTGTAACAATACATTAACAATATAATTCATTCTTGTGGGGACACTAATAGTTACTCAGTTCAGGAAAATCTAAACTCCAATATTCTAAAAAATTGCTAAATTAAGGGACCTAAAATGGTAGTAAATAAAATGGTTAATATTTCTCTTACAACAAGAAATCTTTGATTCTAACAGGGAAAGAAAGAGACTCAGAGGGAAGACTTCACAGAGGAAGCATCATACATTTAGCTAAAATGTTTTCCCCCGTATACCCAAGTCAGTTTTCCAAAGTCATGGAATCAAACTGATTAAACTCTGATGAAAGTTAAAGAATTGAAAACTTTTAAAATGCTGCTACCTCTTGCATCAGACCAAATGAAAATGACAGGACTAAATACCCTCAAAAGAGAAAAGTTTATTTATTCATTGAACTTATTTTATACCTTATCTATCTTTTAAAAAATCATTTTTGGCTCTAAGCTTTCTGGTAGCTTAAAAATGAAAACACATCTTGACATAGTGCAATTAGAAACATTATAAAAGAATCACTTTTTCCCAGTGACTCATTTAATTGGCACATACTTGCTGAAAAGTTTACTGAATCTTAAGTAGAATTTTTAAAAGGAATTCAAATTAAATAAAAATGTATACAAGTCTCCCCAATTTAGAATTTTGAAATCTTTCAAGCAAACAAAATAGTTAAAATTGTACAATGAACACCTATACATCCATCACCTAAATTCACTAATTATTAATATTTTGCCATGTTTACTTTATCTGCCATTACATACTTAAGTTTATTTATGTAATTTTTTTTTTTGCTAAATATTTGAAGCAAAACTGCAGACATTTCACCCCTGAGAACTCAGAGCAAGTACCTCCTAATAAGGACAGTCTCCTATTCAACCACTACCATTACCATAGCTAAGAAAATTAATAATAATTTCATAACATCCAATCCACAGTCTGTAGTTAAATATCCCCCACTATCCCAAAATATCTTTTTTTAAAAATCAAGGATCCAAGCAAGGCTCATACATTGAAGGATTATGTCTCATTAATCACTTTTAATGTCAACAGTGCCCCCAGATATCTCACATTTGTACTAATTTTGTGCAGTTTTAGATAAAATCATTAAAGATTTTGATGAATGAGGAAATTTAAAAGACTTGTCAAAAAACTGGTCAGAATATAAAAATATTTTATCTCAGAAATATCTACCTAAGAGATAGCAATTTAAATTTTCTTTACAAAGTATTTTTTATGAGTAGGAAGAAGTGAAATAAATTGTGCAATGTCCCAATTTACTTAGAGAAGGAGCACAAAAGAGAGAGATGTTGATGCCAAAATGCCCGTTGTTTTTCTATTGGAGGCCCTGAAATCAGGGTGGTCTAACAAGTATTCAAAATGCTGCAATATAAATGCTAACTGCATTCTTCTTAAGAACTGGGCTTGTTTCAGCATCTTTGACTAGCATTCAAATACCAGGCTAAAAACCTTGATCATCAGAGGGTTGTCACCACAAAATGTTTTAGTCACCCTATAAAAGTTACATTTCTTTATTAAGATAAGAGAGGAATTTCTGGAGGGGGAAGGGCAGATATGGAAGAATTCACAATAAAAAATGATTGGTTCCTTCTAACCATCTTCTTTCGACTGTCTTAAACTAGTATATGTATAACCTCTTGCCTTTTTTCTCTAATCTCAGTTTTTGAAGATAAATAAAATGAAATAAAAGGCATAAAATATTTACATATAAAAAATATCCACCTGACTATAAAGAAAAATCAATGCCTTGCCATAGACTAATATGAATGTAAATTAATCAAAAATGTATACTGAACCAATTAAAGAAGCTGTTTTTCACAGAAACTCAAATGTAACATTCTAATTTTTTAGGTTTAGGGTAGAGATACTGAGAAATATCTTGAAATAAGAATGTTGTTCTATTTTCTCCTTCAATAACTACTAAAAATTAAGATATAAAGCATTATTAGACCATCTACCCAGTAAATTTCTATTGGAGCCAATGCAATGACTTCAAAATATTCAATAAAAAAAAAGTGGTAAGACACTTTTCACTTTTCTTTTTTAAATTATGGTTAATCGAGGCTTATTCATTTGGTCAGATAACAGGAAAAGAAATCATTCTAAAAATTCTCAACCTAAACTAAGAGACTGGGATGCTTCCCTGATTTACTGCCACATTTGGGATAGAGCATGGTATAGTGAAATAAAGTTCACATCCAATTACAGTTAGATTTATTGCTTTACATCACTTTCCCACTAGCTTCACCCTCCAAATCTATACTATTCTACAAGCAACAGATTAGGCCACCACTAAAGAAGAAAGGTTAGGATAAATGAACATTAGGAAAGCTTTAGGTCTAAATTCTCTCTATAGTTATTTACTGCACATCTACTGTGTACAAAATACTGATAGGCCCTAGGGACAGTCCCTGACACAGTGAAACCAACAGCATAACTGTGAAAGAAAGATTTTTTAAGTATTTCAAAACCGACACACTAAGTTTATTATTTTAGTTAAAAAGCATTTGATTTTCAGGTTATACTCTTGCATAATCTGAAAATTCTTAAAATGCCAACCAACATGAGCTCTGTTCTTACAATTAACTATGAATCACTAGTTCACTGTTGGTACCAACCTCAAGAAGGCCAGCTTTTGTGGTCACCACCAACATATCTGAATTTCCTTCATCTTCCATGGTAAGCAACTCTTCAACTGGAGAAGAAGCTCGAAACTGGAAAGGTGTACTTGCTCCACGAATTTCACCCTTATGGGTGACATAACAGAACTGATAAAATTCTCCATCATCATTTGGAAGGTAATATCCTAAGAGGAAGTTAACAAACAAAAAATTATTCAACTTCCGATTATAAGATTAATGTTATTTCAATTTAATTTAACAATACTTGCCATCTCCTCTCATTCTTGACCCTGTTCTAGGCACCTAGGATACGTCTTTCCTCCTATCTTTCACAAATTATCTACCAAAATTAGACTCTCCCTTCTTCCCTAAACATGCCGATATTTTTCTTATCTTAGGTCTAAGCTTATACTCCCAGAATACCCTTCCCCCTATCTTTACTAGGGCAAAACCAACTTGTCTGAGAAAGTCAAGTATATAGTTTTCAATAAGAAAGAGGCTGGAGAAGGAGCAAGGGAAGAACAAACATAATAATCTAGGAGGATTGAAGGTGGGAATATATCATTTAAAAAAATCTTCCCACAAATTTGACATTCATTACATGTAAAAGGGAGATATTAACAAAACGAATATGCTGCACACGTGAATTGTGTAAAGGCAGAAAAGAAGATGAGGTCCACTAGTACAGTAGAACAAAAATAAGCTTTGGAACCGCACAGATTTATTCCGGAATTCCAGCTCTATCACTATTATTTACTTAAACTCCCTGAGCCCCAGTTTCTTATCTGTAAAAGAGATATGAAACCATCTATCTCAGAGTTCCAAAGTATTTATAGATAACATATTTATACCATCTAGCCCACTATCTGACAAATAAATAATGTGTGTTCAGTATTTGTTCCTTCTTTCTTCAACTCAATTGCTACCCTCTCTTTTAAATTTTGCTGGATTATCTTAGCTCAAAATTAATCTTTACCTGCTCTCTCCAAAGCTCCCATGGTATTTTTTACAGTAAAACAAACAAAAAAAAACTCCACAGCATACTTTGCATTACTATTCATTATATGCATGCTTTATATCGTATATCAAGACCTCAGAAATACTGAGGGCAGATATATAATACATATAAAAATTCTGGAATCCCCTAGAATGATTTGTAAAAAGTAAGCATTCAATGATTGCTAAACGAACATACAAAGATGAATATATTCACCTTATCTTAGATATTAATATCTACCCAGAAATCTGTAATAACTATGCCTGTTACTATTCTTTCATATCTTGAAATTTTCAGCCTCATTATTATGATATCTACTTCACTTGATTTCACTCTAAAAAATAGCTGGCCTTTTTCCTTAGAAACAGGAGGGAGGGGCAGAGAAAAAACAAGATAAGCCTGGAACATCTTGTGGTGCTTGAAAGTAAGAAAAAAGTCCTCAAAAAAGAATTGGAAGAGTGGAGGGGAGATGTCAAAAAACACAGGAGCTCACCTGATGGAGCTCCCAATGGCCAAAGAAAGCTATAACAATTTAAAGAATAAAGAAATGATAGTATTAGACTTTATTCCACAGAAGAAAATAAATATCCATGAGTCCATGGAAAAGAGGACAACTATTCCTAACATAATAATTCCAACAAATAAAAGTACAAGGAATGAGAATAGAAAAGCATCATTAGGCAAACACAGCAACAACTGTTGTAGGCAAGATCCACTGATACATACTAAAATTAGTGGGTGAAAGTCTGAGGAGAAATCTCAAAGTAGCTCCCCCATAATATTCATTAATTACAAAGGGAAAAATACTGATTTTACAGTGGAGAAATCCAGCAGACACCACCTTAACCAAGTGATCAAGATTAATACCACCAGTAATAAAGATACATGGACATCAAGTACTCCCTGATACAATGCACTGAACAGGATACAATGTCACTTCTATGGTATTCTTCCTGAAAATGTATAACCTCAATCTAATCATGAGAAAACATCAGACAAGCCCAAAATGAGGAACATACTACCAAAAAGAAAAGAAAGAAAGAAAGAAAAAAGACTGAACAGTAGTCTTCAAAAATGTAAAGGTCATGAAAGACAAGGACAGAATGAGGAACTATCACAGACTGGAAGAGACTAAGAAGATATGACAACTAAATGCAATATGGGATTTTGGATTGGATCTAGGAAGAGAAAAAAGAACACTACTGGAAAGACTAGTGAAATGTAAGGTCTGTACTTTAGTCAACAGTATTGTACCGATGTTAAACTCCTGGTTTTTAAAAATGTATTATGGTTATGCAAGATGTTAGGGAAGCTGGGTGAAGGGTATATGAAAATTCTGTGTACTATTTTTGCAACTTTACATGTCAAACTATTTCAAAATATAAAGTTTAAAAAAAAGTAATATAGAGGTAAATCTGGCAGTATATTTTTAAAAGTTTTTAAAAACCCCACCCTCCTGTATCTACTAAGTTTATTAACCCACTGCTGAGTAACTTTGCAAATGGCCACTAGACTTATTTAAAAAGTTTAAACAGAAAACAAAACATAGTCTGACTAATCAGCTCTGGTATCATGACATTAGAAATTCTACAAACTAGATATTCAAGATGTGATTTTAAAAAATCTCACAAAAATAATCCACTAAAAACTATGGTTCAAATACCATTTGAGATACAAGATGTAGTTATTCAGAGTTGCAATTTAAAGCTGTCTAGAAAAAGCTCTCATCAGATTAATAACATTAAAAATAGAAAAAAGTCAAAACCAAACTCTGAGTCTAATTTTATGGCCTGTGACATTAGCAATCAGTCAAATTACAATAAACAAATAAGAGTCCAATTTAGGAAAACAATTATATATTTTTGTTAATTGTTCTGAGTTTTGCATTTCAGGATCCTCACGACTCATCCACAAAATGAGCAAAGTAATTTGGATTATGCTTTAAAATCCCTCCTAACATTAATATTCTATGACTAAGTTTTTCATGACTCTATCTTGACTTCTTTACATAACAAACAAACAAGTCTTAGGCAGGCAGAAGTTTTATTTCTGAATTTCAAAGTAAAAACTAACATGATCAATCTTCAAAAACTTGTAAAACTTACTGTGTTTATGCTTAGCTCCCATGAAAATGCTTTTAAAGTATAAATAGAAATAAACTAGATGCTTTTCTACTTTTACTGATTTTAAACTTTTTGCTAAGTCACTAATACATAAATTCATTAGTTACTATAATAAATTCAGTAAGTTAACTTATTTAAGAAAACTAATCACATTAAAAATGACTGGAAATAAACCCACAACTTGTAAGAATCTTAATAAATCTTAATAACAAAATCTTAAATACACACTTGATTATCTAAAGAAAAGGCTATGAATTAAAAGATAAACTACATATATAATTTGTAACATTTCTTAATCCATAAAACATCTGTGAAGATCTAAACCTTTGCCTACTTTACAACACAAATTTTATCCTTTGAATATTTGTTTCTTGACATAGTACATAAGGAAATTTTTTTATATATGCAAGCTCCATGTGGTCACATTGCCAACTGATGTTCACACCAAACATATACAAACCTCAGAGTAAAAAGTTTTTTTAAAAAACATAAACTACCAAAATCCAAAACACTGACAACACCAAATGCTAACAAAGACATAGAGCAATAAGAACTCTCATTCATTGCTGGTGGGAAGGCAAAATGGTACTGCCACTTCGGAAAACAGCTTGATGGTTTCTCACAAAACTAAACATACTCTTACCATATGATCCAGCAATTGCACTCCTTGGTATTTACCCAAATGAGCCGAAAACCTACATCCACACAGAAACTTGCGCATGAAAGTTTATAGCAGCTTTACTCACAATTGCCAAACTTGGAAGCAACCAAGATAATCTTTAATAGACGAATGGGTGAACAAACTGTGTTACATCCATACAATATAATCTTATAGGTTTCCTTTGCAATTCTATGCATGTCTATTAAAATATTATACTGAGACAGAGTCCATTAGCTTCACCAGACCAAAAAGAATCCACGGCATAAACAAGACTAAGAATGTTCTTTAATACAACTCAAAGTCAGTACAATTATAATGCGAAAATCACTCTGCAGGAAATTCTGTGCTAGATTTCTAAATAAGAGTATTTTGGGGGCCAGCCCCGTGGCCTGGGGGTTAAGTTCGGCGCGTTCCACTTAAGCCAGCCGGGTTCAGTTCCCAGGCGCTGACCTACACCACTTGTCAGCAGCCACACTGTGGCAGCGACCCACATACAAAATGGAGGAAGACTGGCACAGATGTTAGCTCAGGGCAAATCTTCCTCAAGCAAAAAAATAAAAATAAAAAATAAATAAGAGTATTTTTAAAAGTCTGTATATAATGCCAAGGTAACTTAAGAATAAATTTTATATTACTCATTTATATCCACTTATAGGCAACTTTCCCTACAGAATTAATATAACTACTCTATAGATACTGTTAACTCATCTTTGTAGTTTTGATATAGGATAGTTTTCTCACCTCTAATTTGTTATATTACTCTAATATCAGTAATAGCATCATTTTCTCATTTGAAAAAAAAAATCATGAAAAGAAAAGATGTGGAAAGAAACCCACTCTCTTCCACGAAAGTTAAGATAAACAAAAAACCTTTTCAATGTCTACATAAAATATCATGTGACCTCCACTAGCTATTTATATTCTTATGACTTTTGTTAAAAACTAAGATACTAATTAATTGAACTTTAGTATGCTGGACATGCCTAAGTAGATCATTACTATGGGATACAACATTTTTAATGGCAATAAAACATCTAATTTCACCAAGTTCTACAGTTTTCAGTTCTTACCTTGAAATACTAATACACAATTGACTGTTAATCCTTCTACATAATGTTCAGGCATAGGGGACCATAAAAATGTATAATAATCACGAGCAGTACTCCATCCAACCTAAAAAAAATAACAAAAACATGAAGATTCTAAGTAGTTTAATATTAGAGTGATATAACATATTGTTTTTTACTGCATCCTAAAGTGAAAACATGAGTTAACATGTTTACAAACCATGAGTATTTTAACAAGCAAGTCAAATTTTTATTACGATTTTTATTAAGCTATAACTTAATGCTATAAAAATCTATATAAACTGAACAGTAGAGTTTCTACTATGTATCAAAATGCAATCTAATATCCAATTTCTCAAGGAAAATCTTAGTATACATATGATCAAATATAAAAACTTACTTTGCTTAAAATTTGATTTCACTAAACATAAGTTTTTAAAACTTATTATTTTACGTCTCAAATTTAAGTGTTTTCTTTGAATTAGATTTCCTCCTCCCCCTTAAATCCACTAACTAAACTTCATCTCTCATCTTATCTCTCATCTTTAGTAAGTCTTGCCTGTAGCAATTGGTAAATTTTGTAAAAGGCCTTTATTATCAAGATGTTTATATATACAAATAGACCACCTATGTCCCACCTATCTCTAAAACATCTTCAACTTACAACACGAATATATACGTTACATATCTCAGTCTTATTATTTTCCAGATGGACTGTACTGTGTTAAATACTGAATATTAGAGATATTTAAAACAGGTACTAGATATCCATTCGCCAGTAATATTATAAGAAATTATGCATCATCCACAGGGTTAGATTATACATATGTTCTGTAATTCTGATTGATCTAGGATTAGCGATTACAGAATATCAAAGCTGGAAGAATCTTAGTAATCTTTAGTTTCTAAAGGAGCATTTTCAAACTGAAGGTCACAACCCAGCAGGAAGTGCTAATTATCAATTTAGTGGTTCACAATCACGTTTATTTTTTAATTGTATAGAATTAGAAAGTATCAGAGTGCATGAAGGCTAAGTACAGTGGGTAGTGCCCCCTTGTCCACAGGGGATATGTTCCAAGACCCCCAATAGATGCTTGAAACCACAGATAGTACTGAACCCTATATATATTACGCTTTTTCCTATACATACATACCTATGATAAAGTTTAATTTATAAATTAGGTACAGTAAGAGATTAACAATAACTAATAATAGAACAATTATAACAATATACTGTAATAAAAGTTACCATATATCTTAGCAACCTTAGCACACGATTTTGGTTTCTTTCTTTCTTTATTAAGTCAAGAACTTTCGCCTTGTCACTTAAAGGAAGCACTTTATGGCTTCTTTTTAGCATATCTGAATTGCCAGCATCACTACTTTGTGCTTTGGTGCCATTATTAAGTAAAGTAAGGGTTATGTGAACACAAGCATTGTTGATACTGCAACAGTCGATCTAATAACTAAAAGGACTACTAAATGACTAACAAGCAGGTAGCGTACACAGCGTGGATACCATGGACAAAGGGATGATTCACACCCCAGGGAGGACAGACCTGGACAGTGTGCAATTTAAAACTTATGAATTATTTATTTCTGGAATTTTCCATTTAATATTTTCAGACCTCAGCTGACCACAGGTAATTGAAACCACAGTAAGCGAAACCACAGGTAAGGGGGTACTACTGCAGTGCCTCATGAAAATTTGTTTCAGGCGTATTTGCATGCAACTTTGCTAGGTTGAATCACAGAAATTTTTTCTTTCTGTAGTCATGAACAATAACGTTTGAAAAACACTATCCTTTACAGATGAGAAGCTTAAGGAATCTGTGATGTAAGTGATTTACCTCACCTGTGTGAGGCTCAGTTTTTTCTCTCAGAATTGTTAGATTAAATTAGATGACGAACATAAAAGCAGCACTTAGCAGAGTGCCTGACCCATACTGAGCGCTCTATAAAAGGTAGTTTTTGCGAGCACAGTATATTGTAGTGATTGAGAGCATGGGAAGTAAGGTCAGACTGCCAGAAAAGATCACTCACTAGCTATATGACTTCAGACAAGTTATTTCTGTTCCCTCCTCTCTAAAATGGAGATAATGGTAACAATCTCAAAGGGTTGTACGTGTATTAAATGAGATAATCCCTGTAAAACACTTAGCACAGTGCCTAGCACATTAGTGTTCATTAAATGTTGCCGTTCATTAATACCCAAGGACACACATCCTATTAGGGACAGTGATCTTGACTCTACAATGTTCTGTCCCTCATTTCAGATCCCCCAATGCTTCTGCCATCTCCCAAAAGAGAGCCTGTCTGAAGTTTATCCCCCAATAGATACACTTAGTACAAATCGTACCTTGCATTCTTTGTCCCTGTCTATACGCTGATTTTGAAAGAAATACTAACTAAAGCTACATCTTTCTTTTTTTGTGTGTGTGAGGAAGATCAGCCCTGAGCTAACATCCATGCCAATCCTCTTCTTTTTTGCTGAGGAAGACTGGCCCCGAGCTAACATCTGTGCCCATCTTCCTCCACTTTATATGGGACGCCACCACAGCATGGCTTGACAAGCGGTGTGTCGGTGTGTGCCCAGGATCTGAACCCTGGCCGCCAGCAGCGGAGTGCATACACTTAACTTCTATGCCATGGGGCCAGCCCCAAGCTACATGTTCCTTGAAAAAAGTCTCCCTAAGTGAACAGGATCTACCTGGACCAGGTAGTCAACAGAAGGGCTGAGTGTACCATTTATTTGTGACGGCTGACACACAAAACTGCTAACATCACAATTATAGATATCTGATTCAAGTGGCACTGGGAACAGCAGTTAACAGTCTGTTAACAGCAGTTAACTGAATGTTTGTTTTGGAGTAAATTATTATGCTCATCTTACAAATTAAGAAACTAGTAAATGGCAGAGTCAGGATTTGAACCTCAAGTTTAAGCTCTTAACCACTACTCACTCCTCTCCTGGCTGGAAATATAAAATACTCTCATACTTTCTGAAATTCCACCTCCTTCCTTCCAACACTGAGTCTATAACTGTACAATTCTTAAAAGAAGTGAAGTTGACAAAAGACAGACACAGTAAGGTAAAGAGGGAAAGCTCTGTTTCTAGCTGTCTTTCATGAGAAGAAAAATAAAATGGGGGAAATGAGATCTTTCACCACATAAGAAAAATATGTATAAGTAAAGAAATATGTTGAGTGGTTTGGTCCTTGCTGTGTTTTCTCCAACTAAATCACAATAGCTCAGGCTGTTTCTTATTGATTGACTACAATGGTAACTTATACTTTGCTTTCCTTTATTGCATAAGTCTGGGCAACTCTTCTCAAGAGAGTGGGCCACTGTGCTGTGAGATGTCACACGTACCCTATGATGAGCTCACTGAGGAACTGGGGTAAGATGCAACCCTATCTGAGTATAAAAATCAGGAACATAGAACTATGTTTCAAACACTTTTTGAGGAAGGAAAACTGAGCAGTAGTTCTTAGGCCACTCTGGGAGAAGCATGTCAGGCATATAAAAAAAAATAAATGTAAAAGTTTCTCAATCTGGAAAGAAAGAGAATACAGGCTCCTTTAGGATGGGTTTATCTTAACATGAATGCATAGCAGAGCGGACCACAGGGGAAGAAACACAGAAGATAAACATTTGAAAATTATGTCAGAGCATATGGTAAAAATAATAATCAAATCTAATTAGAAGAGTCAATAAACCACAAAGTGTCCAAGTCACAGGTTGTTTCTCTTTGTTTTATTTTCTGGTCACCTAGCTAGAACTTGATAGGATTTCTGGACTGCAGATTTCAATCCCTCAAAATGCAAGGGAATTTGCCTTTTAGTCCATTAGTAGCAAGTATGAAAAAAACTATTACATTTAGAGTTGGTAACAGCAATTTTAAAACACTCAAAAACTGCAAGAATATGACAACCCTTAGAACAATGAGACTAACAGTCAGCTAAAATTACCTATGACTGTCAAAATATATTGTCTCTAGGAGTTACACTTGAATCCAGTTAACAGAGTCTATCTATGTTAAGAAACCAAAGCAACATATCTTTCACATAGTTTAGATTGGTGAATTACCCTAGTACTGGGAATCACTCTTCTGTTACTGATTCAATAAACAAAATAAGAGATAAAAAGGAAATTAAATAAGGGTGACATGGAAGGAAAAAAACCACAAATGTGTTCCCTTTAAATAGGATTAATTTTTTTTTTTCCTGAGGAAAACTCGCCCTGAGCTAACATCTGTGCCAATCTTCTTCTGTTTTGTATGTGGGTCGCCACCACAGCATGGTTGCTGACGAGTGGTATAAGTCCATGCCTGAGAACTGAACCCAGACAGTTAAAGTGGAGCACACCAAACTTAACCACTGGGCCACAGGGTCGGCCCCAGGATTAACACTGAAGAAAACAAGATGGATGAGAAGTATTGATCCTAGAGAAAATTCTGAGAGGGAATGTAAAGAAGATCAGAAGGACATCAAGGTTACCTAGTAAAAATAAAGATATTAATAAATTCTAGAGAAATCTTGAGAGAAAGACAGAAACATTAGGGTGGAGAGAGCACTTGTAAAGAGAGAGAGACAGAGATCCAAAGGGGTCAGATTTGGGGGGAGGGATAAAGAAAGACAGACACAAGACTAGGAGTGGAAAGGCACTGAAAATAAATTTGCTGGTTATGTATAGATAAATATAAAACCTACAAAACAGTATAAAATGAGTTATGAATTTTTAAAATCTAGAAAAATAAACACCAAAAAGATGTATAACATTATGTTATACACGTATAACAGATGTATAATATTAACAACAGATATTTCTGGGGAAGGTGCAGGTACAACGGGTAGGCTCATTCATTTTCTTTTCTTTGTATACACTGTAGTTTTCAAATATCATATCAGAAGAACCTCTGTTCTTCCTTTTTTTTAAAAAAAAAACTACAAAAATGTCTAGATATAGACGGGGAGGATTCAATGCTGATCCTAAGATAGAAATATCATAAATAGTATAAATGTCCTTCCATGAGATAAAATGTTACACAGCTACTTATATTAATAAGAAAATGATTATAATCATAAGTGAAAAATTTCAGGACATCAAAAAGGGCATGCAGTACTATTCCAACTGCATTCAAAACATATGCATTAGAAAAAAGACAAAGTCTTCTTCCTTAATAAAAAAAGACTGAAGGAAATACTTAAAACTTTAACAGTGCTATCCACCGTTATTAGGTAGGAAGTGAGCTGGGCAATGGGACTGCTGGTCATATTAATTTCTTTTTTTTTTTGTGGGGAAGATCAGCCCTGAGCTAACATCCATGCCAAGCCTCCTCTTTCTGTTGAGGAAGACTGGCACTGAGCTAACATCCATGCTGATCCTACTCCACTTTATGTGGGACGCCACCACAGCATGGCCTGACAAGCGGTGCATCAGTGCGCGCCTGGGATCCGAACCCGGGCCACCAGCAGCGGAGCGCACGCACTTAACCGCTATGCCACGGGGCCAGCCCCTGGTCATCTTAATTTTATCTTTCATATTTTCTGTTTTGTTCCAATTTTTCAAAAATTATGATTACTTTTACAACAGGAGAATATTCTTTTCAAACAGAAAATGAGACAGGGCTGGAAGGGAGACCCAGGCAGGAAAACAGAAGAAGCAGAAGAAGAGAAATATGAAAAGGAAAGGAGAAAAAAGAAAGAGGGAAACAAAAGCTTGAAAGAAGATATTCAAGTATAAAATCACTGCTCAGGCTCACTTTCCGCACGAGGAAATGAAAGTTTTTTATCTGGCTGGCAGTTTGATGCAGTGAGAACAGGACCTTACTGGGAGGCTCTGGTTGCCTGTGTGACCTCTGGACACGATATAATCACTTCGCACTTCCAATTTCCTCAACTAGAAGGGTATCTCTGAAACACGAGAACTGTTTAAGACTAAAATTTTTAAAAAATCTCCTGGCTCTTTAGTTTAATATAAATTATTTAAATTATAAGATAATTTAATTTGTACTAAGCATAAATCTAAATGTAAATAAATTCCTTATGCTTATATACTTACACTAAGACCAAATCAAATTCATAAACACAAACAGAACAACAAAACTGAAATATAATATGACATAATATTTTTACTGCAACTAATGTTGGGTTTAATAATAAAGATATGGCATCAGACATAGTTCTAAATCTTTTCCTATATATTTACTGCAATTCTATCACTCATAAAATGCATGCTGAACTTATTAGGAACTCTGTTGCTAATTTTGGATAATCAGATGTCTCACTTAACCAAACTGCCAGAGAACAATTCTTGAATGCCAGTTTACATGAGGTTCAAATCACAGCTCCAAAGTTTAATGGATAACCTTGAGCAAGTCTCTTCTCTCTGGACCTCAGTTCCCTCATCTATAAAATGGGGACTATAATGTTCTGATGAAAAATCTTTGCAAAGTGTAAAGTAATAAACATATGTTACATGTTTATTTTAGTTACAATTAAAACCAGTCAATACTGGAGAAGGAGGAGTAAAAAACTAAAAGGAAAAAATAAAATTCTCCAACCCAGTCTACATCCCTTGTCTGGCTTCACTCATTTCCCTACCCAACCTGGTTTCATGGTCAGTTAATCACTTCAATAATGCACCAAAACCACACTAGTATCCTTTGTCCTCTTGACTTCCCTTTTCCATTCACACTCCCCCACCCTTCTCCAATTCCCAATCTGAACCATGTCCAATTTAGAAATTCTTCACTCACGATTTTGGGTGCTGAACCTCTCTAAGAAAGTTATAAAACCGCTGCTCAGCAACCTTCCAGTTAACCTACTTCAATTTCCTATGACATTCTTCCACGGTAGCAAGACCAAATCTTCTCCATACTCAAGCCCTCCCCAACTCTTCGCACATGACCTTGCTCCTCCTTACTGAATATACTCAAGCCACGAATGAGGTCCAGTGCCAATTCACTGAACTACCTGCTGACACACACTATGGATTCTACTTATGGATTTATTACCCACAACTAATTCCCTTCTCTACTTTAGGCCTTTGTTATCATCTCACCTAGAAAATTAGGATAGTCTAAACATTCTCTCTTCTGCCATTCTCTTCTTATCCCAATTTATCTTACTCTCCACTACAAAGAGTATAAAGCTCACCTCTAAACTCTACTACTCTCTGCATTTCTCAGCCAAATATTAAAACAATCCACAACGTGATCCAACCCAACCTTTCCCATTCATCTTCTAAAACTGCTATCTGCCCCAGGCAAATCAAATTCCTTAACACTTTCTCAAGCCTAACACCCACTTTCCCTTCATTCCTTCTCCCTTATAGTTACTATCTGGGCACTTTCTCCACGCCTGCCTGTCAATATCATATCTATCAAAATCATTCTGGAGGGCAATTTGCAATACACATAGTGTTTAAAAACACGCAATGCCATAAACATGGCAATTCCATTTCCAAGAACTGACCCTATGAAATAAGTGGACAAATGAACAAAATAAAGACGGAGTAAGGTACTATTCAGGCAAAAAAGATGGAAAGGGTATTCTACACAATTTTATTCATTTATTGATGTATTTATGTAAGTATTTATTTATTGCTTAGAGAAAAGTTATAGTCCTTGGAGTGCACAAGAGAGAACAGTTTAGCATTACCAAAGCAAAAAACAAGCAGCAGGCAATGACAAAAAAATGAAGCTGTAGATCAAGTCACATGAAGGAGCCCTATATGGTACACTAAGTTATTCGGTCTTGGCTTATTCTATAAATGTCGAAGTACCACTGAAGAGTTTCAAACAAGAAGAAGATACGTTCAGATTTTCATTTTATATTATGGTAGTTTATACAGAGCAGTTTGAAGAACAGATAAGGGGGGGCAAAAATGAAAGCAGGAAAAAGAGGTGACCTATTCCAATAGTCTTGAAAAGAGAAAACGAGGGTATAACTAGGGCAGTGATATTAAAGATGCAGAAATACGTAAAGAGTAAAATGGATAGAATTGGTGTTTGGCTGGATTTGAAAGGAAAGTCATGAGCTTTTGGTTTAGGCAATAGGCTTTTAACTAAAAATGAAAAAAAATAGAAGAAATAAACAAGACGTCTGAAAGAAAAACGTAAAGATTCATCTTCTTAAAATACAATTTATCACACATCAGCCTACATACCTACATATGCAAAGACTTCTCAATGCCCACAGGAGAAACGTCTACAAACTGCTTAGCCTAACACTTAATTCCAACCTTATCTCCCTCCACTTCCCTAAATGAAGCTTACGTTCTAGTTAAACTGACAAAACTCATTCTCGTGAACATTCTCACCTATGTGCCTTTGCTTATACCATTTTCCTGCTAGGAATGCCATTTCCTTCCCTCAGTCTCATTTCCCTGCTCTATTCTTCCTCCATGACCCTTTCTTGCAGACAACCAATTCTTGGTCAGTATCTTTAACTTGACACCCATATCTCACATAAAATCAAAATTGATAGTGCTTCCATAAAATGCTTACAATGAATATATCTCCATTTTGCAATTTGACAAGCCTAAAAACCCCCCAAAACTAACAGTAAATGACTCAGCTATCCAGCAACATCAAGTATTGAGGGATTCAAAAAGGAACCGAAATGTCATTAAATGCCAAAACTTTGTTTTGTTCAATACAGTTTTTCTGCCCTCCTCATTCTATGAGGCTGCACTGTCATTTCTAGATACTCTCAATGTGCCTAAATCTGGCAGCTACTCATTTCTTTCTATTTTGCTGTTTAACTTACACAGACCAAACAATCAAAATCTCAAGACCATTAAAATCATATCTAAAATAAGATAAACTGATTCTGTGGGAGAATCTAGAGTAACCCAGGAGAAAAATTAAGTTTTATTGTCTGGAAACTTGTAATATTATTTTGACTGCTGAAAGGACACTCATCTCTTAATGTTTTGGTTCTCCACTACATTCTAAAGAGTTAAATTGCCAGAAACCCTCGAGCACAGTGAAGCACCACTATAATGATCATGCCAACGTAATTTTCAAGTAAATATTATACAAAATGAATGGCAAAATATAAGAACTGCTGTACCAAATTAATTACTAATGGCTGGAAGAGACAGTAAATGACATAGCAACCCAAAGGAAAAGATAATTTTTTCAGGTAAGGAATGGAGAAAAGGGAAGAAGAACAAAAAAAGATTCTAAAAAAATTTTCACAAGACCTTGAGTGAAGTTGAACCTTTTGATCATAGAGAGAAAAGCCTGGTGAATTGAAGTTCCCAACGTTTGTTATATACTACCCTGCACTGTTAAATATTTTGTGTTTACAAAATTTTTACATTTACAAATGTAAATGTTTTACATTTGACGTTTACAAAAATGATCATTAATGTAGAGTTAAGTCAAGGATAGTACAAATTACCTATCAACCTGCCTAAAAGAAAATAAAAGGTACCTACATGGGAGAAATATGCAGAAAGTTTTTCTTACCTTGAATATACCAACCCAATCTTTTGGGTGTGGATGGATATATGGAGTTAAGGTGTAATGACATTCCAGGTGTGCATTAGGAAGATAACTCTTAGCCACATTTTGAAAGATGACATGAGCAAAGTTGGAAGTCTGTGGGACTTCTTGAAAAGATGTCATTGTGAATCTGAAACAAGTAAATCATATAAATTGAATAATACCAACTAAAGAAAAACTTACACCTTCAGAAAATACATAATATTTAATGCAAATTACATGGATATTTGCATGCCATAAGTCTTGAGGAGACATATACTTTTTTAATATTGGAACTCCTCCTTAAAAATGTGATTTTGGGGCCGGCCCCACAGCCTAGTGGTTAATTAAGTTCGGCATGCTCCACTTCAGCAGACCTACACCACTCGTCAGAAGCCACGCTGTGGCGGCAACCCACATACAAAACAGAGGAAGACTGACACAGATGTTAGCACAGGGTGAATCTTCCTCAGCAAATAAATAAATAAATAAATATGATTTTCACCAACAAGCTGGGAAATAACTCATTTCCAATATGTCAGAAAGTTACATGGGAGTTAAAAACTTTAAAAACCAATATCAAAATCAAACTCTCAACTCTCCTAGAAAGCCTAGCTCTCTCCTTCTTTTGCAACCAAAAGCAAATGAACCAGAGCTGTTTCTATGTTGAACCCTTGAAATTCATCACTTTCCTCACTAATCTGACCCATTCTATCCCTCTCCCCTTGGTTCTAGGCTCCCATAACTGATGCTAACCTCTCTGTCCCTGCATACCTATGTTCACGATCCCCAGATCAGCAGTTGTCAACCCCGGCTACATGTTAGAATCATTAGGGGTCTTCAAAAAAAAAAAAAAAAAAAAAACCGATGACACCGACTCTCTGGAAGTGTGTGTATATATACACAAATGCATTTTCTTCTTTTAAAGTCTCTCTTTTAAAGCCCCATAACATCAGACTTTAAATATATTCACAATCCTTAAAAATCTGATGAGTAAAATAATTTGCGATCATCCTATTAAACTTCTTAATCTCTCTCCAACACTCCAGCCTTTTTAAGTAATCCTGTATGCAGCCAGGACAGAGAACTGCTACTTAGACTGACCCAACCCAACAACTTAAGTCTCCATTACCACCTCTCGTTCATTTCCACAGATGCCCAAACCTAGCCTTGGGCTTCTGGTACATGCTTGCTCAGATGTAAAATCTCAGCTAGTCTACTTGAAATAGCTCAGCCTATTTGTTCATCTCTACCTATACAGATTCCACCCTTTCATTATGGGTTCAATGATTCTACCTTGATTTCCAGTATTCATGTATCTTTCCATATATTTACTGCTTAAAAATAATTTATATATTTTTTAAATGTATAGTGTCAATGAAAAACATATTGTTGAAAATCTAGTATAGATTCAGTGAGTGCTCACTGGCTTAGTGAACACCAAGCACTGGTGACAGTGGACTATAAAAATCTGCAAGACTCAAATGTTTTCCATATTTTGTGCTCTACTTTTGAGATAAAGGCTATAACTGAGGATTTACTCAAAAAGGCTATCTATACTGTGTCACAGACTTAGTACAATCATTGATTCTACAGTACACATAAGAAACTACGACACTGACCCTATGGTCAGACTTGGTTCTGAGTCAGCAAAACAGAATTTCTGTAATAATGGGGACAACTGAGGCAAGATTTTTGCTAACCAAATTAATTTACTTCACAAATCAATGAAGTTTCTACAGTGCAAGCACAGCAGTAAGACTCTACTCATATTTTAACAATTATTAAGAAGTCTTTATCAGTAAGAAGATCTAATATGCTTTTACAACTGTTTCTTTTGCTGACCTGTTTGAAATCTTAAGGCAAATTTTTAAAGTTTTTAAATAACAAGCACTTTAGAAAATATCCACTTTTCTTCTTATGTATTCTCTGCATCTGTTACGGTCAAAGTACTGCTTTACTGAACCAATATACTGGACATCCCACAAACAGACTGTCAATTGTGAACCTAGAAACCACTGTGGTAGAATACCAGGCCGGTTATCTGTTAGCCTGTCCCCACCTGAGTTTTGCCAGGATTCCGAAGCGAAGAGAGTACATTCAGTAGCAATCCTCCCATACCTCTGCACTAACAAAAAGGCTTTATTACCAGCAACACTATTTCACAAATTAATTGTCAATACTCCCAGGTGATAACCCAAAGCCTTCAGGAAAATGAAAAAGTAGCACTTACAAACACTGGGAGCTCTGCTTAAAAGAACTGAATAGTTCTATTACTTTGTTTTTTTGAATTGTCTGAGCTAATCTGGGCTCACAGGGACGTCATGATGCTAATGAAGTCACTAATGAACATCTCTTTTCAAGTCAGTGGCTTTATAAACAAGGAAAAATACCCATCAATTCCAGTTTTGAAATAGATGTTCACTACTGATTATAAGATACCAATAAGAGAAACTATAGCCAAATCAGTTGAACCAACCTCTGTTAGATACAACTATCAAAACTGTGGCAAGTGAACCAGTAACATTTTTCTATGAAGAGAGTGAATATTTAGGTTTCTCCAAGTAAGATATTCAGTAAGGAGAAAATAAGGCTAGCTTAGAATGAGTTTCCCATGTTTTTTATTAAAAGAGGTGTAAGAATGAAACTTTTTTTTCTTAAAACTTAACATGTTGGGCCGGCTCCGTGGCTTAGCGGTTAGGTGCGCGCGCTCTGATGCTGGCAGCCTGGGTTCGGATCCCGGGCATGCCCCAGGGCACCACTTCTCCGTCCAACCCGAGGCCGAGTCCCACGTACAGCAACTAGAAGGATGTGAACCTACGACATACAACTATCTACTGGGGCTTTGGGGGGAAAAAAATGAATAAATAAAATCTTAAATTAAATGAAATAAAATAATTTAAAAAAAAAAAAAAACTTAACATGTTTCCTAAAGTAAACTAAATCAACAAAGCTGTAATTATTCATCATAAAACAAGGCAGTGAAGTTTAAACTTTTGTTTAACCTCAATTACAACAGTATTTTAAAAACCTATAACCCAACCCTACTCATCGAAAAGTTTTTAAAGTATAAATAGTATGAAGGTATACATGTATGTATTTATATATGTAATATGTGTATACATGCCTATAAATGCATCAAAAGCGACTCAAAAAGTACTCACCATGCAGTTAATAGTCTTTACTCACGAGGGAAATGCATGAAAAGAGGACTTAAGAAGACTAACTTTTAACTCAATTGTTTGAATTTTTACTAGTGTATATAAATGTATTATTCTCAGTCAAACATATTAACATAAAATTTCATTTTTAAACTCTCCCTCCAAAATTAAACTTTTTAATAGAAAACCCTAACATCAGACTTTATTTATTTTATTTTTTCCCCCCAAAGCCCCAGTGGATAGTTGTATGTCGTAGCTGCACATCCTTCTAGTTGCTGTATGTGGGACTCGGCCCCAGGATGAACGGAGAAGCGGCGCCTCGATGCGCACCCGGGATCCGAACCCGGGCCACCAGCATCGCAGCGCGCGCACTTAACCACCAAGCCACAGGGCCGGCCCCATAACATCAGACTTTAAATATATTCACAATCCTTAAAAATCTGATGAGTAAAATAATTTGCGATCATCCTATTAAACTTCTTAATCTCTCTCCAACACTCCAGCCTTTTTAAAAATTCCAGTGCAATTATAACTACAGAAATATTTTTAAAAGTCATTTCACTCTCAATTACTTTCTTTTTTATTAAATTCCAATATATCTTCTAGTCATAAAAAAGTTAACATGGATAAATGTAATCTGAATGTAATTACAACATGAATCAACCCATTTTAAATAGTAAAATAAAATTTCTAATTCCCATACAGTTCCTGTTTCACTCCTCACGTAGATAAGAAACGGAGTGAAAAGATGGGCAAGCTTATAAAAATGCTGAAATTCACTGAGAATGCCAATGTATCAAGATGATTTACAGGCAGGTTTATACACTACACATGCACACACACACACCCCACCCAGTGAAGTAATGTGCAAAGTCACTGCATCACCTTGTGGTAATACTTGGAAGTGTAGCTTCACTAACATCCTGAGGAAAAGAACAAACTGTTGCCTCAGTTGGAGAGAGGAAATATAGCCCCTACACACAGAGGAAATATAGCCCCTACACACAAAGGGAAGTGAAAGCAGCTTTACCATACCAAATTTTGCCTCCGATTCTCTCAAGTACATCTCCAGAAATATGGGTACATTAAGATGCAAGCCAAGACTAAGTAAAAATTTTCCAGTCAAGAATTAAAGGACGAGTCACATGTGGCTGGGAAACTCTGAAATGCATACACATGCTGCCTGCAGTGCCCTCTTCTATGTTTCCTGCTATATTTCCCCAAGAGTTCTAACATCTCTCGAGTTCCTTTACATGTATTACGCTGTAAACTCGACACTATAAACTCTTTGGTGTAAAATCCAATTTTGTTATTTTGGGGATTCCTTGATATCTAAAGAAAAGATAAATAATATGCAGTGGGCACTCGGTTAAGTATCTAGCTAAAATAAATTTGGGGGGCGATATTCAATGCTGTCTTTACTTCTTCCTCTTAGAACTTTTTCAAGCCTAAAACAGATCTGGCTTTTGTGGTAGAATTTTCCTGATACTTGTTTTACTTGACTAGCCCAAAAATGTGAGCCTTAGTCAATTAAAGTAGAAAACAGACCATACTAAGAACTTCTGTGCATTAAATTTGACAGAATCAGATTTGGCTTTTATATAATTTGCCAGTTCTGACAATTAGAATTCAAAAAGAAATAAGGTAATTCTGTGTGATAATATGATTATGGTCATTGTATTTTTTTCCAAAGTCCTTATCAGTTAAAGAGGCTAAACTAATTACATATAATAAGTGAAATATCCTAATGTCCAGGGTTTGCTTTAAAAACTCTAAGGAAAAAAAAAAATATGTTGGAGGTAATAAAACAAGATTAGCAAAATGGTGGTTCCTTTTACTGTTTGTTCTTTTCTGTATGTTTGAAAATTTCATAATAAAAGTTAGTAAAATCAGATCAAATAAATAAAAATTAGTAATAAAAACTCCATGTATGATCTACTGCAACAGAAACACATCACATGTACTGGCTGACAAACTTAGCAAATGTTTTTTAAACCTTCAGCTAAAAAAATGTGAACTTTCAAAATTATCTCCAAACTTCAATCCTATAGGACATACAAACATCTGAAGGGAAACATATGCCTGACATTCTAATAGTTTCCAACTATTCATACTTGAGCTCAAACAAAGACTATCAGCTGGTTTACAGACCAGAAAAATGTTATCAGCAATCTTTCTGGGAGGCAGAAGCAACGCCATAATTTGAACTCTTAGGGACGTCCCTATCTCCAGAATTCTTTACAGATGAGTGCCACTACACTCTGCCCAGGTGTCACTCATGCCACTTTTATTTACTTTTTAGATTGTTTTAAAAGTTGGTTTCTAAAAAGCTATGATCTTGGCCCATATATATTAGAGGGGAGGGAATTTTCATCTTCTTCTAAGGGTTTATTTGGAGCAAAATAAACTTCAAAAAGCCAGAAGTGCATACAGCCAAAATTTTACTTAGCAATATTCAAATTCCAAAAGAATACAATCCAATAAACTTCACATGTGAGATAATTCCCCCAAAGAAGTATAGAAGGAGCATCATTAGGATCTTTCATAAATATTTAACATCATTAAAAAAGTTGAAACTTAGAATTCCAAAATACCTATTATTTTGTTAAGGAGAAGATATTTACTGGTTAAGTCTACACAAATGGCTCAGCCATAATTGTAAACAGAGGTGTGCAACTTAAGAATGTGATAACTAGAAAACAAAAACTACAATAAGATGTTCTTTGAAGTTGCAAAAAAAAAAAGAAACCTAATAAGTCATTTCTAACATAATTAAGTCATCCGTCAAGAAATCAAGTCCACCCGTGATAAGAACAGAACGAAGGCCTGGCCTCAGCTCCTTCTCTATATCCGAATATGGCTTTGAGGGCAATCAGCCCACTTTCAGATTAATACCTTATTCAAATCATCTCTTTAAATACTGTTGGAATTGAGCACCAAAATTATAATTAGTAATTGTGCACAGTTTGTAGAAATTTTGCAATTAGAGGAACGCAAAGAATTGAAAAATTAAGATTTATTTTCCCATCTAAATCCCTGACATGATAGCAATTCATAACTACTTTGTGAAACCTATAACTTATTATATGTAGAAAATCAAATGCCAGTGTTTTCAAACAAAACTATCACCAGTAAGGTAATATATAGTCATCAATAGTCTTCCACACATATACACATACATACCCACACACACACCCCTAATCCCTAACAAAGATTTCCCGAAGGGACGAGCGCCTGCCGCGCCAGTCGGGACTTGTCCAACAACCTGCGGACCTGCGGGGTGGCGGGTGTTGCGGAGGGAGAGTTGTGAAATCAAGAAAAGTCGCCTAAGCAAAGAAAGATGTGACTCTCCGTAGAAGATTTTTTCAGCTCCGTTCGAACCCTAGGCGTAGGGGCCATTCATACACCGACGAAGAAAAGCTTCACCGCAGCCCAGGTGAACTCGCAGATCCGGCCAGAAGAGCTAACTCCGCCCGCGGCCCCCAACGGAGGCGGCGCAGGGAGTCTCCGCCTCCTCCTCCTCCACAGGCGACTCAAACCAAAACACTTGGGCTTCACTCCGCATGGCAAACTCGAGCGTCCTTCCCGGACCCGACCCAGATGTTTTCCCAAGCTTATCTACCCCGGCAGCACGCACGGGGACCGCAAAACACTCACCCTAGAGATGAGGCTTGGGCAAGATAGCTTCTTCTTCGGGGGTCCCCCGCGTCACTCGCCCCCCGCCAAAGGGACCACGTCCCACGCACCTCCCCCACATCAGGAAGGCCTATCCCGGGGCCTCCCGGCCGTGTGGGGCGGCCACACGTCGCTTTTTCCAACTCCACTGCTAACCGGTCACCCACACCCCCGTCACAATCGCAGTCTAGAAGGAAACGTTTGTCCTTGGGAAGGCAAGCATCACCGTTTGGCAGCATCGTCACCACAGAGACCATTCCCGAGATTGGCCAGGCCCCTCGACTCCAGGGGCCGAGGGGTGTATCACAAGCCCACAAAGACTGCAGCTGGGGTCGGCCCCGCACAAAGGGCTAGGGGGTTTGGGGGAGGCGCTTACCCGGTGGGGAGCTCCCGGACAGAGTCGGAGCGTTAGAGAGGCTTCAGAGTCTCAGTCGCCATCAGCCACCGAACCTCTTCCGCCACCACTACCTCTCGCCACCGACCGGTTACACCTCCCCTCGGGCCCAAAAGCCGGCGCCCCGTCACTTCCGCCCATGGGACCGCCCCTTCCGCCGCCGTCGCCGCCGCCGCCGCGCAAGGTCGGCGAGGCAAGTCAGCTGGAGCGCTGCCTGGGGGCTCTGGCGTCCTCACCAGTCCTGCCGGTCTTGGCCAGGCGCCCGACAGGAACAGGTCAGAGCCAGCCTTTTCCCTCGGCCTGGCTACTCCCTCCCTTTTTTCGGCCTCGCCGTTTTCTCTCAGAGACCTAGTCGCAGCCAAACAGGGTCCGTTTGGATTTGCATTTTTGTTTTTTTTAATTTTTACTTTGACCGGAAAGTTAAGTAACTTACCAGTTAGATGGAACGAGTAGCCCGGACGTACAGACTATTACCATGTCATTGCCTGGATCTTAAAAATCTGTCTAAGCGAATCCTTTATTTTATAAATCAGAAAGAGAACCATAGAAGTGAAGGAGGGACCCCACGGCTAGGGCTGCAACCCCTGACCCCAAGGCTCTCTCCCAACTCCTGGTCCAGGCCTGTGCTGGTTTGGTTTTGTTGACTGTAAAATGTCGGTTTCTCCTTTTCAGTTCTAATGCTCTATGATTCTATATCCCCTTGCTCCAGCAGTGGCCTCTTTCTACCCGCATTTCTGTGGGTTGTTAACTGCTTTCGTTATGTGTGTTATTTTGTGTGTGAATTTTGACCTGTATTCTGTTCGATTATAATTTCCAAAATCACTTTTGACTGTTACATATCTTACCTTCTTAGAGTAGGCATTCAGTTTGAATCCTAACTCCACGGAAGCAAGTGTGTTGTGTTCTAATTCATCATATTCCTGTGTTGCCATAAAACCCTGATAAAATTTGGAATATCACCAGTGGAGAAAGGATAATAAGTTAGATCACATTAAACGTTGCAGCACCTTCTCGATACAGAACAATACAACATCTTCCATATACTTTCATCTTCACTTCCACATACTTAAGATTACAGTACCTTCGATGATATCTCAATATTTGCTGACTGATTTTTTTCCCATCTATTGAAATTTTTGAACTTGGTCTTGTTCTGTATATCGTACTTGATCTTAGAATTTCAAAAGAAGGCTCATTTAGACCCAACCTTCTTATTTTACAGATGAAGAAAATGGTGTTATAGTCAATATCAGTAACCACTAGCATTACTGCCAGCAACCTTATAGTAGTGGAAATAACTGTGTCCCTTAAGAAATGTAAATATAGCAGTGAACTTTACAAGCACAATTTTTCAGACGTGTCACTCTGTATTATTTAATCAGATTACGTATTTGCATGTAATAAATTTCTAGTTACCACCAATTTTCAGTTAATGAAATTAGAAAAACAATATGCTTAATAAAAGCCATAATTGGAAAATATTTTTAAATATTTTTGTATATTTTTGCTTTATTTTGTTACTTTTAATAATTTTTTGAATTTTTAGACCTTATTTTCCCCATGAAAGTATTTAAGAACTTTAACTTGCTTTAATCCTTTTTTTTCCTTTTTATGAGGAAGATGAGCCCTGACCTAACATCCATGCCAATCTTCCTCTTTTTGTTGAGGAAGACTGGCCCTGGGCTAACATCTGTGCCCATCTTCCTCCACTTTATATGGGACGCCACCACAGCATGGCCTGACAAGTGGTATGTCAGTGCGGGCCTGGGATCTGACCCCTGGCCGCCAGCAGCAGAGCGCACGGACTGACCGCCACACCACGGGGCCCATTTTAATCCTTTTAATAATGATGTTGAGCCAGATGGATTTCAGAATTCAGAATTTTTCAGACTTTAGAAAAGTGTTATGTTTTTTGACATCCCACAAGGTCTGGGGCAGCACTCCATAATCAAGTTAACTTTTTTTCAGGAAAAATTATGACTGTCACACTACTAAGTAGGATAAATAAAGTGTGTAGTCCTGCTTCAGTTCAGATCAGGTTTTTCAGATCCAGTTTTGCCACTTTGCCACCATGAATTCAGGCCAAGTCAAGTTTTATTGACAAATGAGTTCAGGTCAGAATAGGTTTTGCCACCAAATGTTAAGAAAACATTTGATTTTCAAAGCTTTTTGGATTTCAAAATAGTGAATAAGGGATTGTAGACCTGTTCAGAGAATTATTGGAAAGTAAATCCCTCAGCATCCCATAATATTTCTGGAGCAATTACAATTTCAAGTCGTTTCTTGACTGTTGTCTTAACCTATCACATACCGCCTACTCTATGTTTTGATTGGGAAAATATCTAAAAGACACTGTTCTTCTATTAGAAGAACTTATGATAGCAAAGGGAAGAAAATAAATGAATTCATGAAAATGTAGGTGAGTAAAGTGTAAAATATAGTATGAAAGTAAAATAAAAAATAATAAGAAAGGATAAGATATTCAGAGATGGGAGAACTCAGTATAGACTTGTGTGAGCAGGACACTTCTTGGAGGAGGTAGGCCTAGACCGTTAAAGTTAAGTAGGGTTTTGATGAAGAGATAGAAGAAGGAAGACTTTCAAGTCAGGATATAAGATCTTGAGCAAAGGAGTTAAGTAGGGAGAATATTGTTAACAAAAAATAATTCCCGTACGTGGAGCGCACTGCTTTCTGGGCACTGTATTAAACACTTAGGTTGTCTCTACTTTTCACAGCAATCCTGTAAGGTATTATCCCCATTTTCAGGGGTTTGTGGACTCAGAAAAGTTAAATAACTTGCCCATGATCACAAAACAGGCAAATCAGACTTGAACTCAAGTCTATGCCTCCCAAAGTTCGTGCATTTTCCATCATGCCATACTGCTTCTTGATGAGTGCTTTCTGGTCATTTACTATGTGCTCTGGGTTATGCCAAGTGATCTGGGGAAAACAAAGAATAAACCAGGGTTTCTTCCCTGAAGCTGCTTTAAATCTATTTAAGCTATTGCAAGATGGTATAGTGAAGTGTCAAGTTTGTAGGAAATGGACTCTGAGAAGTAAAGTAGAAAGAAAGATTGATACAGAATAATTAAGTTTTGAACTAGCAAGACTTTGTTAAAGAAACTGGACTCTTAAGCTTTGAAAGATTAACAGGATCTGAAAACATAGAGAAAGGGCTCATGTAGAGAGAATAATTAAAAAGGCACAAATGGGGGGGATAATTAGGTGGTACAAATTGGGTTGAAAATTAGAAAAATTAAGTTCAAACAGACATGTTATAGAAATATCATTACAGGTTTTGAAAGCAGGCAAAATGAGTTGTTGTCATCTTTTGGAACAGTGGTTTTCCTTGGAGTTTGTATTAAAGATTCTCTTTGCTAGAAATTATTCTTTCCTTAGAAAATAGTGTTACATCTGTTAACCTTTGTTTTTTTAAAAAAAAAGAGCTTTTAAAGATGGGATTTGAATAATTGTAGGTTTTGGATAGAGACAGAGAGGATCCAAAACACTTTAAAATAGAGTTATTTTCTCTTACCCTGTGGTAGGAGATAGTTTTGATGTACTTTTTGCTCCTTATTGCTTCCCTACCATTACTCTCTCAGATGCTTGTAAAAACTTTGCTCCGTTGAGGTGCATGTCAATCAGTTATAATCCCCTCCTTCCTCCTTGTTGCTGTCATCTGCTGATCTCCAAGTCACTCTTCTTCATTCATTGAAGACTGTCACCTAGTGCACAGCCTTCCTCTCTCCATTCTAAGCCCCTCAGTGTCTACTTCATGAGATTAAAAGTGAAAGGCCAACATCCTGGCCTTTTAATTTCTTGAATCCCTCATCTCCAATAATCTCCTTCACTCCACTCCAGATATCTATTTCCATGCTCATACTCGGACCTTGTCATCACCTGTAACTGTTTCACTTTCAAAATCAAGCGTCCTGCTCTTTGAAAACAACCTCCTATTCTTCTAACTTGCTCATTCAAATATGTGCACTGTGACTATTTTTCAGACTCATCGGGATCTCTAATCCATTGAGCTTTCTCCTTTTAATACTTTCCTCATTATCCAACTCAAAGTCCATGGACTATCATTTCATTAATATGATTTCCAATACCCTAAACTCCCTCGATTTTTCATCTTGCAGATTAAGTGCAATTTCCTACAACAAATGTGTCACCAACTGTGTGATCATCATATGCTTTACCACTAAAGTTTATGTCTGAGAACACTAAGCAAAAACTTTGACGTCAAAATTGAGTGTCTTAGGAAGTTTCTTGCACTATGAAAGAGAGAAACTATGTAATTTATGGTATTGAGAAACAGAGCCTACTGAGGTTTGTACTTTAATAAGACCTTTGCCCCACCAGGCTCCTGACGGTTTTGTTCCTTGTGCAACTGAGAGGTCACTGGAATGTAAATATTCTCTAACCTCCTTTCCTTATCTTTTCAGAGAAGAGTAATAGCCAGCACAGTACTTTGAATTCCTGAGGTACTTAAGTCAACAAGTTTCTTTCCTCCCGGTGTTTTTAATCACAAACCTTTTATTTTTTGAGTCACTTGCATATCAATGATAATTAAAGTTAATAAAAGTTATTTTAAGAAATGTTATCAAGATAATCTTTTAAAGTTTTAATTTTAACAAAGGCTGAATCAATATTTTAGGTTAAAATGTGTTTTCATTTCCACGGATCCCCTCCCACCTTCTCAGGAACTCTACATTCTCTCTCTCATGTTTAAGCTCTCCATCTTCACTGGCTATTTCCCATTGTCTTTTCAACATGCTTAAGTCCCTCCATTTAATTTTTTCAAAATATCCAGCTTCATATTTCCCTCCAGCTACTACTGTCTTTTGTTTTCACCTTCACAACCAAACTTCTCACTATGAAAAAGAATTGTCTATATTCCACTCCATCATTTTCCAACCTTTCTTACCCTACTTCATTCTGGATGTTGATGCTGCCCCATCACACCAAAACAAGCTGCATTAATATCATAATGTGCATAATGTACTCTAGACAGGTAAATCCATCTTAATATTCATGCACATCCCATGGATGCTAACCTGGTGTCTGACCATATCCCATGATTTTCCCGGAACTCAAGAGATCCATGAAAAGGAATTTGAATTTTGTCCGTGATTGGAGAGTTCAGTCATTTCCCTGATTGCTACCCAGCCAACTTCATAAAACATTAAAACGTTTCTGAGGGGCTTAAAATTTGGGATGTGGGGAGGGAATTTGAGGATTATTATCATGCCAATTATCAACTTGTTGCCTCTCAGTTCTAAATTCACCCTTTTTGCCTGCTCTTTGAAAATGCATCTAGGTCCTTTGAATATTTTTCCTTTGCCAGCTGGCATGAGATTTAGCTTTGTCAGTAAGAAGTAAGAGAGAGACATTGCAAGAAGAAAGGATTCTGTTTCCTGGTTCTTGTATACTCACTCAACAGACTCCTGCAGTGTGTATGACTTCTCCAGTGTCCAGCTACCGCAGCCTACTCAGCTTTCCCAGTATCCAGCTCAGCAGTACAGGGGGCTTAAGTTGCTGATTCCTGCAGTGCGTGGTAGCTAGCTGCACCCAGCAACTTTACTCACAGCGTTCCCCTCTGGGAAGTTTTATGGCAGAGTGCCTGCAGTGAAATACTTCTCCATGAACAACTTTCCCCAGAACCCTAGAGGGCAGATTTCCAGCAAGATGCAGAGGGCAGATTGCCAGCAAGTTCCACATAGTGGCTGACCAGCAAGTTCCAGAAGGTGGATTTCTGGCAAGTTCCAGAGGTTGAATTTCTAGTAAGTTCCACCAGCTCAGCAACACAGGGACTTCTCTGTGAGATTCTCTGTGGGACTTCTTCATTCAGTAACCCATAGCCATGCCCTCTGCAAGGTCGGGATCTCAGCCCTGGAGGTGCTCTTGCTTGGGCATGTATCTCAGCCATGGGGATAGTGCCTGCTCCTTATATCTGCTATTCTTACAGTCCTTAGAGTTCCCTTTACTCCTTACTAGCCTGGTTACTCCAATCTCTGTTACAGTTAATAATTCTTTGTATTAAACTTTCCCTGTTCAAATCACTGTGTGGTTTCTCTCTGCTGATTGGACCAAGACTGAAACATTCACTATACCCCTTCCTTTAGCTTCATAGGTAGGACCTGTTTTGATTATTTTTCCTTCTTATCCTTAAGTAATTGCTAGGTGAGTTAATTTAGTTCTGACCAGCTAGGGTTATTGCCATGTAGCTCTTTGTTGTACTGCAATTTTGTACTGCTATTTGATGTTAATTATGATGCATAGAGGCTAGAATTTCTTCTGTAACATATAGTTTAGGTTGTAGAATTCAATGAACATTGATTTATTACCATTCAGCATTGAATTTCCTAGATGAAAGAAATGCCTTGATTCCCAAAAGAGTCCATAGCTATGCTGAGCCTGCCATAAGGACAAAGGGAAAAATGAAATTATTACTAAGTGCTTATGTTGAGCATCTTTAGAAAGTGATTTATAATACATTTTATTAGTTAATTGTGAAAATTGACTTTTGAGATTGGTTAGTGTGATATAGCAAGTTCTGAAAAGCTAAGAGTAGACAAAATTCCCCTTAGTGAATCCTTCCTTTTCTATACTTTTCCCTCTTTCAGGTACCCTTTCCCAGGTTCAACAATCCCTATCCCCTCAGGTACCAAGTAGTCTTGTCCAGGGAAAAAAAAGAAACTGATTCTCAATATCGACCCCTGTGACTATGAGGGACTTAATGCAAGTATGAGGATCTCAAAATAAGACTTGTGAGCATGAAGCAATGAGCCTGTCATGGTAGGTTTTCACGCATCCATGGGGACAATCTCTTTAGGGAAGGGACCCTCCTTATGCTTTTTAAGTCACAGTTGCTGTCATTCAGGGGAACCTTCCTGTACCCAATATTCTCTTCCAACTACCATCCTATTTTTCTTCTTGCCTTCCCAACGTTACTTCTTTAAAGACCAATCTATGTGGCAAGATAATATATTTAAGATATTAACCTACTTTTTACTTGGTATTTTCCCCTTCTATAGCTTGCCACTTTCCCAAACCTTGCCCCCTATCAAACCCATAGGTTTGTTGCCTTGGGGAGGGATCTAGAAGGAAAATATTTCCGGTGTTTGTTTCCGAAATCTCAAGCCCCAAAATGGGGAGAGGACTTAGGCCACAGAGAAAATGGCTTGAAGAGAAGCCAGGAACAGGGGGATAAATGTGGAGGGAGAACATGTAGCATCCTCCTCTTCAACTCTAGAAATAGATTTCTCTGGGCTGGAGAAAGGGAGAAGGGTACATTTAGGTGGACAAAACCACCTAGCCTGTCTAACCTTCCTGGGTCTACAAATATGCTCTGCCCCATCTTAGTACTGAGTAATATTCCAAAATCCTGACAAAACTGGAATTAGGAGACTCAAAATAGAAATTGAATTTGTGGAATGTGTCAATACATTTTTTTACAGACTTGCGTTCTGGGCTAACATTCATACTCTACATTTTCATTAATCTTGCATCCTGCTTCTTCACTGACCATTCTTTCCTCACCCCACGCAACGTGCTCAACCCCCGCCAGTCCACTGAAAGGTCCTATGATAAGCTCATCAATAACCCTCAGACTTCCCAACTTTCCCAATTTTCAATTCTCAGACCTTTTCCCACATACTTTTCAACCAAGAAGTCGATATTATTGATACTATTGTCCACTCCTTCCTTCTTGAAACTTTTTCCTACCTCACCTCTGTGACATAATTGCAGTCTAGTCTTTCTTTTCTTTTTCTGAAAACTCAATTTCATTTGCAGGCTTCTCATTTTGCAGTTGCCCCTATAAATACTGATCTTCCCCAGAGCCCAGCCTTCTGTTCCTTAAGCTTTAAATTATTTCCTATTATTATTGCATATTTTCAATGGCCAAATATGCTAGTACTTTTGTTAATAACTACCAGATCTATATCTCCAGCCCAGGCTTTCCTCCTGACATCAGGCCCTTGTAGACATTGCCACTTGGATGTCACACAAACATCTTAAACTCAATGTTTCTTTGTGTTTTTTTTTTTGTGAGGAAGATCAGCTCTGAGCTAACATCCATGCCAGTCCTCCTCTTTTTGCTGAGGAAGACCGGCTCTGAGCTAACATCCATTGCCAATCCTCCTCCTTTTTTTTTTTTTCCCTTTTTCTCCCCAAAGCCCCAGTAGATAGTTGTATGTCATAGTTGCACATCCTTCTAGTTGCTGTATGTGGGACGCCGCCTCAGCATGGCCAGACAAGCGGTGCGTCGGTGCACACCCGGGATCCGAACCCGGGCTTCCAGCAGCGGAGCATGCACACTTAGCCACTAAGCCACGGGGCCAGCCCCCAAACTCAGTGTTTCTTAAGGTGAATTTGTAATCCTTTCCTCATCTCACCCCACCCTCACCTATATTCTACACCAATCAAGATCCTGGCAGGAAATAGATAACACAGTCAAGAAGTCACTGAAGAGAGTTTAGTGAAGGGTTTAAGAGATTTAGCTAGCCAACAGAGGAGAAGCTGTGATCCCTGCTGGGCCTAAGCGGGTGTTACCTGCATATGGAGGAAGTGCTGCCTGACAGAAGCTGTGGCCACATCCATTATTACGCTGTGGCCTGTCGCCATGATCTCTTGCTGATACCACCCATTGGGCAAACCCAACCTGAAAACAGTTGGGTTTGTTTTTTGCTTTGTTCAGTCAGGGACCACAGGTTTATTAGGGGCTCCACACATACACACTCTCAGCATCACATGACAATGGCTCAGTTACTCAGTACACACAAGGTGGCCTCCACAAGCAGCTTGAGCCCAGAGGCAGTAGGGTGCAGTCTTCTCCCTTGTGGCCCAGACCCAGCTGGGTGCCTTCTTCCTAGGCACCTGAGGGAGGGGGTTGCTGGGGGCGGGCTCTGGGCCTCGACTCTGGGGACTGCAGCTTCAGCAGCTGTTTCAGCACCTTCATCTGGCTGGTCTTGTGGATCTTTTTTTTTTTTTTTGGTGAGGCAGATTGGCCCTGAGCTAACATCTGTGCCCATCTTCCTCTATTTTGTATGTGGGATGCTGCCACAACATGGCTTGATAAGCGGTGCGTAGGTCCATGCCCAGGATCTGAACCTGCAAGCCCTGGCTGCCAAAGCAGAGCACGCAAACCTAACCACTATGCCACCAGGCCAGCCCTAGTCTTGAGGATCTTGCTAGCCAAAAACACCTCATCCACGACTGTACAAAGCTTACAGAAGTTGAACACCAGGTCCAGTTCACAGACGTTGTGGAAATACTTGTTTAAAACCTCAACAAAGTTGTGGATGGCCTCTAGGTATGCCAGATTGTTGTCATTGACATCGACACAGATGCAGAAGTAGAGGCCTGTGTAACATCAGTAAATGATCTTAAAGTTCCAGAACTCCACAAAGCTGGTGTGTTTGGCATCTTGGATGGTGATCGTGGTGGCATGCATCTCCTCAAACAACTCCTGTTTCTCATCATCATCAAACTGCATGTACCACTTGGTCAGGCTCATCTTGCCTGTCTGGTTCTGGATGAGGATGAAGCAGATCATGAAACTAGAGGTCAAAAGATCCCAGGTGATTCAGTCCACAAAAGTCAGTTTCTTGGGGCACAAAGCAATAGGGTAAAGGGTGGAGAACAGCTCTGGTGGGGCAAATGGAGAATCACCAGCATATCAACTCAATGATTGGCATCACCAACAATCCAGTTTCTCTGGCCAGGAACCTGGGAGTTTTTCTCAACTCTTCTTTTTTACTTCTTCTACTATATCCAATCAATCACCAAAACTTGTACATGTTACTTTCTGAATGTTTCTCACATTCATCCCTTCCTTGCCATTCCTTACCAGTGTTCCAGCTCAGGTGTTTGTCTCTTCTCATCTTGATAAATGCACACGTCTCTTATCTAGTCTCTCTCAGCTTCTAGCTTCAAACCATCCCCTTACCATCCCTTCACACTACTACTGAAGTTATCTCTAAAAGGCTAATCTCTAAGCACTTTAATGGCAGGCCTTCCCCCCACTCCCCAATTTTTAATTTTCCCTTCAATTTTTAATTTAAAGAAATTTTAAATTAATTACCAAAATCATACACCATAATTCCAAGGAAAGCCAAACTGTATTAAGTGTTAAATAAAATGTGAAATCTTCTAAAGAGGTAACCATTGTTAACCTGGTTTTATTTTTTCAGATAGGTTTTTTTCCCCAGCTTTATTGAGGTATAATAGATAGATATAGGGATTTTTTAAATTTTATTTTGAAATAATTATAGACTCAGAGGAAGCTGCAAACAATAGTACAGAGAGTCTGCCATACACTTCACCCAGTGTTGTCAGTTGAATTGTGTCCCCCAAAGAGATATGTTCAAATCCTGATCCCAGGTACCTATGATTGTGACCTTATTTGGAAATAGGGTCTTTTCAGATGTAATCAAGTTAAAACGAGGTCATACTGGATCAGGGTGGGCCCTAATCCAATGACTGGTGTCCTTATAAGAAGTGGGAAATTTGGAGCAGACACAGACCCACAGAGAACACCATGTGACAACAAAGGCAGACATTACAGGCAGCCCAGGAATGCCAAGAATTGCTGGCAACCGCTAGAAGCTAGGGAAGAGGCAAGAAAGTATCCTCCTCCAGAGCCTTCAGAGAGAGCATGGCCCTTTTAACACCCTGATAATGGGCTTCTAGCCTTCAGAAATGTGAGAGAGTAAATTTCTGTTGTTTTAAGTCACCAAGTTTGTCGTGATTTATTACAGCAGCCCTAGGAAACTAATACACACAGCTTCCCCCAATGGTAATATTTAATTTAACTATAGTACAATATCAAAGCAAGGAAATTGACATTAGCACAATATTGTTAACTAGGCTACAGGCCTTGTTCAAATTTCACCCCAGATTGATTTTTTAATCACAGGGAAGTGCACACACACACACTTCCATTGCTTTTTAAGTTCCTTAGTTTTTAGTTTAGATAGTTTAACCATTGGTAACATATTTGACAGACAAAGGATTTTTGCATAAAGCGCACCCTCAAATCAAGAAAAAGACTAACCAATGGAGAAAATGAGTTAAAAGATATAAATAGGCAATTCATAGAAGGAAAAATATAAATAGCTATTGAACACATCAAAGATGCTGAGCTTTGCTATGATCAAGGAAATATAAATTAAAATCACAATGAAATATTTTTCACCATTAAATTGTCACAAATGTAGAAGCCAGTAAAAGAAAGAGATACTCAGAACTTCAGTTTCCTCATAGGGAAATGAAAATAATAATGTTAGTCTCTATCTCATAGGATTGTTATGAGCATTAAATTAGTTAATTCGTATAAGCATATATTAAAATGGTATCTGGTACACAGCAATTGTTCAGTAAATGTTAGCTACATACTGTTATTATTGTTTATATTAAAAAATCTATATATGTTATCAATACTTTAGCTACATACATACATATTAAATTGCGAGTTCCTCTGGGAAGGAGTGTAACTTTCACCTTTAATAATATAGACTTCTATATCATTTGCAGAAGCAGTTGACTTTTGTTATTGTTCTTGGTCAATCAACATCTGAACCACCTCGCTATTTCTGGAGAATCCCATACCTCATGAAGCAAGCCAAGCATTCCACTATAGCAACTGAAATGCAAGATTCATGCTTTCCCATACTCCCTTGTGGTCAGGGCATCAGCTACACCAGTCAGAAGCTTACTGAATCCATTCTGCCCCAGCAGAGGCAGCAGCTTGGTGACAGCTATATTCCATCTCCAGAGGAAGACATAGCAGCAATTGCAGCATCAGTGGAATTAGCAGAACCAGCTGTCAGGTTGATGGGGCAGGGCAAGGAGCTCTTCAGGGGTCATATTGGGCATTATGATTTTCAAGACTTCCCAGAGGATCTGTGAGCCACCCACTATCTTTTTAATAAAGACTTTTTTCCTAAATTAGCCACAGTTGGTTTCTTTACTACAAACTAAGAACACTGACTGATGGAGTATATTTGTGTGTGTGTGTGTGTGATTTTTTTTAACTGAGATATAATTGACATATAACATTATATTAGTTTCAGGTGTTGATGGAGTATATTTTTGAAATTTAAAAACCTTCCCAACTTTTTATTATGAACAATTTCAAACATTTTAGAAAAGTTAAAAGAATAGTAAAATGAATACTTGTATACCATCCACCCAGATTCAACAATTAGTAATATTTTGGTGTATTTGCTTTGTCTCTGTGTGTACGTGTGTGTGTGTGTGTATTTTTTTGCTGAACATTTGAAAGCTTCTTGCATGCACCTAAGTAAAACATAGCCTCTGAATGTTACGGCCATTACTGTAAATAATAAAATAATTCTAATGTTTCCCATTGGATATCCCACAATATCCTCATATATCTGGGACATATTCAAATTTCCTCAAACTCCCAAGAATACCTTTTGTACCTATTTTTCTTCAAGCCAAGTTTGTATTTGGTTATGTCTGTTTAGTGTCTTTTTGTAATTAAAAAAATGTAACTGAAAAAAATAAGGAAATATATGGGCTTTGGTCCTTCTTGTATTGATTTCTACTTAATGATTGAGAAGATAAAAATGGGAACTAACAGTTATTATTTTTTTTGTATGTGTGAGGAAGATCAGCCCTGAGCTAACATCCATGCCAATCCTCCTCTTTTTGCTGAGGAGGACCAGCTCTGAGCTAACATCTATTGCCAATCCTCCTTCTTTTTTTCCCCAAAGCCCCAGTAGATAGTTGTATGTCATAGTTGCACATCCTTCTAGTTGCTGCATGTGGGACACCACCTCAGCATGGCTGGAGAAGCGGTGCGTCGGTGCGCGCTGGGATCCCAACCAGGGCCGCCAGCAGCTGAGCACGCTCACTTAACCGCTAAGCCACAGGCCGGCCCCGGAACTAACAGTTATTAAGCACGAATCTTATGCCAAGCTTATGAGAGGCACTAGGCATATCAATATGATTAGGACAAGGTCCCTGACCTCAAGGATGCAGGCCCTCTGTGTTTCTCCAAATACACAATTTGTTGGTCTCACTTTTAAAACCAGCTTTAGGAACAGACAGAGACAGGGGATATCAGAGTTCATCATTTCCTCGGCTCAGAACCACGTTATGGAGTGGGAGAGCCGAGCAAGGCTGGTTGCACACGTCTAATAATTTATCTTCCGCTGCTTTCTGAATCCTGTACTAATTTCTCAGCACAGCAATCAAGGACTGTCACAGCCTGATTCCAATCTAACCTTCCAGCCTCAACTCTCACCACTTCCTGTTACAGAACTCAGACTGGACCCACAATTTCTAGGGTATATTTCATGTTTTCCCACCCATACATTCTACTGAAATGCTTTTCCTCCTATGTCTGTCTTCAAACTCCCACTCATACTGCAAGACCCAAAGTATATGCCACATGTTCAGTGAAAACGTTTTAGAGTCTACTTCTAACTAGAAGACAGTTTTCCTTCTTTTGTGCTCTTGCTTGTATGTCTTATTTTGCTTATCAAATTTTGTTTTATATTATTATATTGTGCTTTTCTCCCTACTAAGTAACTCATTGAAGACAAGAACTTTATTTTCTTTCCCATGTTACCTGTAATCAATTTTTGTTAATTTGATTAAAATTATCATACAGCTCTGAGAGCAATTTGAGAATAACTCTAGCAAAACATCAGGCATTAAAAGGACTTCTAGGGAAAATAAGATTCAAATGTTTGATTTTATATATCTGGGGTTCTTCACATCAAACATCACATCCTTGGGGAAGCCATCTGAGATCCTCCCTAACTAAGGCATACTTCCCCCGTTATAATCTTTCAACACCATATGCATTTTCTTTCTCCACATTTTGTAATTATAAGTTTCTTTTTGTGATATTTCATTAATATCTTTCTCCATCACTAAATAGAAAGTTCTTTGAGGTAAAGGATCCTATTTGGTTTTAATGATTATCATGTCCCCAGCACCTAGCAAAGTGAATGAATGAATGAATGAATGAATGAATAGATATTGTATTATCGTGGTGCCTTAGAATCAAAAGTTTACAAAGGGCAATATTAATAACAACATAAGAAAGTCCCAGAAAAGTGATCAGATCCTTAAGCTACACAATAATACCTATTTATCATGTTCTGTGCAATGCACCATTCTTGGATGATCATAATTTTTAGAAACTACATGTGAATTAATTTACTAGAAAATCAGTTTAGGTCTATTTTTATAAACCTGATGCTACTTATTCTAAGAACAGTGGGTAGTTTTTTGAAAATACATTTTCCATATATATGTATGTGTATATATATAGGTATGCATATATGATATATAATGTACATACACATACACACAGCCTTCTTTAATTGGCTTATTAAAAACTATTATTAAATTTGTAAGAAAATTACCTTGTAGCCTGGATCAACAATTGACATTGTGTCTAATCTGAAGAAAATAAGGTGGATATTTAGCAATTATCTGATTCATGTGATAGACACTCAATTGACAATATAAACCAAAAAATAAAGGTGTGCAAATTAGCAGCTTATTTACGTTGATCATATCTTCCGGGTGATTTGTAAATCTTCCTTTTCATTACGAAGAGAGTAAGCATAGTTATAAATTTTTTATTGTCTCAAACTTATCATTAAAAATAATGAAGAAATTTCCTTTTCAGAGCACTTTTAATACTCTCCAAAAGAGTCTGACCTTAGACTCCAGTACAAGTACTGTCTTTGTCACACAGCTAAGGTCACATGTTCTTAACACTCCTTACTAAGGAAAAAGCCTCGTTGTGTGTTTTCGATTTTCATTTTTGACACTTAATTAGAATTAATGAAGTCACTCCATTTACAGATTGCAATAGCTGCCAGGACTTCTGAAACTTCTAAAAAGAAGGATGAAAGCTGTGACTTTTCACACATGAGGCCAAGTGATATCAGACATATTAATTCCACACGTGTAGTTGAAAGTTTGTGTGCCTCCCTGTCTGTGGGGAAGAAGCCAAGTGAATCTTAGGTGTGATCTTTGGCAGCTTTATGCAATACAATGGACATGAAGAAAAATGTTTGTAAAAGAACTAATTCGAATCACTGGTACCTCTCGGTGGGATCACCACATTGTCAAACAGTAAAGGAATGTTTAAATACAAATAAATCATGCTTTCCTTGAAGGAAGTCTCCTTTCTGGTGTGTAATACTGGATGTGTGCTTGGGAGTTCCACATTTGAGTGAGTGTTTCATTTCTCACTTACGGGGTTCAGCTCACCTCTTGGCACCCATGATGCAGTAAACAACAGCTTCCAGATGCCAGAAGTACACTCCTGCCAGCAGCCAGTAAATGGCTGGGCAGATGACAGACGGTTGCCTTTACACACAGCTCCATCCTGGGCTGGCTGCTTGCTTTATGTATTTATTTGATCTTTGATACATACAAAAGAAGTCACATAATTTATATCTAAGCTTTGAAGCATTATAATAAACAGCCACGAACATACCACCCAAACTTAAGAACCAGAACATAATCGGTTTTTCGCATCTAACTTATATATGTTCCTCTTCTACTTCATTCCTCTGCCTCGTCTTCAGAGGAAACTACAAGCTTGAATTTTTGTGTTTATTCTTCCTATGCTTAAAAAAATAGTTTTAGGGGCTGGCCTGGTGGCGTAGTGGTTGAGTTTGCGTGCTCCACTACGGCAGCTTGGGGTTTGCGGGTTTGGATCCCAGGCGTGGACGTACACACTGCTTGTCAGACCATGCTGTGGCAGCATCCCATGTACAAAATAGAAGACTGGCACAGGTGTTAGCTCAGGGACAATCTTCCTCAAGCAAAAAGAGGAAGATTGGCAACAGATGTTAGCTTAGGGTCTATCTTCCTCACCAGGAAAAAAAAATAGTTTTAGCACATATGTATATATCTTTAAACTTTATATTGTTTCATTTTCCTTGTTTTGTGCTTTATAAAAATGATATCATATTTAATGCAGTCTTCTGCAACTTCATTTTTTTTTTATCCAAGGTTATGTTTCTAAGATTCATCTGTGTTGTTGCTTGCAGCTGTAGTTCACATATTCATTTTCACTGCTGTATAAAATTCCATTTGATGATAGCAAAACTTATGAATTCATTCCAAAGTCCCTGGACATTTGGGTTGTGTAGTGCATTGTGTTTTGTTTGCCATTATGAACAATGCTGCTGCGAACGTGTCTCCTGGTAAATAGGTGCAAGAGTTATCTAGGAATGAGGCCTAGAGGGAGAAATTGTTGAGTCTTAAAGTATGCAGAAGTTCAATTTTACAAGATAGTGCCAAATTTTTTCAAAGTGATTGTATCAGTTCACATTCCGACCAGTGGTATGTAAGGATTCCTGTTAATCTACATCCTCACCAACACTTGATATTATCAGACCTCGCTTTTTACCGATCTAGTAGATATAACGTTGTAACTCATTTGGGATCAATCCTGAGCTTTCTTCACCTTGCCCAACCTTGATGACATTCCAAGCCATCCCAGAGCTGTGGATCTAAAAGGAATTGAAGGAGATAGAAAAAGGTGGAAAAGGTGGAAAGTTTCATATTGAGCAGTGAAGACCCTGAAATTTGTAGAGTTGATCTCTACAAAAGCATTTTCTGTAAGACTCAAGGTTATATAACATGTACATTCATTCATTGAATTGATATTTTTAATTTCTCCTATGGGCCAGGCACTTTCCTAGGCCCAGGAAGATCACAGTGAGTTAAACAGACAAGATCCTTGCCCTCATGGAGCTTACATACCGGTTGGGGAAGAAACAGACAATAAACAAATGAATATATGACATAATATCAGAAAATGAAGACCAGCTTTGGGACCACAGAGGCCAGTGTTCAAATTCATTTTCTACACCACACCAGACACTTGACCTCTCTGAACCTCAGTTTCATCTTTTATAAAAAACAATTAGTATCTTTTAGGGTTATTGTGAGAATGAAAAGCTGATGTATAAAGGTTCCTAGTTTAGTGCTGAGCAGAAATGTTGATATTCCCTCCTCTCTGGCCATTTTGCCTCCTGTCTAGGGGTGAGGAATCAAGAACCTCAAGGATGGGGCAATCTCATCTCCTACATCGCTCCTCCTGGAGGCTGGACCCACAGGGCAACATTTGTAAATGGAAACAGATGCCTGTGCATCTCTGCCAGCCAGCATCAGCCTGTTCATTTTGTCCTCATAACCACTGCTCACCTTCTCTCCTTTGCTTTGATGTTTTGATCCTGATTCTATTTTTATCCTCCTCCATGAGGCTATGAGACTTGGTATTGAGTTCTATTCTTTCCAGCCACACTACCCTCTTTGCTATTTTTCAGACATTCCAGATAACCTCATTTAACAAATTGATTTTAACAAACCAATTAGTAAAAATATATATGAGCCAATATATATTGGAAGGTTGAACACCAGTGTATATTGGATGATATTAAGGAATTATTGATAATTTTTTAAGTGAGACAGTGATATTGCAGCATGTCAAAGACAAGTATTCGTAACTTGAGAAATACATACTGAATATTTATATGATGTCTTCGATTTGGTTTCAAATAATCCAATATAGGGGAGAGGCTGGTGAATTGGTTGGATGTATAGAAGCAAAGTAATGGATACATGGGGTTCATTATACAATGCTATCTACTTTTGTATATGTTTAAATTTTTCCATAATAAAAAGTAAAAAATGATACAAATATACTTCTGCCTCAGAATATGCTTTGCATGTGCTGTTACTCCTGCCTGGAATGTTGTTCTTCCAGATAGCTACATAGCATACTTCTTTGATTTATTTCAGTCTCTGCTCAAATGTCACCTCCTTAGAAGAGGTGAGACATTCCTTTTCTCCTGCCTTACTTTACTAGCCCTTTGTCCCGCTTCATTTTTCTTTACAGCACTTCTCTCCAGCTGATATTTGTCAGATTTTCACTTATAAAAATGTAGGCTCCATTAGGACAGGGCTTTTGTTTCATTTATTGCAATGTCTCCATGCGTTGAACAGTGCCTGGCACGTAAGAAAAACTCAAAAAATGTTAATTAAATGAATGAATGTACATGTTACACAGCTTAGAGTTCCCATCAAAACCAGATCAGAACTCCTGCTATATTGAGTTCCTTTTTCTACTACCAATTGATTCTCTGTTCAGAGTTTTATTCATGCATTTAAGGATGGGAGAAAGCACTTTGTAAATGCTCAAGTGCTATATAATTTGTTATCATCATTCCCGATCCAGTTTGGAGGCACTGAAAACGAATTATCAGATTACTACACTGAAGTCACCAGGTCTGCAGTGATTTAGGAAAAGCTTCCATGGTAAAATCAGCTCTTCTCAAGGCCACTGCCTAGAAGCAAATGTACTCTGGCTAATTAAACCCTTAGAAACACAGACCAATTACGATATTCCACAATTGACCACTGGGGTCTCCTCTTCCTGGAGATAATGTAACCACCTCATCCTTTGAAGAATATAATTTTGGATTGCTTTTCTGATAGAAGTGAATTTACTCTGGGCTCCTAACAGCTATAGACGGGGCCTACCCAGGACCAGTCATGCACATTCACATGACACTGACCTGGCCACTGCCTATGGAGCTGAGGAAACCAAGATTCTGGCTTCATTCACCAAGCCACAGAGACTTGCAGGATCCATGCCCCTAGTTCTCCTTCCTTTACCCTGTTTAAGGTAACAAGAGTGATTGCTGGACACTCTTGCCAGACTTTGACGTCTTGCTCTTCCTTGGTTCTGCTCCTGGTGTTCCCCACATTGCTTTTGGGGGGGTTAATAAGCATAGACAGCTATTGAGCCAGAAGGCCTTAGAGCTGCCCATTCCACGAAGACCTGCCTACAGGCAGAGGGTAAACAATACCAGCAAAACCTAGGTGTCCTCTTTATGAAGCAACACATTTTGAAAATCCTAAGTTTATTTGAGGATTTCAAATTTACCATATTTTACTTCAGAGAAATAAACATACTTCTCCAAGATTCTAAGAACAATCACATTGCAAACACTATACATAACACATATATCCATGATATCAAAGACCTTTCTTATCTGAACCACACTCATAATGGAACGCTACATAATTACTGGGATGATATTTGAAAGGAGAGCAAAACTTTAATATGAGAAACTGTTAAATATACTAAAGTTTGTGTAAACAGTGCTAAATAAGCATTTTCATAATGTTTGCTTAACATTTGCTTTCAAGGAGATTTTTTCTGCCTACCAAACAGAGCTATGACTAGGTTCCCACATCTTGTTAAGGCTGACTGGAGTGGACTCTCACTCTTCTTGCATATAAATTTTTATGGAAAAAAGTCTGGGATTCTGGGAAAGGCCTCTCCCATGGAATAATGAAGCTTATTTTCATAGCTTCCATGAGAAAGGAAGCACAGAACAAAAAATGCAGATAGTATAACAAAATACCGACTTCTGCATCATGTAAAGGTAAGGCTAGGAGGAGACATGCGAGAGGAGACCTAGAGGGCAGAAATGTGATTGCAGTGGGCCTTGGGGGAGGCCAGGATTTTCTCCAGTGCTTTCAGTCTTCCTCTCAGAATAAAATGTCACACTTCACATTCAAAATGGAATCATTTTCCACAGACACTTTGTCTGCAGGCCTTTCCTTTTGTCTACCAACTAAAGAAATCCGAGCAAGAAGGGCATTCAATGATGAAGAAACTCAGAGAGGGGCCGGCCCCGTGGCATAGCAGTTAAGTGCGCACGCTCTGCTGCTGGCGGCCCGGGTTCAGATCCCGGGCGCGGACCGACGCACCGCTTGTCAGGCCATGCTGTGGCAGCGTCCCACATAAAGTGGAGGAAGATCAGCTGGGATGTTAGCTCAGGGCCAGTCTTCCTCAGCAAAAAGAGGAGGATTGGCATGGATGTTAGCTCAGGGCTGATCTTCCTCACAAAAAAAAAAAAAGAAAAAGAAAAAGAAACAGAAAACATGGGAAGCAAATCCATGGAAGGATGGCTAAACAGTAAATAATTCATCTATCAAGATATTTGACACAGGGGCCGGCCAGGTGGCATAGTGGTTAAGTTTGTGCATTCTGCTTCGGCGGCTGGGGGTGCGCCAGTTCGGATCCTGGGCACAGACCTACTCACTGCTCATGAAGCCATGCTGAGGCTGTGTCCCATATAGAAGAGCTACAACTCTACAACTATGATACACAACTATGTACTGGGGCTTTGGGGAGAAAAAAGAAAAGAAAAGAGGAAGATTGGCAACAGATGTTAGAGCAGGGCCCATCTTCATCATAAAAAGAAAAAAAAAGATATTTGACACAGAAGTGTATTTTGTGCTTCTCTTGCCCTAGCCTTGATGAATTAATGAAAATTATACATGTGTGTTTAATTTACCATGAAATATTTCAGACATTCACAAAAGTATAAAGAATAATAAATACCCAGGTACCCTTAATCCAGTTTAGGGAACAAAATTTTATCAACACAGTTATAGGCCCCTATTTACCCCTCAAAGATTGCATTTCCCTCCCTCAGGGATAACTACTATTCTGAATTGAGTGTTTATCATCCCATGTATTTCTTGAAAATTATATTTCATGCCAACCCTGTGGAAGTTATGAACATACTCTTTCAATTTTAAAGCTCTAGGGCACTTTTAACATTGTGCTGAAAATATCTCTCTTATTGCTGTAATAAGTTAGTACTAAAAATATTTTTAGCATAACATGAAGCTTTCTATAGTATATTATTTTAAATGGGTCAATTAATTGGTAGTGAATATCTTATATTAAACAATAAATTTAAGTAATCTGAGGACTCTGTGGATTAAATTTATTGTTTTTATTTTACCTTTTCTTAAACTTAAAAAAAAATCAGCCATTACAAAGTAGAAGGAATCCTTAATTACCTGGAGCTTGGCCAAAATCCATGGCACATGTAATCAACTGACAGTAGCCGGAATGTTATACTTTAAAAGGACTACTGACTAAGGAGTGTACTCTGTACTCTTTAAGGTGAGTAACATTCCCATTGAACTCAGCCTTGTGCCTGACGCTCCCTGGTTATAATTAGGCATGTTTCAGAGAGCTGTATGAATGCTTGTTAACCAGCAGGGCACTGTTTAATAAATCTCTGTACTGTTATAGTTATCCAAGAGGCCTGTCTGCTAGACACCAAGAACTTTTGCCAGAGTGGTAGAACAATTGATGCACTTAGAAAGGGCATTGTTTTAGGCTAACTCAGTAAAACATGAATGGATCAAATGAAACACAGTTTATTTTGTAAAGGGCCAGTTCAATGATGCTTTGTTGGGAATCAGCAGTGAGGGTAGCTATAGTTCAGTGGCTTAGTTTGCTGGTTTTCAATTCCTAGGACAAAGACCTTGTATTATTAAGTCAAGTCCGCAATCTTTTATCTGAAACTGAAAACTAAGGAGCTCTGTAAGCTGACAATTTGTTCACAACTCATTTGATGCCAAAACCATATACATGTCTGAACTCATTTAGTGGCAAATCATCACCTGTATTGACATTAGGCTATTTAAAGTCTTTATTTAAACCAGTTACTGTGACTATTTATATGTTTCACTACAGAAATATTAATGTACTTGATTAGAGGGTTTTGCTCCAGACCCCCTGGGGGTGCTACATACTAAATAGAATTACCAATTCAAAATCCAAAAACTTCTGAATTCTGGAACATAGTTAGCCCTACATCTTTCAAATTAGGGCTTGTCGAACTATGATGGCTACCACTGATTTAATAGCAACCGCGGGCTGGGGTCAGCCCTTTCATTATTTCATGTTACTCTCACATCGACCCTATGATTAAGTATATTTCTGCACCTTTGTTGTTGCGTTAACATCCATAATAAAATGTTGAATGAGATTTTTCCTGTTGTCTCTGATTGCTGGGAAAACCCCAAAGCTGAGAACATTAGGTGCTAAAACTGAGAAAAACAGGTACTTGTACTTCCCACCTTCCATTCTGAAGAAAGCCTTCAGATATGTGCCCTGGGAACTTGCTAAAAGCAAAGCTAGATCACTACTCCAACTATCACCTCTATCCTCAGCAGCTTATATACAAAAACCAAAGATTCTAAAAGAAATATCAGAGTTGTGTGCTTCCTCCCTCCACCATGCTTTTTTTCTGCTTCTTCCTTTCTCATTCCCCACCCAAACCAAGTGAGGAGGGCACTAAGAGACCACTGATAGATTCATAAATTTGAGAGAGAAGTGCCTGCAAGAAGAAGAGAGTATTTTCCAGCTGAAGTTAGAATTGTGCCCTGGAATTGCTGATCTACTCTCTGTACCTATTTGAGCAGAGGGAAAAGGAATTGAGGAGTGATGAGAAGGAGGAGAGGGGATAGTCGAGGAGCAGCCTGTTCCTTTACTAAAGCAGAATAGTTGATATACTCAGACAGGGCACTGTTTTAGGCTTATCTGGTAAAACATGAAGGCATCAATTAATGTGCAATTGTTTTTTTAATTAGATTCCCAACAGGCATGGCAAAAATGTGGGAGCTTCTTTGGCCAAGTGTACAAAGAAAAAGATGGGCAGGCTTGAGCTATCTTGTGGGTACCCCACTCAAGAGGCCTGCCTGTGGGACAAGATGACCTAGCATCAAGCAGGTAGTAGAGTTATATGGGGGAGAGAAGAAGGAGTTGATGGACTTTAAAATCTATCAGGCTAGTTTATCCCAAATCAGAGAAACAAACAGTGGAGAGGTCCACTATAGAGACCTCCAAAGAACCCCTACATGTGCTCCCCTGGATGCCTGTTTCACAGGGAGCACCTACAGTCAAAGAGGACAACAGCCCAAGTTAAGTAAAAAGGCATTTGCCCCCTTTGACTGCCCTCCCCCCGCCACAATACGTAGAGGAGAAAAGGACCCAGAAGTGTGTGCATGAGGAGCTCCCTTTTAGGCGTCTCTCACTTCGCTATCCACCGTTACCCCCATGTCCCCCTCCATCTCATTCCATCCTTTTCTCCATCCCTCACAGAGAAAGCGTTGTTCCTCAATCTCTGGCTCAGGCATGAACAAAAGAACATTGTCTCTCTCAGCACAGCAAAACAAGCTGGACTTTTACAAAGGAACTTGACTAAAGAAAAAGGAACATAAGCAAAGAAAAGACAAAGTTCATAAGTGTTGTCAAGCTAACAAAGTACAAGTTTCCAACTCTCCAATAGCTAAACAGTGCCAGGCTCTCAACTGTTGTGTCCACTCTCTCTCTCAGAGTCCTGTCCAGAGAAACTCTGTTTCAGATCATCCATAGACTTTCCCTCCACACATTTCTTTGTCTCCATGCCTTCTTAGAGGAGGTTTGAAAGATATCCTGACTGAACAATGGGTGATACATACATGGATTAAGAAATACTACTACTTTCTTAGCTTTTGAGTCAGAAAGACTCGAGTGACTTTATGAGAGTTACTTCATGTCTCTGCACCTTATTTTTTCTCAACTATATAGCACCTATTTGGTACAGTTGTAAAGTGTTCACATAAATGCTTGCATATGACCAGTACTCAAAAAATATTTGCTATTATTATCATTATTCAGTGGAGGAAGACAATGCTGGATGGTTTCAAAACCACCCAGCATTGTCTTCCTTCTTCTCCTTATATTTTTGTCTCCATCTCCTCATTCTTACATTCCTCTTACCCTCATGGATAGGTAAAGTCTATTTCTTCATACCTGGATGTATCTAACAGGTTGCCCTATTGATTTACACAAACCATATCATAGGATTATTGGAAAACCATATCAAACTCATCAATCACTCATAGGTGAAGCTTAGCTTTTTTTTTTGGTTTGTAAGATTGGCCCTTGGGCTAACATCTGTTGGCAATCTTCCTCTTTTTGCTGAGGAAGACTGGCCCTGAGCTAACATCTGTTGCCAATCTTCCTCTTTTTGTGAGGACGATTGACCCTGAGCTAACATCTGTGCCCATCTTCCTCTATTTTGTATATGAGATGCCACCACAGCATGGCTTGATGAGCGGTGCATAGGTCCACCCCCGGGATTCAAACCTGCAAACCTCAGACTGCCGAAGCAGAGCGCGTAAACTTAACCACTACGCCACCAGGCCAGCCTGAAGTTTAGCTTCTTTACCTAAAGTTCTAGCCTGGCATCTGGACCATGGGACCTTAGTACCGTGACACATTATTACATCCCAGGACTAGCTGAACATTTCTATCTGTTTCATCTCTGAAGGACATTTTCATTTCCAAAACTAAGGTGGTGGACCTAGTCAAGGTCAGCCACTCATTACACTTTCCCCAACTAATATGGCTCATGTTTGATCAGGCGAACCGCACCCGTCTCATCCCCATCCAGGGTGAGACAGACACAGGTGTAAACCTTGGCTTAGTACTAAGTTACTAATGGTAAGTGCTTAATCTTTTTAAGCTTCGGTTCACTCTTTGCGGAATAGTGATTAGAATGTCTCCCAGACAGAGTCTTTGAAGATTAAATGAGAAAATGAATGTCAAGCACTTAAGGCAGAGGCTGGCCCACAGTACCACAGGCACAATAAATGGCGGCCGACATCATCACTACATGTTTGTAATATTACAATTACTTTACATGAGCAATTAAGTCGACAATTTATATCAAAAGATAAAAAAAGAACTTTCTTTGACATAGTCTCTCACTCACATAGAACCTAGTCAGTAAACCAGTGGTTCTCAACCTTGAGGTTCATAAGAGTCACCTGTTTACCTCTGAACCCTGATAAATGTCCTACTCACCTTAGATAGAAGGACAAATAGCACATTTATGGACCTGGGTACCCTTGGTGTCCTAATTATGGTCCATCTTTATTGCTAACTCCAATCACACGATTAAACAGAGTTTCCCTGCATTTATTGTTCTTGGAAGCCTGTCGGTTAAGGGTGAAGAATTTGACTGACTACTAATGTGTTTACATTTCACAGTCACCTTTACTAGCTGGGGCCCCACACCCCAGTCTGCCCTTCGTTTCTATCCAAAGTCCTGCCTGCAAAATACAGCCATTCTGCTCCATAGTAGGAGCTAAAATGTTTGTTAAATAAGTGAATCCACAGGCAGAGGATGGCTAGATGCCCCTCATGTTGGCATCTTGTCTGAACAATGAGTGGTTCATGATAGCAGACATGGCATACTTTCTTTGAAATACGCCAGTGGGAGGCAGTGCACTGAGCTTCTGAGTCAGACACATCTGGATTAGAGGCTTGGCTCTGTGTCACCCTGGAAAGATCAATTAATCTCTCTGAGCCTCTGTGAAGATAGAGATAATAATAGCATCTGCCTCCTTGATTGTTGGGAGGATTAAATGCGTTAATCAACGAGAAGGGTACAGCTTTTAAGAGACAGTCTCCTGGGTGTGGACCTCATCTCTGTCCTTGGAATTGCCCTATCCTCGCTTATTTTTGTTCACCATCTAGTTTCTGATGAGAGATCTGCCCTGGCCAGATCATATATGGAGAATTATGTTTATTTCTGGACATTTAAAGAGGACTTTGACCAAGATTATAAAGGTCAGAAAACTGGCATGTGAAAAATTGACTTCTGACATTAGGTAAAAACTAAGGAAATATGAGTAGAGTATGGACTTTACTTAATAATACTGGTTCATTAGCTATGACAAATGTACCATAATAATGTTAATATTAGGAAAAACTAGGTGCGGGGCAAATGGGAACTCTGTAACATTATTGCAACTTTCCTATCCATATAATCTGATTTTAAAACATTGAACTTATTAACTGTTAAAAATATCTATCACTATCAAAACTATAAAAAGTCAAAAATTATATCTATGTTTATAATTTATCTCTATATGTAAATAATAAGAAAATATCAGAATAAAAATGGAAAGAAATTTTTTAAATGGACTTTAGCTGGGAATAAGGAACACCTTGGTAAGATGATAAAATTGATCATTTTCTTCAAAAATTTGCAGGTTTCTTTTGTGTGGAAGATAAGGTACATGCTGTATAGTGCCCAAGGCAGAAATAATGAGCAGAAATTACAGATGATCCAGTTTCACCTAAGGTAATGATTAAAACTGTCCACAAACCCACAAAAATGTGCACATCTGAAGTAGTGTATGACCTCTTTCAAAGTTGTTCATGAAGAGGGTGGATGACAAGCCGTGAAGGGCATGTTACAATAGTGGGTAGGAAGTTGCACTTGATAAAATTTTGTGTATTTATGATCGCCTACTTATCCTTATGTCCATCTGTTCTACCTAGCCCTTTTCTATCTTTATCCTTTTGGTTAAAGGAAACATTTAGTTTCGGATTTGGAAAGGACTTCAGAGACCGTTTAGTTCTTATCTGGTGTGTGGATTTTCCACAGTCCTCTTGGCCTCTGATATTATGTACAAACATATCACTAGGAATCCCACTTGCTCAGCTTAAACCTTATTTGTTGTTCTTTCTTACATTGGCTCAAGATCCTCGTCTCAGGCTTTCCCTGCTTGACAACCTGTTTGGATACTCCAGCTCTGACATCAGAACGCCCATAGATTTGTTCTTGCCCTCCTGCCACACACTGAAGCCATGGCTGGTCCTGCTGCCAGTAAAGTCCCAGAGTCCTTCTAGGCAACGAGGAACAGAAAAACATCTATCACTGCCTGGCCCTGGGGCTGACATCCAATCTCAGTAATTCTTTTCACGCAACACTTATAATCAGGCCATGGCCTTTCATGCCCTTGTACATTTGCACAAATGAATCCTGAGAAATGACAGAAATGCAACTTGAAGAACGCATCATGACTCAGAAAACAGATCAACCACGCTGAACCACAATGTGCCACACACACTAAGATCAAACTAACTGAACTTTAGCTCCTTCTGATTCACATCTTCCAAGACTAAGTTAACAATTAAATTTGTAGACTCTTGTGTTCTATAGATAGGACCACTAGCTCTTCCAACAGCTCACCTCATTTACAAATTCTGACCAGCTTCTGCCCAGACCACACCTACTAACTGCTACCTAAGACCCAGTTGATGATTAACTGCAGCCTCTAACTAAGCAACCTTCCCTAACTCCTCCCTTTTGAGATGCCATAATGTATGTGCTCTGCCTCACTCGATATATGTAAAACCAACTTTGGATGGTCAACAGGTTTCCCTAGTGATCTTTGATTAGGGAGTTTAACAATTCTTTTGCCTGGTTATGCCCATTTTCTTCTTATTTGCCCAGCACGCACCTACTCGTGCTTCAAGAACCCATTTACATATCACTATGAGTCTTCCCTGATTCCTTCTTTCCCTCAGTTCTCAGCGCCGTTTGTTACTGCATCCACGGTGTTCCCCAAGCACTCGGCTTAGACTTCCATTAGATTTTTTTCTCACTATATTTTCAGTTTTATTTATGTCTACCCACTCTCTCCACCTTTCCTTAAGGGCAAGATCGCTTCTATGCATCTTTGTATGTCCAGTGTCTACTCTGGTCCTGGGCACAGACTAGGCACTGAATAAATAGTTGTAACTTAAACCCAGGTTATTATTCAAAACAAGACTGCAAACAGAGCCGTAAGGGATACATGTGTTAATTATTCTTTCTCAGGCATTATCTATATATGGGGGAGATTCATGGGGAATAAATATCTATAATGCCCATTCCTTTGTGGTGAGAAGAGTCTACATAATCAAGTACTGAGTGGCCAGGGTCACAAGTACTGATATAGGATTATAGGGACCCAGATGATGGGCATAGCAAATGCTGTTAGCAATTCTGTTTTGCAAAGAGGAAAATCAACCGCATTAAACATTTTCATTTTTTGAAATTCTTTTTTTTTTTTTTTTTTTGCTGAGTAAGATTCGTCCTGAGCTAAGATCTGTTGCCAATCTTCCTCTTTTTTTTGCTTGAGGAAGATTAGCCCTGAGCTAACATCTATGCCAATCTTCCTCCACTTTGTATGTGGGACTCCGCCACAGCATGGCCGACAAGTGGTGCAAGTCCACGCCCAGGATCCAAACCCGCAAACCCGAGCCACCAAAGCGGAGCACGCCGAACTTAAAACCATTAGGCCACGTGCCCCTAAAATTCTTTTAATTATTAAAATAATAAATATATACATACCATAGATAAAGCTAAAGTCTGCTTAGAACAATATCTCCATCCTGAACCTAGCCCTACTTCCCAAGAGGTATTCGTTATTATCAATTAAGCATGCATCCTTCCAGATTATTTCCATGCATTTGCATACTTAGGAAAAATAAAGTACTGTTTTGTATATGTGTTTAGTATAAATTTATCAGTAAGTGTCTTTAGACCTTCATAAACACGAAGTTTTACATGTGCAATACCAATGGCAAAAAATGCATAAAAGACATTCATTTACTTGGCTGTTACTTAACCTGTGTCTAAGTAAAAATGTCAAGAATTAAGCATACTCAGAGTACGTATTTTATATATAATATAGAAATACCTATATTAATAAATGTAAGTGTTTATTACATTAACATTATGTTTCCCAAAGATTATGACTGATTCCCAATATAGCTCAGGGGAACGTTGTGAAGATTAATGAGCTAATTCATAAGACTATTTCAGCTGTTTAGAATGCAAAAGTTGAAAATAAAGCAGTAAGCTTTAAGTGACCAAAAACATCTAAATGCACAAAAGCCATATATTGTCTTTAGTAGAAAATTTATTATTACTTTATAATCAAAAGGCCTGCATAGTCACAAAGTACTTATTCAACACTAGAGAGATAATAAATGCAGATATCACTTCTTTCTCAGTTACCTATATAAAACTCTAGTTTGCCTGTGTAAATGGGTCATCATTACATGTAGAACTTTATATCTTATAATACGAAAATCACATTCATGCTTAATAATTTTATTTAACACCAACTTGAAGTTTTTCCAACCAAACACTGAGAATGCACTTCTGAAATGTTTGATGAAAAAGTATCAAGGAATGATAAATTGATGCATTCACATTTGGAAAGTAGTGTTTGTGGCTGTAGACTATATTTGCTAATAACTTGTGTTTTAAAATCTGCCAAAAGCTTTTAGGATGCAATTAATATGCACATTAATAATCATTCCAGGAAATCACCAGCTCAATATTGAAAAGTAAAATGAATAAAACATACAGTCAATGTAATACCTTATTTATATAGTCCCTACTTTATATGTGAAGGCGTTGTCTGTCCTAAACATGGCTGGAATAGGCAAGGTATATTTATACCCAGCTAAGAGTTTATTCTTTCCTCATTTACCATCCTAACAGAGGTTTATTGTAACCAATATTCTTGGTATTGGGTCATTACCTTGTGATATCAAATAGGGTGATGTTTAAATGACACATCTTAAAAGGGGTGATTTTTACCAAGGGAGAAACTAGGCTGGAGGAGGCTACAGTGAAATTAATCCCTGAGTTTTCTGTCAGAGAATGTATTAGTCAGGCTTCTCTAGTAAAAGAGAATCAATAGAATATATTTATATTTATAGAGGAGAGAAAGAGAGATTTATTTTAAAGAATTGGCTCAAGTGATCATGGAGGTTGACAAATCCAAAATCTGCAGTTCAAGTCCGAAGATCATCAGGCTGAATCCACAGGAAAGTGCTGATGTTGCAGTCCCAGTCCAAAGGCCGTCTGCTGCTAGAATTCCCTCTTGCTTTGGGGAAGTCAGTCTTTTGTTCTATTCAAGCCTTCAACTGATTGGATGAGGCCCAGCCACATTATGGATGGCAATCTCTTTACTCAAAATCCACTGATTTAAATTTTAATCTCATCCAAAAACACCCTCACATAAACATCCAGAATAATGTTTGACCACATACTTAAGCACCGTGGCAAGTTGCCACATTAAATTAACCATCACAGAGAACTTGACCACTATGGCAGAAAAGGCTCTGGGGCTTCCCAGAAGGAAACAAGCGGCAGCCCATTAGAGATAGTTCTGAGATCCAGGAGAACCAATTAGCTTTTGCTTGCAACATGAAGTCTGCTGTCCTGAGAGGTCCTTCTAAGTACAGCTCCAGCCTTGGATCTCCTCTTTTAAAATCACTTTTCAGCAGATAAATTACGAAAAAGCTCCCACTTACTACCTCATTTAATTTTTGCAGTAACCTTGCCAAGCACTTTTATTCTCCCCATTTATTCAAGAGAAAATTAGGACTCAGATAGCAGTCTGCCTGAGGCCATGTAGCTAGTAAGTAGCAGATGTAGTACCAAAACCAGGTTTCAGAGAGACTACAAATTTCATGCACTTGCTCCCTAGAGGAACAACTGTCCTTGCTTCAACTCTATTTTCATCGCCATGGGGAGTTTTGTTGGAAGTCTGACAGACAGCTAGTCGTCCACCTAATATCCATTCTTATCTTCTTCTTTAGTATAGAATCACTATCTTTGTTCGGGCAACGGTGTGCCCATCTAAAAGAGTACAATTCCCCAGCCATGGGAATAAGTTCTGGTCCAACTACCCACTTCCTGCTTCCTGGCGGGAATGCGGACCTGATGGGTCAAGCATGAACAAGGGTAGTCTGATCTTTGCGGCCAATAGTACATAGAATATAAGCCTACTAAGTTTTTTAATAAATTTTATTTTGAAATAATTTTAGACTTACAGAAAAGTTGCAAAGCTAGTACAAAGAGTTCCCATACTTTGAAAACATTATGCAAAGTGAGAGAAACCATTTCAGAGGAGGAGAAAGTTTTCTTCAACTCTTAGGGTCCCTGGCTGGGTCTGAAAATAAAACTGACAAAGACAGACTAATAGGAGACAAACATACAAATTTATTTAATATAAGTTTTACAAGACATGGGAGCCTTCATAAGGAAATGAAGACTCAAAGAAACAGACCTGAGTATTTTGATGACAGGATTGATGAAGAGTGGACAGTCATGTAGAAATATGATAGATTAAGGAGTACGAGGTGATTGTAGTAAACTGGGGGAAACTTAGCAAGGCCTGTTTCTTCAGATTCTTTTCGGTGTCCTTTTATCTTAGGAGATAAAGATGCTCCTTTCCTCCAGGTATAGAGAGGGCACCTCTCACATGGGGGTTTTATGACCTGTTTCAGGGGAAAAGGCTGGGGGAGGAGGAGGTCAGAGTGACCTTCCTGCTTCTGCTGTTTCCTCCAACTCCTTCAGCTTAAAATATACCAAGGTGCCATATTTTGGGGTAACATGTCCTGAACCCCATCACCAGTCACAAAATGCCACTTGGTGTATGATTCCATTTATTAAAATATTCAGAATAGGCAAATCCATAGAGATCAAAAACAGATTAGTGGTTGCCAAAAGCTGGAGAGTGGGGAATGGGGAGTGACTGCTTAATGAGTACAGGGTTTCTTTTGGGGGTGATGAAAATGTTCTAGAATTAGATAATGGTGATGGCTGTACAACATTGTGAATGCACTAAACACCACCAAACTGTACACTTTTAAGTGGTTAAAATGGTGAATTTTGTCTTATGTGAATTTTATCACAATAAAAAAAGAGTTCCTATACACCTTTCAACCAACTTCCCCTAATGTTAACATCTTACCTAGCTAACCATGGTACATTTGTCAAAAGTAAGAAATCAACATTGGAATAATGCTTTAACTAAAGCATTATTCCTCACTGCTGTACATTTCACATTCTCTCTTTCTCTGAAAAGGTGTCTTGATGGCAATTACCTTGTTTATAAACCACTCCCTGCCCCCCCAACTATTATATACTGGATGTGTTGGAGGCAAACTTGTCTTTTAGTTTCTAAGACCACAGAGGATCACATCCAGACATGACAGTGAGGACTGCGTCTAGAGATCTTAGAGTTCTGCTGGGTACGATAACTGGAGGACGCCTTGAGAAAGGGGTGAGTATATTCTATGCATGGGGAGAAGGGTGTTGGATCACCAAATGGTCAGACTGTTCCAGAGTCCACTAGCTGTGTACCCACTATCCATGCTCCACTTCCTCCTAGTCACAGGACCCTAATTTAACTTGGGAGGGCAATGTGCTCAACTAAAAGTCTTCATTTCCCATCTTTCCTTGTCGCTAGGTCAAAGTTCTGGCCAATGAAATGGAAGCAGACATTCTTAGGTGGGGCTTCCTACAAAGATCCTTAAAATAGGGGCAAACAGCTGGTTCATGCCCTTTTCCCCCCCTCCTCCCTTCCTCCTGCTGGAATGCAGACATGATGGCTGGAATAAGAAAGGAAGCCATGCATCAAGGATGGCAGTGCTTGGGTCCCTGATGACTTTGTGAAGTCATTACACCAGCCCTAAACTGCCATGTCTGGACTTCTTTTTTTATTTTAATTGAGATATAATTGATATAACACTGTGTAAGTTTAAGGTGTACAACATGTTGATTTGATACATTTATATATTATAGTGTGATTACCACCATAGCTTTAGCTAACACCCCTATCCCATCACATAATTGTCATTTCATTATTGTGGTGAGAACATTTAAGATCTAGTCTCTTAGCAATTCTGAAGTATATAATACAGTAATGTTGACGATAATCACTATGCTGTACATTAAATCTTCAGAACTTATTCATCTTCTAGTTGCAAGTTTGTATCCTTTGAACTTATTTTATGATAGATAATTAATATACTTGAGTCTCTGCTGCCAACGTGGGGGATCAGAATTGGCCACCCCAAAATGTGTCTCTTTGGCATGAGGATTATATTGGGCTGGGTTACTTTTAAAAAACTGCAGACAGGAGAGAATCTCTGAAAAGTAGAAGTTACCCTTTGTAAGAGACATTTACATTTGTAAGGGAAATCCCCATTTGTAAAGTTATCTCCCTGTCTGTACCAAGAAGGGGAGATGACCTTATCTCTAGAAACTCTTATCAATGCTGAAGGCAAGGACTTAAATATGCATAATAACTTTACTCTTGTTTACTGTGTGCTTTTCTGGTAATCTCCCATAACTGACTCCCCCCTACCCCCAAAATCCTCCTTTGTCTTTAGCTGAAGATGGTATTTAAGATGACAACCTTGGCCATTTTGGTGAGTTGCTCAGTATTCCTAGGTTTCTTCCACGTATACGTTATTAAACTTGTTTAATTTTTCTCCTATTATTCTGTCTCACGTCAATTTAATTCGTAGCCCAGCCGGAAAGACCTAGAGTGGGTAGAAGAATTGTCTTCCTCCCTACACCAACTGCTGAGCCTAATCCTAACTGACATAAGGTCATAGATCATATGGAGTTAACTCAAATTTTCCAATCTCACAAAGGAGATTCAGGTACTGTCAATAATATTGACTCCATATTAAAGAACAGGCTATGAAGGGAGAGACTACAAGACGAAGTGATTTAGTCAAGATTTTATATTTGAGCTCCAAATTAATTCAATGATGGCCTCAGGATAGATAGATCTGACTCTTAAGCCAATTCCCAAACACATTTAATGTCCTTTCCATATTTTATTCTTCTGCCTAAACAAATAATTGTGATGCTTATAGGAGACAGTAGGTTTTGCCAAATTTTCTAGCTGAGAATAGATGCAAAAGATTCCTTTTGCTAATGTTCCTAAGATGAACTCAAAACCCAAGGTTTAAATATTTACATTTTTGTTTCTTCTGGTTTGTGATTATATGAGAATGAGTTGCATGAACAAAAAATGGAAGTCAATTTGTTTTTCTTTTTGAATTCTTATCACTACTTTTGGCTCTTAATAGCTGTGATTCTTGTCTTTTCATATTTTGCATTCCACAAACCATTTTATCCACAATGATTTTTAAAAAACTATCTTTTCTGAGAAACACATTTTTATGTTCACAGGCATTCTATCTTATGTTTATAGAACTATCAAGGAGAAAAATTGCATTAGTGTTGGGGTAGGTGAATTTTGTCTTGAAGTATAAGCAATTGTCTCACAGACCATTGTTCTACTTAGATTTTACTTAAATCTCAAAAAATGGCATGTATATCTTTAGTTGAGGACTGCTTTTCTATAGCATCAAAGAAAGTGCATTGAGAAATAACCAAGTAGATACTAGGAACTATCTGAAACGCAACTTGAATCATCACAGAGTCAGACTGTTCGTGCTGGCAAACTATACTGATTTTAAGAGTAAATATAAGTTAAGATGCTTTTGGGTGGAAGTAAAAAAATAAATAAAAATTAAAAGCAGCTTTAAAAATAACTTATTTTTATCACACAATGAAAGTCTAGAAAGCTCTAAGCTGGCTTTTCTGCAATTTCTTGATCTTTACTCTCATTGTCACAAGATGGTCTCCTGGGCTCCAAGCGAGCATCACATCTTCACACAATCACATTAGAAACAGAAAGGCTGGGCCGGCCCCATGGCTTAGCGGTTAAGTGTGTGCGCTCCGCTGCCGGCGGCCCGGGGTTCAGATCCCGGGAGCGCACGGATGCACCGCTTGTCCGGCCATGCTGAGGCCGCGTCCCACATACAGCAACTAGAAGGATGTGCAACTATGACATACAACTATCTACTGGGGCTTTGGGGGGGAAATAAATAAATAAATAAAATCTTTAAAAAAAAAAAACAGAAAGGCTGGGGTGGGGAGTGGGGAGAAGCTTTTCTTTCTTTTCTTCTTTCACAGAAATTCCTAGCAGACTCCCCCTTCCACCACTGGCCAGAACTGGGGTCAAAAGGGAGGCTGAGAATGTGAGTACTTGGCATTTTCTGCCTCTACGGTTGAGACAGTCCTGCCAGCAAGGAAGACAGGGGAGAGGAGATATGACCTTGGAAAGGCAGCCAACAGTGTCTGCCTCAGGGGCCTTGGAGCTACTTGTAGCTATGGTCACTGCGTGTGCCTTGCAGGTTCCTTATGGCCAATGAGCTAAAATATGCAATGTGCGATGTCACATGAAGATGAGGAAGAGGAGAGAGTAGAAAACACATGGCTGGTATAGAAAGGCAGTCTGATGAATCAATAACCTGCGAGAAAAGTTGTGCTATCCCTACTCCACAAAGCTATTCAAGTCAGTATGACAAAATCACAAGGTTCATCAGCTGAATACTAAGTACTGAGAGTTCCCTCAGAAACCCTCATTGATCTTTTCCCCACTCTCTGAAGCCTCACACATATTGAAAGTGATCTTTCTGTTGAGGTTTCCCCTTTTAATGGGGAAGTTTACGTCACATGAGTTCTCTTGCACTGCCCTAAGATCAGGTCAGTAGGTAGTTAGGAATTCATAGTTAGAAATTCAGAAGCCAATGGACTGGACCGGCCCCGTGGCTTAGCGGTTAAGTGCACGCCCTCTGCTGCTGGCGGCCCAGGTTTGGATCCCAGGCGAGCACCGACACACTGCTTCCCCGGCCATGCTGAGGCCGCGTCCCACATACAGCAACTAGAAGGATGTGCAACTATGACATACAACTATCTACTGGGGCTTTGGGGGAAAAATAAATAAATAAATAAAATCTTTAAAAAAAAAAAGAAGCCAATGGACAGAGCATTGTTTACTCTGCTTATTAAAGACAATATGATCTCTCATTTGCATTTATTAATGACACCCTTCCTTACAGAATCCAAAGAATGATGCCATGCCAGATTTTTGTTTCATTCAGTACAATTCCATCTTCCCAGCAGCCTTGAAAGAGCTATTCTCGGTATTTTCATTAGAACAAAACAGTTTATGCACAGCAAAGAAGAGGGGGGTTGACGGGTCACCGTATATTGTAAAGTGTAGACAAACATTTTTTGTCTTGTGGTTTTTAATAAAAACATGATAATAAACATCCTAATCAAATTTAAAAGGTGGGCATTTGAATATTTTTAATTAGAAGGATTAGTGCATAGTGCCATATTTAGCCAAATCTAGAGTTCCCATTTCAGGTTTAAATCATAAGTGTGGGCATTATGGCTTTTACAATACACCATTGATAGAACACCAACTTTAAAGCCAATTAAAGGTTGGCAATCTTCCTACCATTGGCAAAGTAACACTTGTTAACAGTTCCCCTTGTGACATGTTTCAGCATAATCACTGATTTCTGGAAACCTTATTTAGCACTTACGGATATTTTGAAATCTCTAATGAATTTCTTTTTATAGACATTTTTACATTTTACTCTAATTTTTTAAAGGTGTTCAGGTAGTTTAATTTTATACACTCAGATGGTACATGTACCCAGATATTTATATGTGAAGGACAAAATGTTAGAGTATGTAGAACTATACTCTATAAATAATAGTTTGCTCATAATACTCAGAGTTTAATGGTTCCATATCTGAAATCCAAATGTACCCAAATTCATTCAGAAAAATTCATATTAGCATCTGAATATGCAGATACTCTTCTATTTAATAAATTACAAGTTCTTGTCATTTAAGAATTGGTTAAAAATAGTTAGAATAAGTAAATTCTTTCACAGTTATTTACTTCAAATAAAAGTGTTTTGGGGGCTAGTAAATAATTTTTTCATTTCATATGGAAATAATTTGATAAGCTTGGCAAAGATGTGACAAACAAATGAGCTAAGAACAATCAAGTTATTTTAGTCTTGAGTTACTAACACTGAACAGAGAACTAATTTTCACCAACTAAAGAGCAGCTTGATTATACGCTATGCAAATGCTAATGAAAAAATGAACAAGAGCTAGTTCTCACTTAGGTTTTGTATTCTGGCATGCTTCAAGTAGATAATATTAATTCAAGATGACACAATGCATCCAGATACTCAATATTGGAAATAGACAATATTAGTACAAGATGATAAAATGTATCAGGATATTGACAGTAGATTGATTCAGGTAGAAGTAAGCAATCTTCAAAAAACCAGTAACCTTCAGGGCTAGCCCGGTGACATGGTGGTTAAGTTCATGTGCTCTGCTTTGGCGGCCCAGGGTTCGTGGGTTTAGATCCCAGATGTGGACCTACACACTGCTCATCAAGCCATGCTCTGGCAGGGTCCCACATACAAAATAGAGGAAGATTGGCACAGATGTTGACTCAGCGACAATCTTCCTCAAGCAAAAAGAGGAAGATTGGCAACATATGTTAGCTCAGGGCCGATCTTCCTCACCAAAAAAAAAAAAAAATCAGTAACCTTCAGCAGCTGCTTATGTCATTTTTGCTTTGTGTCAGCTAGTCACACATAAATTAACAATACTGTACAGGATCAGAGAATCATAAAAGCCACATAATTTAACATATCTTTATCTTTAGCCCTCTATTCCTTGCCCCACATGGTATTTTTCAGGACTAAATATCAATATAAATGTTTAATTGCCCCCTTTTGCTGGTAAAAAAATGAACTCTACTATTGTTATCATTGCAAGTTTAATTAAGCACATATTGTTTAGTCTGATTTAACAAATGGAAAAATTCTTCCAAAGAAATGTACTAGTTGTTTAGGAATATGTTTTTAAACATTTAGAGGAAGATACAATTTAAAAGTTTGTAAATGATATTGATAATGCTAAAAAATCAGAAACAATCCCCATAAATAAAAATTAAGATTTTGATTAAATAAATTATATTTTAGGTTGGCATGGCAGAGACAATTCATTGCCTATCTGTATCAATTAACCGTTATTTCTTAGGAACATCATTCAAAGTGGTAATGTATTCAGCAAAAGGACTACATTTTCCAGGAGCCGGCCTGGTGGCATAGCGGTTAAGTGCACATGCTGGGCTTCCAGCGGCCCAGGGTTCTGATACTGGGTGTGCACCACCTGTCAAGCCATGCTGTGGTGGCGTCCCACATAAAAGTGGAGGAAGATGGGCATAGATTTTAGCCCAGGGCCAGTCTTCCTCAGCAAAAAGAGGAGGAGTGGCTACACTTTCCAGCCACACTTAAGAGTTAAGTCTCATGATTAAATTCTGGCTCTCATGATTAAGTTCTGGCTAATGCGGTGGAAGGGGAGCTGGGCTTGTGAGAAAACTCTTTCTATGGTGCTGATTCAGCCGGGAGAGCTGGCCCATTTGTACTTCTCCCATTCTCATTTTTGCTGATGTTAAACTCAAGCAGCCAACTTGGATTATGAAGTGATCTCGAAGATGGAAGCCCACACAGAGGATAAGGGAGAAAAAGATAAAAGGAATCCATGTCCTTGAAGACTTGGTGGAGTGTGCCAGCTTCACGGAATGCAAACTGTGCAGTCTCACAAGGACCCCCGCTCAGAAGGACCCCATGCTTGGCTTAGTGCTCTATTGTTGCTATCTTGAAATTCTTGATAATTTTGTCTTTGAAGTTGTGTTTTGTAAGCAAGGTCTGATAGAACAACAGAGCTTGTGTGTGTGAAGAGGGGTACACGCAATATGCTTGTCTGCTGTTCCTTGTTGCCACATTTGCATATAGGCCCATGAGCTCAGAATTCCTGCGGTCCCAAAATGAGCCAGAGTCCAGCAGGACTCAAAGTGAGTACAATGCAAGTGTGTTACATCTACAATCTATTAAGCTGGGTCTCTAACAGCCCTCAGAGGCCACACTTTGCATTTAAACCAGAAGTCGCTATGTAGAAAGAAGGCAATGGAATTCCTAGAAACACGACAATCAAGGAACTCTTTTGTATCATTTCTTATTCATGTTACTTCCCTTTAGTTGTCAGTTAACTTACCCTGAAAATGATGACATAGCAGGAAAAGGAAAGATAGACAATCCACAGCTCCTTTCCCTTTCAGTCTTTCTTACTCATCAGTAAGCTGAAGGTAGAGAGTGCTGGTAGAAGGTGTGTGTATCAAGAAGTGAAATAGGAGCCAGCCTGGTGGTGCAGCAGTTAAGTTCATGTGTTCCGCTTCAGTGGCCCAGGGGTTCACATGTTTGGATCCTGGGCGGGGACCTACTCACCACTGGTCAAGCCATGCTGTGGTGGCTTCCCACATAGAAGAACTAAAAGGACCTACAACTAGGATATACAACTATGTACTGGGGGCTTTGGGGAGAAAAAATAAGAAAAGAGGAAGCTTGGCAACAGATGTTAGCTTAGGGCCAATCTTCCTCAAAAAAAAAAAGTGAAATAAAAACAGTTGATTTCATTTTGTGCAGCGTTGCTACTGTTCTGGTAAGAACAAGGTACAAATGCATGCACATGCTGTGAAATGCAAATCACACGATTTTAGTGATTCCATATACAATTTAAATGTTCTTATATTTGCATTTAAAATGGGAATTAATCAATATAAAGATGAAGGATAAAATTCATACTAATAATTAAAAATTTTATTTTTTGTTACTTAGATTGACATTAAATAGAAAATAAAAAACACCATGATAAGTCAAGAGAGATCTCAGAAGAAAACAAGAATCTTTGTATTTTAGTACTTTTAATGGAACTTTCTCCTACTTTTTAAACAAAAGGACCCATATTTTCTTTTAGCACTGGGCCCCACAGTTATGTAGCCAGCCTTGACTTCTTGGGGCCAACACACCATCTGTAATCTGCCTACATTTGTGTTTAAATAATTGTTATTTTGTTATAGTCAAATCTAATCCTAGGTGACACTCATAGTATACAGTGTAGCCACAAATCACTGCTAAAGAAAGATATTTGATTATTGGGGAAACTTACTTTGGTTTTTAAAAAGTGAGTTATGCACAGTGTGTGACATTTTTGTTTTGTTTTGTTTTTTTAAATACACAAACACATAAACACACATAGAAAAAAAAAGACCAGAAATAATTACACCAAAATATTCATAGTCTTTATCTCTAGGGATTGGGATTATTGATGATATTTATTCTCTTTTTGCGTGTGTGATTTTCTATATTTTTCAATCTTTTGAAAATGAATTTTGGTTGATTTTATAATTAGATAAAATTTGGAAAATTTACAAATGAATCCTGAGCCAGTATGAAATTTACCATTAAATCTAGAAATTGTGTGGGCCGGCCCCGTGGCTTAGTGGTTAAGTGCGCGCGCTCTGCTACTGGTGGCCCAGGTTCAGATCCCGGGAGCACACCAACGCACGGCTTCTCCGGTCATACTGAGGCCGCGTCCCACATACAGCAACTAGAAGGATGTGCAACTATGACATACAACTATCTACTGGGACTTTGGGGAAAAAAGAAAAAGGAGGAGGATTGGCAATAGATGTTAGCTCAGAGCCGGACTTCCTCAGCAAAAAGAGGAAGATTAGCATGGATGTTAGCTCAGGGCTGATCTTCCTCACACACACAAAATAATAAATAAATAAAAATAAAAGTTTAAAAAAAAAATCTAGAAATTGTGTAAAACTCAGCCTCATATAATTTTCTACAGTTTCCTTAATTTGGGGTTTTTCAAACTATAAAAATCATACACACTGGTTGTAACAACTGAAACAATACAAAGTTATATAAAGAGAAACTGATTTCATCTCTCTATTCTATCCCTGCCGTCTGTCTAAGGTAAACATGTTAAAAGATTGACATGTATTTTTTCACAAATTGTATAGTATAATCAAACCTATATAATTTGTTCATCACACAGACATACATACACACATAGATTAAAAAAAGAGAGAGAAAGAGAAATTGACTGATTTGGAAGTTTACTTGTTTTCCGTGAAATAGCATTCTTTTATACACATTACTCCACATTACTCCACAACTTACTATTTTCACTTAATATATCATGAACTTCTCTAAAAGTCAAAAGATACAAATTTAACTTCATCATTTTTCTCATTTCTCTATGCATACATAGAGATACATCATTTTATATCCCATTTTACCCATCTTATTTTGGAGCTTGGAGGTATCTTTTAAATATAATTTATTAAACATTCTGTCTATTATGCTGTGGAGGGCAGGAGGTGGTTGGTGTGGGTGGGATGTTGCTTCTGAGTGAACTCACTCTGCCAGTCTTGATCAGAAGCTCATCAAAGGAAATGCTTTAAATTTGTGTTTCCAAACAAGATAAATTCCCCACCTATATGTTTTCTCTTTGCCTCTACTTTCTTATTCCATGTCTCACCTTGTATCATACTAAAATGTCTAGTCAGTCCTCTTGGTTGCAATTTGCTTTTTGATGCACCATCCTCTTACTCTTTAGAGAGAAACTAGATTTGGTGCCTTGAAGAAGTAAGCCAGCATACAATTTAATATTTATTAATTTTACCTTAGAAGGCTAGGGAAACCAGAAGCTTTCAATATAGCAGTACCTGCTGAGGAATTGAGGAACTTGAGGGAAACTTTTTAGGATGCAAAAGAATTACAAAATGGACCATGTTGGTATTTAAAAATTAACGTTATTTCTACATGATACTGAAAACAGATTTGTAGGCATTGTCTCAGAACTGACCAATGTGGGGCTTTGTGTAGACAAAGTCTCAGTGAATTCTCAGTGACCTCAGTGTCCTTATTAGTAAGAGATAGTTAAAAGAAGATTCTATTTTCAAGTGCATGTGCATGCACTTAAGCGCACTTAAGTCTTCATTTAACCTGAGCTGGTGAGGAGTTACTCTACAAACCAGTGGTTCTCTTATCATTTTAAAATATATTGCATGAATAAATAAGTTCTTTCTTCTCTGTAACAAGATCACCACTGCATCATCTACTCATAATGAATTCACACCTTCTTAATTTTGCTTATTTATGGCTTTATCATCATTAACAATTATTCATTGTGCACTGACTGTGTTCTGCTGTCTCTGCTGCTGAGACTAGAAAATGTTCCTTTCACCACAGGGAATATGTAATTACCCTTTGGGGATTATTTTCTTGAAAAAAAAATTGATGGAGGTTTTACTCCCCAAATGAGTGGATGGAAAGATGTTTACAGGATGTAAATGCAAAATATAGATGGAACAGCCGTAACATTGAAAATATTGTGAAAACGAGAAAATAAGAGAAACCCCTCAAATTCGATAGCTAGAATATCTTCCTGAAAGCTCGATTTTTGTTCCCAAAGATATAGTTTGATCAATTTGTTACTTTAAGGGCTTGGCCCACCATGCAGATAGAAAATAAAAACTAAACAAAGAAAAACGAAATAAAATGAACCCTCTGTTCCAAATTCATATCAAGAAGTTACTATTTCTCCCAAACCAAAGTTATGCCAGGCTAAATGTGGAGGTTAATGAGTGCCTTGTCCTCAAGGACTGGCCTCAGCAGAGGCAAGCTTGTGCAATAGGAAGTGTGTCCCTGGCACATTCACTCTGCAAACAGCTCCCTTTGCCCTTTGTAGCCATCTCTCCACCTCTCTCTCTTGCTCTCAGGAGTCTTTCTGTCCCTGGCTAAATTTTGCTCTCATTTGGCAGCTAATTAATGGGTAAGAGGGTATGTTTGTGGAGAAAACTGTGTTGCTAAGTATTTACAATGTCTTTATACCTTTCCACATTTTTCAGTTATTAGAAACAGGGAGGAAAATTCTGGTAGTAGAAAAAAATAGTTTGGCTCTGGGTCAGTAAACCCGTCTGGCAATTTAATAGAACCAAACCTCAGTAATTAATTTTGCATTGTATTGTGTTAAATGACCCAAAGGATATCTAAGCAGCAGAGGTGGAAGAGAGAAGGTAAAAGTTAGTAGTGCTTTTGCAATTGTATTTTTCATAGTGTTGAAACAGTCACGGGATCTACCAGAGCCTGGAAAAACTGTTATTTTCTTCTTCTTTGATATTTGGGGGTGGGGGGTGGGGTGGAGGGTGTGTGTGATGGACAATGCCAGGAGAACTGTAATCAGAAAGTTTTGGTCTTGTGGGGATTCAAATATAGGCTTCATAGGCTTAAATATCGGGAAAATAGAGTTTAAGCACCAGCCACTTCCCATCTACAGCATAAACAAACAGGCTGAAAGATGGTGGGATGGAAAGCTTTAGTATGTCCTCTGGCCAAATTCCATATTTAACAGGAAGAAACCCACATTTGATTAAAGAGTAAAAAAGTTAAGTCAACATGAGAAAAATGTTAGCTTCGTTAAGTACGAATTTTTACTAAGATGTCATGTTCTTTTACATCATTCTTTTAAATGAGACATTTTTCAGAGTTAATTATAGCTGTAAATTATATAGTCATATTTTCCTCACAAAGAGTTTAAATTGCTTGAGATGGTTTCCTGGTTCTTTAGACCAGAGATCTTCAAAATTCTTTGCATATGTAATCCTGAAAGCATTTGAAAAACGTAGAGTCCCCTTGAACATTTTACATTGATATCTAAAAATTTTTTTATCTTAAGTTTAAATCATTGCAAAGAATGTACTTCCTGGTGTATTGTAATTTGAATACATACTTTAACTTTGTTTTTATCAAATCCCTGGAGCTGTAGGTTTAGCTCATTCAGTTTATGGAATAAGTCTGCCATATAAATATATCACTTTTGAAGCCAGTCTTCATTGTCAAACCAAACAGTTAAATCAGACTTAACTATCCATCAATTTAAAATTTGAACGACTGGGATAATATCCTTTTGAATCCTAATTCCACTTGACGGAGACAGAGGAGAGATAGAGAAGGCATGGGCACTTACCAAAAGTTTGTTGCCTAGATAAAATAAGACTTTAGTACTTTTTACTGAGGCTTTCTTTGTTTTATTTTTGGGTGGGGATGCCTCCTCAGAGGCAGTCCATGTTTAATTATCCCCTTATGAGGTGCCTCTAAGACTTTTATAGCCCAGAGCAATGCACTAAGGTAAGATTCAGGTTGGGAGAGAGATAAGTCTGTCTTCTGTGGGAGGTGGGAGAAGGGTGAAGGTGCAAAGGGAGGTATTGACAGGCCTTGGGAGGAGGGCTCTAGGGAAAGGGACGTGTGGAAGTTGAGATCTGGAAATTGATTGCATTAAAACTATCCAATCACCATGTGTTTTTGGAGAGTCCTCATGTACCCTAGGAGTATGAGTACCCAGTTTGAAGTCTGCTGCTCTAAACCTTTTTTAGAAGAGAAGTGCATGTGTTACAAAGATACAAGATACAACATAGCCTTACCGGTGGTGAGACACTCAAATAGCAACAGGCATTCCAGAAACTTAGTAGGACAAAGGGAATTACTTTGTTAATACTTCCCATTATTGGAACATCTCATATTCCAAGGCGTAATTCTCCTATTTTGATACAGAATTTTTAGAGATGAAAAAGCCTATAAATCACAAAATTATAAAGCTAGAATGGTGGGGTGAGTAAAGAGTAGTGAGATTATTTTACATTTTTTGCCTCTGTCTAAGGAGCATAAGGCATCTTCTGATTTAATGTTTCCACTGAAGGTTCTAAATTATCATATCGCAGTAAGTGAAAACTTAAAGTAATAGCAAATGTCAGAGGGTTTGAAAGCATGCAAAAATGGTGCCCCACTTTGAGAATACCAATTGAACAAAAATCTAAACTTCATAATAGATAAACTAATATTTAAAGGAGTGCTTCAAAGGACATCCTTCAGTATTATTTTATGTTAAATATGTTTTCATTTTACAATTCTTTCCCACGAAGCATACCTTTCTCTATTGTTCTCCAGGAATTGTAAAAACATCCAAAAAGAGAGACCTGGCCATGAAGAAGAGTCAAATCTCTACCAGTAGTGGATGTTTGTTGCTTTTGTTCTCTCAGCATTTCTGTCTTTCATCTTCAGGTACTATTTCCCATTTCCTTTGGAATATTCTACTTCCCTCACTCCATGCAGTTCTGGGCTGCCACTCACACTTCCCCCATCATAGAAGTTGGCATATGTTAGAGATCTAGTCAGTCATACTGTTCCATCCTCCTGACCACACACTGGCCCAGTGGTAGGCACATGACCTAAGCTGGGCCAATTAGAGTCCTTCCCTGGAATATTTATATGAAATTGGGAACACTTCAATGAAGTTGTGCAAACACAAAAATGCTGAGTTTTATTGAATTTCTTGTGGAACATGATAAAGAATGGAGTTTTTCCATTGGGGTCTAATGTGGAACAGAACCTAGCAGGCCATGTGGATACAATGGACAGCAAAAGAAAGAAAGACACAAATAAGGACACATAAATTACAAAAAGGGCTTGAGCTTCCCCAGGCCCTGGACTGGTATTCAAAGATTTACCTGCGTCACTAAATCCGAGACAGGGAGGCCCCCAGTGACATAGGGATGACAGAGTCTAAAAACCAGAGGTCAACAAGTAGAAGTTGCTGGGACAGATGCAACAGGAAGGTCCTGTTATACAACTTTTAGGCAAGCAGAATGCCCATGGGCTTGTTTGCATTGATGGAATTTCCTGTGCTGAAAGGAACTGTGTGTGAAAGGGTAGAGGGATGCTAGGTTTGTAGAGGAGATGTAAGCTGGTTCACTATAAAGCTTTGCATGACTTGGGGCAAGCCGGGGTTGGGGTGTGTGTGTGCATAGGGGTACTGAGGCAGCTGCAATGCCTGTGTTTCAATAGCACCACCATGTGGCTGTGACACCAGCAACAGCCTAGCCCTAGCCCAATATGCCACCTTGATCGACCAGCTGAATTTCTAGTTTTCTCTTCTGGAGGTGACTATGTAAGGCTAATTCCCCAGTCCCCAAGACGTATGGATTTATTATGGTGGGAGATGGGGAATGGTCAGAGAGCAGGGATTGCAGAAAAGAATGATGTTTTCATGATATCAGACAAGCATTATTTGGATTAAAAGAATAGATGGGTCCTCATTTTGATCCCCAGGTCAGAGAAGTGGGGTTTACAGGTAGTGGTATACTGGAGTTGGCTTGCGCCAGCTTGTGAGAGCTGATTGTTAACTTTTCAGGAATTTTGCAAGCTGGTTGTTAAGCAAAGCTGTTATGAAAAATTGACTACATATGTCAGACTTAATGACAATAGATTTATTAGGAAAAGAGTTAGCAGATTGGGATGCAACTCCATTCGTCAAATAATAGTTCAATTGCAACCATATGTTGGCTACAGATACAAAAGTTTGGCAAAAGTCAACAAATGCATTCTGTAAGAATATACATATATATATATATACATACACACACACTTTTTTACCCTGAAGAGTTGGCTGTTAAATATTTACTAGCACACCACTGCTTATAGGTTATATGTTTATAATGAATTGCTAGTAATAACAAAATATGAATAATACATACTTTCACTCCACTCACAACCGCTTAGTTCCAGACTAATATAACTCCATCCTGAGTCATACTCCATCAATGCTACAAAAAGTTCAGGATGTCACAATGCTTAATAGGAATACCCATTCAGTTGTTTCCTTAAATGCTTTGGTGATAAACAGACAAGTAAATTCCTATGACATCTATGGTGATACTTTAAAACCATCTTGAAGGACTAAGTGCCTAATATTTCTGGAAGGTGACATTTTATTCCCATCCATATAGTTCAACTTTATATAATTATATAAGCAATTAGATCTCACTAATTATATAAGCATTAGATCTACTTTTTCTATGAAAAAGTAGACAGATGAATTCTTGTGCATGATAACAACCAACACTATTATTTTGAGATTCTAAAAAATAAGAAGGACTAGGGAGAGGCTTCCCACTTGAATGGCAAACTGCACACGTTTGATCTGGATGTAATTAAAATGATAGTAAAGGAACAAAATCAAAAAAGGAAATAAAATCACAAGAATGAAGAGAATAGGATGAAAGTCACCAACAGATGAAAGAGCTTTTTAAATTTATGGAAGTCAGAAAAGAGATGCAACCACGTGATGGATTAAACACAGGGAAGGAAGCTACAATCCAGATACAATCACGAGGGACTGCAGGGGCAGCAGGAGTGAATTTGTGCAGTAGAACCTCAGAGATGTTCTGGCGTTGGAAACTTGGAGTTGACTGTCAAATAAGCAATAGAAGAAGATAAGGATATTCAAGGACTCAGAAACTCCCAGTAACGTGAGGTTACCTCACGTACTTGAAAAAAAACAAGTGGGAGGGAAATCAGAAAGAAAATGTCCCGGAATACGGAAAACATAGAACTAACCCAGGGTTGAAAACAGAACAGAAACTGTTTAGAACAGAAATCCCAAATGACTGCTTGTGCTGTAGGCCTAGAAATGTCTTTCCAGATTAAAACAAGAAGTCGGTGGGCACCAAAAGTAATGTCTGTAATAAGAAAGGAATAAATTCCATGCTGTAGATAGAACAAATAAGGTGTTGGAAGATATTTGAATATGGTGAAGAAAGCATGTTCCTTTATTTAGGGGGAAAAAAAAGAAAGGGAAAACGAAAAAAACTGAAATAAAGTTGTGGTCCAAATACTAATCAATCTAAAATACAGTATAATTTTGAGCAGGTGGTAGAGTATAAAGTAAAACAATCTATTTGACTCTGATGTCAAAAAATGTATGCATTTTATATTTTAACAGTCACTGCCAAAATCCCTTCTATTGATTCTGGTTTTATTGATTTTGGCAATAACTGTTAAAACATAAAATGTACACACTTTTTGATCCAGATATTCCACTTCTAGGAATTTCTCCTCAGATTTACACTCACATCTTTGTTTAAATACATAAATTTAAGGTTGTTAATTTCATCATTATTTATAATGGCAAAAAATAGAATTGCTTAAATAAATTTTGGTACATCCATACAATAGAATAGCATGCAGCCTTTAAAAAGAATGAGATAAATCTATACGTATGATTTGAAATGACCTCCAAGATTTATAAAGAACAAAAAGCAAAAAAAAAAAAAAAAAAAAAAAGCAAGATGTTAGAACATTGTGTGTATTGTGCTTCTATTTGAGTATAGAAACAAGGACACACATGTGTGAAACTTACTTTGTAGTTGACTCTGGAGAGGTGGATGATGTCTGAAATGAGATGGACGTTTATTTGATTGTCCTTTTATACTGTTTGAATGTTACCATATGCTTGTAAAAAACTTTTTAAAGCTTTAAAATATTTTTAAAATGAAATAAAATTAAAACTATCTCACCTTTTCAGGGGGATACTTTTGCCTGAAAGTAACAGAGAAAAAGACTCCATTTAGTTTTTATTGGCTCAGGTAACTGGGAATTCATTGGTCCACATAATAGAAGTCCAGAGCAGGGCAGGCTGCATGTTCAGTCTAGTCCAGCCTGCCTAGACTGTTATTTCTCTGGATTCATCCTTACACTGGCTTTTCTCATGGCAAAATGCTGCCTTCACATCTGTTGTCCTCAATGTCCAGAGAAAGAGAGAGTATTTCTTCCTGCGATTCTCTTGTAACAACACAGAAAACTCTTTCTCAGAAGATTCTGCACGTCTCTTCTCATTTCTTAACAGCCCAAACCGGTTTACATGTTGTTGCTGAACCAGTCCCTGGGGCCAGAGGAATGTCATGTGAAGATCAGCTTAGGTCTGGATTCCAGCACCAGTCGCTAAGCAAGAGAGATGGCATTACCCTTAACTCAAAACAGCCTTTCTCTGGAGCTGGGTGTGACAGTTTCCCCTGACGTACATGAGAAGAGTCATACTGGTACCTGAATTAGGATACTGTTATGAAGAGGAGAGAGGGAAATGGAAATGGCTGCCTCGCAGGCAATCAACAAGCACCATCACTCTCAACCTAATCTTTCTCAATACTGTTATGAAAACCTTTTCACTGTTGCCTTCACAAAATTATCCTAGTTCATAAAATTACTGTCAAAGAAAACTAATTTCTCATCTGCAGCAATAAACAGAGTAAAGCCTGACAATAATGATCATGATATGTCCTTTGAAAAGATATAATTTATAGGAAGCTCTCCCATTTGATATAGACTAGGTCTTTTGTTAGATTATCTTATTACTTAGAATGCAACCATTGGGGAACTAGGACTATATCCTTCAAGAATGTCAGGTTGGAGAGAATACAGAATAATGATTGTTGTGATGAATGTATAATCATTATAAACTCCAAAGTGAAATTCATTAGGTTCAACTCTCTCACTAATGATTGGCTACAAAGAAACAATGTAAAGGTTACAGAAAGAAGCCCACAAAAAGCCTGACAAATAAGCAACAGAATATTTCCTTGCTAACAATAGGATCAAGTTAAAATTACTATGGACATTCTGTCTCTCTCAGATCCAGCCCAATTTAGAGTAAATATTGGTACTCTCAAGGGAAGGAACAGCAATTCTGAACATTCTACTTTATCTATTTTTCATAGTATGCCCAGCAAAAGATGATATTCCTGAAGGACTGCATAATGAAGTAAAGCTGAAAATTTCAGTGCCACCTACAAAACAATCATTGTTTGGCCAAATTTCAGACTTCAGAATCCAATCATTTAGGTCTCAAAAAGACTGAATTTTTTCCTGGACTGCATGGAATTCTTCTAGGTGGATTGCTTGAGTGGTAACTGAAGTGAGTAATGGAGAATTACTTGGAGTAAAACCCATAATTGTAGTGGGTATTTTAAATACTGGTTGAATGGACTTATAGAAAAATTCCATAGTGTGAAGTTTGCTCTATTAAGAGCAATTGCAATATTAAGAAGATGGCCTAAATCTGAAACATTCTAGTACTTGGTCCATGGATTCTTGGCCATGAGTTTAGGGTGATAGGAAACAGACTTGGACCTGCAGTTGAAATGCCTTATAGGTATGGGTTACCAGTATGGGGACTCTCAAGGGTTCTGTAGGAGAGGAACCTGTTTGGTGGTCTGTACCATTCCACCACGTTTTGCAGGTGCCTGGTTGCAGGTGCATCTTCCAGGTGCATGATTGAGTGTCCAGTGCCAAGTGTGAGCAGGCACAGGTGATACATAAACTATCTTCATCAATAGCCCTATTACCCCAAGATAGACCCAGAGAAAAAGGAAGGTTTATGATCAAAGTGCATGACATGTCCTCTAGCAGGCTTAGGGGGCAGGAAAAGGAATAATAAATAACAGCTCCTTGGGAATCACTGACTTATCTTTTGGCCAAGAATATCCTTTGTATTTTTCTGACTAATGAAAAAGTTATGTTGCATCTGGGACTATTAGAGTCCCTAATGAGTCAAATTAGTTCTTTTGAAGGAGCCCCAGCGGCCCTCTCAGTTTGCATCCTGGCACAGCGGAAAGGCCTGGATCCAAGCTTTGTCTGTGGGGACATGTAACTGGCTGTAGTTGCATGAGAGGCCTTCCTTAACTCCCAGTTCACACTACTAACTGTCAGGGTATCCCCAGAGCTCTGGCAAGCACGGACAGATGTAGAAACAGCTGGCTGTATGTTGTGGGAATACTATCCACAGACGTCAGCCTCTGCCACAAATGTACTCTGAAAGGTTGCTTGGGTCTGTGTCAAACACTGTAGAGATGTCAGACTTTGGCTAGCACCAAAGAAGCAGGGACAGTGGAAAAACTGAGGCCTAGAAAATTGGCATGGCACTGGCTTTCCAAGACAAGTATTCGCCTCAATGACCAGTCTCAGGCTTTCTTCCCTGAGGTATCCTTGCCATGTCGTGAGGGCATCTGGAGAGCATTTGCCAGTCTTGAATCTATACCTTTAACAGCTGATTCAGCCATGTACCACGAGGGGAACCCTCAGGCACACAGCAGCATTTGGGATCAACCACCTCTGATCGAAACCCTCAGAGGGCTTTACTTCAATCAGATTCTTGCTTGATTTCCCATTTTTGGTTTTCTTTCTCATTCACTGTCTAGCTGCAGATCTTTGGACTTCACAATTATGTCTGGAAGCTCCAGGCTCAGACTCTTGACTCTCCCTCAGGAACTTTGCCTTAGACCTGTTCTATCTGACCTCCTTTATTTGTACTTCCTCAGGCATTCAAAAAAGAGTTAACACAGCAGACCGACTGCTAGCCTTTGAAAGATCTCCTTGTAAGATTGGCCCTTGGCTGGTGCCTCGGAACTTGGATTTCGGAAGGGTTCTCATTGCCCAAACTGATAAGAATGGTTCACTGTACCTAAACTGTTTGTACCAACAATGTGGTTTATGCTGAACACCTGCTTTCCTTCTGGAGTCTGGAATTTTGTGCTAGGCAGAGGATGCCTATATGATTAGCCCCAGTAAAACGTTTGGGCACTGAGTCTCTAATGAGCTTCCCTGGTAGACAACATTTTGCATGTATCATCACAACTCATTGCTGGGGAATTAAGTGTGTCCTGTGTGACTCCCTTGAGAGAGGATTCTTAGATGTTTGTGCTTGGTTTCCTCCAGACTTTGCCCCACGTGCCTCTTACCTTTGCTGATTTTGCTTTGTATCTTTTTGCTGTAATGAATCATAGCCATGAATATGACTATATGCTGAGTCCTGAGTCCTTCTAGCAAATCTCTAAACCTGGGGGTGGTCTTGGGGACCCTTGACACATGAGGTAATATATAGTACCTGCTGGAGGAAGACTTGAATGTGAATAATTTTTGGTGTGATTTTCTTTCTTAAAGAGTTAGGAATTGGAACCCCTGGAGACACCTGACATTTCAGAATGTGGTTGGGAGACCCAAAGCACTAAAGCTGAGGCTAATAGTATGTGGAAAATTGGCAGGTGATGTAGACTTCTAAAAGTGCACCTGTTAGCAAGGGTTACATAGAGTACACTCAAGAGAGGTCAGTGGAGGAAGGCGAAGGAAGGTTTGGAGGATTCAACATGGCAGAAAGACACACAAACCAGAGGCAGGACCCTCCTAAAACAGAATCCAAAGCCACGTTCCAAAAAAAGGAATAGAAAGACAAGGGCTAGTCTTGTCTCAGTTGCACTGACAGAGTAGGTTAAAACCAGGAAGTTTGTTGATTAAAAAGAAAAAAACTACATCAGCACAAGGAAAAACTCCTTTCTTAAGAAACATTGTTCTTGAAAAAGCTGCAGTCAGGAATTATTTTAGGGACAAAATGTTCACAAATAGAAGAGTGAAAAAGGATAGAGGGAGTTATTGAGAAGTATTTTCATTTTTCTACCCTAGAAAATGCAAGTTGTTTGTGTACTTCTATAGATAGGGTGGATTAGGTTTAGAACTGAATATTTTTTAACTACCAAATATTGAAAAATATACTAAACAAAGCCCTACTAGGTCTCTTTAGTTTTGCTGTCTCACCAGAAACCAGGGTTTAATTTCCCAATGAGAAGGCAGCCTCTGATTTTTTGAGAGACATAACGTGAGCATGGACTTTGGAATCAGATATCTAGTTTTGAGTTCCAGGTCTAGTTACTAGCATGTGATCTTGAAGAAATTAATAACCTCTTTATGCCTTGATCATCTCATTTTAAAATGCAGATAATTATAATTACTTCATAGGGTTGCTGAAAGGACTATCTGAATTAATCCATGTAAAGAACTTATAGTGCCTGGCATAGTATATGCTCAAGAAATGGTAGATATTATTATTATTATTGTTACAAGACTTGATTCCTGTGCTCTTAGAAAGTGAATTCATAAGATGTTCTAAATACTTGAGGGCTATAATGATATGCCCGGATAACTTGTAAATGAGATAAATAAAACATCTAAGAATTTAGCCATGAAACGAACAAAAAATGGATCACCTAAAGGATAGCTTGAAGGCTCAGAAAATTTCAGTGTAACCAGTTTTAAGTTATTATCATATCTTAAGAATGTGTCAATCAAAAAAAGCTGTTGTTCATCTGTGGGAGGATAGAACAGTAGTTCCAGGCCTTTAGGTTTTGTTACTCAGTTAAAAAAAAAAATTGGAAGACCTGATGAAGTGCTGCCAACTTTCCAATTTACCAAAAACACGGGCATGAAAAAGATTCAACAGTCTGCTACCACCATTATGTCATAGAAAAGATGCTTTACTACCAAAAAAATAATAAACAGCATATTCTCAGTCGTTCCCAGAAAGTCTACTAATCTAGGGAGGTGTTTTTTCTTTTCTTCCAAAACAGGTGAAAATCTGATTAAAGACAAGCAAGACTCTCTTGGACCAGCCCTTGGGATAAGAAAAGAAGAGTCACAGAGGCAAACATTGGCAGTGCCCGTTGTTCAGGGAAAAGGAAGACTTACCGTCTGCCTTTGACCTATTCCTGGTCCCAGTTGCAACACCCTTTCTAATGTGAAGATAAACAGGAGATTTAGGCATTTGATTTTGAGTACTTCTTGTCACTACAGTCACAAAAGTGAAAGGACATTCACTAGACATTTGATTCCTCTGTTTCTCCTTGTTTTGATTTCATGCTCATGAAGCAAGCTTCGAAGTTCCATATAGGTCTGCCTATAGGGAGAGAATGAGTTGACTACATGAACTTCAAAAATTTCTGGCAAGTCACTGAAATGGCTTCTGATGATTTAGCTTTCCACGTAGCTTTATCATAGGGGAGAGAATGAGCTAATTATGCCTACAGGGTTATTGCTGTTTTATTTCTCCTAGTAAATTAACAAATTTGCTTTCAGGTGTCAATTTTGGTCTCTTGTGCTTTTTAGACTTGTGTCAGTCTCTCAGGGCCTGATCACTCCTAGACACTGATAAAATGAAATTTCTAGGCTGTGGAAGCAGCTGGTTTTCTCGTAGATAATACCACACATGCATTGTTCCATTTTCGGAATTATGTCTCTCTACTGATGTTTACAAGGAACATCTAAAGAATGGTAATGGCTTTATTAGTCAAGGAACAAGCTAAGCTGCTACAATAAAGAGACCCCAGAATGTAGTGACTTAAATAATCTAGGGTAAGAGGTCCAGGACTGGCCTGATGGTCCTGCTCCACAAGAGCCGAGGCCCAGGTTTCACTTAGAGACCCAGGTTTTTTCCATCTTATCCTTTCACCATCTCCTTGGGTGTTGTCTTCATCCACATGGCTGAAACTGCCTCCCTCCTCGTCCTGGGGAAGGGGAAAGAAAATGTCCAGGATAATGGTGTCCAGCTTTAAGGAAAGACCTGGAAGTGGCACACATCACTTCTGTTCATATCCCGATGGCTCAAATTTAGTCACATTGCCATATCCAGCTACAAAGGAGACTGGAAGTATTCTGCTCAGTGTCATGGCCTATGACCAAAAATATATAAAACTCTTCGATTTCTTTGAATAATTTGTCTGAACTTGTAAATGATCCCTGTGAAACTGGTTCTAACCATTAATTTGTGAAAACTTTATATTCTCAGGACACACTATGGGCATGTGGCTTAGTTTTTAAAAATTAGCTCTAAGTTGTTCCTTTTTATTTTTATTTTTTTGCTGAGGAAGAGTCACCCTAAGCTAACATCTGTTGCCAATCCTCCTCTTTTTTTGCTTGAGGAAGATTATCCCTGAGCTAACATCTGTGCCAATCTTCCTCTATTTTGTAGGTGGGTAACTGCCAAAGCACGGCTTGAAGAGTGGTGTAGGTCCATGCCTGGGATCCAAACCCACAAACCCGGGCCGCCAAAGTGGAGCACACAGAACTTTAACCACTTGGTCACGGGGCTGGGGCTTGGGCCAGCCCCCAAGTTGTTCCTTTTTAAAACTCTTTTACATTGCAAAATATACCTACCAAAAAAGTGTTTGAGATATAAATATATTTTTAATAATAACCTTATCATTATTTAGAAATAATAATAAAATGAACCCCAGTATCTATCACGAAGCTTAAGAAATAGAACTCTGCTAATAGTTTTGCAGGTTCCCATGTGCCTCTCCCCAACCATTCCTGCCTCCCCTTCCTCCCAATCAGAGGTAGCCTCTATACTGAAATCTGTTAATCATTCCCTTGCTTTAATATAGTTTTACATGTGTATGTATTCATAAAAAGAAATACTTTTTGTTCTTCCTCTTTTGAGCTCTATTTAAAAGTATTTATTTTTTTGTGACTTGCTCAACATTGCTTTTGAGGGTCATGCATGTTGATGAGAGCAGCTGTATTGCTTTCATTCTCACTGCTATAATGACATTCTGTTTTATGCATAAACTACAATATACGTACCTGTTCTGTTGGCTATTTGGGTTATTTCCACTTTTTTGCCATTTGGAACAATAGTGTTGTGATGTTTCCTGCAGAGGGCTCCTAAAGAACATATGGATGCTTTTCTCTAAGCTAAATATTCAAGAGTGGAATTATCGAGTTTGTGCAACTTTACTATGTAATGTCAAGTAATTTTCCAGTGTCATTGACCAAATTTGCCCTCCTCCTAGTTGTGTAAGAAAGTTCCTGTTGTTCCATTTCTTCATTGTGATTTTAATGCACTGTGATTTAATGCATTCCATGATTATTAATGAAATGCCTGTTTATATCTTTTACCTATTTTTTCTTTTTTCTAATATGTTGCATGTTGTTATATGTTTATATGTTTCATGTTGATTTGTGGAATTTTTAAAAATATATTCTGGATACTGACCCTTTGATGGTTTTGTGTGTTGCAAATGTCTTCTCCCAGTGACTTGTTTTTTCTCTTTCTTTTTAGTCTTTTGATGAACAGATGTTTTTAATTATAATGCTGTTGAATATATTAATACTTTTCTTTATTGTTTGTGCTTTTGTGACTCGTTTAAAAATTCTTCCTTATCTCAAAGTCATAAAGATATTCTTCCATATTTTCTTCTAATAGCTTTAAAGTTTTGCCTTCCATATATAAGTCTGGTTTTTCTGGGCTTGATTTTTATATATGGTCGGTAGGGAGGGTGAAGAAAAGCAGACAGAAGAAAAAACATCCATAATCCTACTTTTTTTCAATGCATATATGTATACATTTAATACAATACAAAATTACAAAATATTGTAAGAACAATTTTGTACCCTGAGTTTTTTCACTTAACATATTATGAGAATTTTCCTATACAACTAAAAATTCTTAGGAAACAATATTATAAATGTTTTCATAAATGTTCATAGATGTATCAGTTAGAATTCGGTTTGTCTGTGAGTGATCAAAACCCCAAAATAACAGTGACTTAAACAAGATAGAAGTTCATTTCCGTCTCCTGTATAAGTCTGGAGGTGGGTGACAGCTTGGCTCCATGCAATACTTGAGTATCCTTGGGCACTCCTTTTATCTCTTTGCTCTGTCACTCTTCAAGCATGGCCCTCGTGCTCATGGTCTAAGATAGCATGCCAGCTGTCACATCTAAGTCCCAATTAGCAGGATAAAGGAAGAAGGGACAAAGTGTATACCATGTGCCTCCTAAGGATGGTTTCTACTATGCTGATGTCCCAAAGGCCAGAACTAGGTTGTACTGCCACACCTAACTGCAAAAGAAGCTGGGAAATGCAGTTTTTATGCTGGCTAGCCATATTTTCAGCTAGAAATTCTACTACTCTGGAAGAAGGGAAGAACAGATATTGGAGGACAGTGTTTTGCAGTATATATGTAACAGAACGTATTTAATCTAGTCCTTCCTTTTGTACATTTTAATTGTCCCCCCTTTATAAATGGCACTTTTATGAACATATCTCTCTATATCTACGATTATGTCTTTTTGATAGATTTCTAGGGTTATAACCTTTGGGTCAAAGGATATGATTTTTAAAAGCTTTTCAAAAAAATTGGCACAATGGATAAATATATTCTCAGTGTATCCTTTGACGAAAAGTTACACAGAGATCTGCATGAAAAACATGCTTAAGAGCACCCAGAGCACTGCTGCATGTCAAGATTCTTTTCCCTCAGGGATGAATACTTGGTGCAGAATGTCGCTAATTAAACCAGGGCTTCAGCTGAACTCATTGGTCATCTCCATATCATCTAGTAATAGAAAAGAGGAACCATAAGATGACAAGACCTGGCAACTAGTTTCTCCCTCTGATTAGAACTATAAATGTACCGTTACCCATACACAGAGGGAGTCTGACTCGAAAGTAAGAGAAGAGGTGGCAGCAACTTTCCCTTTCTCTAAAATTCTTGCTGCCAAGTAGTCACCTTAGAGGCATGTGTGTTCCTGCCTTGATTCATATTTTAAAAAATTATTATCCCTCACTATGCTTGTATTTGTGGGATTGTTCCAAGTTTGTGTTGTTGCTGGAAAGAAAATCCACAGCTTCATTAACTAAGGCTCTCTATGTGTTTTCTCTCTGACTGTAGGTCTTACATGTAGAAACTGAGTGGGGAAGCATTTTTTGCAAGCTAAACAAATTAAAGAGGAAGAATCCTGGAGGTTGTTCAGTAATAACCTCCAAAGCTATCTTCCATTAGCCCTCCTCCTTCGACTCAGTCTCTCTACTGACTTTTTCCCCTTAGCATTTAAATATACTCAAATCTCTTTCCTCTCTAAAATGAAAACAAACAAACAAAAATCTCCCTTGAATTTACTTCCTGCTCATTTCTCCTTTCCTTCACAGGTCAAGTTGCTTGAAAAAGCAGACAATATTCACTATCTCCATTTCTCCATTTTGCCATTTGTCATTTTCTCCTCGATCTATTGTGGTCTGGCCCCACTATTTCACTGCAACTGCTCTCCTTTACTAAAGTCAACAATAACTCTGAGTTGCAAAAGCCCACAAAGACTTTTCTGTGCTTATCTTACCACTCACTTGATAGTAACTGGCACTGTGAAATATTCCCTCCTTGAATTTTCTCCTGCTTTGACTTCTCTAACATCACTCTGTCCTTGTTTCCCTCCTTCTCTGGACCCTCCGTCTCAGTCTTCATAAGCTCTAATTCTTCCATCCACTCCTTAGTGTGTTCTCTGGAGTTTTATCATCAACCATATGTTCCTTTATCATTCTAGAAATGTTCAGAGTGATCCCACGTACACCCATGACTTTTATTATCATCTATTAGCCTGTGACTTCCAAATATATATATCTCTAACTTAGACTCTCCATATGGCCAACTGCCCCTGGACATGTCCAATTCAAACTCAACATAACCCCAGTTCCCCATCTTGGGAAATGGCGCTTTCATCTATTCACTCACCTAAGCCAAAAACCCAGGAGTTTTTGTATTTCTTCCCTTTCAATGCTCCTTCAACTCCTGGAAGTAAATGGTAACATCACTTCTGCCTCCCAGATATCTCTCATACCTGACTCTTTTTCTCTACACTTACTGTCATTGCCAACATGATGAGTTCCTGAGCATCTCTTATGTCTTAAATAGTTTTACCTTCTATGGCTATGGTTCTCAATACTCATTATGCAGCAGAATCATTTGAAGAAATTAAAAATAAATTCAAATGCTCTATGACTCACTCCAGAAATTACTTGTGGATGAGGACTGGGCTTTGGTATTTTGAAAAAGTTCTAATGTGCATTTGGGATTGCAAACCACTGCTTTATAGTCTTTACAGATGAATCGGGCCAGACATAGAAATAATATCACTAGGAAATAGCAGAGCAGTTGAAGGCTACCAAAATTATGTCATGGGACTCTGGTAATTATATCTTTAAAAAAACCCAAATAAACAAAACAAAACCAAAAATCTCTATTCTTTTTGTTATAATTGATATATGGGATATAGAACAAAGTTGATCCACTGCATCTTCAAACACAAAAGGGCCAATGGGTTATATAAACATAAAGATGTGAATATTGGAGAATGTATGACTTGTTCAAAGGCATTCTGATGCCAATTTTTTTTTTTTTTTGAGGAAGATTGGCCCTGAGCTAACATCTGTCACCAATCTTCCTCTTTTTGCTTGAGGAAGATTCACCCTGAGCTAACATCTGTGCCAATCTTCCTCTACTTTGTATGTGGGTCGCTGCCACAGCATGGCTTGATGAGCAGTGCATAGGTCTGCACCTGGGATCCAAACCCGTGAACCCTTGCATGTCGAAGTGGAGCGTGACGAACTTAACCACTATGCCATGGGGGCTTGCCCCTTGATGCCAATTTTTTAAAGTACTGTAGTATATTTTGGGGACCAGATTTGACCTGGAGCTCCAGTCTAAAAGCCTGTCTAAAGGTGTGTTTATGTATTAATTTTCTCAGTCATGTCTGAGGTTAACAGCCATTGTTGTTGCTCTGTATCCTTTCATCCTCCTTTGTGTAAAAAAACAGTACCTACCTTTTACCCATCCCCTACTCTCAAGCTATTTGGTTTGAGTGAGAATGACTTCAGCTTAGCTGTAGAAGTGGGCCTCAATTCCACGGCTTTGGGCCCAGCAGTTGGTTCAGAGATAAACTAGAATCTGATCAGAACTAGAGTTTCTGTGAGGAAGAAACTTTCTTCTCTTTTCCAGAAGGAATAAGGTCTTTTCTGACCCAGGGATGATGTGGTACAAAAATATAAGCAGCTGCAACTATTGGTAACTGCTAGGGGAGCAACTACAATAGCGCACGGTGCTTGAAGATGAAGTCAACTCTGCAGTAGGCATTGTCGAGCAGAGACAATGACAAAGAGAACAAGCCTCTCTTAAAGCCAGGCCTGCTATGGACTTTTCAGTAACGGGAACCAATAAATTCTTTTTATTTCTTTAAGAAAATTAAATTTTTTAAATCACTTATGACACGACGATTGAATTGATATGCTGTCTTTATTAGAATTAAAATAGCTATCATTTGTAAACATCCCTATAGACTATTGTTAATTCTTCCTATTATATTAAACAACTAGCAAAAATGTAAGCATGATTCTGAATTTTTCCTTTCTCAGAAGTGATGGAAATTCAAGTCCATGATTGAGGAACAAAATTATCAAGATGAAATATAGTGAGGATTTTGTGGATTTATAACACCTTGTCACCACAGACACCATCAAAAGAAGTAAGACTTAGTATAGTTACTATCATGTCATATGAAACAGTATGTAGTACATTGCTGCATAGTATTTATGAGTACTAACATGTTTGTATGCTTTATAAAACAGAGTAAAGGAATACAATTAATTAATCTGATTAAATGTTTATGTTGAATTTACACGTTAAGGACCATATAGTAAATAAAATAACTATGGATATAAATTAGGTTGTATAATCATAATTATTGGCAGAATCAACATACATTTATTGCATGTTAATTAAATTTATTCAATAATCTTGTTTAATCCATATTTATAAGGTTAGATAATTATTGACCACCACAGTCAAAGGTAGACATATGACTGGAAAACACAAAATCCTAGGTATGCTCATTGCTACTGGAGTATCATTGCTTCTAAGCCCTCTCAGATGACAGAGCAAGGAGATATATGTGTGTGTACTAACCTGTGTATATATACATATTGATAAATATTTCTTTATGCAAACCATCTGTACTTATATTAAGCATGAGTTCATACTAATGTCTCCAACTCTAATCCATTTAAATAAATATAACAGTCTGTACTTAGATATGCTCTCAACTTGAGACACAATTCAATTATTTTATCAATGTTTTGCATTTCAAAACATTTTTGAAACTACCTGTGGCAAGACTGGTCACTGCCTATCCAAATACGTTATTCTTCTTTTTTTTTTCCCCCAGCTAAAAGACTATATTTCTAATCTTTCTTTGCAGCTAAGTATGGCTAAATGACTAAGTCCTGGCCTGTGGGAAAAGAAATTGTAGGGGAGGACTAACAGGAAGACTAATAGGGTAGGACTAATAAGACAGTCCACTGGTACATCCCTTTTCTTTAGCTTTCCCCCTTCTTTTCTCTTGCCTGGAACTCAGACAAGATGGCTGGACCACTAGCAGACATCTTGGATCATGAAGTAATCATGAGGCTAGAAGCCAATGCTAGATAGTAAAACAAAAAGAGAAGCCTGGATTTTTGATAACTCAGAGCTGCCATACTGACCCTGGTCTGCCTACATTCAGACTTCTTTTATGTGAGGGAAAAAATAGACTGCTATCATTTGGCTTTTCTCTCTCATTCAGCCAAACCTGATACTAACTAGTACAGTTTTTGACAGTGCCTTTAGATATACTTTCTTAACCAAACTAGATTATTTTCTTGACTGCTTATTTTTTTGCACCTCTTCTCTCCCCCAAAAAAGAGACTTCTTGGGGAAGATCATTTAGAATTGAGTCTTAAAGAATGGAGAGTAGACAAGGGATATTGGAACTTGTGGAGGGGGCCGGCCCTGTGGCTTTGCTGTTGGGTGCGCACACTCTACTACTGGCGGCCGGGGTTCGGATCCCGGGCGCACACCGACGCGCCGCTTGTCCGGCCATGCTGAGGCGGTGTCCCACGTGCAGCAACTGGAAGGATGAGCAACTATGACGTGCAGCTATCTACTGGGGCCTTGGGGAGAAAAAGGGAAAAAAAGGAAGAGGACTGGCATGGATGTTGGTTCACGGCTGGTCTTCCTACAAAAAAAAAAAAAAAAAAAGAACTTGTGGAAAAGAAAGGAAGAGAGAGAGAACTAACCTGGGGAGTTCAGAGGGATCTGGCAAGGGAGAGAGTATCATTCCATCATGGAGGTGAGTTTATAAGAGAAATATCTTGGGGACAGATATAAAAATGATTAGATAGCGTGGGCCTTGTTGGGAAAGTCTTTTTCCTCTGTTTCCCAGATTTTGATGACATGAATGTCAGATCTTTTATTATAGTCACACGTGTCTCTGAAGCCATGTTCTTTTTTTTTTTCCCATCTATTTTCTCTCTATTGTTTAATTTCCATCGTTCTATCTTCCTGTTCACTGATTCTTTCTTCCATTCTGCTGTTGAGCACATTCACTGTGGGTTTTTTAAAATTTCAGTTACTACATTTTTCAGTTCTAAAATGTCCATTTATTTCTTCTTTATATCTTCTATTTCTTTGCTGAGACTTTTTTTTTTCATTTTTTTAAGTGTGTTCTAATTGCTCTTTGAAACATTTTTTCTAATGGCTGCTTTAAAATTGTTGTCAGATAATTTTCACTTCTCTGTCACCTTGGTATTGACATCTTTTTTGTTTCATTCAGTTTGAGATATTCCTGGTTCTTGGTATGATGAATGATTTTCAATTTGAATCATGGATGTTTTGGTTATTATGACACACTGGATCTTATTTAAACCTTCTATTTTAGCTGGCTTTTCCTGATACTGCTCTGGCAAGGGAATGGAGGGGGCATCATCTTCATTAATGTCTGGTAGGGGTGGAAGTTTAGGTTCCCTATTCTGCCTCTGTTGACACAGATGGGATGGGGGTGTGACTCCTCATTACTGGTCAGCTAGGGTGGTAGGCTTTTATTGATACCTCCCTAGCTGGGAGGGGTAGCCTCATTATCTCTCCCCATGTACGCTCCACTGGAACCATGGTGGGGAGGGGTGGCATCCTTACACTGGGCAGCTGTGAAAGTCCTGACTCTTCTCTAGGCCCTTCCTCTGATTCCACCCCAGCAGGGAGATGGAGGGGTGTCTCATTATTGTCAGGTAAAGGTGGAAGCCCAGGCTCCCCACGTGGTCTCCAACGACACCTTAGGGATGGGGGGACGGCGTGTGTGTGTGTGTGTAGAGGGGTACTTGTTACCATCCAGCAGTGGGGATATAAGTCCTGGCTACTTGGCCTTCTCTGACACCACACTGATGCAGCTGAGCTGTAGGTTTAGATTTAGTTCAAAAATCTATTTCAGGTTTTAATAGATTTTAGATCTAAAATAGATTTTAATAAAATCTATTCCAGCTAAAATCAACTGTTGATTGGGGTGTCTCATTATAGCCTTGAGAGTGTGGAAGTGTAGGCTCTTCACTCGGCCTTTGCTGGCATGGGTGGGGGTGGGGCCACAGTTTTTAATTGTGTGGTGTTTGTCCACAGAGGTGTGGTTATTTTTTAAAGGTTATGTGTCTTGCTAGGCTGCCTCTTTTTGGTCCTTTGGCTGGAGAGAGCAGCCTTTTACTGGGGCATTTTTGTTTGTGGCTCTTGGCAATTTGGAGTTTCTGGTTTTGGCTTCTCCAGTACCCAGTATAGGATACATAAGGCTAAATGAAAACCCAAAAACTTACCTCTGTGTTCCTCCTTGGGTCCTGAGGTCCCTAGCTGGTATGCCTTCTTTTCTCCACCTTTCAGAGTCTTCTTATGTTTATTTTACTTGTAATGTCCAGAGTTATTAGTTGTACTTAGTGGGAGGAATAGAGAAAAATATATCTACTCCATCTTCCTAGAAGCAGAGTGGAGAGCCTACAATGCATTGAAACACAATTTCAAACCAAACTACATGGCAGAGACTTAGAAGCTACTACAATGTCTTTCAAACAAAGATATCAGGAAGGCAATCAAATAAAGAAAGCCAAGCATAGGCAGTAATTGCCTTTGCAAATACAGTAGTCCCCACTTATCTGTGGTTTCAGTTACCTATAGTCAACCGAGGTCCGAAAATACTAAATGGAAATTCCAGAAATAAACAATTCCTAAGTTTTAAATTACGTGCCATTCTGAGAAGCATGAGAAAATCTTGCACTGTCCCGCTCCGTCTCGCCCCGGATGTGAATCATCCCTTTGTCCAGTATATCCTCTCTGTATGTGCTACCCTCCCGTTTCTCACTTAGCAGCCACTTAGGTTATCAGACCGACTGTTGTGGTATTGCAGTGTTTGTGTTCAAGTAATCCTTATTTTTCTTATTAATGTCCCAAAGCACATGAGTAGCGATGCTGGCAATTTGGATGTGCCAAAGAGAAGCCCTAAAGTGCTTCCTTTAAGTGAAAAGGTGAAAGTTCTCAACTTAGTAAGGAAAGAAAAAAATCCGCATGCTGAGGTTGCTAAGATCTACAGTAACTTTTATACTGCATATTGTTACAATTGTTCTATTATTAGTTCTATTATTAGTTATTGTTAATCTCTCACTGTGCCTAATTTATAAATTAAACTTTATCATAGGTATGTATGTATAGGAAAAATAATATATAGTGTTCGGTACCATCTGCAGTTTCAGGCATCCACTGGGAGTCTTGGAAAGTATCCCTAGGGATAAGGGGGACTACTGTACAATAACATCTGCAAGCACCATCAAATAGTAATAATTACTTTAAAAATATAATGCTTATGATAAACTTCTACAAAAATCTCAGAGCCTTAATTTATGAAACAGTATAGGGCTTCTGGAAGGGGCTATTAAACCACATGATGTAGGGATATGGAGAAATTGTGACTTATCCCCTGCTCCTGGTTGAGCAAAAAGAATCAAACTTTCAATGCCACTCACTCCCTTTTCAAAGCCATCACATCAGTTAAAACAAACAAACAAAAAGCAAATTTAAAAGATCTCACCAGCTTTAGCTCTGCGTGCTCTTCTTTCTGAGCCCTTTCCCCATCTCTCCCCTTCCAGTCCGAAGACAACGCTGTTCATAGGAGGCAGCCTTGTAAAGAAATACTCATTTTCAAGAAAAGAGCCCCATAAACAACCTAGAGAAACAAAAAGAGCAGCTCACAATAAAAATGACAAAAACAATCTGATTGGATATAAAATCTCAAGAGGACTGGGATATAAACTTTAGGAGCTGGGGAGATCAATTGATATGTTGTCTTGTGTTGTAAATAGCTCTGCTATGTAGGTTGACACAGTTGAAAGGCAGACCACATTTCAGTGGTTAATTATAGAAACCTGTAGGGCTACATTTATTGGTTGCAGGAGGTCAATTCCAGCTAAAATCTAAATAAACCAGGAAGAGAGGAGCAGGTAGGAAATGCTCCAGAAACCAATAAATAGATTTGGGTGGGGTTCTAGAAGACTGTCCCAATGGCAGAAATGAATTTTTCTTCCCTTTCTTTGTCCCATTCTTCTTTTTGGTTGGCGTGGAATAGAGGGTTGAGTTGGAGAGACAGCCAAAGAATGCAATTGTTTTTCTACTAGTTACAAATGGGAACCTTGAACTCTGTACTAGCTCTTGAAAGCATTGCTAGCATGCCCAGAACCAGGAGACAGCCTGCTTGGACATTACCCAATTCCTTTGCTTTTCTTTTAGGCCCTTCCAACTCCATGAGCGACTTGGCAGAAGAAAAAAAGAAGGTCAAAGTCAAATCTGTTGATTCTGCTACTTAGATTAAAAGGTTGGATGAGCACAACTAGGTAAACGAATAAACAAAATGAATTTTGGGGAAGGGGTGGAGACCCTGGGGTTCCTATTGCCCTAGCCACCCCTCACTCTTTTCTCCTGTACTACCTTTCTGCAAAGGCTGCAAGTCTTGCTTTGGTGTGCCTGTGGCTTCCAACCCTTTGATGGGGTCAGGGGGGATGGGAAGTCCTACAATTATTGCCAAAGCGTTCAGAGATTCAAATATGTACACCAAGCACAGAGAGAAGAATGAATAAATCTCTCTCTCTCTGACACACATACATACATATGTACTACTTTCTGGATTTTCATTTACCTTTAGTTTTTGCTTAAGAAATGGATGCAGAATTTTCAAACATTAGAGAAATATGTACTGGAATACAGTGCAAGTTCCTAGTAATTCTACCACTCAAAGAGAACAACGTTATCAACTTGTTTTCCCACTATATTTCAATTTTACAGAGAAACTGTTGGGTTAAATAAAATCAAATGAATTTAAAACAGTTATTGCATTCATGGTAGTTTTCTGTGATTGTTTCTCAATGAACAGACACTAAAAATACAAAGGCTAACATTAAGAGAACCATGTATCACTGAAATTAAAATGGGTCCCTATACTTGGAAACATTGAGAATTTCTTCTCTTGCCTAAAAATCGCAGCACGTGCTGCGAGTCCAAGTTTTGTCCATGCCTGCAAGCAGGCAACACACGCAGTTACAGCCCTCCGAGAGGGCCGTCCTGGGGGGGGCGGGGGTCAGCCTCTCGGAGGAGGAGGTAGCGAGCGACGGACACCACCTCCCACAAACACTCGGCGTTTTGGTAAACAAGGGGACTCCCGCCCGCTGTCTGTCCACGTGGGAGGAGCTTGGGGGGGGGAGCCAGAGCGCCTGACGTAGAGGTTCGAAAAGGCCTCCTATTGGTGATTCGGGAAGTGCGGAGGACCTGGTAATCCTGATTGGTCCATTCTCCTGTCCGTAAGGGGATTGACGGACCCTGTCTCTCAGGGCCTCGCCTCTCAGCGCGGCGCTCCTCCTCTCGCAGGTGGGCGTCCGCCCCGAGAGGCAGAGCGCGTGCGCGCGCGGCCCCACGCCGCGGTCGTGCCCGCTCGCGCCGCAGCACACAGCCGGAGTCAGTGGGGGAGCCGGGAGCGGCAGAGGTCAGCGCAGGGAGGCGGGGCGGGGGCAGCATGGCATCCTCCTTACGGCTCCGTGGAGCCGCCTCCGGCCTCCGGTACTGGAGCCGCCGGCAGCAGCCGGCAGCGGCCAGCCTTGCACCGGGTAAGGACCTCGCGCCTTCTTACCCCGTCCCTCCTCCTGCTGCCCGCTTGTCGAGCCCTGACGGCCGCAGAGATCTTTTCACGGAGGCGCTGCGGTTAAGTCCGGGCTTAAAACCCAACATTCTGGCTGGTCTCAAGGCCTGGCCTCTTCTGCGACTGCTGCTTGCGCCGCTAGTTCTTCCCTCACTGCCCCCGCGCGGGATTCAGATGGATGGCGTTCAGCGTCCTTTTCGGGACTTAGGAAGGGGTGGGAAGAGCTTGGGGTAAAGGGAGGAGTATTTGGGTCCATGGTGTGCTTCTTTGGAGTTAGGGCTCCGAGGACAGTTTCAGGGCCCAGCCCCAGGGGCGACCCCGCACCCACCCCGGCGACCTCTGGCATTTCAGCGCTGGCTGGCCTTTCAACGCCCCCAGGGTGCACCCTGGGTGGGCGTGCCTTCCGGCAGCAGGGCCTGATTTTTGTTGAACTATCTTAATAGTATAAAATGGTTTTACACAAGTGGTGCCAATACAAACTAGGTGATAAGTCATTCTAGCAAAGTCTTAAGTCACCCTTGACTAGCAAGGCGGCCTCCCGTCCCCCCGCCCGCCTCTGTAAATGTGCTACCTGAGGATGGTACTTCTGTCAAATTATTAACCAGAACGCTTTCAACGTCCTCAAAATTGTGGCCCAAGCTATCCTTTCTCCCTCCACCCATACCATCAAAAGTTATGGAAGCTAACTGTCGTGTTTAGGAGGAGGCAGTTTTTAGATCCACAGAGATGTAATCTTTTTCATCTTTCAGATGAAGAACCAGAGGCCTGTTGGATAAGTGAATTGGGGTATCCAGCAGGGTCTAGAAAGTAGTCCTTGATTCTTCCTCATTCCTGCACTTTCAAACACACCAGGATTCTTGTTTAATTGAAAAATTGATTGCTTTGTGGGGACATGGCCATTGTCTTCCTCTAAAAGTTTGACAGTTGTAACAGTGCACTGTTCAGCAAGGTCATACTTTGCTAGCAAGGATTTTTAAAAAAGCATTGGTGTTAATTTTTTCTGATCTTTGCTTAAAAAAATAGCAGACTGGGAATTGAATTCTTAACAGCTCCCTTTCCTCCTCTTCAGTAAAACCTAAGCAGAAGAGAGCATTTCCTCTCTGGCTCTAGAAGCGCAGCCTCCAAGTGATGCAAAAAAAACAGGTGTCTGATAAGAATCACACTAACAAGATACAAACTCACAGAATATGCCAAACTTGAGTGTAACCACTATTTGAGCTACATGTATTGAGCTACAAAAAATGCCTCGCACTTCGGAGATGCTTAAAAAAAAGTCGATTAGTCACGTTTCCACAGTACTAATGCAGCACCACTTTTCACATGAATGCACAATTCTTTCAGTTTTGATTAGCCAAGGAAGACACATGTGCTGTTTAGTGGTTTTACAAGGCGTACAAATGATATTTTAATGAACCATTGATGTACCTTTAGGGTTATGAAAGTTCTTAGAATTCATAGTAGAAGAGCCTGAAGCGTAAGACTAATAGTTGCTTCTGTAAACTGGAAGGGCCTACCTCACAATGCTGGTTAAACTACTTTGGCATGTAATCTGGTTCTTTGGGTTCCCTGACTCAAAGAAGTACAGATACAGATTTATGATAAATTTTAAATCTTTTTGTGATGATTGTTTAAAACACTTCAGCAATTATTTTCACTCATGGAATTGTTTTATATGTTTCTGTTAATTTTAGTTTACTACAAAAGTGTTAACTCTTTTGACATTGGAATCTTAAAAAGTCTACATGCAAGTTTGGAGTCTAGGGACATTAAGAAAAAAGACCATGTTCAAATAGTTACATTATTTAGTGTTCTGAGTTCTGATGGGATATTTGACTCCATAGTGTGTTTAAGATGTTTAACATCATATGGATGGTAATATAAAAATCCATACAGTTATTTACTATTTTAAAAATAATGAGACCTAAAACTTACTGGTTAATAGCACATCTTAATTTTAAAGTATTTAAAGCATCAAAAAGGAAATAGAAAAATGAGAACCACTAAGCTATACATATATTACTATTTCATCACCATTTAATAAAAGTAAGTTTTGTATTTTACCTTAAAGGTAATTAAATTAGGTTCAGACTTCTTTGTATAGATCAAAAAATCTACAGATGTGGGCCCTGCACAGTCGTCGTGACTCATTAACATGTACATGGAAAAATAATTTGTATCAGATCATCTTAAAGTGACCTCCTGACTAAAGGTGAAATGGGAAAGTTAACCAGCATCGTGTACAGAAATGGGAATAAAATTTTTTTTTATTATTGGCCCTTTTTGTGTGTATGAAATCTACTTTCAAAGCAATGTGTAGCATAAATAAAATATATATTGGCATTTTTTCCCCTTTATGTTAGCTTTTAGGGTTGCACATGAAGCTCTGAAAAGCTGCACATGGCCTTGGGACTAAAAGTTGCCCTTAAACTTGCGAAATTACATAGGGAGAATACAGTAGTTCCCTCTTATCCTGGGGGGATATGTTTCAAGACCCCCAGTGGATGACTGAAACCTCGAATAGTACTGAACCTGATATATCCTCTGTTTTTTCCTATACATATATACCTATGGTAAAGTTTAATTTATAAATCAGGCACAGTAAAAGATTGACAACGATAACTAAGAATAAAATAGAACAATTATAACAATATAATGTAATAAAAGTTGATGTTTGCAACCTCAGCATATGATTTTTTTTCTTTCCATATTAAGTTGAGAACTTTTCGCTTAAAAAAAACAATTTACAGTTTCTCTTTGGCATATCTGAGTTGCTAGCATCACTACTCTTGCGCTTTGGGGCCATTATTAAGTAAAATAAGGGTTACTTGAACATAAGCATTGTGATACCATGACAGTCGATCTGATAACTGAGATGGGCAGATAGTGTATACAGCGTGGATAGCTGGACAAAGGCATAATTCACGTCCCAGGTGGGACGGAGCTGGACAGCTCGAGATTTCATCATGCTACTCGGAACAGTGCGCAGTTTAAAACTTATGAATTATTTCTGGAATTTTCCATTTAATGATTTCAGACTATGTAATCATAATTTTCCAGGTAACTGAAATTGTGGAAAATGAAACCATGGATAAGGGGGTACTATATTTCTAAAATAACTTGACCCAAACAATAAAGGCCTCTATAGAGTAAGTCACCACCACTCTTAGTTCAGTAACTCTTAGTATTTAAGCACATAGAATGCTTATAATATTATGTGATAAAGTAGGACACAAAGTTGTATATACAATATAATCTCACAATAGAATGGAAAAATGCATTCAAAAGACTAGAAGGGCTATGCAGAATGCTAACAGTGATTATTATTATTTTTTTTGGTGAGGAAAATTGGCCCTGAGCTAACATCTGTTGCCCATCTTCCTCTTTTTGCTTGAGGAAGATTGTTGCTGAGCTAACATCTCTGCCAGTCTCCCTCTATTTTGTATGTGGGATACCGCCACAGCATGGCCTGATGACTGGTGCGTAGGTCCATGCCCAGGATCCGAAAGTGCGAACCCTGGGCTGCCGGTGTGGAGTGTGTGTGACCTTAACCACTATGCCATTGGGCCTGACCCCAGTGATTATTTTTGTGTAGTGAGATTAACTTTTTCCCGTATGACTTTATACTTTTTCATGTTTTCCAGTTTTCTACAGTGAAATTCATTGCTTTGATTAGGGGAAAAAACCTTTGGAAATGTAAAATAATTAACCTATTACCAGTTTTTGCACTTTGAAACTTGAGTAGCCTGATTTTTGGTGGCACTTCATGTTACCAAGATATGGACAATTTTGCCCATGTCCCATTGTAGAAAGAGGACATAATCTGTAAATTTACATCTATAAGTTTAGAAACGAACTTTGTGCATATTTGCTAGCTAGTTTCTTTACCAGTTAACCAGTGTCACCTTTGTATTGTATTGACTGATTTTCTGCCAGTTTGATTTTAGCTGTGGTCTAACTCTACTATTTCCACACATTAGTGCATGTGATTTACTTAAAGGAAGATGTATTATTTAAGTTTGAAAGTTTCTAGGGTAATGATTCCATTGTACTTATTTGAATTTCTGCCCCTTTTGGAGCATATTCTTCTATATAATCCAGGCATTCCTTCTGATGCTTCACCTTAACTAAAAGCTGTGTTTCTCAGATACGGGGCATCCCCCAGAGTAGTCTCTATCTCTTCTTTTGGCACTCTGGCTCTTCAAACCTGTTAGGCAAAAAGGGGCATTTGGCACATGACTTGTACCCCAGTGCTGCTTCCTGACCATTGATAGTAAAAGTAGCAAATACAGTCATGCACTGCATAACAGATGTTTCAGTCAATGACAGACCACGTATATGATGGTGGTCCGGTAAGATTGGTATCATATAGCCTAGCTGTGTAGTAGGTGATACTATCTTGTGAAAGTACATTCTGTGATGTTCACACAACAAAGAAATTGCCTAATGACACATTTCTTAGAAGGTATCCCTGTTAAGCAAGGTGTGACTATAGTTGTTGACTTAGCGTGCTTTACATGTATTATCTCAAGTAGTCTTTACAATAACCTTCTGAACTAGTTGATGTTGTTAATAAAACTTAATGTCTAGAGAAGTTAAGTAACTTGTTAGTTCAAGGGCATACATCTAAGAAGTGATCTAGCCTGGTTAGGAATCTAGGTCTTCTAAACTCAGAGAAGTTCTTAAATATTATCACCATCAGTAAATAACCTCTTTTGATATCAGATCATCTAATTATACTACCCTTTCTCTAACTTTGCCACACACAAAGGTAAAATGAAAGGAACAACTGAGCCCATCATTACAGACTTCATTTTCATTGATTTTTGTATTGGCCCATCCAGAATCTGGGCCTCATTATTTTTGACCTCAACTTCAACAGCTATCAGCACTCTACTGCAGCTCTTCTAAGATCTCATCACGAGGAATATAGTGCCAATATTTCAAAAGCCAAACTAGTCTTCTGGTGAATATAACTCCCCTCTGACTCTTGTTCTACTAACCAATATATATAATATAATATGTAATTAAATTTTTAGATAATTTGGAACTTGACCCTGGGTCTGGGAGGAAAGGATATCGGAGAGTCAACCACAATGTTTAATGGTTGCTGCAAACAAATTACCTTTGCTGGATCCGCTTAATCACCATCTTTACTCTGTAATTGCTTCAGAACTGAGTTTTATCCCCATATGCCCATTTGATGAAACCTCTCTCTAGTTAGTCATTCATTCATAACAACATTATTAAACACTCACTGTGTATAATTCATTTCATTTTATTGTAAAAGTAGTTACAAAAGTTATTTGCACATGGTAAAAACTCAAAAGGTTATAAAATAAAAAGTAATAGTCTTTTCTCTTAACTGACCCATCAGTCCAACTCTCTAGACGTATCAGTCCAACTCTCTAGACGTAACTGTTTCTTATGTATCCTTACAGAAATTCAGAAAAATTTAATGCATATATATTCTTTTTTCTCTTCATACAGTGTGTGTTATTATATATAATGCTCTGCATCTTGCTTTTTTTTCACTTAATTTATCCTGGAGAATTTTTCCTTATTCTTCTAGATAGATATATCACATTCTTTTGAACATCTGCGTAATATTTCATTGTATTGATTTTCTATGAATTATCAAGTGTCCTGTTAGTGTATATTTAGTTATTATGAATTATTAAGTGACTTGTTAATGTGTATTTAGTTATTTACAATTTTTATGCTGTTACAAACATTACTATAATAAACCATACTTTTGTGTTGTTCTGAGTTTGTGTGCAGTAGGGGTTGGCAAACTATGGCCCATAGCTGGGCATCTGTTTTTGTAAATAAAATTGTCTTGGAACACAAGCACAACCATTTGTTTGTATATTGTCTATGGCTGCTTTAAAACTAGAGTGGATGAGTTGAATAGTTGTGACAGAGGCCTCGTGGCCCACAAAGCTGAAAATGTTTACTACCTGACCTTTTAAGAAAAAGTGTGCTGACCCCTCACGTGTAGTATAAGTTCCTAGAAATGGAATTACTGGGTCAAAGAGTATGCACATTTTAAATTTAAATTTTATGATAAAATTCAAATGTAGATCATTTTTTTCAAATTGCCATCCAAAGGATTGACCTAATGGATAATTCTACAGTATATGAGAGTATGTGTTTTCATCAGTTCTTCCTTGCCACTAGTGAGTTTTATCAGAGAAACAAATTTGTCTATCTGATAGGTGAAAAATGGTATTACATTGCTTTGTTTTGCATTACTTTAATTATTAGAGAAGTTGAGTATTTTGTCACAATTTTTTTTTCATTTACGTATTTTCTGTTAACTGTCATTTTGTAATTTTTGCCTACTTTTAAAAAATTGGATTTTTATTCCAGATTTTAAAGTTATTTGCATATAACGTAAAGTAGCCCTATTTCTATTGTGTGTTGCAAGTGTTTTTCCTAGTTATTTCTCTTTTTCATGTTTGTGGTATTTTTTCCATATAAATATGCTACGTTTCCCCTCCCCTTGTTTTATTATGAAAAATTTCAAACATAAAGTATTGAAAGAATAATACAGTGAACATCTGTGTACTCTTTGCTTAGAATCAACAATTGTTAACATTTTGCCATATTTGCTTTATTTCTTTCCAAATATATTCATATCCCCCCTGTATCATTTGAAAGTCAAATTCAGGCATCATGACACTTCAACCCTAAAAAATTCAGTATGAGTCGACTAAGAGTAAAGACCACCATTACCTAAGACAATTAGCAATTCCATGGTATCATCTAATATACAGTTAATATTTAAGATTCCATAATTTTCTTAAGGACGTCTTTTATAGCTTCTTTTTGATTCCCCAAATCAGGATCCATTTAAACTTCACATGTTGCCTTTGGTTGATATATCACTCTAGTATCTTTTAATTAAGAACTATCTTCTCTTATTTGTTCCATAAACGTTGACTTTTTAAAAACAGCTTTATTGCAATATAGTTGACTTATAATAAACTGCATATATTTAAAGTGTACAATTTGATGAGTTTTGACATTTGTATGTACCTGTGAAATAATCACCACAATCAAGATAGTGAACATATCTGTCATCCCCAAGTTTCCTCATACCCCTTAACATACACAAATATTTATAATTGTATATTTTCACTGGGTATAGATTCCTAGCTTGACAGGTTTTTGTTTTAGTACTTTTAAGATGATGTGCTACTGTCTTCTCACTTGCTTTGTTTCTGACATGAAATCTGCCTCCATCTTTATCTTTGTTCCTCTGTACATAATGTCTTTTTTCCTCTGGCTGCATTTTGGTTATGGTGTGTCTTGGTACAGTTTTCTTCATGTTTCTTGTGTTGGGGTTCATTGAACTTCTTGGATGTGTTTGGTTTATTGTTTTCATCAAATTTGGAAATTTTTGTTCATTAGTTCGTCTCATATTTTTTCTGTCCTCACTTCTCTCTCCTCTCATTTGAGGACTCCAATTACATGTGTATGTGGCTGGTTGAAGCTGACTTAGAGCTCACTAGTGTTCTTTTTATTTTTTAAATTATTTTTTCTGTCTGTGTTTTGTTTTGGATAGTTTCTATTGCTATGTCTTCAAAGTCACTAATCTTCTGCATTATCTAGTCTGCTTTTATTCCACTGTAATTTTCATCTTATACTTCATCTTAAGAAATTCTATTTGGGTCTTTTTTTTTTTTTTTTTTGTGAGGAAGATTAGCCCTGAGCTAACCTCTGTCAATCTTCTTCTTTTTGCTGAGGAAGGTTAGCTGTGAGCTAACATCTGTGCCCATCCTCCTCAATTTCTTTGTATATGGGATGCCACCGCAGCATAGCTAGACAAGTGGTGCGTAGGTCTGCGCCCAGGATCCGAACCCACAAACCCCAGGCCGCTGAAGCGGAGTACGTGAACTTAACCACTACGCCACTGGGCCGGCCTCAGGGTCTTTTTTTTATATCTTCTGTATCTCTACTTTTGGAACACATGGACTACAGTTATAATAACTTGTCTCCTAATTTTAACATCTGTGTCAGTTCAGGATTGGTTTCTTCTTTTTGACTTCTAAATGTTGACATTTCCTTGGGCTTGTTCTTCAACCTCTTTTACTCTCATTTGGTGATTTTTATCAACTCCCACAGTTTCGATTCTCACCTCGTAACAGATAGTTACCAAATATCTCTTTTTTCTCTTCTTATCCTTGAGATGATTGTAATTGGTTATAATATTTCTAACAGTCTGTGGGACATCTTTAAGCTCATTGCCAGCTCAATTAACCTATTTAAAACTGAGCCATCTCTCCTTTTTGATTTCTCCACTTACGTTATTGATATCACTATTTTCTTGCTGTCATCTTTGACTTTTTCTTTATTTTAGCCCATAAACCAATCTACTGCTACGTCCTTTTACTTCTGTCTTGGAAATATTTTTCATCTGTCTTTTCTGTGGCCACTACCCTTTTTTAACTCGGACGTTATTATAGACTGAATGTTTGTGTCTCCCCCAAATTCCTGTGTTGAAATCCTAATCCCCAATGTGATGGTATTAGGAGGTGGGGCCTTTGGGAAGTAATTAGGTTATGAGGATGGAGCCCTCTCCAGTGGGATTAGTGTCCTTATAAAAAGAGACAGGAGAGCTTGTCCTCTCTGCTCTCTGCTATGTGAGGGTACAACAAGAAGATGACCATCTACAAGCCAGGAAGTGGGCTCTCACCAGACAATGGATCTGTTGCCACCTTGATCTTAGACTTCCCAGCCTCCAGAACTGTGAGGAATAAATGTTTGTTGTTTAAGCCACCCAGTCTATGGTATATTTGTTATAGCAGCTTGAAGAGACTAAGACAGGCCTAGAGTATTATTGCCACTTTTATATTGGTCTTCTTGCCTCCAGGCTCTTCTTCCAGTTTATCCATTGTACTCTGCTGCCTCATTTCTATTCCTAAAGTATAGGTCTTACCATGTCATTTTTCTTGCCCAGACCTTTCAGTAACTACCTGTCTTAGTCGAGTTAAAAGGAATTAATATGCTTTTAACCCAATAAAAGAAATCAAGTTAAAAGGAATTAAGTATGCTTCTAACCCAAGAAGACCTCTAGTTCTTAAGCATTAGGGCTTCAAATAATTAGCTTTTAGGAAATCTCATTACATTTAGATTAAGTTCAAAGAAGCACAGGGATCCATGAGTTGAAAGCATCTGAAGCTTAAAAGGGTGACTGTGATTAGTTGATGCACTACACAGTTGTAAAACTGGAGTCCTTGAAAGGAAAAGGAAGAATAAAGCTGAGAAATGATAGGGGAAAGAGCAGGTGGAGTTGTTTCTCTTTCTTCTCTTGCTAGACTCTGAACTTTTCGAGGGCAAGACAGTATCTTGCTTGTGTCTTTCTCTGAGCTCTGTCATAGTACTTCATGCAGTAAATGTTTTTTTTTTTGTTTTTTTTTTTTTGGTGAGGAAGATTAGCCCTGAGCTAACATTTATTGCCAATTCTCCTCTTTTTGCTGAGGAAGATTGGCCCTGGACTAACATCTGTGCCCATCTTCCTCTACTTTATATGTGGGACGCCTGCCACAGGATGGCTTGATAAGGGCTGCGTCAGTCTGTGCCTGGGATCCGAACCTGCGAACCCCAGGCTGCCAAAGCAGAGCGGGCAAACTTAACCACTACACCACTGGGCAGGCCCCAGTAACTGTTTCTTGAGTAGAGTTCTAAATCTAGAGACGGAGAAATAGTGTCTGATGTTATTTTCATGGTAATGCAAAGCCTCTCTGCTCTCTCTGGTGAAAAGCAGTGCTTTGAATTGTGTGCCCCAGTGTAATTTCAAAAAACCTTTTGTGAAAAAGAAGAAAATCAAATAAAACAAAACCTGCGTACAGATTTTAAAGAACAATTTTTTTTTTCTGCATATGTAAATGCCTCTTCTTTGAAAGTGCAGAAGTTGTTAGCTTAAGGTCCTGAGACTGTTATTCTTGCCATTTAAAGCCATGGAAGCGTCCCCCTCCTCTCTCCTAGGACCCTATTTATAAACTGGTGACTTTTGGTTGAAATACATTCTCCTGGGTTTAACATTTTATTAAGATTGTTTTTTATACCATTGGAGGGGATGATTTCTATAAATGTGGAGGAGGGAAGGTAAAAAGCTTTTCCATTCTTGGATTTTGTCCAAGATACAAGTTTTATTGAATACTTCCAGTTTTTTATACACATTATTAAAGGAGATAATAGATAAGAGGAATCTATAATACTTCACATAATAGGTAAAGTACATAATAGGTATTTTATAAACGATAACATTATTAAGTTTGTTGTTAAAAATGGTAAAGGGATGTTAAAGAGGTAGAAAACAGAAGAGAGATTGCTTAAAATTTTATGATTGTTTCCTGGAGAACTAAATAATTGGAAGTTAGCCTGCCTGCACATCGTTGATATCTTTAAATATGATTAGATCATCAGTTTAAAACTACCCTTTAAAAAGTTTTTTTAATAGAAAACATGTAAATAACAAGTGACTTACTAATATTGAATGAATATTTACAATAAAAAATGTTATCTCGTCTTATTGAAAGTAATGTCTTGAAATCAGTGTGTTCTAGGTCAATGGCTTCTAAGACTCCAGTTGGATTCATTGGAGTAGGCAACATGGGGAATCCAATGGCAAAAAATCTCATGAAACATGGCTATCCACTTGTTATTTATGATGTGTTCCCTGATGCGTGTAAAGAGTTTCAAGAGGCGGGTGAACAGGTAAGTCGTTTTCTTAAGATTTTTTTAGATTTTGATGTTTAAAATGAATATACATTCAAATAAGTGACAACAACTTAGAAAGAAGTATACCCAGTGGAGTTGTAAACCTAATTCATTCTTAATTTTATTTCTATATATATATATAAAATTATATATGTTTATATTATATATAATATGTAAAACATATATATATATACAGGAGACCATGTGTTAGTAACTGAATTTAGAGTTTTGGTTTTTTGAGATATGAAGGAAATTTCTTCTTGTACAAGTTGTAGAGTGGTAACTGAGGGCTGAATATAATCCTAGAACTGGAGACTACTAAAAAAATTCCTGAGAACTATAGAACAAGGTGAGAGAAAGAATAAAATTAAACAGTCAACTTCTGGATAATAGACTTGAAATAAATACTGAGAGATACAATGCATATGTAAAGAGCAGGTTTAGGCAACTTAGAAAGGCCATTTGCAGAACTGGGTATCCTCCAATTCCTTCCCTTCTGTGGTTTGTGTACCATATGGGGAGGGCAGCAGTGTTGTATGAGGATGTGAGTATCTTTTTGGAACTTTTCAGGGTAGGGTTCTGGCTGCTTATGCTGACAGAGTCTATGAATACTGACACTGTACCACCAGTTGAGCAGGCTTACAGATGACCTTAAGTAGCTTAGGGGCTTAGTAGCCTTGTTGGAGAGATTTGATCAGTTCTTTGTTTTAGTAAAAAATCTGAGAAAGATGGCCTTTATCATCTTCAGGGATGGTAGACAGTTGAAGTTGATATTCAGTCTAGGATGAATTAATTGTTATTTTGAGGAGATGGATATTACTTTTGGGGATAACACATCTATTTGATGTTGGTACTTTACAGTGGTTTATATATTTGTTTGTAAGAGTAAAAATGGTATTTGGTCTCCAAACAGACAAAATATCTTCAATTAATTACATAATTTAATCAAAGTAATAACGAATTACTTTGGCATTTTGGAGAATAACGTTCCAGAAATTATTCATTGTGTGTGTGTGTGTGTGTGTGTGTATGAAAAATCACATGCATTTCTCTTCCTTTTCCTACCTCTCCTAGTAAGAGAGAGGTAGGAATTGAAAGGAGACTGATTTACCCTGGTCTGGCAAAGCAGAAGCTTAGGGCTTTTCGAATTGTTACCAATGGCATTACTCTTCCCTCTATGCCTGTAGACTTTACAGCTCGTCTATGGAAAACTGAAATGATCATCACCCCTTTGTAAGTCTCTTTTCTGCTTCTTCCCAGATTTCCAGAGCTTTCTGATTCTCTGCCTGAATTGCCTCATACTCTGAAGTTACCTTTTTACCTCCATTTCCCAACAAAATTCTAATTTTTCAGTGTTGGTGATTTTAGGTAGATGTGAAGGAAGGCTACTTTTTTTAAAGACAGACTCAAAGACTTATCCTTGAGTGAAGGAGATATTTATTTTTTTCAAAGGAGAGAAAAGAAGCTGATATTTAGTGAGTACCTACTATGTGTCAGGTCTTTTACTAAATATTTTGTATATATTATCTAATTTTATCTTTGTAACAGAAGTATTATCAGGAAACCGATGCTTGGAGAAGTTCAGTAACATCCCCAAGGTTACACAGTGAGTGAGTGGCAAGAGCCAGGATTTGAACAGAGGTCTGTCTTTGACTTGGAAGCTTTTGCTCTTTCAATTATATGATGCACGTTCACTAATTAATGAAATTAATGTGTGAGACATCTTAGAGAATGTGTGCAGCGTCTGCCTTGATGATTCTGAAATGTAGCTACCTGTTATCTGTTTATAAACTAGACTACTAGAAAATAAAGTGCCTGGATTCCTTTGGGATCCGTAATGTCAAGCCACTGATCACATACCACCCCCTCTTTCTCTCTTTAAGGTGTTGTTCTGCACCCACGGAGTTTGTTAGAATTAAATAATATAATTATCTATAATAATGGATTGTATAGTGAGTGGGTATACAGTGGGTTGATATCCTACAAAATTCTTTGAAGAAAACATAGTGGTAAATCTTTATTGGATTGGCAATCTTGGATTTGGCAAAGGATTCTTATATACGACACTAAGAGCATGAGCAACAGAATTAAAAATAGGACTTCATTAAAATTAAAAACTTTTGCATTCCAAAGAACATTGCGAAGAAAGTAAAAAGACAACTCACAGAATGGGATAAAATATTTGCAAATCATATATCTGATAAGGGACTTGTATCTAGAATATATAAAGAAGTCATACAACTCAAAAATAAAAAGACAAGTAACTTAATTAAATGGGCAAAAGATCTGAATAGACATTTCTCCAAAGAAGAAATACAAATGGCTAATAAACACATGAAAAGGTGCCAACTTCATTAGTCATCAGAGAAATGCAATCAAAACCACAATGAGATTACAACACCCACTAGGATGGCTATAATCAAAAGGTCAGATAACAAGTGTGGAGAGGGCCGGCCCCGTGGCTTAGCAGTTAAGTGCGCGCACTCTGCTGCTGGCGGCCTGGGTTCGGATCCCGGGCACGCACTGACGCACCGCTTCTCTGGCTATACTGAGGCCGTGTCCCACATACAGCAAATAGAAGGATGTGCAGCTATGACATACAACTATCTACTGGGGCTTTGGGGGAAAAAATAAAGAAAAAAAAAAAAAAAAAAAAAAAAAGTGTGGAGAAATTGAACCCTCACACACTGCTGATGAGAATGTAAAATGGTCCAGCCACTTTGGAGAAGAGTCTGGCAGTTCCTTAGACAATTAAACTTAGAATTACAATATGACCCAGTAATTCCACTCCTAGGTATATGCGCAAGAGAAATGAAAACACTTGCCCGCATAGAAACTTGTATATAAATAGCAGCATTATTCAAAAGATAGAAACAACCCAAATGTCCATCAGTGGATGAATGGATAAACAAAATGTGTACCCATGCAATGAAATATTATTCAGTCATAAAAAGGAATGAAGTATTAATACATGCCACAACATGGATGAACCTTGTAAACTTAAGTGAAAGAAGCCAGTCACAAAAGACCACATACCATACAATTCCCTTCATATGAAAGTCCAGAATAGAGCAATCTGTAGAGACAGAAAGTAGATTAGTGGTTGCTCAGTGCTGGGTGCGTGTGTGGGCAGGGGTAGGATAGGGGGAGACAGGCAGGCACAGAGGAGTGATGGCTAATGGATATAGGATTTCTTGAAGTGATGAAAAGGTTCTAAACTTGTGGTGATGGTTGCACATATCTGTGAAAAACCATCAAATTATATACTTTGGGCAAATTGTATGGTATGTGAATTATATCTCAGTAAAGCTACTTAAAAAGTTATGTCCAAGTCCTAACCCCCACTACCTGTGAATGTGACCTTATTTGGAAAAAAGTTCTATGCAGATGTAATTAAGTTAAAGATCTTGCGATGAGATCATCCTGGATCTGCGGTGGGCCCTAAAGGCAATGATGAGTGTCCTTACAAGAGACAAAAATGGAGAACACACAGAGAGACACAAAGGAGAAGGCCATATGAAGTCGGAGACAGACTTTAGCGTTATGCTGTGGCAAGCCACAGAACCCCAGGAGCCACCAGAGGCTAGGAGAGGCAAATAAGGATCCTCCTGTGGAGAGAGCGTGGCACTGCTTACACCTTGATTTCAGACTTCTGGCCTCCAGAGCTGTGAGAGAATAAATTTCTGTTGGTTTAAGCCATCATGCTTATGGTAATTTGTTGTGGCAGCCGCAGAAACAAGTACAGCAAGTATTGAGAATCTACAAAATGCATGGGTTTGAAATCCTCCTTTACCGCTTAGTATCTGCAATCTTGGGCAAGTTATTTAAGGTCTCTATATCTCTGTTTCCTCATGTGTGAAATTAGGATAACATTTCTCAGAGAGTTGTTATGAGGATTAAATGAAGATTAAAATAGTGTTTGGCATATTGTTAAGTACTGTATGTGTTAGCTCTAAGTTAGTTCCTGTAAGTCTTAGTTTCACCTCTGCTGTACAGAGCTGTTATTCCTTTTCTAATGCTTTCCATTCAAGTGACAATGTCAGAATCTCTTGCTTCTTTGTGAAGAAAAGCTACTTTTTATTGCTCTGATCACTATGGGTTAAGGCCACGTAGAATCTGTTAACAAAACGGGATAGGACCTTTATTGATTTACTAATTTAACAGATGTTTCTTCATTACTTTCTATGTGCCAGGCACTGGGAATATAGCCCACAACAAAATAGTCACAGTTCCTGCCTTTGGGGGCCAATAAGAGGTGTTAGATTATCAAATCACACAATATGTGATGCCAGATTGTGGTAAGTCGAAAGAAAAAGTAGAGTCTCATTAGTTTTTAGTAAAATATGCATTACATTGGGAGAGAGGGCAGTTAGGGAAGTTCTCTCTGAAGACTAGACATTTAGGCAGAAAGCACAAGAATAGGTAGGTTTTATCCAGGTGAAGAATGGGGACAGAGGAACAGTTTTCTTTAAAAGTGGAAGCCTCAGTCTCCAGGCTTCTAGAGATTTCTGATAGACTGAGTACCTACCGTATGTCTAGTAGTCCACTTAGTGCTATGGAGAATAAAACAGATCGTTAGATATCGCAAGGTTTTAGATGTGTCTCAGGTGGCAAGGCTAATTAATATTACAAGAAAGTTTCTATTAAAATTGTATTTTGACTAACAAAGTGCAGAAGTAGGTTTTTTTTTTGTTTTTTTTTTGCTGAGGAAGATTTGCCCTGAGCTGACATCTGTTGCCATTCTTGCTCTATTTTGTATGTGGGTTGCCACCACAACATGGCCGACGAGTGGTGTAGGTCTGTGCCTGGGATCTGAACCTGCAAACCTGGGCCGCTGAAGTGGAGCATGCCAAACTAAACCATTAGGCCACGGGGCCGGCCCCTGAAGTAGTTTTTGAGGAGGAAAAAATAATAAGTAATTAACAAGAGCCATTTCATTCCTGACAGAAAACTACATAAATATTGTGTATAATCTTTGCTTACCAGCACACAGAAATGATGTAGTCTGAAATGAAAGTCATGAAGACCATCTCTCAGATTCCTGAATAGAAATTAGAAGGTTCTAGGACACAGACTCAATTATTAGATTTTCCTTTTTTCCCTCTTCCTTGAGATATGTAAGTGGTTGTGAGGAAGGAAAGAAGATGGGTTCTGGGTAGCTGCCCTTCCCAGATTAGTAAAGAGTGAAGACTTGGCTTTGCTTCCTGTCTGCAATTCCCACCCCTGTCCCCAACACACAGTGGGAAAAGTTCTGTAGGTGGTTCACACTGAAACCTGAGAGGTTAAGTGATTTGTACAAAATCACACATGACTTAGTGGCTCAGCTACAACTAAACTTGCGTCTCTGGCTTCCAAAATTAGTGTTTTTTTTCACTGATACATGCTGTCTTTGCTTATCCATTCAATTAGCAAATGTAATTGAAGGGACTCTAATTAGTTTGGCTCCTAAAGGCTTTTGTGGTTAGTGTCAGACTGGCAATCAGATGTTTTTTTTTCCCCAGCTTTTAAGTTGTGGCCAAATTTTGTCAGTCAATTATTTTAGAGTCTTGAAGTCGTCACATGGAAGGCAAGATGATTTGAATAGTTGGACATACATGTCTGTCTATCTGTCTAATAAACATGCTGTCTGTAGGACAAATTAGTGACTGTTATTAGAATGTACCAAATGTATGTAGTCATTAGATATGGAGCAGTTGTGGCCAGTACAGTGGTGACATTTCAGCTATCACTATCATTGTGTGTTTTTTCCAGATCTGTGAGCTTTGACACTGCTTTCCTCTATAATTGAGGGGTTAGCAGTACTCTGGCAACCCAAGCATCCCAAGAAGCAGATGCTAGGAATGCAGGGGGCTGATTGGCCGCCCCATGCACTTGGCAGTTGCATGAATTGGCATTGCCAGTTCAAGGGCCTGAGAAGCTTGGAGGTGTAAAGTGTCCTGAGACCTGTGAATTAATTGTTGGTGTCCCTGAGGGCAACTCTCAAGGAGTTATCTAGACGGAACTGAATTTCCTTCAATGGAAGAGACTTTCTCAATTCCTAAGAGAAAGTCTGAAATTGACTCTTAGACCTCAGGGCTTACTGTAGTCCCTGAAAGATCTAGAGAGATGGAGCTGCGATAGAAGGAAAGGCCGCTGAAAGGTATGCCACTGTTTTGCATTGTGTTTATTACTTCATTTAAGTAGAAATGAACAGATGGGGCTTTCTATGTAACCCATATTCTTGATACAGTCCAGGAGTGGAGAATTATGACTCTTCCTTCAACTTTTCGTTTTCTTATCTCCTCATCTTAAATGAGCTGTGTTATTCTTGAGTAAACTTAAACTGTTTGCCAGGAAATAGTTGCCTCTTTTTGAATCTCAGTATTTATTTGGGTTTAGGAAAGGTTTTCATTTAACTTCAGTGTTTCTTTGTAATTTGACAGAAAATTTTTTTTTTTCAGAATTATTTGTGGCAAATCCCCATATATCAAAATATACGTGTTGAATGTGCCACATTGTAGACTCTGAAATGCTGTATTGCCTTTAGAATGAAACATTAAAAGACAGAGAATATCTTTTTTTTGTTTTAGGACATTAAAAGACAGAGAATATCTTTTTTTTGTTTTAGGATCTGAGATGTTTTATATTATCATTTAATGTTAATACACAAACTGCGAGGATACTTGCCTGAAATTTTAAAGTATGACTTATGAAATTACTTTATATTAAAACTACATTCATCTAGAATTTGATATAGAAGCCAATAGTCTTTTATAGAAAATTGAAATGTAATGATTTCTAGCTTGTAATATTTAGTTTACACGCTGTGTTTGGCTTCCCATTCTTTCACTTTCAACAACTGCCCATCAAAGACAAAAAGAAAATGTTATGTAAACTTCCACCACATGAAAGGCATTCCCATTCCCAAGATGCTTACGTGTCACTTCACATTTCCTAGTAGAAAATATGTCAGTTTCTAATACATATGTAAATTATTCTATGGAGAAATCCTCAATTAACCTCCTGATAGTCCTTTGTCTTTTTTTTAAAGAGAGAAAAGGATTTAGAGGAGCTTTTGTGACAATTGTGGTGATGGATTCTTTTTGTCAAAGGAGAGTTGGAGCCAAAGAGTGAGCTCCTGGTCTCCTCTCAGCTGTTTGGTTGCTGACTGGCTGGCCAGGTATATCAAGGTGTATACTATATGAGAGACAGCAGGGGGCTGGGGAACTGTGAGTGAGGGTGCGTATGCCCGTGTATGCACCTACATACTCAGAGAATAGACAGAGCAGCTTTCCTTTACAGTATGTTTGTGGTCGTCGTTAAAGCAGAAATGAGGGTTGAAATGAGAGTGCAGCTTGATGCCTATTCGTATGTCTTTCTTGTATATACAGTTTCCACATGAGTCCTGGTACCCCACACTCTCAGCCTTCGTGGTGGTACTCACAGTGCAGTAAGTGCTCATGTCCTTGTCCTGACCTTTTCTTTTCTCAAACAGGCTTAATTTTGTTTTTTCCCTTGAAAACAGAGACTGCAGGATGATGGTGATTGGGGCTTGAGAATCTACTAGGGGATTTTGCTGCCCATGAAATCACTAGTGAATCCTGTACTTTGGCTACCAGCTCTGTTGTACTAGAATGTTTTTCTTAGTCAAAGTATCTACCAAAAAGTATGCTTTAAGAATCCAAGTTGGAGGAATCCATGAGAAGTGTGTCTGTTCCCAGGACTGTTGGGTTTTGCCCTTTCCCCCTCAACTCACTTCACACTTTTTAAAATAAACAGTTGATTTGATTCCATAGAAACTGCATCTGTATGTGTGTAAGGAATGGACTCTGTATTTCAGGCAATAAGCTATTTTTTGTCATTTGGAAACAAGGATTAGTTTTTATTCACTGTCACTGTTATCGGCATGCATAAAAAGTGGATCCTACTTGTGCTCTAGAAACTGCTTACATTTTAATTTAAATAATGTGCCTTTGCAATTTTTTTTAAAGGTAGTGTCTTCCCCAGCAGATGTAGCCGAAAAAGCTGACAGAATTATTACAGTGTTGCCCACCAGTATCAATGCAATAGAAGCTTATTCTGGAGCAAATGGAATTCTAAAGTATGTATTTCTCAACTGTGGATATTTTCTTGTTATGATAGTTCATGCACTTCACTTTTGTTAGAACTGTTAGGAAATTACAATGATGTTTGTTAAACTTTTCTATACTGTTTTCTTATTTCTTAAAAGTCAATGGTGTGGTTTCTCTCTCATTGTAAAGGGTTTATTTTTTCACTGAAGTCAAGTATGTGACTTTTGGGAATAAATTTTTTTGCTACTGTTTCTTTCCTATAACTCTTGCATTAAACTTATGCTTTCATTGGTAACATGTTTAAAAGACTTTTAAAGTTTGCATTTTAAACTGTACAGATGTTACAAGCATAATTTTCTTATGGTTTATAGAAATTCAGGGAAAGGTTTCTATGAAAAATAAAACCAAACATTGGAAAGAACACCATTATTTAACATTTTATTATACAATAAAAAGTTATTGTATGTCCTCTGGGTTAGTACATCTGTCGTAAGAACTTTGAGAAGTTGGAATTAAAGGTTAGCAGTAGCTCTTTAAATAAAATATGATTTAGGTCAGAGTTTCCTAGCCAGTGCCTAGCTTCCCTGGCTTTGAGAACCTTTTGGTTAATTGCTGCCTATTGCCAAACCCTTGTGGTTATGTTGGGATGACAGCGGTTGAATTCCCAATTTAGTTTTCTGGTCTTACTGGTTCATGTTCCTAACTTGTTTTGTTTTTGAATTTCAGCAAAGAGCTAGAACAAACTGGTGGGCCCTGTAGAAACATGAAGGGCTAAAAGAAAGGGTTTAATTTCTTGAAGCTGTAGTACATGAGATTTGAGGTTTTGGGAAATTGAATTGCTTTTGAAAACTAACAAACTTGGAAGCAAAAGACACTTGGATATTAGGCAGAAAACTGATAAGATAAATGTTTAGATTTCAGGGAAGGTTGAGAGACACTCATTTTGGATGGAGCCCTCAGGCCCACAGTGTGTGTGGTCCTGAGACGACCTAGCTGTCTCGTTACCTGGTCTGTTCCAATTATGGCCCTGCTCTGCCGCTCAAGGAAAAGCTACTAAAAACTTGTGTGGAGACAAAATACTACATTTATTAATATCCTGTACTAAGGTATATGGTGGCCAGCTACCAGAGCACTTTTGTCTAGGGAGTGCTTTGAAAGAGTTTGGCTTTATGTTGAACTGTAATTTGCGTCTCATGGGTGGTTATTTATTTTCTTCTGGGTCAGTATCATTTCCCCACACCCAGTGCATGTGTCATTTTTGAGAGATTTCCCATTTGCTTAAAGATTTAAGATCTTAAAACTGTTAATATCACAGAAGACTGGTAAACTTAATTCTCATTTTTTAGGTTGCATAAAGTAAAACTCTGCATACTGAGGTGATCTGTAATGGCGTATGTTATTTCTTTTCTGGGGAATATATACCCAATCATTGAATTTGGACCAGATCAATTCATATATCTAAAAGTATTGTTTACAGCATTTTGTGTGCTATTTTTTTCTATAGGAAGATTTTTCTTTTCTTGTTTGTAGTTCTTAGAAATGATTTTCTGTTTTCCCCTTCAATATTTATATTTATTCATTTCTAATTTTCCAATCATAATTAGGATTAAATGTCCTCTAGATTAGTTTATCTGTAGTAAGAACTTGGGGAAGTTTGAATTAAAGGTTAGTCATAGCCCTTTAAATAAATTATAATGTAGGTCAGAGTTTCCTAGCCAGTGAAGATAGGTGTAGATTATAGATAATAAGGAAACTATGTAGGGATATACTCTGTACTTACAGTACAAATAAAAATGTTTTACTATAAGAATGCCCTTTAAATATTGACGTAAAATATGATATATGAAAAGACTGTTTCTGCCCTTTACCAATGGATATATATAAATTTGCCATAAAGAACAAAAAGACTTGGTCTAGGAGATTTCCAGGTCCATTCCTATATTTTCCTTTCTGTCTGTTTGATGTTTTATTTTGTAACTTTAAAAAGTTACAGTTATTAAAGAATATGCCATCCTGAAGCAAATGACTAAATTTCAATTGCTTATGTTTATTCTACCTAGTGGAAATGACATGGATATGTGAAATTTGCAACATGGCTTGTTAAAGACAAATAAATTACTTTTTAAAGAGACCTAGCTACTTTACAAACAAAAATTGAAATCCTACCAAATGGCCCTTTTAAAGTTAATAGGTGTTTTAAATTGCTTACATCTTAGCTTACTTATATTATTATGGTTAGTGTGCATTTCACCTGGAACCAGAATTTATATCCCATAGTTTATTAGATTATTTTGGTTTGTTTGAAAGAGTTTGGGTGTACTGTGAACTATAATTGATCTGAAAATGAATTTGAGATTTTGAAGCAGTTCTAATAATGTTTTTAATACTAAACCAAAGACCTCCTTGATATCTGGCAGCTTTTAGCAGATTCTGCTTCTATAGGCAGTTGCGTGAAATGTTTATTCAGAGTTGTAAACTGTATTTTTAAAACTATAAAACTATAGTTTTTTTAAAACTATATTTTTATATATTTACTTAGAAAAGTGAAGAAAGGCTCACTATTAATAGATTCCAGTACTATTGATCCTGCGATTTCGAAAGAATTGGCCAAAGAAGTTGAGAAAATGGGAGCAGTTTTCATGGATGCCCCTGTTTCTGGTGGTAAGTGTAGCTAAGACATATGCACATCTATTTCTGTTTGTCAAAAGTAGCAATTATGGTTTTGTGGTACCCAAGATATATCCAGTTATTTTTAGACCTATTACAGGATTCTCAGTTCCCTCATTAAAAATAAAAACGGGCTGGCCCGGTGGCATAGTGGTTGGGTTTGTGTGCTTCGCTTTGACGGCCCGGGGTTCACAGATTCGCATCCTGGGCACGGACCTACACACTGCCCATCAAGCCATGCTGTGGTGGCATCCCACGTACAAGATAGAGGATTGGCACAGACGTTAGCTCAGGGAAAAAGAGGAAGATTGGCAACAGATCTTAGCTTAGGGCCAGTCTTCCTCACCAAAAAAATAAATTAATTAAACTAAAATAAAAACAAAACAAAACTTACGTTATTTAGTACTCTCAAAATACAGTGCTTGTTCTAAATTCAAATAAAAAGATGTCACAACTTTAAAAAGTTGTGAATTTTTGGTCCAAATTGCTGTGGGTAGGGATAGATCAATTCCTAGAAAATTTAACTTTTCAGAACAGATTCAAGAAGTAATTAGCTTTGAATAATCTTGTAACTATTAAAGAAATTAAAGAAGTGGTAAAAAAGAAAAAATCATTTCACAAGGGAAACATTAGGCCCAGATGATTTTACAGATGAGTGTTACCAAAATTTCAAGGAGCAGATCATGTCAATTTTATACGAACTTTTCCAGACAGTAGAAAAAGAGGAAATACTTCCCAACTCATTCTATAGGACCTGTATAACTCTGATATTTAAACCAGACAGGAACATTATGAGAGAGAAAAATTATAGGTCTATATCAGTCATGAATATAGAAGTAAAAACTTTAAAAATGTATATTAGCAAACTAAGTCCAACCATGTATAAAAGAGATCAGACACAAAACCAGGTTTGGTTTATCTTATATATGCACAGATGGCTTAATATTAAAAAATCTATAAATATATTTCATCACATTAACATACTTAAAAATCATATGATCATCTCAGAGGACAAGGAGACCCACTAATAAAATTTTAACAGCTTATTACTATATCAAATATTAATAGTGGGTATCTGGATATTTTGGAATGGCAGGATTATGGGTATCATGATGTGTCATAATTTCCACGTTTTCCAAAATTACTGTAATCAAATACCATACACACACACACGGGTACGTAATTACAGCAATATAGCGGTAGGCAGTGGAATAGCAATTTTATTCCAATTACATTAAGCTTGATTGTAGGCTTTGGAATTAAAAGAAAACAAAATATGATAATTTAAATCAGATTCTATTTTTTCATAAAGAACATAATGGTCTTGTTGTAAGGGTATCTTATATCTCAAACATATTTTTAGTATAGGTGGAGGTATAAATAACTGTTAGCCCCTCTAATTGTTATATTGAATTGGTTAAGTAGGATTTAGGTGTAAAGATTTACAGTGTGGTATAGGCACTTTGGTCATAAGATACTAATAAGCAGTTTTAAGCTTGGTGTTGGTGTGTTTTTTTATAAAATAGAATTAATAAACTGAACAGTTCTTCTTTGAGTGGTTCTGTTATTGAATTTGAAAATTTGTATGGTACATATGATCTTGCTGTTGGTTGACTTTCTTTTGCTTCAAGAGTAAAGCCTGAAATTATTATTTGATAGTGAAGAATACCAATTCGATTTTTAAACATTATTTTATTTTTTAAAATATAGTCTTTTATGTGATAAAACTTTGAAATTACTCTTGTGTTCTTAGTGAGCTATTTTTTAAACCCTGGTTTGTGATTTTAGGGTGCAAAAATGCTAGTTTATAATAGTGAATACACCTGAATCTGAGCTATATTGTAGATTGAAAGCTCCGTGTAGAGATGGTTTGTGACAATTCATTGGTTGACACATGATCATTATGAGATTGGCCAGTATATAATAGAAACTTATGTTTTTCTTCTCACAGTTATTGTTTTTATATTTTTAATATAGTGGATTAAAAATAGCTCCACTTTCTCAGTTAAAATAGAGGAAACTTTCTGTAAGTTAAATAGGCTGGTTTAAAATCATTTTATTTTAACTAAATAAAATTAAGGAAAAGTTACCTGGGAAAAGCATGGCTTAGACACCCAAGATGGGCCCACAATTTTATATAGTTCTCTATTCGTCAGTCTTGAAACATGGAATATTTGAGGTAATTTGAATAAAACCTTAAAAATTTCCCCCCATTTTCTCCTTTTCTCCATACCTCTGATCTCTTCTTTATCCTAGACTTTTAAAAAATGCATTGACATGTATTCATATAGAGATATTACATACATATATGGTAGTATTCTAAAAATATAAATGGAAAATATTATACTTCTTATTCTGTGGTTAGCATTTTAAAGAGAAGTTTTTTAACCCAAATAAATTTAAAATTGTATATATTTTTGAGCAAGTGATTGGTTTCTTCAGTCCAGCCTTTTCCTCTGCTTCCTGCTAACTGTTATTCTGGGGAATAAAGTGAAAAGAATAATTACTGTATCATTTTACCAGCCATGGAGTCGTAGATTGAAGGTTTTCCCCAGGTTTCATTTTGGTATTTATTAGACCCACCCTATAGCAGCTCCTCCCCATTACAAATAATACAATTTTATTTAAGTTCTGTATGACTTTTTTTTTAGTCAAAAGCAAATGATGCTTAAACTTCATCCTGAAACCAATGTGAATAACTGTTTTATACTTGTATAGTATATACAAGTTTATACTTGTATAGTTATCACTTTATAGTATAGATATTACTTTATAAAGTCCTTTGGCATGCCTCAGCTGATTTGGTGTTTCCTTTTGAAGCTGTCAAACTGTACATACCTTTACCAAAGCCCACATTACATTTATAGGCATTGATTCTCTTCCTCCTTTAGAGTTTAAGCTTTTTGAGTACAGAAAGTGAAGTCTTTCTTTTCCAGTTGTTTTTATTAAATACTGAATATATATACAAAATATTTATAAAATATATAAAGGTATAAAGTATAAGTATACATTGAACTCATGTATATCCCTCTCCCAGTTTGTGAAATAGAGCTTTACTGTTACCTTTGAGGTTCTTGTGTGCTTCTCCCCATCCTATTCTTTTTTTCTCCTTGATTAGAAGGAACCAGTGTCCTGAATTTTGTGGCTCATTCCCATGCTTTTCTTTATAGGTTAGCCCCATATGTTTTCATCTCTAACCAGTAGTTTATTTTCCATAATTTAGAACATTATAGAAATGGAATCATAATGAGTGTATTCTGTGACTTGCTTTTTCACCTCACGTTATGTTCCCATTTGGATTATTTCCAGTTTTTAAAATATTACTCACATTCTTATACACTGTAGAAGTGTGTTTTTTAGTCTCTGTTTTCCCAGCACAATGCCTGGAACGTAATTAGTCTTTAATAAATGTTTAAAAACTTGGGTTGAGTTCAACTGGAAAAACAACCATGTGAGATAGACAGAACAAGTGGTGATATTCCCGTTTTACCAAGGATGGAAGTAACACCCAGAGAACTTATCTCAAGATCCCATTGTTGGTCCATGGCAGAGTTGAAGACTAGTTGTCAACTTGTTGTTCTAGTTGAAGACTAGAAAGGCTGGACTGAAGAAAAGAATCATTTGCTCAAGAGTAAAACTAATTTAATATTCTACTGAATTAGGAAATATTATTTTCTGTTAAGTTCTGATTTATTCTAAGAGGAAAATAAAAATTGCTAAATGGAAGGCTGTTCTTTAAATTATAAAATCATTCTCATTATTTGGCTAAAACTAGTAAACAGCTAATGTGGTACACTGTTACAGTAATGGTGCTTAATGACTCACATCTTTGAATCCACACTGTGTATCCACTCCTTACATTGACTCTGGGCTTAGCCATCTGACTTGTTTTGGCCAGTGGTATGTTAGCATATGTAACACAAAGAATTCAAAAGTACTTTGTACGTTGAGTCTTGCCCCCTCTTGCTTCTGGGAACTCGTCCACTGCCACATAGAAAAGCCTAGACTAGCCAGCTGGAGACATGTGTTAATCACGACGCATGCAAGTGAGGCCGTCTTGACCATCCAGCCAGAGTCAAGTTCCCAGGTGACTGCAGTTGCATTAGTGACCTCAGGCTAACTAGAAAATGAACTGCCCAGCTACGATAGTCTAAATTGCTCACCCACAGAATTGTGAGCAAATAAAGCCACTAAGTTTTGGAGTGAGTGTTATATAGCAGTTGATAACTGATGGAGCCAATATAGTTGATATTTCCCTAATTATGTAGAAGTGTTTGTTACTTATTGTATCAATTAGTGTGCTACTTATGCTTATTTAGTATAAGTGTTATAAATCCTTTCTGAAGGAGGATTATTGTAATGTAGTTAGCATAAAGGCCAACTTTAATGCCAAAGCTAAGTTGCTAAAATGAAGTTTTATTAAGACAGTTCAGAAAAGAGTTATGTTTTCTGTAAACAGGTCCCTGACTTATGTCTCTATATTTATGATTACAAAGGGGAATGTCTGACTAAATGTTAACTAAGTAGCTACCTTGGTGAGCTGATATGAGATACCCATATTTAGTAAGATCTGGAAAAGTAAGTTGGTGAAAATGCAATAAATGTCATTATAGTGTTCTTGTGGACTGCTGGGGTTAAATAGTGTGTCTAGTTTTTAAGTGTCTGTTGTGCTCTTAGAATTGAATTTTATTATTAGAAGGGACTTGAGTGATGATTTAATTTGACTCTGTTATTTTGTAGATAGCAAATTGAGGTCCAAAGAGGTTAGGTGACTTGCCCGGGGTTCTCCAGTTTGATAGCAGATCTAAGACTAGAATCCTACTCTGCCAGCTCAGTCTAAGGTTCTTACCACGTTCCGCCAGACCTTCTTCCTTTCACTCCTATCCTGTGGTGGCCTTCTGTCTTTTTCATAGCAGTTGCCTACTGTTAACTCCATTTCTAACAATTTTATCTACCCCAGTGGCTGGTGCTGTTATCTTCTGTCTTGCTAGCTGACCTTTGAGGGTTGAGGGGAGGAATTGCCTTCTTTTCTAATCTGGAAGGGGCCTAACATTTCTGTTCCAGAGTCATTTGAGAGGAAGTGGTTGAGAAGCCATTATTCTCGAATCTGGAGAACCCCAGAGAGAGATCAGATCAGTCCTATTGTGTTAACCCCAACCTGGAATATTTATTATCTGGCTATGAGGAGTCTTCTGTTCTGCAGTTGGGTTGGGATAGAACCAGAGTTTTTGGGTCCTTCCTGTTGGGGATCCAGCTGGCTGGTGTTGTCTAATCAAATAAATCTCCAGAAAAAGAGAAAGTAAAGTGATATTTTGACATATCCGTAACATGTATGAGTTTGACTGGGACAGAATCTGTTCTGAGGTATAAGGACTTGGAGTTGAACATGATTATACCTGAAAGCAGAGGGATGAGAGGATTGTTTTGTATAGCAATAATGAGGCTGTTTTCTATGTTCTCATAGTATAGTATCTGTGCTGTTGCAAGGACCACTGTATTGTGCTTATGTTTGTGCCTGTTTCTGCCACTACTAGACTCTGAAGAGGGCAGATTCTATGTCTTTTTCAACTTACTATCTCCAGTGTATATCTCCTGGGGGCCTTTAATACAGTCTGGTTGATTAAATCAAGAATCTTCTATTTTTTTAAATTCAAGATTAATGCTAAATATTTTAAGCCTTCTTGCAGTTATTTCTCAACTCCTGAACTGTTCTCCAGATTATTTATCTCCAGATTATTGACCTCTCTCTGAAGTTAAACTAAGTAACTGCCTCTACATGCTAACATCAGTCAGAAAGTAAGTATTTACTGTGTTCAAAATGTTATACAGTCAGGCATCACTAAACAAAGGGGATATGGTCTGGGAAATGCGTTGTTAGGCAATTTTGTCATTGTGCCAACATCATAGAGTGTACTTACACAAATCTAGATGATATAGCATACTACACACCTGGGCTGAATGGTACTAATCTTATGGGACCACCATCGTATATGCGATCTGTTGTTGACCAAAACGTCATTATGCAGCACATGACTGTATTGTACTATTAGACATGCTTCCACTGGGAATTGTGACTATGATCAAAGTGGTAGGGTTAGTATAAAAGAAGTAGAATAATATTCAGAACAACTTAAAGAGGAGGTCTTTACATTAGAAATTTAGAATTTAGAAAAACATACTATTAAAATGATTTGCAAATAATTACAAAATGCAAAATAATACAGTACAGCAGTATTCCCAATACTTAACAACTAGAAAGAGAACTCTTCATTAACAGTTTTATCACAGCAACACGGTAGGCACTGTAGGGAAACACTGTCTTTGTCCTATCTGGGGTAGTTATTAATACTTATTTTGACTTTTATCTTATATTCACCTCTTTGGATATTTAAAGAGAGAGAGCAACACCAAATTTGATTTATACACCTGATTCCAGGGCAACAGAGGATTTTTAGTTTTGGAAATGGAAAATTTATGTTAAAGATCAACTAGGGAACTCAAAGATGATTCCCAGTTACATCTGCAGGGAACCAATGGAATTTGGAATTAGATTTGGTAGTTCTTTAGTAAATATTCTTTAAGCAAGAAAGAAAGGAAATTGGTTAGTTCATCTAATTCTGTTATCATCTTTAGTTTCATCTTTTTTTGTACTTCTGTTAATACATTAAAAGAAGTTCACTTGGATATTAGGGAGAGCCTGGAACTTTTAGAGAGAGAAAGTAACTCTAAACTTGAAGGTCTTCATTTTTTTGTTCAATGAAATGTCTTGTACTTAAAATTACTATATTTATATAATTCTTACAAGATTATATACTGTCTTCTGTTTATACACTCTTACCTAATCTCTGTTATGCTAACAGCACCTTAATTGCAAGGGACATGCTTCATTCTTCATTTCATGCAATAAACATTTATTGAGTACTTCCTATGTGCTAGGCATGTTCTGGGCACTAGGTTAGGGCTTTAAAGATGTTCAAGGTCTTCTGCCTCATGGAGTTTATGATTTAGTAGGAACAGAGATAATAAACAAAAATAATTTCAATGGTAAGTGCTTTGAAGGAAAAAAAACGCAGAGTAAACAGTTAAGGAGACAGACTAAGGGAGGGCCCTTTTACGTAGAGAGGACAGGATGCCTTCTCTGGGGAAGTGACACTTAAGCAGAGATCTGAATGCACAGGTCCAGGGGAAGAGTGTTTCACTGGAGGGAGCTATTCTGTAAGGGCTCTGAGGCATGAAGAAGCTTGGTATGTTTGTGGAACATTTATCTTTGTATTACCAGGACTTAGCAGGTAGTTTCGCTCAGATTTGTTAAATTGAATCAGCTATAAATTGACTCCCCATATGTCTAATACCATGCCTTTGTTTAACAGTTTGTGGTTGTCAAAGTAAAGCTAACTGGGCTTTATGTAAATTAGCCCATGACACTGACCTCATAAGTATGTGCCCTAATCTATTTATCTGTCTTGTGTAAATTACATCTTTATGAAAGTTGTAATTCTTCTTTTTTTTTTTTTTAAAGATTTTATTTATTTTATTTTTTTCCCCCCAAAGCCCCAGTAGATTGTTGTATGTCATAGTTGCACATCCTTCTAGTTGCTGTATGTGGGAAGCGGCCTCAGCATGGCCGGAGAAGTGGTGCGTCGGTGCGCGCCTGGGATCCGAACCCAGGCCGCCAACAGCGGAGCGCGCACACTTAACCGCTAAGCCACGGGGCCGGCCCTGTAATTCTTCTTTAATGTCAAATGTTATTTAGTCACACCATTTTGGATACACACATTTTTTTTAGTGTGGAGTGGGTCTGCTACCACCGAGTTAGTTCCAATTTGATCAGCTCTCTTGTATAATAAATGCTAGACATAAAGCAAATTAAAAACTATTGTTTGTGACTAATGACCAAATACTGTTCAGTCTGCTCCAAGGACATAATTACAGCACTTAACTGTGCTTGAATAATTGAAGAATAAACTCACTGATTGCCTAATGTGTCTGTAGATATGCACAGAGACCTTGAGTTGAAGTGACTCTGAAGTGGCACTTGTAGTTAGCCCAAGGCTTTCCATGCTGGCAAGCCTCATTGATTTGCTAAACTGTATTGCTCTAGTTAGGGATTAATGTCAAAATTAAATAATTGAACTTGTGTGTATGTGTTTGTATAACAGTTCCCTACCAGGAGACCAAATTTTATACTCTACTGGGCTGGGTTAAGTTTTAGTAATTTGTTTGAGGTATTCTTAGAATATGGAGTAGTAAGCACAAAACCTACTAAGGAGTTTCTCTTAGAGCACTAGACTTGTTTGCTAAATTTTTCAATGAAGGTCTCATACAGACTCCATTATTGTTTTTAAAATCCTGTGTGCAGTCTTGGCCTTTACTGCTCACTGAACTGGATACCTACTGTTTTTCCACCAGATCTGTATCTAATTTATGGTAAAGGGACCACAAAAAACAAAAATTATTTATATTTTTGGCACATAATACCATTATAGTTAAGGGTCTGTTGGCATTTCCATTAAAACATTTTCTTAGAGAGGTTTATAACTTGGCAATTTTACTTGGCTTTGGGCTTAAACTATTGCTATTTCTGTCCAAAAGCAAATTCTTTTACCAAATTTTATATAACTGAATTTCCCTTGGTTTATAATGTGTGGAGGGGGAAGGGCTATCACAATAGGTCTTTTTTGATGTTCTCACAAGCTGGTTGATTACCCAGTAGTGTTGTGTGCAGCATATGTTCTTACATTTTAGTTTTACCTCAGTAAGAGTGTTTTTTTAGTGTTTTGAGATAAGTTGGTTTAACATGTTAAAGGTAATTCACTTTCATTGGTTCTTGGCTTCAAAGAATTGTACTACTATGATGATTTTTAGTTCTTTTAAAATTATCAACTTCTATTTTTATTATAAAATTTAAAAGTACTTTGTGGCATTGACTTTTGTATGAGAGACTGGAATTATTCTATCTTGAAAAATATTAAATAAAATAAGCCTCTCCTTGGTCTGATTTGGTGGTATTTAAAACTTTAGTAACTCAGATAATTAAAATTTTCTTTGAACTTTGTTTGATGGACAAATCCATTTCCTTAGAAATGACATAAGATTCATCAATACCAATACACCAGAAATGAGTTAATTATGTTAGCCATTTACATTTACCCATAATTTTGCTTATCACCCTGTGTCCATTAAGTAACCTTTTTGTCTCTGGAGGATACCTTTGCCTGGGATTTTCTCCAGTTTGAACAAGTAGTTCAGAATGTTTGGTAAATAAATTCCAAGGATTTCTTTGAAATTAGTCCCAAAGAAGAGATGCCCATAAAAACTTCTTTTTACATTCTTTGGCATGCCTAAGACTCCCTTAGAACAGTTGCCATGGACAAGAGACCCTATATACGGTGTTAATGAGTTCTTGAAGACTGCTGACTCACTGCCCAATGATAATTTGTCTCCTAAGAAAATAGTAGAAAAATGGGTCAGAGAAGGCAAGGTGATCACTTCACTCAGTGTTTGTATTATTGCTGTCAGTTATTGTTAGTAATAATTATTATTGCTAACAACAACCTAGTTTATTTCTAAGAATTTTACTCTCTTGCAGTTTGCGATTCCCTCTTCTCCAAATCTGCAGGCCAGATTTTAATTGCTTTGCAATTTCCAGTCAAGTAACCATTACTGGGGTTGCTCTTGCCAGGCTCTGTCCTGTGGTGGAGGGACACTGTGTTCTCTTCACATGGTTATGTTGGAAAGTGCATGGATAAGGCAGGGGTCCTGCCTGAAGTAATCCCAGGGTATTTTTAATGTCCTTTAATTGCCATTCAGGATGTAAGTCAGACCAGACACAATTGGGTCTGCTCACGTAGTTCAGGACTGCCTAGCAGTGTTTATATAAAGGTGAAGTAGATTTAGCAAATAAATCTCCTGAAGCTATTACTTATTTATAATTTATTGTTCATTAACATCTATTGATTCCTAAGCACTGTGAAATTAGTTCCAGTATACCTTATGTATTATATGTCTTTATTTTGTTGTGCTTGTGATCCCTGGATAGCATTGGGAGTGAAGGACATGGAGGACATGGAATTAAGAATTTGACAAGGGCTGTGTCATCATGATCAAACCGTTATCAGACTTATTTGCAGTATTCTAGATGTCTGATTTTCTTAAAGAAAGACAGTTAGATAATGTTAACAGATAAAAAGTACATTGAGTTTAAATCCTTCTCTGTGTATATTTGCCCCGTGATTCTATTTTGTTTTGCATTACTTTGGATGTTTTAGTTGTGAAAATTTTAAATTTACATGCACATTTTATAGTAGCCATCCTCCCACCATAGCCAGTGGTATGGAGGCAGACTTACCTTCTCTCTTCTGCCTCTAAGTGATTTTTACTCAAGATAGAAGTGTTCTGTTCATGTTGTTTTGTATTTAGCTCAAGTTAGCTCCAGTGATATGAGAGATATGGACTGTTTTAGAAGAGTATTAAGAATTTTAAGATTTGTACCTGACATGTTTTTTTATTGAGTTATTTACTGTTGTGGTCATCAGAATGCTTATCCATTGCAGTCTCTAAGAGAGCATTGTTCGGAGCGAGGTTTTTTTTAATGAAACATAATATGAGGCCAGGCATACAAATAGTTTTATCATTAATTACATTTCATCTCCCCTAATTTTTTGTGTGTGAGGGTAATACTTGTTCTCAAGTGGCCAACATTTTTAATGTACTATGTACATATATTAAAATAGTAGAAAAATAGTCTTGGCAGACACTGAAATAGTTAATTGGCTTTTCCAGCCAAGATAGGTTTGTAAAACTTTCTGAAAATTAAGAAGTGGGAGGGAAAGAATTTTTCTTTCATTAATGCCATATTTTATTAACCCTTTACTTTACGCTATAAAAATTTTCTTGTAGGATTTTTTTCATTAAACAGCTAGAAGAAGGATAGTTGATTTATTGTAATTGTCAAATATCTGTAAACATTCAGATAGTTAAAAGAAGTATTTTGACATAGAATCCTGAGTAGAGATGTTTTTCTAAAAGTAAATGATAATTTTGAGAAAGGAAGAAGACCAACAGCATAATTCTGACTTTGAGATATGTAATCTTTAACAGCAAACTTTTAAAAACAGCGTTTAAGAAATATTTGATAGTATCTCATGATCTTTAATTGGGCTTTACTTTTATATTCTTATTAGGTCTCATATAAAATCAACAGCTTTTCATGATCGGGCATTTACATCTTAAATCTTGCACACTGCACTGTTAGGACATAGATGGATATTTTGAAGTTACTAGGAATAGTCTGCATTGGATACAGAAAAGTTACTTTATATAATATCCAAGGGCTAGTGGACAAAGGTGAGAGAGGGGAGGCGGGGTGGGAGCATGTGGGGGAATAAGAGAGAGCTTACATTGTCCTTTTCCATTTTAGCTGGTAGTTTGGAGTAAAACTGTAAAATTAACCTTTTTGGAATTGTTACTACCCCAAGTGGGAATATAAACTGTGTTGAACAAAATTTATTTAGCCTGTTAAAAAGTCAACCTAAAACTATAGTTAATTAGTGTACATTATTACATCACTCCTAGTAGAGACTCAAACTGGTAGAGTAAGAGGAGCTCTATCAGGTGAGCTGACTGCTACCCATATGGGGCTTTAAGATAATGATGAGTTTAAATTTCCTCTTAGAGCTAAGTGAGAATAAAACTGGAGGCAATAAATACTCTTGGCCAAAGCCATTAAACGAAAAAGCTGGGAATTCTCCAGCTCTTGACTTAAATTGTTTGTTTATCAGCTGGCGCCTAGTCTGGAGTCAAGAGCTGGAGATTTCTATCTGTGACAGAACTTTGAAACTCTTGCAGGACACTTTCATTTCAACTTAAGGTAACTTGAGTTTATAGCTTTGGCTTTAAAGATTACTAATGATTTACTCATTTCCTTACCATTTAACCAGAGTGGACTTTTTCCCAGGAAGGGATCTGTGTTTATTTAGGGCCTTTGTCTGCGGAGGGATTAAAAGGCAGCCCACCAGCATTGTGAACTTGATGGTAATAAAAGGTCACCAAAACACACCATAAAAACATTCTTACCATGGAATTAATTATACAGTGTAATTTTACAGAGCAGCTCAGTCATTCCATCTCTACCCACCCCCCAAATCTTCAACATTTTATCTTTTAAAAATTAAAGCTTTGGTACAATTTAGGTTTTTGAAAAAATTATTTTTTTTAAATGGTATTTAAACACTGAGGAAATTGTCACTTGCAGTTAATTGCTTAAAAATTTTAAAGTTTTTAAATAAACTTTATTATTTATTGTTAAACTATGGGATGAATAACTTCTTTGGAAGGAGGGTAGTCAAAAGGGATGGTTTGTGTTTCATAGAACAGCTCAGTTTGTTAAAACCTAAGCCTAGTTAAGAGTCTTCCTGTGCCACCAGGTGGCATTGCATCCAAACCTGCTTGTGATAAAGGGACGATTTTAAAATTCTTTTTTGTTCAAGAGAGGTCGTAATACTTTTTCTAGAATTTGCTTTTGAAGTTGGCTTAAGAATACATCTAATATCAAGGTTGATTTAATATCTCCAAAGAACTGAAAAGATTTCTGAACTCTGCAAGTGTTTGCTTTTAGGTGGTGAATATTGAAATGAAAGTATATTAAAATGTTGAAACATTTGCAGAGGATTGCTGTTAACAGTTGGTTATTTGCTTTTTTTTTGTTTTACTTGTCTAAACACTTGAGAGGGGATCCTGCCTATAAAGACCCTCACAAATGTTGCCAGTGTGGTAGATCCCCCGCCCAACACACACACTCATACCTGCCCCAGCCCTTATAAAAAAAAGTGTCAGCGGGTCTCACTGTATGGGAATTTTTAAAAAGAGGGAAAGACCTCTGAAAGGTGCAAGTTGGTCCTTTTCACAAGCCTAACTATGAGATTCATTAGGCAGTTCACATTCATGTCTTAAAAGCTGTTTTTGGGAAAGTAAATTCTTGCAGTTTCCTGTACTGGTTTTGAGGGAGTCTTTATAGTCTTTTGAATCAGCTCATTTTAAGAAAGTGATAATATAAAAGCAAAAAACAAAAAAAGTTCATTATAAATTTTAGAAAAGTAAGATTGTTTTCATTAAAATGAGTATTAATGTTCTATTTTTATGAACCCATATGTATAAGTTAATAAACTGTACAGTAACAATTAAATTATTTAATACAGCTATCCAGGTGCTATGATATGTTGTCAGAATAATAAGGTTCAGTTATTCAATATTCAATATTCAATTGATTTTTATTCTCTTAAAAAATGTATTCACTATGCAGAGAGATGTTTAATGTGTAGCTTTGATCATTTATCAAAAAGCTTTATAAAGTGTTACTCATTTTATACTCTTGCCTCTTCTCTGAGACTTCTTAGTGTGCACAACCTGTTTAAGAAATGTATGTTTTCAAAGTAAATGTTTGATGACCTCCCACCTTGATGTTCCTGCTTTTAAAAACACACACATACACACACACACAAAACATAAAGCTCCCCTCCCCTATATTTTGAATAACTTGTCTGGAATATGTGTTGTACTAAAACTAAATATATACAGCCTTCAGTATTGCAAAGAGAGAACTTGGCTTTAAAAATTATGAAAATTTCACATTTGAAAGTAGTCTAGACAAAGGTACTCATGACATTTGACCCTGAATATTTTACTTTTAAACTTGATACAACAGTCTGCTTCTTAGCTTTTTTGTATGCTGATATTTCTACTTATTTAACATCAAAAAGCTGTAGTGGTTTCTGTTTATAGATTGTGCCTGTGTTCTGGAATTGCCTCCTGCTGTCCATGAATTGCTTCTTGGCTTGTTTTGTTAGAATTTCTCACCAGGATTTTCCTGAGCTATGTAGCGAAGATTTAAAAAAAAAAAAATGAATTTGATACAGTAGACTAGATTAGTAAAGATTATACTTACTATTCGTAATTATAATTGAGTAAGCCTCGTGGCTCAGCATATCAGTTTTATGCAATAAGAGTAAGCATATGTGAATCTCATGTAATAATATGCATATATATAATTGCCTACAATGACTCTATTTATATAGTTTTTTCTGTAATATTAAATGACTAGTTTTGCTGAAATTCCAGATATCTTCTTTTTCATTAAAAAAATTAGTCAAAAAAATCCTTACTCGTTAGAATGTGTGTAATTTAGTAATGAAACATTTAGATTTTGGCTTCTCTCTTTCAGTTGGAAATAGTATTGGTGTAAGTGAATGTTGCCATGGGAACCTCCACACAGATATAAAAGGCAAGACTGTCTAAGTGGAGGAGGAGGGGCGATGTTCTAAAATACCACGGGCCTAAATGATCTATTTTATGTACATATTGGGGGTGTAGAAGGAGCTAGGATGAGAAGGGAAGAGAAAGTAGTGCAGAAAGTAAATGTTAAAAGTTAAAACTCGGAAATCTCCTCACACTCATAGGTAGAAGTGTTTTAAAATTTCAAATGTGGTTCTTAATTATTTGTATCATTTGCCTATATTGGAGAGTCTTTGCATACCTTGTTTTTTAAACTATGTCGATGGAACATGTTTAACTTATTTGATTTTAGATGAAATATTTAATTCAGTGAACTTTGTTGGAAAGTTAGGATTTCAGTCTCTGAGATGGCTTTAATTATAAATTTTATTAAAGATAGTTATAATTCTTTTTCAGATATCTGAAAAATTTTTAAAGAGCTGCAACTTTGCTGAGTTGGAGAGTTAATGTGGCTTTCAAAGAAAAGCTGGCAGTTAGACTTTATAGTATTTTTAATATTCGATTTTAAAAATTAAATAATTTTAGTGCTTTTCTATAAATATTAGTCAAGGAAACAATGACTTACTGTATCTGCATAAATAATATTGTATGGTTTTCTAAAAAAAATAAAACAGCAAAAGCAAGCATCAAATCCACCATATCCTTTAGAAGCACATGTGTAGCAACTGATAAAGATGATTAGAGAATAGCCAATTTAGCTGTAAATGTAAAGTAACATTTTTGTTTTTTATATATTCAGGTTGCAAAAAACAATGAAATTGTGCTGAACATGAGTTAGCGTGGTAAAATGCAACATAATCTTCGCAGTTTTAACACTATGGATTCTGGTTGTCAGATACCTGTGTAAAAAAAGAAAAGACATTAACCTGACAAAAACTATTTAAACTTACCTTCTTAGTCAATCCAGAGAAAAAGTAAAGCTGCCAAGGTAATAAAACATCCAGAAGTTGTTAAATTAAAAAGAGTAATTTAAATTAAAAAAAGAGAGAGGGAAGCCGGAGAAGAAAGGGGGGAAAAAATCTCACTGCTCCCCAGGCCTGACCGTATCTGATGTAAATTAACCAGCAGTGGAAGGGTGTTGTTTCCACTCCGCTCAAACAATGCCGGGCATCTCTTGGGGGTGGGTGGGTGTTAGGGTAGAGAGGAGGTATTGAGAAGTGAACTGGGATGCAAAGAGTTTAGTCATCAGTGGATTCTTGGCATAAAAACCAGCAGGATTGAGAGTAAAGAATGAGAAAGTATGTTTGCATGTAAAATTAACCAAGTGAAACCTTCAGGTGGCGTGAAATAATTCATAACTGTGAGAGAATGTTTAGTCGTTAGTTTTCTTGAGTCTTTTTTTTTTTTTTTTTAAAGAGACTGAGGCGTTATACTGTAAAATGTTCAGCAACCAAGTTACCCTATCACTTTTTAGGTGTACTTTTGGCATAGGATATCTGCTCTTAGTTTTAGACTTGACTTCTTAAAAACTAAAAGACTGAGTAAAATTGTATTTCTTGGAAAAATAGGTATTGAGAGGGATAAAAAGTCAAGTTTATAAAAAATACTTAAGGAAAGTGTTGTTTTTCTGTTTCAGTTTTTCTCTGCTGCTCTCCCACCCACCCCCCCTTCCTTGGAAAAAAATCTGACAATCTTAATGGAGTGGAAAGCATAAAAATGCACACAGCGTTATCAATAAGTGGATTCAAAATAGTTTTGCTTTAATCACTTTTAAAAAGTTTCATAATACAGAATTTTCTAGAAGGCAACTAATATTTATTAAGTACCTTTGGTGTGTCAGGCTATCATGCTGGGTGGTTTGTATATTTTAAACCATTTAATCCTTCCGGCAACCTCATGAAATGTAGGTCATCCTCATTTTTTAGTGAGGAAATTGAGGCTCATTTAGGAAGGGATGATATGACAACATGCAATTATTATAAGAATTAGCCTGATGTAGCAAAAAGAAGACATTTTAGAGGATTTTAAAATATGATAGGACTAGTACCTTTAAATTGGGAATTTCTTTTGGTGGCTAGAATAATGAAAAGACTTCCATTTGTTTTATTTAGAAACAAAATCAACTGAAATACTTTTTCATGCTCCATTGATATCACCATTTAATGACACCCCCGCCCCCATCAAAATATAGAAAGAATTATTAGCCAACTAAAAAAGTCCACTTAGGTAATTTAAAGCAGTTGTTGTTTTGGATCTTATATGCTTGGATCTAGTCAACTACAGGAATAAAAGGGACGAGAAAATGGGGAACCAGAAGTGGAAACCAGGAGTTTTAAACCTAAAAGAACTTCCTTGGAAGGTCTTCTAAAACTTGGATATTAAAAAAGAGCCAAAGGGTATCTTATTTAGCTACGTAGCCAGAGTATGAGCATATAGGACAGTTTCATATATATTTTTCCTTTTAACTTGTATTTTAAAATTTTTATTTTCCAAAATAAATTATTTAGTTAAATGTAGTTTTACAACTTTTTAAATACCCAAAATTGGCCTTTACAAAATATCAATGAGAGTTTCAGTGTACATGTATACTTTTTCTCTTGTGTTTATAATATTCAACATTAACACGACTAACAATGTATCAAAGCTTATTGCTTAGTAGTAATAATAATAATAAAGTACGCTAGTTAGTCTAATTTGACGTTACTATTATAATGTATTGGGAATTGGCGATTTTCATCTTTTTAATATTTTTAACCCCTCTCAATATACATAATTCTTTAGTCATATTACTAAAAGAAATCTGTCCCAATAGCTTTTAGCAGAAGGCCTTTAAGAGTAGTGTGGGGTCTATATGTATGTTTTAATAGTTTAATCTTAAAGATAACTCTGTGAAAGATACTTTTTATACCTAATTCACATTATGTTAAAAAAAAATGAACAAACAAACCCATATTCGTCATAGCTTAACTATAGGTTTCATTGAAGGCTATAAGAAAATCTGATGTTTATGACATTTTGCTTTGCCAGTTTTCCTCTGAATTTTGTAAAAGGTCATATTATGCTGAAGTGCGAAATGCTAGTGCGTATTTGGAAAACAAACTGAACCCCACCCAACCTCCTGTTTTGCATATTCTAAGATTGAGAATTTCAAGTGTTTAAATAGTCTGATATGTCTAGTTTCATCCTCGTAGATTTCTAGCTCCAAATGTGATTGGCAGCAGTTTGGAATCTTCTGGCTTCCCCTTATATTGGTCTGTTCAACAGGGAAAAAACACACCAGTATTCGTGTTATTATAGCTTGGAGCGCTAAAGAAGAGCCTTGTTCCAGTTCCCAGGTTATTTTGGAAGTCATATGAAGCTTCTTTCATTTCAGTTTGTTCTCCTTATTCTAAAGATTCCCAGCTTGTTATATACCAAATTGTTTCCAGAAATGCTTACTAGATGGATTGCTGTGAAAGGAAAGGGTAGAAAAGGCAGAGTAGAGAATATTGGCAAGAAATTTCTGGAAAAAAATTTTTTTAAAAGATATTGTGACCCTGACCCTTACTGGGGTAAAGTTCCCAGGGAATAATGATTATTGTTGGTCAGAAAATTGTCCAACTGGGTAATGATGAAAACTGGAGTTTAGCCAAATCTTATTTTTGTGTAGTTTTGCTCTTTCTTTTCCTGTTGTTGGCTGTTTGGAAGGGACCTTTAGTGGGTCATCTGATTATGACAGGGTGAAGGTCAAGTTTAGCTTTGCCTGACTTCAGTTATGTTATCTTTTCTAACCAAAGTGGCCTATGATAATGAGATTCTTCATCAGAAAAAAAATGGGCAGTTCTGGATCTTTATCTATACATCAGTTTTAAACAGTGATGTGTTTTTTGAAGATTGAGGTTGTGAATTTAAAAGAGTGAGCTGTGATATTTCAGGAAGTATGCTAATGTGAACATATGACAGTGTTTTTGTCAAGAGGAGGTGATATGGGAAAACTATAGTAATGAGAGTGAAGAAAAATAAGAAACCTAAAGGAAGAAGGACCATTCTGTTTTTGTTGTTTAAGGGAGAGAACTAGGGAATTTGTATATATTATCAATTATATGTGGATGTAAGGTTAAAAAAAAAAGGAAAAAACAACTTCAGAATGGTAATTTTTATATCCACGCTGAGCACCCCTTAAAAAGTATATTTGCAATACAGTTGAACAGCAAAATAAACTACAAATAAATTCCAAAATAAAAGAGTTGTTGACTTTTATTTTAACTTGTAGTATGTGTCATGTGGATATGAGAGTCACTACTGGGGAATGAGTTTTGGGAAAAGGTACTGTGAAAATGAGCTGTTTGTGGTTTCACACCTAACCATTTACTATTTCCCACTTATTTCCCACCAAGAATCGTAGATGTGCATCTGTGTGGATGCACATCTTCACCTGTCTCTTCTCTCTACCCTGTCAAAACAAAATTTTAGTGTCTAAGAAATGAGGTTATTTTTCTCTGTTTCTGCTGCATCCTATAGTAACCTAAACTCTGAATTTTTTTTCATGGGCAATAAAAGTGAAGATGATATACCTTCCTTTTACTTATGTCTGAATTTTAAATGTTCTTGAATTTTTATATGATGATACCACATTATACACAATTACAAAGAGAAGACCAACAAGCATCTACTCATAGGTTTTCATGCAAACCTTTTTTTGAGGGAAAAAACCACAACCTTTCCTAAAAACACCTCTAATCTTTTGAATAATTGCTATTTAATTTTATTTGCATTATTTTACTTTCTCCTGCTTAATTTTAATCATAATTTTTAAAACTAATAAAAAGTATAAACGAAAAGAATTCAAAATGAAGTTTAGGATGAAAAATGTATCCAATTGCATCTTTTTTTTTCTGTTTTCTACTGAAATTCCTTAAATAAAGTTCCTTCCTTTTAACCTTTCTTTAAATTAGACCCAAGGAAGCATTTAATAAACTTTTTCTCTGGACCCAAAACCACAGCTATGACGGACTATTATTGGTATATACTCATATGTGAACACATGTCTTTGATATGGTGTTTGCTTTCTGAAAGGTTCCTTAATTATTCCCTCCCAGTAATGAGCAAGAATGGATAGATGGGATCCTTCTCATAGTCTCTTAAGATGTTTCTGCATCTAACCTTCCTTTGATAGGGGTGATTGTGTTATTATATGTCTAGTTTGAGTTGTACCCACTTTGTGTTGGTTATGCTTCTGAGTGGACATACTTTTTGCTTTTCTTTTTAATGTTCACTCAATACGTAATTATTGAAATGAACTGGTGATGAAGCTTGTGTGGGAAAGAAGTTCTTGTTTCCTGTCTTTGTTGGTACTTCTGGGTTCCTAATCTCCTGAGAGCCTTGGGATGTAGATCTGTACATCACAACTAGGAGTGGGTAGTTTTTATGGTGAGGAAGAGGGGAAAAGATAGTATTGAAGCAATTCCTGTCTAGGTCTGCAAAGTGCAGATTGCATTTCTCTTTTCAGTGGTGGTAGGTTTATGGCCCTTTTTTTGGAAAGTGCTATTAAGTGTTTGGAGACCTTTATCTTTCTCTGTTTTGTTGTAGCAGATGGAGTTGTCCTTCAGTGGTTTTGCTAGGTATGATAAATGTTGTACTAAAACTGCTTGGTGGAAGTTTGATCCTGCAAGATTACTGTTTCTTTCAGTTTCCTGAAGAAAATGGAATCATAGTATTCAAACTATTGAGCAACAAGCCTGTAAGCAGATCAACAATAATAATGTGTACTTCTCATTGATACCTGTGATTTTTTTTTCTTCCTTTTAAAAAGAAAATTTAGAAATAAAAACTAGAAGTGATCAGTTTTGTCTGAAATAAGATAAACAGTATAAATATGAAATAAATAAACCTTTCTCCTCAGAGCATACAGGGAGAGATGTCCACGTAATGAAGGATTATCTCTATTTTATAAAAGAAGAATGAAAGCGGAGAAATTATGCAGTTCTCTTATGTTCACAGAAAGATGATTCGAGGGACACACTGTTGAAGTCTTATAAACCATAGCTATACTTAGTATTATTGCTAGAAAGACTTCCTTGTGCATATTTCTAGTATTCTAAGAGGCTTTTCCCTCTTCAGCCACACCTTTTTAAATTTAATTCTGATTCATTTGAATATACTAGTGTTTTTAGATAATTGTGTACTTCTAATAGCTTTTATGCAAACCTGTGATTTATCTACAATTGGAGTTGAAAGATGTTAGCCACCACTTAGCTACGGTATTGAAATAAATTTTTGATTGATTGAATCCTCCCAACAAATAAACTTGTTACTAAAAACAGGAGGTTCTAACCAAATTACCTGGCGTTTGAAGACAGTTTCTTTCTTTCTTGAGTGATTCTTACTCCATATTGGCTGTGATGAAGCTGGGAATAACGTTGTAGCCTGAACTGAGTCTGTGGGGTGATTTGCAGATTTTTATTATCCTCACATTTCAGTTGTTTGCATTAATACTTCCTTACATTAATATAGGTAATTGAAAATTGACTGTAAGTTTTGGATCTGAAACTCCCTCTTGCAGCTCCTTTATCTTTTATGTTATCCTTTTATGTTCTAGATCTTATGTATTTCTAGCTTCAATAGTTAGGAGCAACATAGGGAAGGATAGTAGCAGTGTCCACAATCTTAAGCCCCTCTTTTTACTGGTATTGGGGGAAAATAGTGAACCATCATCAGAGTACTAGTTGGTGTCAGTGGTGCCTGGAGTGCACTCAGGTCTTTGACTGTGGTTACAGCACCTGAGGTACAGGATGCAAAAGAGTCTGGTTTTGGGCGCTCCTGGCAGTACCTCCCACAGTGATGTAGCTTGTGTATCTGTTGGAGGATTATTGACTCACAGCATCATGTTTTTCTTTTTACTGAGGCTGCTAAGAAACTCAGAGCTAGATTTTGGTACCAGTAATCCTCATCATTTTTCCCAGCCTTCCCTTTTTCTATATGATTTTCGTTCTCATTTGTAACTTTAGCTTAACACATTAAATAGTCCTTACTGTCTGCTAGGCAGTGGGAATACAAGGGTGAACATGAGAGACCTGCTTTCCCTCCTTTTAGTGCTTATAGTCCATGTGTTTGTGTCATCTTGTAAACTATCTCCAAATCTTTTTTGGAAGTAAGGATATGAATCATAAATATAGACTCAGGGCCAACAGATTTTCTTACTGCTTCTCTCTCTCTCTCTTTATTTATTTATTTCTTTTTGTGAGGAAGGTTAGCTCTGAGCTAACATCCATTGCCAGTCTTCCTCTTTTTGCTGAGGAAGACTGGCCCTGGGCTAACATCCATGCCCATCTTCCTCTACTTTATATGGGACGCCGCCACAGCATGGCTTCACAAATGGTGTGTCGGTGCACGCCCGGGATCTGAACCTGTGAACCCCGGGCCGCCACAGTGGAGCACTTGAGCTTAACCCCTACGCCATTGGGCCGGCCCCCTCTCTCTCTTTTTAAAATCTTCCTCTGTGTACTTTTATTCCTGCCTTTATCTTCATTTTCTTTGCTTACTTTTTCTTCAGCTTTTTTTAATGAAATGAAGACTCCTTGTCTCCTTTTTCTTCTTTAAGCTTCTCTATATTGTAATCCAAGACTGTCTTAATAGTGTAAAAATATTTTATTGCATGTGTATGCATATGCCCACTTTAAAAAAAGAGTTATTTTTTGCAATTTATTTTTTTCATTTAATGTAATTTATTGTCTTCTAATATGTAATAGATTTATTTTATACTTTTTAATTACTGCAAAGTATTCTGTGGACAGATTTCTGCTGTTACAAAAAGGCTACTCTGCTTGTTCTTGAACATAGATCTTTTCATATATATGCGAATTTATCAGTAAGAGAAACTCGAAAACAGAATTTCTGGGTCAGAGTTTGTATTTTAAATTTTGGTAGACATTGCCAAGTTTTTCACCAAAGTTTGTGCTTCCGTCAACAATGTATGAAAGTATTTGTTCATGCTCTTGCCAACACTATCTTTACATTTCTTTTCTAGTCTGATAGTTTAAAAATGGCATAATGTGGTTTTGATTTTCTTTCTTTCTTTTTTCCAAATTATGAGTTTGAGCATTTTAAGAATGTTTATTGGCCATTTATTTGTTTTTTTTTTTTTTTAGTGACTGCTTCTTCCTGTCCCTTGGGCATATTTTCATTGGATTCATTCATTCAGTAGCTATTTGTTGAGTGCTTAGAGTGTGCTGGGCATTGATCTTTTCTAATTGATATGTCTGAATGTCAGATGCTCATTCATTTATTCCACAAATATTTATTGACTCTCTACCATGTACTGAGTACTAGTCTAGGCCTGGGAATACATCAAAGAGAGAAAACACACACACACACACCCTCCTGCTCTTAGGAATGTTATGTTTTAATGAGTGTGAATTGGTGTGGGGAAATATATATGTTGCACATATTTTCTGCCAGTTTGTCCTTTTTCTGTTCATTTTGTTTATAGTACTTTTTGAAATACAGAAGTTTTGATTTTTATGTAGTTGAATTTGTCAGTCTTACTTTTATGGCGTCAGAGTTTTATGTCCTGTTAAGAGAGGCCTTACCCTCTCCAATATTGTAAAATAAAAAAAAAGAAAATTTACACATTTTTCTTTTAATTATTTTATGATTTCATTTTTAAAAATTTGAATCATTGATTCATTTGGAATTTATTATGGTAGAGGGAATGAGGGTAGAGTTCTAGATTACTTTTTCTTTTTTAAATCCATTTAATGAAAAGTCCATCTTCCCCATTAATTTTAAATACTTTATTAATTTTATACACTCAATTCCCATATGTATTTGGGTCTACTCCGAGCTCTCTATACTCCTCTATCGATATATCATTGTTGACTCTTTCCTAAGTAGGATATTTTTACTTTCTTTTGCTTTATTTTCCTGTCTGGGAGGATAGTCTTCTTTCATTGGTCGTTTTTCCCTCTTAGAATTTTCCAGATTACTTTTGCTTGTTTATTGTTCCAAATAGACATGAGCATTATTTTATCATGTTTCTCCCAAAACATTCTCTTACTATTTTGATTGGGATTGCACTGAGTTTATGGATTGATTTATGGAAAATTTATATATTTATAAAACTAAATCCATCTAAGAGTAAGATTTACTCATTATTCATTTCTTCTTTTATGTGTCTTTCTAGGATTTTAAAGTTTTCTTTTTGTACATCCTAAACATTTCTTGTATAGTTTATTCCGAAGTCTTTTTTTTTTTTGTGAGGATGATCGGACCTGAGCTAACATCTGTCAGTCCTCCTCTTTTTGCTGAGGAAGACTGGCCCTGGGCTAACATCCATGCCCATCTTCCTCCACTTTGTGTGGGACGCCGCCACAGCATGGCTTGCCAAGCGGTGCGTCCTTCGTGCGCGCCCGGGATCCAAACTGGCGAACCCCGGGCCGCCGCAGTGGAGTGCGCACACTTCACTGCTTGTGCCACTTGGCTAGCCCCCCAAAGTCTTTTTATCTTTGTTATTGTTGTTGGTGTACATAGAGCCCTTTCTTTTCTTATATTTCTAACTGTTGTTGTTTATAAATATGAGAAGTATTGATTTCTATATATTAATTTGAATTCCACTTCTTTTGAATTCTCTTATTCTTGCTAGTAGTTTTTCTGTTGGTTGTCTTGGGTTTTCCAGTTCTAAAAATAATAATAATTTTCCCTCTTCTTTTCTAAATTTTAGATCTCTTTCTTTCTTTACTAATTCTGTAATTAGTACTTCCAGGACAATTTTGAATGTAGTAGTGATAACAGGTGCCCTTGTCATGTTCCTGACAGTAATGAGAATGCTTTTATGGATTTGATCTTAAATACAGTGGTAACTTTTGGTTTCAGGAAGATTTTTAATGTTCAGGAAGTGTCCCATTATTTTTATTTTAATGTGTGTTTTCATTATTCATTTTTTCAACCAATATTTATTATGTTTCTAGTATGGGTCAGACACTACATTGGCACTAGAACGTAAGCAGTCAGAATAGGCACAGTCCTTGCTCTCACGGAACTTACAGTCCAGTTGAGAGGAGACAGATATTAATTGTATGATCACAAAAAGCTGTACAGTATTTTTTTTTTTTTTTTTTTTGCTAAGGAAGATTAGTCCTGAGCTAACACGTGTGCCCATCTTCCTCTATTTTGTATATGGGTTGCCACCACAGCATGGCTTGATGAGCAGTGCCTAGGTCCGCGCCCAGGATCCAAACCTGTGAACCCCAGCCTGCTGAAGCGGAGCATGCGAACTTAACCACTATGCCACTGGGCCGGCCCCTGTACAGTATTGTTGTTACTGTGATGCAGTGGGGATACATTTGGGCTATAGGAGTATATAAATAGGGAGATGTTCTTAGAGGTTAGGAAAGTCTTCTTGGGGAAAGTAACCATTGATTTGTCACTTCTAATAAGGGAATGAATTGACTAGGCACAGGGAAAGAACATTCCCAGCAGAGGATGGCATGTTTGAAGGGAAGCATGGTGTTGGATGAGGCTGAAGAGAGAGTTTAGGCTGGACTATCAAGACCCTTCAGTCATGCTACTCATTTTGTTCTTGATGCTAAGAAGAGTGGGGAGCTATTGAAAATTTTAAGCAGGGAGGCAGCAATGATTGGATTTGGATTTCTAAAAGATCACAGTAGCTGTAGTGTGGAAAACATTTTAGAGGCAGAGTGAGGGTAAAAGCTGAGAGACTAATTGGGAGGTTACTGCAATAGGCTAGACACATGAGGATGGTAGTTCAAGCTAGAGTTGTGGTTGTGGAGTCAGAGAAAAATGGTACCATGATTGATTGATTGGTTGTTTTCCTAAAAGTACCTTAGATTTAGGCATTACAAGAAGTCAGCCTATAAAATTCACCAAGAATAACTCATAGGATGGATAGAGCCAGGTGGAGGTGTGGGTTTTTGGATAAAAAAAATCCAAAATAAATACTGGTCTCAGTAGTTTGTTTTATTGTTTTTATCCTTGTCCTCCATTTCTTCTCATTGTTCGTCTATTTGTTCCTGACCTGAAAATTCAGTCTCTCTTTATCAGATTTCTATTGTTTATTCTTCAACATCCTTTCATCCAGCAGACATTGATTGAGCACCTCCCTTGTGTAGTGTACTCTGCTGAGTGCTGAGGAAAGAATGGGGGGGGGGGGTGTGCCTTCAACCTTGAATGGGCCTTCAAGGTTGTCATAATGTATTAGATCAGGCAGATGCTTATTCATAAAACTACACATTGTACTAAATGTAACATACAAAACATGCAAAATGAAGTTATTGATGCGTTTGGAACCATCTCATGGTTGGCTTTTTGGAATAGGTGAGGTCTAAATTACATTTTTAAAGATAAGTAGAAGTTTGTCAAGGGGAGAAGGGGAGGCTTATTTTTAGGCAAAGGGAATATAGCATGTGCAAGGACAGAAATATGAAATAGCACAAGGTTTTGCTGAAATATGGCAGTTTGATATTTCTGGATTTTGACATTTCTGGTTGTAAGTGGAGGGAGAAGTGGCAAGAAGTGAGATGGGCCAGATTGGTAAGACACTTACCATGAAGTTTCTTCCAGGATTGCCATATTTGGGAAAGCATTATGTTGATTAGGGGGTAGAAAAGGAGAGCATGAGAAATTAAGATAGCAATATAGTTTTTAGAAGCCCAGAATTCCATTTAAAAAATATCTTTTTACCCAGGCTAACAAGTAAGTTGTTAGACTAAGTTTGAGGAAGGCAGATTTAGTTATACTTTGTAGAAACTACCATCTTTGTAAATGCCTTACATTGTGTCATATGCAAATGCTTGCAGATAATAAAACTAAATAATGAAAGTGCCTATGTCATTCACTGGAGGCAGTCAGAACTTGCAGTGGGCTCTGTGACATATAAGTGAGCTGACAGGGCTCAGGTTGTCACCAAACTTATAATTTACTTCCAGGGAGAGACTTGAGATTTGTGGAGAATTTTTTAAATGATAATTTTGATTGTACTCAATTGAATTTATGTCATGCTTCCATTTAGAAAAGCTGAAAGCTAAGCTTAAAATTTAAGACGTACATGAGACCATTTAATACCAAAATATGATGGTGTTATCATTTAAGTCTTTTAAAAAGAAAAACTAAGGTGGTTCTCTTGCAGTATTAGCATTTTTCCTGAGCTATTTTCTCCTCCCATTAACCATTTCTCCGTTCCTTGAGGGAGATATTCAAGGATTGAGACAAATAGAGTGCCTCACTGACAGACTAGAAATATAATTTCACTTAACCATTCCTGGTAGTATCTTTTAAAAGTGATAAGAAAGTGCTTGTCTAATTGCAAGTGCTAGTATTATGACCAGACTTTGAAGAAAGTGATATTTCTAGTTTACAGAATTCAGTGAGATCTTTATCGAGGACTGTGAAGGAATGAACAGATACCTTCGGAGTGCTGTACAACTGAGGTGTAGATAGAGCTAAAGCTCCAAAGGGGTCAGATGGGTGCTGGTTAAGTAACAGCAGATGTTCCCTTTAAAATCTGCGAACCAGAAGTCTGTTAAGAACAGTGCTTGTTTTTGGCTGACTTCATTCTGTGGGAAACGTTTATATTTGTGCTTTATGCTTCTGAAAGAATCAAGAAGAAACTATTCAGATGATTTAGAAATTTGGAGACCAGTATTTTTGCTTTGCACAGTGGACAGATTTGCATAAGAAGGAAATTCTGATTAACTGGTGGGGCGGCAGAGTATTTAATTACAGTATGAAAGCCAATTGGGTATCGTGAAACAAGCGCTTATATTAGCAATCTGAAGACAGATTTGAGTTACATTGTTTTCTCTACCTGTTGTGTGACTTTGGGTAAACTGTTCGACTTCTCTGAGCCAGGACTTTTCTGGGTGTAAATAAAAGTGGTGAGAGTATTAATACTGAGTCTATCTATGTTGATTATTTTGAGGCTTAAATGAAATAATGTATAAAATGAAAGCTCTCATTGGTCTGTAAAAATGTAAGCATTGAATCTCCCCAAGTGAGCATATTCCTCTCTGTAATGCCATTGTAAGGCCTTTGCTTTTTGTGAAAATCAAATAATTAGATTTCTATCTTTCCTTTTTTTTGTTTCACTAAAATCCTGACTTCAGGATTGCCTTTACCAGAATGTTCTAATGTAATCGGAGTGGAAAAGTATACATTACTGTTTACTTGGGAATGTTGTAACCCAAATCATAACTCTGACTCTGATTCACAAAACAGGACTTCTAGAGCTTTGAGAAGAGACAGTGTGGTGTGATGGGAAGATCATGAGTTCTGGATTCAGGACTCAAGTTCAGGTCACTTACTAATTGTATAGACTTGGGCAAGTTCACATGTTTCCAGAAGTGAACCACAGAACCCCTGCCATAGAGAAAACCACTCAGGGAACATAACTATCTTCAGTTAATTTATATTCAAAGGAGTATTTCCCTGGACTACATTTACAATCTGGTGATGGTCTTACACCAAGTGGTTGATTGCTAATTTTCTCCTAGTTTCTACAATAAATTGGAGGTAGGGAGTTCAGAGTTAGTTTCTCTGCTGCATACTGGCCATATGACCTTGAGCAACTTATTTAACATTTCTGTGCCTCAGTTTCTTCATCTGTAAAATGGACGTTATAAATAATACCTACCTCGTAGAGTTGCCTTCAGAGCAAGGTATCTATCTGATCCTTATTATGTGCTCAATAGTGTTAGTTACTTCTATTATTATTAAGATCACTGTTGAAATTATTAAGAAGAAAAAAGTAAAGTTCTTATTTAGTTGATAAGAATTTGAAAACCTAGCAGAGTAGTTTAGTGATGAATCCTAGTTACTGGTTTTCTACTTTGTAGATAAAGATTTGGGGGAAAATCCACTGTAGGGGAGGAAAAAAATATCTTTTTACTTCTACCCTCCTAGTTTCTCTGGCTGGGGCCCTGTAAATGAGATTGACAAAAGACAGGTTAACAAGAGAAAAGCATACAAATTTATTTAATATTAGTTTTACCTAACAGGAAACCTTCATAAGGAAATGAAGACCCAAAGAAATGGTTAAATCTGAGTGTTTTCATACTGAGTCAAAAGTGGTGGAAAAATTTGATAGGACAGCAGAGTATGAGCTACGGTTAGTAAACCAGGAGAGACTTAGCAAGGCCTGTTCGTTTGGATTTTTCTGAGTCACTCTGGAGATAAGGATGCTCTTTTCCTCTGGGTATGGGGAGGGCACCTCTCACATGAAGGTCTTAAGACCTGCTTCAGAGGAGAAGGGGAAAGTCAGAGACTCCTTCCTGCATCTACTGTTTGTCAGATTCCTTCAGCTTAAAATATTCAATATGTTAAGGCACCATATTTTGGGATAGTGTATTTTGAACCCTATCACCACATAAAAATTAAAACAACTAAAATAAATCATAGGTTTCTCCAAATTAAAAGTATAAGCATTTTAGTGATTTCTAAATGTAATAGAAGTATACTTGCCTTTTTTTTAATTTGTAAGTGGAAATATAATATGCTGATAAAAATATTTCGTTAGATAAAAGTACACATTTTCAATATTACTTTATTTCCTAATATTGCATTGCCACATTTTAAAAAGTCTCATTACTGTGGGATAGCTATTTGTTCTTACAACTACAAATGGTTTCTAATTTGTGTACATAATATATTTATACTTTTACATACTTGAGTAAGATAATTTACTTTCTATTTCAGTTTTAACTTGTGTGAATTTTTTTAAAACTTTTGTCTCTCAAAAGTTAAAAGATATTTGGTTTTAAAAATCATTAAAAATGAAGCATTTGAGAAGCAATTCTTAAACAATTTGGTTTTCGGGTTTAAGGCCAAGGATATAGGCACTATTCTTTTGCCCATCTGATCAAGAACAGTAAAACAGTAAAAATAATTAGAGAATATAACATCTTATGCTTTTAGAGTGTTGATCCCTCAGATATAGTTGAGGAAATGTTAGTAATTTCTAGAAGCAAAATTATAGAATTATGAATTAGTAAATCATCTTATCAGATAAGATGATTTTGTGATGTATTTTAAAATACTATATATTTTATTATCTATATTTAAAATACTATATATACTGATATAAAATACTATATATACTGATATTAAAAGTGAGAGAGAGAGAGAGAGAGAGAGAGAGAGAGACTTACCAAAATCTCCTGCCTTGTATTTATCTTAGACCTCCTTTCCTTACTTATTTCCAGGTTCAGTTAGAAAATGAAGCAAACTGAAAAAACCAGTAACCGTCCCTCACTTGTCTTACAGGCTCTAAACCTGAAACTCATTTTAAATTTGGCTTGTGCCTGTCTAGCTATCTTTTCATTCTTTCAGTTTTGCAATCAATAGTGAATTGTTCTTTTCAGAGTAAAGATCCTAAACGTTCCTGTGTTAGAAACATTCCTTGGGGACTGGGGTCCAAGTATCATTCTGTCACTCTGTAATACCTTGTTTTAGCTAAATTTGTGGTGCTTTTTGTATCATTGCACGATTCATAAACATTTACTTAGACCCTTTCCCTCCTAACTCAGATCATAGAAACTTCGAGTTTGGAACTGCAACTACTGATACTCTCATCTTTTTCTCTTACCTTCTCAGTTGTTTAAAATGTCTAATTTTATAATGACATTATTTGGGTGAGAATCTGAATTACAGCTTTAGCCTGGGTGGAATCTTTTCTCATATCCCAAATAATCTTCAAATTATCAGTTGGTTAAAATGAGTTATTAAAAGAGAAAGAAACCTAACTGTAGGAGGAAGTGAACAGGGGGCATACAGAGGAGGGAGGAAAATGTGGGGAGGGAGTGCATGTGGGGGTGCATGGCTGGGGAGGGGGTTCGGGGTAGGGGAGAATATGGACAAGACAAGGAGCCATCGACATGAACTTTACCTGATGAAATTTCTTGTCACTTCTTTCCTTTTTGTTTAAAAGTGGGTATTAGTAAAAGTACTGCTACAGCATTTTTCTTCTGATAATTCATTTTTTTGGTCCAGTATAACTTGTTATACCAGATTTTCCTTTCAGTCATTAAGATTTAAATTTCATATTTCTGGTAGTAAAATCATCTCTGTCAAGTGTAGGGAGGCTGCAGCTTTAACACCACTTCATGTCTGATTAAAAGGTTTTCTTTTGTAATTAATTTTCCTCTGAGCTCTTTGTGGAGAACAGTAGCCCACTGCAGAGAGGTTAGAAGACCGTGGACTTTGGCTGTTCAGCTTTAATGATACAAGGGAATAGCAAAGCAAGAATAAATGAGGTACTTTTTGGTGAGCAAAAAATGTGAACTGACTGTCAGTGTGAGATTGGTTCTAGGAGCAGTTAGCCAGCGGTAATAGGGCACACTTGAGTAATTGAATTTGCATAACAAGGCTTGCTGAAGAGATCTGACAGGCATAGAGATTTGTCTAGCTGGAGAGCTCCAGATGGACGTGACCACGAAGCAGCTGGGTGGCACGTTGCTCAGCATGGACAGCACCGCCCAGACTGGCAGCTGGACCCTGGCGACTGCAAGGCTGTGGCAGGCCAGCTGGTGACTTCTGACAGCCAGTGGCCCTGTTAGAGAGCCTTTCATAATGGCCTGTCAGGGTACTGGACCTGCAGGGACCGGCAGGAGAATGTCACAAGTCACCAGTGAGGGTTGTTAAACTGAAGAAATCTGTCCCAGGGAAGTAGAGTTGGTCACCGTTGCAGCCACAAAGCTCACACCTCCCAGAGTGATTCTCCTCCTTTTCAAAGAGAACAGGCCTTTTTTTTTTTTTTTTTTTTTTTTTAACACATTTGCTCTACACTGCAGTCATTCTGGATTATGTTGTATTCTTAAAACCTTGAAACCAAGTTGGCCACCTTCCTGAGAGCCCATGTTGGCTGTCAGTTGAGATGGAAAAGAATATTGCTTTTCATGTTTTTCCTTTTTCTTTGCATATATGCAACAAGGGCATATTTGTTTTTTAGGAAATCGGTGATAATTTAATAATTTATCTTGGATTTATTGCTCATAGGAAAAAACAACATGTTTAAAGAATAAACTGCAGAGAAAATGAGTGAACTGGTATGAAGTCAGTTTGTTCAGGTCCCCCCCTCCCCGCCACATCCAGGTGGACTGCGTTTATGTGGAGGAATTAAATAACCACCCGTCTTCTCAGATTAGAATAAACATGGAAGAAGGCTGGCTTTGTGCTTGCTATTAATAAAGTTTACATCTGTGTTCTTAGATTGAGAATTTTGCTGTCTTATAACATTTCTACTCTAAAAAATCATGTAACTAGACAATGCAACTTTTTTTAAGGGCAGGAAAACTCTGCTTAGAAGCATTTTCCAGTAAAATGAGAAACTCGCTGTTACAAGCCCCGAGCTCACTTACTTTTAGTACAACCAAATTCTGGTGGAAGAAAATAATTCATACTGGAGCAACTTGGACTTTACAGCAGTAAGAACAGTCCAAAGGAGTTACCATTTTTAACCTTCAAATTGGCAAAGATACAAAAGTCTGTTCTTAGCAAAGTAGGGGAAATATGTAGCTTTATAGACTGCTCTTGGGGATGTAAATTATTTCAGCTAACTCACAGAACAGTTTGGTTGTATGCAGCAAAAGCTTAAAAAATTGTATATATAGATCAATCTATATCTAGATCTATATATATATATCATAATTTATCTGGTAATTTTACTTCTAAGAATTTATCTTCCCAAATTAAGAATATATGTAAAGACTTAGCTATAAAAATGTACTTTTAGCATTGTCAAGAACACTGGTTCTCAGTGTGCCATCCATGGACCCCCAGGTGGGCCACGAGGTCAAAATTATTTTCATAATAATACTATTATTACCCACAGTGCAAAAGTAATGGTGGGTAAAACTATTGGCCCTTAGCATGAATCAAGACAGTGGCATTGTGTTCTTCACTGCTACATGCTTCTGGTTTCACTTAAGAATGTCCTTGATGAAGCAATAAAAATTATTAATTTTATTAAATCTTGATCTTTGCATGTATTTTTTTTTTACATTCCATGTGATGAAATGGAAAGTATTCATAAAACACTTCTGCTGCAATAGGTACTATGGTTGTCTTGAGGAAAAGTACTTTTGTGATTGAGTTGCCAGCTGAACTATCTGCTTTTTCGTGGAACAACATTTTTATTTAAAAGAATGACTAACAAGACATTTTATAGAGAAAGAAAAAAGTGAGCCTGTTACTTCAAGGAAAGCAACTGACAGTATTTGTTGCCAATGGTAAAATTGGATCTTTCAAGCAAAAATTAGAATTTTTGAGAACTTGTATCTGATTCTATGAGTCTGACAGCTTCCTAATACTAAAGACTTGTATGATGAGATTTGTGGTACTGTTAAAGAATGTGAATTTCTAATATTGTATATTGGGAATTTGGAATATCTGCATAACTCACTGAACCACTATGTTCCAAAAGACCATTTATGGTGTTGCAGAATTATGCCTGGGTAAAAGATGCATTCAAAATGCAAAATAGACAGATTTTAATATAACGGACTAAAAAAGTTCATTGATGACAGTTTTAGATTTCACACTGCAACTATCCTTTACTAAACCACCATTTGTCAAGTTTTGGTTTAATATCATGGAGGGATATCCACAGTTATCTGAAAAGGTTATTAAAATACTCCTCTTTTCCAACTACATATCTATACGAGGCCAGCTTTTCTTTATATACTTCAACCAAAACAACGTATATCTGCTTCTGCATTCAATCTGGTCTGAAAATCCAGCTGCTTTTTACTAAGTCAGAATTAAAGAGATTTGCAGAATTGTAAAGCAAAGCTACTTCTTCTCACTAAATATTTTTTTTGCTTTGTAAAGTCTTATTATTTTTCATAAAAATATGTTAACATGTAGTGAGTTTAATATTGTTATTTTTAAGTGAATTAAGAAATATTTTAAATTGTTCTCAGTTTTAATTACTAATATTGTAAATACTGATAGATCTAATCCACATAAGCGAAAGCTTTGGGGTCCTCAATAATATTTAAGACCAAAAGTTTAAGAACCACTGATTTAAAATAACCCAGTGTCCACTAGGAGGGAATTAATAATAAGGGATTAAATTTCATAATATGAATCAAAATGATTAATATTTGATATGAAAAAATTTTACAGTATTTTTGTAGAAAAACAGGTTATAAAACAGTATACACAATATGATTCTATTTTTGTAAAAAATTATGTGTTTATTACGAATGTATTCTATAACAGTAAGGTATTAAGGAGTTTTCTCTGGGGAAAGAAGGTAGAGAAAGTTTTTAACAAGTTGTGAGAGTGTTATGCTGCATCACGAGATACTGGGTTCCTCCTGGCTCTTGATGAAGACATCTTGTTCTTTCCTAGTTTTGTGACATTGGCCAAGTTACCTAACCTGAATTTTTCTCCCCCTTATTTTAAAAATCAGGACAACAATAGCTACCTCTCAGGCTTGTTTAAAGAATTGAATGAGGTAATATACCTGGCATATGATAATTGTTCAGTATATTTACTTCCCTCTAACATCTCTCTCAGCTTTAAAATTCTGTATACTAGCAGTGTATCTGTGACATTCAATGGCTAGTAAAGCTTCCTTTGAAGTCAAAATAAGGGTCCTTTGAAAACAAGAAGAGTGTGTCATGTGAATATCATCTTATTTCTGTGAAAAAGTTTTGTGGAATAATAGCTGTAACACAGGAAGTAAATAGTGTCATACACATGCCTTTTGGTAAGGACAGGTAAGGGAAACTAATATTTAATGAGCTGCAATTACATAATAAGTCCTCAGCCAGCTACTTTTGTAAAATAGCTGGATGCTTTACGTACATTATCTTATTTAATCCTCACAACAACCCTGTGATGTAAGTACTGTCCTTACCCCATTTTACTGATGTAGAAATGATCAAAAAAAGAGGTTAAGGAACAAGGGCTGGTGATTTGTGAAGGTGGAGCGAATTCAAACCCAAGCCTGTCTGACTCCATGGTTTGTTCTTTTTACCATGTAATATGCTACCTCTGATTCAAGAGAAATGAAAACCACCAGATGAACACAAGGAACAGCTAGCCCAGCTCCTCACTCTGAGAGACCAGATGGATGGATTCTGAGGTGGGGAAAAGCCTGGATTAAGGTTCATAAATTTCAAGATCTCTGGGACTTAAAGACTCATTCCCCAGTGTTCAATTAAATTAAAATAACGTATAGAAAGCACAGTGCCTGGTACATCATAATCAGTCAGTAAATGAAAGTGAATTATTATAACTCTCTGACTTAGCCAAAATTTTGGGTTCCTGTTCATAAAATAGGAAAAGAAAAAAAATCACTATAGGTCCATAATCCCTTACTTAAAGCTCTTGGAGCCATGTGAGTTTTGTTTTCGATTTTTAGAAAGATAATTCCTTGTATTTACCATATATTATGTAATATCCCTAGCAGGGTCCAGGGCAGCCCTCTGTAATCAAACACATTAATTATTTCTGCAGTGGAATATATGAATATTCATACTAAGACTAAATGAAGATTGTAAATAACTTCACATCAGTTAAAGTAAGGTTTTGCTGTCAGTGAGTGAAACAACGCTCTTTTGCTTTTAGAGGTTTTTGTGTAACAGAGTTGTAGAAAAGGGATTGTGGTCTCATAAAGCACACAATAATATTTCAAGGAGAATAAAGAAGCATGGATTACCTTACCAACTGAGGAATAGGTGGTCAAGTGATAATTCTGTTCAAAAGAGACTCTAAATCCTAAATCAAAGCAGTAAGTCTTTTTGGCCACTAATCTCAAATACTAATTATATCCAAAGAGAGAAAACAAGTACCTCTTCTTTTATCTTCTCTCAAATAAATATGCTTCACTTTAAATAAAATTGGGGACAAAATCAAGTACATTTCTTCTAGAGGACCTGCCTTTATCAGAGAAACCATAAGAAGCCAAATCTATTTGAATTGGTCTCTCTTTCCAGATTTCTTCTTACAACAGAATCTTCTTTCTTTTTGGTAAGAATGGAAAAATGATATTCTGTGTCTTGATCTTTAAGTGCTGAAAGACCTGCAAATACTAAATTCTCCTGAACTGTAAAAGAGACTAACATTTTAGGCTATTTTTGGTTATTCCTGAGTGAAAGTAATCAAGAAATCGACCTTTTGTAAAAGAAAAAGAATTGAGTAATTTTAAAAGAAGGAAATTTCAAATGTTAGGAAGATAAGCAATACAGCTAATGGCAATTTCTAATGGAGCTAGAACTGAAGCAGAATAATGAAATAGCCTCTGCTTTTTTTTCGGCTGAGGAAGATTAGCCCTGAGCTAACATCTTTGCCCATCTTCCTCTATTTTGTATGTGGGATGCTGCCACAGCATGGCTTGATGAGCAGTGCATAGGTCTGCACCCGGAATCCAAACCTGCGAACCCTGGGCTGGCAAAGCAGAGTGTGTGGACTTAACCACTTCACCACCGGGCTGGCCCCAAAATAGCCTCTTCTTTGTCCCTATCCTCCTCACGTTCTCACTTCCTCTCCTAACCAGTTTATGTTCCATATGGTACATGATTATCTGTCGTCAGCTCCCTTGTTCCTCTTTCTCTGTTGAATTTGACCTCATTCCTGGTCAGATCCAACTGTTCATTTGCCCTGCACCTGTCCATGAGTAGTTGAACATGGTTGGAGTAAATGGATGACCAGGTTGCATGCCAGGGTGCACTTTTAAATTAATGATCACTAATCTCAAGTGGGCCCTTAAGGCTGCTTGACAGTTCTTCATTTTCTTAGTTCATTCACCCTTTCCGTCACCGAACAATTATTTCATACCTTCTCTTCTCTCTTCAAACCTCTAGTACCCTTCCCCAGTGTCAGCTGATGACCTTCCTTCTTACTTTCGTGGAGAAAATAGACAGTCATGAAAGAGCTTCCACATTATCCTACCACTACATCTACTAACCTACGTGCATTTACGCACATATACCTTGCCTTCCCTCCTGTCAGAGTGGATGAACCGTCAGGGTCTGTCTAAAGGCAGACTCTTCACTTCTGCTCTGATTTCTACCTCTCTTGCTTTCTCCCCAATTAAATTAGAATCTCTGAGTTGTTCCTGATACGCAGTTGGGGTTGAGAACCACTTCCTAGAATAGAAGCTCCACCAGAGCAGAGATTTTTCTGTTTTGTTCACTGCTGTGTTCTCAGTGCCTAGATCAGTACATGACACATAGTAGGCCCCCGGATAGATGAGCGAATGGATGAATGAATCTTTCTGGAAAGAAAAAATATAAATTACAGTATAAAATCTGAAGAGCCCAAAACATGCCTAATGAATCATCTTCCCCTCTGTTTTATAATCAAATTGGAAGCTCAAATCTGCTCACCAAAAAATTGCTTTAAAGAGTTTTCTACTGAGTTTCTACAGGTATGCTCATCTGAAAATTTTTTCTAGAATTCTTATGCAGATAATCATAGTTAGTTGGGTATTTTTTGGTTACTGGGAGCTGGGATTTTTCTGCTTTCTGAGTGTTCAAGCTTTTCTTTTCAAGTGGATTTCATTGGTGGCAGTTTCACGAACGAGTGGATCTGTACAAATCCAGAGCTGCTTGTTACCCAGCACTGCTGCTCGGAGGACCTGGGTTCAAATGCCCGCTCCATCATTTTTTCTTATCTATTAAGGAGGCGAGGGATGATGATTCTTATATTGAGTAATGTCTATTATGATCTTACTATAATTGGTAGTATTTCTTTCATTAAAATCAGGGGAAGAATGTTTATTTTCTTGATGCCTCTATTTCATGAAAAGTCGTAGGAAAAACAGCCACATATATTTAAATTTGGTTCTATGTCTCTTTTCTGCAAGTCCTAATTTATAGAAATGTGGCTATCCAAATGGAATCCTGTGTATTTTGAAAATGTACATATGCAATATACATGCAGTGTGGTTTTAGGATGGAAGTAAGCATTATGGATTTTCATGGGCTATAACTCAATAGCATGGCAGTGTGTTATAGAAACAGTCTATGAGGCCTACTTTCAGCTTTTCTTATTGATGTGAGTCAAATAGTATTAGGATACAGATACTTAGCTTCTTTTCTTGGCGATTAAGTTTTTATTTGTAAAACAACCCTAAAATGGAACTCAGCTAGGTAATTTTTATACATAATGCTCTAGAACAAACACCATTAGTGCAGTTAGTTACGTGGGAAGCTATTGCCAGGGCCACCTCATAGCTGCTAGGGACAGAAAGCACATATGCAAACTTATTTGTAAAAATGGAGATACAAAGGAACTCAGCAATATAATAATGTAAATTAATGAAGAATTATTCAGTTTATGGAAGTGTGACTCAGATGTTTTAAGAAAGTATCTTTTTGGGGCAGGCCCGGTGGCACAGCGGTTAAGTGCATGAGCTCGGCTTCGCTGGCCCGGGGTTTGCAGGTTCGAATCCTGGGCGTGCACCAACGCACCGCTTGTTAAGCCATGCTGTGGCGGTGTCCCATATAAAGTAGAGGAAGACGAGCACGGATGTTAGCCCAGGGCTAATCCTCCTCAAGAAAAAAGGTGAGGATTGGCATCGGATGTTAGCTTAGGGCTAGTCCTCCTCACACACACAAAAAAAGAAAGTATCTTTTGTAAATCAAGATGCAAGTATTTCTCTCCATTGGTCATTGGGTGAGAATTTTTCCTGCCTTTTTAAAAGACAGCAAAAATAGAATTCATGAAATATTTCTAAATAATAAGTGTATAGAGATTCCATTTATATGTAGATCATTGCTCTGCTATCTAATTATTTGTTTTATTTCTAATTTCAATTTATCAGCTCCCCCCGCCCATGCTTTTTCTTTTTGGCCGAACCATTCACCCACACCGAAATACTTTTAGCATAAATCTCCTGAGAACAGGGGCATTCTCCTCTATAACTCCGAGACTACTGTCAACACCCAGGAAATTTGACATTGATGGCAGTGTCATCTAATAAATAGCCTAATATTCAGATTTTCTCAATTATCCCCCAAATAACTGGGCTTTTTTCTTTTCTTTGATCCAGTGTCTAATAAAGGTACGTGCTTTACATTTGGTTGTCATGTTTCTTTAGCCTTCTTTAATCTAGAGGGGTTCCCATACTCTCCCTTTTTAAAAAAAATCTTCCGTGATGTTGACATTTTTGCAGTCCAGATCAGTTGTCTTATGGAATTTTTCTCATTCTGAATTTGTCTGATTGTTTCCTTAATACTGGTTTCAGGTTAAACCTTTTTGGATACCATATAGAGCCTGACTTAAAAAATTAATTAATTAATTTAAAAAAGGTTGGCATTCAGTTGTAGAGAATCTTGACTTGTTCTGCCTATTCTCAGATGCTTTTCTTAGAGTCCCAATCTCTCAACCAGGTGCGAAGAAGCAGTGGTTGAATTTATTTTTTTGTAGATACGAAAACCCAGCTTATTGTAATGAAGAAGATTTGGTTCTGTTTTTAGTAAAAATCACTGTCCAGTTTGTGATTTAATGAGCCTTTCTGAAACCTGATGATAGGATGTGTGTTTTTCTGTTACCTCATAGGAATCTAAAAACAACAGCATTAAATAATCTACTCTGAAATGCCCTGATTTCAGGTTTACATCCAATCAAAAATGGCCCATTGTGTAAAACAGAAACAGGCTGAATTACAAGTGGATATACTACAATTACACCAAGAAAATGAAGTATTTCATACCAGCACTCTTATACCTATGCTCATGGAAGGAAATATGGCATTCCAAAATCTGTGCTTTTAGATCCTTCTGATCTTATCTCTGGTTGATTTTGAAACTTGTGTATAAGAAGTAAGAGTTTAACAGTGAACTTTGTAACCAAAATGATATCTAACTCTAACCTAGTTATAAAATCATATATCTCCAAGTAAATATTTCCCTTTGTTGTAACAAATATTTATATTTAAGTATTGTCTTCAACTCTACCTTTTCAGAACCCTACCAACTCTCACTTAGCAAACTTTGCATACCAAATTCTCTAAAAATATTGTTTTTCTTTAAAGATTTGGTTTTTATATTTTCATACCAAAGAATAGTAGATGTTAATAACAGCGAGTAAGGTTGTTTCTTTTTTTTCTTTTTTTTTTTGTGAGGAGATCAGCCCTGTGCTAACATCTGCCAATCCTCCTCTTTTTTTGCTGAGGAAGACGGCCCTGGGCTAACGTCCGTGCCCATCTTCCTCCACTTTATATGGGACGCCGCCACAGCATGGCCTGCCAAGCAGTGCGTCGGTGCGTGCCCGGGATCCGAACCAGCGAACCCCGGGCCGCCGCAGCGGAGCGCGCGCACTCAACTGCTTGCGCCACCGGGTCGGCCCCAGGTTGTTTCTTTTTTTGAGGTCAGCAGGTTTAGATTAATCAGGTTGACATTTCTTGCTGGTGGGTCATGAACTGTTGATAATAGCATTAAATGGTGATTTCGGTTCTTGCAGAAGGTATAACTCATTATCCAGCTACTATATTAAATCATCATGGAAATACAACTGGCACCCCACACCCGTGTGTTCTGTAGAAATAGTACGTGAGGAAATATATATGTTTCTTTTGTTTACATCCTAAATTTATTGGAGGCTTAGTCATATTCTCTAAGGAAGCTGCAGCATAGCCACTACTTTAGAGAACCAGGATCAATACCTTGACTGGTTTTGGGGATGAAGGGATGTATAATTTTTTTGATAACATACCCAGAGTCGCCTCTTCATATTGTGAGCTTTTCTGAAACCTGGTTTTAGTATTGACTATGCCTGGGTAGCAAGTAATAAAAGCAAATATGTTTACAGATTTTTAAGTTGGGTTTACTTTTAACTTAAATTACTACTATAGGCATATGGATACTTAAAAAATATATGTATTCATTTTCAGGGAGAGATGATGCTTGGAAAGTTAACTTATGTGCCATAGAAGTAGATTTTTTGAGAAGCATTGTTATAAAAGCCTCTTCTTTAAGAAAAATTTAAGAAATGAGGTAGATTTTTTTTTTTCAATTGCTAATCAATTGCCTTTTAAGATAAATCTCAGTAGTTTTGTATGCAGTGAATCTGAAATTACTTGTATCTCTGAATTTAAATTAAAATGGGTTTTTAGCATGTCTCATGTATGTATTGTATTAACGTTGATTTAGTTTCTGATTGGATAGTATAGAATGAATGAAGTCAGTTTCCAAGTATTAATAAAATACCCCAAACACCTAGCTCAGGGTCTTATAGGTGGGTGCTCAGTCACGATTTGTTACTGAATGTGTGATACTTGGGCAGAAGGAGGAGAGTGTTTTAGCGTTTGTATTTGTTACACATGTATTTTAAGGAGGGAAGAATAGGTGAAAGAGACGTTTCCCTTTATAGGGAAAAGGAATATTAACATCTTCAAAGTAACAGCTTTATTTGGGGTAAATAGGTTCTTGGAATCTATGCTGGGAAACAATATAGCATTAGAAAATTATGGGCCACTAGAGGTCACTGTTTAGTAATCAACTTTTAATGAACCAGAAAGGTCAGGAGAGCCAATAAATTAGCGAGTGGATTTTTCTAATTATGAATTCATATTTAATCATTCAATGACAAGTTAACTGTGGCAGTAGTTCTATGTACTTTGCATATGTGGTTATGCTAATATACTATTATATTCTCAGATGCTGGTCCTCCATCATTAGAGTAGTGCATTGCCAAAGGCTTTGTTATCTAGTCTTAATTACTAATTATGAGATGTAACTAAGTTTGTCACCACCTCCACCCCTTTCACGGACCAAAAGTTCTTTTGAAAATAGTTTCACTGTAAATGAAAGTTACATCTACGTGATCACAGGTCTAATGGTTCTGATCCATTCCTCCCTCTTCCCCTTGTCTAAAGTCTTCATGCTTCATTCATGATTTCTCCTGCTCCCGTCCCTGCTCTCTGCTCTGTCTCACCTGGTTTCTTTCCTCCCTCCTTTGGGTTCCTTTTCCACTTTAATATGAATCAGCCACTTTATTTCCTCAGTGACTGAATATTTCTTCTCAAGCTTTCCAGCCTTGATTCAGTGAGTATTAGAATGTGACTCTTGCTGCATGTCTTGAAGGAATCTCATTGGTGGGCAACTTGGGCCAAGCCAACCAGCAAAGGGAAGATTGTATGTGTGCAAGCAAGTGTGCTGCCGTTGCTGCTGCTGCCGGCACCACTGGGGCAAGCAGATGGCTCTTCTTAGCCTGTGCATCCCGGAATCCACTCAGGAAAAGGCATATTTCCCTACTCACATGTCAGAAATTTGTTTTCTTCCTTAAAGGCTAGGCTGGTTGCCCAAGAGGAGGCCTCTGGAATCATAGGGAAAAAACAACACATGCACATGTGTTTCCTTTTCTTGAAAACAATCCTGTGCGTTCAGAGCAGGTACATCAGCACATTGCTGCTCAGATTTCCTTTGCTTCTTGTTGCCTGTACTACTCCTGCTGCTAGGCCACTGCTTTGTGCTTATATGTACTCGCTGTTCTTACGTCTGCTTCTGTCTGCACAAGGCACACAGCTGATACGTTGTTCACCCAAGCTGGCCCATTCTTCTCAGCCTGCCATTCAAGGCCCCGGACAGTCTGCATCCCGCTTACTTTTCTGCTCTTGTTTCTTACTACTTCCCTCCACATGCCTTAACTTCTAGCCAACCTGGATCATTAACTATTTCTTAAGTGTGTAGCTCATTTACTCAAGTCTCTGGTTCTTGTTTATACTTTACTTTTACTGGGATTTTAATCTCTTCCTCATTTTTTATCTGTCAAACTCTAAGCCCAACGTAGATGCCAGCTCCTGTGATGTGCTCCTTAGGTAGAGCTGACCCTTCCTGTGAACCACCGTTCCGGGATTGCACTTACCATTCCACCTCGCATTATAACGGCTTGTGTACCTGTCTTCTCTCCTCAACTACATTGTATGTCCATTGAGTCCAGGGATTCTTGGCAAATGAAAGTACTAAAATTTCCAACAAAAAACCTATTTGGCAGAGTGTCTAGCTTTATAATTTTATTCTGGAAAAATTAGTTTTATAATGCTAAGGTTTGTGATATTAGGGAAGGTTGGGATATCCTTTTGCTGGAAATCTTTTTCACAAAATGAGTTTTGTCTGAATACATGAAAAATAATAGTCAACTTGCCCTTCTTGATTACCTGCTTTGTAATATCACTGGGAATGCAAACAGTTCTTTATTAAATCTCCGAAGTGAGAGGAAAATGTATTTTATACTTAGAAATGATGTTCCTCATATTTGCATAGCTCTATTTTGAAGAAATTGAGAGTTTAGTTAAAAATAACTTTTTGCTTATAATGCTACAGATTTCTTGTGTTTTTATAAAAATGAAAGGAAACATGGAGGATATGTGGATTTTGAACTTGATATTTTTCAGCTCTTTTTCAGTTATTCTTTCCAGTGGCTGAATACAGTATATAAATTCCATGTTATTAGAACGAGAAGTTTGCATAACCAATTCTTTTTTCTCTCCTAGAGGAGTAATAACTAAAAAGTTTTGCCTGCCTAAACCTATGTATGCACTTTATTATGATAAAAACTATCTTGCAGGGTTTTTTGTTTGTTTGTTTATAAATCCAACATGTAGAGAGTTACCTGTTTGAACTTGGAATATACTTTTCCTTGGAAACAATGTTTTCTAATATATTTAGGTCCCTATTTTGGACTTCAAATGTATTCAACCCAGAATATTCCTAAATTATAATACTATTAGTGTCATGTTTCTGTGGGAAATGATTTCAGAGATCCAGCTTGGGATACTGGCCAGGATGCCAGCCCTTTCTGCCCTTTAAGAAAATCCACCTACTGCCTCTTTTTTCTCTTTCTAAGCTGTGGGATCTAAATTTTCCTGTGGGAATTCACCTACTCTTCCACAATGTCAACTCTCTCATCTCTGTAGAGTTTTCCTAATTCTATATTCCCCTCATAGACTTTACTGCTTTCTAGACCTGCATTTTTATCTGTTGGACCCCTTAAGTCAGACTAATTTTCCAAGTCAACCTCATCTTTTCTGTAAAACTAGGTCTTCCTCTTGATTCCCTAATTATAGTATAGTACAATTTTAAATTTTCTAATCTTTTAGGTTCAAACTCGGAGAGCAGCACTGTCCAGTAGAAATATAATGTAAGCCACATAGGTAATTTTAAATTTTCTAGTAGCCACATTAATAAAATAAGAAACACAAGTGAACATAATTTTAATAATAGATTTTATTTAACCCAGTATATCTAAAATATTATAATTTCCACATTTAATCAATGTAAAAATTATTGAGATATTTTACGTTCTTTTTTTCATAAGTCTTTTAAATCTGGTGTGTATTTGGTACCTAGAACATATCTCAGTTTGAACTAACTATATTTCAAGTGTTTAACAGTCACATGTGGCTAGTATCTCCTCTACTGGACACCACACAGGCTTAGAGTCTGTTGCTACCTTTCTCTCTCATCAGCCAGTGACATATTGTGGTTCTTCATTGTCTGCCCAAGTTCCTTCAATTCTTGCATGGAAATTTACAGGTTTTTCCTCCTTCCCGTTCTCCTATCCGTCTTCCATTCCTGTTGTTAGAATAATATGCATCTCTGTTACTGTGCTAGAATAAATCATAGTCCTTGTTCTCAGGGAACTCACACTCTAGTAAGTGAGATGGACGTGGAACAAGATACTGGACGTGGAACAAGATACTGCATTGCGGTGCAGATTGATAATTGCTGCAACAGAGATATAAACCAGTTCCATGATAAGTTGATGCTGTAGTTTGGGCTATTTGCATTTATTGGATCTGACTTCTAGGCCAGTTGCTTTCCTGAAGAACTGATAGGTGTTTACCATGTATTGTGGAGCTGGGTAAGAACATTCCAAGAAAAAGAGATAGTTTTTGAGGTTAGGAATTGGAAAAGGGCATGGCATATTTGAAGAAGGTTAAGTGTGAGTGAGTATCTGGAGTTTTAATTGTTCCAAATTCAACTGCTTACTGTATTCTGAACAGATCCCATACTTTTACACCTTTGTTTGTTTGCTTTCACAATTCACTTCACCTAGAATTTCTCTCTCTGCCTCAAGTCATTCCTTGCCAGCTTAATCTTAATCATCTTTCATAGCCCATATTGATCTGATCTTTTATTCCACAAATGAATGTGATGTTTCCCTCCTTTGAATTTTGAACATTTTAACCTTTTTATGGCAATTAATTTTCTTTGTATTAAAGTTAATTTTATAGTGCAGTAACTTGTCTGGATCACAAAACTTAATTTAAGCAAGAATTAAGTATTAATTATTTGTATATATTCTGAAGAGCCAAGAGTGGGTTCCTTGTATGTAGAAGATATTCACTAAATACTTGATTTGTGTGTAGTACATATTTTTTAATGAGATGTTTAAAATAAAAAAAATAAAGCGCAAAATTAAAGTGATCTAGCGATTCCAAGTACCTAATGTTTCCTTTTAGATTACTTTCACAGAAAGTGTCCATAAACTTGATTGACTGCTATGTCTAGTTGGATGAAATTTCTTGATTTCACTTGTAAAAGTAAATGCCGTAAAAGCAACATTCTGTTGTAAATTTTTAGTGTAATACAGGTGCTAATGGTAAAGATGAAACCTGTTTTATTATCAGAAAAGAGTTAAAGATATCCTGGCATAAAAATAGGATGGAAATCAATCTTTCCTTTGACATTTAAGGACCCGTTTTATTTTTTTACATAGCCATCTACTGCTTCTGGCAGTATGGTGGATTAGGTATGTTAAAATATCCTGCTGCCATAAAACGCCCTGGTGCTGGATAAATTACAACAAACATACTTTTAAATGCATTTCAGATTCCTCAAAAAATAGGGGAAATCCTCAATGACCAAATAATTGAATAGTAACCTGAAATTAGAGTGATAAACGTAGAAACTCTGGCTGCCCTGGGGGCAGATGTTGATTTCAGGCTTTGGGGATTAATCTTCATGGGTAAAGAATCATGGGGATAATAGGAAACTAAGCCTTGTGCTCACACAAAGTGAGAAAGCTGACCCGTGCTTCCCATTGCTCTCCCCACAAAAAGCCAAAATACACAGAGGCCATACCCTCAGGGAAAAGAGTGGCCTGTGGATAATCTGCTTGCTGATAAAGGGGACTAATTAGGAAATCTGTCTGTCTGTACTGGTTATAGGTTGGGAAATAAAATATTAGTCTCCACTGAGTCTTTGTAACAGTAGGTCTGACCTCATGGGTATAGAGTTCAGATTTAAACAACTCACCCAATTGGGAAAACACCCAACCAATAAATTTAAGGGCTTGTGAGTTGGTAGGACTGGTAGGGCTTGTCACCCACAGAAACAATAAAAATCCTCTCTGGAGAAAGCCCTCCTCAATCCAGGACTCTTAAGAATTCACAAATATTAAGCACAGTAAATATGAGCTCACCAAAAAAAAAAAAAAAAAAATCCAGACACATAAAAAGACAAGTCACCAGAGCAAGAGTCAACAGGAACAAACAAATTTAATTCCTAACTACAGATACTGAAATTCCCAAAATAGAATATAAAATGACTATATATAAAACATTTAAAGAAATAAAAGATGAAATGGAAAATAAATGAATAAGGAAAAAGAATATCAGAAAAGACCAATCAAATTTGGGAAAAAAATCATTGAAATTTAAAAGTCAATAGATGAGTTAAATGGCATATGGGAGCTGAAGAGAGAATTAGCAAAGAGGAAGAGAGACCTAAAGAAATAACCCAAATGTAGTGCAGAAAGACTTGGAGATAGAAAATATGGAAGAAGGTTAAGAGACATGTATACATGGCTAGAAAGAAAAAGTCAAACAATGCATCTGATTGGAATGCATGCAGTAGGGGGGAAATGGTCAATATGATAATGTCTGAGAACTTTCCAGAATGACAAATCCACAGAAATAGGAAACACAAGATATACCAAATAGGAGTTTAAAAAAAGAAAAAGAAATCTTACTAAGTACGTGGTTGTAAAACTACAAAATACCAACGATAAAGAGCAAAATATTTAAAACAGCTAGAAAGAAAAGACAGATTACCTACAAAAGAACAATAGACTGATACGAGACTCTCCCCTCCAGCATTATTGAGGTATAACTTGTGTACAATAAGATTCACCCATTTTAACTGTAGAGATTGATGAGTTTGGACAATCATATATAGTCATGTAACCATCATCACAATTAAATATAGAATATTTCCATCTCCCCAGAAAGTTCCCTCATGCCACTTTGTAGTCACTCCCTTCCCCCAGTTCCAGGTAATCACTGATTCACTTTCTGTTACTACAGTTTTGTCTATTCTAGAATATTATGTAACAATAACATGTAAATATGTGTGTAGGATTCATACAATATGTAGTCTTTTGTGTAACATAGCAGACTTCTTAAGAGCAACAGTGGAAGCCTGGAGACAGTGGAACAATATTGTCAAAGCACTGACAGATAACTTGTCAACTTAGAATTTGGATCCAGTAAAACTTTTCTTCAAGAATGATGGGTAGGTTCCAGTTCTGGTTAAGATGGAGTAAAAACACTCTACCCTTTTTCTTCTACTGAGTGTAACCAGAAGCCTTGGACAGAATGGATGGAGCAGCTGTTTGAGAACTCTGACAAGTAAACGGTAGCAGATAGATTGGAGGAGCAGAACAGAACCTGAAGTGCAAAAGCTCTGCTGGTGAATTTCCTGAAACCCTCTTTCCCCCGCTTTGTGTCTCCCAGCCTGGATTCAAAGGCTGCATGAATTTTGATAATGTGCTCAGGTACACACAAAGGGAGTTCTAGGAAAAGGAAATTTTGTAGTCTAAGGAGCAGGAAGAGGGGCCCTATGAGACAGAGAGAGTGGGGGAAATTCCCTTTTATTTTCCCCCAGCTCTGCCACAAGGCAAGCCTGACTTCTGAAACTGCAGTTTTGTGGTGGCAGCAGCAGCTGTGCAGACACTTAAAAATCTGAGGGAGAGGAATCCTTCTGTCTGACCAGAGGAACTATGGTCCAAAGAGTATAGAGGAGTCCCTGTTGCTTTTTACTTTCTTTATTCTTCTGCTCCTTGGCCCCAGAGACAGACCTAGTTGCAGGAATCGCAGGACTTGAGAGGTAGAGGACCAGAAGGGGAGGATTGAAAATGGGGCTACTGGAGTGTCTGTGATGGGGGAGGAAGTTCACAGATAGGAGGAAGCTCAAGAAAGGGAATCCCATAATGTTTTATGAACTGTTGGGTCCACCTTGGAGCTGTACAGCATGAATTTTACCCTAAAGGCTTTAAGAACTTAACCATGGGGTAGAGAGCCTCCCAAGTATCAGACTGGCCCCTGGCTGATGCACATGTAGGACAGATTCAATAGCACTGTAGACTTTGAAAACTGAACTAACATTGTAACCACAGCCCACAAAAGGCAGGTTGCAATTTGCAGCTTGACCCTAAGTTGATTGATTAAAACAGACAAAAACCAAAACACAATATTCTTCATAGAATTTGAACAAGACCCAGAGTCTCATATAATATTCCAGTTGTCTGTGATATGATGAAAAATTACTTGATGTAGAAAGAACCAGGAAGGTCTGATAAGTTTCTCAAGTGAGAAGACAATCAAGATGCCAACCCTGAGATTACCCAGATGTTTCATATCAGGCAATGACTTTAAACAGCTATTATAACCATGTTTCCAATAAGTAAAGAAATAGAAGCTATAAAAAGGGACCAAATTGAAATTTTATAACTGAAAAATAAATAACCCAAAATTTGAAAAAAGATCACTGGATATGTTCAGAAGCAGAGGGGATATGAGAAAGGAAAGAATCAGTGAATGTGAAGGTAGAATGACATGAATAGAAATTATTCATTCTCAACAACAGAGAGAAAAAAGACTTTGAAAAAAATGAACAGAGCCTTAGGAACCTGTGAGATAATATCAAAAGGTCTAACATTTGTGCCCTTGAAGTTCCAAAAGGGAATGAAAGAGTGTGGTTCAGAAAAAAATATTTCAAGAAAAACATGACTGAAATCTTCCCCAATTTGACAAAAGACAAAGTTATAAATCCAACAAGCTCAGTGAGCCTGAAACAGGATAAACGCAAAGTAATCCATGCCCAGATATATCATAATCAGACTGCCAAAAACCAGAGAAAAAGAAAAAATCTTGAAGGTAGCCAGAGAAAAATGATGCATAATGGGAGAAGAATGATTTGAATGACTTCAGAGAAGCCATGAAACCCAGAAGGCAGTGGAATGTTTTTAGAGTGCTGAAACCAGAATTCCATATGGCAGATATCCCTCAGGAATGACGGTGCAATAGAGACATTCTCAGCTAAAGTAAAACTAATAGAAGTTATCTCCAGCAGACCTGCTCTAAAAACATGTATGCACCTAATAAAATAATCTCAAAAATATAAAAAGGAAAAATGTGTAGAACCACAAGGAGAAATTGATAAATGGCTGTCATCATAGTGGGACATTTCAGTATACCTCTCTTAGTTAATCCATGATCAAACAACAAAAAAAATTGATGATAGATTTGAATAACACAATTAACAAGCTTGATCAGGACATAAATAGAACCTCATACTCAGCAATTGAAAAAGAAGTGTATTTCTCAAGACATATGGAAAAATTATTAAAAATTGACCATACAATGGGCCATAAAGCAAGTCTTCAACACCAAAGAATCTATATCTTATTGATTGTGTTCTCTAACCACAATGCAATTTAATTACATATCCATAGAAAAAATACAATTAAAACCTTTCTATACATTTGAAATTTAAAATCACATTTTTTAAAAAATTTTATTTATTTATTTTTTTCCCCCAAAGCCCCAGTAGATAGTTGTATGTCGTAGTTGCACATCCTTCTAGTTGCTATATGTGGGACTTGGCCTCAGCATGGCTGGGGAAGCGGTGCGGCGGTGCGCGCCTGGGGTCCGAACCCAGGCCGCTAGCAGCGGAGCATGCGCACTTAAGTGCTAAGCCACGGGGCCGGCCCTAAAATCACATTTCTAAAGAATTTATATTCTTTAGTCGAAGTATATAAGAAAAAAAGACTAGAATGCAATAATAATGAAAAAATATATATTAAACTGGGATGCGGCTAAAGCAGGCTTTTAGGAAAAAGTAAAGGCAAGTTTTGAATGGAATTTGGAAGTATATTATAAGGAAGCAAGCTGAGTATAAGAAAAAGCACTTAAAAATTAAAAAAAAATTTCCAAAACAAAAATAAAATATATATAGAAAAATAAAATGAACTTAACAACAGCAGCAGCAGCACAAACCAAATAACCCAATTAAAAAATGAACAAAGGATTTGAGTAGACATTTCTCTAAAGAAGCTATACAAGTAGCCAATAAACCCATGAAAAGATGCTCAATATCACTAATCATTAGGGAAATGCAAATCAAAACCACAATGAGATAACACTTCATACTCATCAGAATGGCTATTATGAACAACAAAACAAAGCAGAAAACAAGTGTTGGCCAGGATGTAAAGAAATTGGAATGCTTGTGTGTTGTTGGTGGAAATGTGAAAGGGTGCACTGTCTGTTGAAAACAGTATGGTAGTTCCTCAAAAAGTTAAACATAGAAGTACCATAAGATCTCACAATTTTACTTCTGACTATATACCCAAAAGAATTGAAAGCAGGGATTAGAAAAGATATTTGTACATCAGGGTTAATATTATTAGCAGCAGTATGCACAGTAGCCAGAAGGTGAGAACTACTCACATGTCCATTGATAGCTGAATGGATAAACAAAATGTGGTATATACATACAGTCGAGTGTTCTTCAGCCTTAAAATGGAATGATTGTGATACATGCTACAATATGGGTGAACCTTGAAGACATTATGCTAAGTGAAATAAGCCAGACACAAAAGGACAAATACTATATGATTTCACTTATATGAGATATCTAGAGTAACCGAATTCATAGAGACAGAAAGTAGTGGTTACTATAGGGTAGGAGAGGGGGAATTGAGGAGTTATTGTTTAATGGGTAGAGAGTTTCAGTATGGGAAGATGAAAAAGTTCTGGAAATGGATATTGGTGATGGTTGCACAACAGTGTGAATGTAATGCCATTGAACTGTACAATTAAAAATGGCTAAAATGGTAAATTTTATGTTATGTACATTTTACCACAATTTAAAAAAAGATCACTAGATAAATAAATTAAATGGACATTACTAAAAACTGAATTGGTGATATAGAAGTTCAGTTTATGAAAATATTCCAGAATATGTAGAGAGTGAAAATTGAGTAAAAAGATAGCTTTGTTAATTCAGCAAGAGAGAAGAAAGAGAAAAAGTGGAAAAAAAAGTAGAAAATAAAAATCCAGGAATGAAATTTAAATTACAACACTAGTGAATGACTTAAATTTTACTATGAGAGAAAGATTCCTAGAGTTAAAGAACAAAATTCAGTTCTTTGCTCTAATGCCTAAAATAAAATTATATTAAAAGGCCAACAATAAAGGGAAGAACAAAGATACATTTAAAAGTGCAACTATAAAGAAAGTATGGATGGCAACATCATATTACATAAGGCAAAATTTACAGTAAAATTTGGGATTAACAAGGATATCTTACAATGAAAAAAAGGAACAGCTCTTAAAGAGGAAACACTACATATTTTTATGTATACAGCATTATTACATCAATGAGTACATAAGGCAAAATCTTCAGAAATTTGAGTTTGATTTAAAACCACAGTTATAATGGAAAATCTTAATATTTCTCTCAGCATTTGACAGATCAAGACCACAAAATGTAAAAAGTATTTGGTTAACACAATTAACAAGCTTAGTTTAATAGTTATTTATAGAGCCCTACAAATAGAAAATATGCTTCCTTGTTACCTTTCCATGGATTATTTACAAAAATTCACCAAGAACTTGGCCACAAATAAAACCTTAAAAGATTCAGAAATAGAAAGTGTGCCACATTCTCTAATTATAGAGTCATCAAACAGTAAAAATAGTTTTAAGCTACTGTTATGGGTTGAATTATGTCTCTCCAAAATTCATATGTTGACGTTCTAAAACCCCAGTACCTCAGAATGTGACCTTATTTGGAGACACGGTCTTTACAGATGTAATCAAGTTAAAGTAAGGTCATTCGAGTGGGCCCTAATTTAATATGGCAGGTGTCCTTATAAAAAGGGGAAGTTTGAACACAGACACCTACAGAAGAAAGATGATGAAAGAGGCAAGGATAAGACAGCAGCCATCTACAAGCCAAGGAGAGAGGCCTGGAACAGATTCACAGCCCTCTGAAGGAACTAACTCTGCTAATGCTTTGTCTTGGACTTAACAGAGTTTCAGCACTGAGACAATAAAGTTCTGTTGTTTAAGCCACTCAATTTTTGTTACTTTGTTAGCACAGTGCTAGCAACTACTATGGCTACTTTTTGAAAATTGAAAATATTCTTCTAAATAGTTTTGATATCAAGGAAATTTAAAGCTAAAATTAATGAAAATGAGAACAGTTTACATCATATTAAGTAAAGCTAAAACTGTGAGAGATTTTATAGAAATTTCATGAGATTTTAAATAATTTTTAAGGTTTAAAATAAACAGCTTCTGAAACTCTAACTAGAAGAAAACAAAAACAAACCAGTGTAAAGAAAATAATAAATGTGAACATTAACCGGAATTAATTAGGAAATGTTAACAACAAAAAAATAGATTTGTTAAATAGAACCAAGAACTGGTCTTTCAAAAAGACAAATCTTTAAGATGTCTGACCAAGAAAAATAGAGAAAACATGAATATCAAGAATGAGATAGAATGAACAGAGATATGAATGAAATTAAAGGAATTATAAGCTTTAGGGCAGTAAGGTGGAAAGTCTAGATGAAATGGATGGTTTTCTAGGAAAACTTAAGTTATCAAAATTGAGTCAAGAGGAGGCAAAATTAGACTTTTAATAAATAAAGACATTGAAACAGAGCCATTACAAAAAAGAAACCAAGCACAAAGAGAACCGATTAGTGGTTACCAGAGAGGAAGGGAGTTGGGGGGTGGGCATAAGGGGTAAAGGGGCACATATATATGGTCACGGACAAATTATAACGTACAACTGAAATTTCACGATGTTATAAACTATTATGACCCTAATAAAAAAAGAAAGGAACCAAGCAAAGATGGTTTTAAAAGACAAATTTTATATTCTTCAATTAATATTATAATTCTTTTATATATGTAAATATATAATATAGTTTAAACAACATTATTCCAGATTCTAAGCTCTAGACTAATACTTAACCATGCATTTAACAAGAAATCTGCAAGGCCTATATGAAGAAGATGATAAAAGCGTATGAAGGAGAAATAGGATCTGAATAAATGGAGAGGTGACATTTAGCTGCTTTGGAAAGCATGTAAAGATGTCCGTTCTCTTGAGAGAATATATAAATTAGAATGCAAAACTGCGTTCTGTTTCTTTTTTAAAAGCTTAAGCTTTTAAGAGTAAATCAATAAAAATAGCCAAAAGTTTGTTTTTTTTTTTAATAGGACAAGTAGGACTCTGCTAGGTATTAGAACATAGTATTAAGTTACAGTGACTAAAACAGCATGGTATTTGCTCAAGAATGAGCAGTAAATTGAAGAACTGAATTGAGTCCCCAGACAGACCTATGTCCATATGGGGATTTAGTATATGAGTAAGCTGGCCAGATCAGTGGGAAAACAGTGAGTGATTTAATAAACCGCTTTAGGACAATTGACTATCCATTGGTGGGGGTCAGATCCTTACTTCACACCATACACAAAAGTAAATAGCAGATGGATTCAAGAATTAAGTGTTAAGAAACAAAAAGTGTGAAAAGACCAGAGAAAAATGTGAGAGAATATTTTCATAATCTTAGCATGAGGAAAACTTTCTGAAGCAAGACATATCGTCAAAAGCCATTAAGAAAATTAACAGATCTGAGAATTAAAAAAAAAGTCTTCTGTATAACAAGATACAAAGTTAAAAGACAATGATAGACTGAGAGAAAATATTTGCAACATATATAGCAGAGTAGACATAAAAACTATAACAAGAAAAAGACGAAGAAATCAGGAAAAAATAGACAAATATATGAAAGGCAGTTTACAAGAAGAAATATAATGGCCTGTATGAAAAGAGACTCAACTTTGCTGGAGGACGGAGAATGACTGTTGTGTCAAGCACTGCTTATTTAATCTTTCATGATCATGAGAAGTAGGTATTATTGAGCCCATTTAACTGGTGAGAAAACTGAGTCTTAGGATTAGTGAACTGACTTACTGGTGGACATTTTTCCAAATACTGCAGCTTATAGAAGGAGTGGAATGTTTTCTCAATTAAATTAAAACTCTGTATTCTCTTTTTTTTTTTTTTATTGGTTTATAACATTGTAAAAATTTCAGGTGTACATCATTGTACTTCTATTTCTGCATAGATTACATCGTGTTCACCACCAAAATACTAATTACAACCCATCACCACACACATGTACCCAATTATCCCTTTCACCCTCCTCCCTCCCCCCTTCCCCTCTGGTAACCACCAATCCAATCTCTGTCCCTATGTGTTTGTTTATTGTTGTTATTATCTACTACTTAATGAAGGAAATCATACGGTATTTGACCTTCTCCCTCTGACTTATTTCACTTTGCATTATATCCTCAATGTCCATCCATGTTGTCACAAATGGCTGGATTTCATCGTTTCTTATGGCTGAGTAGTATTCCATTGTGTATATATACCACATCTTCTTTATCCATTCGTCCCTTGATGGGCACTTAGGTTGCTTCCAAGTCTTGGCTATTGTGAATAACGCTGCAATGAACACAGGGGTGCATGTACCTTTGCAAATTGGTGTTTTCAAGTTCTTTGGATGAATACCCAACAGTGGAATAGCTGGATCATATGGTAGTTCTATCCTTGCTTTTTTGAGGAATCTCCATACTGTTTTCCATAGTGGCTGCACCAGTTTGCACTCCCACCAGCAGTGTATGAGAGTTCCCTTCTCTCCACATCCTCTCCAACACATGTTGTTTCCTGTCTTGTTAATTATAGCCATTCTGACGGGCGTGAGATGATATCTCATTGTAGTTTTGATTTGCATTTCCCTGATAGTTAGTGATTTTGAACATCTTTTCATGTGTCTGTTGGCCATCTGTATATCTTCTTTGGAGAAATGTCTGTTCAGGTCTTTTGCCCATTTTTTAATTGGGTTGGTAGTTTTTTTGTTGTTGAGATGCATGAGTTCTTTATATATTTTGGAGATTAAGCCCTTATCAGAAGTATGCGTTGCAAATATCTTCTCCCAATTGTTAGGTTGTGTTTTCGTTTTGTTGATGGTTTCCTTTGCTGTGCAGAAGCTTTTTAGTTTGATGTAGTCCCATTTGTTTATTTTTTCTATTGTTTCTCTTGCCCGGTCAGATGTGGTGTTTGAAAAGATGTTGCTAAGACCGATGTCGAAGAGCGTACTGCCTATGTTTTCTTCTAGAAGTTTCATAGTTTCAGGTCTTACATTCAAGTCTTTAATCCATTTGGAGTTAATTTTTGTGCATGGTGTAAGGCAAGGGTCTACTTTCATTTTTTTACATGTGGCTATCCAGTTTTCCCAACACCATTTGTTGAAGAGACTTTCTTTTCTCCATTGTATGTTCTTGGCTCTTTTGTCAAAGATTAGCTGTCCATAGATGTGTGGGTTTATTTCTGGGCTTTCGATTCTATTCCATTGGTCTGTGTGTCTGTTTTTGTGCCAGTACCATGCTGTTTTGGTTACTATAGCTTTGTAGTATATTTTGAAATCAGGAAGTGTGATACCTCCAGCTTTGTTCTTTTTTCTCAGGATTCCTTTAGCTATTCGGGGTCTTTTGTTGTTCCATATAAATTTTAGGATTCTTTGTTCTATTTCTGTGAAAAATGTTGTTGGAACTTTGATAGGGATTGCATTGAATCTATAGATGGCTTTAGGAAGTATGGACATCTTAACTATGTTAATTCTTCCAATCTAAGAGCATGGAATATCTTTCCATTTCTTTGCGTCATCTTCAATTTCTTTCAGAAATGTTTTATAGTTTTCGGTGTACAGATCTTTCACCTCTCTGGTTAAGTTTATTCCTAGGTATTTTATTCTTTTGTTGCAATTGTAAATGGGATGGTATTCTTAATTTCTCTTTCTGCTACTTCGTTGTTAGTGTACAGAAATGCAACCGATTTTTGTATGTTGATTTTGTATCCTGCAACTTTACCATATTCGTTTATTACTTCTAAAAGTTTTCTGGTGGATTCTTTAGGGTTTTCTATATATAAAATCATGTCATCTGCAAATAGTGACAGTTTCACTTCTTCCTTTCCAATTTGGATCCCTTTTATTTCTTTCTCTTGCCTGATTGCTCTGGCTAGGACTTCCAGTACTATGTTAAATAGGAGTGGTGACAGTGGGCATCCTTGTCTGGTTCCTGTTCTTAGAGGGATAGCTTTCAGTTTTTCACCATTGAGGATGATATTAGCTGTGGGTTTCTCATATATGGTCTTTATTATGTTGAGGTACTTTCCTTCTATCCCCATTTTATTCAGAGTTTTTATCATAAATGGATGCTATATCTTGTCAAATGCTTTCTCTGCATCTATTGAGATGATCATGTGATTTTTGTTCTTCATTTTATTAATGTGGTGTATTACGTTGATTGATTTGCGAATGTTAAACCATCCCTGCATACCTGGAATAAATCCCACTTGATCACGGTGTATAATCTTTTTAACGTATTGTTGTATGCGATTTGCTGGTATTTTGTTGAGGATTTTCGCATCGATGTTCATCAGTGATATTGGCCTGTAATTTTCTTTTTTTGTGTTGTCCTTGTCTGGTTTTGGTATCAGGGTAATGTCAGCTTCGTAGAATGAGTTAGGAGCTTCCCCTCCTCAATTTTTGGAAGAGTTTGAGAAGGATAGGTATTAAGTCTTCTTTGAATGTTTGGTAGAATTCACCAGGGAAGCCGTCTGGTCCTGGACTTTTATTTTTGGGGAGGTTTTTGATTACTGTTTCGATCTCCTTACTGGTGATTGGTCTATTCAAATTCTCTACTTCTTCTTGATCCAGTTTTGGAAGGTTGTATGATTCTAAGAATTTATCCATTTCTTCCAGATTGTTGAATTGGTTGGCATATAGCCTTTCATAGTATTCTCTTATAGTCTTTTGTATTTCTGAGGTGTCTGTTGTAACCTCTCCTCTTTCATTTCTGATTTTACTTCATGATTATTTTTAATATAAATTTTATTTTCAGAATGTGTTTATGGGTGTTAATTTGGTGTAGTCCCTGTAGAGAAAGAGCAAGGAAAAAAATACGGTGTACTACCCTTGATCATGTGACTCTTGGTTTCACCCTCTAACCAAGCTTTCAGGACACACAAACACACACACACACACACACACACACACACTTGACTTGAGAGGATAAATGTGATTTTTACAAGGACATGTTTATATTTTGTTTTAGTGAATACTGCATAATCTTGTCTCTAGATTTTGACTTAGTGGATATTTTCTGGCATAGTGTTGAATTGCCTTTCAGTTGATGATCCAGGGTTTTTTTTTTTTTTTTTTTTTTTTTTTGCAGCTTAATAGGGAGTCAACATCTAATTCATTATTTTATGAAATATGGTTTCTTTATCATATTTTCTTTGATAAAAGAATATTTTCCTGAATGGTGGACTATTTATACATATGTGTGTGTATATATGTATATGTGTGTGTGTGTGTGTGTGTGTGTGTGTGTATTTTTGTTTTTAGTGCCGTAGAGTCAATTCCAACTCCTAGTGACCCTGTGTACAGCAGAGTGGAACCCTGCGTGGTCTTTTTGTGCTATCCTCTCACCTTCCGGTGCTATATCAGACAGTGCTCTGCTGCTATTCATAGGGTTTTCATTGCCAATTTTTTCGGAAGTGGGTGGCCAGGTCCTTTTTCCTAGTCTGTCTTAGTCTGGAAGCTCCATGGAAACCTGTCCACCATGAGTGACCCTGCTAGTATTTGATATACTGGTGGCATAGCTTTCAGCATCACAGCAGCGTGCAGCTGCCACAGTGTGACAACCGACAGATGTGGCGTGGTTCTCTGGGAAACAAACCCAGGCTGTGGCAGGAGAATGCCAAATCTTAACCACTAGACTGCCAGGGCTTGCCATATATATACACATATGTTTTTATTTATATATATATATTTATGTTTATTTATATATATTATATATATTTTTAACTTAGTGGGTAAATTATATATATTTTTATTTTAGTGGGTAAAGTTTTTTTTTCTTTTGTCATCAAGATTTATTCTTTTTAATCCTAGGATTAGCCTTTGACCCTCTTTTTTTTATCTTTTTAAGTACTGTAATGGCTTTGTTTCTGACATTACAGTGACAGAACTCAATAGTATTTATAAATTATATCAGACAAGTTTTCATGACTTTCCTCATATTCTATTTTCATTAAAAATCAAGAAAAAATTTTCTAATGCTGTTCATTATTTCTCTTCTAGTCATTATTTTTTACGTTATAAGACCTTCTCTACCTCTCTTTTTGCTGGAGATTTCTTTCAATTTATTAAATGGCTATTATGCAAAGAGCTCATGGTCTAGGGGAAGCAAACGGGTGAACAACTATAATAGAGAGTGATGTGATAACAGGAGTATGGATCAAGTATGTACAGAGGATGCATAGGCAGGCTTACTGAGTACTTTATGGGAGGAGTTTGGAAATGACAATGGAGCTGAACTTTGAAGAATAAGTGGATTTTTATTAGCTAAGCAGAGCCTGAGATGGGTCCTGGAGTAAGGAGTGAATGTGAATACAGCATACCAGGAAGAGGAGACAGCACGAGTGTGGGAAGGCAAGAAGGATAAAGTTCATCTTTCATATTTGAGGAACAGAAGGGGTCATTTGGTTTGGCTAGAATGTCAGGCCTTGGGTATCAAGGGCTAAGAAGTTAGTCTAGAAAGTTGATCTGAGACCAGACTTTGAAGGACCTCGCACGCTTTCAAATGCAAGAAACTTCTAATCTTGAGGAAAGTTAGAGAAATTGAAAGATTTCAAGGAGACAAATAAGATGAGTGGTTCTCACGGGATTCGTGAGAATTGGGTTCAATGGAGAGTGTGCAGCCATAGGAAGACCAGCTAAGTTATTGCAATATTCTAGGTGAGAGAAGAACAGAACCACAACCAGAGCAGTAGCTGGGAATGGAAAGAAAAAAACAATTGGAGAAAAACAAAATATGTTTTGTTAAGATGGTAGAGTAAATTCGTATTTTGACACACTTATTCTGTTCTAAGTGCATGAAAATAATATAGTAGTCCTGCATCGTTAGGCAATTTTGTCATTGCGCAAACATCATAGAGTGTACTTATACAAACCTAGATTGTGTAGCCTACTATATACCTAGGCTGTATGGTACTAATCTTATGGGACCACCGTCATATATGCAATTCGTCACTGACCGAAATGTCATTGTGTGGCACATGATTATGATAGAACATACGAGAAAATCAGGAAGAAACAGTTATGCTCCAAGATAAGATACATGTCTTCATGGACCAAAAATAGAGTGGAAATATAGTACATTGAGTGATACTAAAGCCATCAGCGAGCTAAGCTCTGGGTCCAAAACTGAGCTGTAGTGGCTGGGAGTTCTGTTCCTGGGTAGAAAGCACCCCATGTGAGTAATGGGGACAGGGCCCAGGCTCACAGCCTGAGACAGAAAGCTGAAGTCTCCTGCTGACCATTGCCTACGCCTACAATTTTTCGCAAGCTTTGAACTCAGGACATGGGAAGACACAATGACAGTGGTAAGACCAGGTACTGAACCCAAGCCACCTGCTGGCTCCATGACTGGATCTGTGATGTCCCTAATACCCCCACAAAGCAGGTGCTCCCACTCCTGACCAGTGTAAGAACCAGTCATAAACTGGAGCCTGGGAAGCCAAAAGAGACAACTGTAAAATCATATATGGGGAGAAGTGAGCACAGATAGCCAGGGTGAGGGAGTGGTGGGGATTAAACAAAAAGTCCTCCATTCACAGTGAGCCAGCAAACTGAAATTCTACACATACAAAAAAGAAAAAAAGATAGTCAACAAAATAACCTTACCTAAGGAACTATTAAATGATATACTTCAGTAAGAAGAAAAATGAAAATAAGGAGAAAGGCATAGAATATAAGAAATAACCATGAACACAAAATGATTTTAAAAATAAAATCATAAATTTTAAGTATTGACTATTTAAAAAACCTGTTCTTGTGTGTGCTTAAAAAAACAAAGGTAAAACTAAAACTCTGGACAACAGTAAGATAAGGTGTGTGGGGGAGTAGAGTGGTATCCCCTGGCTTAAAACACGCTAAGGTTACATCATGTTTGGGAGGAGAATAGAAATACTGAAAAACTTCAGATATTATTATAAAAATTTGTAGTTAATTATGTATGCTTAAAAATTTTAAGAATTATCATTAAAAGAATAGAAAAGTGATCCATAGCTTCCAAAGCCGACAAGAAAAAAAAAAAAGAAAGAAACTTGGAAAACTTATCTATCCAGCAGAAAGCAAGAGAGGAAGTGAGAAAAAGCTCAAGGAAAAATGAAAGTAAATAGAAAAAATGTGCTAGAAAATATGTCTAATCACAATAAATGTAAACAAATTCACTTTTCATGAGATTGCAATTTAAAAATCCAGTGATCTCTCTACTCCATGAGAAACATGCCCAAACATCTTTAAAAAAAGAAAGAAAAGAAAAGGTACTCCAAAAGATTAAACATAAAGGGAGAGAAAATAATCCACTGAGAAAATATTAACCGAAAGAGTAATTTCAGATCAGAATCAACAGAAATTAGTAGCTGGATATAGAAAGGTAGGAAGAAGTCAAATGACTCGAGCATTTCTCGAAGTATAGCCCCTGAGAAAACTAATCCTGAGGAAGTTCCTTGAAAAAAGGAATTTTGTGATCAAATAAATTTGAGAAATAGTGCATACTCTATCCCCGTCTTAGAAATATTCAAGGTGCATATTTGCATATCTTAAATTCTTAGACATATGTTTAGCTTTGTTTAGCCCGGTGTGTATTTGACCACCAAACCTTTAATCAATTTGAGGGACTTTGGGTGGGGAGGGGGTCTAGGAAATTCCTGAGGTAGCTCTCAGATTGAAAGAAGAGCTTCAAGAACCAGGGTTTTTAGTGATTAGAATGAGCAATTGGTGCTGCTAAAATGCTCTCCTTTTTTCTGTCTTTATTATCTGCTTGTTTCTGCTATGCTTTGCATGTCAACCTCATTATCTTTTCCTACAGACACTCTTTGTGTGAGCCGTCAGCAACCATAGTTTAGCGACCCAGGGCAGAACTCTTTTGGTTTTGTTGGATTTGCTTGGCTCCATGGACTAGTTCCTATTGCCCGGAGGATGGGGTACCCTTATTGTTGATGAGCACAACCCTTTAGCCAGAGGGGCAGGATTTGTTAACAGAAGGAGGATGGGAAATCTTACTGGCCAGAAACAAACAAAACATAGCTTCCGCATCACTGTAAGTATCCATTAACATCTTGTAGAAGTAGTGTTCTGAGGAACTGACCTTAAGGAATGCTGCTGTGGAGTTTCTAGTGTATGAGGATAGTAGTGATGGCTTAACTGAGAGAGGATATACAGGAGGAAGAACAAATTTGGGGTCTGTGTGAGGGGAGGGTGGGAGGACAAAAGTTGTTTCCACACTAGACTGGAAATGTTTTGTTTGTTTTGTTTTGGAATGGAAGATTTTTGAGCCTAGGGTCTGTTAAATACAACCCTGCCTTGAAGTTGCCTGGCATAGTGCTGTGTACTGTAGTAGGAGTTCAGTAGTGTTGAATGAATATATGAATTAGCTGTAATAAATTTATTGATTTCACAGATGGGTAGAATTGGAGATAAGATTCATTTTATAGGTGAGGGTATTGAGGCTCAAATTGGTTGATGTGCCCAAAATAACACTGTCAGTGTCAGAACTGGAGCTAGAACCTCGGTCAAATGAGTCTTCCCAAGGCCACTGTGTTCACCTGTGCAGGTTGTGCCCAGCTGAGACCTGAATTGGGGGTGAAATTCAGCTTACTCTCCATGTGCCAAACTTTATTTTCTTACCATCTTCTAATTGTCTGCTTAGGGTAAAGCCTTTTTCTGATTTGTTCACCCAAAGGGGCTGCCTTTTTGTGGTAGATCTACCTTGAAGAGTAACGTTTTATAGTTCATACAAAGGCACCACCATGTCTCATGCCCTTGGGAAAACGAAGATTAAATAACTCTGGCCTCTTGCTCTAAATCTAGCTTCATAATTAGGCAGACCCAGATAGCCCTCACTCTGCTTCCAGGTATTATCTTGGGATTATTATCATTGGGATTATTATTCTCTTGAATCTTGAAGCCATTTCACTTTGCTTTACATCCTCATATTCTACATCCCAACCCTTCACCCCAACCATGCCAAGACCCTGTGTGGTATCTTATTTTTGTGTGTGGTGGCATGTATAAATGTGGAACGTATAACATGTTGGGATTTTTTTTTCCTTACTACCCAGTTTGTGGGTTAAGTTTAAGTACCAAGCCCTATGGACTTATAATTTGCTTTTTTCTTTAGCCTATGCTTTTGGTTTAACCAGTTCTTGATTCTAGGTCTTGTGCTTTGGTCAGTCTCTTGCTTTTTTCATGTTGTCTCCTAGACATGACGAAATTCTGATGACCACACATCAGAATTTATGCATGTTGTCTTCGGGGGAGCGACCTGGCCTAGTGAAGTGAACATAATATTGAAAATTAGAAGATCTTAGTTTTACCCATTTGCCTCAACTGTGTACATTTACTTATTTTCTCTTAACTGTTATTTTTTAAATGGAAGTTATAAGACTAGTATGGCTTTCCTCAATTTTCTCTAGATAACTACATTAAAGATTTGTAAAATTCATTATATTAAACAGTATCAGTATATTAAAAGTTGATAGTATCTCATTGAAATACTCTGGTCTTTTGCAGTGTGTGAGAATGAGAATACTGCCAATAGAGAAATTATTTTTCTTTGGTTTTCTTTTTAAATTTATTTCATTTTTAATTGTGGTAAAATATACATAACATAAAATTTGCCATGTTAACCATTTTTAATTGTACAGTTCAGTAGTATTAAGTACTTGCACATTTTTGTGCAACTGTCACCACTATCTATTTCCAGAACTCTTTTCATCCTTCAAAACTGAAACTCTGTACTCATTAAACAGCAAATCCCTATGCCCCTCTCATCCCAGCCCCTGGCAACCACCATTCTACTTTCTGTCTTTATGAATTTGACTGCTCTGGGTACCTTATATAAGTGGAATCATACAGTATTTGTCTTTTTGTGACTGGCTTTATTTCACTTAGCATGATGTCCTCAAGGTTCATCCATGTTTAGCATGTGTTAGAATTTCTTTTCTTTTTAAGGCTGAATAATATTTCATTGTATGTATATATCACATTTTGTTTATTCATCCATCAATGGACGTTTGGGTTGCTTCTACCTTTTGGCAATTGTGAATAATGCCGCTATGAACATTGGTGTACAAATATCTCTTCAAGATCCTGCTTTCAATTCTTTTGGGTATATACCCAGAAGTGGAATTACTAAATCATATGGTAATTCTATTTTTAATTTTTTGAGCAACTGCCATACTGTTTTCCATAGAGGCTGCACCATTTTACATTCCCACCAACATTGCACAAGCGTTCTAATTTCTCACGTTCTTACCAACACCGGTTATATTTTCTGTTTTGTTTTATAGTAGCCGTCCAAATGAGTGTGAGGTTTTCTTTGGTATTCTTACAGAATAAATTCTGATTCAGATATATTGAGCCAGAGTCTAGACTTGGAAAGACAAGTTGACTGTTGTCTTTGTGCTCAGCATACTAAACAAATTATAGCTATTGGCTATGCATGTATTTAGGAGGTAGGTTGTATTAAGGGGTGAGGAGGGAGAAGGCTATCTACCGTCCATGATAGGGTGATGTATATGGCTTATTCTTTACTTTCCAAAAAAAAAAAAAAAGTAGGGCAAGAAACATTCTTTTCTGCTGTGATTCATTCTCGTGAAACCAGATGAAGAGTTCGCCCCACTTGCATCATCAACATTTGGTAGTTGCCTTTATCACATGTAGGGTCTCACAGCACTTTCTAAAAGTTCTATTCCACAGGTTTTAGTACTTGAAGTTGACCACAAATATAATATTTTTTTTTATTACTTCCCATAAGAGTGTTTTTCTACTCAATAAGGAAATGGTAAGTGGGATCCAAACCCTGTGTAAACAGTAATTTGTCCTTGATCCTCATGCAAATCTGGTTACTCTGCCTTAATGTTATGTTATGCAACATCGGAAATGGTTGCAAAAAGATACGTCAAAGCTGAGGGCCTAGAAAGAATGGCAGAGTGCATTAAGTCCAGCTTACAATTAGAAATGTCACTTCTTCAACTATCCCCACTCCAAAATTCAAGAGTCCAGATTCTCAAGGGATTCCCAGCTGGTTTCCAGAGGTGATAATTCCTGATTAGCTGACTGTGGCTTATTAGCACAGCCTTCTCTTAATTTTTAGTTTCTTGTTATCTTCAGTTTACTCTGATTTGCTACCAGGTTATCTATCATCTTGTCTTTTCTTATTCCTCCTTACTCTCTACCCTCCCTTCTCTGTCGGCCATCACTTCTTTTTACCTACTCTAGTTATAACATATGAACAATCAATTCTCTATAAAATAGAGGGCAGTTGATCATCACACTTGTTTTTCTTTTCAAATAAACTAGAGGGAGGATATCCCCAGAGTGGTGAGGAATATGGCAGTGATTGGATTACTCAGAATTTGGTTATTAGCCTTGTTTTACATTGTGATTGTTAATGCTGAATGCAAGGAATATATAGAGATTGTATAGGAAAATATCTGATTCCTATAACAGAAAAATGTTGCAAATTACGCTACTCCTAAAGAAAGTAAAATAGAAAGACATTAAGGTTGCAAGGTGTTTAATGCAAGATTTCTTATTTGGCTTTTAAAAAATGATTTACATTATCTGTAAGATGGAGTTTTAAAAATCACGTTCTCCAAAGGCATTAAGTTAACTTTCTCCTTGAGCTCTAGATACTGAGCTTTCAAGAGCCTAGCGTTTCATTGCAATCCAGCATTATGCACCGATCTGCGGTGAGTGTCAGAGAATTGGTTTTTTTTTTTTTTTTAAAGATTTTATTTATTCAGTTTTTTCCCCCCAAAGCCCCAGTAGATAGTTGTATGTCATAGGTTCACATCCTTCTAGTTGCTGTACGTGGGACTCGGCCTCACGTTGGACGGAGAAGTGGTGCCTCGGGGCGCTCCCGGGATCCGAACCCGGGCCGCCAGCATCAGAGCGCGCGCACTTAACCGCTAAGCCACGGAGCCGGCCCAGAGAATTGGTTTTTTAAGTGATTTTCAAAATGAAAGCAAACCATTTCATACTCTGATTTACTCCTCCCTTTAAAAACCTCATTCTCCGTTTCTGTCTGATGGCTTCCGTCCTGCGCTGGTCCTTCTCAAGCCAGCCCAGCTCCATGCGGAACATTCTGTTGCTCTTTCAGCATAAGCAGGTCTATTGTGATATTTATCTGAATTCAAACAAGGCTAATTAAAAGAGCTGCTGACAGTTGTTGTGATCTGACTTTGACTGCAGCTTGATGGTCATTATGGGTAAATAATGAACCAGGTCTGCAAATGTAGCAGCTGCCAACTTGGGATAGAAGAACGGCTATTGCTTCCAATTTAAGGATCTATCGACCGCTTCCCTTCTCCCTGCAGATCTTCTGCAGAAAACTAATGTTTTCTGCTGCTGTGTATTGTGGTTTCAGCTGTTTCGGATATAGCCTATAATTTCCTTCTTTAATATTTAACTTAGGGCATTATTAGCTTTCAGAGTTAACAACTTTTCTATTTTGAAGAAGTTCAGCTTTGTCTTGTTGTATGCTATAACTAGCTAACCAGCTGTAGTTTATTTATATGTGTTTAATTTGTATTATGCAGGAAACAGCTAGTCTAGAAGAGTAAGTGATAGCTTTCTGAAGATGTTTCAAAATCCTATGTAGATAGGTTGTTTTTTTTTTTTAAAGAGATAGATGTATGTCCCTTGCTTTTGTTTTCTTAAGGATAAACACCTCCTGCCAAACCTCAGTTTTGTGTATTGTTCACCTCATCAATGACTTATGAAATATTTTGATGCAAAGCTCTATCAATTCAGAGGAACTACAAGTGACTTTCATCAAAATGCAATACTGAATATATTGTTGCTCCATCATGAGCTTTTCCTTGTCCTATTAGCAAGTAGGAACAGGTGCATTAAAGGTAACAGAAAAGGCACCTAGAATTCGTAGATTAATATAATTCCCTGCACATTTCCCACACTTACAAAATACAGCTTCTGGATTTAAAAGTCACATTCTAGAATTTAACACCAGCCGGTACTTAACAACATGTCCCTAGCATTTGTTCACCTGCCATGGAAAAGGCTATCTGCTTTATGTAAAGTCTGAGGGTACAGTGGAGCTTTGTGCATAATGCAGCAGAGCTTTGAGATCTTGCTGCGAGGAAATGATCCCAAACATGCCCCTGAAAGACAAGTCTTACTTTGAAAAATAATGATGAAAAATTGCTTATTTCTCCATGTATTTGTGTCTTTGTTTATTTCAGGAAAAACTAACTAAACTTTATCTGACTCCAGAATAGTGCTGTGAGTGTTTTTGCTTTTCCATTGCCAGCTTGGATAATGCCAGAAATAGTGTTAACAAGGGGTTATGTTATGCTGGCTTATGTTAAACCAGATCACTTCTCTAACATGTGCAGAGCCATTCATCTGTGTCACCAAAACCCGAGAGAACATCTGACATGGACTCTGAAACAGAAACAGTGATCACTTACAAATCAAACATGGCACGGTCTAAACTGATTGTGCACGGCAATCTTTTCTAGAAAGGACAACTAATTGAACATGATAAAGTGTAAAGTTAATTAACACCCTTAAATTTGTTGATTACTTTCACGGGATTATATTGTTCATTGAGTAGCAGCTTTCTGTCCCAGCTGTCGCCTTTTTCAGCGAATGTCGCTGGTAAACAATAGAGACACCATAACAAGTCGTAAATGGTCCCTGTGACAGCAGCCCCTTGTGAGGCTGCATCTGTAGAAAATGATTAGAACAATTGCATTTTAAAGACGGCTCACATTGCAGCCCAAGTCCCATTGGTCCTCTTCTTGATCTCTTTTGATAGCAGACTGGTTAAAACATTTAAGTTCTTTTGAGTAAATTAAGTGATTTACTACATTTTGCTATATATATCAATGAAAGTGCTTTGGTGGCAAGATTTTTACAGTATTAAAGATAAATATAATTTGATTGTACTTTTTAGATTTCCGTCTATTCCCTCTCTGGATTTGAAGGCCTCTTTCCAATAGTCATAGAATTGGAAATGATCTCCTTATTTGTGACTCGTAAATGGTTATTCTAGGTTATCAGCACTTGCATAATGGTTTTTCTGTCATAGCTCTCGTTCTGGCTTCTCAGCAAGGCTAAATTCCAAATTTCAGTTCTTTGCTACAGTTAGGCCAAAGACTTGGACATGTTCAAGCTGAGTAGATTTATTTGTTATATTTAAATTTTTTTATAACACTTGTATAATAACTGTGTAAAATACCTTTCCATGTATTCTTTATTTGAGCTTCAAATTAAGAATGGCAAGTGTTTTTATCATCCTTTTCAGATGGAGGAACCAAGATTGAGAGGTGTTATAGCTTGTCCAAGTGATGTGACCTTGAATTCTGACTTCACTCCAGGTCTCTTAACTCAGATCACATGTTCTTCATTTTTTAAGTCTTCATAATAATGTCTCCATACATGTGCACTTATGCTTGTGCATGTTTATGCAGCCATAAGTGAAAATGCGTTAACACGTGTGGAGAATCATGCTACTCCAAAGTTGAGCTTTTTTGATAAGCTAGAAAGTATTATTTTACTTAGTCTTAATTAGTATTCTTGGTTATTTTATTAGCAATTGATTTCTTCTCTGCCTACCTCCTAAAAAGACAATGAACATTTAATCAAATATGTGCTACATGCTGGGTGCTGAGATTCAAACAGCTCATGCCCATGAGGATCTTAACATGACACATCAGAAAAATTGTTGATTAGAGTAGTGTAAGTGCTTTATTAGAGATATCACTGGGAATGTTATAAGAACAGAGGAAAGAGCTCATGGTCATGAACTGCTTCTCAGAGTTGTCATGAGTTGAGTCTTGAAAGATAAGCAGGAGTTAGCCAGGCAAAAAAGGAAGTGAGGGGGCGGCCTGGTGGTGTAGTAGTTAAGTTCAGCGCATTCCACCTTGGTGGCCTGGGTTTGGTTCCTGGGCGCAGACCTACACCATTCATCAGTCATGCTGTGGCAGTGACCCACATACAACATAGAGGAAGATTGGCCACAGACATTAGCTTGGGGCAGATCTTCTTCAAGCAAAAAGAGGAAGATTGAAGACAGATGTCAACTCAGGGCAGATCTTCCTCGGGAAAAAAAAAAAAGGAAAGAAAACAAATTTCATACAGTGAAACAGCTCAAGAAAAGCATGGATGCATGAAAAATCATTACACATTCCAGCCACTGTAAATAGTTCAGTATGCATAGCATGGCAGTTTTTGTTTCAGGGAGTAGATGAGGAAACGAGAGAAGTGGTTAGAGTTCATTGACAAGAAAAGAAAACTTAAAAAAATCAGAAACCATTTAAGGAGAAAAAAGACAAAGTTCATTGCTTCCTACAGCACAAGACAAAAGGGAAGATACAGGGAGTTATGTAGTTCTCCTTTTTGCTGAACATAAACATACAAGTACTTCAGAAAGAATAACTTACTTAATAGAAAAAAATAGGAGGAACTGTGAAACTCTATAGAAATGCTGAGTAATAGTAAATAATATCTTCAGCTGCTGGTTGTGTCCATGTTGATGCATAATTTGAGACTTAAGCCTGTTTTGGTTCTTATATCAAATAAAACTGCCAAAGATTGGGAGATAGATAAGCATAAATATTAGACTGACGTGATTAATGTTAATATTGACCTCTATTACAGGTACAAGGCTAAGATTAGAAAAGAATATAAAGCAAGAAATGAGTTACCTTGAAAAAATTATCACTGCTTTTGATATAAAAAGTATGATGAACATTACCTATTACTTCATTTACTGTCTCCTACATAAAGTTCCAAATGAAAATTTTTTAAAACATGTAACTCAGTTCAAGGAAGAGATATGTTTTCCTTGAGGCTGCTTTATTCCTTTCCCAAATAACGTTTGCCAAAACTTCTAAGATACTGATATCCGTATTTGCAATTCATTGTGAAATCTTAGGGTTTTATTTTTGTATTTGTTCTTAGTCTGATTTTCCATTTTCTAATTGTTTTTTTCTAATAAGCAAACTCAAATCTGTTGTGAAGAGAGGTAGGGTATTATGTGCATTTGGATACCAGGCAGAAATGAGAGTCCATATACAAAACATACAAAATTATTTGTTCGGTTCATGTTATTTTAAACTGCTCTGAACATGATTTGCAAAGATTCGGAATACCTATATTCTTATCAAAGTTTTCACAATTCTACCCACAGCTGACAGCAAGACCGTTACTCTTTGAGAACAATTTCTAGTTTCCTTTTTCACCCTTTCTCTTTCTGAGAATTCATGATTCTTTCAGTGACAGAGGTTCAGACATGGAAGGAAATTGGGAATCAGGATTTGGTGGTGATTGTCCTCATCCATCTGACACTTGGTATATGATGCTACCTTTTGGCATTAACTTCTGAGTATACGTGTTTTTTCCCTAATTATATTTTAGAACTTTTGAGGGTGAAGACTGTGTTTTATACTTACCTTGACCTTAAAATTTGGACTTTCTGGAATAGTTGTATTTCAAAGATTCTCCTAATACCAGAAAACTCCTGATTTTTTGAGTCAGAAAATATGCTTACTCCTTCAATCTTTACACGTAACACAAAGATCTAGCAAATTGTTAAAGGCACTGAACAGATACTTGCTGATCATATTTTTCTTCTTTGAACCTCCACATGATTATATTTATACTTCTGTAGTATGCATCTGTCTTTTATTGTTTATAATTGTGTAATTTGCCTTATCTCTTCTCACATCTATACACATACACACCCACATCCACACACACCCCTTCACCACCACAAACACTAGATTTTGAACTCCTTGAGGGCAAGGACTGCTTCTTCCTCATTCCTGGGGTTGAGAACCAATGAAAAATGTATCTCTAATCGTCAATTTTTTTATGTCAACCGTAAGTAGGAGTGGAAAGAAAGAAAGAAGGAAGATAGCTTAGATAATGGAGGTTTCTTACGGCACCTTTTTTTAAAGGAGAGAGAAAGAGAAGCTGACTTAGAGATTCTAGTTAAATTTATAGTGCTACTGTACTATAAGTTGATTGAAATTGAAGCAGACTACCAAGAGAAATGATAGATGTCTGCTACTTTAAAAGTAGGGTGGTCAGCCACCTATTTTGAATGGTTTGGATATTTGCCTTTTGATTTGTTTGTATAAATGAGTTTGATTTTTCTGATTCTAGGGGTAATGGGAGAGAAACACTAGAGACATCATCACAGGAAAGTGTTAGATAAAGCATTAAAGACAACCACAAATATTTAGGCTTGTTAGATTTAATTAATGTAGTTACATGAGAAAATTCATTTTCTGACTCTTTTCTCTAATTTGGAACTGTTGGTATGTTATTTGTATAAAATGAAACGTCTTAGTTTTGTGTATTAATATGATAAACGTGGGAAGGTGGATATATGTGAACTTGAAAATCCCAAATTATAGAATTTCACAAGCTTAAAAGTAATTCAGTGATAATCTTGTCTAATATCTTACTTTATAAGTGAAAAAACTAAGGCAAGGATCATTTAATGACTTACTAGAATGACAGATGCTTTGTCTGTAATACTTGGCATTTTATGCTTATCTCTATGAGCAGTTGTCGCACAGCCCTGTAGTCATCCGTTTCCTTGCTCTTCCGTCTGTCCTTGCCTCCTTCTCTCTCTTTCTTTGAACAAATATTGTATTTACTGAGCATCTCTTATGTACCAGACACTGTGCATATGGGATGAGTGAGCCAACAAAGTCACTGCCCTCATGGAGCCAACATTCATGTGGTGAAAACAGACCAGAAACAAATAAATAGAGGCGTTAAAATAAACTGGTGGTAATAAATGCTCTGAATAAAATTAAAACAAGAAAAGGGGATAGAGAGTGGTGGGGTGCCATCCTAGATTATTAGATTGAGTGGTCAGAGAAGGCCACTCTGAAGAGGTGAATTTTGAGAAGAAACCTGAATGAAGTGAAAGAAACAAGTCATGAATATCTAGGGGAAGAACATTCCAGGCAAAAGAAACAGCAAATGGAAGGCTTTGAGGTGGGAACATACTTGACCTGTTTCAGGCACAGCAAGGAGGCCAGGGTGGCTGGAAAGCAGTGAGCAATGAAGACAATGGTATGAAATGAGATAGGAGAGGTAATGAAGGGCCACATCATAGAAGGCTTTGTAGGACTTTGGATTTTATACTGGGAGTGATGGGAAGCTTTTGGAGGCTTGAGAGTAGGGAAGAAACATGAACGAGATTTATGTTTTAAAAGGATCCCTCTGGCTGCTGCATGGAGAATAGACTATGGAGGCAAGAGCTGAAGGAAATCAAGTGGGAGGCTATTGCAATAATCCAGGTGAGAGATGGTGAGGTGGCTGGATCACAAGTGTGTAACTTCTTAGGAGCAGGGATATATGTTATTCATCCATAACCTCAGGGCTTACCACAGGGTTTGATTCTTAATAGGTTCCCAGTTAATTTCGTTAAGTGAATAAAACAAATGCAGCATTCTTGTTACTTTTCCATACACTAAGCTGCCATTGAGAGGTTTTACAAGAGGTCTTCACTGTAATTTTAACATCACTGGCCATGGGCCACTTTAGTACTTCTTAACCTGGGTCTGCCTACTTCCATTGTTTATAGATTCAGCCCAAATGAGCTAATATTTAGCCAAAGAGGCTAAAATTATTCTAGAGAAGACAACAGCTTAGATAACCAAATAGGAAAGGACTCAAGGTAAAGATAAAACTCCCACTTCACAAACTCAAGTTATAAAGTAGTAAGGCCTTAATTTCCGTAGCATTTTGTATTTTACAGCATATATACACTCATATATTCACAGTCACTCTATGAGGAAGTAATTAATGCTTTTCCTGTTTTATACACTTAGACTCAGAAGTTAAGTAATTTGTTTATAATCACATAGCCAGCAAGTGGCACATTCCCAAAACCAGATATGCCATTTTCAGATCCTTTATTCTTTCTACTGTGTTCATAAATTTATTTATCAAACGACCATCTATTGAATGTATCATGCACCATGATAGATAATGGGAATGCTGACATAAACAAGACCCCAGTGGTGATCTTGTAGCAGCTGATAGTGTAGTGGAGGAATCCGGTATGAAAATCAAAGATTTTAATAAGGTTTGTAAATCCTGTAATAGAGTTAAGCACAAGATATTTTTTGGTTTTCTATATACAATTACTACAATATAAGGTAAAATAAATACTTCTCCCAGTATTCTAGCAGCTGCCTGAGGGTGTATTCCATGTTTTCTTATTTTAGGAAGTGGACTTGAATAAAAATGGCATGGCAATGGAATAAATTTATTGTATATTATTGATAGACATCAAAATCTATACTGTATCTTCTGAAATCCATAAGATGTCTTGCACAGCTTTAGAGTTCCAGCTTTGTAGATGTTATTTCCTAAGCTCAAAATAGTACATTTATTTTAGGATTACTAAGGTCTTAATTTTGCCTTTGCAAGGGGACTAGGCTTGATAGTGTCATACGGTTAGAGGAATAGAATATGTGTAGAAAGATATGATTTGGTCTTAGAATTACCCAGTTTAGTCAGACCCTTACGTTGGAATGTAGGTTATGATAAAATTGGAATAATTACACCACCACATTGAGAGGAAGAGAGTGGAAATACCACAGACTTCTGAATTAAAAGATGAATTATTGTTTCCTTTCTGTTCTTCTCTTGCTTAAATAACTTACTTATTCTTTTTGAAATATATGTTTGAACAAGTGAGAAAGTATACCTGTCAAAAAGTTAACCAGCTGAGGGGCCAGCCCCATGGCTTAGCGGTTAATTGCGCGCTCCGCTACTGGCGGCCTGGGTTCGGATCCCGGGCGCGCACCAACGCACCGCTTCTCCGGCCATGCTGAGGCCGCATCCCACATACAGCAACTAGAAGGATGTGCAGCTATGGCATACAACTATCTACTGGGGCTTTGGGAAAAAAAAGGAGGAGGATTGGCAATAGATGTTAGCTCAGAGCCGGTCTTCCTCAGCAAAAAGAGGAGGATTAGCATGGATGTTAGCTCAGGGCTGATCTTCCTCACACACACACACACACACACACACACACACACACACAAAAACCAGCTGACAGCCATTGTCAGCATTAATTTTCCTTTAATAAATGACTCTCTGAAGCTATTTAGCAGTCTGTAATCTAGATACAAAGCTATTGACCTATGATGGGTAGTGATGGATTTGTTTGTAAGCTTTGACTTAAATCGTCTACTTAATTTCTCTAGGTCAGATCAACGGGATTAGGAGTAAGGGTGGTTATGTGGTTTGAATAAAAATGGCTGTAGAAATTGAGCAAAATAATTGTAAAATGTTAATGATCCACCATCTTGGTAAAGTAAATTAGAAACTAACAAAGTGACAGTCACTTAAACTTCCGCGTTATCACAAATGTTCAAATGACACAGATTGGCTAATTAAAAGCGTTTGTTATAATTGAGTTTCTGTACATAATTCCAAAGTGTGTCTGAAAATAATGCAAAATAATGTAATTTAACCATATGTGTGAGCATCTCAGGCTTTCATAACATGTGGGCACTCCCTTTTCCAAGATTGTTTGGCTAACATCATGCTGACTTCTTTTGCTTTTTTTTTTTTGGAGGAAGATCTGCCCTTGCTAACATCTGCCGATCCTCCTCTTTTTTTGCTGAGGAAGACTGGCCCTGGGCTAACATCCGTGCCCATCTTCCTCCACTTTATGTGGGACGCCGCCACAGCATGGCTTGCCAAGCAGTGCGTCGGTGCACAACCAGGATCCGAACCAGCGAACCCCGGGCCACCTCAGTGGAGCACGCACACCCAACCGCTTGCGCCACCGGGCCGGCCCCTGACTTCTTTTGCTTTTAATAATTAGATAAAAATAGTATGCATTGTAAAATAGAAAGGCTACTTGATTTGGCAATAGCAAAATACAATTTGAATGAAATAGGGATCTTCTCACTTAGGCTTTTTATGTGTAAAAACTGTGTATTTCATTGAATAAATTAAATTCAAAAGTAGGCCCTTACTCGCAGCTGTCTATTCTAGTGGTCAGGTTTGATACCTAGTACACACAATTACGATTTCTTTATTCCTAGCTATACTATAAAATAAGGTGTAAAGGCAAAAATTGTACTCATATAACTCTTCCACATACTTTCCTAGTTTTGATCAGCAAAACCTAACTTGAAAATTATGAATTAAGACTTCTCTAATACTAAAAATACTAATAATACTCTGGGTTTTATTTTATAGTTAATAAAAATTTAAATGAATGAAGCTTTCTTCCCTTTTTAGGACAAGTCTAGGCCATGTTTTCTGGGCTAAAGTAGAAGTTGTTTTCTCCAATCATTTCAGTCAATGAACATGCATCAAACCTTTGTTAAAATTACTAAGTAGCCAGACCAAAGTTTATTTCTTCTTCCTGCTCATATCGCTAGGAGTGAATTGCCCAAAAGGCGTATAGCAGGAGGGAAAAGAAAAATCAAATAATATCAGAAAGTGCACCTCGGAATAATCAGTCTAAATAAAAAACCCTTTTCTTTACCTTAAAAAAGAATCTTACTGTCTGAAATGCTTATTTATGCTGAAATGCTACTTATTTATGGGAGAAAGAGCCAGGTCTCTCTCTTTCTACATCTCATCTGTAGATAGTATGCAGAGAGCTAGTGAGTGAGCCAGAGACCTCGAATTCAAATTTGGCCTGCAGACCCCTCTGGCTGCTCCTGTGCTGGTCAGGGCACAAGTAACGTTTTTCATACTTTCTCTTACTAAATAGATTTCTTAGGAGAATAATAGATGCATGGGAATAATAAAATTCACATTTCAAATTCCCATATCTGTCATGCCGTGATTGCGCCAAATATTTGAGATGAATTGAGAAGGAGAGTTTGACTGAATCTGTATATTTCTCTTGGTTTATGATTAACCTGCATGATACTTGATTATTAAAATATTCCAGGAGGGATTTAGAGTATCTTACATATGTCTGACATAAATACAATTTGGAGGCAAGATATTTTCATTTGATTTGGGGATTTTCTCTAATTTTACTATCTACTTAAACACTTGGAGAAATGTATCCTTCTGCTTCTAACCTTTTACCCCCAAACCATTCAGGTGTAGGAGCTGCTCGGTCTGGGAACCTCACGTTTATGGTGGGAGGAGTTGAAGACGAATTTGCTGCTGCCCAAGAGTTGCTGGGGTGCATGGGCTCCCATGTGGTGTATTGTGGAGCTGTTGGGACTGGGCAGGTAACATTTTCACACTAATGACCCTGACTTGATGATGAAAAATCGGCTAACCTTCGTTTCTCTTTCCTGAGCACATTCTTATTCCTTCTTACTCTGTTCAATCTATCGATTCTTTATTTGCTCAGATTTTCTTAAATTAATTTGGAATAAATTAGTTTTCCATCATTCCTGGTGGAATTAAATAGACATCGGCCAGTTAACTAATTTAAAAAAGATATCAAAAGTTCCATCATTCATATTTTGACTAATCATCCCAGTAACCACTGAAATCATCCTTAAAATTGTTTCTATACGAAGTGCTCATGTTGTCTGAATTGCTGTTATCCTCCATCTAATTTTGTAATTACTCTGTTTATAGTACAGTCATGTAGAAGTAACCTATGCACTTTAATCTTTTTCTTGAAAACCAAATAATTTTCATTTAGAAATATGTTATATCAATTCTCTAATCAGATAGAGGTGAATGACAACTCTGACATCAAAAGCATTATCCTGGGGCCAGCCTGGTGGCGTAGTGGTTAAGTTCGTGCACTCCACTTCTGTGGCTCGGGGTTTGCAGGTTCAGATCCCAGGTGCAGATCTATGTACTGCTTATCAAGCCATGCTGTGGCAGGCATCCCACATATGAAGTAGAGGAAGATGGGCACGGATGTTAGCCCAGGGCCAATCTTCCTGAGCAAAAAAGAGGAGGATTGGCAACAGATGTTAGCTCAGAGGTAATCTTCCTCACCAGAAAAAAAAAAAAGGAGTTATCCCCCTCCCACCCAGCACACATACTCTCATTCATTCCGTCACTCCTCTTAATGCTTTGTCCTGGTCACTGGCAGCCTCTGATCTTATTCAAGAGTTCAGTATTATCTTAGATATATCTATTGTCTCCATTCCCTTGTCCAGTCAGTCTCCAAGTTCTATTGATTTTTGCTTCAGTGCCTCTCATTGTTGACTGTTTTGTCCATTCCATACGTTACAATCCAGTCTTTCTCTCATCATCTCACCTCATTTACTGCTCAGAGGACCTAATGGGTCTCTGGCTGCCAGGTTTACTGCTCTGCCCAACACTGTACCAAAACCAACTCCATCAAGATGCTTCTATCATCATAGACTTCCCCATTCTGAAACTTGGAATAGATTCCTATGTCCTAGGGGTCTATTTCAAATTTTAACTCTCCACCCCAGCTGTCATAGCTCTTGCGCCAGTCTTAACTATCAAATTTCTCACCATTCCTTAAAATATATGCACATGAGTCCATTTTCTTACTGTTCTCAGGAACATCCCTTATGTTTAATACCATATATGTTTAATGTATATGCTCTTATATATTTAATCCCTCTTATATATTTACCTTTTTCCCTGCTCTCCTCTTTTCTCTCTCTTGCCTATTTAAATCCTGCCTGGCCTTATGAGAGATGGTTTCAGGTTCCACTTCCTCTCTGCTCCTGCCCTCAGTGATCTTGTTTCTCTGAACTCCTGCTCTCTATCTTGTAGCCATACAATTTGCCACTTAATTGTTTTTGTTTGTTTGTTACCTTTGCATTCAGTGTGTACTCTCATTTCCCCAATTAGAATGTAAGCCCCATTCCTTAAAGAGCAGTCGTACTAGGGATGTAATGTACAACATGATGACTGTAGTTAACTCTGCTCTGTGATATATTGTTCAGCGAGTAAACCGTAGAGTTCTCATCACAAGGAAAAAAATATATACACACATATATTTTTTGTATCTATATGAGATGATTCATGTTTACTAAACTTATTGTGGTAATCATTGCATGATATATGTATGTCAAATCATTATGCTGTACAACCTAAGCTTATATAGTGCTGTATGTCAACTATATCTCAATAAAACTGGGGGAAAAAAAAAGAGCAGTCATGCCACATAGATCAATATTCCCTATAGGACTGAGGCTACAGGAGGAGCTTGGTCACCACTGCAGGGCTCTTACCTAGTGGAAGAGACTCCCCAGTCTGCTTTGGGATAACGTGTTAGGCTGGGAGGGAGGCATACGGTACCATGTTCCTTTCCCCATTTGAGAGAATCAACAGTTGAATGCTCTTACTTTTAGAAAGAAGCCTGTAGAATTGGGTAAAGAACAACTTCCTATAAGTTATAACTTGAAAATAAACATATTTAACGTGTACTCTATTTTCAGGCTGCAAAGATCTGCAACAACATGCTGTTAGGTATTAGTATGATTGGAACTGCTGAAGCTATGAATCTTGGAATCAGGTTTGTTGAATAGCACATTTTCATACACTAAAAATTTTTATGAGCTTTCCTAATTGATTTTCTGATGTTGAAAAGAAATATTCATGAGAAATAAATGAGTTGATGGAGGAACATTTTGAAAGTACTTCATTATTGAACTTTCATAGACTTTGCTTATTTGATGACCAATAGGACCCTGAAGAGCGTGAATACTCTTTGCCATAGCCGTAAAATGTATTGCGCTGTATGTTAGTAGTTACATTATCCTTTTTATATGGGAGCTCCATTTCTTCTGTTATGTTGAAATGCAAGAAACACTTTTACTATAAAATTTAAACATACTTTGGCAGTATAGGACAAATTTGTGTAAAACACAGTTTTAATGTATAGTCAATTCAAGTAATATGCTACCACGTGACTGGTTTTATGTCTCTATTTTAAATATAGTCCTCAAAATCTACACTAAAAGGACTCTTGGTTGTTTATTCTCAGGGTAAACTGGATGGCATTCGTAAAGCTGCAACTCATGTGCCTAACTCTTTCATTTTAACTTGCCTGTGTTTTGTTACTTTACATTAAGGATATATCTTTCCATTAAAATAAAATGGCATTTATACTTTGCTTAAAGTGAATCAGGAATCTGTTTTTCCTACGATGATGATCATCCTTTAGAATGTTTAAGGTTAATGTCTTAATTTTAACCTTTAATCTTTTGAGTTAGGAATGCTACATATGATTAATCACCTAATTAAGTTTTTGAATGTTTTGTGTTTCATGAATATAATAAATACACATTTCTTACTTTAGAAAATGTTTAGTGAGCAAGATACTTTATTCAGGTGTTTTCTTCATGCTTCCCAAAACTGCTTACCAAACATATCACAAATCAGAGTAGTGTTTCTTATCACAGCTTTTGATAAAAGCAATAAAAAGAGCCAAAGTGCTTGAGATATTTTTTAAAACACAGTAATGGATTCACATTTCCTCTTAATTACCATATCAAGATGCTGTTGTATTATTGAATTGCCCTTGTCTCAGATGTTAAACTATCTTGACCTATTAAGTTGTCATGTTGTAATTGAGATAAAAGAGGAATTTGCTTTGCATCAGCGCTAATTGGTTTATCAATATCCTGTACCATTTACATTTTAAAATTGAATGTCTGTAAGATGGTAAGGCATATCTGTAGAAAGCCTTAATAAAACTGGTAGTATATAGGAAGCTGTTCAGAGTGTTATGTCTGTGTTGTAGCCGGTTTTAGGGTATGGGTCACTTATCATAATTGAAAAACAAGTTACCACTAACTTGTTTTTATGTCCATCCTGTAGGCTAATTTCATGGAAGAGGAAAATGTAAATTTCTGGCACCAAAATTGCATACAAAATTAATTGATGTTGACAGTAGGATTAGAGTATTAGTATGCATACGCATCTTTAGAATTTTATCTTCATTTTTCTGGATGTAAATGAATATATAATGAAAAAGTAAAAGCCTGGATGAATCTAGGTTATACTATACTGAGATTTCCCTCTTTATCTTTTCCAGTTTATTTTGTATTCTGCTTCTTACTTTGAGCATCACTGGATCAGGATGTTCCTTAGGCATAGTGATGCATCCTCTGGCATTCCTCAGATAATTTTCCTAGCAAAACTCTTATTAGATGATCATTTGCCATTCTAAAATGAAGTTTTTGTATGGTAAGTGCTTGTGGAATTCTTAATTCCAAACACTAGCTAATAAAGAATAGTGTAAAAATCGGTTGAATCAAATGAATAAAATGTATACAATGAAATGTGTACATTGGCTACTAGAGTGGGTTTGTTATCAGAGAGAAGATGAGCAGTGATGAAATTCCAAATAGAAATGTTAAGAGCAGAAACAATAAGTAGATTTTCCCTTACTGTTGGACTTGATCCACTATGATCAAAACAATGCTTAGAAAGATGAAACTTTTAAATGTTTAACACAAAACTCTACATACATTACTGGTACTGATATATATATTTATATATATAATATTTACATATATATAAAAAAGTATTTGAACACAAAGCAGAAAATCACTAGTTTTACTTAACTGTTACAATACTTTGTAAATTTCTGGTGCTTCAGATTGTACTAATGAATTGCTTATTTTCATAACATTAGGGTTTTATCAGTATATCTTACAAAGATTCTCAGTGGTTTGAAAGTCCTAAAAATGATTGCTTCTGCTATTGTCTTTTCTCCATGGTTTACAGACGTGGTTTAAAATGACAGGATTGTTCTCTAATAGAGTATAGAGAGCGGCCACGATTTATTGAGCTTTGCAAGGTGAAAGAGAAAATTGGCATCAGCAAGCATAAATTCCCAAGTAGTAAATTCCCACAAAGTAGTACAGCATCAAAGTGGTTCAGCCACATTTATGTTCTGTTCACTGTGAAGTGAAATTTTTTTTAGAGCATTAATGTCAACATTTACAAATTGAGTCACCTATTCCTATGAAGTGACCATTTCTGATTAATTTCATTCTATAAGTCAGTGTTTTTTCCAGGACACTGATGTTTCCCTTTTTTTAAAAGTAGAAGAATAAAATCTTACAGTTTGGAATTTTTATTGACCCTATGATCTTTCACATGAATCTTTATGGATGTTAGTGAAATTTTAAAATGCTGTAAAAAAAAAGCGTAAAAAATATTAGTACACAACATATTCTAGTCTGAGAATCTTTTTTAGTAGACCTTTCTGCCTTCTAATTGGGTTTTAGTTAGGACTCAGAACATAATTTTATGGCACTGAGAGTGCCCTCCTTGCATCACCTGTGCATCACATAGGAACAATGTTGATAATGTGGGTTTTGTTGTTTTGTTTTTATTTTTGCTCCACCAGAAATTGTTTTTTTGGTTTTTCAATATTGGTGGCATAACAAGTTATTTGCATTACCAACCGGGGCCCAGGCCCCTCCAGCAACAACCATCATGTCTTCTTCCACTATAAGAAACTTAGAACAGTTGAACTTCTGGAAGGCTGTTCAGGATGAGAACTATCCCACAAGCATGATTTTAGTTTCTTGGCTGCTGCCCTTAGAAGAAGATGTCTTTTCCTTTAGGTGATGATGAAGCCTCTTAGTTGATACTTTAATAGATATAACAAATGGCAAAAGGTGCGTAATAAAAGTTTGACCAAATTTCTTAATAACCTGATGAAATGCCATCAGACTGGCTGATTGACTGTTAAGTTCACTATCCACATGACCCAGTGAGACTCAGGATGGTGCGAGTTTGGATGTCTATCAATGCCTGCATCCCAGCTTTGCCACAGACTTAGGCTTTTCTCATCTATAAAATGACAAAAATAATAGTACCTATACAAAGGGTTGTTGTGAGGATTAAATGAGTTAATCCATGTAAATCTTTTACAACAGTTCCTGGCACATAGTAGATGCTCTGTACGTGGTAGTTATTGATGTGATGGTGGTGGTGGTTAGTATTTGAATTGAATTGTCCTTTATTTTATTTATTTATTTTTTTAAAATATTTTTTAAATTTATTTTTATTTTTTGCACCCAAAGCCCCAGTAGATAGTTGTATGTCATAGCTGCACATCCTTCTAGTTGCTGTATGTGGGATGCGGCCTCAGCATGGCCGGGGAAGTGGTGCCTCAGTGCGCACCCGGGATCCGAACCCGGGCTGCCAGCAGCGGAGTGCACGCACTTAACCGCTAAGCCACCGGGTCGGCCCTGAATTGTCCTTTAAAGTTTTTTTCTTTGTAACACTTCTCACTAGCTGGCGTTATATATTTATTTGTTTGTTTATTGCCTGTCTCCCCAACTAGAATGCAAGCTCCATGATGGGGATTGGCTTTGTCTGCTCATTGCCCTATCTTAAGAACATACCTGGCACACAGAAGGCATTCAGGGAAGATTTGTCAAGTGGATGAGGAGAGGAGAGAGGGAGGGAGAGAGGCACTTTTCCTGCCTCAGGTAACAGTACCTGGATGTGTGTCATAACTGGCCCATTCCTGGAGGGCAGGTACAGCCTCTTCTTAGCTTCTTTCCTGTGGTCTCCTTGGCTCCAAGCACAGCAGATCTGTGTAAACATTGGTGAATGAGCGAATGATTGATTAAAACTGACACGATCTTAGATGTGTCATTTTCAGATCTGTTCCTGTGTTACAAACATCTCAGTTTAGTGACATAATTTGCTACAGGTAGTATAGATACTTATAGAGAATATAAAGTGAACAAACTTTTTTGGTCCTTAGAAGCCTTGGTTATAGTGAAGGCAAATGTTTGGATTCTCTTTAATTTTGTTATAGTTTATGCATCGTTTTTACTTCTCCCAAAAGTTCATTTAAAATTCTTGTGTTTTAAAGGTGAGTGGATTTGACACAGTGACGTTTATTTGAGTTGCGTTATATATGCGGTCAGAGTGATGAATTCATTCTGTTTGTATCAGAGAACATTCCAGCAATTGTAGAGCCACATGCACGCACACGCGCACTCTCAAACCATATCCAGTGGCAAGTTATTATGGGGACTGACAGACTGTCATCCTTTTGATGGCTTGAGCTGTATATCTCCTGAGCAGCAATGGGGCTCTTATGCAGAAAGTATCATATGTTCCCAGCCAATTTACAGGGAAACAGCAATAACATTTTATCATGGTTGAGAGCCCAGTAGCTGCTTCCTATTAAACTTGCCCTTTCAGATACCTGTCTTGGATTAATTTGTTGATTTCAAATGGAAACTCAGTCTTCTCCAGTGAAGCATGACGTTCTAGGATAGACTCTGAATGACAATTACTGTGTATTCTAGCTGGTTTCAGACCATTACAAGCCTTGGGCACAGTGGAAGACAGAGGACTTTAGTAACTGATTTTAATACCATGTCTAATTTTAACTGTCAGTTATATGTGTGCCAGTGAAAGAATCCTCAGAAAGATGAAATGCAAAACACTTCTAACTTGCTCTTTTTAATGATACACTTTGCTGTAGGGTGGGGAGAGGAAAAGCGGAGAGGGAGTAACCATCTCCTGAAGGGAATCAGCACGGTGGGGAAGCATCAAACTTGAAAAGTGAGCACATTAACAACTGCCCCCTCATTTTTTTGTGTGCCCTTCAGGATGCTTCTAAATAATCATGTGTTTACCAAAAAGGCTTCCATAAATCAGTGCCGGTATTTTTCCTCGAACATTCAAGAAAAATGCAATGTAGGGTTTTACAAAGGATAATAAGCTTTGCTCACCATTTTGGTGAGTATTTTAGACAGATCATGAATTTCTTTAGCAACGAAGACTTGTGAGGTACTGCCAAGTATAACCTAGTAGAGTATATGCAATGTCAATGTATTGGATACATACATAGAGAGAAGTAACTCTGCTGCTTTAAATGTGATGTGCCATTTTAAAAGAAAATCTAAATTAGGAAGCCCCTAAATTATATTTCAAATGGAAGGGAAAAGTGATATTTTGGAGTCTTTAAAAATATTCCCTGTTCACGGAATACATATATATTCTTGAACATTTGTGCTTAGAGAATATATTTTCAGTTTACAGCAAATTAACTAATTATTAATTTGTGTTTTTACTTTTCACAATTATTCCCTAAGCACATTGGCTTTATCTTTTCCTAAGTCATCTGTTACAACAGCATACTGATAGCCTAATTTTATTTAAAGAGGAAAGAAAGCATCAGTAGCAAACTACACGTGATAAATTTCGATCTTTGTAAAAGAGTGAATGAAACTGTTGAGTTTCTTTCTGCATTCTACAATTGAACAGAATGTATGATAGCTGATTTAAATTGAATCTTCTGTCTCTCTTATAATCTTTAGTAAAAACCCCTCATTATATCATGGCCCACCATATGAATTCATATACGTGGCATGCCATATAGTATTCCTTGAACCACAGCTACTCTTGGAAAGCCTAATTACATAACAGTTGTATTACATGAGAAGTCCATACATGCCCTGGCTGTTAGCTCTAGCCCCATATTCTGCATTGGAAAAATGTTTTACTGGTCGTGATATTCAGATTTGGAAATAAACAGACGTATATTTTGAACACATAAAGTAAATAAGAACTTAAGCATGCCAAAATGCACCATTCGTTTAACATTTATATGTGTCTTTTTTCAATCTTTTTTTGTTCTGGAAGAGATTGGTTATAAGAAAAGGCAGAAAGCTTTTATGACAATTGTTTTATAATGGCTCTTTGTATGAAAGAAACCAGTAAATTGCTGGGTATAAAGTTTTATTTGAAACTTGATTCAGTGATACTTAGCAAAACTGTGCTTCCCAAACAGCATTAAGATACTTAAAATCAATGTAATATAGCAATTGGGTTCCACTTTTCTCTGGGTCCACATTGAACAGCCGTTTATGCCATCAGCTCAGTAATAGAACAAATGATGTTTCCGCTTGGGCAAGCTTTGTTTTATCAGGATCAGTAACCTTATCAGCAGTTGACCCAGAACTATAATGCATGTCTCTGAATAGATAGCATATGTCACAACTTGGTGCAGACTTGCTTCATAAGCAAGATTGTCTAATGAAGATTTAATAAATAAGGAAAAGTTTGCAGCAAGAAATGTCTTCTTTTATAATGATAACTTCTCAAGCTCATTTCATTGCTCATGACTCATCTCTTGAATTTATTCTCATAAAAGTTAGTAGAATAAATATACATATAAATGCATCCACACAGACTCCCATGATACATAGTTATTCTGTCCATATTTCTTTCTGAAATATATCATTTGTGAGTAAAGAATGTATAATTTAGATTATCATATTGGTTTAAGGTTCATATGTGACACATAAATGCAGTAATGTCCAAAAGACTAGAAGACCCATGTGTGTGATAAACCAATAGCACTTTTATGTGATTGTGTATTCTTTCTTGAAAGTAGGATAGTATAGAAGGTTTTCTCTCAGTGTAGAATGTCCTGGCTCAGAAATGTGTAATCACTAGCTTTTAATACCCTATAATTTAAGATTGGATTCTTCACTCTCATCAAACTGCTTTGATATTTGAAGACATATAACAAATGGAGAGAGAAGATGGAGCATCCTCATATGTAAATAAGTCACGCATGACTTGTACATTTTGACATTTAACACTTCTTTTCTTTGACCTTTGACAGGTTAGGGCTTGACCCAAAACTATTGGCTAAAATTCTAAATATGAGCTCAGGACGGTGTTGGTCAAGTGACAGTTACAATCCTGTACCTGGGGTGATGGATGGAGTTCCTTCAGCTAATAACTATCAGGGTGGATTCGGAACAACACTCATGGCTAAGGTATGATAAATGCAGACTACCCAAAAGAAAAAATGTTTAATAGTCTAATTCCCCTCCCCCTGTCCCTCCCTCCCTCCCTCTCTCTCTCTCCCCCTCCTGTTCCCTTTTAACAAAGCGTATGTCTATCCTAAAAGGCAAGACTACTAAAATAGTTACTCACTTTCTCATTCGAAATGCGTTAAAACTCAGCTTAGATAAAAATCCTTACCTTACTCATTTTTTTATTCCTGGCCTTTCAGATGAGAAGAATGGGCTGGGATTTTTCTTTTGTGCTTGGATTTGTTTGTAATTTGAGCTGGTAAAATTTTGTTCTTCATCATAAATTTACCAAGTCCTTAGAATGGAAGCAGTAAGAATTTTCTGATGGTTTATAATACATTGACATTGGATATACCTATCACAAAAGAAGAGAGGATCTTTCTCATCATACTAGATTTCTAAATACATCTTCCTGCTTTAAGAATATATATGTATTTGTGTGTAAAGTCATTTGAAAAGCAAATTGTTGGCCTCCTCTCGTTTGTGATCTCAACGTTAGGAAATACTTTTTGGATGAACAGACTTTCAGATTTCTGCATAGAGCTTATTCCCCGTGCCCCACCCCCGCAATTGACTTTTTTCCCCTGGGTTACAAAAGTAATAACACACACGTGTGGATACCATACTCAGCTTACTGTCCTTCATTCCCCATGACATTCTGTCCATTCTACTTTTTGAATAGGCCTTGAATTCATCCAGTTCCTCCTTCTGCTACTACCAGTGTCTTGGCTGAGCCTCATTTAGATTAGACCACATCAGCCCTTAACTTGTCTCCTTCCCTTTCATCCTCGTCTTCTCCAGTTCATTTTCCACACCATGGTAAAGAGTGGGCTTCCTAAAATGTAAAAACCTGATTATGTCATTTCTCCCAAGTCTCTTTCATGGTTGCAATTGCTTGTAGGTTCAAGTCCATCTCTGCCAGCTGTCTTACAAGGCCCTCCATGATTTGGCCCTGGCTTGCCTCACCAGCTCATTTTTGCCTTCCCACCCTCCTCTCCTTGCTTCAGCCATACTGAACTCATTTCTGCCTCTTGTTCTCTCCCGCTTGCAAACCTCCGTGCTTGCTGTTCCCCCTGCCTGGATTGTCCTTGTCCCCCGACCCCAGCTTTTGGCACAGTACCTGTCACATTGTCGGCACACTTTAAATATTTATTGGGTGAAGCAATATTTGAAACTATGTTTCTTATTTTGCAGTTTTCTTTCTCTTCATGTTTCATTTAAGAAAGTATTTATTTTTATGCCAATCTGTACCTTGTATTTAGGTTTGCATATCCTCTACACAGGCTTTTATAATTGTGCTTTGTGGCTGTTGTTGGAAACAGAAAGTAGCTCCTTAAGTGTACTGTTTTCATCAAAGCTGCAGGGTGATTTATTAGGGCACATGGAAGAAGGAGAGAATCACGTTTGTGCCCAGTTTCCGTTACGTATCTGTATGAAGTAGGTTGAGACCTATTAGCTTATTTGTTTCCTAAAATACTGCTAATGGCTCAAACAGAAGAAACAGCTGACAAGTCAAGTGTAATAAGAAGTAGAGGCTTCTAATCAGAAGGGGATGAATTTGTCCAGCTCTTGCCCTTCTGTAGGGCTGGCTTTGCTTTGGGACTCTCCACCGTTAGCTGTCCCCTACTCTGCGTTACACCTTTCCTTTAGTTGTTTTCTCCAGTGTTCTGCCACTGTGAATGTCCTTCCTTTAAAATTATTTTCTTGATAATACAGTATAGCTTTTTCAACTAATAGCATAAGACAGTGCAGTAGTAAAACATATTTACTCTTCTCTTTTACTTTCATTTCCTCTGTGAAATGCACTTGTCATTTCCCTTAGAAAGAAGAAGATCTCTTAATTTTGTTAAGAATGAGAGTACTTAGAAACGAACTTTTAAAAATCTTTCATCACCTCAGATAGCTGTTAGCAAAAACACCATAGCTAATTAGATTTGTGTAGAGAAATTGATAGAGATTTTTAAAATCCCACATTGGTGCTACAGTGATTAAAGCAGTTGTACCTGCTTGGGCAGATCAAGGCTTTACTTACTAAGAGATATTTTGCTCAACTGCCATTGAATCTCATTGTGCTGGAGGATATGATGTTAGCATGTCATTGAGGAAGAGGCTTGTACATTATGTCTAGGTCTTAACATCATAAAATTCTAACATATTATGTATGTATAATCAGAACATAATTAGTAGAAAAAGTAGATCATTCTTCAGAACTCTCCAACCTAGAAGTCAGTTTCTGATGGACACTAAGGAACGACTTATGGAAAATCATGACAACTCTTGGTACTCCCACAATATACTGTTTCCTTGTAAAACATAACAAATCGGTCCTCCATTAATTTGTTGAAACCTTTTTGCAGTTGCTTTATATTTTTTTTGAACCACCCAGTGAGCTCATAAATATTTTGATTAGTGGAGTATTTGTTTGTTTTAAATTATATATTATAAGCTTCAAAGGATGCTTTCTTTTTCTAACATTTCAGGATTGACAAGCTACTCAGGCTTTTATAGACTAATCACCTTACTCTTTGTAGAATGTCCATCCTTTAAGGTAGCAGCCACGAAAGCTATTTTAGTTTCCCTTTTTTTTTGGTTTTATTAGCTCTTATTTGGTATATTTACTTGCCCCTTTAAAAAAAAACTCTATTAGACTTTTCTTCTCGATAGTGTTTTCTTCTCTTCAGTATGTTATGCTTACTCTAAGTTCTTATATTCTAGTTATATTACTAGGCTAAAAATTAAATGCAGTTTTTCTATGTAGATTTTCTCTCTGTCATTTAAAAATAAGTGCACCTTGCAGATGTGCTGCAAAATGATGTCGACGAAAGAGGCTCGTTTGCTTGGCTGGGTATAAGCAGTAATGTAGCTGTCCACATTTGTTAGGTATGTGAGTATTAATTAAACTTGCTTTTAAGTGGAACCTATAGAACAATTTAAGGTTAAGTAGATTTTCCAAATCTATATGTTTACAGATGAAAATTATACAAATAAGCACAAAATAATGTTTGCACTTGTAGCATCGTACATATTCAAGAGGCTAGAGATTTAAGTCATTCTTTAAATTTTCCTTATTTTTTCTTTGATTTATTTTCTCCTTTGAGTGGATGGTATCAGTAACTGCTTGGTTATCAAGGATGTTCCCCAAAGAGTAGAAATATTTCTTGTCTTGCTTCTTATCTTCCCCTTTCATTGCTTGTTGACTTTTCCATTGGTGGGGGAAATGAGGGTGGTAATGGTAAGAAGAAAATCTAGTTGGTTTTTCCACTTGTTTGCAGCTCTTATAAAATCACAAATAAAATGAAATGTAGGAATATTGTTTCAATTATCCATGTCTTCATTGTCTTCCATTTATCCCAGATATTTCAAGTTTGGACAAGATTCCATTTTTATGGTAGTACATATACATTAGCTACAGCTTAACTATAAAAGATTTATAATGTTAACTTTTATCTGTATTTAAACAGCTGTAGTTTTTCTGAAACTCTCGGAATGAAGCATTAGCTTTCTGAGATGTTAAAGGGTTGTTGCCAAGATGATTGTCCCATGGCACTTAAAATAAAATCCAAACTCCTTACCAAACATATTAAAGCTTCCGTGTTCTGCCTCTGCCCATCCCCACGCTATTTTTCCTCCCCAGCCCCTTTGCTCACTCTAATTCAGCCTCACTGGCCTTCTTTCTATTTCTTGAATATCCAAGCCCTGTCCCACCACAGAGCCTTTACTTTGCTGTTCCATCTGCCTGAAACTCTCTTCCCCCAGCTCTCCAAAGAGCTCACTACTGCCTAATATTCAGATCTTAGGTCAAGTGTCTTCGCCTCAGGGAGGTCTTCCCTAAACATTTCATCTAACAGAACTCTCTTCCTTCCAGCCCACCTCTTGCTGTCCATCACTTTCTAACCCCTTACTCTGCTTTATTTTTCTTCATAGCACTTGTCATTGTCTGAAATTTTAGTATTTGTTTTGTTGTCACTCTTCCACTGGACAGTGAGCTTCATGAGAACAGTGACTTGGTTTTGTCATGACTGTCACCAGCATTTAGAACAGTGCCCAGCACACAGACGTTGCTAAATATTTATATTGTTGAATGAGAGATTGAATGGATATTCAGTAGTTCCATAATGGGGTTTGTCTTAGGCTTACAGATTTCTGCAGATTTGAGAAAGCATTTCCCTATGTGATCTCACCTGTATAGTAACCCCTGTGCAAGGTCAAAACAAGACAAATAGGTCTGGTGGAGGGTGGAGGAGTGGAGAGGACGCTTGGGAATCAAGGTTTCTGTCTGGAGCAGTTTTGCAGCCCTATGAAAGCACTTATAAAAATATATATAATTTACCATAGTGCTTCTAAGTATCTTGTTTTTTCAGGCTTCATTTTTCCTTCTTTGAAACCAAAGCATTAGGAGCCACAGTTCCAGAGTGAGCCCTGACTACCAGTCTCAACGTGTTTCCTCCTGCCCTTGTTTGATTTAGGATCTGGGACTAGCACAAGACTCTGCTACCAACACAAAGAGCCCAATCTTTCTGGGAAGTCAAGCCCATCAGATCTACAGGATGATGTGTGCAAAGGGCTACTCAAAGAAAGACTTCTCGTCCGTGTTCCAGTTTCTACGAGAGGAGGAGACCTTCTGAGTTTGCACCTTGGCCGTGGACACTGTTGGAAACCAAACTCTGTCTCAGAGCCTCCTTAGAGCTCACTCCACAAGTAAATGGGCTTAATCAAAGGTCACCTGCCTGCTTTTGATTGTCTAGGTCACAGTAAACCCCAGGATTTTTCACCCACTTTTAACTGCTTATTCTTTTTATCTATTTAGCAAACATATATTATCTATAATTTTTTTTCTGCAAGCCACTGATGGTCTCTGCTAACTAGCTGACTGACCTTTCTCAAAAGTTTGATCCCTGAATGTCTTCAACTAAATCATTGCATACTTCAATCAGGATATTATTTACTCCACTTTATAAATAAAACCAAATACTCTTTCAACGGGATGAAACCTATCTTAAAGGAAGGAAAAGAAATTGGTGTGAGCAAAGGAGTTAGGGAAAGGAGAAGTCTAGTGAATTACTACCTGTCCTCCTCAGGAAGTTTGTCCTGTTAACCAAGTGGTGGTATTCTTGCATTACTGAGGTTGCTGATTTACTTTCCAGGGAGTTGACAGAGGAAGAGAACTCCTGGCTGCATGTCTTATAATTTGGGTTCCGTTACAGTATCTTAGTGTGTCCCTCTTGTAACAACTCCCAATACTCAGCAAACTTGTTCTTATATTTTGCTTCCTTGTACTTTCTTACTACATATTTTTTGACTTCAAGTGAATGACATCTTTAGACCTCTTTCAGAGCCAAGCAGATGATATTTGCTTTAGATAATTATTACATTATTCTAAATATAACCATATTATTTTGAATTCAAATAAATTTCTATGCTGATAATACTTTACTTAGAGTTTTTGTGTTTTCTCAACCATTTGGTGAACAATGAAATGCTCTGACAAACTGGTATTGCTGACTAATGGGGAAAGGATGGGAAGAAGGGGAAGGGAGAGGAGGTCAAAAGGAACCAAGCTCTGAATGGGACAGTGGCAAGCCAGCATCCTGTCTCTCTACCTGAATCCTAATGGACGTTCATTTGACTGTTTTCTAGGTTGTGGGTGTTATAGGAATTCAGCCTCATTAAATGTAATATGTCCCAATATGGAGCACAGTTGCCACTCTCCCTACCTCAACCCGTAGAAATATTCCAGGTGATAGACCTAGATACCAAATTTGGCGGAAAGTACTACTACTTCCATCATTTTCCTGGTGATAAGTAATTCCCAGCACTTTTATAAGTGCTGGGGCTACAGTGGTGAACAAACGAGACAAAATCCTGCCTTTGTAGATCATAACTTCTGGTGTCTTGTGTGTATATGTGAGGAGGTGAAGAAAATAGATGTTTAATGCTTATGCCAGGTGATAATAAGGGCTAAAAGGAAAAATAAAGCAGGATAAGGGGGATGGATGGGGAGTGCCAGGGGTATTTTGTTAGGGTGACAAGGGGAGTTCTGTTTGATAAAGTGGCATTTGAGCAGGAATAAGAAGGAAGTAAGGGAGCAAGCCATGCAGATATCTGAGGAAAGAACATTCTCGGCACAGGGAACAGAAAGTACAGAGGCCCCGAGGTAGGATAGCACTAGATATGAGGAATAACAAGGAGGCTGTAAGTGAAGTGTCATGAGATGAGGGGGCCCAGATCATGTAGGACCTTGGAGGGTATGTTAGGACATTGGCTTCTATTCTGAGTGAAACAGGCCATGTATCAGCAAAAGCTAACTGATACACTGCTACCCCCAAATTTAGTGGCTTAAAATAATAAATGTTTATTTTTTTTCAAGATTCTTTAGCTTGACTGTGTTACTGTTCTGCACTGGGCCAACTCATCCGGAGCTGGAGGGTCTAGTTTGGCCTCACTCAGCTGGGACAGCTGGGATGGTTGGGGCTTCTCTCCACATGGTCACTCATCCTCCAGGAGGCTAACCCAAGTTTGTTCACATGGTGGCAGAAGGGCTCCCAGCAGCAATATAGGACAAGCCCCGATGAACCAGCACTCTTCAAGCCTCTGCTTGCTTCATGTCTGTACTGTACCATTGGCCAAAGCAAGCCACCTAGCCAAGCCCAGAGTCAACATGGAGCCATAGAGTGTGGACATAGAGAGGGATATCAGGGTGACCATTTTGCAAGGTGGTCCTACCACAGTCAGCCCATGGAAGATTTTGTTCAGAGGATTGATATGCTCTGAGCTACTTTTTGTGTGTGTGTGTGTGTGTGAGGAAGATGAGCCCTCAGCTAACATCTGTTGCCAATCCTCCTCTTTTTTTTTGCTGAGGAAGATTGTCCCTGGGCTAACATCCATGCCCATCTTCCTCTACTTTATATGTGGGACACCTGCCACAACATGGCTTGATGAGTGGTGCGTTGGTCCGCACCTGGGATCCGAACCTGCAAACCCCAGACCACCGAAGCGGAGCACGTGAACTTAACTGTTATGCCACCAGGCTGGCCCCTCTGACCTACTTTTTAAAGGGATGACTCCTGCTGCTGTGTTGAAAATAGACTGTAGGGGCAAGGGTGGAAGCAAGGAGACCAGCTGGGAGGCAATTGTAATAATCCGGTTGAGACGTGGTGGCAGCTGGGACTGGAATGATAATGATGGAGGAGACAAGAAGTGGTTAGATTCTGAACATAAAAGAGCCAGTAACTGATGGATGGAGTGAGAGAGAAAGGGAGGAGTCAAGGTTGGTGGAGAAAGTGGAAGAAAAGAGTTACCATTTACCGTGTGGGGAAGATTGTGGGAGAAGGGTTTAGGGAGAATTGGGGGAGGTTTATGAGAAAAAAAATCAGGAGTTTATTTGAGATGCCCAGTAGACATCCAAGTAGAGAAAAACAAAGGTCCAAGGGCCAAGCCCCGTGTTACTCTAACTTTTAGTGGTTGGGAAAAGGAGGAAGAACCAGCAAATGAGATTGAGGAGGAGTGACCAGTAAGGTAGGAAAAAAATGAGAGCAGTGTCCTGCTGGAAGCCAATGAAGACAGTGTTTTAAGGAGGGAATGATTATTTCTATCAAAGGCTACTGGTAAGTTGAGTGATATAAGGGCCGAGAATCATTTGGATGTGGCAAAATAGAAGTCATTGGTGACTCTGACAAGTGTTTTGCTTTGCTGGAGTGTTGGGAATAAGATTGAGGATGAGAGGAGAGAGATTGGAAGCAATGAGTAGAGACAACTCGCAAGACGTTTTGCTGTTAAAGAAAACAGACAAATGGGATAGATACTGGCAGGGAATATAGATCAAGGGAAGTTTTGTTATATTTTTAAGATGGGAGATATGGGGTTATCCTGATGGACGTGGAATGATCAAATAGAGAAAAATTAATGATGCACGAAAGAGAACACTTGCTAAGTGATATCTTTGAGTAGTTGAGAGGAGAAAGGTATAGGTGGGTGGATCTTTGAAAACTAAAAACCAGCACAAATATCATCTGTCAGATGCCAGCATCTTATATGAAGAATAGAGCAGTATTGTAGTTAATTATACAGTTTTTCAACATAGAATAATAAATGTTAGTGGTGGAAAGGACTTTCCTGACCTCTAAGCGTGACCTATATTAAGGCATCCTCCTCTGACCATTAGTTTTCTCATCTATAAAGTTGTCGTAAACAATATAGTCTAATGTTAAATGCTTGCTTAGAAACTTGAAACAATATGTGTTAAGGACAATCACAAGTGTTGGTGAGCATCTGGAGAAAGTGGAACCCCTCATACATTGCAACCACCTTGGAAAATAGTTTGGCAGTTCCTTGAAAGGTTAAACACAGGGTTAGCACATGATCCAGCAATTCCGCTCCTAGATACATACTCAAGAAAAATGAAAACATAATGTCTGCACAACAACTTGTACATGAATGTTCATAGCAGCATTATTCATAATAGCCAAAAAGTGAAGCAATCCAAATGTCCCTCAACTGATGATTGCATAAACAAACTGTGATATACCCATGCAATGGAAGATTGGCCATAAAAATGAATGAAGTACTGACACATGCTACAACATGGGTGAACCTTGAAAACATTATGTCAAGTGAAAGAAGTCAGTCACGAAAGGCCACATACCATATGATTCTGTATGAAATGCAGGAATAGGCACATCTGCAGAGACAAAGTAAATTAGTGGTTTCCAGGGACTAGTGAGGAGGGGGAAATGGGGAATGACTGCTAATAGGTAAGGAGTTTCTTTCTGGGGTGATGAAAATGCTCTGGAATTAGATAGTAGTGATGGTTGCACAACTTTGTGGATGTATTGAAAACTACTGAATTGTACACTTTTTTTTAGGTGAGAGAGATCAGCCCTGAGCTAACATCCATGCTAATCCTCCTCTTTTTGCTGAGGAAGACCGGCTCTGAGCTAACATCTATTGCCAATCCTCCTCCTTTTTTTTCCCCAAAGCCCCGGTAGATAGTTGTATGTCATAGTTGCACATCCTTCTAGTTGGTGTATGTGGGACGCAGCCTCAGCATGGCCAGAGAAGCGGTGCGTCGGTGCACGCCCGGGATCCAAACCCGGGCCGCCAGTAGCGGAGCGCGCGCACTTAACCACTAAGCCACAGGGCCGGCCCCTGAATTGTACACTTTTAGATGGTGAATTTTATGATGTGTGAAATATCCATGAAAAAGAAAAACTAAGGAAAAGTCCTGAGTTAAGATCTTTCTCTCTTGATAAGTGGTTCTCAACTGGGGCAGTTTGGCCCCCAGGGGACTTATGGCAATGTGTGGAGACATTTTTGGTTGTCATACTGGGGGAGGGGGATACTACTGGCATCTAGTGGGTAGAGGCCACTGCTGCTAAACATCCTACAATGCTCAGGACAGGTCCCACAACAAGAATTATCCTGCCCCAAATATCGATAATGTGGAGTTTGCAAAACCCTGCTCAGGTGTATGTTCCACAGGTAGCTATTCAGCGTATCAAAACCTGAGCTCCCCATCCTCCCCAGCAGACCTGCTTCTCCTGGTCCCTGTCCAATTCAGGTTCCCAGGAACTGTCTCGGACTCCTCTCTCTCCTCCACCCACCCGTAGTGAATTCTAAATCTCTAGTGCCTGCTTCAGACACTCATCGATTCTTGTCTAGCATACTTCAGTATCTTTGCAATTGCTTCTCTTTTTTTCTAACAGCTTTACTGAGATAATTTACATCAATAAAATTTGCTCATTTTAAGTGTACAATTCAATGACTTTCAGTAAATTTACAGGGTTGTATAATCATCACCACAATCCAATTTTAGAACGTTTCCATCGCCTCCCCCCCCCCACCGGAAAAATCTCTCCAGACCGTTTGCAGTCACTCCTCATTCTCTTCCTTCCCCAACCCCACAGCTGTAAGGCAACCACTGCTCTTTCTGTCTCTATAGATTTGCAGCTGCTTCTTGGCTAGCAATCTGGTTCTTCCTCAATTCATCCTTCACACAGCTATAAGAGAAGTCTTTCTAAGACTGAAATCCAATCCAGTTATTCCCCTGTATAAAATCCTCTAGGCTCGGTTGCAGTCTGAGCTCCTCAGCGTGGTGTTCAGGTCCTCTGTGCTCTGGCTGCTGTTTTTCTTCACCAGCACAGTTGCCCTTCACTTCCTTTATGGCACCCTGTATGCCAAAGGTGGTGAATCACAGCACTTGCCATTTCCCAAGCACGCCATGCTTCTCACACCTCAGTACCTTTGCACGTGCCACTTCCTTCGTCTGAAATGCCCTTCTTCACTCCTGGCCGGCTGGCTCAGGCACCATATCATCTAAAAGGCTTTCCTTAGCCACCTCAGGCTGAGTCATTTGCCCTCTGTTTCCATAGCTCCTCGTTGATACCTCTTGTATCATAGCATTTACCCTATTACATTATATTTGCCGGTTTGCCCGTCTGTCTTCCACACTAGACTGTGAGCTATTTGAGGGCACAGAATGTATCATATTCAGCTTTGAGTCCCTGTGTTGAGTTCAGCACCTGGCAGTTAGTAAGAGCTCAATAAATGTGTGAATGACCGAGTGAGTGGAAGCTACAGGATCGCATTTGTGTTCAGTGATCTACTAACTGCATAAACTTTTTTCTTAAAGATTCTTCCTCAGCAGATCAAGTTTATTTTATTTTGGGTAATAAATGATGCAGTCTGTTACACACAGCTGCCCAAGAAGTCTTGAAGAATGTAGATCTTTTACAAAGTTTTCTTAGTCAAAGGGTTAGCTTACGCTGTTTGACTGAAGAAACTTATGGGGAAAAATATGCATTTTTGGTAGTAAGCTTTATTCTCATTTTTTATGTACTTTAAATATCAACTTGCATGCAGATAAAGCATGCCCATATTTCCCGTGATGGAGCACAGCAGTTCCAAATGTGATACTTTATAACATGCTACATAGACCTTGAGGCATAAGGTGAATCTCACCATAACACAGGTTTGATTTATTCAAGGGATTCTGTGAATAGTTAGGTGTTTAAGACACTCTTTTGCTATCCTATTGATCTGACACCATGATAATAGAGCATATGCTCAGCCACAGCTGTGTCCATATTTAAGTGAACCCCAAATGGACTGGGCCTGTGCTTTGGCCATTCTTCTCATTGCACGGATTTTGATCTTGACTTGTTTTCTAAGCAATCAGAAAATGTGTGTGATCTGTCCACTGTCTATGTGGGGAGAAAGGCAAATCTGAGCAGAGAACGAGGTAGCGTTATCCGTGTGCATAAATTCTACCCAGGCTACTGTCAGAAGCCTGCTGCTGCTCAGGAAAACAGCACAAGTTACTACCAGCCTCAGCTGCAGTAACTGCACCCTTGAGCATTCTCAAATGGCCAGCCAATGGGGAGTTGTCTGCCCAAGTGGGGTTTTTAGCCATCTTTCAGTTCAATTGAAGAGGGAGCTTAAGAACATCATAGGGATTTGTAATGTTCTATGCAAGGTGTCAGACCCATAAACTAGCACGTCCATCGCACCGATGCGCGCATGGAATCATCTCTCGTGGGTGGCAGAGAGATTGAAGATGACCTTTTACTATTTAATTGTATTCATCATTTAATAATTCAAGAATACCTAAAAGGGGTGAGGACTTCTGCATTCAGACTAGAGTTAGACTCTTTCAGAACGTTAATAGGAAAATAGAGGAAAGCAGAAGCGCTTTGCAACCAGCCTGCAGGGAGTGCTTTTGAGTGTCTTGGTTACCATAACTAACCCTGGCTGGGAGACAGGAGACCCATGTTCTAGCCATAGGTCAGCACTAACCTGTGCAATATCGTGGGTTAGTTTCCTTCTCTTTAAAATGAGGGCATTGTGCTGATCTCCCTGGTTTGTTTTAGCTCTAAAATTCTGATTCCTCTTAGTTAAAGGTTTAAGAAAATGGGAGGCATGTGCTTCTGACAGTTTTTAGACTCTCTCTAGTTAAGTATTATTTATTGCTCATATAGCCATCTCATTTATTAGGGTTTTTTTTTTATAGCTGGGAATAGATTCAGAGATCAATACATTTTTATTAATGATAGTCCGTCATGCCTGGTAAAGAGATGGCAAGAGAGCTCATCTAGAATGAGCCACTTGAATAAACCTGACACACAAGCTTAGCTACGAGCTGCATTTTGGCAGGCCTCTCTGTAGAATAAGGACATTGGCAGAGGGAGAGACTATGGAAACCTTCCTCATAGCCACACTCATAAAATCAAAGGGCAGGTTTGGGGTGTTTCTGAGCCTTGGCTGTATATGCAAATCCTATGACTTTTGGAGTGTAGCATTTTATCTTCAAAAGGACAAAATTTGGCATTTGCCATAGTCATTAAAAATGATAAATGCCTGAAATGCTTTAGAGTTGGGATTATTGTAGGTTAGAACAAATATTGTTTCAGTACCAAACAGAATCAGAGTAGAAAACTTCTCCCTGTCGTTGTCAAATCATAAAATTAAAAATCCTTCATTATTTTCCCTTTAAATCATATGAAATTGGGCATAATTGTTGCCAGTTCTCCTTATAAAAATGAATGGTCTGGGCCTTTTGGAGGTGAATTACTCCTCCCAACACCATTAAGAGATAGCCTTGTGCCCTAAAAGAGTTAATTTGCCTCCAGCTGGAGCTTTTCAGCCCCTTGGAGCAGAGTTCAGATGATATCAAGTTCACTATTCTTCTGGTTTGTGCCTGTTGAACTTAATTTTCACTCCATTTATGGATCGAATTTGAAATATTCTATGGTAATTTTAAACTATTTGAGACCTTTTCCAGAAACTTCACCTTAAGAGTTCTGATCTCAGACACCCTAAGAGCAAATGTAGCTTTAATCCCTGTCTGTCTCCTCCTCTTAATGACCTTAACCCTGACCCCAGGCCTGCTCTCTGTAAGTGCCAAATGTGATTCATTCTCCTTGCTTGGTTTAGTTTTGTCCCTTTAATGAGCCAAGATGACCAGGGAGACCTGATAGCTTATTTGTGCTAATGTAAGTATGCTCTACTAGTTAACTCCTAACTCATTTATTTGGCTTTTACTTTTCCCTAGAATTGACCCTTTGTCTCAGGGATGAAAAGTCCATATTTTAGACAAAGGAGGTACAAACAGTTAACATTAACAAGCGAGTCAGGAGACAGACACTACACTGGAATGCAGGATAAAGCGAACTGCTGGAGAAGAAGAGAGTCTTTGTATTCTGTACCTCAACTGTCATATTACAGATACAGTGTACATGGTCGTTAAGAACATATTTTATTGTGCAGTTAACAGCCTAATGAGCCGCTGCTCAGAACCACTTTCCTCTTCTGATTTCTAGGAGTCATAACGTCTCCAAGTTAAAAATTTTCGTGCTTGTGACTTTGTGTTCTGAATGTCTTATTTCTCCAGCCTCTATAACATAATTTCTGATACTGTTTGTGTGTGCAGGAATGCTTTTTCACTTGGTTATTTGATACATATTATCTGATTTTTTTTTCAATGTTGCAGTGGCAGAACTGGGCTATCAAGAATGCTTAGAAGGTGATAAGCAGGAAGAGACTTTTAAAGAAATTTATGATAGGTTTAGTTTCCCTGTTTTCTGGGTTACCACTTTTAGCCCAACTCATTTTAGGTTGGTGGGGGCGTGACCATGGGTTTCTGACAAATGTGTTTTTATCCTCGTGAATTTATGCTTGCTTCAGTGTCAAAAAAAAAAAAAAACTATTAAAAACTGATATGGCTTTGAACAGTGGGTTGACCCCTGATTATGGCCTTTCCTGGCCATTCCATTTAATTTCTGGCTGGACCAACTAGCAACATTAAAAGCAGCCCCTTCCGAGGTTGGATGTTGCCTGCATTGCACTGTACTCATAGCAGTTTAGTCTGGCCCTTTTTATAGGTCAGTGACACCCTTAAGCTTGTATACCTGTGTCACCACAAATCTTAAAAGGTGCAATTTTCTTGGCAGCTTCATCCTCCTAAGATGAATTGGAGGCGAGAGTGAAGGACAGGATTCTAATCTCCGAGTTAGGACCAGGGAGGGCGGACGCCTCTGTCCTCCCTCACGCAGGCCCCATGGAGACCACTGGCTGAAGGACTGTGAAAGAGGATTCCGCTAGTGGTATTAGTCACATGCTGGAATTTTTGTTTTTTAAACAATCTGCTTGTTCTCTTCTGAAAATGCCTGGTTGTGCTTCTCCTGAAACAGTACTGATGGCATCCCTCATCCACAGTACAGCTTTACGTACTCGCTCTCTTTGGAAGAAATAAAATTAAATTTTCAAAGAAAATTCACCTCAAGGCTGTTGAACTGTTATCTCCAGCCCTTCAGAGTGGGGGAATCTTTTCTTGTGTTAGCCCTATTATCCTTCTTAAAAAAAAAAAAAAATCATAAATGAATTCTGCATGGTCAGGTATTGTCATCTTTGCAGAGAATTTTCTTTGCTTAATGTCCTATCTGATGGGTCATTCTATGTATTATATGCTACATAATCTCCACAAATGTATACTGTGGTCCGTAAAACTGCCATACTGTTTTCAGAAACTAGTAATTCACAAAGTAAACCTGAGACAGTGCTGTTAATAAACACAAATTGCAAACAAGAAGGTAGTAAGTGGAAATAATGCACTCATTTAGGAGCAATAAAGCCTTTGATCTTACTTTGAAGGAAAGAGTCCATGTTGAAACTACCCATTCAGGGACAGCCAGATGCCCATAAAGAGCAGGGCTTTGCTTTGATAGAAAATCACTGAGGCCTGTCTAGCAGGTCTGGTTTGTAAACAGATTAGTTAAGGGCTCATCAGGACTGATTTGCATAGGATTCAGCGAGCCCCACTTTTTCAACCTTAATGAGCAATGCCATTTGCAGGTTGGAAATTGCGCTAGTTTTTTTTCTAGCTAGAAATCTTAGGTAATTACTTTGTGGGAAAGGGAAAGAATATTCATATAAAGGGAACCCTTGCTGTCCTTAGCTAATGAGAAAATGATGACCTGAGACTTGTTTTGCTTGCTCCAAATGGTGAGGGATATAATGAAGGGAATAAGTTATGAGTTTAAAACTTGGTTACAGAAAGGTTTTCCTCCCCTTCTCTGTTATTTGAGAGATAAAGGAGGATTAATCCGAATTATAATAGAAAAGGAAACACGGGACTGCAGACTCAGACCGCAAATATTTATTTATCTGCAAATGTTTATGGAGGACCTCCTTGGAGCCAGGCCATGTTCTAGGGGCCTCCCATCCCTCAGTGCTCGAGGCAGACAAAGGCCCTGCCCTTATGGAGCCTACCTTCCAGAGCCTACTGTTATGGAGAAATGGGAACAGTAAAGGAAAGGAGTTGAGCCAATTTAAGCACATGTTCTGAAATTTCTACTAGTTAGCAGCCATTTGCTTGAGAGATGGCAAGACCAGTATTTCCAGAGAGAAAAGACCAATCTAATTGCACTTTTATTTTTGATTTTCAGGATAATCAGTAATCGCCTTGCTGTCAGTAATCAAGAATATCTCCTCTCCTTAAATTTTGGAGCGAAGAAAATGTCAAAAGAAAACCTTTGGTTACTCTGATCACTTAATAGATAACAAATGGAGCAGCTCAGTAGAGACAAAGAGTAACTTTCAAAATAAACAGTTCCCAAATTAAATGAAATGATATTGGAAGTTTTCAACTCTGACCTTCTAAAAGTGCAGTGAGGTGATGATGGGCAACGGTCTATTTCTTTGTCTGGCTTGCAGCAGCATCGTTCTGCTTATGAGAGGTGTTTTAAGTATTGGAAACATTGGTGACACTAACTTGCTCAGTTGGGAACTTGGGTTTAAATAACAATCTTCAGTCTTTGTGTCCTGCCTTGTCAAGGCCAAGGACCTCAGCCTTACCCTGCTTCCTGGAAGCGAGATCAGATCGGCACGCTCCCATAAATGTCACCTTGGATACATTCCACTCTGAAAAAAAACGGTCCAGCTCTGGTAAGTGTTAGAAGAGAGGCTGGGGACAATTTCATACTGCCTTGGGCAGGACTCCAGGTCCTGTCCAGGTAATTCAGATGGATAGGGGGTGTAAAGGGAGGCCATGCCCTCTGTTTCTCCAGATGGATTTGATTAGGCTGAGGAGGAAGAGGAGGCCTTGTTGGGTTGCCTGCTTGTGAAGAGTGCGAGGGAGAGGCTTCCAGTAAAATCCATTTGAGACCAAGTAAGACACCTGTACTCCATAGGAAAGCTAGGCCACGTGAACTCTGTACCTCTCAAGGGGACGTGTGTGAGGCCTTGGAGGGCCTTGCAGCTCCCCTTCCTGGCAACCTCCACCCGCTATCTCCTAATGGAGAGATCTTTCTCCAGCTTGCTGTTTTCCACATCTCTCTCAGCTTCTGTATGGGAGTATACCTGACAACCTCTTCCAGGCAGGTACCCTTGCCTGGAGGAGCCCTCTAGATGGGCGTTGACAAGATGGCTCCAACCTGCCTTTCAGGAGGCCCCTTGACACATGGCAACACCTGCATGTTTGATGCACACGGTGGGAATCCAGACGGTTCCACCTTCTCCCCTCTTTCTATAGACATCTCTCTCCAGTTCACTTCTCTCTAGCTTAGGCCAGCCTGAGGCAGATCAGCAAAACCACTGCCTGAGGCAACGTCCAAATGTGAGCCCCATGAGGGCAAGGACCATCATTTTGTCACTGATGTATCCCAACTTAGCACAGTGCCTGGCACATAGTATGGATCCACTAAATAATAACGTGTTTGTTGGGAGAATGAATGAATGAGATACCAGTTTTCTCTTATAAGCGTCCCAATTTTTATTAGTAATACTCTTGACGCTCCCCCTTCTTTGGCTCAGCAGGAACGGAGCCAAAGCTGGAGCTCCTGTGGGCTCTGCTTCATGGGCTCCAGAGCAGGAAGGATTGGAGGGAGAGGGACTGTTGTGGTAAGGCAGGTGTGTCAGTTCTTAGGAGGCCTGAGGTGAGGCAATATGGATGGTGCTCAGCCCCAGTGTTTGGAAGCTCTCCTTGAGTTGAAACAAAGAACACTTAGTCCCTGTTGTTATGGGCCCCAAGGCCAATTCCAGGGCATCAGGAAAAGTCCATCTGAATAGCCAGTTACACATGTAAAGCCACCAGCACAGATTCTGACCTGTGGTAGACACTCAGTAAATGTCCCGTCTCAACGTGGCTGTATCTGAATGCTGGCAGGCAAGAGCTTCGACTGAAGTCACAAGCCTGTTACACTGAAGTGCTGCTTGTGCTAACCAAGATTAGAGAACACAGAACCCAGTGTAGCAGGAAGCCAGGAACTCTGCTTAATCTTATTTTCCTGGGTTAATATATATGAGTGAGATAGGTTTTAAAACCCCCCTTTATATTACAAACTTGTAATCAAATTTTGAAAATAATAATGAAAACCATCCTTCGTTCCCTCACTCACCTCTTTCATCTCTTAACAGCAACATTGAGGCAATATACTTGGGCCACGAAGAGGTCAGCCCTGAATTTGAATCCCGCCTTACCATTTATTTCCTGGTGTGTGGCCTTGGGCAAGTGATAGCCTCTCTCAGCCTCAGTTTTCTCATCTTAAAATAGAAATGATAACAGTACCTACCTCATGAGGGAGTTGAAAGGCTTTAAAAAGACAATATATGTGCAGCGCATGGCCACATAGTAAATTCTTTGACCCAGTCGTTTCATTTCTAGGAATGTATCTTAAAGAAATAATAAAACATTTTTGATAACTAAACACATAGAGACATATTTACAAGTGTACCCAGTCTCTTAGCTTGTTTTACAGTATTGACAAGTGGTTTGGTTCCTTTTCTGTGTCTTGGTCTCCTTGTCAGGCTGTTTCCAGCCGAGCTTTGCCAGGCCTGGAGTCACCTGGTGAAGAGGTTTGGCTTTGGAGGTGGAAGAAAGATAGGACGAGCTACCACAGAACTCTAGGAACCCCAGAATGTTTCCTACATCTGTTAAATTGTCAATGGAGGCATGGCATGGCCAGTGAAAATTATCTATCCATCCTCGCTTCTAGCCACCCATAGCCCTCCTAGTTATTAGAGAGGGAATACAAATGATTGTGTATTGGCAGCCAAATATAATCCTAGAATAATAGAGCCATAGAAAGTGAAATAGAGCTACTGTGTGCAGCCAGAAGACGGGGTCGGGAATGGAGGAGGAGAGATGAGAGAACTGCTGTTACGTGGCATAGTACCTAGGGAGACAAGGAAAAGAAGAGGGACTTTGGAATACGGGAGACTTACATTTGAATACCAGCATTGCCAATAATTAGCAAACTAACAATTCCAAAGCTTAGTTTTCTTATCTTTAAAATGGACAAGCAATTCCTAGAGCTATTGGGAGAATTAAATGAGATGAAAGAGTAAATATAAAGGTCTGACTAGTGGAAGATACTCAATAAAACTAAATCCCATTTTCAAATATTTTGTCATGTTTTCTCCTCAAGAAACCTGTGTGCTGTACAATGTGTGTTGATTTCAGGTTCAGTGGACATGATCAGTGTGACAGCTTTAAAATTATCTTATGTCTCAGACATGAATGGTCTGGTTTGTATGGTTTGCATAGTTTTCATTATCTTAGTGGGGTTTTAAACCATTTACCCTTGTACTAACCTTTTCAATTAAAAACTCTGTTGTTGATTGATCTAAGAAGAAGTTGGTGGGATAATGAAGAAGTAGATTAGTAAGGCCAAGAGAAGCATTTTAAAAATGTGATGATATGCAATGTGGTGGATAGCTCTCCAGTAGGCAGTTGTGATTATCATCATAATGAGTTGTCTTCACAACTATTCCATGACTCACAGAGGGCTTTGAAGTTTACTCAAAATACAATTAAGAAGGCTGGTCAGGTAAGGGATGGGGGATGGTACAAAACCTTCCTTTCCCCAAGTGTCCTATGCAGATATGCACCAGGGTAGAGGAAGAATAAGAAATGGTTCTCCAAGCTTGGGTCTTCTGTTTCACTTCCTTCTGTCCAGAGTAGTTGCTAAAGTAACTTACAGTTTGGAAAGCTGTGGTCCCCTTCCTGAAGCATTAAAGCTCATGGGGAGGCTCCCAGCATATCACAGGCAGCAGATGCTCACAAATTGGACCAGAAGAGCCGTTGCCCAAGATTTTAACCCAGATGATAATACCACTGAGGCAAAACCTTTTTTATTTTTTCTTAGGATGAGTGAGTGTGTAGTCTACTGGATATTTTTCGAGCTCACATTCTTATATTATGCTTTTTGATTTCAGTAAACTAGCTCCAAGGTTGGCTTTCATATTTGCAGTAATGTACCCTTGTCTTCCCTTTATTTCTTGTCTCACTTTTACGTCTAACTCGGGCTGTTCTGGTGTTTGAAGAGGGTGTGCAGTTTGATTGATCTTGCAATTGAAATGGGGAAACGCACAAGGAAAGTGACATCAGCGTTTGCATTCAATCAGGAGTTAACCTTCTAATTTCAGTAGCAAAATATGTATCCACAACGTCACGGACAGACCTCAGCAGCAATGCAAAGCGGCACTGTTGGATATTGCGCAGTAGGAAACATACCTGCTGAGTTTAGAATGATTACCAAATTCCATCATCCTGGCTTCTAGTGAAATCTAACAGTTTCTTGTTAGCATCCTAGAAATTATTCAAAACCAATCCATTTAGCAAAATGAGTGAATTTATTGATGCCAGAGAACAGATTTTAAAACCTAAGAGTTCTGCCCTAAAAAAAAAATTTTTTTTAAATTGCCTCAAGATATGACAGTATCCTGGAATGTCAAGGCCCTTGGTCTTGTCAGTGTTGACCATAAACATCTTTTCTCTTTCTAAACGCCGTAGAAGGGAAAAGAGCTCAGAGTATCACCGATTTTGCCTCTTTGTTGCCTGTCTTTTGGGCAGGTTGGAAACCTAGGTTTTTGGCTTTGTTTGGTTTAGGTTTTTCTTTCTTTCCAAGTAAGTGACAGCAGTCACCTGTCCTCTTGCTCTTGTGGACCAGGGACCAGCAGAAGTGGCATCACCTGGGAGCAGGACAGAAACGCAGAACCTCAGCCCCAGCCCAGACCTGCTGAGGCAGACTCTGCAGTATAGCAGGGTCCCCAGAGGATTCCTTTTCACATTCAGGTCTGAAAAGACCTGATGTCTGAGAATGGCTCAGCCCATGCTGTGTTGGGGGTACTATGTTATGCTGTCAGGTTTTTAGTTTGAAGGGATGTTCTTTGGAGCAAACAACACCGATTCAGAACACTTCAAGAAACAGAGGGTTTACTGAAGGGGTATACACGGACCTGAGCTGGAGTCTGAAAGCAAGATCTGAGGCAGCTCTAAGGACGGGCTACCCTCTGTGTCTGCTGCCTCATAACTTTGGCTTCCACTTGGCCCATCGTGCCCCCCCGCCAGAGTCCTTCACTCCATTATCCCATCTTACAGCTTCGTCTCACATTGGTGTCTGTTTCCTCCATGTTTGCCAAATCAGACTCGCAAGAGCTAGAATCCAATTGGCCCATTTCAGTGTTTTGCTCTCAGCCACCCATAGGTCACTGGCCAGCCTATTGACTGGACTTGGATCAGCTGGGTGGGGGCGGGCAAGTGGTCTGCAGAAAGGCTGTCCCTTGACTGGCGGGCAGGGAGAGAGGTCTGAGAGGCAGGCTCCTGACCACTCGTAAATCTAATCACAGTTTATAAGATCCACAGCATAAAATTCTGAATGCACCTTGGGAAAAAGCACTTACCTGCTTCTCAAAGCAAATGTCAGTTTGAGCCAAGGAAATAGAAATCGTTTCTAAATTCATTTATTTCCAGACCTATTCTAGGGCAGGAAAGAGGGAAAGATGAGTGTGAGGAACTGAACATTAATTTTAAGGTATGTTGTGGGCCAGTTAATTTTAGAGAGTTATCATGATAAGATACGAAACTATGTATGTGGGAGCCTGGTGAGAGAAGGTTGCACTGGCTGAGACTTGCTGAGTGATTATTCAGAAAACAGGGCACCCCCTTACATCTCTTCAAAGAGCCTTATAGCATAGCCCAGTTTAGGAAGCCTGGAAGAAATTGTTAGAGAAAATTTTAGTGTTTAAAAATTATTACTGAAGGATCTGAAATCTTTAATAATTCCAGGTATGGAAGCAACCTAAGTGTTTATTGATAGATGAATGGATAAAGATGATGTGGTATATATATACATTCACACATACACACACACACACAATGGAATGCTACTCAGCCATAAAAAAGAATGAAATCTTGCCATTTGCAACAACATGTATGGATGTAGAGGGTATTATGCTAAGTGAAATAAGTCAGACAGAGAAAGACAAATATGTATGTGTTTTTTTTTTTAATAATTTTATTTATTTATTTTTTTCCCCAAAAGCCCTAGTAGATAGTTGTATGTCATAGCTGCACATCCTTCTAGTCACTGTATGTGAGATGCGGCCTCAGCATGGCTGGAGAAGCGGTGTGTCGGTGCGCGCCCGGGATCCAAACCCGGGCCACCAGCAGCGGAGCGCGCTCACCTAACCGCTAAGCCACGGGGCCAGCCCAATATGTATGTATTTGTATACGTATAAGTATGATTTAACTTATATGTGAAATATAAAAAACAAAACAAATGAACAAACAAACCAAACAGAAACAAACTCACAGATACAGGAAACAAACTACTGGTTACCAGAGGGAAGAGTGGTTAGGAGGCAGGTGAAATAGGTGAAGGGAATTAAGAGGTACAAACTTTCAGTTATAAAATTAATGTCATAGGAATGTAATGTACAGCACAGGGAATATAGTAAATAATATCATAACTTTGTATGGTGACAGATGGTAACTAGACTTATCACGGTGATCATTTTGTAATATGTATAAATATTGAATCACTATGATGTACCCTTGAAACTAATAGGATATTGTATGTCAATTATACTCCAATTAAAAAAAAAAAGAATTCCAGGAATTTGAGTATTTCTAGAGCAATTATAAATCCCAGAGCAGATATATGAGCCATCTGGGGACCAAAAACTAACTCCTTTGATGCTGCAACAAGATTACCTAACATTATGGAAGCCCCATAGCCTCGTTTTATAGGCACCGCCTAGAGTCTATTACACCTCTGTAAATGGGGATGATTCAGTTTGCACAACGTCTCTCTGCGGGTCAGGCCCCTCTTTTCCTCCTAGTTTCTCCCTCCTGGCTCAGCCCTGGGTATGGCAGCAGCGGGACTGATCCCCGCTTCCTCCACCCTTTCCTCTCTGCCCTATCCCAGACACAGTTGCCACTTAAGCCTTCCTGGAGCACAGCTCCAACCACAGACCTGCCCTGCTCATACACCTTCAGAGGTTGCAACGGCAGCAGGCATCTACACTGCACCATGGCCAGCGGGTTCCCACCACCCCCTTACCTGACCAAACTCCCTGTCATTCTGAAGGGCTTCCTGCCCCAGGAGCCCTGGGCCAGTCCCCCACCTCTCCCATCTCTGCCTAGAATCTCCTCTGATCTCCATCCACCCCAATGCTGCCCCCTTTCCAAGTGCGTCTCTGACGCTGCCTCTTCAGGATCCCCCTCCTCTCTCCTGCTTGGTCAGGTCTCTTCCACCTCAGCAACTGTGACTCTCACGGGCCACTTCCCTTTTTGTTTTTGTGGGGTTTTTTTAACTCAAAGATGCCATTCCTTTCCCATTGAATGGAAGTCCCTCAAGTCAGAAGACCCTTGAGAGTGGGGACGTTAAAACCTTACACCGAGCATGGTTTAGTAGAAAATCAGAGGGGTAGAGTAAGGCGTGTAGAATCTGGACTCCAATTTCTGTGAGAACTCATACTCCTGGCGGACTTACTCCCTGTAGTTTGTGTGGTGTTGAAGAAGTCACTCACCTCTCCCAGCCTCAGCTTCCAGATCTGTAAAATAAGACAAGATTGGCCCCACCTCACAGGCTTGCTGGAGAATCGCCCAGCTCAACGTCTCCCAAAGCACTCTGTGAACTCCCGAGTGCCTCTTGAACCGTCAGTTGCTGCTCTGGTGATTACAGTAGGTGCTCAGTAAACGCCAAGCCCCAGGGCAGCCTCTGGACAGGGAGGCCGGAGGCTCCAGTTTTAGCCAATGGCATTAACCTGCTCATCCATCAAGGCTTTTCTAAGAGCTGCCAGCAGGCAGGAGAATTGCTGGGTTCGAGTTTCACCTCCTTCCCCTAACCCAGTCACCTTCTGATCAAAAGGTGGAATATGAGGGAGGCGGAGGAGGAAGCAGCCGAGGGGCTTGGACAGCCCTCTGCTAGATAATCAGCTCCTGAACAAGCAAGGCCTAACAGGCATCCTAGAGACCAGTGCTCGGAGCTGCTTGGCACCGAGAGGAGAATAACTGTGCAGGGTCCAGAGTGGCAGCTCTGGTTCAGGAGGAGCTCTGGAAAGAAGCCCAAATCAGGCCTCTTTCTCTGGCCATATGAGTAAGCTTCCAGCCCCCAGCGTCCACCACGGGCATCCCGGTTTTTTAACAGCTGCTCTTCTCTTGAGCAGGTTCTGTTTTTACTGATCACCTTCTTGACAGAAATGTTAAGCCACAGAATATTCCTGGCAAGTGGCAGCCTAAGAGTGCCATCAGCAGTGGAGAGCAAGCTCACTCGGGAGCAATTGCAGAGTTCTCTGCCCCAGGGAGGGGGGCAATCCCAACGTGCAATCAGCTGGTGGAGTTTGTGGGTAGTCCCTAGATGTGGTCCCCATCGCCATCACTGAGCCTTCCTGGGAACTAGGCCACCTAATCCTTAATAATAATTAAGAGAGTTAATTTTTGTCAAGCTCTTGTTATGTGTCATGCATTGTGCTTCTTTACCTGACGTGCTCCTCACAGGAACCCTATGAGACAGGTGCTATTGTTATCATCACCACACCTGTCTTACAGACAAGACAACTGAGGCTCAGGGAAGTCATATAACTTGCCCAAGGTCACACTACCTGTGAGTGATAGAGCCAGAATTTGAACCCAGGAAGTCAAGAACTATGAAGGGTCTGAGGTTTTACTCAACTTGCAGTCTAACACATTAGCCCACTACAGTTCTTGGATGCTGGCCATAGACATGATACTCCTGGGTCAGAGACAAAGGACAGTTTATTGCTCAGAGCAATAGCAGTAGCCAGAGTTTCGGCATTTTCTTGTGTTTCCTGAACCTCAATTCCCACAGGGCAACAGGAAGAGGTCTAGTTGCCACCTTTACGTGTAGTGGGTTGAGTTATGGGAGAGGAACCCAAAGATTAAGGAACCTGAATCTTTTACAATGGGCAGAAAGCATGCCTGACCTCTTTTGTGGAGGGAGATACTATATCTTCTGAGGCTGTTCACTATAAAAAATCCTTAAAAAGATAGTATGGAACAGTGTCATTCAGTGCCTCTGCTTTGCAGGATGTGCAGAAATATGAGAGACCCATGGAGAATTGTCTCCTAACAAGTCTATGCTCTTAATACTCTACATCAGGGTCAGTAAACTACAGTCCATCAACCTGCAGGCTGTTTTTCTACTGCAAGTGAGCTAAGAATGATTTTTATATTTTAAAAGGCTATAAACACATATACACACAAAGAACGATATGCAACAAAAGAACTTTATGTGGCATGCAAAGCCCTCCTATCAGGCCCTTTACAGAAAAGTTTGCCAACCACTGCCCCTATACAATACTGCTTCTGTAGCCCTGACTAGACTAATGTCAAGAAGTGGATGAACCTGACTTATTCTAGCATTTTCTATAACCATTAGATTTTTCTAGGGCAGGTCGGATTCCCTAGGAAGCAGACTCTGAGATGGAGTTTAATGTGTAGAATGTTTACTAAGGGATGCCTTTGGTATTGACACCTGTGGAAGACAGGAGAGGGAAGTTGGAGTGGACAGAGGGAGAAGCCAAGCTTGGATGCAGGCCCAGCCGTAGACTCAGCCAATTCTACAGGGAGCTCTGGACCTAGGATATCCCCTCAGAATGTTCCCAAGTTGGGCTGAGATGTCCAGGTTTTATACTCCTGTATCAATCAGTCATTGGATGTCAGCCACCTGGGAAGAGGCCAGACCTTGGGCAAGGTAGCTTTCTGGAGCTAAGGCAATCCCTTAGGGGCTGACAACTGAAGGCTGTCTGCCCAACACTGCAGCTAGGACAAAAGATCTTTTGTTGAGGTGTATCACAGTGTCCACGATATAGTGCACACATTTTAGGGCGATGACAGTGAAATCTGCTAGATTATAAACTCCTTACAGGTAGGAGCGATTTTTATAATCTCTTCATCCCCTGAAGTACTTAGCATAGGGTCCTGCAAGTAGTCAGTATCTAATGAGTATATATTCAATGAGGGGATGAATTAATGAATGGATGGATGGATGGATGGATGAGATGAATAAATTATGTAAGTTTAAGTACAAGGACCTTGCCTTCTAGTACTCTGGTCTTCCTTTCATGGTTATTTCCTGCTTCCCCTACCCTCCCCCAACCCAATCCATTTTAACTCTAAAAATCACCTGGTAGTAAAATGCTAAGAATAAAGATGTTCAAAAAATATATGTGGAATTAATGAAAAATGAATCACAGAACAGAATTTTAAATCTAAGGTAACTTAAAATTCTGAATATTCCAGTGATTTTTTTTCATGAAACTCTTTCAAAGCCTCTATTTTAAAAAATTTTAAATTTTTATTAAAAAGTAATTCTTACCATAAAAAAATAGAAAACAAAGTATATAAAGCAGAAAACTAAGCCCTCCCTTCCTAATTATATCAACAGCATGTTGTGTGTCCTTTGAGATTTTTTTTTAAATGTATATATTATCATTTACTTATATGTAAATGTGTTGTTTATTTACTTGTCTAAAATGGTATTATCATATATGCAGATTATTTTCCCCCAAAAAAGCATATGCCAGACATTTTGAGATTACTAAAGACTATTGTTTCTTTAGAAAATGCCCTAGTCATCTCTTATAACCTCAGCCCCAAGAATTCAGCAAAGGTTATTTGAATTGAATTCAGTTTCTAAAGTTTGCTCCCCTAGAACCATTACTTTAGATCCTCTGGGTTTGGAAGCTGGGTTAGGGTGGAGAAAGAGCTACTGAGAACTTGCCTGAGGGAGAAGGGGTAGCAATGTTGGTAAAATCCTGCATGAGCAATGGGGGAAGTTGGTACACCCATGAGCACGTGGAGTCTGGCAGATCTTCCTCTCATAGAAAGATGGAAGGGATATGATAGAACTAAGATGAAGACTTCCCTGCCAGACTTAGAAACCCCCAGTTCTGTAAAGTTCTATGTTATTCATCAGTCAGTCAGGTGTCCAAATGTCACTAACTTACCTAGGGTTTATGGGTCACAGAAAACCCATTGCTTCTGATGTTTCCCTAAGAAGCCAGAGCCCATGAAGCTCCATGCCCCAAGGAGCAGGACCCTGGGGTCCTTGACACTGCTGCAATCATCTCCTCCTGGGACCCACCTCTGTTCACCAGGAGCCCTGGAGAGGGAAGCACTGTTATAGAATACCACCTCATCCTCTGTCCTTCCAAAGGCTGTTCTTAAAATGAGCTCAAACAGAAAAATAATTACTGTGATAGACTTGACCTTTGAAAAAGAAACATTAGATCCTCTTTCTGGTAGCTGGGAAATTCAGCACTAGCAACAAAATTATGTGAGTCACTGACAGAAAAGGAGCCAGTAGCTGCAGCTCTCACCAATACAAGTGAGAGGTGGGCAAAAGGCAAATTAAAATATTATCCTGTGGATGCTTCAGCTTTGTTTCCTGGGAATTCAGTGTGTGGAATTGCAGACTGTATTTTCCTTCTTCTCCACAGCTCCAGTGCATTAGAATTGGGACGGTGGACCTGGCTCACTACAGGCTTTCATCCTTAGCCAGAATTAGACTGCAGGAAGGAAAAGGCAGTATGGTTTGTACTCAGGAAGACATTAGCAGTCAGTCTCATCTTGGGCCTTGATTTGCCAGGTGATATCATGAATTGGTTTCTTACCAGTAAAGTGGGGAAAAGTAGCTGAACCACAGGAGAAAGAATCCTCCAATGTTATCCTCCACTAAAATCATCCCAGGCAGAAGTAATTTTCTGCAGTTTTTCTTGGTAATTCTTTTGAAATTCAAAGTAACAAACAATCAACTCAATAATAATGATAAGAAACAAACAGTGGCCAATTATCCAATAACAAGGGTAAAAAATAGTTATAGGAATCCTTTAGAAACTGACTTGCGTGATAGGTAACAGACTTCTTTCAGTAGTGGCAGACTAGGAAATTTGGATCAACCTACTTGTTGAGGACAATTAGAAAAGCTGGACAAAATCATTTTTAAAAATCTGCTTAAAGGCATCAGAGAGCTAATAAGGCAGGAAAGAATTACCAGGGTAAGATTGAGAGAAGATAGAAGCCCAGAGCAATGGAAACCCAGTGGCATCTAGGGTTACTTCTGTCAATTACAGAAGAGGTGGTTAAGAAGCCAAGCAGAGCCCTGATAGCCCTGCAGGACATGGGAAGACAAAGATTGGAGTCTAAGGCTTCCCAAGATGAGGGAGCCTAGTTAGCCTTCCATAATTTGGGTGATACCCCTAAATATCTATATGCTAGAAGTAAAGATGACCAGAAGTAAACTAACTCTCAAAGGGTCTGAAACCCAGCTTCAAATCCTCTCATCCCTAAATTTGGATTAAGAAGATCCCAGATTGCTAATGTACCTAGTTATTATCCAGAAGCAAAGATAAATCCTTTCTGAAGGAATGATAACATCATCCTAAACTTCAAATTTTTTCTACCATTTTTCTTATCCAATTTCAAGTACTCAATCAAAAATAACCAGGCACACAAGGGAAGAAAACACACAAATAAAAATCAAGAGAAACAACAGATGCAAAGGGAATCCAGACCATGCAAGTATTAACAAAGACTTTAAAATAATCATTCTTGATATGTGCCAAGAAATAAAAGATAAAAATCCAGATTTTTGGCAGAGAAAAATCAAAGGGAAACTGTAGAACTGAAAATTTCAATAACTGAAATTAAGAACTCATTGGGTTGGTTTAATAGATTAGACACAGCTGAATAGAAAATTAATGAACTAAAAGGTCATAAAAAATTTGGAATGATAGAGAAAAAAAACAGAAGAAAGAATAAGATACATGGAGATTCTGTGAGAAGGTCTAACATAATATGTAATTGGAATCCCAAAGTTAGAGGAGAGAAATTGGGTAGAAGCAATATTTGAAGAGATAGTAGCTGGGAATTTGAAAAAATTGATGAAAGACATCAAGCCACAGATTCAAGAATCATTACAAACTCGAAGCAGGACTAATAAAAGAAAAACCAGACCTAGGCACATCAGAGTGAAACTGTTCAAAACATCTTCAAATAATTGACAGAAAATCACTGCCAACTTAGAATCCTATACTCAGTGAAAATATCCTTCAAGAATGAAGGTAAAACAAAAACTTTTTCAGCCAAAAATGGATGAGTTTGTCGCCAACAGACGTGTACTAAGGAAATACTAAAGAGTGTTTACACAGAAGGAAAATGATCACAGATGGAAATAAGAAATGTAGAAAGGAATAAACAGCAATGGAAGATGTAAACATGCAGGGAACATAAATAAATATTGATTACGATAATGCTTGTGGAATTTATAATATGTGTAGAATTAAAATGCATGGCAACAATATCACCTAAGGTCAGAAGCAAGGGGTAAATTAGTGTCCTTGTATTATCAGAAGAGGGTAAAAATATAAAATAACATTAGACTTTTATAAATCAAAGATGTCTATTGTAGTCTCTAGGGTACTAGCTAAAAGAATAGTAAAGGAGTGTACACACGTGATACATGCAATCACCCCCAGGCATACAAGCACACACATAGAAGAAAGATGGGAAGGACCCATCAAAATGTTAGTTGTGGTTAAATGTGGGTGGAAGTGATCTGGTTAATTTTTCCTTTCCTTTGCTTATCTGTATTTAAATTTTTTTTCATCTAACGTGGAGAAGGGAGCACCAAGGGAGCCATGCCTTTTAATTTTATGACTTGTCTATTTCCTTTTTTAGCTCTTCTGAGCTAAAGCTAGATGATTAAAAGTAAAATTTGCCATTAATTTGAAGTCTGGTTTTTTTTAACTTAACTATATAACCTGAATAACTTTCCCTGTCATTAAATATTATTATATAATATTTTTAATGGCTGTAGAATAATCCATTGTATAGCTGCTCTATAATTTATTTAGCCATTTTCCTATTGTTGGGCATTTGAATTATTTCCAATTTTTAGAAGTAATAAATATTTCTAATGAGCATTCCTTCATACTTGAGTTTTTCTTGAGGATATGTTCCTAGAGGTATAATTGGTGGGGCAAAGAGCAGACAAAATATTAAGGTTTCTGATTCATATTACCAAATTGCCTTCTATTAAGGCTGTATCTAGTTGCTTTTTAATTTAATTTAAATTAAATTTAATTTAATTTAATTGACCAGTATGAGAGTATTGGGGATATATAATAATAGTGTTAACAGTGTGCACACAATCTGTGTCTATGAGAGCTTGAAGCTTGCTGTCCATGCTGCGTGGTCACATCTGGAGAATTATGCCCAACAGTGCAGGATGATATGGGATTCACAGAAAAGGAGTAGTCTTACGAGTTTATGTTAGTCTGAGAAAGCTTCACGGAGGAGGTGAGGCTTGAGGGAGGCCTTGAAAGCAGGTAATTGACTGGTCCGGAGGTCAAGGAAACAACTGACTTAAAGCAGAGGCACAACTGGCCCATGCAGGTGGGTGGGGAGGGCAGAGTGGCTAGAGGGGAGAAGGCGCTTCATGCTGCCAAGTGGAGCAGGACCAGGCTGGCTTTAGGTTGGCTGGGGACAGGGCAGCCAACCCATGCTGGACTGGATAAAATGGGTACCAGCATCGGGCCTCTGGAACAAGGCAAAGGCATGATGAAAGGGCCCTGTCTGTGTTCTCATTTGACCCCCACACTTGATGATTCCTCAGAAATGGAAAGAAATTGGGGCTTTTCTCCTTTCTATTAGAAAAGGTATTAGGAAAAAAACCCAAACAACACAAAACCCAACCCTGCCAATTTGTTAAATATTCTTGGAAGGATAATAAAAATAAAACTTTCTTCCTCTCTCAGCAGAATGGAATTAGACTCACCTTGTTGCAGATTGTGCTGCCACCAATTAAAAAGAGAGAAAAGAAACTCTGCTGAAAGCTTCTCCACTTTCTGGCTGCTCTCATTTCATCGATGTAGTTTAAATTCCCTGAGGACCTTAAACTAAGTCGACCACCAAATATTGAAAAATAAAAACAAACTGTTAATTTAAGGGATTGCAAAGAATGCCTTTCCTTTCGTTTAGAAAAGGGGTGGGGGGAGTGGATAAGATGTTGGATAGGAACCCTTTTAAAGGTGAGGAAGAAAGAAGTTTAGGACACCTTTCTTTCTCTGCAGGGATTCCAAAGCAGAGATTTGTACAGACTCCAGGAATACCAGGGACAGCACTGGCTCTTGTTAAAGCGGGTAGGGACCTCATTCGAGACTGATGAGAGCAGGCGGCCTCCCTGCTGGGAGCAGGTGCCGTGAAGCCTGAGCTGAGTTCGCGACGCCAGGACCCGTGCGCTCAAGGACAGGCCCCGCGCAAGACCCGCCAGGGGAGGAGACGCTCCGCGCGCCAGGGACCCGCGACTAGGAGGAGCCCGGCGTCCAGAGGCAGAGCGGGCGACAGGTGACGGCTGCCAAGGCCTAGTTGGCCCCGCGGTTCCCTAAACACAGCCACAGTCTGCGGGGAAGAAGCCGCTTCTCACCGGGGCGGATCACCTGTGAACACATCTCTTATGGCAGAGGAAGAGGAGGGAGAGGTGCCATCCATGGGACAGCGGTGAGCAGCGGTGCCCTCTCCCTACCTGTGCCCGGTACCCCACACGGCAGGTGGATTTTGACCTCAATCTCCCCTACCCTGGGGTTTTGGACTGCGGGGCCATGTCACTGAATTCAAAAACTGGACTTGGGGGGTCAAGAAATGGAATCTTGGATTTTTAACTTTTGAGTTATGTTATTTCTTTACTACTTAAAAGATGATGAGGTATATCCAGTGATAGAGTCACACTGTCCCGGTGGCTTTAGATGACTTGCTTTTCCTCTCCAAACCTGTCTCCTCTCTGTCACATGGGGCTAGGAATAGAACACATCTCACAGGATGTTGTGAGGATCGGGTGAGATGATGCCCTCACCCACCTAGCAGACCTGGCACACAGGAAGTGCTGGCAGGTTGGGTCTCATTCACACTCCTGAGTCCAGGGGAGTGGGGAACTCCACTGCAGTCAGGGATCAAGTAAAACTTACAAACCTCTCATTAAAAGAAAAAAAATCTTTGTTTTAAAAAAAATATATTTACGTAGGGCAGATGCTTTCCCTCTGGGCAAATACGCCATACCTGAATCCAAGTATAAAGTGGGATTCAGAGGTAAGACAGGCGTGCCGTCACCTGTAGGACTCCCAGGCCAGGTGAGTATCGGCCAGATGAAACCAGGCCCCCCGCAAAACCCCAAGAGCTGGAGCTTATCAACTAGTTAGTGCCCTCCTGCTCCGGTCAGGTCTTTATTTCCATGATTTTCTCTGGCTCAAACGTGTGTACTTTTGTGGTAATTCTGGCCTGTGTGGGAAGGCTGAGAACAATTATGTAGGCACTGAGGTGGAATACATTTATTTATCCACAGGATTTCAGTCAAGGGAGCTCTCCGCTCTGCCGAGCCCTGCACACTAGGATTTAGAGACCTGTGCTTTAACTCTGCCTGATTCAGGGTCCTCCAGGTGACTGCCCCTGTGCCATGGGGATGTTGACTCAGTCTATCAGAACAGGTAGAAGTAGAGGGGGTCCAGGACTATGTGTTCATCAAGGGGGTCACCAAGAGCCCTGGTCATTGGCAGATGGGCTGTCACTAAGGATGCAGTGGGGTCTTGGAGGCCATGGAGGCTCACAGGAAGGCTGGCCATCTCCGGTTGGCTCCTGGGGCCCAAGCTAAGCTGAAATTGCACTGGGCAGCAACCAGGTGCTGGAGCTCACAGAGGCCCCGCAGTGCAGGAGTTGATTCTGCGTGGGCAGCCTTCCCCCTCAGAAACAGGGAGGGTTTGGGGGGGTGGGGCTGTGGAGGGTAAATCATGCTTTTGAGGGACACTCAGAAACCTTCCCTGCTCTCCAGTCTGGGCTTTTACTTTCCTAGCATTTGCCAGGCTTCCTCACTCTCTCTGCATCCTCAAAATAGTCCTATTTTGCTACAAATATGTTAGTAACTGACATTCTGGAAAATAATGAATAGGACAAGTCATAGTTTGATGCTTTGCCTCTTAAAATTCATATCCAGTTTCCCAGAGGGCAGGAGTGGAAATGATCTTTGATGTGGACTGTTGGCTAAGGCACCCAGAGAGAGACCCCTCCTCTGCTCAGACACCTCACCATGGAGCCACGTCTCCCGGCTGAGGAAGGCCCAAGGTCATGTCCACCCTGTGAGCCCCCTTCATGTGGATTATCCCTCCCTATTTCCTCCACACCCCCAGAAATCTTAGCTATACAGTCATTAAAAATGAGACACCTAAATATTAAATTTCCAATAATGTGCTTGTATTATTCCTTCAGCCCCAAAATATATCATTGAATTGTATATAGCACAGATCCTTTGCTGTGCCTTTATTGTATTGGTATTTTTAATTAATTTTACTAAATAATAATATGCACATAGAAACTAAAATGTCCAAAAGAGTGTACAATGAAGAGTGGGCTCCCTTCCTCCGGCCCCCCCACCGCCCCCCAGACCTTTGTTTTCCTCGCACAAGGAGCATCCATGGTTACCAGCTGTTCTGTGTCCTTCCAGTGCTGGTCCACATATATACCAGCATGTATGTGTGTGTATGTGGGTGAGTGTGCGTGTATACATATTATATGTGTGTGTGTATGTATATACAGTATCCTTCTTTTCAAACTGCAAGAGGTGGTACACTGTAAACATGGTTTTTGCGTATTGATTTTTTTCACTCAGCAGTATATCTTGGAGCTTGTTCTGCATCAGAATGATCTGCCTCATTCTGTGTGCCATAATTTAACCAGCCCCCTATTGATGGACAGTTGTGTTGTTCCTAATCTTTTGAAATTATAAACAAACTGCAGAGAATATCCTTGTGCATACTTCTTTGGGTACAATACACATACCTGTGGGTTAAAATCCTAGTATTAGATGGCTGGGTCAAAAGACATATGTATTTGAAACTGTGACTGTTAATGTTCTATGTTTTTGTCCGTCTGACAGTGTATCATTGGGTAAAGCTTAAAGTATGACTAAGAGGCATGTTATTAAAATAGCATTAAAAAGGATATTTTAAGCAGCTTTACACTGCACTGAAGAAATATAGAGCTTTCCACATATAAACTACCCTCAGAAAGCTTCTGTTGTAAGAAAACAATAACAGCACTCATCAAATCCTTACTTCATGTCAGGCAGTGTGCTTTACACACACAGTCTCATTTCATCCTTAGAACACCCCATGAGGTGTAATCTTCATCCTTAATTTCTTTTTTTTTTAAATAATTTTATTTATTTATTTTTTCCCCCAAAGCCCCAGTGGATAGTTGTATGTCATAGCTGCACATCCTTCTAGTTGCTGTATGTGGGACGCGGCCTCAGCATGGCCAGAGAAGCGGTGCTTCGGTGTGCGCCCGGGATCCGAACCCGGACCGCCAGCAGCGGAGCGCATGCACTTAACCGCTAAGCCATGGGGCCGGCCCTTCATCCTTAATTTCTGAATGAGGGGACTAAAGCACAGAGAAGTTAAGTAACTCACTTAAGGCCACACAACTAATATATGGCAGAGCCAGGATTTGAACCCAGACTGTGTGATTCCAGAGCCTTGATGTCCACCACCATGCTGCCCTGCCTTGTGGTAGTTGACATGGGACACAGAAACACTAATTCCTACATATGCTCACATCCAGGTATTTTTCAGAATACTACTGCAGCATTAGCATATACAGAAAGAAATAAGCCTCACTAACACAAAATAGGGATGACGCTTACCTCAGTTTTGCTCATTCTGGGCAGCAGAGTCTTGAATATAATAGTTAGGTTAGGCCTACAAGTGAGCCTTTGTGATCCAGGTATCTGTAGATTCTGGGTTACAGAATCTCTGAACATGTTCTTTAATTTAGCATGTTCTTATGCTCCAAATTCACCCTCTACTCTTCTCCACGCTGCTCTGTGCCTTGAGAGGCTGACCTCTAGGGAGTGTATGGCCCAGGCTTCCTGCCCTCTGGCTTCTGGTTTGGTTTGGCCAATGGGAGGCACCGGCAGGAGATAGAAGGGCAGGCGCTGAGAATGGTCGGGGTATTTAATCCACTGCCTCCTTCTTTCCAGGCTGCAGTCTAAAATGTCTTAAATCTTGACATCTGCTTCTTGCTTCAGGTCACTAAATCTCAGGTATTGCTTCTACCATTTGCTCTAGGAACAGTCTTTTCAAATTGAGCCTTTGATTTCTTTGAAATACTCTGTTTTCCTCTACTAGGCTCTGCAAAATTTTGGCTCTGCCAGCAGAAGGCCTCTGTCTCTCTAAACTGAGTGTGCATGTTTCCATCCTCTCAGAAGAACCAACATTTTTCTGCATGCTGTGGCAAGAGAAGGGTTGTTTTTGGAAAACTCCTTTAGGTGGAGTAACTTCTTTCTTGTAACAGGGGTACACTTGCCCTCACCTTCATTTTGCACAGACAGAACAATTCTGTGCAAAGCTTTTACCTAGCTCCCTCATAAAAGTTTCTCTAGGTGTTACTCTCTAATAATTTCATGGAAGATTATATTTTCAAGGATGGATGCAGTAATATCTCCATCCCCCATGCTCTTCTGTAATGTGACTTTGACACTCTTCCCAACAAGAGGTGGGATTTTTGTCCCTCCCTCCCGCCACTTGGATCTGGGTAAGCTCGTGATTGCTTTTACCAGTGAAGTATGGCAGAAAGGATGCAATTGGACTTCCAAAACAGGGTCAGAAAAGGCCGTATGGCTTCAGCCTGGTCTTTTTGGAATGCTCACTCTCCAAAGGCCCCCTCTTGGGACCCTTCCTCTCAGAACCTAGCCCAGGCTGTGAGAAGCGATGCGGGGTGGTCTAGTCCATGGTGCCCGTTGAACCAGCCTTCACTTATCCCAGCTCAGGCACCAGACAAGTGAGTGAAGAACCCATCTGGGAACCAGATCCTCCAATTCCAGCTATTCCAGCCCCTAGCAGTCCACATCTTCCCAGCTGAGGCCCCAGACATTATGGAGCAGAGAAGAACCATCCCCACTGTGCCCTTTCCAACATTTGATCCCCGGAACCCATGAGCATAATAAATGGTTGTTGTTTAACACCACTGAGTTTGGGGCGGTTTGTTATGTAGTCGTGGTAACCGGAACGTGAGCACACTTCATATCCAACGTTGTGTGGTTACCTGGTGAAGGGACTGGCTGATTCATTCAGAAATGCACAACCCCCGAGAACCAAATTTTAATAATTTTTATTTATTTACTTTTCCCCCAAAGCCCCAGTAGATAGTTGTGTGTCATAGTTGCACGTCCTTCTAGTTGCTGTATGTGGGACGCAGCCTCAGCATGGCCGGAGAAGCGGTGCGTCGGTGCACGCCCGGGATCCGAACCTGCGCCGCCAGCAGCAGGAGTGCACGCACTTAACCGCTAAGCCACAGGGCCGGCCCCCGAGAACCAAATTTTAAACAACAGCCCCTCTCCACCTCTATTTTAGAAGGAGGGGAGATAATGAAAGTTTGGATTTTTCTCCAAATATCCTTTCAGTGATTTGAGAACAAGCATGGGTATTTAAAATCAAAGGGATACTATAAACATTAAATACATGGCTCAAGTTCCAGGGCCACTTTTATAATGTGGGGTTGCAAGTTTTCTTCCCTTTGCTGCCGTTGCTCTACTCTTACAGCCATCCGCCCTGCTCTGATGAAAATAGAACACTCCATGCCTTCTCTCCCTGGTCCCTGCTCAGGTTACATGCTTATATTAGGTTGAACCATATGAAATTGTCATTTTATAGGTCATAAACGGTTAAATCTCAGCAATTTCATATGGTTCAACCTAATGCTAACCCCCAGCACCTCAAATACGTGTACCACTGAATTGTGTTCTTAGGTCTCAACCTAAATAGAACTTGCTCCCTGCTTTCCTTTCCTGCCCCACTCCATCTAAATTGGATTATTCTGTATCATAGCATCTTGTGCTTTCCTCCATAGCACTTATCACAATTTGTAATTATGTATATGTTTATTATTTAATGTCTAATACCCTAACTGGACTTATATAAACTCGATGAGTGCTGCACATCACTGTATCCCAGCCCCTGGCCCAGGGCCTGGCACATCATAGGCACTCAATAAATGTCAGCTGAATGATTGCATCTACAATATGGCTCTCTTCATATGCAGCCAACGTTTTTATTCTGTTGCCAGAGTGTCCTGTACACACTGTGGTCCCATTGTGTCTGGATCCCAATGTAAGCTTCTAGAACAGTGAATGGTTCCTAAACCTGACTGCCCATTAGAAACACTCAAGGAGATTTTAGAGAATATTTAGAGGTCTGTCCTCAGATCAGTCAAATCACAGTCTTCAAGGAATGGAGCCCAGGCATGGTTGAGAATCACTGTCCTGGAGGGCAGAGACCCCATCTACAGAGGTCTTTATGCCTACTGCTGTGAAATCATGATGCTTTCCTGCTGTTGCCCCAGTAGTAGAGTTTCAAACCCGGATCAGATAATTTTGTTCTCAGTCCGAGTTGCCTTCTTCGGGCGTATCAGATACAGCTGCCAACTAGTAAGCTTTTGAGAACTAATCAAACTTATTTTGCAAGTAACTTTTCCAGGGGCCTACCAAGAGGTGGCTTTAGCCTTTCCATAGTCTTGAACAGTGCCCCAAATCCACCCCAAATAAACATGAAATCTAAATTAAAAGCGTGTATGCTTCAAAGCAGGCTCTCCAACCTCTCCTTCCAACAGTACTCCCGTGCTTAGACCCTTCCGATAGAGAAATTCTCAAGCCATCACTTAATTTTTCCTTTCCTACTGTTCCAACTCTTGAGATTTTCCATAAGTCACAGTTTAAGGGGAATCCCCACACCCATCCATTTAACCTTCTTTTCTTCCATCCATCCATCCATCCATCCATCCATCCATCCATCCATCCATCCATTTATCCATTTAAGTACTGAGCACCCATTATGTAGCCTTTCTACATGCCTGGGACCATGTCTTACCCTTTAGAGGGCACACCAACTGAATAAGGCTTAGTCTCTCCCCCAAAGAACTCTTGTAACCAGAAATTGAAACAAGGTGATAAGTGCTATTTTAACAACTTGTAAAAAGTCCCATTGGAACACAGTGAGGGAAATGATTAATTATTGGTAGGAGAAATAAAGGAAGGCTTAACAGAGGTGGTGTTAACTGGACATTGGTAAGTAGGAGTCCACTGAGTTGGAGGCAAATGGGCAAGTCACAGATGCATGGGCAAAAGCAGAACCCAAAAAATTAGAATAAGCCCAATAGTCCTGAATGTAATCAAAATAAATAAGGCAGTAGATGGGCATTTGTTAACTCTTTATTCTGAATGTGGCCTCAGACGACAGAAGGCCCTCTCCTCATTTCCTAAATGCAGAACATGTTGTTACACACATTCACGCACAACTAGTTCCATTTTCATAAACTTTATTGATTCCATGGTGCTCTTTACGGCCACTGATTTTATATACTCTTCTCATCAAACTGCAAGTTGATTATTTCACTTTGTACATATTGTAGTAATTAGATTGCTTACTTTAATGGCACGATAGTTTTTGCACACTTTGCCACTGACACTGCTGACAAAGCAGTTTATCTCACTTACTTTACTGCATTGTTCTTATTAATTTTCTACAGCCAACTAAGCTGTTTCTCTTGGGAATTGCCCAAGAGGCAGAAAGTCTTATTTCTGTCCCACTTTGGTATTCCTAGAGATGAGCAGAATTTTGAATTTGTCTCACTTTCCTGGAAATAGAACCTGCCTAGTTCCAAATCAGGGGTTGTTTCAGTTATTTATTGTGGCATAACAAACCATACCAAAACTTAGTGGCTTAAAATAACAACCACCATGTATTGTATTTCACAATTCTGTGAGTTGACTGGGCTCAGCTGGATGATTCTTCTGCTCCATGTGGTGGTGGATGGGGCTGCAGTCATCTGGGGGCTTCACTGGGATGGAACTTCTAAACTGACTCACCCACATGGCTGGCACTTGGTGCTGGCTGTTGAATGAAATCTCAGCTGGGGCTGTTGACCAGAGCACCTTAGGTCCCCATGTGGTTTTTCCACGTGGCTTGAGCTGCTCATAGCATAGTCTGGATTCTAAGAAGGAGCGTTTCTAGCACGTGAAAGCAGAAATTGCAGATCTCTCAGGGCTCAGCATTGGAAGTTACACAGTGTCACTTCTGCCACATTCTATTGGATGAAGAAAATCACAGGGCCAGCCCAGACTCAAGGTGAAAGGATATAGGCTCCACCTCTCGATGAGAGGAATGGCAAAGAATTTGCAGCCATCTTTAATTCACTACGGGCATTTTCCACTATAGAGATCAATTCATTTGCTGAGGTCACAGTGTACCACAAAATGTACCTCTGACATTACCCAGTTGTTTCACAAATGTAACAAGTCTGCTGCATTTCTTAGAAAATCAGCTGAAGGCCAGCAGCCTCTACTTTTTTTTTTTAATTTAATATATCTTACTACTATGGAGAGTAATTAGGTTCAGGAACTATGCTTTTGTTTGCACTTCTAGCTCACAGCTATTGATGACCATTGGTAAATGAAAGCATGCTTGCATTTCATTTTTCCATTTATATTTTGTCATGATCGCATTTTTGGTGGAATAATACTTCTATATCCTTTATGAACTCTAATTTGAAAAAGCTCTAATCAAAGCAAGAGAGTACATTTAAATAGGTTTTCTTGAGAACAAAGGCGTAAACATAAGCACAATTTGCCAGTTGTTCTGGTCTGATGTTGAGATTAACTCTTAACCATAACATTTGTCCAAGGCAATATTTTTCTAAATATGGCCAAATTGGTCTAGCATTTCGTGTAACTTCACTTATTCATTAACTCATCCGTCATTCATTCATACATTACCTTTTGGACATTTCCACTTGGATAACCCACTTTGGCACTGAGACACTACCTTGCAATGACCTCACAATTTGAGGAGCTAAAATGTACACAACTTTGTGTATAACATGCTAGACAATGACAAGGGCAATGCTGGTATAAAGCAAGGGATGAGGGGACACAGACAAAAGGGCAATCAATTCTGCCTAGGAGAGTCAGGGAAGGCTTTGCAGAGTATGTGGGGAGAATGGCAAATGCCAGCGGGAGGGACAGCAGAGGAGCTGGGAAAGGTGGTTTGGACAGATTGGGAACAGCATTGAATGCTGCATTTTGCCACCTTCTTATAGGCAATGGTGAGAAAGGAAAGGTTTTTAATAAGCGAGTGACACTGTCTTAAATGATAATGCTTTTGGCAGTGTGGGGTGAGAGCTGGAGGAGGGTGTTTTAGGAAACAACTTACAGAAAAAGCACACAGGTGTAGGAATGGGCGGCACGTTTGAAAAACTCACAAATGCATCAGTATTGCTAGAGAATAGCAGGTGGCCTGGGAAAGCCAGTGGCAGCCCTTGAGGCCATTCCAGTTGTGTGCCCAGGCATCCTCCCTTTTGGTCCCCAGTCCTCCGGTCTGCCTGGGTATGCAAGCTCTCCAACACGTGTCTCCGTCCCGTCCCCAGCTGTTTCTCCTGCCTGTGGCATCAGGATGTGGTTGGACTGCCTTCCCAGTCTTCCAGTCCTTCTTGGCTCTTCATGCTCCCCACATTGTGGAGCTCCCCCTGTCAGAGACGTTCCCTCTGCCACCACGGCCCATAGCACATCCACCTCTTGGTGAGCCCTGATCCCTTGTCTTGTTGGGTAGAAGACTCAAAGAGCCCCTGGCTGCTGTAACTCTCAGCTCATAAGGAAAAAACCAAAAACAAAAACAGAATTAAGATCTCAAAGCAATTTATAATCTGTAAAGTTGTGTGCAAACAGTATTATTGCCATCATTATGTGTTCCAGAATTCTGGAAGTCCTTGGTGGTAAGAAACCTGTGTGTTTTTAATTTCCTCTAAGGCACTTGGCATAGTCCTTTGATGGTATGTTTGTCCTCAGCAGGTAATAATGTGCAATGAATAGTAATAATGTGTAGTTTACTCAATTTCTGCGTTGACTCCTTCCAAGCATTGGGGTAATTTTTCTTCTAAGCATTGAAGTCTGTGGACAATTTAAAAAGGTGTGCCAAAGTTAAGAGTTCTGTGTGGATCCTTTCCTTTCCATTTTCAAATTTTAATAAAATAGCCACTGGCTATTAAAGCCCACAGATCATGAGAGTGTAGGAACAAAATTAAAGTTGAGAAATTATTGGGACAATGAGATACCACTTCACACCCATTAAGGTGGCTATAATAAAAAGGACAGGTAATAACGAGTGTAGGTGAGGATGTGGAAAAATTGGAACCTTCCATACGTGGCTGATGGAAATGTAAAATGGTGCTTTTGAAAACAGTTTGGCAGTTCCTCAAAATGTTTAACAGAGTTATCATATAACCCAGAAATTCCTCTCCCAGGTATGTATCCAAGAGAATTGAAAACATATGTTCACACTAAAACTTGTACATAAATGTTCACTGCAGTATTAATGATAATAGCCAAAAAGTGGAAACAATTCAAATGTCCAGCAACTGAGGAATGGATAAGCAAAATGTGGTACATACATACAATGGAATATTATTCTGCCATGAAAAGGAATGAAGTACTGGTGCATGCTACAACGTGGATGAACCTTGAAAGCATTATGCTTCCTGGAAGAAGCTAGTCTCAGAAGACCACATATTATGTGATTTTGTTTATATGAAATGTTCATAAAAAGCAAATCTATAGAGAGAGAAGGTAGAATAGTGGTTGCCTGGGCCTATGTGTTGTGTGGGGAGGAGAAAGGGGCATGACTGCTAAGGGTTATGGGTTTTGTTGAGAGGTGCAGAAGATGTTCTAAAGTTGATTGATAGTTGCATAACTCTGTAAATATACTCAACATTATTGAATTTTACACTTTAAGTGGGTGAATTGTATAGCATGTGAATTATATCTCAATAAAGCTCTTTTAAAGAAGAAATTATTATGAAGAGAGATTTATAAGCCTTTCAACATTTGTTAGTATTCATGTATCTTCTAGTTCTGATCATCCCTTCGTGATGAGTTCCTCAGCTCCAAGAGTGAAGTGTGACTCCTGCTGCAATTCTCTCCCTGTCCCTGCCAGAGACTGCAAGTGTGGTTTGCATCCAATATTTAGCCTTCCTTCCTTTCCCAGAATCCTTAGTGGGCCATTCCCTACTTCTGCAGCATTAGCCCTGGTCTCTCAGCTCTATAAATCACACTCTGCATTCTGCCCTCTCACTTTAAAGTGATCTGAGATACTTTGTATAAAGGATGAGGCAGCACATAAAAATAACTAGTATTGTACCGATTTGTCTCATCTGGTGGTTTGGGGGTACATATTTGTGAAGTTCTAGCAAATGTGAGAAGCCACAGAAAATTGCCTCTCATCCAAATGTAAGGGCTAGATTTTTTATTTTGTTTTATTTATCAGTGAGATAGGTGCAATGATCTTTTACGTTGGAGTTTTCCTGCGGGAGCGACATCCACCCAGCCTGCTACAACTGCCAGGCCAGCTAGAGAAGCCAGCCATCCTACAGCACGCTGGAGGCAGGCTCTCCGGAGTCGTGGGCTGGCCTGCTGCATTTCCCCAAACTGCAAATGCAGCTTGAAGTATGCGACTTACTAAGGGAGCACTTTGTTACAGACGAGTTGGAAGAGTCTGTTTGACAGTTGAAGTCAGACCGTTTTGATTTTTACATAAAGATGGTTAAACATTGTCTTGACAGGTTTATTCTAATTTGGTAAAGGCAATAATTTTATAGGATGGGAACTGTTTCCTTGCAGTCATGATTCCCGCTGTTACGCTTGCATTTTCTTCTAATTGACAGATTGATGGGCTCCCAAGAATTTGCTCAAAAACCTTTTGCAGGGGAAGAAAGACAAACCAGAGGGGCTTGCTTTCTCTTCTGAAAGATTGCTTCTAATAGTGTGGGTAAGGGGGCTATTTTTACACCACAATTTACAAACTATTTCTGGCATATTAATGGACTTGTTGGCTATTTAAATTTAATTTGTATGAAAGTAATAAATGTGCTTAATTTAAATGTCAAATCCTACTACAGGACTTATAAAGAAGAACAGCAATCCTTTTCCACCCAAGCCCTCCCCCAATTCGAATTCTGCCTCCATGAGATTCCAGGAAATTCCTTTCATCTCTTCAGCTGTTCCTCCTGTTATTTACTTTCATGTTTCTACATAATGATGTTATACTGCTATTTATTTATTTTTCAATTATAGATATTACCCAATAACATTCTGCTGAGGAAGACGAGAATTCAGCTCTCTCATATTCCTCTGCCTTATCATCCTTGGAATTCCTTTTCCTTCTCTTCTGTGTAGGATCCTCTGATTTTTGTTTAGTTGTTGTTGTTAATCTCATGCCTTGCTCTTTCTTAACTACCTTGTTTTGGTGAAGCTATCCTCTAGTAACTTTTTGAAAAGTGATACATGGAAGATACATTTTGAGATCTCCTCTTTCTTTCCAGTAATATTTGATTGAAAGCTTAGCTGGGTATGAGATTCTATTTTGGAGATTATTTTCCCTTAGGACCTCAAAGACATTATTCCATTGTCTTCTAACTTCTGGTGTTGCTATTGAGAGGTCTGATAAACATTCTGATTCTCCATGTGACTGTTCTCTCTCTCTTTCTCTCTCAGTGTCTCAGAGATTTTATTCTTTATCCCCAGAACTCTACAATAACATGATGATTTGCTTTGTTGTGGGTCATTTCCATTCATTGTGCTGGGTCTTTGTTGAGCCCATTCAATCTGAAAACTCACATCCTTCAGGAAAGTTTCCTTGTATAATTTCTTTAATAATTCCCTGTCCATTTTACTGTCCTATCTTTCAGAAATTAGACGTCCTGAATTAATTTTCCAACTTCCTTTTCTCCATATTTTTGCCTATTTATTCTATTTTGTGGAAGAGTTAGTCAATTACTTTCCAATTCTATTACATTTAAAATTTTTGTTATCATGTATTTAATTTCCAAGAGTTTTGTATTTTGGATACTCCTCTTTTCTAGCATCTTGCTATTTTTCTTACTCTCTGAGGATATCAATCATTGTTCCCTGAAGTTTTGCCCTGCTTTGCCTTTGTGTCCTCTAAGATATAATACTTGCATCATGGGACAGATAACTCAATGTACAGCTCTAGCATGGCTTGAGCCAAATTAACAGAAGGACATCACTGTTGAAATTTTCTTCTTTTTGTTTCTGGAGATACTGCACCATACTGAGTCTCTTCCTAACATATTTGACCTTTCCTTTCTCACTTCAGTGCATCCTCTTCTCTCCTTCTTTAGTTGAGGGTCCATCATTTGATGGATCTGTTACTCTTCTATTTCTAAACTTAAAAAGAAAAGAAAACTCTGAGACTTTCCTTATTCTCACAGCTTCAACTATTACCTCTCTGTAAATCTATAGTGCTTCCATCTGTATTTCCAAACTGTCTTGTACACAAGACCTGGTTCTATATCAACTACTGCCTATCAGACATTTCCCCTTGAAGATTCTGACACACTTCATATGCAACGTTTGCGCCAAACTAATTTCAAACCAATTTTCCACAAAATTAACTTCTGCCCCCAGCAGCATCCTTCTTTCTTCTTTCAGTCTCTCAGACTTGAAACTCAGGAACCACCTATTAGTCATTCTTGCCTTTAATCTCAATAACCATCAGCACTCAGCTGATGCTTCCTCAGAATTCCTCATATTCACATATCCCTCCCCATTCATTATTATCTTTTCATTGGGGGTCATATTTGAGAGTGTTCTATGTACTAGGGACTGTCGTGGGGCCCAGCGCAATGAAAGGTGTGAGACGTGGTCTCTGTTCAAGGAGCTTACAGTCTACAATCTGGAAGCATGGAATACTCAAGTTTAGGGTTGTGTCTCTGCATCTTCTAGTTCCCTGCTGTTGCTGGTGGGTTTTCCAGGAAGCAGACTCTGAAGTGGAGATTAATGTGCAGGAAGTTTATTGGAGGATCTTAGGGTCAACACCTGAGGAAAGGAGGAGAAGGAAGCAGGATTGGGCAGAGGGAGAAGTTGAGCTACAATGTGGTCTTTGTGGCAGCCTCAGCAGACAGTAAGGGGAGTTCTGTAGCTGGGACAACTCTTCAGAGCTGTCCCCAGTTGGGGCACAGGGACCAGGCCTTTCTATCTCCATGGACCAGTCATTGGATGCAGGCCACCCTAGGAGAGGGGGTGACTTTGGACAAAGCAGCTCCTTTTAGGAGAGGCAATCCCCAAGGGCTTTCTGCCAGCAGCACTCCCAGCAGCTGGGAGAGTCAGGCCCTTATCCCTGAAGGGGCATGGGTCTTGTAGTGCTTCCTGGCACCCACTATATCTATAGACTTAAGCATGGTCTTGGTGTAGTATAAACCCTTACAGTTGGGGTGTTTTTTTTTTCTTTTTTGTAATGCAAGTGCCTGCCTTAAGCTCTGATTGTGAGGCATCCACTTCAAAGACAGCTATCTTGGTTATCTCAAATAAATCCATTGCCAGCCACACAACTAGATAAAGAGCCAGGCTGCCTCCCCTGACTGAGGGTCCTTTGTTTTAGATCCTGGGTGATTTCCATAACTGACCATTTGGGCCATTTGTTTTTTTCTCTTCTTGCACTTAAAATTCCCCCTCCTATGTTTTAAATTCACCGGTAGAGAGTGAGCCAGTGAGCCCTAGGCCCCCACCCTTGACCCCAATAAAAGCAGAACCCCAGGCCCGTGCACTCTCTCTCTCTCTACTTGCAACCTTACTGTGTGGCCCCAGGTGTGCCTTGTAATTTTCAGGTCTTGTAAGAAATAAACCGTTTTTCTTTCCCCCCCAAAATTTCCTGATGGTCATTGCTGAAGGGCGTCTTGCAATCACAGTAAGAACCACAACAGCTGGTCCAGCCACAACATTGGTTATTGGTAGGCTGAGACCAGCACACAAAACCCTTGGACACCTCAGCAGTAGATAACAAATAGTCAGGGGTTGGTTGACTGAGTAAAGAATTCAGGAAGAGTGAGGTAATCTTTCATTCATTCATTTTATTACATGCTAACCAAATAGTCAAACTGTGTCAGATATTAGATGTAAAACGATAAAGTTCACAGGCCCTATCTTAAATAAGCTTGTAGTCTGGGGTGGGGTACCAAAAAGTAAGAAAACACTACAATACAGTAAGAATTGAAAAACAGAAGATTATAGACTGAAAATGAATTTTCAAAGAAGTTTTAGAACATGATAAAATGTCAAATAAAAAAACAAAATACAAACTATTTAAATAGAGTTTCCTAAGTACTCATTTTCCAGAACATATTTTTGTTAAACTGGTGCTTAAATCCCTTGAATCTGATTTTTAAAATTTCTAAACTATTTAAGTTACCAGTCACCTGGAAACACTTCATGCACTAAACTGTTTTCAGTCAATATTCTCCTTGTCTTTTTTGCAGCACTTGATTTTTTTCCTTTTCTGATTATGTAAAAATGTATAAATATATGCACAGAAGAAAATACTAGAAAGGATTCATCAAAATGTTAATAGTGCTTATAACCCCAAGTTGTTGATTTATGTGTAATTTTTTTCTCCTTTAAGATTTTTTATAGTGTCCAAATTTTCTACAATAAGTTTGAGTGACTTTTATAATGAGAGAAAAAAATACCTTAAAATACAGTGGGAAAGTGTTGTGACAAAGCCACGTGAACACAGAAGAAGAAAACTCAGAGCAGTGGGTGAGATAGAGCTTCTTGGAAGAGGTCTCACATATGCCAAGCATTAAAGGTGAGTCAGAACTCTGTGGAGAAGGGAGGAGTGTGGGGGCTGCCCAGTGGTATAGTGGTTAAGTTCGGCGTGCTGGGCTATGGCAGACTGGTTCGCGGGCTCGGATCCCTATACAACTCATCAAGCCATGCTTCGGCGGCAAGCCACATACAAAACGGAGGAAAGATTGGCATAGATGTTAGCTCAGAGCCAATCTTCCTCAAGCAAAAAGAAGAAGATTGGCAACAGACGTTAGCTCAGGGCTACTCTTTCTCAAGCAAAAAGCGGAAGATTGGCAACAGTGTTAGCTCAGGGCCAATCTTCCTTGCCAAAAAAAAGGGAGGGGTGTGCATGGTGCTGGCACTTGAAGGACATTTCAAGCAGAAAGAACAAAATGTGCCCCTGCCCCTGGGTGTGAAGCATGTCGGGGGAACTGCAAGTTCGCAAAGGCTGAGAAATAGGGAGCTCCTGAGTGGTAAGACATGAGGCTGGAAGGGCAAGAAGGGGGCAGGTTGTGAAGGGCTGGAGGGACCAGGAGTGAGAACTTCATCCGGAAGCCCAAGTCAGACACCTACACGTCACCTTATCCCAGCTTAAAAGGACCCACGGCTGAACAAGATGTTGATTAATGGATGCTGTTTTGTGAAACTAATTTGGAAACAAAACTGATTTAGAATGAAAAGCTTCATGCTTCACATAAAGTTTCCTGGCCACAGCAAGGTGACCTGACTCAGGCAGGGAAACCGTCTGCTGAATGTGGACAGAAGATGACTTAGACATTACCACACACACACACACACACACACACACACACACCCTTAAGACTCCAGCATCTACATTTTGAAAAGATGAAGAGAAGAAAAGAGCCAGCCCAGGTTCACTTTGCATACTTTATAGGTAATAACCAAGATTTGCTGGTAGCCCTTATCAACGTATCTGAACTCGCCGCAGGTCACTGCCGGTGTTAACTGTTAGCCGCCTGGCAATCCATTACACACGCGTGTTCCGGCCTTCGCTGTCTACTGCTGCAGGATGCGTTTTGCTGAGCGCTGATCTTACCTTGCAGAGCTCAGCACCTCTCCGTCATGTGTGCCAGCTGGGCTGGGCTCGTGGCGAAGCCTGCAGATCTGCTTTTTTCCAGGGCACCTTGGATAGCACCCACACTGTTTTCCTGTCCTTGCCTCGGTTCTCTCTTTGTGTTTGGACAACTAGTGGGCACCTCAGGTCGCTGCTTTTTCTCCTGCCCCAGTCCCTCCTCCTCCATCCCCACCAGCACTGCCTCATGGACTCCTGACCCCTCTCGCTCGGATGGTTGCAACATGCTTCTAACTGCAGCCCTGCGCCCCTCTACCTGTTCTCCACCCTACCACCTGGACCATCTCTGAAACAGAGATATGAGGGAGTCACTTACCTGCTCAAAACTTTAATGACTCCGATTATCTCTGGCAGAGTCCAAACTTCCCTGCCACTTTTTCCATGCACATCACACAGTCGAGGCCCTCCGCAATCTGGCCTCAGCCTCCCTCTGCAGACCCATCTGCCACCACTCCTACCAGCTTCTTACGTCTGCAGCTCCCGGGGAGCACTTGCCATCAGAGGCACAGACATCACAGGCTCACCCCTCACAGCCCTGCTTATGCTGGGATATTTTTACCTTCTTTTCTGCCAGGGTGTGGTGGCAGCTTTGGAATCAGACCGATCTGGGTTTTAATCCTGTAATAGCATTACTGAATATGTGATCTGGATAAGCATTTAATCTCCCCGCAAGTCCTCATTTGTAACCTGGAATCTCCCTATCTCCCTGAGAAGGCTGTTGTGAGGATTAAGTCAGATAATGTTTGTGCAACAGAATGTGGGAGGGGACTTATCCTGTTGTCTCAGATTTCAACTGACTTTCCAAGGTGGAGACATTAGGTGATAAGGAACTCCACATTTGAAAGGGTGGAAGAAGACACATCCCTCAGGATTCACAAAGAGGAGCCTAAGAGATCCAGCAATCACGGCCCCAACAGACTGTGCAAGAGAAGGCTAGAGATTCACTGAACTTCACGGGACTTACACACTAAGTTCGTCTAGTACCCCCATCTCACTGGAGGTGAGAGGGCAGAACCTCTCTCACGATCAAGGACAAGGCTTTCCCCCAAAATACCCTCCTCAAAAAAAATCCCCTTTCCCCCTCTTTTGGTGCCTAGTTGAAACTTCAGCCTCAACATCCTTTTACACAAACAAAGATATTAGTTAAAAAATCACACCACCACGACGCATGAGCTCTCCAAGGGAGAAAGGCAGAGAAAGGCAGCAATTACTGCCAGAGCAAGTGGGTGGTGGCCAATGTGGTTGCAGCAGCCAAAATGTCTTGTTTCTCAAAAGCTCTGCTGAGAATTTATTGCCCATTTTCTTCTAGTCAGGGAAGGTTGGTTGTAAGGTTGCCAGCTTGCTCAAATAAAGAGAGGAGGATATTGAACAATTACAGGGGCAGCGAGCGCATGAAGTCAGGCACAGCTGGTCTTCATGGATATTGCAGATGGGGACTGGGAAGCCCTTAGGGATCCAGGCAGATTTAAACCTGATCTGAGTCTGAAGTTTTGTTATAGTCTGGACTGGACTTTGTCATACCTGAAATTGGGACTATTTTAATTATTGAAAGTGACCAGGAGAGAGAGGTATCTGATATTGTCCAATTTCTGAGAGGCTGTGTTTGAAGGAGATAAAGATGTTTCTCGATTAAAGCCTACTTCATTGGGCCCATTCAGTAAATAAGTATATCCAGTATATAAAAACATTTAGCACAGTGTTTAGCCTATAATAAGTGCTAAATAATTATTAGCTATACTGAGAATGGTTTTTATTATTATAGTATTATCACCCAGTGCCTGCCACACAGCATTATTATTAAAGTTATTCATGTGCATCTCTCCCTCAATCAGACCAATACTCCACATGTTGAATTAATTGTAGCTGGTGGGGGAAGAGCAAACCCTATGAACAGGGATTCCTTGCACCCGACAACGAAGAGCCATGATGCACATTTTCTGTAGATCCCTACAGAAAATAGTAGGGACTGGGAGAGCTTGATCCCAACAGCAGAGTGTGATGTTCATTGGCTCTGACTGCCTGTAGCACAGATATGCTGGAATTCTGGGTTCTCTTCAGATATGATTTCTGACAAAAAGCAGGGGCAACAAGATAAAAGTGAAAGGGGGAGAAAAAGGACATTTCTAGGTGGCCTACTATGTGCCATGGACTGTGCTGGGCCCTTTATATTTGTTATCTCATTTAACAAGATGAAATAATGAACAAATGCAAATTGTCTTGCATTACCCTGATAGAACATGGATTCGTTTTTAAAATGTGAAATGCTTGTACAAAGAACTATGAGCCTTTTTTCTTCCATTATAATTTTTGTGTAAACATGAAACGACAAGAGTTTAAAGATGGAGCCTCCCTGGGCACAAGCATAAGAGTTCCTAATATAATCAAAACCCTCTTATTTATTTTCTTGCCTAAGTGGCTTCTCCCAGGGGGACAGCAGTTGCATTTCCTTCATTCCGTGCAGCAGTGGTTGCAAATTAATGTTCTCTGCCATCAAAACAGCTCTACGCACCTCTGCCAAATGTAGTTATCTCATCCAATAATAGGTACAGCCTAGAGACAGTGGAGTTCTAAACTCCAGATCTTAGAAATTCTGGGCAATTAGCCACTCACTTGCAGAAAAGAGCAAGGAAGGGCAAGGCTGCAGTAAAACAAATCCTTGTGACAGCTGTTATTCTAAGTAATATCTCCTTTATGCTTCTAGACACTTCTCCCAATCTATAGGTAGAGTAAGTGAATTGAGGTAATAAGTAGGAGGAAAGAGAAGGTGAAGAATGGGGAAGTGATGAATAATTAGCAAGTTCTTAGCTTAGAGTTGGCTCAAGGTGGTGCGAATTGGCTGGAGAATGCCTTTACTTTCAAACTGGGATTGGACGATGAAAGCTGAAGAAAAAGTCACAGAAACGTAGCTTTAGAGAGAATGTTAGACTCCAGATATATTCGAAGCACATGAAATGAGTGATGTCCTACAAGATTAAAGTAATCTCTCTACGTAAACCTGTAGAATTGTTATACCAATAGAAACATCTGTCGAATTAAATCGGGTTTTTTTCTATCTGATGTTTATTAGCCAGGGTATATTTTTCAGTTTAGAAACTGCTTGTGTGAAAAACTACTGATTCTAGAATAGACATTTCTTGACATGGATCTTAGGATAGTTGTATCTGGAAAGAATTTGCTTCCAGAGACCTGGCTTTCAAGTCTGCTGGGGATAGAAGGTGAATTCAGTCATAAAAATATCTACATGATTTGGTTCAGTAAAGACTCCATGTGCCCTGCTAAAAGCATATTACTGTATCTTTCACTTCTTGTATTGAACAATTCTAAAATGTTACTGTCTTATTGTTCTGTCTTCAGATTTATACGGAAAAGTGGGCATAATAAGTCCATTTAGCTCAAAGCTCGTGGGATGTGGGGTTAGAGGCTCTCTGTTAGTGTCCCAGATTTGCCCCGACTGGCTCTGTAACATCTCCCCAGCAGACACGGTTAGCCGCCCACCGGATACTCACTCTCTTTTTGCCCCTCAAATCAGAAACACCATTTTGCCTAGAGCAGCAACGTGTCCAACTCAAAATATTCACTTCTCAAGACTCCCTTGCAGACAGGGCTGATACTTCATTTTCTAACTTGTTGAGTATATTCTCTTATTACTACTGAATGGTCCCCTCAATTGCAGGCATGGTTTTAGATTTTATTCACGATTTTATTCAGGAGTCATTCTAGAACAAAGCTTCATTTGATGTGCAGAAGCAGGAAGCCTTGATTTCTGTCGGAAGAGTGAATCAGGGTTTAAATTGGAAAATATTTAACTCAGAAAAAATTAAAAAGTTCTGCAAGATTTCAAATAGTGTTCACTGTTAGCTGTCTTTTAAAAAATGAAGACCCTTGAATTGAAGAATCATAGGTACTTGTTAATTTTCTTTATACTTTTCTCTGTTTTCCAGATATTCTACAATGAAGATCTACTACTCTGTAACCAGAAAAGAAAGATATTTTGGAGTACAATGAAAGGATTTAGAGGAAAAAAGAAAGGCCTAATAAATATAATTTCCTTAGGGAATAATATGACATAAAATAATATTAATAAAAATAAATATCAGCATTAACATTTTCATCAAATATGCTTTTGAAAGTCAGCTGCAGTTTGCTTCTGTCACAAGTGTGTTCCAAGTAACTGAAATTTTTAATGTCCAGGGATTTAATAACGGACTCTGTAAAATTCCCACTGATCTAATAATTTTTCTCCTTACGGAGAAGCAAGAAAAGCCTATTATCTTCAATGTGGTATTCTGCTTGCAGAAGTGGCCTAAATCACGGGGCTGGAAACAAGAATCGAGCAAATCCAAATAACTCCCAGCTAACACTGGTGTGACATTTGGTTAGGGAAGATGTCCCAAGAGAAATGTAAACTATTTGAAAACATCCTGTTACTAAAACTTGGACATAAAAAGAATGACAAATGGACTGGACTCACAACTTAATTCCAGGCACGCATGAGTTTGGCTCCCGTGAATACATTTTTAGTACATACTATTTTTCATGTTCTCTTATACGGATATGTTCCTACCATATGCAGAAAGATCAATTGACATTTATTACTCGCCAAAGAACAGGTTGGAAGCAATCAGCACCCTCCCTCCTGGCCTGGGGTCGAGCTGAGTCATAGAATCCTCAATCTTTGCAGAGTCTTTCGTCCAAGTTCCCGCCAAAGCTCACCCCTGGGGACTGATTACAACCATCTGCTTAAGAGCTATTACTCTGACCAAAAAAATTAAAAGCTACAAATTGTCAAACAGAAGGAATACAAGAACAACAGGGAGAAATGACCAGATCTTAAACCATGGCTGGAATTTATAATCCCCACACAGCTTCACATGCCTCCAGCTGAGATCTCAGAAGGTGTGGGAGGGCGTCCAGGAAGCGACAGGCTGAGGCTTCGTTTCCACGCAAGTCGGACCGGTCGATATGTGGGTCCAGGAGCTCCGAGACTGTGTGAACGTTATTCCTACATTTTCTCCACTCACAGTCCAGCTCCATTTGAGAGAATTTGTGGAAAGGCTTTTTGGTCTGGGTAGTTTCTTTACTGGCAGATTTACTCTTTCGAGATATTTTTAAGGCAAAGGAAGTGTAATAGGAAAACTGCAGCGTATTAAGAGTTAGCTATTCTTGGAGAAAGTGGAATGATTAAGTGAACACTTCGAAGCATACAATGTGTGATCAATCTGTGGAGAGAGAGGATCAAGATGAGGAAATCTTAACTAGAAAGAGAGAAGAGAAGAGGATTTCAGTGTTAGCACCATTTAAAAGCCAAGCGTTCCTCTGATAATGAACTGTAGCTACAAACCACAAGGGGTAACTGCCTATTGCTTTATTAAAAAATAAATAGGACTTTTTTTTAGAAAAAATATTTTCTAAACAATGAGCATGTCTAGACAAGAAAAGGATGCCTAGACAATGAGGATATCTAGACAAGAAAAATATTAGAGATCATGTCTTAAATGTTCTTGTACTAGAAAATGTTAAACCAAATACAGTTCTTTCTTACCTTCCTGCTTTTTCACAACCCAAACCCAAGAGGTGAAGAAATTGTCTGGGACTCAGGGCCATTCTCACATAAAAGACAAGCAGGTGCTTCAACATGACTGAAAGGTTTCCTCTCATCTCCTTTGTAAGACAGTAGGTGCTTTGAGGGTAGGGTCTGTATCTGAATTTTTTAACATGCTCTCTCCCCCACAAACACTGTATTAGCCACAGAGAAGGCTCTCAATAAATGCTAGATGAATTGAATTGTAATAACTTAGATTTTTGTTGGCCTTGTTCTTTAAGTCATATTTTCTGTTAGTTGCTATTATATTTGAGTCTTAATATGAGTTGTACACAGGCTTAGGACGTATTAGAGACAGATGGAGAACGAGGACCAGACAGTTTGGGATAAAGAGAGTGTGAAATGAGGAAGATAGATGAGGGTGACTTCTAAGTTCCTTCCAGTCTTAACACGTTATAAGCTTTGCTGCATCCTCTCATCTCATTGACATTTTTGCTTTTAGCACCTCCCAATTCAAACCCCCTCGGAAACATTGCATTTTTCATTCATTTCATCACTATTAATCTAAAATATGGGAAGATCCAACAAAAAGGGGCTTTAAAAAGTATTTATTAAAGAAAATATGAGACATCTCTATAACAGAATACTATTGACAATGTATCTGGTAACACATTGATAATGTCACCAGGTGGCCATTTATTAATGTGGAAAATTGTTCATAGGCAAAGAAAAAGTTAAAACCTATGGTATCATAGTAAAAGAAACCCTGGAATATCTGAAAGGAGATTCCCCAATATATGATTATCTCCTGATGGTGGGATTATGAGTGGCTTTTATTTTTCTTTTTGGGTTAATGTATTTTCTAATATTTTTTACAGTGAATATAAATTACTTACATTATAAAAACAGGAAAGAAATAAAAGACTGCATCTCAAATCATCCTAAAAAAGACTGCTTGAGCTGTTCTTAAACTTTTCTGTAGAAAGTGATTCCTCGCCCTCCATTTATCCATTCAAGACTTCTTGCTGACTTCCCAGCGGGCCTATAGATTTCCACTTGGCCCAGAATTCATCCTCCTGTTTGCATTGCTCCATCTTTGCTCAGGCTCTTCCCAAACATTGCCTCTCCCCCAATTCTTCTGGACTAGATCCAGTCAGCTCCTTCTAGGTTCCTTCTTGTGTCATGGAGCTGGAGGGTGAAAAGTCTATTCCCAGACTCCTTTGAGGCTGCGGTTTTGGATGTGATTTAGGTTCTGCAGTGAGATGCTCTTGCATGAAGATTAGAAGACAGAAGGAGGCAGAGGCTATCTTCCTGCAGCGGTGCTGCTTGACAAGCAGACACTGACAAACGTGGCTGCAGCAGCCCGGCTCCACCAGCTCGTGCATGTCTGGTGGCTGTGGAGCAGCCAGAGTGGTGGTAATATGGTTTCTGGCAGTTCTCTGACCTCTGCATCACAGCGGCTGTGGTGTGACCTTGAAGCCAAACAGCCGACCTAAAGACCCCTAACTTATTCCTGCTGCCCTTGCAGTGATTCTGTAGGCATCTAATTCCCTGTGTTTCATCCCTTTCTGCTTGACATGCCTGGAGTGGTTTCTTTTTCTTGCACTGAACTCTGAGAGACCCATCACCCAGGCCAATTCTACCAGCATTGCAAAGCCCGGTTCAGGCCCCATCTTCTTCATGAACACTTCACTGAAGATTGTGTGGATGTAACTAACAATGACCTCACTTTGTGGATTCCACTAGATTAGAGCAGTGATAACAGACTGCAGAGGGCCCCCTTGGAGGGATTTTATTTGTTTTCTATTTGGGGGTTCATGTTAAGATTTCCTTGAACAAAGTGTTCCATATCAAAAAGAGCCTTGGAACCCACCAAACTACTCTTAAGACAAAAATCATCTTACATAGAGTGTACTATTTCTTGAAAAAATATCTATGATGTTGCAACCAAAAGGAAGAGAGACAAGAATGGGGTTCATGCTATGTTTCCTTAAGGTGAGGGACTTGTACATTTCACTGTGGCTCCTTTCAGAGACATAAAACCCCACCCTTCCCCATTCAGTTAAGCCCAGCCTCATCTTCAGGGAGGCAGGGAACAGCTGCCCACCATCCTCTCTTTAACACGCCCTCTAGTCTGTGCGATCTCTCCTCCTCCCATTTTCAAATTTGTGTCCATCCAAAGTGAAATTTGAACCTTTCTGCAAAAGGATTGGTGGTTTATATCATTTTGTACAGAGGGCTGGGGCTGCAAGAAAATTGGCTTCTGAGGAGAGCCTCACTATGCTCTGTCCCATCATGGTAAGGCTCAAAAATGAGAGGTCAAAATAGAAATGCCATTTTTCACCCATAAATTTGAGTAGTTCATCTGACATACACACAAAACTAATAGTTGTAGATTTAGTACATTTCTCCATAAATAAATTTCTCTGTAAATCTGGATTTGAAGACACACACAAAATTATTGTTTGGACTGCAGCTCCTATAGAAGTGGGAATCACCTCTCAGTCCCCCAAAGATGTTATAAAGAAAGAACAAGATGATGGTAATGACGCATATTAGTACACCTTTCATCAAAAGTAGTTTAATAACTTTTAGACTCCATATAGGGATAACGTCTGGTCGTCACTGTCTTGGAGGTGAAGCACAGCAACTGTTTAATGATGTAATGCCTGGTGATCATAGTGTTGGGAAGTACTGGAGAATCTTGTCTCCAAAAAAACGCTGAGAAGCATAAAAGTAACTCTGGGCAGTATTACAAATTTTCTAGGGCCTGGGAGTATTGTTTCAAATATTATGGACTCTTTAAAAGCATCAAGTCAATCTTGTGTATGAGAAGAGCTTCCTTTGCCCCCCATCCCCCCTAACTTGCTGGACTTCTGTTTGGTACCAACTCAGAGGAAGACTGTTTCCTTCCAAAGAGGCATCTCATGTGAGTTTGCATTTAGGCTTGGGATTTAGGTGGCAGACACACACCAAATAACTAAGTCAATGGGTGCCAAGAGGATTGGAAGAATTAGAAGAATGTAGCATTATTATTATTATTTTAATTAAGTATAATTGCCTTATTAATCCTAATTTGCATAATACTTGGTAAAGCACTTTGCTAATACATGGCTATATTTGCAATTTTATTCACTCAGAATATTCCTATTCAGCATTTATATAGCACCTATTGGTTTATGATGCTAATATAGTAGATTCATGTTTCTGTTAAGGCTTAGATGAAAGAAGGTGAAAGCCAAGTCCATTATATTACCTTCTTTATATAGAACCTTTCATCATGAAGGATTCCAAATTGCTTTACAAAGTACAGTGAAACCCTTTTACAATGAATTCCTAAGGGGGCAGCTACAGCGGCATTAGCCGAGGCATTTCGTTGCATGAGCATTATATTCAGCATTATGGGATTGATGGGGAAGAGGTAGATTTTAAAATCTTATATCCCTTGGGAACTTAGGTTGTGTTATTTGCCAAGGTGTCTACAGTCCAGAGCAAGGGAAAAATTAAACTCTGCTGTTGACCTCTTATTAGATGAAATTTTAGTCTTACAATATAAAGAAAGTGGGCACAAGGAAAATATTTAATGCAAATTAAAAAACACCACCTTAATACAATAAGTGAGAAATACATCACATGCAGAGAACCTGCTAGTAAATACCAAGTATTCAATAATTAACACATTTTCTCAAAAACATAGTTTTCCTTCTTTTTAGCAGTTTGTTCAAATATAACTTTCAGAAAAGTGCACAAACCACAAAGTGACAGCTCAATGGATTTTCACAAAGTGAGCTCACCTGTATAACCAGTGTCCTGTTGGAGAAACAGAATGTCACCAGGACCCCAGACCATATATTTCCTCTCAGTTATTACTCAATATCCTAAAGGGAACTACTCTCCTGATTTAAACAAAGTAGGTGAGTTTTGCCAGTTTTTTTTTTTTTTTTGTGAAGAAGATCAGCCCTGAGCTAACATCCATGCCAATACTCCTCTTTTTGCTGAGGAAGACTGGCCCTGGGCTAACATCTGTACCTATCTTCCTCCACTTTATGTGGGACACCACCACAGCATGGCCTGACAAGCAGTGCATCAGTGCGCGCCCGGGATCTGAACCCGGGCCACCAGCAGTAGAGCGCGTGCACTTATCCACTACGCCACGGGGCCGGCCCCAAGTTTTGCCAGTTTTTGAACCTTATGTAGATGGAATTACACAGTATGTACTCTTCTATGATAGCTTCTTTTGCTCATTATCACATCTGTGAGTTTGTTCACATAATTCTATGTAGCAACAGTTCATTCACTCTGCTGTTGCTTTATAGTAGTCCATTGTATGAATGTACCATAGGGGAGGAAAACTATCTTCTTCCTCCACCCCTTCAAGTTCTTGACTGGGACCCCTGTAACAAAAGACAGATTAACAACAGAAAAGCATACAAATTTATTTAATATAAGTTTTGTGTGACACAGGAGCCTTCACAAGGAAACAAAGACCCAAAGAAATGGTTAAATCTGAGTGTTTTTATGCTAGGTTTTGGTGAAGAGTGGAAAGTTGTATGAGGTATGAGGTAGCTGCAGTAAACTGGGGGAAACTTAGCGAGTCTTGTTCATTCAGATCCCTCTCTGTGTCCCTCTATCTTTGGAGATAAGGGTGCTGCTTTCCTCTGGATATAAGGAGGGCACCTCTCACATGAGGGTTTTATGACCTGTTTCAGGAGAAGGTAAGAAAGTCTTTCTTGTACATGCCATTTCTCAAATTCCTTCAGCTTGGAATATTCAATATGCCATGGTGCCATATTTTGGGGTAGCATGTTCTTAACCCCATCAGTACTATAGTTTATTTGACAAAGGACACACATGCAGAATATATAAAGAGCTCAAATCAACAAGAAAAAGGCAGACAACCCAACAGAAAAGGGGACAAAATATTGGACAGTAACTTTGACAGAAGTGAAAAGGTGATCAATCTCATTAATTATCAGGGAAATGCAAACTAAAACCAGGAGATACCACTATCCTCCTAGCAGAAGGGTTAAAAGGAAAAAGACTGGCAATACCAAATATTGGGAGGGTGTGTCAATTCTCATAGATTTCTGGTTGGAGTGTAAAATGTTACGACTACTTTGTAAAACTGTTTGACAGTTTCTTATAAAGTTAAACATACATCAATCCCATTCCCATTCTATTCCTAGATATTTACTCAAGAGAAATGAAAATATATGTTCATATAAATACACGTAAAAGAATGTTCATCCAACTTTATACATAATAGCCTTAACCTGGAAATAATCCAAATGGCTACCTATAATATACTGGATAAATAATTTTTTCTTCTTTTCAATAATTCAAAAATAGCACTGTTAGCAAGCAGAAGGAAGGCAATAAAAAGTATTAGAGCAGAAATTAATGAAATAAAGAATAGAAAAATTATAGAGAAAATCAATGAAGCCAAAAGTTGATCCTTCAAAAAGATCAACAAAATTGACAAAACTTTAGCTAAACTGAACAAGAAAAAAATAGAGAAAACTCAAATTACTAAAATTAGAAATGAAAGAGGGACATTACTACCAACTTTACAGAAATAAAAAGAATTATAAGGGAATACTATGAACAACTATATGTCAACAAATTAGATAACTTAGATGAAATGGACAAATTCCTGGAAAGAAACAAACTGCTAAATTTACTCAAGAACAAATAGAAAATCTGAATAAACCTAAAATAAGTAAAGAGGTTGAATTAGTAATCAAAAAACCTCCCACAAAGAAAAGCCCAGGCCCAGATGGCTTCACTAATGAATTCCATCAAGCATTCAAAAAAGAATTAATACCAATTCTTCAAAAACTTTTCCAAAAAACAGAACAGAAGGAAAGACTTCCCAACTCACTCTATGATGCCAATATTACTCTGATACCAAAATCAGACAAAGCCATTACAAGAAAACTACAGAGCAATATCTCTTATGAATATAGACCAAAAAATACTCAACAAAATACTACCAATATATAAAAAGGGTCATACACTATGCTCAAGTGGGATTTATTCCAGGAATGCAGCACTGGTTTAACACCTGAAAATCAATTAGTGTAATACACCACATCAATAGAATTAGAACAAAAACCATGTAATCATCTCAGTAGATACAGAAAAAGCATTTGACAAAATTCAACACCGCTTCTTGATAAAAACACTCAACAAACTACGAATAGAAGGGAACTTCCTCAATCTGATAAAAGCCATCTATGAGAAAACCACAGCCAATATCATAGTTCATGGTATGTTTTCCCTCTAAGATCAAGAACAAAACAAGAATGTCCACTCTTATCACTTCTATTCAACATTGTACTGGAAGGTTTAGCCAAGGCAATTAGGCAAGAAAATGAAATAAAAGGTATCTAGATTGGAGATGAAGAAATAAAATGATCTCTATTTGCAGGTGACATAATCTTGTGTATAGAAAATAGCAATAAATCCACTAATAAACTATTAGAACTAATAAATGAGTTCAGCAGGGTTGCAGAATACAAGATTAATACACAAAACTCAATTGTATTGCCATATGGTAGCAATGAACCAACCAAAGTGATATTAAGAAAACAATTACGTTTGCAATAGCATCAAAAAGAATAAAATACTTAGGAATAAATTTAACAAAAATTTATTGTTTAGTAAATTTAACAAAAGTATGAATGTGATATTCATATTCTGAAAACTATAAAACATTGCTGAAACAAATTAAAGGAGACCTAAATAAATGGAAAGATATCACATGTTTGTGGATCAGAAGGTGTAATATTGTTAAGATGGCAATATCCCCCAAACTGATCTACAGATTCAACACAATCCTTTTCAAAATTCCAGCTGACTTCTTTGCAGAAGTTGGCAAACATCCTAAAATTCATATGAAAATACAAAGAACTCAGAACAGTCAAAACAATCTTGAAAATGAAGAACTAAGTTGGAGGACCCACATGTCCCAATTTCAAAACTTAATACAAAGCTATGGTAATCAACACAGTGTAGTATTAGCATAACGATATAGATCAGTGAATAAAATTGATGTCAGAAATAAATCTTTATGGAAGCAAAATAACATAAACAAACATTTATGTCAATTGAATTTCGACAAGTGTGCCAAAACAATACAATGGGGAAAAGAATAGTCTCTTCCACAAATACTACTTGGACAATCAGATATCCACATGCAAAAGAATGAAATTGGACCCCTACTTCACATCATATACAAAAATTAACTCGAAATGGGTCAGACCTAAATGTAACAGCTAAAACTATAAAACTCTTAGAAGAAAACATAGGGGTAAATCTTTGTGAACTTGTATTAGGCAGTGGCTTTTTATATATGACACTAAAGCACAACAACAGAAGAAAAAATAGATAAACTGGGCATCATCAAAATTAAAAACTTTTGTGCTTCAAAGGACGCCATCAAGAAAGTGAAAAGAACCTGCAGAATGGGAGAAAAGTCTGGCACATCATACATTTGACAAGGGACTTGTATCTAGAATATACAAAGGTCTACAACTCCATTAAAAAAAGACAACTCAGTTGAAAAATAGGAAAGGAGTTGAACAGACATTTCTCCTAAGAAGACATACAAATGGCCAACAAGCATATGAAAAAATGCTTAACATCTTTAGCCATTTGAAAAATGTAAATCAAAACCACAATAAGATACCACTTGGCATCCTGTAGGATGACTAGAATAAAAAAGAGAGAGAATGATTTGTGTTGGCAAGAATGTGGAAAACTTAGAACCTCATAACTGCTGGCGGGAATGAAAAATGGTGCACCCACTTTGCAAACAGTCTGGTGTTTCATCAAATGGTTAAACAGAGTTACTACTGATCTAGCAATTCCATTCCTAGGTATATACCCAAGAGAAGTGGAAACGTATGTCCACTCAAGACTTGTAAATGAATGTTCATAGCAGCATTATTTGTAATAACCAAAAAGTAGAAACAATTCAAATGTCTATTAACTAATAAATGGTTAAATAAAATGTGATATATCCATACAGTGAAATATTATTCAGCAATAAAAAGAAAAGAAGTGCTGATATACATGCTATAACGTATATGAACCTTGAAAAACATTATGCTACATAAAAGAAGCTAGTCACAAAAGATCACATATTATATTATTCCATTTATATGAAAGGCCCAGGATAGCCAAATTTATAGAGTCAAAAAATAGGGGATGCATTGTGGGGCGCGGTTTGGAGAAGTGACAGGTAAGGAGTATGGGGTTTCTTTCTGTGGTAATAAAAATGCTCTAAAGTTGATTGTGGTGATGGATACACAACTCTGTGAATATACCAAAGCCACTGAATTGTACACTTAAAAATAGTGAGTTGTGTGGTGTGTGAGTTATATCTCAATAAAGCTGTTAAAAAATAGCTTTGTTTCCAAATTACAAAATCAATATGCATTCTTTGTGGAAAACTTATAAAAGATTGAAAATACAAAAGGATAAAAGAAAAGTCAACCTAATTCCACAGATAACAAGAGTTAACATCCTGGTGTATATCAAGGACACTTTTTTGCTCTTTTGAAGAAAAGAGAAAATTCCTTAACAGCACAAATTATCAAGAACTTTATTGGCTTTACCAGTTCTAAAAACCATGCCTTGGCATATGACATTGTTTTCATAAAGCCCTGATACTGTAGAAATGTGTTCATTCTCTGAGATGGCTAAAAAGTTAAGCCATTTTTGCTTTAGCAAGTGAGTTTTAAAGTGAGATCTCCTGGGGCCCTGGTGGAATGGGACACTCGAGGATAAGTTTGCTTGGGAGGTAGAGTAATAGAAAAGTTTGGAGCCTGGGCACCTAGGAGGCATTATGGAAAGATGAGACACTGGGAGAGAAGGAAGCAAAAATAGAAGACTGAAGTAGAAGGCTAGGGGCAGGGACACATCTTTGAAGATAAGCCTTACCTATTTCATTGATTTTCTATAGGGCTAGTCCAGGATCTGACAAAAGAGTCATGCCAACAACCATGTCTAGTAGACCTTCCTAGCATTGATATTATTACCGAAAATAACCTTTACTCCACTGGATAGTATGACAGATTGTATTTTCCAGAGATGGCCAGATCTAGACATTTATCCCATCCTACATGCTCTTTTACAATGTGCCTGACACTTCACCAAGAGATGGAGGTCCATACTCCCATCCCTAGAATCTTGGTGTGACTGCCCCAAACAATGGAGTATGGTGGAAGTGATGCTTCATGACTTCTGAGGCTAGGTCGTAAAAAGGATATAGCTTCCACCTAGCTCGTTCTCTCAAGACACTTGCCCTGGGAACCAACCTACCATGTTTTCAGGAAGCCCAGACCACATAGAGAAGCCATGTACGTAGGTTATTATCCTCAGCTAGACCTTCAGCCGACAGTCAGCATCAACAGCCAGACATATGAGTGAAGAGCTTTTAGATGATTCCAGCTCTCAGGCTCCCAGAATTCCAGCTTAAGCCACCAACATTGAAGAACAGAAAAAGATATCCCCACCATGCCTGTCTTGATTCCCTCAAAAGGATCCATAAAGATAAAAAGTGAGGCAAGTGTTGAGGAAGTTAGATTATTTTCTTTCTCCTTAAATTTGGTGCCATTTATACTCCACTTTCTGACACTCGATAACCATAATGGTGAATCAGTTTTAGAACTATATAACCACCTGAAGAATCTCACCATCTTAAAAAAAAATCTGAATCTAATAGATCTACCATCTCATGTCAAGACATTTCAAGCTGTAACTTAGAACATCTAAATTTCTGAAGATCATGGTAATATAGGCTTCCGAATTTCACAGAATTCCCTAAAGAACCTTTGCAATTGCTAGTTAACTACTCAAGACACATTTCTTTCTTCTGGAATATTTTGCCTGCTGTCATGTTAGGCTACCCATGTTAAGTCGCCTATGTTAGGTGAGTAAAGGTCTTGGTTATGAAATGATAAGGTGACCAAATGATAAGGTGCCTGCTTTGATTTGAGATGTAATTAAGAACCATGAGTTTTATACTCAGTCAGTAGCTTATATTTATTTTTTGAAGAGAAAGTAATGTTATTTGTTTTTGTTTTTGTTTTTTGAGGAAGATCAGCCCTGAGCTAACATCCATGCCAATCCTCCTCTTTCTGCTGAGGAAGACTGGCCCTGGGCTAACATCCGTGCCCATCTTCCTCCACTTTACATGGGACACCGCCACAGCATGGCCTGACAAGCGGTGCCTCGGTGCATGCCCGGGATCCGAACCCTGGCCGCCAGCTGTGGCGCGCACACACTTAACCACTACACCACAGGGCGGGCCCAGTAATGTTATTTGTTAAATTGGCTTCTAGATGCTTGACAGATCATCTTTGATCAGAAATATGACTCAATAGAACATTTCTAGACAGATATGCAAGAAGCATATGTTCCTTTGTGGGGTAGGTAGGGAGGGAAAAGAAATATTACTTTTCACTTTTTACCTTTTTTTATTTTTTGAATTTTTTATTGTAAGCATGTTCTGCTTTTATAAAAATAATAAATGCAAAACAAAAACCCAAAAGCTAATTTTTAAAAAGGATTCTGTTTCTGCAAGATGTTCACCCACCTTCACCTGGATCAAATTTCTTAATTTCCTCTGTCTTTACATCCGTGTTACAGGTATAACAAAGAGAAGTTCACAATTCTTGGCAGTTGCCAAGGAAAAGGAAGAAAGTTCTTTTCCTAAATCCCCACCCACATTCCTCAGGCAACTGTGGTGCCATCAGTACTTGGAGAAACCTATTAGTTTGCAAAGACTACCATACTTTGATCTCAGACCTTAAAATTCCTTGTATAGTTCAAGGTGGAGACTTGAATTCACTCTTGGGAGTTTGAGTTCTCACTTAGGACAAAACACTTCAATAGGTATTTGGTTATTTAAAGATAAACCCAAATCAAATTCTGAGTTAGAGGTCTCAGGATAAATAGCCCTGGATCGTAATATAGGGGGTATCTACACGTTATAAGATGACATCTTATTCGATCTGTTAAAAAGAGGGAGGAAACCTAGTCCTGGGAACTCCATCTGGGAGAAGTAAGAGGACTTGCGATGTGGGGATTGTTTGGGGGGAGAGGGAGGCATAAGGAAAGAGATTCAGGGGGCAGCCTCTCACAAGGGCCACGGCCAGTAGACTCTTAGAGCGGTTCTGAGATCCAGTTGTAAGCTTTTCTTCCATGATTTGTAATCCTTTTATAATCCAAGATTTCTTGACTACCAAGAAAATGTCTGGCTGAAAGATACTAATTTACAGAGGATTGTTTGATGGCCATGTGGTACACCAAGTGTTCTAGATTATGTAGATTTTCTCTTCTTCAAGCCAACTTCAAAAATATCATCTTGTACCATATTGTTTTGGCAGACTCTAGGATTATTTCCACCAAGTTTGTTGGTATAATACCCTCTGCTTACATCAAAGGACACTCAATAAACAGCCATGTGAGAGTTGTTATTGCATTTACCCTTAGGATATTGTTAAACGCAGTGTTTCTGACATGATTCAATATCCTCTATATAAAGATGCATGTGTAAAATTTCTTTCAGACCAAATTCCGAGAAAATCTCTTATTCCCCTGAGAAATTGATTCTTTCCCTCATGGACAATATGAATTATATTATAGATTATGTTTTCCTTTTTTCTTTGACTGCCAGGAAGCTCAGAGCCAGATTTGCCACTCAATTTTAATAATGATTGGATCAAATGGCCAGCATATCTCTGTTTCAACTTTAACCTTGATCTTGTTCTTCTATTCTAGATGTTTTTGTGACCCTGGCTTTAAAATCTAGTTATGTTTTTCTATTTTATCCTTATAAGCTTCCTCAAATCTTTGGTAAGAGTAGTCCAAATACATGTAAATAAGCAAATAAAATAATGGAACAACTTAAGGTAACCGGTTTTATCTGGAACTAAATGGGACTTAAGAGATAATCTAACCCAATTCTCTTATTTTACAGATGAGTAAAGAGAGACTGGGCATAGTTAGGGAGAGTGAACAGCCATCCTTATTTGCCTGAGACTGAGGAGTTTCCAGGAACACGAGACTTGCAGGGCTACAAGCAGGATTAGTCGGCTGCCCTACTGGGTTAAGTGGTTTTCCTACAGACACACAGCAGTAAGTAGCAGAATGGCATCAAAGCCCATGCCTCTGGACCATAATGCAGCACTCTTCCTTATTAAATGTCATCTTAGAATGTGGTTTTATGAAAACAAGAGTTAAAAATATATATTCAGGAAAAATTTGGTGTCCATTTCTTAATTTTTATGTTTAAAATTTTTTTCTTTCTTTTTTGAGTTTTAAACTTACACCTTTTAGATTTTCATAGGGAGTTATACTTGACTCTTTTCTCTTATATATAGTCGTATCCACACCTATAAAGTGGAGAGCGTTCCCTGAAGATCAAGGCCTCATCCTCACAGCTTCTTTGGCAGGTGAGGCTGAGGATGAGCTTCTTGAGGGTGAGAAAGGAAATTTCCCTTTGTCTCGCTTCTTCCAGCCTCCCTCACTTTTCCAGGGCAGAAGCTGAAAGGCCGAGACCTTACACTCACAGTGGAGCCATTCGAAATCATCTGATCTCCTATGTCTTTTTTGCAATATAACATTGCCCATTTTGAGGAAAGAAAACTAAAAATATCTCCTTCTCCCACTCCTTTTACTTCCTCATCCGGATCTGAAAATTGCCTCCAGTGGTTCTCTGAGCAACACAGCGGCCTTTACAACTTCCTGAGGAAGCAGATTCCAAAAAAGTTTTATAATCTCAGCTTATACCTGAAACTATGCTATTCTTGGTCCAATATCCAACAATTTAAACCAGTGTTAAGCAAAACTTAGCACATTTGAAAATGGAAATCTAAATAGTTTTCCTGCCAGTTTGGGGGAAAAATGAGAAGTGCAAGCTTACTGGGGGAGCAAAGATGGTTCTAATTCTCTCTTGGTACCGGGTTCCTCTGGGGCAAAACAAAGTGATCCTGTGTCAGAGCTGATGACAGTGACTGCACAGGAAACTCTCAGTGATGGCACTTGTGACCTCTGTAAGGGGGCCTGGCAGGGTCCCATTCCTAATGTGGCTGGCTGCCTCAGCTGCTTCCCAAAGGGAGATTTAATAGAATGTACAGACAATGCCGTGTAATCCTCAAAAGACTCTTCTTTTAATTTTTAATTTCGACTTTATCTTATGCAGACCTATGCAGAAGGAGAAAGTAACTTAGTACTCAGCCCCATTGCTCAGTAGCCAAAATATTCACCCTGTCAGCAATTTCTTCCCCCTCCCTCCAGACCTCCCTCCCTCTCTCCTTCCTTCCTATTCTTCCTCTCTCCCTCCCTTCCTCCATTCCTTCCCTTATTGAGAAGGGTGTTATAAATGTGGGGACAAGCTATACTTAAATTATATTAGTTCTCAATCCATGATTCTATTATTGCTTCCCCCTTTTGGAGTATATTTCTTGATGGCTGGAAATGATCACTCTTTCTAATGGTATCTTTCAATTTCAAAAAATAATTGAAGTGAATCATTGGTGGTATTATTAGTTATGCTTGTTGTAGAGTACCTCCGTTAAAGAGAGAATAGTCTTTGCAAGAATCTTGGTGTGGGTTTGTGACTGTGCTCACTACTTCAGTTCCACTTGCTACACATGTTTATTTAATGTCTGCACTGTACCAGGTGTCAGGTTTGGTGTCATGAAGGTTCTGCCTGCAAGGACCTTACAATATGGTGGCAAGAAACAAAAATGGCAGCAAGTTGGAGTAAAATAAGTTCTATATAGAGGTCTAAGCAACATGCTCTTTTATATTATGGTGGTGTACATGCTGCGCTTAGAGAAAGCTCTCCTGTGGGAAATAGTATTTAAATTGGAAGTTCTTTTTCCCATTGGCATTAGGTTAGCATTCTCTCTGGGTGAGAATACATAGCTACCAACATGCTGTGGCCTAAGGGGCTCCAAAACCTCCTCTGCCCAACAATGTCTTCTCCCAGGGGCCTGTTATGATACCTGAACTCCCATTATTGGGCTCTGTCCTTTCACTCAAGATTCTGAGACTCCAGAGGACCTGGCTAAAAGTGTGACTTTGCAAACACAGAGTAAAAAGTTAAGGGCATCAAAAGACCCAAGGTTGGCAAAGAATGCAGAGCACACACTCTTCACCAACTCTTGTAGCCAAAGGCTCTGTTGACTGGCTACCCAGGGTCCATCCTTCCATAACCCCTCCTACAGTATCCAGTTTTTATTTTACCTGTTAGCCACTTCTTGCCCGTGAAGCCCTTGTGCTTCATAGGAACCTCCTCTCTCGTCCAACTCAAGAGGTAGGGCCTGATGGTCTTAAGCAAATTTCCTATAACCCATTCCTCTGACCAGTCACTGACTCCTGGGTGGGCCCGTGATCTAAGCTCATCCAGTCAGGGTGAATTTCCAGAGCTTTGCTTGGCAATCTCTCACTGGATGAGAGTGAAGAGACAAGCACTGGAAACTGTTATATGAGCTCTGGATGAAGCATCCTTCGGCTTCAGCCAAAGCTGTAGCCGGCAGTGCAGACGTGGAAAGAAGCTGGATTCCTGAGGACAAAGTAGAGCTTCTGGATAAGGAATCCTGAAGCTACAATTGTCTATAGGAATCCCCTACAGTTGTCTTGTCAGGGATGGCCTATTAAATACCGTAACGAGTGTGGTCTGAGGACCAGCAGCATCAGCATTACCTGGGAGCTTGCTAGAAAGGCAGAATCTCAGGTCCCACCCTAGACTTACTGAATCAGAATCTGGATTTTAATAACATCTTCAGGTGATTAATGTGAACTTTAAAGTTTAAGAAGTACTGCTCAATACAGTTTAATCCTGTTGACTTGGGTTTTCTACTCTCTCAATTGAACAACTCCTGTCACAGGCTCCCTCACCTGGTGGCTCTAGGCTTCTCCGGTTCTGTGGTCTTGATTAGCTGCTTTTTGTTTCACCACAACTAACTCCCCCTCCAACCCCCCTCCCCTCACTCCTTTCTTCTTACCATTGTCCATTTAGACAACCATCTGGAGATGTCTCGTTTTCCCTGCTGACCTCTTAATCTATTTCTTAAACAACCAACAGATATGTAAGCTGGACCAATTCCAAATGGTTTTTAGAGCAGCGAGAGGGAGTTTTGTACTGACTAGCAAAAGACAACTTTACTATTTGTTTATTGCAAGGGTCAGAAGGTTAGCTCTTAGCACACCAACCCAACTCTTTGCAAGTGGTTTCTTGCTCAGGCCACCAGAGGTGTAGAGTTTCTGAAACACTTGGGAGACGAAGATTCATTGGTTAGTTCCATTGTTGTGTCTGAGCTTTAGAGGAAACATTTTAGGCAGAAGGGTATGAAAGGATCCTACTTTCTTCATTTATTTGGTGGGGGATGGGAATCCCATCAGAGAGCTTACTGATCAGGGCAGCACCTGACAGATGGCACATGCCTAATAAATGTCATATCATTGGTGCCCTCTTTAATATAGACGTGGCAATGACATCCATTTCAAAAGGGAATGGCCTGACCATGTGACTATCAGCTAATGCTCTCTCTGAGAAACAAGCAGTAAATGCTGTGCAACCCATTGTATGTCAAATTTAAGGAATAAGTTGTGATTTTTGCATTGTATTCCACACAGCACTTAAGGCTTTCCTGGAGAGGCCCTTGGTCTGGGACTCAGAGACTTGCTTCCCTCTCTGGCCTTGCAACAAACTGACTGTGTGGCCTGGGGCAGTCACTCTACCTCCCAGGCCCTCAGTCCCTCCCATTGTCAAAGAGGGGACTGGACAGCACGGCTGTTCAAGTCCCTTCCAACTTGCTAGGAACCCGTGATTCTGCTCTGCTCTGTTTCTATAGCATTTTTCTCAATAGCCCTCCTTAGAAGTGATTCTGTTTTAGAAAACTCCATTAAGTGAAAAGTGAAGTACAGAAAAGTAAAGGGACTTACCCTGAGGTCTGACCATAAACAATTAGAAGCAGAGCTCCAGAGAAGTTCTGTTCTTCCTGATGCCAGCTCAGGACCTGGAGCTCGCCATGCGACTGCATTGTCTCCGGTACTCTCTGAGCCTCAAAACAAGGCCATAGAAGAGTTCAGCTGATGGCAATATGTTTATCCTATTTCATGAAATCTAATTTTTAAGTAAAAATTCTAGATTAGAATGTGGTTTCTTGGTCTAAAAGGGTTTTGTTGACCTCAAAGATAGTTGTATCATTCGTGAAAACGTTTGAATGGGGACAGACAGCCACCTCCCTAGGTCTTAAGATGGCTGCCTCAACTGAACGGTGTTTTTGGTGTTTTTTTAATCCTGTATTTGCGTAATAAAACCAGTTAGCAGAGCAGCCAGTGCGTTTGCTCTGGGGGGCTATTCATCAAGGTTATAATGGAACGAAGAACACCTGGTAGCATCACAAAAGCAGACTTCATTTCCCTTTGTAATTACAACTGTAAAATAACTTCCAAAAACCCAAATTGCTATTAAGAACCAGATACAGCAATTCTCACGTCTCCACCTCAGTGAGTGACAGTCTCATTTCTGCTTAATTGAGCAGCAGTCAATTGCTTTTTGCAGTTGAGGTGGTCGTGTTGGCTCGTTTGTCACTTGGGTGAACTGGTTATGATGGTGGGAGCGGCAGTGGCCTCCCTCTGCCGCTGGTGCTCATCTGGTAATTCCGCTGTCTGCCCCTGCAGACTGGCTCAGCAGAGTGCTCCTAGCGAGCACTACTGTAACTCATAATTTCTTAAGGAAAGCAGAAAAATAATCACTGAGAGTAACTGCATTACACGGTGTCTGCTCTAACAGCAGTCAATTACAAACAGCAAGAATTCCATAAATGGTCCCTCTTAGGCTGAAACAAATAGATTGAAAATTTTTGCATTTGCTGAAAAATCTCAGCGCTAAATTTAATCAATATTAGCATATGACATGGCTAGATTAGAGGATTGTTGGCCTTCACACAGACTATAAAATGCTGTCAATTACCCTCCCACATTCTCTCTCTCATTTAAAAAAAAAGGCTATTACTACAAAAATAAGTGATTGTAGGCTAAGGGACAGCAGCTGTTTAATTTTAGTCTTAATTTAAAAATTCTGGTCAGACTGCCATTTAAAAAATCAATGTTAACCATAGGTAAAGAACTGTTTTAGTTAGAACAAGACATATATGTATATGTTTCTTAAATAAAAAACAGTGACCTGTTACTAAATGTTTATTATTAATCTCCTTGAATCCCAGTTGCACTATGTCCCAGCTATATGTCCTGGGGCAAGTTCTTTAACCTCACGTATCTCAGTTTCTTCATTTGTAAAGTGGCAATAATAGCTCCTATCTCACAGGGCAGTGGTGAGAATTAGGTAATAGATACACATACGGAGAGTGCACAGGACAGTGCTTGGTGTTATTGTTGGAGGCGCTCTATTATGTGTTTGCTATTATTATTATTACACATTTTCCACTCATTAAAAAGTCTTAATTGCAATAACTATGTCATGTGATGCCCAGGGGGATAAATATATTCTTTAGTCTTCCTAATTTGGTTTAGCATACAATGGAATATTTAGGCTGGAGACTGCTCCTCTGAGGAGGTTGGCTTGAGGAAAAGGAAGGAAGAGGAGTGAGGTAACTAACACAGTGTAGAGATTGGCCACCTACACCAGTGGAGGCCTTAGCCTAGGGCAGGCACACGTCATCGTAGTAGCCTGGAAGGAAGGAGAAAAGCACTCGAGAAAGTGAAAACGGTTGGAATAAGCAAGAAGTCTGCAGAAGGAGCTCGAGTAAAACGATCTTGGTCTGGCTAGGAGTGGTTCTCAACCTTGGGTGCACATCGGAATAACCTAGGGTACTCTCCAACCCATTACACCAAATTTGCTGGGGGTTGGACCCAGGTATTTTTCAGGATCCCCAGGTGATGCCAGTGTGTAGCCAGGGTTGAGAACCACTGCACTAAAGAGGAGGAGGTGGAGGGCTGAGTGAGTCCTGAGTAGAGAAAATTTCGAACTGCTGCTGCTGTGGGGAATTCCCCAAGAAATGAAAAAAGAGATGTATAAATAAAGTGCTGAGCTGTAGTGATGGACCATCGAGATTAAAGAGCACAATTTTATAGAAGACCTCATTGTGGGGCCGGCCCTGTGGCTTGGTGGTTAAGTGCGCGCGCTGCAATGCTGGTGGCCCGGGTTCGGATCCCGGGTGTGCATCGAGGCACCGCTTCTCCGTCCATCCTGGGGCCGAGTCCCACATACAGCAACTAGAGGGATGTGCAGCTATGACATACAACTATCTACTGGGGCTTTGGGGGGAAAAAATAAAATAAATAAAATCTTTAAAAAAAAAAAAAAAAAAGAAGACCTCATTGTAATTGTTTCTCGAAGCCTCAGTTGAGCTTCCTTTGGTTTGTGAAAGGTAGAAACACACTCTGGCCAGCATATGAGAAAGGAGGAATTTATTGGAAAGACACAGGGGTATCTCAACAGAAGCCGAGAGAAATGAGGGAGCCACGGCAATGCTCAGGGCCTCAGCATCAAGAGGTTAGGGACCTTCTCTCTCAAGTTCTGCCATTAAAGGCTCACATCAAGGCCTCCATTCCAATTTCAACTTCCTGGGAGAGAGAATGATGGGCCCACCCTGGGCCAATAGTCTGTTCCTAGACCAATCAGCTACAGCCAGGGAACAAGAGCTGGTAGCCCACCCCTCTGTACGGAAGACAGTTCCCAAGAAGCAGATCAGAGTGAGCCTAACAGACATGCCAAGAGAGGTCCATGACTCCGTCTTTCTCTAACAACACTGGACATCTTAGCAGTGGGAGTGGAGAAGACCAATTCCAGGGATCTCCAGGGCTGTGCATTGTGAAGGCAGGTATGGCAGACCGACTGGCATCAATCGGGAGGCGAGAGAAGCCATACTGCTGGAGACTAACTGTCTGAGAATAAGGAGCAGAGATTGTAATGGGAGCAAACACCTACACAGTGCTTATGAGCCAGCTACTGTTCTGAAGCTTTACTTGTGTTGCTAAATTCACTTAATCCCCATGACGACCTTATGAAATAGTACCATTATTATCCTCATTTTTCAGATGAGGAAACTGAGGCACACTGTAATTAGGTGACTTACCCAAGATCACATAAACCAGAATGTCAGGCTCCAGAGTCTATGTTCCTATGTGTTCCAAATCACCACATTTGTCTGAAAAGATAGGAAGTCCTGGTGATGTTTAATGAGAATGGGGTACAGGAAAAGTGAGAGTAATAACCATAAGATGGGGAACGGAATCTGAATTCAACATCTTAGAGGGAGGAAAGCACCAAGGGATAAAGAACCCATGTTGTTGGGTGGCTAACATGAGTGTTAAGAAAACGGACATGAAAATTTTTATTTAAAATGACTCCATAAAATGACTCTTATTATAACCAATCTGAATTATCACAGCATTTTCTGGATGGTGCTCCTGACATATCATGGGTGAACTATATTTTGTTGTTGACTTTTTGTTCTTCCTGAGACTGTAGGCTCCTTGAGGGCAGGGATCACCTCAGTTGGTGCTCTAGAAGTGTTCTTTTGGTGGATCTAAATTGAGAGTTTATTTCCCTCCACCTCCATTTGCTGGTGTGGAGTACTTAGCCTCATGTAAGAGAAATTTACTAATAAAGAAATGCTTCCTCTGCATACTCCATGTTCTATTAGTGCTGTCTAACTGTTCCTGCAATGATTTGCTGCCATCAAGGCTGTGATTTAATTATGCAAAGTATGACAGATCATTTGAAAGTTGTTAGTTGCTGAGGAAGCACATTTGTGATGTGGGAAAAAAAAAAGCCTTTGCATTTTGCTAAGTTTCATATCCTCTATGAACACTTTTTAGTAGGAAAGAACTTAAATTCTAAATGATTACTCTGCAGATTTATGAAATATCTCAACTAGATGTGACAATGCAAATGTGCTCAACTGTCTCCAGCAGTGGAAAAGAAAATGATATACTCCAAGACTCCAACTCTATTACCAGTGCAAGGTATGGAAATGCCTCACCTCCCATCAGCATCCAGACTGCATCCACCATTACATCTCTTCCACATCTTGGCAGAACTGTAAGGTAATTCTGACTGCCCTCAGGTTACCTGTGCTGCGAGGTGTGCACTCTAGGACTCAAACACCTCTGGGGATAATAAGACTGGGGCTAAGTCTGTACATGGTAAGGGAATCAGGCTATGACTCAGTTTGTTGACAGAGCCATCTTCCCAGTTGCCATGACACAATCAGATGTGCCAGAATGCTTTGTTCCTCAAAGTGCTGCAGCTCAACAACATCAGCATCACCTGGGAGTGTTTTAGAAATAGAGAATTTCAGGCCCTGCTGTAGACCTACTGAAGCAAAATCTGCATTTTTAACAAGATCTCCAGGGATTCATTAAAGTCTGAGAAGCACTGGCATAATTCGCTGATCAGTCAAGAGTTCTCTAAAGGTAGATTCTGTGCCATTTGTCCACGTATCTCCCATCCCCAGTACAGTTGTAGGGAGCTCAGTTATTCGTTGTGTTGAATTGAGTGGTTTATACGCAAAGGCACACATTTATGAAAGTATCGGGGCTTCTGAAGAATGCACAGTGGCTGTAGCATAAAAGAAAAGCAAGGAATTCTCTTTTGTCATTTCTTCAACTGTTATGTATTGAGTACCTACCATGTGCCAAGTACTGGTCTAGGCACTTGGCCTACAGTGATGAGCAAGACGCACCAGTGCCGGCCCTCAAAGAGCTTAACTTCCCAGCTACTCAATAAATGAGCAGTGAGAATTTCTCTTTGAACCAAAGATGAATAGGATCTATTGGTTATTGGTTATAGGAAACGTAACTGCTCTTTGCTAAAAATTAAGATAGCCACGTTATTTTTCATCTGTTCTTCCTTATTTTTTTTTTCTCTCTCCACTTATAAGAATAGAAAAAGGCATGATTTTTAGTCATTATCCTTACTGGCAGCAATGCCACTTTTCAGTTATATTAAAAGTCTGAATCAGGACTTTATAATGGCTCTTTCATACTTTTAATGTTTCTCAGCTTTATGGTCTGTTTAAGATTCACCGCCTGCCCCGGTTGTGTACCCTGCAGAATACAAGCAGGTGACCGCCATGAATCATACCATTTCAGGATATTCCTTCTGTAACAGGTGGATGTCTGACAATCACAAGAAAGGAGAAATTTACTTTAAAATGTCCTTTCCTTTTTTCATGTTACCTTCCAAATCTTGGGACCCTGAAATATGACACCTGAATTGAACCAACACATTTTTAGCGTTGAAAGTATGTCACTTTTTTTCTTAGTGAGAAGGCATGGAATTCATCTCTTCACAAAGGTGGTAGAGGAAACATCTAGCTTTGGGGGAGCTACCTAATATCCTTAAACAAATTCCTTTTCTGCTTAAACTGGCTAGTTAGAGGGATTTCTGTGTCTGCAACTGAGAATACTGACACAGATATCTATTTAGATGATTTTGATTATTTTATATTACTAATTCTCAAACTTTTTGGTTTCAGGACCCCTTCACTTGCTTAAAAATTATTGCAGACTCCAAAGAATTTTTGTTTATGTAGGTTGTATTTATCAATATTTACTGTATTATCTCTTAAAATTTTTTAAATATATCTACTAATTCATTTAAAAATAACAATAATAAACTCATTTCATGTCAACATAAATAACATATTTTTATAAAAAATCACTACAGTTTCCAAAACAAAAAATTAGCGAGAAGAATAACATTATTCTCTTTATTTAAGCAAATCTCTTTGATGTCTGCATAGATAAAAGTCAGCTCAGTTTTCATATCATGTTGCATATGCACTGCAACATAGCATGTTGCAATATGCTGTTTTGGTTGAAGTATATTAAAAAAACTGGTTTTACACAGATATTAATACCCTTTCAGATAATTGTGGACACTCTTCTTCAATACTACACCAAAACTTGACAAGTAGCACTTTCTTAAATGTTATTTACAATGTGAAATCTAAAACCATATCGATGAACATTTCATACATGGTTACCTTAAAATTCACTGATATCGCTTTCAGTTTGATTAGATCTTTTACCCATGCATGATTTTGAAACATCACAGGTTGTTCATTTGGAAAATATACAGTCAACATTTCATTATATAATATAAAAAAAACATATCCCTTACTATTATCTCTAATCTTATCAGAAAACTCTTTAAGTATTGGGGAACTGTCAAGCTCCCAGGAGCAAATACAAGTTTCCTAAAATTCTAATTTTCATTTGAAAGACCAAATTTTAGCATTGGCAACAAATACTGTCAGTTGTTTTCCTTGAAGTGACACTTTCAGGAGGAATTCTGCAAAATTCCCAAGTTGGACTAATCATAGCTTATTTGTTGGTTGTTCTTTCAAGTCAAAAATGGCATTCCCTGAAAAAAGCAGCCAGTTCAATTACAATTCAATTGCACAAGTGTTTTTCCTCAAGACGACTGTCATCCTTGTTATGCAGAAGTGCTTTATGTGAACTTTCCATTTCACCGCACAGAATATTAAAAGGATGTATACTCAAGAGTTGAGATTTAATAAAACTAATAACTTTTACTGCATCATCAAGGACATTCTTAAGCAAAACTAACTTTTTTTCTACAAGTACATGGTGCTAAAAATTATAATGACTATTCACATAATTTCGTGCAATTACCTGGATACCTATTATTGCTTTTGTACCATCAGGGCAAAGTCAACACAGTGCAGAAGGCAAATAAGGTCTTAACATTATTATGAAAATAATTTTGACCATGCAGACCCCCTGAAAGGATCTTGGGGACTCCCAGGAGTTATGAACCACACCTTGAAAACTGCGGATCTATGTAAAATGCTTAACACAAAGTTGTGAGGTAGAAAGGGCTTAATAAACAGTGACTATTCTTAGCTTATAAATGGAGGATGAACACAAGAAAGCCAAGAACACGTGAGGAGAATGTTCCTCTCCCTACCCCTACATATAAATGGCTAATATTATAGACTGAATTGTGTCCCCCCAAAATCCATATGTTGAAGTCCTAGTCCTCAGTGTGACTGTATTTAGAGATAGGGCCTTAAAAGAGGCAATTAAGGTTAAATGAGGTCCTAAGGATGGGACCCTGATCCAGTAGGACTAGTGTCCTTACAAAGGAGTAAGAGACGCTGGGAGAGCACATGCACTGAAGAAAGGCAATGTGAAGACATGGTGAGAGAGCAGCTGTCTGCAAGCCAGGGAGAAAGTTCTCATGAGAAACCAGCCCTGCCAGCACCTTGATCTTGGACCTCCAGTCTCCAGAACTGTAAGAAAATAAATTTATGTTGTTTAAGCCACTCAGTGTGTGGCATTCTGGCATGGTGGCCTGAGCTAAGACAGTTAAACACGAGGTTTTTGGTAGTCATCATGGAGCAGGCTTCCAGCCTGAGCCGGTCTATCCATACAGTCCCACACTCAATTGCTTTAATATGTAGTCGAGGTTCTCTTCACTACCAGCTGGGTTAACTGACATTTTATCACTTAGGATTCTTTTAGTCATAAGTAACAGAAAAGTGTCTTAAACTGAAAGAAACTCAACCGAAAGTGCTATAAACTGGAAGAACAAGAAGTCTGAAAGTGGAGTGTCTCCTGGGTTGGTAACTCAGAGACTCAGGGACCCAAAAGTTTCCATCTTTCCACTATACTACCTCATCCTGTCAGTGATTACCTCATATGGTGACAAAGTGGGTGCAGAAGTCCCAGGCATCAGAAGCAGACTCTAAGATGTCCAGCAAAAAAGAGGGATTTTCTTAGCCAGGCGTCTCTTTTAGGAGCAAGAAAAACCTTTTCCATATTCCCTGCACCCACAATCCCAGTTTCTCCTCAGGTTTCACAGGGAGGACTGGGACACATGGCCACATCTATGCCAATCATTGGTAAGAGGACTGAAACCACCCATCATGACTTCTCTCCCGCAGTCTAGGGCAGGTCCAGCCTCCTCTGATAGATGGTCTAAAGGAAAAACGAAGGACTGTTTTGTACCATTCTCTGGATCCTGGTGTATATTTGTGATCATGCTATAATAAGCTTGTAATTGGGTTATAAGAAGTCTGCACTTTGGACTTTCAGATGCTTGAGTCGTGACTACAGCGTTACTCAAGGCACATTGCCAATGTGAGTCTAAATGAGCTTGCCTCTTTTATAGCTGCCAGAGGAAGGAGGCAGTCTCCTGGTCAGAGTCCACTATTCTGTCCCTGAAGCGTCTTCCAACTTGCACCCTTGAGCAAGAAAGTGCAAACGTTATGATTCAAACTGTAGCAGCTGTCCCATCCATATCCCTCTAACCCCACTGTTTCAGTGTGCTCTCAAGGACAAGGGAAACTTCCTACTGCCAGTACCTGTATCTCCAAGCCCAAGGGCTCTTTCTGGAACTATGCAAAACTCTCTGCCAGGAATCAACAACCCCTCCCCAGCAGCCTTCAACCAATGACTGACTGGAGTTGGTGTCTAAATACCCCAGTTCACCTGCTGTCTGGTGGGCTAGTTCTGAGGCACATGTTCTACACCATTTCCCAGATTCAGCTCCAGTCATACACTGTGACAGTCGGCTTCATTACTCACTCTTTATTGGCCACCTTCCCTGTCTTGCTTCCCCTCTCCCCTGCTAATATTCCCTGCCCCTCCCAAATAAATTACTTGCATTTGAATCCTTGCCTCTGGGTCTACTTCTGAGAAAACTCAAACTAAGACACAAACTATCCTATATTATATAAATCAAGCCAGACTTAGAGTCTAGGGAATGCCTGGGGTAAGTTTCAACTCCATCCTGAACCGTGAAAGACACGAGGAATTTGAACGAAACTGGGCAGATGGCCTGACCACATTTCTTAGGTGCTGGAGTCAGAATCAGTTTTGAACCTGCTGTTCTAATTTTATAAGATCTCTTAAGAGAGTTGTCTTGCCAAAGCGTCCTCATTAAGCAAGTCTCCCAGGAAGTCAGAAACCTACACTATATTTTGGGTTGAAGGTTGGGGGATCCCCAGAGACAAACAAAATGACTTCATACTCACAAGGGCAAATAAATGCAGCGCAAGCTGAGTATGTATGAAAAGTGAAAAACAGAGAAGTAATCAAAGATGCGAGTGGTTCAACATCTCTGTCCTTAGGAATATGGACTCCGGCTAGTGTCTGACCTGTAAAAGGATTTTAGAGCGTGTTCGCCTGGCTTTTGACTAATTAAGTGCAAGGAAAACATCTGAAGTCAATAATAGTGTTGTAAATGCAGAAGGAAGAAAATCTTTAAAACCTCTTTATGAGATGTTTGTCCAGTTTTCCATTTCTACCCATTGTTTTCTGTGTCTGACTAAGCTAAGCCAATTCATTGTTCGGCGTTTTCACGGCAGCTCCTCACTCTCTGAAGCGTGTTGCCATAGTTTCTATCAGTTTTTCCCCACAGCAGCGGTAAGTTAGGCCAATATCATTTTCCCCGTGTGAGGAAGAGAAAAGCAGGACAAGCAAGAGGGAAGACGACATCGGCTCGGGTCAAACAGCAAGCTGCTGAGAAACGTTGACTGACCCACCAGCCTGTGGGCAAGGCACCTCGGGGCCCTGTCGGTGTAAACTAACTCACACAAGGCCTGTTACTTCCTTCAGGCAATTAGACACTACTAATTGGCGCCAGCCCCATGGCCTAGCACTTAAGTTTGGTGCCCTCTGCTTTGGCGGCCCGGGTTAGGTTCCTGGGCGCAGACCTACACCACTCATCAGGTGCACATGCTGTGGTGGCAACCCACAAATAAAATAGAGGAAGATTGGGCCAGATGTTAGCTCAGGGTGACTCCACCTCAAGCAAAAAGAGGAAGATTGGCAATGGATGTTAGCTCAGGGCGAATCTTCCTCAGCAAAAAAAAAAAAAGAAACTACTAATTGGAAAATAGAAAGCCTTTTAAGAAAAACTACTGCTACACTAAACACCCGGATATTATTTAGACATTTATGTACCATAAATTGTGATGCCAAATTAATTTTCTCCTTGAAGTCCCCTACCTTCATCTCTTTGTCTATCCGATTTCTCCCCAGATCAAACCCCACCTCCTTCAGGAAGTTCTCCAAGACTACGTCAGCCTTCCAGAGTTGACCTTTCCTCTCTGTGTTGACAACATTTGTCATCATATCACAAGTGTTTTGCTGTTCAGTGCCATTTGCCTAATCCCTTGCATGATTTCTGGCACATACTAGAAGTTCAATATGTATTATTAAATGAATGAATAAAATATTGCAACAAACATGGTGTATGTATGTATGTGTATTTGGGAAATGGTAGGGAAGGTCCAAACCCAACCTTATGCTTAACTAACCAGCAAAGGCAGGCAAAGTCTCAGGGACGGCTAAGGGATTCCTTGAAGAAAGACTAGACTGCCATAGTCACAACGTATCTTTTGGGGATCACAAAACCATGTAACTTCCTGCACATTCCTGACAAAATTATTTCTATCTTTGAAATTCTGATTGTTCTCACTGTCATAGCGCTTGAAATTACTGCAGTTGAAGGCACATGAATGAGCCAGTCCACTCTGTTGACCACCCAACAGAAAGCTCTATTACAGGTGCTAGGGGGAAGCAAGCAGAAGGCTGCACTGCAGAGGCCACTGCCTTATGCACGCTGGCACATACATGACTACAGAGCTGTCACATTCCACAGATGAGAACTCCTTTAATTGCCTGGCTCTTAGGTTCACACTTGGCCACTAATCATTCATTCATTCACAAGTGTTTATTGAACAGCTATCGTGTGCCAAGCGCTAAACCAGGGACTAGATATATAGAGCACATTTACTCCCACATCACCAATGTTTCAGGTATTCTTCAAAGCTTCTGGCCCACTGATAACGACTTTTCTTTCCAGGGCTGTTTATACTCTTCGTTGTTATTTTATAGTAATTATTATTACAGATGATAATCAAGAAGAATAGATGATGCTTTTGAGCTTGATCTAATCCTCCTGTGCTTTTAGTGGACATTTCCTGTGGCTTAGTGGAGGAAGGGCAGCAGCAAAAGTCATGTCCCCCTTTTGGTCCTCGGTTTCTTCATCTGTAACATGACAGTACCCTGGGCGATCGCAAAGCCACCACTTTCAGTAGTAGCATGCTGAACTCTGAGTCTCCATTCAGCGGTTTCTTCCTTTCCTCCCCACCACCTGCGCCTTCCCAGAGGGCCTCCCTCTGGTCCACTCGGCACACTCCCACTGAGGAAGATGAAGAAATCACCCTGCTTGGTGCTTTTCCCTGCTGAATGCTTCATCATAACCCAACAGGAACGAAGTTTAAACTAAACAAATGCTCACTTTCCTTTTCTTCCCCCACCCATCAGTCTCTGTCAGCTGGATCGAGAAAATATGGCTGTTAATAGCCTACAGTGGAACAAACATTTGCATAACTGTTACCTCAGAGCCCATAACTCTGAGCTAATTGGCTGATGGTGATTAAAATGATTAAGTGATTGTAATTTATATGATTAACCAATTAAACCATTCTCCAGTGATTGGCTCAGGGTAGGCCTTGAGATGTGCGCTTGTTTCCCAGCATGAAGGCCAAGCTGAACAGAGTTAAATGTTCTTTCAAACGCTGAGTTGTTCCTGTGACCAGCGGGAAAATGTTTTACACTGGGTGATTGTATGTGATCGTGTTAAATGAGTGGCTACCAAAAAATTCAGTGCCTGGCATAAAAGAATTGGGAGGCAGGGCAATGGTTATTTAATGTGGAGGGACAAGGTGGATATGTCATTCCCCAGAACCATGATTGTTATTTGAAAGTAGCCCACATTCCACTAAAATGAAAGAAATGTATGGTTAAGACTTAGACTTGGGAGCTGTGTTGGCTGGTTCCAGCCTGGCCCTGCCACTCACCAGCTGTGTTGTGTGATCAAGGTATTTTTTTTTTTTTTTTTTTTTTGTGAGGGAGATCAGCCCTGAGCTAACATCTGTGCTAATCCTCCTCTTTTTGCTGAGGAAGACCAGCTCTGAGCTAACATCTGTTGCCAATCCTCCTCCTTTTTTTTTTTCTTCCCCAAAGCCCCAGTAGATAGTTGTATGTCGTAGCTGCACATCCTTTTAGTTGCTGTATGTGGGACGCGGCCTCAGGATGGCCAGAGAAGCTGCTCGTCGGTGCGCGCCCGGGATCCGAACCCGGGCCGCCAGCAGCGGAGCGCGCGCACTTAACCGCTAAGCCACTGGGTCGGCCCGTGATCAAGGTATTTAACGTTTCTAAGCCTGTGGATTCTTCTCCTTTAAATAATATTCTTACTTACCCCTTTAGGTTATTATCAAGATCAAATTAGATTATGCATATTATATTCCCAACAAACATTAGCTGCCATTGTTATTGTTATTTTTGTTATGATTTTATTATTACTCCACTAGAATATAAGCTCCAAAGATATCCTCACTTTTCTATTCCTGGTGTTCAGCATGGTGCCGGGTACATAACAGGGACTACAAATATGTGTTGATGATTGGAATAATAACAGTGAGCACAGAGCACTAAACTCGTGTGGGCACTTTTCTCAATGCTGTACATTCATTAACCTGGGTAATCCTTATAACTGCTCCATGAGGTAGGTACTGCTATTATCTTCTCCGTTTTAGAGGTGAGGAAACTCAGGTAGAGAGGTAAATTAATGTGCTCAAGGTCCCACTGCTAGTCAGAGTTGGTTTTGAGAGTGAGGCCTACATTCAGGCATCTCTATAACTAATAAGTAGGAGGATGTTTAGACATTTCCCCCATCCAAGGTAAAATAGCATTGCCAAATGTTAATAAGAAAATAACATGGTTCCTTCCACTTAGTGGAAAAAAACCAAACTGGGTTAATTTGCCTTGCGACACATTTCAGTGTCTTGGCAAATTTGGCAAACGCAATAAGAAGAAATAAGTCACGGGGATGTAATATACAGTATAGGGAATATAGTCAATAATATTGTTATGGCTTTGTATGGCGACAGATGGTTACCAGACTTATCATGGTAATCATTTCGAAACATATATAAATGTTGAACTACTATGTTGAACACCTGAAACTAACGTAATATTGTATGTCAACTACACTTCAATTAAATAAATAAGTAAATAAATAACTTGAGTTCTCAGAACCAACCAGACAGGTAAGCACAAAGCAGAAATTGAACATATTCTTTGTTAATCTGTTAGGTAAAGTCAAGTTCATTGTAATTCAGCGTGTGTGTGCGCGCGCGCGCCCCATTGCCTTCTACCAGCAACCACTTTACTTTCCCTGAGCCCCGGGCTAAACACATCACCTTCTTCCCAAGACTTCCCAGGCTTTTAATCAGTGGGCGAGCTGAGAGACTCAGCTGGTGGTAGACTGCTGGCTGTTGATTTTCAGGCTACAATTTGTTCGAAAGTGGGAAGAGAGGCAGGTAATGGGTATCCCTATTCTGAGAGCTGTGGCCAACATTCCAAAGGCAGCTACTTGTGGGTGTCCTTTCCCCAGGCCTCTTCTAGTTATTAAATGTCATAGCAAAGACAGCGAGTGTTTTACTTCCATGTGAAGAATAACATGTAATTGTGCCATAGATGATACCAGGGACGAGGGGTATCGTACTGCTGCTGCAGCTACTTACTGCAATAAATGCAGGAGTGAGGCGAGCTGCCATTTCCCTACACCAAACCGAACACTTTATTGGTTCTACAGCCGTCTGACTCAACTCACATTCTTTTCCTGACTCTTCATTTTCTCTTCCTTTTATTCCCTTTCTTCCTAGCCCAGGACTTTATCCTTTTCTCCTCTCTCTTTTCCTCCCTCTTTTCCCTCCTTCCTCACTCCATTTCTTGAACATGAATGCTTAAAACACCTATTTTCATGGGACAAACTATATAGTTCATTGTGATGAATACGGCCATTCAGTAGTGATTGGTTTTCTTTAGTAACTTCCATGTTATGGAAGTTGGAATTTTTATTGTTAACCTAGGGCCCAAATTAATTTCACTTTTTTTTTTTACCACAGATTCTTGATGTCATGTTGGTGTGACTTTACCTAAGTTCTTACTTAAAAAAAAAAACAACTTTTTTTCTTATTAAAGTAATACATTTTCATATTAGAAATTTAAAGAATACAGAAAAGACAGAGGAAAATAAAAATCACTTTGGCATATCTCCTAATGTGTTTTTTTCTCCTTTAAATCCTCTCTACTACAAAAGAGTGAAAAAATATTTTTAAACCTGAAAGACCGTGCTCCATATGTATGCATGTGCAGAGGAGGAGGAATGGGTTTTGGAGAAAACCCTTTGTGATTTACTGGGCTTGGAGAAATAGATCAAGATATTTGACAAGTTCAAATTATGGCTGGGTCCCCACAGCACGAACCCCTGGATCCCTGATCTTTCTCAGGGTTTAGAGAAGCCAGTCTCTGGCTACCGCATGGGAGAGAGAGAAACCCAAGCTCTGGACTTGGCAGGTCAAAGCTATTCATCTCTAAATCTTTACAAATCCAAGAATTTCCCTAAAGTCATCATTCACTCTGAACTTGTCTGTTGCTTTTTGTAAAGGAGAGAAAAGAATCTTGCTTTGGTTAAACATCGGCTCCTATGAAACCAAGTGTTGAAAGGGGGCAGAGTCCGTAATTGATTTTCTGACAGGTTATAAAATATTAAAAGATGGGAAAGTTTTAAAACTAATTTTTAGGTATCCGTCTGAAGCCATGTCCAGTTGGCCTGCAGGATCAATGAAACAACATTACATAGAAATGCTGAACTCATACTCTCCTGGCTAATCTATATTTCAAAGATGAGATTGAGCTCTTAAATGACCTACACACAGAGTGAGCTGATCCCCAGTTTAAACCTCCCATTTGGAACCTTGGTTGCAAGGATTAACTATTTCAAGGAAATGAAAGTCAATACATTCCTGAAGTCTTGGCAGGATGTGGAGGTGAGAGAGAATTCAGACCAACCATGGAAAACAGGGCAAGTAAAACCCACAGGATCTTTTTGTCAATTTAATGTCAACTTCTTGGAATGATTTTTGGCTTTTTATTTTATGTATTCTGGTTTACCTCTTGAATTGGGGAAAGGCATGGAAGACAGCCTTTATTATCCCTGGATATTCCCTCAAGGGTGGCGTTAGGGAAATTTGTCTGATCTTATGCGTAAATGAGGTCTTTCCTAGGAAGGATGGAGGTGTTTTTCAGTTTCTATAGCTCCATCTCCAACAGGAAGTCCCACCTGAGGAATACAGGAATTCAGGAAGTTGCAGGGTTTCAGGAGCAGGATGTGAATCAGGGATGTGGCCGTAGGGCTTCCATTCCTGTCTTCACCACTATTTCTCAAGCGACCTAGAAGCAAAGGTAAAAATTCTGGCCTAAGGTAAATTTGGATGGGGATTCCATCTAACCATTTCTAGAAACTATTTCTTTTTTTTACCTCTGGGGCTGGCCTTCCCTGAGAGGCATTCTACTCTGTAAATGTCCTAACCCTCTCAGAAGGTTTTCCTGAAGCTTAGATCAGAAGTTTCAAAATTTCAGCCTTCCCCTAGCTTTCAGGCATGTCTCAATGACCTCTCTGTGACCTTGGGGACTCCTCACACTCGGGCATAGTATTTAAGTGCTCTTTCCTCCTTCCCCCCCCAAAAACTCCACTGCTCCTCTCCCACCTCTTACATCCCCCCTCCTTCCCACCTCCATGACAATAGACTCCTTGAAAGTAGGGATTGGGCCCAGCTCATTTCTGTTCCCAGAACATAGTGTAGCACCTGGCACCACGACCATCTGGCATGTATTTAGTTATTTATTTTATTTTCTAGCTCCCTATGTAGAATATAAGCTCAGCGAAGGAAGAGCTTTTTGCCAGATTTGTTTATATCTCAATCCCCTGGTTCTAGAAGAGTGCCTGGCACATAGTAGTGCTCAACAAACATTTTCTGGCTGGCTAGCTGGCTGGATGCATGGATGCATGGATGGACAGACAGATGAGCTGAGATACGTTGCAGTGGTAGAACCCTGATCAAAGTGCTATGGGAATGTAGTTCCGGAGCCATTTAGTTTGAAAGGGTTAAGAAGAATGTTAGGAAATACTTAGCTGAAGAGATACAATTGGAGCTGAGCCCTAAAGGACAAGTCAGTCTTTGCCACTTAAAAGTGAGGAAATCAGGACTGGCCCCGTGGCCTAGTGGTTAAGTTTGGGCGCTCTGCTTCGGCGGCACAGGATCATGGGTTTGGATCCCAGGTACAGACCAATACCACTCATCAGCCACGCTGTGGCGGTGACCCACATACAAAACAGAGGAAGACTGGCACAGAGGTTAGCTCAGGAACAATCTTCCTCAGCAAAAAAAAAAAAAAAAAAAAGTGAGGAACTAGAGCCGAAGCAGAGGGGAGAGTGTGGTCAGGGCAAGAGAGTAGGACCTCATCTGGACACACAGACCAAACGGAGAGGCTAGAGCATTAGGTTGAGGCAGCACACCATGGAGATGAGGCTAGACAGGTAGGTTGAGGCCAGACTGTGAAGGGGCTGGGATATGATGATGGGCATTAGGATTTTATTCTGTAAGACTGTGGAAGGCTTTTAAAGACAGGCGTGATAGCATCAGATCTCATAAAAACTGTATGGAGGAGGGATAGGGTGTGGCAGGGGGCAGACTTGTGGCAGGAAGACCAAAGAGGAGGGATTTGCTATGTACAGGCAGGTGGCAGGAAATGGGTGTGAGCCAACCTAGAGTTTCCACATACTGCACCTGGACCGTAGGAGGGGCTCACCAGAGTGGCTGAATGAATGCTGCTGAATCAATGCTGAGGTTTCTCGAGTTTCTCTTAAATACATGTATTTTCAAAGTTAATTCAGTTCATATTAGGTCACTGGTTCTCAAATGGGGTGATTTTGCCCCTCAGGGCAAAGTCTGGAGACATCTTTGATAGTCGCAACTAAGGCAGGAGGTGTGGTTCTACTGGTATCTACTAAGTAGAGCCCAGGGATGCTGCTAAACATCCTGCAGAGCACAGGACGGCCCCCACAACAAAGACTTTTCCAGTCCAAAATGTTAATAGTGCCAGGGGTAATACAATCAATAGAAAAATTAACAGACTATCTGTAAAGGGTCCAGGAAATGCATGTTTTTGCTCTGCTGCAGACAAGTGCTCAGTCTGAGTGACTCCTTTGAGTCATTAGACGCAGGGAGGACTTCAGAGTTGGGTTGACAGACACCCTGAGGCACTAGCCTAGGTATATTTGACCTTGATCGCAATTAGATGAATGCCAAGTGAGGCACTACTGAATTACAGAGATAACACAGGTAAAGTGACCAACATTGTGCCTGTCACAGGGTGGCATTCCATAAGTGCTAGTCCTATCCCTTCTTTTAATAACTTGTCCTGATATTTCTTCCTGATTCCAATCCTAGTTGTGCCAAAAAGCACTTTCTCAGGTGTCTACTCAAGTGTCCCCTTCTCAGTGTGCTCTTTTCTGGCTGTCCTATCTAAGATTGAAGCCCACTCCCACACATACTTCCTATCCTCCTTCTCTACGTTATGTCCCCCCATCCAACATACTCATATTTTGCTTATGTGTTTATTGTGCATCTCTCTTTACTAGAATGTAAGCTCTATCAGGGCAAGGATCTCTGTCTGTCGTGTTATTGCCATGTCCTCAGCACCCAGAACAGAGCCTGGCATACAGCAGATGCTCAATAAATGTTTGTTGAATGAATAAACGAAACGAATCCCAGTTCATAGCAGCCAGAGAAAGTTGTTATGTATGCTATGTGAGAGTTTGCATTTTTCTATGATTGGTATACAATGAATGTTTTGTGAGCGACCAGAAGGAAAGAAATTCCATGAGCCGCTGAGGCCAAATTTTCTCTTGAAAGGAGGCAAACTGTAGTGGCTCATATGGCTCCAAATTCTTCTCCACGTGAAGGAGAGACGTTCAAGGATGATTTTGCTCACTTTCTCCACTCTCTCACCCCATCTCTCTGAGGGAGGTGGGCCATCAGGCCCTATCAGCACTGCTGGGCTCATAATCAGATTTTAATGACTGTCTGCTTCCCTTCCTACATGTTTATAGTCCTCTGTACTCTGATTAGGTTTTTGGTCCCACAAGATAGTTAAAAGCCCACAATTTGAGCTGGGTGTTTTATTTTTTTCTAAGTTAAGTGAGTGGCTAAACGTTCCTTTGATCTTCCCGCTGTGGATGAGAGCTGTTTGTGTTTTTAAGGCCCTCACCAATTATGTGAAATGGACACAGGGCTGGGTTTGAGGCTGGCCTTCCAGGTGGTTCAAAAGTCCCTCAAATGTTTTTATTCTTTCTCCTCCTGTCCTCTCCACATCCCAGGTGCTGGAGGAACAGAGCAAAAGAAAGCAGCAAGAAGCTCTGGGAAGAAAATTGAACTGATGGTATAGGCCAGCCTGGGGTCCGCTTTCAGAGCTGGTGTTCTGGGAGATCAGAAACACTTCTCTCTTCAGTGTTTCCCTCACTTTTGATTGGGTAGGTTGCCAGGGGTGGGCAAAGCACACAGCTTAACTTGTCACCTCCATGGAGTTTGGTAAGCAGCTCCATGGGAAGGCTGACCAGGAGAAGACAGTCCCAACCGTCTGCTGGGTTGGGTTTGCAGCCGACATGAGTAACACTCAGACCTCTTGTCAATGCACTATTCCAGCAATTATGTGTGCAAGAGGGATGAGGGACTGTGGGCCAAGGGAGAAGAGAAGAGACCACGGGAATCACATACAATACCTCTGGGGCTCCCAGGTTGTGTCAGGATTGAAATGTGAACGCCACGCTGGCTGGTGACTTCCTTGTGGCACGTATACGTTATCCCACCTGTACCGAAACCAAGTCGCACGCAACAGCACTTCATTATTATAATTAAGCTTATTGCAAGAGTAATCATCATTGCCATCAGTATCAATCATCAGTGATTTTTCCGATTATGGCCGTAAGTGGTGACAGTCTATGTTGACAATAAATGATAATGCCTCTGGCTTGAACTGACACTTCATTGGACTTTGCAAGGTTGCTCTGAACACTCCTGGGCTCGCTATGTAAAGAACTATTTATCTATGACAAAAGCCGGGTCTATCCGGTATTTGTTTTTGCTTCCCAAACGGATAAGTTCATAATATTTGCAAAATTCATCCTTTAGTAGATGACAGCCACAGAGTTCAAAACACATTTAGAAAGAAGTTATATGCTCTTAGCTCAGGGCTGCAGCACCACAGCCATTCCCCTCCCCGTCCTAAATGCGTATTCGTTGAGTTATGGCTCTTTCTTCCAAATGGACATGGGAAATGAAGTTGTTTCGATTGCAAAATGGCTCTTGGCTGTTTTCTATTTGTAAGTGGAAGCAGGAGGAAAGGAATCTGAGGGAAAAGAGCTCCACTTTCCTTTATAACTGGCCTTTTCTGGCATCCGACATGATTGAAATTCTTCAACAGTTAAATAAGACTTCTGAACAACAAGAACCTGGTTGCTTATTATTCTTGTTACTGCATTTCCATGGTTTAAAGCACTCCCTCGTCTCAACCATTCGTGCTACAAATAATTTTAATTGAGCCGAGAAACCCTTGACATTTTAGAAATTACCTTCTATTTATAAGACTTAAGAAGGAACCTTCCTGGCAGTCCTGACCTCTATGTGATTTGGCCTTTTTTCCCCCTATTTTGAGTTTAGTTTTTTATTTTCATTGAACCAAATTACTTTCATTCCTAATGTAATTTTTGCAGCAGCAAATAAAAAGCCAATTTGATATGTCTGTAAAATCCCACACAGGCTATGAAATGCCCAGGCTCCTTCGACTCACACGTATCAGGAAGCTGCTCATCTGAAGCCCATTCCATTAAGGTTGATGAAATGAGTTCTGGGAAGATTACTAATGATGAGGGTCTAAAAACAGAGGCTCTTTTGGATCCTAAAATATCCTTTTGAGTTTATGGAAGTTTTCTGAATAGTGAAAATTCTAATTTTTGTTATTTATTTTCTCCAATATCACAAATCCTACTGGTGTAGGCTTTGTTGCAATAAATTTCATTTTGATATGAATAATAAAATACTGCAAATTTCTATAGTCCTTTCACATTCATTGTCTTCTTTGATCTTCAAAAGAAACTCCTTCATTCAGGAAATATTTATAGACAATTTACTATGTTCCAGGCACTATTCTAGGCAATCTAAATACAGCAGTGAACCAAACAGCTCATGGAAATTACATTTTAGGGGGAGACAAATAAAAAACAAACAAAATACATTTGTTTGGTGTTACGTGTTGAATGGTGCTAACTGTATTGTAATATAAAACAAAAACTAAGCAGGGAAGGGGAATAGGGAATGCCAGGAGGGGAAGACCTCACTGGTAAGATGACATTTAAGCAGAGATCTGGAGGAGCACAGGGCAGGAGCAACCTTCCAGGTAGAGAAAACAGCAAGTACAAAGGCCCTGAGGCAGGAATGGAAAGGAGAGCATTGTGTGAAGAAGGGAGTGAGCAAGGGGACTGGTGGTAAGAAATAAGACCAGAGTGGAAGCAAGAGTCCCATCATGTAGGACCTTGAAGGCCAGTGTAAAGACTTAGGGCTTTTACCCTGACTGAGATGAGAGCTCTGGAGGGTTCTGAGCAGAGGAGTGACATAGTCTGACTTATGTTTGAAAGGACCAGCCTTATGGCAGCATAACAGTAGGTTGGTAGGGGCAAAGGCAGAAGGAGGGAGACCAGTTAGGAGACCAATGCATTTATCAAAGAAAAGATGACAGTGGCTCAAATCAGGGTGGTAGCAAAGGAGGTTTTGAGAAGCAATCAGTTTCTGGATATTGAAATTAATTAAGGAAAATGTTATTTAGTCCCATTTTAAAGCACAAAATCTCAGTCTCAGAATAACTGACTTTCTCAAGAATACAGAGCAAGTGTGTGACAAAGTTGGCTTTGCAACCAGACCTGTTGGTGGCAGTCCCTCCACAGCATGCTGTGCAGACCACCTGCCACTGAATACAGCCCAAATATCCATCTTGGAGCTTCTGCCTCAGAGTCGCGGTCATGTTCTCGTTAACATAATAAATAAGGAATCGGGAGGGGCAGGGGCGTTCCAGTCCCCTGGATACCTGTACTACTAATGCTGTACGACTAATGCCTCCTGACAAGCAGCAGCTCGGAGCCTCATGAATGGCTGGGAGGAGGAGCAGGAGCATTTGCTTCTGGGGGAGGAGAGGCGCTCATTAGCGGCCTAGTTGCTCAGATGGTCCAGGGTCTTGTTTCAAGCAGATTCCTACACCGCCGGGCGTCTTTCTGGAAACAAACAACACTACTATTTCTTTGGAGCCCATGGTTTTTTTCTTTTAAACTGAGGTAAGATTCATATAACATAAATTAACAATTTTAATTTTAAAGTGAACCATTCAGTGGCATTTAGTACACTCAAAGTATTGTGCAACCACCACATCTATCTAGTTCAAAACATTTTCACCATCCCCAAAGGAAACCTCATTAAGCAGTTATTCCCCATTCTTTTCTTCCTCCAGCCCCTGGCAACCACCAATCTACTTTCTGTCTCTATGAGTTTACCCATTCTAGATACTTCCTATAAATGGAATCATACAATACATGAACTTTTTATGTCTGACTTCTTTCATTTAGCATAACATCTTTGAGGTTCATCCATATTACAGCATATATCAGTACATCATTCCTTATTATGGCTGAATAATATTCTATTGTACATGTATGTAACCATGTGTTTATCCATTCATCTGTTGATGGACATTTGAATTGTTTCCACCTTTTGGCTATTGTGAATAGTGCTGCTATGAACATGTGTGTACATGTACTTATTTGAGTACTGGTTTTCAGGTCTTTTGGGCATATGCCTAGGAGTGGGATTGCTGGGTCGTATGGTAATTCTATGTTTAACTTTTTGAGGAACCACCAAACTGTTTCCCACAGCAGCTAAATCATTTTCATTCCCACCATCAGTGTACAAGGATTCCAATTTCTCCACATCCTAGCCAACTCTTGTTATTTTCCTTTTTTTTTTTTAAATTATAGCCATTCTAGTGGGTGTGAAGTGGCATCTCACTGTGGTTTTGATTTGCATTTCCCTAATGACTAATGATGATGAGCATCTTTTCATGTGCTTGTATATCTTCTTTGGAGAAATAAATGTCTTTTTAAGTTCTTTGCCCACTTTTGTTTTTTGTGAGGAAGATCGGCCCTGAGCTAACATCTGCCAATCCTCCTCTTTTTGCTGAGGAAGACTGGCCCTGGGCTAACATCCATGCCCATCTTCCTCTACTTTATATGGGACGCTGCCACAGCATGGCTTGACAAGCGGTGCGTCGGTGCGCGCACGGGATCTGAACCTGCGAACCCCAGGATCCCGCAGCGGAGCGCACAGCAAACTTAACCGCTTGGGCCACTGGGCCGGCCCCCTTTGCCCACTTTTTAATTGGGTTGTTTATCTTTTTGTTGTTGGGTTGTAAAGTTTCCTTATATATTCTGGGTATAGACTCTTATCAGACATATGATTTATAAGTATTTTCTCCCTTTCTGTAGATTGTCTTTTCACTTTCATAATGTCCTTTTATGCACAAAAGTTTAATTTCAAAGTCCAACTTAATCTATTTTTTTGTTGTTCTTGCTCGTGCTCATATTCCCTGGCTTATTGAAAGTAATGTTAATGATAATAACAACAACAACAGTAATAATAATAATAACACTAACACAGAAAGAGGAAGTCATAGCAGAGTATCTGTGAGTTTTTCCTATTTTAGACCAAGCTCTAGATCAGACATGGAATTTCCCAAGTTCAAAAAGCTGTAGATCTCAAAGTATTCCTCTTATAACCTCTGTTATGATATACATCAGGCTGCCATCACAAGAGACCCACAAATATAGTGGCGTAAACCAGAGAGAAATTCATTTCTCTGCCTCATGTCAAAGGTAGGATGGCTTGGTAGGATCAGGGACCCAAGCGGCTTCTTATGTCTTGGTTGCCATTCGTAACACCTGGCTTCCATCTTGTGGTCTGAGATGACTGTTCCAATGACCACGGTCACGTCAGCATTCCACCCAGCAGGAAGGCGAGGATAGGTGAGTTTGTGTTCCTTCCTTTTAAGCATATGTCCCAGAATTTGCACACATCACTTCTGCTCACCTCCCATTGGCCAGAACTTAGTCACATGGTCACACTTAAGGGAGGCTGGGAGATGTGGTCTTTAATTCAGCAGCCATGTGCCCAGCTAAAGGCTCTGTAATTATTGAAGAAGAGAAAACATCTATTGGGGGACAAAAGCCAGTCCCTGACATAAAACCCCAGCTTGAGTAACTCTCAGAGTAGCAGTCTGAGCAGTGTTGCTAAAATTAGGAGGAACAGAAGGGAAACATCATTTTCACCCTGTAGTTACTTCTCCATCCATTAAATGGGTCTCTCTCAAGGTCTCTTCAGATGGCGTGGGAAGGAGGACTAAACCTTGGTACTAAGATAAGTCATCAGGGAAGGGACTCAGGTAAGCAGAGGGAAAAAGAGAAGAAAGAAATTAACTGGCAAGCTGTCTAAAGGGGCACATAGACGATGAGGTAATGGAGACAAGGCATGTGTTTGTATCAGTGTCCCTCTACCGTGGAAGATTTTTATGGGCAGAGATTTCTATCTGGAGACAAACCAACGACAACAAAAACCCAAACAGATGTTATCTTGGTGCTTTCGAGTTTTTAAAGTGCTTTCGCAAACTTCTTTTCTTTGGGTCATTATAACAATCTTAAATACCAGGAATGGCAGATAATGCTACCTCCATTTCATCTCCATGATAAAAGAGAATTTCAGAGGTTAGGAGGGTTCTAGCTATTTGGTGGCAGAGGCAAGATTCAAACTCAGCTCCCTCGACCCTGTCTTGTGTTTGTTCACTGCAGGGCTTTCCCACAATGCTTTGCTCCCCAACCATGTGCACACATAGAGCTAATGAGCCACTTGAAACCTGAAGCCCGACACACCTTCCAGGAGAGCCTAGGGATCCTACCTTTAGGCCTCCCATCTATGCAGACCTGCTGTTAAACTGAATAGAGGCTTGTAAAGTTCCTGGAGCGTCAGTTCCACTCGCCGGCCTTTCTGGCCTGAGGCAAGGGTGGTATGGATGGTGGGACAGCAGGCCAGGGGAAGAGTGATGAGGGATGAGTGAGGTTGGCAAACATGCCGTTGGGAACCTCTGTGCCCTCTTGAGCAACATGGGAGTTCATGGCCCTGGATTCATGTGGAACACACTGTCCAGGGCCCAGTCAGGGCTGGGAGTGAGGGCAGTGGAGAGTCAGAGGTGGCCACCTGTACATCCTGGCTATTCCCTCTCAAGCAAGCCCCTTCCCCATTTCAGGAGACACCTCAGAGGCACACTGGGCATTTTGTATTAGCTGCATGAAAAAAATACAGTAAAATAAAACATCCGGTCTAATTTTTTTCCAACAAGTTGGTGAGGGTTTTAATGATAATAACAGGAGGTTATGACCTGAGATTTCTTATCTGGGGACCAACATTGTTTCGAGGAAAAGGCAAGAGATTTGAAGGCAGAGGTCCTGTTGCTAACCGACCATATGATCTTGGGCAAGTCATTTAAGCTCATTGAGCCTCAGTTGCCTCATTTAAGGAATGGGAGCTAACAGTCACCACAGGAGCAATTGCACACATCTCTTGCGAAGTTCAAAGTTCAAATAGGAAAATAAGGGGGAAATTGCTTTGTAAACTGTTAAGTGATATACAAATATTAATTACTATTATCATAGAAACCTAGCCTTTAAATTTCAGGACCACACTGGGTGAGGAGGGAATATAAGTGACAGAGAAGTTCAAGGACAGCCATGAGATCATTGACTGGGCTTTGGTCCTGGTTTGCTGACATGTCTTTCTTCTGGGGGACAGGAGGGAGGTTCCATGTCAATCACGGGTGAGAATCATTAGGATGACAGATAGTGACTGATAACCTCACCTCCCTATATTGCTACAAACACAAAGTTTTTCAAAGTACTTTATACAACTTTTCACAAAAATAGCATTCCTGTAAATGTTGGAAAAGGTTCTTTTTTTTTTTTTTTTTAATAGTAATAGAGGCTTATTTGTTAATTCTCAGGCAAATAGACTTGGGGCTCCAATGTCATGATATGGAAAAACTTAAAGGGACAAAAATATAGAGCATGGGAAAACCAGCTATTGTACAAATCACAGCAATTTAGAAAACGATTTTTCCCATCTAGGGATTTCTGTTACATGGTTGTCTTTCATATTATTTTTAGTATATGTTTTTAAATTGTTTTTCTCAGCAACTTTGTATCATATCACGGTCTAGGCCTATATTTATTTTAAGCAGTACTGCAAATGAGGCGTCTACTAAGATATTTGAAGAGGTGGGACTACACACCAAACTCTTAATGGTGGTTACCCCTGAGGGGGGTGGGAGCAGAACTGAGGAGGCGGGGGAATCTATTGCTTCTTGACTCTGTTACAACGAGCATGTAATGCAGCAAAATTACATATAATGTACATTTATAAAAATAATAAATATAGAAATTGTTTCAGAAAATAGATACTCTATTTGTCTAGACAAGTCCTCATATTACCCAGCAAAAAATATCATCCACTTAGAACTCCATTTTATTTCCCCAGCCCTTCTCCATGCCTTCACCTCTCCTCCCCCACAACACATTGACTCAACAAATCTTTGCCTATTATTGGAAATTTTGAAGAGGAAAGCAAATTCAATTTTGGTGTAAGTGGCTGTATTGACAAATCTGAAACCAAAGTCCACTAGACTACGAACTCCTTAAGAGCAAGGGGCTTTTATGTTTCATTCTTTAAATCATTCATCCATTCATCTATTCAATAAATGCTTATTGAGTGCCAGGTACTGTTCTATGCATAAAAATACAGCAGCTAACAAAACAGATACCAATTTATGCCTACAATTAACTTATTTTCTAGTCTTTATGCATAGTCAACAAAAATTTGTTAAATGAGTGAATTTGTTAATAAAAAATTATTGAGCACTTACTATGACCCAGGCACTATTTTAAGCATTGAAGCTATAGCAATGAACCTGAAAAAGCTTATATTCTAGCAAGAGAAAGACAGACATAAACCAGATAAAGTCAATATATCAATGTCAGATGATAAATTGCATACAGCTTGACCATTGGCCCTGATATTACTTCCTGTGCATACAACTGTAGCTTCACAAATGGAAAAATTTGCAGACCTTACTTGTTGCCTGCTGGTTTAGGTCTTTGAACTTATCATGACAAATGGAACTAAAATTCCATTGACATCATGTGTGGCATTGGGTCAAGCCTCTCATTCTTTTGCCCAGTCTTCCCACAAAGGTAGCTTGCCTAAGAAGCTCTCAGGCAATATATTAATTTTCCATTGCTGCCATAACAAATTACCACAAAGGTAGTGACTTCAACAATACAAATTTATTATCTACAGTTGTGGAGATCAGAAATATGAAATGGGTCTCACTGGACTAAAATCAAGGTGTCAGTAGGATTGTGTTCCTTCTGGAGGCTTTAGGGGAGAATCCATTTCCTTCCATTTTCCAGCTTTTAGAGGTTGCTCAAGTTCCTCACCTCATAGCCTTTTCTTCCATCTTCAAAACCAGCAACATTGAGTTGAATCTTTCCCATACTGCCATCTCTCTGCTTCTCCCTCTTCTGCCTCCCTCTTCCAGTTTTAAGGACTTTGTAATTACACTGGGCCTATCTAGATAATCTCCCATCTCAAGGTCAGCTGATTAGCAACTGTAATTCCATCTGCAACCTTATTTCTCCTTTGCCATGTAGCCTAACATATTCCCAGGTTCCAGGGATTAAGGACATGGACATCTTTGGGGAACCTTTATTCTGCCTACCACAGACAGGCGAGAAAAGAAGAAACTACTTTTTCTTCTTCTGCCCCCATCCCCAATTTGTAGCACAGTGTTGAATGTCTAGGAAATATTGATTGGTTTTTATATGATGCTGGTAAACAGAACAGAAAATGCCATACCCTCCAACCATCAGGAAACATGGAGCCTGTATTTATTTGCTGAGCTACCTCACCTTTCCCTGGATAATAGCTATATGGGGCAGCGAGCTCAGTAACTCCCACAGGCAAACTCAAAAACTTCCTGCAGAAAAGTCTTTAATCATCTACTCTGTGTTTTCTCAGAACTGCTTAAGTACAAGGAAGATTCCTTTTAGCCACAATCTCATATCTCTTATCTTAATATTCTTTCCTTTTGCATAGTACTTTACAGTTTATAGAGCACTTTCACATACTCTCACTTGACCCTCATGAAAACTTTGTCAGGGGAAGGGGCAGGGAGTACAGTTATTCTCATTTTAACAGTTAGGAAACTGAACTTCAGATGGAAGGCATGACTTGTTCAAGGTTATGAAGCCAGGACTTGGACCAGGTTTTCTGAGGCCAAGCCTATGCTCTCTCCATTACAACAGTAGTTATTTCTCTTGATTCAGGACTCTGGAGGCCCTGGACCATGTTCCACTCTTACTACACAATCATCACTGCCATCACCACCATCATCTTCATCATCCTTATCATCATCATTGCCATCCTCCTCATCATCATATCATCATTGCCATCATCATTGCTATGAATTTCCTCAAAGTTATTATTTATCTTAAGAAATCTCCTTCAAGTGTCAGTAACCACTTTTAGCTCTGTCCATTAGTGGAGAACCGTGACTGGGCTTATGGCCTCACTTTCTGATTTGAGCTATCAACATGTCAGGAAATCAGTCATTCTGATCTCTGTCACTGTGAGTAATCCCTTTACCTGCTCTCCCTAGTGACACCCCTACTCAGTCTTCAGATGGTTGAAAAAAATTACAGAGATCCCCAGTCAAGATCACCAATACTACCAGCATCAACATGCGTCCCTGACCTGCCTATTCCAATTATCTATGGCTGCAAAACAAACCACTCTATAACTCAGTGGTTTAAAACAACAACCATTTTATTTGCTTATGATTCTGCAATCTGAACAGTGTTCAGCTGGTGATTCTTCCCTTAGTCCTGTTGGTGGTCACTCATGTGAGAATGACAATGAAAAAGACAAATAGTACCCTGATATTATTGTGAAAATAGATTTGACCTTATATACCAACTGGAAGGGTCTCAGGGACCACCTCCAAAGGGTCCCTGGAACACACCTTAAGAACCACTATCCTACCTATCTTTGGTTCTCCATTTTCAGACTGGACATTTTCAGCTTGCCTGGGAGGAGGGACACCAGTTAGCTCCAGGGAAACTCTCTAAAGTCCTGAGAGTGCTGGGGAACTTTTATAATTGTCAAACAGTGAGCAAGAGTAATTGGTGCCTAGCCTGCCTGACACCACTAAATTCAGTTTCCAATCTCCAGAGCTACTTAGCCTCCTCGCATTGCTCTTACATGCAGACTCCAGCTAAGGGATGACGTCCAAGGCAGAATTCCTATCATTTTGTTACAAGGTGTGCGGGATTTGTTTTGGGTCAATTTTTTTTCTCATCAGAATTTAAAATTTCCACCACCTAGCCTGAGCCTTGCTCCATGTTATAGCTTCCATGACATTTGCCATATTTTCAAAATGTCTCTCAGCAGCATCACCCTTACATTTATTAAAGGGAGGAGGGATTGAGCCATGCAGCTCTTATTAAAACCCATGCAGTCACACTGCTTTGAAAATTTAGTGGTTAGCTAATATAAAAGTCATAAAAGGTTTGGGGTTCTGGAGACTTCCATAAACTTACAATTTTAGGTGCCCTGAGATGCAATTTCTGAGCAATTTCTTTGATCTCTGGCTGCCCTGGTAAATCATTTATTAGAGCTGCCTTTTTAAACAGAATCCTCTCAACCTCTCCCACAAGATATATAAAATAACATACTCTGCAAAGAGTCATCAACCCCCTGCACTTACTGTACTCACTGATTACAAACTGATGGAGACATTAGGAGTTTTTTCAGCCAATTCCTTTTATTTTCAGAAATTTGCAGAAGAGACAGTGATGATGTGCTACGTGATGCCAGATTGTGGCTGCCGGAAATTTCCAGAATGGGACATGCCACACTAAGAATACTTCAGCAGTATTTGTTTTTTAAAGACTATGATATTTATAACTAATAGAGTTCCAAGCCTTCCTTGGTCAATCTCCAAGTCAGCCTGCTCATACCAGTTTCTGGCAGCATCCTTGTATTTCTTTCCTCCTCTCTCCCTAACCTGCTCAATCCTTCTACCTGCCATTGAGTTTTAGGGACTCCAAGCAGAGAAGGGAGTAGTCATCAGATCTCCATAACCACCCTGCCCCCACTCCTGCCTGCCTGTCTCTCTCTCTCTCTCTCAGACACACACACACACACACACACACACGTGCACTTGCCTCCCTGCCTTCTCTGAGGATTTCAGAGAAGTCAAAAGTAGCTGTCATCAGGAAAATATTTGGGGACTTCTGGCTTAGAAGAATATAAGTGTCACAATATTTATCCTTTGGAGGTGGTCTCTGAGACCCTTCCAGATGGTATGTAAGGTCAAAACTATTTCCATAATAATACCAAGGTACTATCTGTCTTTTCATTCTCATTCTCACAGGTACTTACCAAGTGTCTAACACAACATGAGAGGAGGGGTTTGTGGGGAGAAGTCCTGGAGAAGGTTTGGAAACAACAAATTTTCAAGTCCCCACCACAATTATTATATTTAAGGCCTAAAGTTTCCAGTGTTGTGGATTAAGGAAAACATTGGTTAAGCCACCCTGAAAAGAATTACTCTCGTGGTCTATTTAAGTAACTGTTCCTGCCTCAAGATTAGGGAGAAAAACTTATCCCTGAATTTGTAAATCTTGAAGAAGGAAAGACCATTCTAAGCAAGACAAGAAGGCATAAAGAAAAAGACTGATATGTTTGGTTATATAAAAATTTAGAATTTCTGCTCAAAACCGATATAAACTAAATCAAAAGACAAAAGACCAATTCAGAAAAATATTTGTAATATATACAACAAAGGACTAATTTCTTTAAAATTCAAAAGTTCTTATTAATCAGTAGGGTAGGAAAATGGATAAGGAAGCTAATCAAGCAGTTAAGGGAAAAATAAATATGAATGGCAAATAAACACATAAAAGATTCACAAATAAAAACAAACAAATATCTCCTCCCATTCGGTAGGTTGTCTTTTCATTTTGTTGATGGTTTGGAAACAACCTAAGTGCTCATGGATGGATGCACGGATAAAGAAGATATATATATATATATATATATATATATATATATATATATATATATATGGAATGGAATATTATTCAGCCATAAAAAAGATGAAATCTTGCCATTTGTGACAACATGGATGGACCTTGAGGGTATTATGCTGAGTGAAATAAGTCAGAGGGAGAAAGGCAAATAATGTATAATCTCACTCATATGAGGAGTACAAAAAAAAAAAAAGGAACCAACAAAACAAAACAAAAACAAACACATAGATACAGAGGAACGATTGATGGTTACCAGAGGGGAAGATGGGCGGAGGGAGAGTGAAACGGGTAAGGGGGGGGGTCAGTTGTACGGTGATAGATGGAAACCAGACTTTTGGTAGTGAGCACACTGTAGTACACACAGAAGTTGAATTATAATGTTGTACACCTAGAACTTATATAATGTTATAAACCAATGTTACCCCAATTAAAAAAAATTAAAAAATCATAAAAACAAAGAAACAATGAGATACTGTTGTAAACTGAATGTTTGTGTTCTCCCCAAATTCATTTGCTGAAGCACTAACCCCCAAAGTGATGGTTTTTGGAGATGAGGCTTTTGGGAGATAATTAGATTTAGATGAGGTCGTAAGAGTGGGGTCTTCATGATGGGATGAGTGTCCTCATAAGAAGAGACACCAAAAAGCTTGCTCACTCTCTCTCTCTCTTCCATGTGAGGACACAGGGAGAAGGTAGCTGTCTGCAAGCCAGGAAGAGAGCGCTCACCAGAATCCAACCATGCTGGCACCCTGAACTAGGACTGCCAGCTTCCAGAACTGTGAGAAATGTTTCTGTTGTTTAAGCCTCCCAGTCTGTGATATTTTGATATGGCAGCCCTAGCAGACTAAGAGAGAGACCGTTTTCATTTGTGAGATTGTAAGCTATTTCAAATGTTTGATGATACCCAATGTTGGCAAACGTGAAGTGTCTCCTCTCTTGTTGCAGCCATTTTGGTAAGCCATATGACAATATATATCAACTTCTAGAATCCATGTATCTTTTTGACTCAGCAGTTCTCACCTCTGAGAATTTATACCGTGGACCTATTTGTATACATACACACGGAGTATGTACTAAGATGATTATTGATGTGCTGTATAACACCCAAACCCAGAAGAAGCATAAATGTACATCAGTAAGGAACAAGTTAAATAGTTTGTCCTTCGATGGGCTACTCTACAGCCTTTTAAAAAATGTGGTAATTGTAGAATTGAAAAGGTGAATACACAGATGTTCGTTGTATGATTCTTTAAACTTTTCTGTTTATTACAAAATTTTCATGAGAAAAAGTTGGGCAGTAGGGAGAGAATATAGTAGACTTATAGGTGCTGTTATGGAAAATAAGATAGGGTAAGTAAAAATAAATAAATAAATTGCAGAACAATGTATATAGTATTATTCAAAGTTTTCCAATCTTTGAGCCATCAATTGTGGATTTACCTAAATTCTATCCCCTAATTTCTTGTTTTTATTATTACAAATAATTCTTTAATGAACATATTTGTTCATAACCTTCTTGCACATCTCTCTTATTTCAGAGTAAAATCATAGATGCTTAGAACTGGGGCTTATGACCATTATTAAGGCTACAGATACATATTTTTAAAATGCCTCTGGAAATGTTTTTCCAATTTGTTTTTTACCAGAAATTCCACAATTTAATAAGTACCTATTCTGTGCCCATATTATTGAAAATACCAGGAAGAACACCTTATCAAAATTCCTGAGGAGTTTCAAAAACTTCTCTTAAGCCACTGATGTAATAACTAATACTTATGAAGTGCTACTACATGCCAGGACCTGGGCTGGGTGTTTTACAGGCAATAACCACTGCCAAATCCTGACTCACTGCTGGAGGTTGCGTCTGAGTCAGTTCTGTGGGGAACCGATTTTTAAAAGAGGAGCTAATCTCCCTGGCCCTCCCCACTCTCCACTCCCACGCTAATTTAAAAAAGAAAAAGATGAGTTCATTCCTTTGCATACACCCAGCCCTGCTCTTTGAAGTGGAGCCTTCTTCCCCTGTGGTTAACATTTCGGCACCGGTGGTAAACGCCCTCAGAGGCTTTCTGCGGGAGGAGCAGCCAAGGTCTTCCACCTAATTGCTGTGAAGGTGGAAAGTCAGCGAGGGCTCTGTGGAATTGCCGGCCCCAACTCAGAATAGATCCGTAAACTGAGGATGAGCGAAATCGCAGAATGTCATTGATGGGCAGAAAAAAGGACGCAGATCCTTTCAGGATAATCCAAGTGGAGCACCTTATAAAGTAAAACTCAGCTGTTCTTTTTCCCGAGTTTGCTGAAAGACCCTTGTCCATTATGTCACTTAATGATTGCTATTATGTCAGAGCCTGCATGAGCCATGTATTTAGAATGTAGCTCCAGGATAATTTTTTCTGATAAATTGATGTGTTTTCTTTCTGAGCAAAAGAATGAGGGAAGCTCAGAGCCAAAACTGATGTTTAATCTCAGCAACTCTATTAGTGTTGATGATTTGTAAGTTTCTTTCTTTTTCCTTTTCTTCCCCTGATTTTCTATTTGAATTTCTATTTTACTGATGATATTGTACAGATGCTCTTTAACATACTTTGCTTCAAGTCATTTTTAGAAGGGAGCCTATGATATAAATTAAGTATTCTTGGCTAATGTGTACTGCCTTTGGTGGCCGTGCACTTACAGGATGCTGAATACCATGTGTGCTTCCCCTCCATCCCTTCACCCAACAGAGCTTTATAGACACAGGGGAGCAGAGTAGGGCAGTGGGAAAGGACACAGGTCCCAGAATCAAACAGGCTCCACCACTTACAACCTGTGACCTCCAGCAGGTCACCAAATTTCTCTGTGTCTCCATTTCATCATCTGGAAATTGGAAATGATAATAGTGACATTCTTAATTCTTAATCTTAACAGTGAAGATTAAGATAACACAGGGACAGCACTTGAAACAATGTCCAGCACATAATAGCTCAATAATATTAGCTTTCCTGATCATCACTATTATTTTTTATTAGGTGCTGTTACGGACTGAATTCCATCCCTCCCCCAAATTCATATGTTGAAGCCCTAACCCCCAGTACCTCAGAATGTGACTGTATTTAGAAATAGGGCCTTTAGAGAGGTAATTAAGTTAAAATGAGGTCATTAGGGTGGCCCCTAATCCAATATGATTGGTGTCCTTATAAGAGGAGTAAATTTGGACATAGACATGTAACAGGGAAGACCATGTAAAGACACAGGGAGAAGGTGGCCATCTACAAGCCAAGGAGAGAGGCCTTGGAAGAAACCAACCCTGCCAACACCTTGATCTTAGAAGCTCCAGAATCTTGAGAAAATACATTTCTGTAGTTTAATTCACCAGATCTGTGGTACTTTGTTACGGCAGCCCTAGGAAACTAATAGATGCCTACTATGTGCCTGGTTGTTTCCTAGGCACTGCATATACATTGGTGAAGATGGCAGACAAGGGCCCTGTTTTTATGGAGGTTAAATTCTAGTGGAGAAAGGTAATAAATATGTAACCAAATCTGTGAACAACATAATGTCAAGAAATGGTAGGTGCGATGAAGAAAATAGTAATGATGACGTGAAGGATGTGACGTGGGATGGAGGTGCACCTATTTAGACTAGATGGCTGGACAGCCAGGGAGGGCCTGCTCATGGAATGACAAGAGGGAGCTAGCATGGGAACACCAGCTCCAGAGCATTCCAGGCAGAAGGAATGTGCTTGATCTGTTTGAGGATCAAAGAGGTGCACAGCGTGGCTGGAGGACAATGAAAGAGGAGAGGTGGGCGGGAGAGGAGGTCAGAGAAGAACAAAGCCAGGTCACATAGAGCCTGCAGCAAGGAAAGACATTTGGATTCATATTTTTAAAGCGTACTCTGCTAGAAGGAGAATGAATGAGGGAGCTGGAGTGGAAGCTGGGAAAGCAGTCAGAAAGATGGTGGACTTGGACTGGGGGAGACTGGTGGAGACAGAAAAAAGAGTCATGGATGGATTCCAGCCATATTTTGAAGGAAACGTTTATAGGACTTGCTTGCGGATTAGATACAAAGTGAGGGGCGGGTGAATATCAGAGAAGGATTAAAAAGGTGCTAGGTTTTTAAATTAAACAACTGCATGGAAAGCGGTATCAGTTGCTGATTTGGGGAAGACAGCAGGGGAAGGAGGAGTGGGAAGCAGGTAGGGGGTGGAACTTAGAGCTACATCGTGGCCAGACCATGACTGAGATGCCTATTAACCATCCAAGCGGAAATATTATGAAGTCTCTTAATATCGGAGTTAGAGCTCAGGGAAATTGAGGGCCAGAGATACACACTTGTGAGTCAGCCACAGGAATGGATGACATCACCTAGAAAGATGCTAGAGCAGAAAGCCTGGGACTGGAACAGAGCCCTCGTGCACTCCAACTTAAGAGCATAAGAGGAGACTAAGAAAGCCACCAGCGAGGTAGGAAGAAAAGCGGAGAAGTGCCTGTCACAGGAGTGGAGAGGAAACGAGAGGCAATAACTACACTCATTGATACCACATTCACGTGTGTACACGATATTAAGTACATCTGAGGACGCATGTGTGTTCCCAGAGGACTCACACGCACGCGTGTCCACATCATGGGGGCTGTCTGTCGGTGTATATAGTTATAGAATCCAATGCTTCTAGGGTTTGAAGCTCTTTTTAAAATTACATTTTACACATCAGTAAACTTGCAATGCAGGAACTGCTTTCTTAGAGTTATTTATATCCCTGGGTTGCAGAAGGATTTGTCAGGAAATAATATGAATGTTATTTATCTGACTGTTCAGCTTTATTGACTGCTACATTTCACATCCTTCAGTTCTTTTTGGCAGAGGAGTAAATAACACTGCTATTAACCTCTAACACCAGTATAAAAATAGGCAGTTATTAAGGGGTAAATATTACTTTGACGATTATTGCCCCAGTCTGCTTTCTCTGGGAGATGTAATAAATAAGGCCTCTCATGGGGTCCACAAAGTTCCCAATTTTGTTGAGGAAGCTGGCAGCTCTCCTGAACACGGGCTATGATTTGGAGCCATGTGGAGCTGAGAGAAAATACCCCCTGAGCTATTGCTTGTTCCTAGAGGAAATCAAGGCAGCGTTAATGCCCCATTGTGGCTGTGTACGCCAGAGCTGATGGTGTCTGGTCCTAAGGTTTCTACCGGGAGAGACTTAGAGAGGACTGAGACTCCTGCTAAGAACACAGGGAGCTGGGCTTAGGAGCAGGTGAGTATTAGAAGCATGGGATTTGGTATGTCAACCTGTTGATGAACTCAAGCTATGGCTGTAGAAGCTTAGGGCCTAGAGTTTTCCATGGTCACTCTTTATTAATGAACAGGTTAACTGGCAGGCTAACTACACGGAGTATTCCCATTTTGGAGGTAAAGAGATGAAGAGTTATGGTAACAGATAGAGAAAGAGTCTTGGACTAGAAGCCAAGAGCACTAAACTATAGTCTCACCTCTAGCCTTCATTTGCATTAAGATCCCGGGCAAGTTATTTGCCTTTTCATCCATAATCACTGAGAGGACTGAACTACGTGGTTTCCTAAGACCCTTCCAGTCCAAAAATGCTTCATCAATCATCCAGTTAGACCTGTTTGCAGGAGTCTATCTGGTCTGGGAAAAATTCTAGTGAGCAGTGAGCCATTGCCTAGTGAAGTCTGAAATATATAATGAGTGAAATATATAATGTTATAGACCCATTTGGCATAAATGTCAGCAGAATGGTTTGGAAATCCTGGCCTCATTTAATTTTCCCAGAATTTACTATTTTATACTGCAGTGTTAATAGACACCGTGCCGGGATTTCCTGAGGGTTGTAAATTGTTGCAAGGGGACATTGTAAATCATTATGAGGGCCACTTCAACTGGCTAGTACCCCCTCAAATAACCAAAAAAAAAAATGTGCATTTTGGCAAAGGAAAAGATAATTGTATTTAAGGTAGCATAGGGTGTAGACACACATCATATCATACACATATAAGATGGGAATGGAGCAAATGGAGAGAAAAAATAGAACTTGGAAAAACGATGAGAAGGGCTCACAGAGAGGTTGGTACAACAGAAGGAGGGAGAGGTGATTCCTGAACCACAAAACTCTTCACTCACGAGGAACCCTGCCCACCCATGGCCCGGTCACATAAGCTCCACTCTAGGATGAGACAGCCAGACTGTGGAAAGTTCTTGCACTAACACACTGCCAGGGAGTCCAGCCCTCCCTGCACAGCATAGCCTGTTGGTCATGAATCACAGGAAGTGTTCCTGTTGCTATCGAAATTGTGGCTGTAGTGCTCCTTGCCATGAACTCCTCTCAAGAACTCTTTCCCTCCTGTCTCCGCACTCCTTTTTCTATTGGACCTGTTTTGTTCTTTCTAGCAACACAACAAAGCTTGGTATGGCCATGTTCCTACTTGAAAATGAGCAGGGATTCAGACAGGGTAGTCGTCTGGGGTGGGGGGGCCTGGATGCCTTTTTGTAATGGGCAATGGGGACCCTCCTGAAGGAGAAGTCATTCTGGGGAAAGACAAACTCTGACACCTGGAGTAGTACAGAGCAGTTTGGGACAAGTGATTCTGACACAAAAGGGTTGTGTCTTTTATCTAGAATTGGCTGCTGGCTGTATCCCCCATTGGAATCATTGTGGGTCTTGTGGTTGGGAGCAGGGGGTGGGGGTCTCAGTAAAAACAGAGTTAATCAAGAGAAGGGGGAAAATGTTGGTGATCCCATGTGAGACCATCCCTAAGACACCCCCCCCCACCTTCCCCATCACAGGACAATTGAACTTATTTATGGGGGTCTTTTTCCATGGGTGGGGTCAGGGATGCTATACACCTGTGAGAAATGGTTTACACAAGAGCTAAGTTGAATTTGAGTGATTTTTGTTATATGATTCCATTTGCACTCCAGGGTGAGGATACCTGGAGAAATCAGGTCCCCGCTGTCAAATCAGATGCTCCCCCATATGCTTCGGTGCATCTAATGTCACTGCCACTGTGTGGTCTTTGGGCTGGCAGCATCACTACCACCTGGGAGCTTGTTAGAAGTGCAGAATCTCAGGCCCCACTCTAGACCTACTGAATCAGAATCTGCATTTAACAAGACCCCATGCACATTAAAATTCAAGAAGCACTTCCCCAGAGCAGTGGTTCTCAGTTTGGGCTACACACCAGAATTATCTAGGGAGCTTTAAAAACTACTGATACCTGGGTCCTATTCCTAGATATTCTGATGGTTTGACCTGGGCTCTGGGATTTTTAAAAAGCTCCCTATATGATTTTAACGTGCAGCCGGGAAGGAGAACTAAAGGAAGAACTTTTTCAGAATCCAAGCCAATGGCCCCTTTTGCCAAGTAACCCACAGTAGGAGCCTCTTGGCTTTATAAGGACAGAGCCCATTCTATCTTGCTCAACATTATAAACCTAGCATGGTACCTGCTACATAATAGGCACTCAGGAAATATTTGTAGTTGCTGTTAGAGTCCAACAGAGCTCTAACCCACGCGGGGCAGTTTCCTATCTCTCAGGACATATATATTAGGCTCCGACCATGTGCCCAGGAAGAAAAAAGCAACTATGATGGTAAGAGAAAATCAGAACCTCGAGATAAATCAGAGCCTTTGTACACAGCACAAAGGACACAAGTAGCTTTAGAAAGAATCGTGGAAAAATAATGGCTTTCTAAAAAGGAATATGAGGGGGACGAGAAGAGAAATACCAAGTGTAGAATTTGTGAGGAACATAGCACCCCTGGTTGTGTTGACACAGCTTCTGAGTAGCCCCCAGTAGGGGCTGCAGGATGAGTGGTTGGGGAGGGGACTCTGATGGTGGCGGAGGGACAGCTGGGAGCCTCTGACATTGGCACAACAAATTCACCCATCCAGGTTAGCTCAGGCGCAGCCCAGAACCACGTTTAACATGATAGAGAAAAGAAGAACTTTTCTAATGCCAGGAATAAAGAACTGCTAGCAGGACATGAGATGAGGAAGAAAGAAAGTAAACTGTAGAGATACCTGATGTTAAAAAAAGAATACCATAAGTGAAGCTGATTTATTTGACTAAAAGGCCAGCTGTGGCATAAATGTTAAAAGGCCATTTGTTTTTCCATATCACAAAAGGCGAATCACTCAATTTGCAATATGAATGCTTTATTGTACTTTTAAAATTCTGAATTCTTTAGGCTGCTCTTTTTCTGTTCCAAAAAAGCTATTTTAAAAGCTCACATTAGAATATTTTATAACTCTTTTATCCCTCCTGAACATCTGTGAACTGGAAAGAATATAGTATATTACAGAAACAATCCATTTAAAGAAAAACAATTAAAATGAAAACTACTTCCATTTCTGTAGCATAAAACTCGAATTCTCTCCTCTGCAATTTTATTACCACCCTGACATGATATAGTCACGGCTTCACTTACACACAATGTTAATTTCACTCATGCTCTACTTAATCTTCAAAACACTGCAGAGTAACATTTTTCTTTAGTAATTTATCATTTGCTATGATAAGGCAATGTGTTTAGAGGATGTTAGAATTTTTTCTAAGTTTGCATTTATCTCAATGCTGAAATGTGCTCTGAATGCTATTAAAATATATCATTTATACACTTTCACATTTAACTATATTAACTATACCTTAACTAGACATTTATTAAGAGCAGCATATTTATTTCCCATCCAGGACTTTTTAAATCTGTGGAGTCAGCTCTATGGAAATAAGCAATTTTTGCCAGCCTTACACTGTGTAATAGGTTAAACTGAGCAGAAACCCCAGGGCTCCATTGTGGTGAGGTATGCAATTGCTTATCTTCTCTGGGCCTCCTTAAATCATTTTCCAATGCAGAACCTCTCATCATTCCACCTGCTGCCAGCGATATGTTCTGAACTCTAAATAAGCTCATGACAGCTCTCATTCATTCATTCACTCACTCATCACTTAACAAATATCTTCTATGTGTGGGTATTCTAAGATGAACATCTTACTGGTCACAACTTTCAATTTTTAGTCGTTTCTTCTTGCTTTTATCTCCATGTTTCTAACTAATGTTTATACTGTTATTTTTTGATTTTCTAGTTTTAGATAGCATCTTCTGACTCTCAGCTATGGAAGATATTGGGTTTTTTTCTTCTTATATTATCGCTTCCCCACACACACCAAAACTTGCTCTCCCCCAACCTCTCAATGTAGTATTGATGATGAATTGTGATTGTATTGTGATGTATAAGTACTGTGATGATTAAGTAAATATTATTCATAATTGAGCCACAGTAGTAGCCTATAATTCCATTTCCTCTTTTGTATAGCCTTTTGTTTTCCTCAAAATTAATCATTTCCTTTCTCGTTTGTTTAGTTTTCCATGTTCCTATAACGAATTGAACCCTAAATCCTCTGATAGAACTGTAAAATCTCCTCTCTGTAGGTTCAATTACACCAGATTGTTTATGAGTTTCTTCTTCTTTTTTCAAGACATCAACCTTGGAGTCTTTTGTCCTCCTGCTACAATCTGGACTGGTTGCTCCCTAGCATCAGTCAGGCTGGGACTTCCCTTCACTCTCATCCTGGAAATTTCCTTTACCTATCTCTTCTGTTAGATCCTTGTTTCCTCAATCCAAAGGTTTTTGTATCTCAATTCCTCCTCTGTTTTAGTGGAGTACATCCTCTAGTAACTTCCAGAGAAAGATGTGTGGGAGGTACAAGATGCCTCCAAATCCTGGGGGCTTTATTTTTAAGGATCCATGGCACAAACAGCTTGTTTCTAATTGGCTTCTCCCCTGCAGGCTTACATTTCAGCTCTTCCCAGCCTGGCAAAATAATTAAGACTATCAGTCATCAAAATTTTGTTGAAATCTCTTTTCTGTTGCTGTCTCTTCTCATTCTCTTAGTCCTTGTGAGTTTATGCCTTTTCTGTTCTTTTGGAGGGGTTTCTGGAGGGGATATAGATAAACACATGGGTTCCATTTACCACATTTAGCCTAAAGTATAATAATTTCCTTTTATCATACTAGAGATTTAGTTCTGCAAATATGACTATTGATTTATTCTTTCATTTACTTAACAAATAGAGAGAGCACCTAATGTATGCCAGGCACGATTCCAGGACCTGGGGTTATGTGCCAAACAAAGCTGACGAAATTCCCTTCCCTCATGGAACCTACATTCTAGCAGAGGGAGGGCTGGGCAGTAAACAAAATAATTAATATATATCATGTAAGATCACGATGTTTCATGGAAAAATAAAATAAAATAAAGCCATAGTAGGAGCATAGTAGGCATTCACATTTATATATAATGGCCGTAGAAAGCCTCAGTGAAAAGGTGATATTTGACCCAAGACCCAAAGGAAGCAAGAGAGCGAAAGAGTGACTCTTTGGGGGAAGAGCACTCCAGACAGGAAGGGCATGTATGATGGCCCTGAGGTGGAAGTATGCCTGGAATGTTCCAGGAAGAGCAAAGAAGTCAGTGTGGCTGAGTAGAGAAAGCGCCGAGAGGCAATCAGAGAGGTTAAGTGGGGGTCAGGGCCGTATCATCTGTCTTTAGAAACTTCACTGCGAGGACTTACTGTTTCCTCAGCTAGAGCTTGGTTTCCAGAACTGTCTCCTGACTGGGCATTTCTCTCATCTTCTTAAAGCCCTTTCAGAAAACAAGTTTCTGGGAGGGAGTTCATTTTCACTTTAAAGAATATTAATATTTCCATCTCAGAACACTCTTTGTTTGAATATCTGTATGATTAGCTTCTTCTCATCATCAGGCTTCCTTTCCAATGTCACCTCCTCAGACGTTAGTACTCTAAAGCGCTCCCCAGGGCATTCTCTACCATCTCCCCACCTTCACCATTTTTCATAGAACTTACTACCTTTTGAAATTAAGTTCATTTATCTGTTTACTTGTTTGTTTGTTTTTTTTTCATTTTTGGTCTCCACTCCTTAGAATAAAAGCTCCATAGAAGGGACAACATCCATGTATGCTGTATGCTCCACACCCTCACCCCTCTAGTGCCCAGCCGTTGAATGGATAGATGGACGGATGGATGGAGGTGACTTTGGGCAAACCTGGGAATGTCTGAAAATTACATTAAATTGGGTCCTTTAAGATATCCTCCTTCTTTTATCCTATTCTTTAGTTTCATTTAGCTTGGACTTCCAATTATAAAGAGGCTAATGAAAAAAAAATGAAATGTCTTGAATTAACACTTCTTTTTTTTTTTTTTTTAAAGATTTTATTTATTCATTTTTTTCCCCCCAAAGCCCCAGTAGATAGTTGTATGTCATAGGTTCACATCCTTCTAGTTGCTGTACGTGGGACTCGGCCTCGCGTTGGACGGAGAAGTGGTGCCTTGGGGCGTGCCCGGGATCTGAACCCGGGCCGCCAGCATCAGAGCACGCACACTTAACCGCTAAGCCACGGAGCCTGCCCTTAACACTTCTAATATATTCTTAAAATGCATTTCCTTCTTCAGTGTGTTTTATAATCTTAATTTCATCTGCTAATTATAACAATATAAACCATAGCCTGCGAGCCTAACTCACATACAATTTAATAGAATGTAATAAATTTTCCAAAGAAAAATTCAAATCCACTATGATTTGAACCTCTACTTCTTTAATAAGCAAAATCCCAATTTTCTTAGCATAATAGTGTCTCCTGCATTATTACTTTGTTCATTTTTGAAAGCTGAGATTTGGGGGGAAAAAAGATGAGAGTACATGGGGTAAGTCCCCTAAATGCTAATATCACTTATTAAAAGCTGGAGCCAGATGAGGAAGGAGGAAGAAAGAGCAGCAAGAGTCCCAGGAATTTTGGCCAGAGACCGATGGAAGCCTCTGAGCCTCCTACTAAAACAATCATATGCCAATGGCCACGTGAGTATTTGATGAATGATTCTAGGGGTCAAATAAAAGTGAATTAACACAGGCAGTAAACAATATGGAGGAATCAGCAGGCAGTGAGAGAAGGAAAAAAATCTGCCCGGAAAACTTTGAGCAGTAGTACACCAGAAGGAGCAAAAAAGAAAAAAAAAGGAAGGGACAGTTGAGGCCCTTGGGACTCTTCTACAATGACTCTTAAATGTTGAGCTAAAATTGGCTTCTTGGACGAAGCCATCATTATTAGTTCAGTCTAAATCTTTTTAGAGAGGAAATTAAGATGTTGTAAAATCATTTAAAATGTTTATGTTTCTTTTTATATCCCTTTATCCTTTAGGGTTTTTTTTTTTTAAGGAACTTAGGGTAAAGTTTCATATAAATATGAATCAGCAAAGTAAAATGGATCTTGGGGAACCACCTGGCCCAGCCCTCCTTTTTTTATTCATTAGGAAACTGAGGTCCAGGTTAACTTGGCTGAGGTTAACACAAAACAGTCTTTCCTAGTTATTAGCAGCTCTCTGCTAGGCAGGTTGGGTCTGATTCACCCATGGTGTCCCTCCCATCTAGCACTCACAGAGTCTAACACACTATAAGTGCTTCATAACATCAGTTGAGTGAATGAGAAATGGCAACTCACTGCTTCTATTTGGGGTTATTCCTCATGGGCCTGTCCTCTGAAAGGCTGCCCTATTCCCTCTAGCTCATTATTTCTAGCACACAAAGTAATAATGGCTATAGATAGGGGAATGAATGTTGCAGTGTGGCAACTGGGAATTTAAGAAAATGCGTCACATCGGTCAGAAACAGAGAGCTCTCCAGAGCACCAAGACTCCAGGGATCTGTGGCACCCTCTCCACACTCACAGAGGGAGCCCCCAGGTCCCACAGTGCCCTTTGTGAGAGCTGCTCATCCACAGAGCTGACCAGTGACTGACGTAGCTTGAGGTTTATGACCTTACTTCTTGAAGACTCCACTTTTCCTTCTGTTGAGTGGAAATCCATTTTTCCAAATCCTAAGGAGTTATTACATATACTTAATATAGAGTTTTGAGAGCCGACAAAGAAATTGACATAAGTTTCTAATTGAGCACAAATGATGATATAGCATTAGTTAGTCCTCTGTTTTCCATTTGGTCCAGACCCGCATGCTAACCTTTGACAACAAGTAGGATGTTGTGGTCAAGTGAAGTATACACCAAGTGGCAGATTCCTATATATAATCCTACCAAAGTATCTAAAGTAGAATTATTCCACTCTGTCTACATCTAAAGAAATAAAGGCTTGGCAAAGTTAAGTGCCTTTCTGAAGGCCATGCAGAAGCTCAGGTTCAAATCAAGGACTGTCTGACTAAAGCACCCTTTGTATTTGTTTCCACTAGCGAGATTTCAGTCAGATTGAAAAAATAATCAGGGCCAAGCAGGTGGCTTTAGGGTCAGGAAAAAGATTTACTGACCCGTTGTAAAGGCTGGTCTTTGGAATTGGCGAGATCTGTACTGAGCTTTTCTTGGATGTCTCTCCGACCATATATATCACTATGTAATCTATACAGTGGTGTTTTAATGGACAGAGCTCTTACCTGTAATAATTTTCTTTGAACTCATATGCTCTAAGAAATGCCAATAAACTCAGTTGAAGTAATTTCTTACCCATTGCACATGCATTTGCGCAGAAGGACCCTAGATCTCGTGAACAAGAGAACACTCTGTAAAGTCTGCAAAGAGTAGCCATTACATGCAAAATGGACGTCTGAAAAAGAAAACATTTGACCCTTCCATTGATTGAACTTTCTTCAAAGTGCCCTTCAGGGAGTAGTGAGCTGGTTGCCAGGAAACAGAGATTCTTTTCTGGAATCAATTCTTGCCATTCTAAGTGTCTTTGAGTGTGTCACTTATTAGAATCTTGGGTCCCAACTTACAGTGGGGATGTTCTCCCCCTCGAGCTTCCTTAATCAAGAAATGTCAAGAGATTCAGAATATATCTGTAAGTAGATATGAGGTTATTGTGAATGTATGAAATGACAATCTTTTAAAATTGTACATTATAATGTAGCTATTTTCAAATATCATGTCATTTGGAAGGCACTGATGATAGTAATTAAAATAATGAAAAAATATTTTCCACATTAGTTCTGTGTAAGTGTGAACCCTTCCTTTGATATAGGATGTAAACTTTATGTGATGCATTTTGAAGGAGTCTGGCATTTTATAACAAGCTTGGGTGAGCCAATCTAAGTTCTAGCCCAGCTCCTGTTACTCACTAGCTCTGTGATGTAGGGGGAGTGTCTCTACCACCTGGGCCTTGGTTTCTTCGCTTGTAAAATGAGAGAGTTGGGTGAGATGATCTCAAAGGTCCTTTATAATGCTTGCTCTTATTCTGTAATTGTGTCACTTCTTCCGGGTCACACAAAAGCATACAAAGCCCTTGGCCTCAAGTATTTTATAGTCCACTGGGGGAGTTAAAGAACAAACAAGTAAACGAATAAATAGATGGAGTATAACACGGAGAGGAGCTAATACTTAAGGGCAGGAAGATATGGAGAGCAAGAAGAAGTCTTGGTAATTTCCTCATTTTTCACAGCAAGGTGTCAAAATACATTGTTTGAAGTTGACAAATCAAGAAGAGTTTTTAATATATTATTAAAAGTTACTGGGCTATCATTAGAATAACAAAAACTAGAATGTCAATCTTTAAAATTACTAGAAGGTAAGTATATTCACTCAGCATAGGGCATAAGGCAAGAAAACCCATGCCATATAGCAACAGACAAAAAAGAAGGGTAAAATGATAAATCACAAAATAAGATGACAGAACTAATATCAAAAAAGAGTTTCTTGGCAAATGTAAATGAGAAAACTTTTCTGCTTAAAAGAAAAAGACTCTCAAATTGGTTAAAAATTATATAATGCATATAATATATAATCTATAATAAAATTACTTGGAAAGGTTGAATGTAAAAGGATAACCAAAGATGTGGAAATTAAGTGCAAGCAAAAAATAGGAAGGATCATGATACTATTAGCCAAAGTTAAATTCAAGGCAACACTATACAAAACAATAGATGCTTTGCAACGATGAACGTACAATTTAGTGAATTTTCAGGCAGCAAAAAGCAATCCTTCAAAATGCATAAAAGAAAAATTGCAGTAAATATGAAGTGAAATAGACAAAAAGGCAATTACGGTGGGACAATTTAAATCACTTTTCTTAGCCTATGCCAGATCAAGCAGACAAAAAAAGCAAGTAAGGCTATTGAAAAATCTGAATCCCATAGTTAATATGGTGGAGCGCACGCGCGCGTGTGTGCATGCGTACGTGTGTGCACGCGCGCGTGTGTGTGTGTATCTATATCTATTGTTAAAAAGAAAAGACAACAGGCCCAAAACAGAGTCACTTGTGCTAAGCCCCACCAGGAAACCAAGACTTAATACCTAACAAAATTGTAGTTTCAGTCTCTCCCAGGAATGTAACCTTTAATCATTCAATGTGGAATTACCAGGTCAGCACTAGTGAGGTAATCTGCCTGATAGATCCTCTGCCTTTCCCATAGGAAAGTGACCTTGTCTGAAACAATCTACTCTTTGCTAGAAAATTCCCTTTTCCCACCCAATTTCTGCCTATAAAAGTCTTCCATTTTGTACAGCTCCTCAGAGCTCCTTTCTTTTTAATGGATGGGATGCTGCCCAATTCATGAATCATTGAATAAAGCCAATAAGATCTTTAAATTTTACCGAGTAAAATCTTGTTTTTTAACAATATCTCTCTCTATATATACCTCTAAACTCTGAATACAGAGAATGTCTACTATTCAATTGTTCTTGAAATATTGATAAAAATAACCATATTTATAAAAGTTGAGCCACAAAGAAAAATCTCAACATACTTCAAAAAATAGAAATATTACATATCACGATCTCTGATCTCAGTGCAATTAAACTGGAAATTAATTTTTTAATCAAAGACAAAAATATCTTAACCACCTAGAAAGTCAGAAGCTCTCTCTTAACTCTTGGTCCAAAGAGGAAATAAAAAATATAGTATCTAGGGTCCGGCCAGTGGCGTAGTGGTTAAGTGCGCACACTCTGCTTCCGCGGCTCGGGGTTTGTAGGTTCGGATCCGGGCATGCACTGACACACTGCTTGTCAAGCCATGCTGTGGCGCTGTCCCATATAAAGTGAAGGAAGATGGGCACGGATGTTAGCCCAGGGCCAATCTTCCTCAGCAAAAAGAGGAGGATTGGCGACAGATGTTAGCTCAGGGCTGATCTTCCTCACAAAAAATAAATAAATAAGTAAAAATATAGTATCTAGAAAAGATTGATAATGCAAGAACTGTGTATCAGAATCTCTGAGATACTTCCTGTCATAGCATATTCTACTTACTAGCATTACTAAACAGGAAAGAATGAAAATAAATAATATGAGCAGCCAATTAGGCAAGTTAAAAAATAATAATGAGGAGCCGGCCCCGTGGCACAAGCGGTTAAGTGTGCCTGCTCTGCTGCGGCGGCCCAGGGTTCGCCGGTTCGGTGTCGGGCGCGCACGGACGCACCGCTTGTCAAGCCGTGCTGTGGCAGCCATCCCGCATATAAAGTAGAGGAAGATGGGCACAGATGTGAGCCCAGGGCCAATCTTCCTCAGCAAAATGAAGAGGATTGGCAGATGTTGGCTCAAAGCCGATCTTCCTCACACACAAAAATAATAATAATAATAATAATAATAATGAACTATACCTAAATAAGGCAGAAGGAAATAATTTAAAAAATAGTGGAACTAATAAATAGATCCAAGAGATGGTTCTTGGGAGAAATAAAAATAAAGCAAAGAAAACAATAAAATAGAACAACAAATCATTAGCCAACCTAGTCAAGTAAAAAGGTGGAACAAAAATATACAAAATTAGAAGTAATCACAGATAAAGAGGGAAGAGTTATAATAAAATGGAGAACCCACAAATAAATTCAAGAGCTAGTTCTCTGAAAACAAAACAATAGATCTACTGCTTAATATAGTTAAGAAAAAAATGAACAAACAATACCAAATGAAAACAGTAAATAGAGAACTAATAGATATATATAAAATTAAAAGCTAGCTCTACTGAAATAGAGCTGAAAATCTGGATGTAATGGATTATTTTCTAGAAAAATATAAATGACTAAAAACAAACCATAGATGTTGTAGAAAATCTAAGTGACTAATTATCATAGAAAAATAGAATAAATGATCAAAAATCCACCACCCCTGCAAGCACCAGAATCAGACGCTTTCACAGGTGTGAAGAACGTCTTCTACCAAATCTTTACAGAAAAGATAATTCCAGGTCTACACTGGTCCAGGCCACAGTAAAAGAAGAAAAACCTCCAAATTCGTTTTTGAAGCTAATGAGATATCAATTCAAAACCTGACAAAGATAATACACACATACAAAAAGAAAAACTATAGTCCAAACTAATCTATTAATAGCAAGCTAAAAAAAATTCAATAAAATTTTAGCAGACAGAATCCAGCAGAACATTAAGAGAATGCTACCTCCTGACCAGAAATTCAAAGGCAGCTGATGAGCATAGCTGTCGAGAGCATAGATTCAGGAGCCAAGGTGCCCATGTTCAGTTCCCAGCTCTGTTACTCACCTGGTGTAGGACCTTGGACACATAATTATTTAATTTCCCTATGCCTCAGTTTTCTCGTTTGTAAAAGGGAGATAATAGTGTATTGAAAGGATTCAATAAATTAATACGTATAAAGTGCTTACAACAGTGCCTGGCACACAGTAAACACTGAATAAATATTAGCTATTTATTATTCAATATTGGAAAAAGCCATTGCTATAATTCACCATATTAATAGATCAAAAGAGAAAAATCATAATCACTTCCATAGATGCTGAAAAGTCGTGGAATTATCTGACATCCATTTTTTGTTTTTATGCATCTTTTAACAAAACATTATTGATGGATGCTTCCCTAATATCTTAACTCAGTAAAATAATAAGATCATTAACCAAAGCCTGAATCATATTGAATGGAGAAACCCTAGAAGCCTTCCTATTCAAATCAGAAGACCAAGGTATCCACTAGCCCCTCTGATATTTGACAATGTTCTAGATGTATTAACCATTGCAATAGAACAGGAGAAAAAATAAAAAGTGAAAATATAGAGAAAGTGTAAGTAAAATTATTATTTGCAGATTATATAAAAAGATACTCAATTGAAAAATTATTATAGACTAAAAGAATTTAGAAAATTAATGTATATGAGAATAAGATTAAAAAATATACACGTTATAAAACAAAATGGAAAATGATATCCATTTGCAATAACAGATCAAAAACTATCTGGGAATGAACTTAACAAGAAATGTTCAAGTTAAATATGAAGGAAACTTTAAAACGCTACTAAGGGACACAAAAGAAAACTGGAATAAATGGAAATGCTAACCCTTTTATTGGATAGGAAGACAATAATCATAAACAGATCAATTCTCCCTAAATTAATCTATAAATTTAATGCAATCGCAATAGAAATATCAACAGGATAATTTTCAATTCCAGACAGACTAATTTTCAAGTTTCTATGGAAAAGTAAATATGCAAGTATATCTAGAAAATTCTGAAAAAGAAGAGTAATGGAGGATACCAGTCCTTCCAGATATTAAAATGCACTATAAAGTTGCACTATTTCTTATAATGAGATTCTGGCAAATGAAGATATTGATCTACGGAATGAATATAGATTGCACAAATAAGATGCTCAAATTCAAATGGGAATTTAGGTTATCACAGTGACATTTCATATTGCTAAATAAAAAGCAGATTATTCAGTAAGCAGTGTTGGAACAAATGGGGAGCCATCGAGAAGCAAAATAAAGTTGGATATTAAAAAGAAACCACAAAACCAGAAAATACAAAATTACTAGAAGAAAACAAAGGAAGAGCTTTTTAAAAAAAATAATCTTGGATTGGGGAAGCCCTTTCTTTTTTAAACATGCCATAAAACCAAGAAGTCACTAATAAAAGATATGATTACACTTAACTACATGAAAATAAAAAATCGCTCCATGGTATAAAATACCTTAAACTAAATCAAAAGAGAAATGACAAATTGGGGAAAAATACTTAAAATTTGTACAACAGAATTTACAACACGTATGACAGTCAAAGATTAACTCCTGAAATGTAAAAATAGCCCACAAAACTATAGGAAAAAGTTCAACAACCAATAGAAAAATAGGTAAAAGGAAATACACAAACTTCAACGGAAAAGAAATACAAACAGTTCTTACACATCTGAAGAGGTGTTCATGAAACTCAGAATAAGAGAGATATGAATTATAGGTCTGAAGTAGCATTATTTTTTGCCTGTCAGGCTAAAATTTTAAAGTTTGTCAACACACAATAACATATAGCAAAACATCAGCACTTTTGAACATTATTGAGGTGAGTGAAAATTGGTGTAACCTCTACAAAATGTAATCTGATGAAACTAAAAATACATAAAACTTTTGACCCAGCAACTCTGCTTTAGGAAATCTTATATTTGTCAACATAATCAAAGGTGTGTCTACAACATTGTCTGGAAGTACAAAACTGGAAACAGTCGAAAGATCATAAATAGAGAACTGAGTAAATAATCTATTAGTATACTCTTACAAAGAGTGTATGTGTTAATGTGAAGAGACCCCAAGATGTGTCATTAAATGAAAAAACAAAAAAAGACAATGTGTGTATGCGTGTGTACTGCGAAGGGTTTCTAGACCCAATTCCAATGCGTGTGTGGGGAGGCTTCCCCACACCAACAAGCAGTTCTCGGATACCGGTAGAGTGTCTGAGAATTCAGCTCAATCAGACTCCACGAGTAAAGGGCTCAGTCCCATAAGACCACCCTCCACTTCAGATGCCAGTTGCAAGCCCAGGTTGTTGCCTGTGCCTCTGATGGATCGGCTACAAACTGGAGGTTCCAACAACACCCTCCAACTCAGGATGCCAATCTCATGTCCAGGTTGTTTCCTGTGCTTCTGACCGACTGGCTCTAAATCAGAGGTTCCCATGACCCCCTCCTCAGGTTCAATTAATTTGCTAGACTAGCTCACAGAACTCAAGAAAACCCGTTTATTCACTAGATTATCTGTTACAAATATGAATAAACAGCCAGATGAAGAGATAAATAGGGCAAGGTCCTGAATGAAGGAGCGTCTGTCCTCATGGATCTTGGGGCTGGGCATGGTGGTATGTGGAAGCAATCTAGTTCCCCAACATGGAAGCTCTCAGAAAAAAAGGCTGATAGGTTGTCCTTTTGGGTTTTTATGGAGGCTTCATTACATAGTCATAATTGACTAAGTCATTGGTCACTGGCAGTTGATTCAACCTCCAGCCCCTCCGCACCTCCAGAGGTGGTGGAGGACTGAAAGTTCCAACCCTCTAATCACGGGATCGGGTCTCCTGGTGACCAGCCCCCATCCTTAGGTGTTTTCTAAAAGTCACTTCATTAACATAGCAAAAGACACCTTTATCACTCTCAACACTTAGGAAATTCCAAGGGTCTTTGGAGCTGTGAGCCAGGAACTGTGGATGAGGACCAAATACATGAGAAATATATTTTGGCCATCTGAATGACCAAATATATATATTTCCTATAAATCATAATACCACATGTACACAAATATATATTCACAAAACTTCTGGTAGATACATATGAAAGTGTTGTTGGAGGTTAATTCTGGGGAATCAGCCCAGGGGCCATGGGTGGGAATGGAAACTCACTTGTCATTGTACATCATTTTGTGCTATATAAATTTTTTTTACTGTGTGCAAGTATTATCTGAGTAATAATAAATATTAATTTTTCTAATGTTGAAAGAAAAAGAAAAAATAAAGACTCAGGAGTGATTTTATAAGGGGCTTTAAGTGTATGAAGAACTGTTCTACCATGGACAGTGGCTAGCCATTCTCAATTTCCACAGAAGAGATCTTCTCCAAGAGAAAATAGCAGATTTAAAAGGAATATATATTTTGGATGAGAGAAAATGAATAATTTCCTGATGGAGTTGGAGGAGAGTTGTAAAATCATCTGAGGGGCTTTGGAAAGAGGGTTTGAGTCTGGGGTGCGTGGTGAGTGATTGGGGGAGGAAAGGACCCTGCTAGCCTGGGGAAGCTTCTTTCCACCCCGGGATGCTATGACCCTCTTCCCAGGAGCAACACTTCTGTGCTAGCTGACAGTTTAATGGGCATTTTACCCAAGGCATTCACACTGGTAGGAAATCATGTTAGATTTACAAGTGCCCATTAGTTAAAAGTTCTCCAGAGCCACTGTGTAGGGTTTCTGTTTGGACATCCTTGTGCTTCCCAGTGTTGACTATGCAGTGCAAAGAGAGCAGCACTTCTGGGAACTTGGTTCTTCTCTTGTACATTATAAACAGCCATGGGGACAAAATCTTAAAGCTCCTCTTAGCTGACAAACTACAAACCCTACCCCTCTCCCACAAGGAGCTTCAGCCTATATGGTAAAAACAGGGTTCTTTCCAAGAATGAATGATACAGGACACTTCAATGAATGGGGGAGCATATTGAGACGAAATGAACTAAACTAGAGTAGGGAGGAAGACAACTGAGTTAGGGCAGCTGCTGTTTTCTCTTTGCTGCAAAACACGCTCAATCATTCATCCCAAAGGTCAGTGGTTCTCCAAGTGTGGTCCCTGGACCAGGAGCATCAGCATCACCTGGAAACTCGCTTGAGATGTAAATTATCCCAGACATCCCAGATCAGAAACTCCCGGGGTGTGGCAGGGCAATCTGTACTTTGACAAGCTCTCAAAGAGATTCTTTTTCTTTTTTTTTAAAGATTTTATTTATTTATTTATTTTCCCCCCAAAGCCCCAGTAGATAGTTGTATGTCATAGCTGCACATCCTTCTAGTTGCTGTATGTGGGACGCAGCCTCAGCATGGCCGGAGAAGCGGTGCGTCGGCGCGCGCCCGGGATCCGAATCCAGGCCGCCAGCAGCGGAGCGCGCGCACTTAACCGCTAAGCCACGGGGCCAGCCCTTCAAAGGGATTCTGATGTGCTCAAGTTTGACAACCATTGCTCTAGACTTCTGGAACACCACCCACCGACAGGAGTGAGCACTGGCTTGCTCTGCATTCTTCTCTTCAAGACCTGACGTCTCTGGACAAATTTTTAAATTTCAGCCTCAAAGTGCCTCTCCAACTCTGAGTGTTAATTGAGAACATCAGTACTGTCTCTCCTAAGAAGAACATCATTTGATGACGTTGGTTATCCCACAGAAGGCTTGGCCATTTCAGCTCCTATGCTCTGGTGTGGACATATTCCAGAATGCCAAGGGAAGCAAGGCTGGCCCTATGTTCTTGTGCAAGCCATGACAGCCAGATATTGAAAGTCAAATATATGCCAGTGACTCTGGGGCACTAAATCTCACCATTGGAGACTGGATCCTTTGTAGGTCAAAATCTCCTATTCGGATGAATGTTCCCTTAAATGAAATAATCTAAAGCCTGGCAGGATTAGCTTGTTAACTGTTCTCTACATTAATTTAATATTTTAAGGTTCCAAAGTGTGTTTTCATCCCTCTTCTCCTTTTGATTTTGGGCCTCAGACAATCTAGAGAAACACATGCAGTGGACGCTGTCAGATGCTGCTCCAGCGTCCTCCACTCCCTCCCCTTTCTAAAGGGAGTTCAGTTTTTGTTTCAGCACCCTTCCCTTCCCCTTGCAGTCCCTTCACCCTTGCAGAGGTGACCTGAGTTGGTCGTGGTCTAAGGGCGATCCCACCCCCCTGCGACTCAATTCAGGCTACTGAGATTCAAGAACAGGTTTTCCAGGGCTGCTGGGCAATTCCTTGCTCACTTTCCTCTTCCAGGACAGCTTCCTGAGGCAGCTCTGTCTCACTCCACTGGGTGCTTCCATGCCCCCACATCAGGTTGGGAATTGCTGCCCCCACTTCCCTATTCGCCCAAGGATGTGGCTGACATGGAAAGGAGGGCAGGAGATGCTGGGAAAGGAAGCCAGAGCCCCTGGACTAATTCTCCCTATCTCTGGGCTTCCTGGGAGTCAGTATGTATTCTGATTGTTGAGGACAATTTGACTTGAATTTTCTGTTATTTGTCGCTGAAAACACCCTATTGGTAGAGTGAGGATTATTTATATCTTTACAGATATGGGGAAACTGAGGCATGGAGCGGTTTTGGCGACTCTGTAGTAAATGACAGAAGTCAAAGTGGAAGTTCATGGTGCCCTCTGGACCTGTGCTCTACCGCCCACTGGAGAGCAAGTCACTGAAGATATTTTCTGCACACTGGGGGTGGGGAGCAGGGAGATGAGGAGCAGCACAAACAGGGTATTGGCGTTGCCACAGGTAAGCTTTGCCTACACCACAATTTTGCATAAGGATGCCCAGATGGAAGGACTGGAGGCAGGGATACAAGAAAGAAGTAATGATGGGGAAGGGAGAGGATAGTTATTAAAGAAACATAAAGATGACAATAAAAAAAATACAATGTGTTTTTAGCACTAGGGAAAAATCCACCCACTATGAAAAAGTTAGTGAGTCTCTTACACGCTTCGTTAAAGGCATTTCTATTAGTTTACCATTGATGTGTACGGAGAGAACTGGCCCATGTCTGCCTGGGAACACTGAAGGCCACTCTGTCCAGCATTCTCACCCAAAGACTCAACACTGCTGCCACAGAGCCCTGAGAACATTAACACCACCACTCTGCAGAGCAGACACCACTTTTTCGCATCATAAATGTGCTTCCTAAGGGACACTATGGTAATTCACCCAGTTAGGGACTAGGAACACCACCCACAACATCCCTACCTTGAGTAGTACCCAGCAAAGCCCCACTCAGAGCTCCACTTTCAGCGGACCCTGCAATGGAGAAAGCAGGGTTGTTTTTGAGGCTGCAAATCCCTCCTCCACCCTCTCATCTAGTCAAGTTGCAAATCAGTACTGCTCGGTGGATAGGAAATCCAGTTTCAAGGTTACAGGCAAGAGAGAAAGGAAGAAGGTACTTGGGAAATAATTTATCAAGACCATATTTAAAAGGAAAAAAAAGGCTCAGGTCAAAGATGAAACACAGTCTCTTAGCTATATTCCCCACTGGTGCTCGCTAAATCTCAGGTGCTGTGAGATTTAAATGTCGTTTTCAATGGGTTTTGCAATTCGGGGTCAGATGCATCATAAATGTTCTTGGTCACAGAGTCTAATGCATTTTCTTCCTGCTGCTGAAAGGGATCAAATGGCTTGTTTTCCAATGTGCAGACACTAACAACTTTGGGGGCTGCTGGGTGGGCCTGGCTCCTTAATCCACACCTTTACTTTTCAATTGATCACCCCTTTTAAATTAGACACCTATGTCTGCTTTAATAAGGAATTCAGTGTTTGCAGGAGTTAGTGGTGTCTGGGGAGCGATGTAAGAATAAGAAATCACACTGGGAGGTTGCAGGTTGGGGAGCAGGGGTGGAGGGAGGAGAGGGTCAGCAGCAGTGAGTAAACTGAGGCTAAGAGAGGCTAAGCAAATCACCCAGATCAAACAGCTTGTTCCTGATTCCTATGTAACTAAATGTAGAAATGGCCAAGGGAGTATCATAAACAAAGGGGACATGTGGGAAGGACCCTCAATCTCCCACCACTCTGGCCAGTAATGAACCCTGATCTGGCCATGAGCTTGCTGATATTGGTGCAGAGCTGACTGGGCCACACAATCCTGACCCAGGTGTCATGTGCATAGCAGGGGCAGCTGGACACCATACCCCCTATCACCGTATCCCAAGACAAGGGCCCTACATGTGCAGCTGACCACCTCTGGCCAGCCCACTGACCAGGTCGCACATCACCAGCCCACCAGCAAAACACAGAGACTTTGCTTTCTAATTTAACATGGAGACGTTGCAATGTTTTGCTTTGAAGGACCTACCCCATTTCTCCCCACTGCTCACACCTCACCCCACCCGCCGAGCCTAGACACAGGTTCCCTGCTTGGTGGTAAAACTTTTCCACTTAGTACTCAATCTTCAACTTCATAGACTTTGTTTTTTCTTTACTTCCACCAACTCAACACCACCTTTTGCCCACGGTTGCCTCCATGGCCCAGAGGAAGATGGCAGAGGGACAACAGCTACCTGTGGCCTTAGTTGAATGGAAGCACCTCCTGTCTTCAACAACCTCCCCATTTTCCAAATCAAGTCTCTTTCAACCCAAGCAAATGGACTCTTCCCATAGAAATCCCCAAAGGCCTTGTGCAGAGGTGTGAAATGTGCTGAGTAGGGCTATTTTAGGGTACTGGAACACAACCTTTTATTCCACCAGAGAAGTAAAACACACTGCCATTAAAACACACTGTCACTGAAAACAGCAACAGACCTTTGATAATCTCTGTAACAGTAAATGGAGCTATTACATTTTATATTATCGTGGGAGATTTCATTCTGGCACTTAAAAATTTGCTTTCAGTTTTGGAATCAGAAAATACCTCTGGTCACTGTATGTTCAAACCTCCATTTGAGCGGGAAGACTGATGATGATACAGAGAGAGTAGAAGACATTACAACTTCAGTTCTAGTTATTTATCTTCTTCATCTGAATTTCTCTTAATCAAATATCTGTTATTTTATCACTTTCTTTTGTACATCTCTTATGCTTTTCTGTTAGTATGTGTTGGTTTACATCTGACTTTCCACCATTTTTGATATTGAATGAATAATTGCATACTGCACAAAGATCTGCAAAAGGACCTTTTCCTCATTTAACAGATGTCTACTGTTCAGAAATTTTTAAAAAGAAAAAAAAGAGCAACAGGGCCATTCCACCTGGGTGGATAGATTAGAATGGGGAGGAAGGCTTTTGACACCCAGCCCTTGACTCTGTGCTAGCCCGAGACACTTACAGACTGAGTAGGTGGGGGCTCTCACGTGTCTTCCCCTACCCTCCCGAGGGTGGGCTTGCATTGATGGGGAGAAGTTATAGTCTTCCTGCAGGGGACCTATCCTCCCTTAAACTATTGCTATTATTCCTGGGTTTAGTTCTCTAACATCTCTGAGCAAAGAGAAGCCCACATAGGCTCGCATAAGGATTCAAAACTCTAAAACTGAGATGCAAATAAAAATGCCTAGAAGACCATTAACCTCTTTGTACTTGAAGCCTGAGTTTTTGGATCCTATGAACTAATTTAAAATCCATTTGTCCTTCTTGTTTGGACTATGAGTCTCCAGGGACTTAATCAGAATGAAAAAGAATCAATTACCCCATCAATTGCAAGGCCTCTGGTACCCAACTCTTGCCTGTTGACCAGCAGGAGATTCAGATGTCCATGTATTGCCTACTATCGCCTCAGAGGCAGAAAAGAAAAGGGTGTCACAAAATTCGGCTGCAGCTAGTTAATGGAGGGAAGGCCGTAGCAGGCTGGCGAGCTATGTACAGTTCTAAGAAATACCAAATGGAGACAACGCTCTTTAGCTGCCTAAGTCAGGATCTCAAAATGAGTGGGTGGGGGTGGGCATGGTGAGGGTGCTACACGCCACTACAAAATGAAACATGATGCAAGCTAGCCCGTTGCAGGTAACTATGAGGGTGGGTGAGGGTGCAAGTTAAGGGCTGTCATGGTAGAGGGTCTATCTGCCCAAACCAAGTGCAGACAGGGATGCAAGACTGCTGTTTTATGGGCTGCATGAAACAAAAGACATCAAAACCATTGCTTTATTCCTTGTCTAGCCCAGAGCCACAGCAACATTCTCATAATAAGAAACCCAAGGCAGAGACGTTTCCAACCGCTTGTGGAATGTGTGGCTCCAGCCCTCTCAATTTAAGGGAGGCCTCGAGCTACTGAACACGCAGCTGGTAATCTGCATGATTACTGAAGAACAGTAAAACCATCAACCCCCAGTCCAGCTTAGCAGGGGGGCAGGAAGCAGTCACAGGCTTGATCTCTGGGAAACTGCAGAAGGAAAAGGCCTGGCTGGGAACCCGGGCTGAAAAATCAGGCCAGCAGCACACTGCTTTTCTCCCTCTTAGACGTTCTTTCCAGGTCCAGGCTCTGGAAACATCAGTGAGGAAAGGGGAACACCATGAAAGCGCTCTGTAGAATCCTTGGGTGCTGCTAATAATTGGGAAGGATATTCTGAACCAGTTCTTTTTTTGTTGTTTTTTTTTGGTGAGGAAGATTAGCCCTGAGCTAACATTTGTTACCAATCCTCCTCTTTTTTGCTGAGGAAGATTGGCCCTGGGCTAACATCCGTGTCCATCTTCCTCTACTTTATTTGTGGGACGCCTGCCACAGCATGGCTTGATAAGCGGTGCATAGGTCAGCAACCAGGATCTGAACCTGCAAACCCCAGGCTGCCCACCGAAGCAGAATGTGCCAGCTTAACCACTGCGCCACTGGGCCGGCCCCTGAACCAGTTCATTTTTAATAGTACTTTGTGATTTTTCATGATCTACCTAATTAAAGGAGAGAAGTCAGGGGGAAAAAACACTAATTATGTTCACCAACATAGGCAAGTCAAGTCGCCTCTTACATAGGAATGAAAAAATAAACCCCCAAAATGTCTCTGCTAATAGGGTCTCATTCACTCATTTGCTAAATATTTAGTAAACGTAGGTAGGACTAGGATCCAATGAAAGGCAAGGCAAACTCATTGCCCACGAGGACCCGCGACCTGGAGAAGGATGGAGGCCATGCTGTCTGGCAGAATGGGCAAGTATGAGATACTGGGAGAGGCATGAAGGGGACACCTAACCCAACTTGGGGGCCTCGGGGAAGGCTCCCCAGAGAGGAGGAGAAGTGGGTGTCTGAAGTGGACATCAGATAAGGATGATAGCCTGGGACAGTTCGGAACGAATTAGGAAGAAGTTTGAACGGCCGCTGTTGTGTTGGATGGGGCAAGTCCTGTCTCTGCTCCCCAATCTCATGCCCAGAACTGCTCTGGATTTTAAGGAATAAAGATGAAAGCACCTTTTCTTAGCCTTAGAGCCTGGGCTTAATCCCACGCCTTTCAGCGTCCCTGGGAATTCCAAGCTTTTGAAACAGGTTCAGTTGACTGTTTTGACTTTAGTTTGATGCATGTTATTTTGATTAGTCTATGTAAATTAACCTGAAAATTATTCAAAATAATAGAAAATCTTTCGTACTCATTATACTGGGAAATTTTATAGCAGCCTCAAGAATAATGGTGGGCTGAGTCTTTATGTGAACTTTCGAGCAGAAGTGTGCTGCCTGGAGGTAAAGCAGCAGAGTGTAGGAGGGAAATTCCTGCTGGTCTTGAAGAGCTAGGACCTGGAAAAACTTCCTGAGGGAGGTCTATGCCCAAATTAGGTATAACAGTTTTGTCACAGTGGAAGTAACAACCCAGGAGTCAAGCAACGTAGAAACAGGCTCCTGAATGTGTTTACTGCCGGAGTGCAGCTAACGGAAAAAAAGAGATGAACTGAATAGTAAGACCTGGAAAAAACTACAAAAGCAGCTGGATTTATTTGGAGAGATAGAATAAAGGAATTATACCAAGTACTAAAGAAAGTAGGTTATCAGGGATCTCCTTCCTTATTTAGCATTAACATGGTACGTATTGGAGGTAGGCACATAGACTCTGGGGTCAAACCACCTGGGCTCAAATCCCTGCTTAACCACTTATTAGTCATTTTATCTTGGGCCAGTTACTTAACACCTTGTGCCTCAATTTTCCTATCTATAAAATGGAACTACAAGAGTACTTACCTCATGAAGTTGGGGTGAAGATTAAATAATGGCAGACGTGTAAGCATGTGTGGAATATAGCAATGCTCAATAAATTTAGTTATTGTTATTATTACCTCCCACTTTTTACCTGAAAAGAACAAGAAAAAAAATGGGCTTAATTACAGAGAAAGGATATTACTCTAAAGAAAAAAGAATTTCCCAGGCCAGCCTGGTGGCATAGCAGTTAAGTTAGCACACCCCGCTTTGGTGGCCTGGGGTTGGAGGGTTCAGATCCTGGCCGCAGACATACACATCACTCATCAAGCCATGCTGTGGCAGCATCCCACATACAAAATAGAGGAAGATTGGCACAGATGTTAGCTCAGGGCCAATCTTCCTCAGCAAAAAAAAAAAAAAAGAGAGAGAGAGAGAATTTCCCAAGAGCAAGGATGTTTAACAACATAACAATAGTTTTCTTAGAGAAAGCAAGCCTCAGAAAGTTCTCTCATTAAAGTCTGCAGCAGTGAGACTGACCCTAAGGTGCTGAGGGTATAACAAGAAGTGACAAAGAGGTCTCACGCTGGGGCAAGAAGAAGACACTGTTTAGAGCCAGAATACTTGGTTCAAGTCTCACCTTCACCATGTTAAAAACAAGACAACAGGCCCAAAATGGAGTCGCTTATGCTAAGCCCCATGTCACCAAACCAAGACTTAATTACAGCTTCGGCTCTCGTAGAAATGGAATCTAATACCAGTCGATCAGGAATCACCTGATCAATATCAGTTAGGTAATCTGCCCGAGAGACCCCCGCCATCCCCTATAAGGAAAGTAACCTTGCATTAACCAATCCGCGTTTTAGCCCAGTACAACTTCCTTGTTCCTACTCCCTTCTGCCTATAAGATCTCTTGCCTGGTATAGCTCTTTGAAGTTCCTTTCCATCTGCTAGATTGGATGCTGCCTGATTCATGAATTGCTGAATAAAGCCGATAAGCTCCTTAAAATTTACTCGGTTGAATTTTGTTTTTAACAATCACAAATCAAATCCACAGTGTTTTCCCTAATGGCTGTTACCAATTCACATTCTCACCAACAGTGTACAGGTAGGAACCACTTTGTCCACATATACGGTACACCTCTGTCCATTTGCAGCTGAGGGGCCCTTGTAGCAGCTTCTAGCCCAGGTACCGACGTCTGCTCTAACACTGCAGGGGCATGTGAGGACTCTATCATTATTTTGAAAGACTTACTATAAAAAAGTTCAAATGAATTTGAAACTCAATTACCTTAATAAAAGAAACTTCAAATACATTTATCAGTGAAAGAAAAGGAACACCTATTACATTTTTCAATAGATTTGCAACTAGAGAAAATTTCTGAATGGCTGCAAAAATGGTTTAAAATTTTTTTTATCATCTACTTTGAGAATAAAGTTTTCCTCTGGTGACTATAAAGGGTTTGAAGAGATCATTGTTAAAAGAAAAGTCTTGATTAGGAGTTGAATGTAGCCATTTCAAACATAAAACCTGAAATAGAAAAAAATATGTCTATAGAGGCAAGCTCAAGTTTCTCATCTTAAAACTTGAAAGATTTTATTTGGAAGTTTTATACAAATTCAATGTTTAATATCTTTCTTAGTACTTTTTATTTTATTTTTCTTATCATAATTATATAACAAAAAGGAAAAGTAGTGATTATTTTCACCAAGCCCCACAGAAGCTCCCCAGTCCCCTCCAATTTACTGCAGTGTGCCAGGCAACTATTAGAATTTTCTATGTGTTCTGTGTCGTGGAAATCACTGAAAAGCACTGCCTTAGAGAAGATGGCAGACCCTACTGATGCCTAGATGGCAAGAATTCATTAACTTCTTCCTTGTTAATTGAACTCACACCTGATTCAGATATTGAGAGGGTCTATGCTTCAGAGGAAGCCAAGTCTCTCTCCAGCCCCAGGCCAATCGTGTAATTTCATTCTCCTTGCCAATAATAGAGTTCGGAATAGGCATATGGTATGATGCTAGCCAATGAGTCATGTGAGGGAAAATTTCAGAGTTGGGCAGACAGAGGGGCTTCTGGAAAGTTTTCTTGCTCTTAAGTAGAGACACAAGAAAAGAACATTCTTTCTTCCAGCCTTTGTACATTGTTGAATGAGTCTGTGACACTTGGAGCTGCTGCAGCCATCCCGCAACCATGAGGACAACTCCAACATGTTGGGAATGGTACAGCAGAAAGGCAGAAAGAACATTAGACCCCGATGACCGCCTAGCCGCTCAATTACTCAGCCCTGGAACTCTCTCTCCTCTGGACATCTTGTTATATGAGATAATAAATTTCCTTCTTAAGTCATTTTTGTCTAGGTTTTCTATTATTTGCATCTAAAAGTATCTTCACTGATGATACATAGTGGGTTTGATGCCCTCCAGATGACAGTGTCAATTTACACTGCACTGGTAGAATATGAGAATGTCGGTTTCCCTTTACCAGCATTAGAGTCATTGTGATTCTTTGCCAATTTGATAGGCAGCATTTAGTTTAAGATTGATAGGACCTGCTCGTCTACGTGGGAGAAAGAGCTACTTTAAGCGCCTCTGCCTCAATCATGGTGAATCTGTCGGTTAATTCAAGCAGGCCCAGCAGGACCTCTGCTTTCTAATGCTTAATTTCAGTCACACAGTTTGTTAAAAGGAACACATTTGCATTTAAAAGGAACACATTCTTTAATTTAAACTTTTCATTGATTGCCACCCATCTTCTTCCAATTAATTGTTTTAACCATATTTGTGGTTACAATCCTGTATTGTAAAATGAAAATCAGTTGAAAGTAAATGGACACCTCCACCATGCACAATAACTTGCTGAAATTAAAGAGTGTGTGAGTGTGTGAGAAAGCCAGAGACAGAGAGAGGGCGAGCCAGGGAGAGACTTGGGGACAGAGAGAGAAGTGCATGCCCATAGCCACATGGGACCTCTCCCATGAGAACAGGGGTCTGTCCCATCCCAGCCCTCCGTGAGGTGTGATCACAGTGAATTTTGTCCCTTGACATCACTCACTCAGGGTGAAGGTGTAAGAGGCATAAAATAAGGCCTCGGTAGACTTGACTTCCAATGCTGTCACTGAATCCAATCTATTCATTCAAGTAAGCTTGGCATCACTTTGACTATCACATTTACTTTTCACAGCAGCCTTACTTGGAAAATATTAGTGTTCCCACTATAAGGCACAAAAACGTTAATGTCCAGGGTCATACAACCAATATGAGGCCATGTGGATCTGACCTCAGATCTAGTTGACACAAAAGCCTCTGGTGGCACTACGCTCTCCACGGGAGTGCTTTGCTAGCCGGTAACTACAAGACCTGATTATACAGAGACTAAAAAGGTAACACACCCAAGTAGCTCATTTGTAATTTGTCAAATAATTAATTCAGATGAAATTTCAGTTCTGCTACATCAGATGGAGCAAAAATATTATAGGATTATTCTAATTATCACTACATCTTTGGATTTGTTTGTCTTCATTGTTCACTTTTACTGTAAAAGAGATAATAAAAAGTAATATGTGTTCAGCATAGAAATTTTGAAAAGCTCAAGGAATAAAATAAAATAAGCACCTGTTGCCCCATCACAGAGGAAAAAAAATACTATTAAAAATTTGATGATAACCCTTTGGCTTCTCAAAATCATACAGAATACAGAAGAACTGCTCTCTATTAGTATTGCCGTAATATTTTTAAAAGGCAAGTTTCATCTAATAGGACTACGATGGTGAAAGAGCTGTCTGTAGACGCCCGCATCAATTACCTTACCATCTTATCATTACTGCTTCATACTCTGCTCTGGTTCTATATGTTTTTAGAAGTAAAAAACACATTACTACACAAAACTACCTGGTGTATATGAAATGCATTATCATGGGAAGATGCAAGAATTTGGGATACATTATTAAAAACAATATAGGACACAAATCAAACTCCCCAATAGAAAAATTGGCAAAACCATGAACTTAAAATTCACAAAATGTAATACAAATACTCAATAAACAGGAAAACATGCCCAACCTCACCATCGATCAAAGGAAACCAATTATTATAAACATGACAATCAATTTTTTGCCTATAAAATGGTCAAAGTTTTGCAAATATCATAGTACATGATGCTGGGGAGGGTTTCAAGAGCTGGAACCCCCTCATCTACACCTGATGGAAGAGACACTGTCACAATCTTTTTGGAAGTACATATCAAGAGCCTTAAATTTGTTCCTGTTCCTTACCTGTCTCTAAGAGAGAACTCTTCCCTAAGGAGGCATAACAGAGAGGTGATCAGGGATATACACACATGGTCATTCATTGCAGCATAATTTATAATAGTGAAAAATTAGAAACAACTTAAAAATCCAAGAGATAGGGAAAAAAATAAATTATGGAACATCTGACCAATAAAGAATTAAGCTGTCACAAAAAAGTTTTGAAGACCATTTAATGACATGAGGTGATATTCACAGTGAATACGGGTGAAAAGAAGGATAGAAAATTGTAGATATACTAGGATTCAATTTTTTTTTTTTTTGATGAGGAAGATTGGCCCTGAGCTAACATCGGCTGCCAATCCTCCTCTTTTTGCTTGAGGAACACTGTCCCTGAGCTAACATCTGTGCCAATCATCCTCTATTTTTCGTTATGTGGGATGCCACTACAGCATGGCTTGATGAGCGGTGTGTAGGTCCGCATCCGAGATCCGAACCCACGAACCCTGGGCCGCTGAAATGGAGTATGCAAACTTAACCACTATGCCACCAAGCTGGCCCTTAAGATTCAATTTTTATACATATATGCAATAAAATAATTTGAGGCAAATATACTAAATTTATTATATTCTTTATATATTATATATAATATGTTATATTTATGTTATTTATATTATATTAAATTTATATTAAATATCACAGTTCTTATCTCTGAATGATCAATACATGAGTAAATGTCATTTAAAAATTTTTTTCTAAAACTTTCTACAATTAAATAGCACATTATCAGAAAAAAATAAACACTTAAAAAATTTCTAGTGGTCACTGGGCTCAGGAAAAGACAACACAGCTTGAGCCTGCTAACCCTAAGACATCTTTGGAAGATTCCCAGTCCTCAACCATCCTTTCTCCCCGGGAACTGGAAATAATTATTATGGTCATTGCTAATATTTATTAAGTAATTACTATGAGCCAGGCATTATGCTAAGCACTTTATATCCAATATTGCATTTAATCCCTACAGCGGCCCAATAAAGTAAGTACTAGAATTCTTCCCATTTTACAAAAAACGAGACTAAGAATTTGAGACTTAAGCGATCCACCTAAGGCCATTCAGGGATTAAAACAGAATCAAACCAAGTTTGACTCTAGCAAACCAAGACTGACTCCAGAGCAAAAACAACAAACAATTTTTTTATGCAAGCCTGGCTTTTCTTAAATCTCCCCCTAAGCTCTGTTCCTCCAACTGAAACATTCTTAATATCCAAAAAATTTAGTTTTCCATGTTCTGAGCTCTTTGGAAGAAAATCACCATTTAGATCTAAGAAACATATGCAGTAAATAGTGACAAAAAATTTGTTCTGTCACTTTAAAGAGCATCATCACCAGAGTCGGATCCCTGGGCCTGAGACCTGCGCAGCCCCACAGGGCCGCACCCTTAAAAGGGCTCCATGCTTGATTTAATGCTCTGCTCTCGCTGTCTTATAATCCTTAGTAATTTTTCAATGGGGAACCTACATTTTCATTTTGCACAGGGCCCTGCAAATTATGTCACCAGTCCTATTAGTCACCCGTGAGCAACTAAGCCTCAAGCCTCATTTAAAAAGACATAGTGTTTGGGGTTTAGAGTTGCGTTCTTTGCTTTTTATTACCTACCTGGGCCCAATGCCTTCAGAGAAAGTACTTTCCCTTGCTTCAGTGGCTCCTCCCCTGGAAAACACGCGATGTTATCAAAGCCTACTTGGCTTTCTCGTCCTCATCACCTCCAATGAGCGCTGTTTTAAACACCGTGTGTGCGTTCTGCGGGGTCTGGTCCATTGAGTCCCACTCTGTGTACATATGGCCCAGCCTGGTTTTACAGCTAATCAGCGTTGCCGCCTTCAGGGTGAGAGGCAGGCGCCTGCTGCAAAGAAGGCTTTGCATATTTAGAACACCAGGGATTCTTCGAGACAAAAACAAACCCAGCTCCATAGTATGTACTGTTAAATAAGGTCATTGTCAGGGAAGACAGATAGGATTCTGTTAGCTATATGGCCCTACAGTCTTGAATGAAGTAGTGGCTGGGACAGTGGTTTGGTATAAGAAAAACATATTGCTGATAAACCACCTTCCAGCACATTCGTGAATATTTTAGATCGCCAGGCCTTGTTTCGGGGAAAACAATGAGTTCTTGGCTGCCTTCTCTCTTGGAATTGCATAGGATTCTATATGACTAACTTGCCTTGTGTTTACCCTTATTAAATGGGGTCTAGCATAGAATTAAATAGGGCCTCTAGGGGAGTGGATGCTTCTGCCAAACCACTGGGATTCCTAAGCCTGATACACAATCAGTGTGCTTGTGAGAAGTCTGAGGTCTTCACATGGGTAAGCAGAAGCCATGTGGGATAACAGGGATGTTGCTAGGGAAATAAAATAAGGAAATACTTAAGAGACAGTGAAATAACAGAATTTAGTTTTGGGTCAGGCCCTCTGAGCAAACAAATTCGCCTCTTTTTGCTGCCTTGATCCAAGCAAACACACGGATTTTCTCAAATTTGTTGGCTACCAAAAATCACAGGATTCTGTTGATTGTCTACTCGTTATCCACATCCAGGGTTTTCCTACAAAAACCCTGATTTTGTTCAAGTATGTTCCCTTCCCCTGAATATTCCCTGTGACTCAGGATTGCCTTTGATTAGACCAAGCCAATCATAGTAATCCCATGGCTCTTGCTCCATCTTTGATGGAGGATGTCATGTGTTCCAATTCTGGAGAAGGAGAAAAGGTTTCTGGAAGTTTCTAGGAAAGTCCTACCTTGCTTTTAAGAAATAACAACGGGGAAATTGGACTGTCTTGCCTGCTAAGGGTGAATAGGAAGCGTATTGCCCCAATTGCTACTGTCCACCATTGTGCAGCCATGAGGAAAGCCGACTGGAAGCCAAAGTCAGCACCCAGAAGAGCACAGAGGAGAAAGAACTGCAGACAAACAGAGTCAAAACTTGGATGGAACCAAGCCTGAAGCCCACCCCCACTGGCCTTCCCATTATATGAGCTAATGCAACTCTTTATTGTTTAAGCTTGTTTGAGTTGGTCTCTCTATTGCTAGTAGCTGAAAGCACAAAAATGACCCTTCTTCACGCTGGAGCCAATCTGGGATTTGGAAGAATTGAGCTCTAGGCTCTAGCCTAATTATTTACTGTACAAATTACTTTGTGCAAGTCCCAACTTCCCCAAACCTCAGTTTTCACATCATAATACCTGTCTTGTTTACTTTGGGGGAATATCATTAGGATTGAAGAGATAAAATAAACAAAAGCCCTTTGAAACATGTCATTGTTATATACATATAAGATGCTGTTTGTTATATACATATAAGATGCTGTTACTCTTTGGGTAAATAAGTTTGTATTCTGTCCAAGAAATCTACTTGTTTTCCTGGATCCGTGTACATAAATAACAAGGCCTTAGTTTGAGTTTCCCTGTTTCTTTCTCTTTTCCCTTCCCCAACTGTACTTATCATCTCATAGATGTGTGGGAGGCAGTGACAGAGCATCATTTGTCTCCCTATTCAGCAGATTCCCAAAATCCCAAACAAAAGGATACAGTAAATTCTTTAAAGCATCTTGTTGAAACCTCTCTTGTTCTGTGCTCCGAACAGAAATCTGAGATGTGGTACTAAAGAGGCTTTTTTGGGGCCAGAAAGAAATTCATCTAATCCCAGAACAGACAGAGTGTGTGGTACATTTATCCTCCTAAAAGGTAAATGAAATTGTCAGAGGCATGTAATGGATTGGCAGAATTTTAAATGGAAACTGTGTGTGTTTTCAGAAATGCACTAACTTGTGATCATTCACTGCAGAGGGAAATTAAACTGCAGTGAGGAAAAGAAAAATCTAGCCTGTGAAAAACACACAAATGCAAAGCAAGGAGCCACGGAGAATCTCGGAGACCACTGGTCAATTAAGTACCATGTAAAGATTTCCAATTTTCTTGTAGTAAATTATTTATTTAGCTCTTACATACCATCAATATATTTTACAAGTTTAATACCCAAATTATAGCTGGCCCACCCATTTATGGCCCCATAAACGAGTCCTGACTTACCAATGTGAATTCTTGTTCCTGGCAGTGTCAGATTTAGATTGGATTTGGATCTATTGCTTTTATCCTTATCAGACATTTCGAGGCTGATATTTTATTGCTATATTTAAAATGGAAAGTGCTTTAAAATAGACTTGGGAGGGAGCACAACTGATTTCTGCCCCGATATGTCATTTCCTGACTTAACATCCTACTATAATCTAGGTTAAAGGGCTGGAAGTCCACATAGAATCCTTCTCTCCTGCAGATTTCCCCCCACACAGAGAATTTTCTCAGAGGAAAGTGAGTGATTATAAAAAGAATGGCTTTAATCTTAAGTAAGAGTAGCTGGAGCTGTCAGTAGTAAAGCTGACAGGCAATTTCCATGCCTATATACTTTGTAAGTCAAATGAATAATAAAGAATATAAATGAAACACATCTAGCCATTTCTTAAGTTTTAAAGTGTATATGGAGCTAAATTGCCAAGCCTTGTTTTTCAAGGCTTGGATTTTGTAAAATATGTAGAACAAACCAATAAATTAACGGTGGAAGAGAAGACTAACAAATCAAGCCTAGGAACAGCTTCCACTTACAGTTATAAAAAGTATTAGAGCTCTGAGATTAGTAAATCCCACAGTTACAGATATGAAACCAAATGCAAGATATGATTAATGGTGCCCAAAATTATAATATCTGCTCGTGGTTTCTAAGCCTTTAAAAAAAAGTCACCAAATTGATTTTTTTTTTACCTTTTTATATTACCTTTTTTTAAAAGTTACGTTGTTATTGTTCTTTTAAAGAATTTTATAAAAAGTTTTTCAATGGGCCATAAAATAACAAACTTGAATGTGAGGTTCATAGGAACCAGCCAAGCTCCGTGGAAAGAGCAGAGGGACGGGAGCTCTCAGTCTTTGCACTGGCCCTGGAAGAGACCCCAAATACAAGCCACTCCTCAGAGCTTACTGTTCTCATTTGAAAAATGGGCCAGTCTCATGGAAATATAGCAGGGCAAAGCGCTTTGAAGGAGAAACACGGTATTTCGTATTAAGGGAAATTATTAAGAAAAAAGAAGGAATTGCTTTATCAAGGAACTTAGAGTCATTTTAAAAAATAAAATTAGATCAGCTTTGCAGTTCCAGCTACACTCCTCGGGCTCCAGCACCGCACCTGCACACCTTCCCCTAGGCCAGCTACATAATCTGTGGAGCCCACTGCAAAATGAAAATGCGGGGCCTCTTGTTCAAAAAGCAGGGGGAACTAAACGTACTAAGTTATACAGCTTTTCCCTTTCATTTTGGTGTCTCAACTTGTCACGGTGTGTTCTTAGTTGCCATATGCTGTGCTAAATAAAGAAAAATAAAAAATTTAAATTATTAGCATGAATTTTACTGTTCATCTTTATATTGCGCAATGCCAGTTTTAAATGAAAATATAAGAGCGTTGAACTTATATGCGAAATCACCAAAATTACACAATTCGTATTTTGTCCTTCATGCATCCGTATGTATTTTATTCTTACCAGTGGAAATGCTGCATAAAATGAATTCAGCTGGTTTTCTTCCATTTCTTGGTAAGTGCATTTTCTACCAACACTCTGCCTTTGGCTTTGGCTGACTGACGACGAGGGAAGGAGGGACCACGGTTTGCCCTATCTTTCCTTTCACAGCATCACTTTCAGTATAGGTGATACTTATACTGTATCACTGTATCACTACAGGGAAGTAACACAGGTAAGAAAGGATAGATAGGGTTCCTTGGTTGGTTGTGTTTCCTAGAACTCCACTTCTCTCTGCATTCAAAGCAAACTCTGGAAAGCAAGTTTTCGAATGGAAAGCCTGGCCTGTTGGAGCTTTCAGCTCCCCAGCATACTCAGTGATAAGCATAACACGCTTACCTCTGTACTCACTTTGAGTCTTGTTGAGCTCTCGCACATTGTGGGTCCACCCGGAGTTTGTGCTCACGAGGCATCATGAGCCCTATATGCGAACGGGGTGTAACGAACAGTGAATGCTGTTCCTTATTCCAAATGCTCACGTGCATGCTCCATGCTCCATCAGACTTGATATACAAAACACAAGTTCAAATATAAAATTATTAAGAATTTTAAGATGTTGACAGCAGAGCCTTAAAGCAAATGTGGGCCTCTGAGCACCAGGCCTTGTGCCACTGCATAAGTCACACACCCATGAAGCCAGCTCTACCTTCCACCAAACCCCTACTTGGGATTTTCTGGGATTCTCAGTGGAACAGACAGTCACAAACCTCCAAGAAGCTCTTCTCTATTCAGATGCTCATTACCTGCCTGGCCCTAGCCTACTTAGGGAAATTCCTGTAGACAGCCTTCTTCCTCCTCCCTCTTCTCCTCTTCCTCAGCCTCTGGCTCTGCACATACCCATCCTAACCTGCCCCACTTGTTTCTAGACTTTGAGGAAATGCAAAATAGCTCCTCTTCTAATTCAAAAGCAGGAAAACTCCCATTTGCTTGTACCTCTCTCTTTTCTCTTAAAACTGCTTATGCCCCATGCAAAGAGCAAATTTCAGTGAACGCTCACTGTTGCCAAATTTTAAAAGTTAGATGGCAAAGAAGAGAATTTTCATTTATTGTATTACCTGGGCAGAACTTTAGCGGGAAAGGCAAGTTACTTTTTTTTGTGTGTGAGGAAGATTAGCCCTGAGCTAACATCCGTTGCCAATCCTCCTCTTTTTTTTTGCTGAGGAAGACTGGCCCTGGGCTAACATCCGTGCCCATCTTCCTCTACTTTATATGGGACACTGCCACAGCATGACTTGACAAGCGGTGCGTCAGTCTGTGCCTGGGATCTGAACCAGTGAACCCCGGGCAGCTGAAGTGGGGCGCGCACTTAACCACTATGCCACCAGGCTGGCCCCAAAGCAAGTGACTTTTAAAAAAATCACGGGCTGGAAATTTTTTAATTTTTATGTACAATGCCACTTTATGTGAGTAAACAAAGAGCTCGCCTGAGAAAAATCACGGGTTTTGGATGAAACCCATGCATTTCCATATGCGATGCAACTTGGTACTTAACTCGAGAGGGGAAAAAATGACCCGGCTCTGGAATAATAAGGAAACGAGCGTGAGTTTATTAAGATTTCTTAAATGATCCCGGAACACAGGCAGGTATTTGGAAACTTTCTTCACTCGCTGAAGAATGATGCCTGAGGGAAAAAGACCTTTTTCCATTTTTTGCTATTTCCCTCATTTTTCCCTTTCTCTTCCCAGCCTAGCATTCCTAGAGTTCCCAGGTTTGTAAAATACTTAATGAAAAAACAAGACCACAGAGCTGCTCTTGTTGGTCCATGAATTTTTCTTCCCTCATTTTGCACCTGCATAGAAATATTTTCAATTCAACTGTAGGAATTGGTAACTGTCTGATTAGGAGGGGGAAAGGTAGATGATTTCTTCTTCTGCTTTTTGAAGCTTCAGAATGGCATCCTAGCAGTGCCTGCTAACCAGTCCACTTCCCTCTGAGATTTAAGATCAAAAGAGTCAAATGTCCAGATTCCCACAGATTTAAGTACCAGCCTCTCAGCGAGTGAATAAAAGACTACACATCCTTTTCTGAGAGCCCAGTTCTCCTCAGCACTTAATAGATTCAATATGTTGGATGGAGCACAAGGGCGTCCTTCTACAGAGGTTAGGAAACTCAGAGGCCATACTTTACTACATTGATAACTTGGTGGCAGCCAGGAGCACATTCTTCACTTTGTTCATAATCCCCATTAATTAGCCCTTGAATGTGGCCAGATTCCAACTAAAATGATTTTATTCGGCCCTACTTATGCCTTTCCTGGAACTCTAAATGGACATCATTCTTCCCTCCTGGCTGGTCGGCAGCCTGTTGTGCTCCGAAGGTGGATGTAATTCAGGGAGAAGGAAGCTGGAAGCCCTGATGGGTAAATATTTAATAATCACAGAAACTCTGTCTCTTCAGATCCAGGCTCTTTTCCTTCATATTCATTGGAGCTGAGTACTTAGGAATAAAAGTAGCTCCTCAAAACTTAAAACACATTGAGAATAGGCAAATCCACAGAGACAGAAAGTAGATTAGTGGTTGCCAGGAGATGGGGGAAAGGGGAAATGAGGAGTTATTACTTAGTGGGTAGGGGGTGTTCTTTGGGGATGGTGAAAAAGTTTTGAAACTAGACAGAGGTGGTGGCTGTACAACATTGTGACTGCACTAACGGCCATCGAATTGGGCACTTTAAAATGGTTAATTGTATATTATGTAAATTTCACAAAAAAGTAAAACACTATTCTCACAGATTTCCTTCAGTTTTCATTCTATAGTCAATTCTCTTATGAGACAGTCTCAGGGATACATTCTGAGAGAAAATTCACATCACCAAATGGGTCTATAAGATGAGAGTTTAACAATTAGCCAATGATTCTGTTCAATAGGTATTATTTGAGACAAAAGAGTAGTTTTTCTCAATTACCTGAGAAGACTTCATCTCATCTTCCCTAAGCAAAGACCGTGACTATGTCTCTCTCTAGATGAGGTTGTTTTCTCACACAGCGAGAACCACATAAATTAGCACAGGAGTACTGTGGTGTGCTACGGGCCTCCTTGCTCAAAGCTCATGTGTGAACGGCTTTGACTGTTGAGGGAACACTTTTGTTGGCTGGAATGACAGGGCCCGGAATAATGCCCAGTGCTCCAGCCTCCAACGACTGACCCCCTTGCTTTGTCCAACTTGAAGGGACCAGGCAACAGACATGAGTGATACCCTCCATCCCTCAGGTGCGAGGTAGGCTCACTAGACCCACAGTGCTCGACTTGAAATGCAGGTGCTGCATGAAGCAGTAATTAAAGAAATGTAGAAGTCACACATGCCAGACTATTACACAATCCAGCCCTGACGGGGGCTTAAGTATACCTACTTATGAATGTTCCACCCTGTCAAATGTGTGCAAAGCAGAACTGCTAAGGTATGAGCTAATTGAGTTGATCGATGTTTCTAGTTCTCTCCAAAACTTTTTAAAAAATAGCCAAAGTGAGTCCATGTTTTAAAAGTGTATATTCAGTTTGAATCTTTCGTCATAGCAATTGTGACAGATGCATAACCCCAACTGGCTTGGTGCCCTAATTGCATGAGCTTCTGAGTCTCCATAAACCCTTATTTACTAACTCATGGCTGCCCAGCTGCTAAGTCCATTCTAAGTGTTAGATTTGCCTGGTATATAATTAGTGCTGAATTACTGGTTTGTTTTCCAGTAAAAACATATTGTATACAATAAAATTTAGCAAACCTGTCAGCACTTTTTATAATATCATGGAAGCATAGAACCACAGGGACCATAGAGCGTATATTCCAAATGTCCTCATTTTAGAAATGAAGCACAGAGAGATTGAGTGACTTCTCCAAAGTCCCACAGCGGGTTCGTGATGGTGTCAGACTAGAAGCCAGGTCTCTGATCCCACTTCATTGGTTGTGATCCACCACTTTGCCGTTCTTCATTTAAGAAGCTTTGGAGCCAACGGATGATGCAATTCCAGAAATATACCATGATATCATATTTTAAATTATTTTTCCACACAAAGTATAATGAAAAAAGAAAAAAATCCACAACAGTACCTTAGAAATCTGCATCATGTCTCACACATGTCTTTCCCCTGGCATTAGGCAAACCCAGCAGGCTGGGGCCTTGTTGAAACTTTAAAACAAACCAGGCCAATTCTGAGGTCTAGACAGCCCCAGACAGGGTTTCCCGAAGCTTTGAAATGCGATTTTAGAACTGGGTAATTTAGAGGCAATTTAACCCAGAAACCAAACTGACATTCAGAACATTTATTTTGAAAACATTTTTAAAGCATCTACTCACCACTTTAAAATGGGATTTTGTGTTTTACTGGGGCAGACCAACTGGAATTGCAATGATTAAGGTTCAGATTCACTAATTCTTAGTAAGTTCTAAACACAGAAAGTGCAGTCTCCTTCCTAGTGCACTTACCCAGGACCCAGGAGAAAGTTGCTTTGTAGAAAAATATTCCAAAAATCATGTTCAGTTTTTCCATTGCTTTTGCAGCAGTAGAGGATTATACTTTTAGGTTATATTCACATATTCAAGAGACCCAGGAACAATTTCGACTATAACTTTTGTTCCAGGCAGCCAAATTATTCGTCTATGTAAAAGTATTATTGCTGTAGAACTTGGTCTTGCAATTCATAGATATTTACAATTTTTCTTTTTAGTGAAAAAGTGAGTGCTCTCCAGACACTTCTGTTCTAGGGTGCATAGACTAGACCATAATCTTTTTTTCTATAAAGCAATCAGGAGCCACAATTAAGAAGGTGCCAGAAATCCTATCACACTTTAAGTCCTGCATATTAAGTGGAATTCGCAGTATGTGGAAAAGCAAGTGTTTCTATTTCAGACTCATTTTCCTTTGTGGATCCTGCTTGACTTTGAGATCACTTTATTTTTCAAATAAACGACAATGTTGGATGGGAAAGGTTGGCCAAAAGTATCTGAGAGAATCAGAACGTGCTATGTCAGAAATGAGAGTGAGTATGCGGCTCTTAAAGTCTAGATCTTGAGAAAGCACAGTTACTCTCTCAATGTGTGATTATTGTTAATTACCTTAAAATATAACTGTAGGAAATAGCATCAGGCTGCGATGGCTTGCAATCTCTGGATTCCTTCTTTTAATCCTTATTAGTCATTTTAAATTCAGCTTTTTAGAAGTCTTAGTCCAATTGCCCTTCGGGAACAATAAAGTGGCAATTAGGTATGACAAAGGCATGGAATAGACACAATTACTTATTGCCATAGTAAAAGAAAAAAGATGGGTCTATGAACCTATCAAGCAAATCTGCAAAATGGAATGGGCTGCTGGACCCATGAAAAATGTATCCAAATATTTTCAGAATGTATTTTTGGCTACCTCCCTATAGAGATATTAAACCGTTTTCTTTTATCGGAGAATTTACTACCATTACATTTTATATTAATTTAATGACTTTGAACAGGCAATCATCATTTATTTGCCTAAATTACCGGTCCCTTAGTACTTCATCGGCAAGGGGAAATATTTCATAGAACATGAGGCCAAGCCTCTAATTACTATTAGAGCATAATTTAAAGTAACTTCAACAGGTATTGTAATTTTGACCAATTGAGTTACTAATTTGGAGAATCAATTATCTCCTGGACGCCTTCAATTTGCTACCTCATTTAATTGGTGGTGGCTGTCCAATTACACATCTGGCGTAGTAGTAATATTTGTATCTGCATATCTTCAGCCAATCAGTCAGCTGAGCCTGGTTGTCAGGTAATAGTTGTGTGGGTTTGAAGACTTTGATATATTTGTGTATCAAATTATTTTTACAAGTTGTATCAAATTATTCATAAATTTTTCTCCTGATGTACCCTTCCTCTGCCATTCACCCTAAAATTAAAAAATTTTAAGCCAATTCTATTCACATAATTCATCTGGTTTCCCTCTTTTCCTCTGGCCCCAATTTCAAAAGACACTCAACCTCAAAAAAAAAAGTCAAAGGGAACAACCTGTTACTAGCAAAAACAGAAAATTAAGTAATATCACCCAATGCTGCAAGATGAAATAGTACAGTCCTATATTACTAATTACAATGTAAATTATGCAAACCTTTGAAAAGCCACAGGGCCATAGGAGTCATAAACTGTCCACACACTTTGATCATGTAATCCCACTACTGGAGTTTTATCCTGAGGAAATAATTCCATAGAGAAAAAAATCTATAGTCCAAAGATGTTCTTTCCGTCACTGACTTTAACAGTAACAAACGACAATAAAAACACCAACAAAAACATCTTTAAATTTAGAGAAATATTTAAATAAGCTATGTCAAAAAATAAAATATGTAGCCATTCAACATGGAAATTATTATGACTATGCAGAAATATGGAAAATGTCTATGATGTTAAACGAAATAAGCAAGCTATAAAATGAGACAATTGCCACAATGTACAGATGAGCATCCATATTCCTTACACAAAAGGAGTAGAGAAAGTGCCATAATCTCTTACAGCAAAACCAAAGTTCTCTGGGAGCTAACGAGAAGGAGCTATCACACCCATTTGGGAGACTGTGGAGATGGCATGTGAAATTGGCATTAAAAGGTTCCAGAAAGTCGAGAAGGGGTTACCTTGGAGGGGAAAGTTCAGTGCCAAGAAAAGACGTGCTATGTTTGGGGACCACAAGGATTCAGTTTGGCTGCATTGTGGGGCATGTACAGGGGAAAGGTGACATATTTGCCTGGAAGGAGAGGCCAGCGTCTTACTGTGGAGGGCTAAAGGTTAAGGTTTCTTTCTGGACGCAGTGAGAGAAGCTGAGCCTTTTGGCAGGAAGGAAACCGCACGCTATAAGCAGACTGAGAATTGGAGCAACTAGGTTTGAATCCTGCCTCACATGGTAGCTTTGTGGCCTTGGGCAAGTTACTTAAGCATTTTGAGTCTTGGTTTCCTCATCTCTGCAGTGGTAGTCGTACCTACTTCTTAGGGTGGGAATTAAAGACAATATACACGAAGTTCCTCGTACCTAACAGGCACCACATACTTATTATCATTATTAGTAAGAGTAACCTGACATCAGGAAGCAGAATGGATTAGAGTAAGGAGAAGAAGAGGAAGGTACAGTGAGAACCACTTTAGGCACTTACTCTGCTCCTTTCTGAAGAAAGGTGATGTTGGTGGCAAATGGAAAGATGATGCAGAATCAAAAAACACTGTGGTGGGTCTGGCCCTGTGCCCTAGTGGTTAAATTCGGCACACTCAGCTTCCTCTGGTTCGGATACAGCATGGACCTATGTCACTCATCAGCCATGCTATATCAGCAACCCACATACAAAGTGGAGGAAGGTTGGCACGGTTGTTAGCTCAGGGAGACTCTTCCTCAGCAAAAAAAAAAAAAAAAACACCATGGAAGAAGAATCCACAGGGCTGGGACAGGGTGAACCCAAGTTTGGTGAGGTATGAAGCTTATATAATTGGGAGTCTTTTTAAAGAAAAAGAATAAAATATTAAGTATAAAAGTGAATACTTATTTAGAATGAGAAAGGAAATCATAACAAATTACAAAATCGAGAAACCTGACAAATACCACTAGTGTTACAAAAAACAAAACATATTTTTAAAAGTAAACTGCCTGAAAAATCTCTATAATTCTTGTTTTTGTACATTTTTGGCTATATACTCCTTCATTGCTTCTTCATACGACCAATATTTTGTAATACTGTTTTCTATAGAGAGAATAGAACGATAACGCAGTCTTTCCTCTAACATGGTTGATTGAAATTTATTTTCTATTATTGATAGTTTAGAAAAGTTTCTTTTGGCCCACAACTCATTATTGGTGAAGTCACGTAAATTTTTAGGATTGTTTTCAAACTAAGAAACATTTCTATTAAGTGTTTTTTATATGTGAGTTGTTATATACACTTACTATTTATAGTCCTGATACAGGTTTGTGGCATACAAACACAGGCTGATAAATTTTATTTTTCATTATTCCCAATACAAATGAAAAAAAAAGTATGGTGAATTCATAATTGTATACACTGCATTTTAAAGTATATTCTTGATAGGAGAGAACTGTTATGTTGACCAGGTTTTAATGAGAAGTGAAATTGTTTACAATTTTACATGCCTGAGAAAGAGAGGAACTTCCCACAGATCAGCGTCTGGCTCCGCACCTTCACATCTTGTTTCGCCTCCACATCTGCACAGCATGATACTTTTCTGGCCTTGCTTCTCTGTGTTACGAGACCAGATGATCCAGCAGTGGGCAGTAGGAAGATGCTGGAAGCTGCCCCTACATTGGGACAACTAGCAATAACCAAATATAAACAGAAGTGCCTCCAAACACATAAATATGTCCCATTAAACCCAAATAAATGTATCCCCAAACTCAATTCAACATCTCTTTAACCCATCTCCAACTGGCACTCAACCAGACGGAAAGTGTGGCTAAGAAGTGAGAGTGGAAAGAGACATCAGCCAAAACATCTTATTTTCCCAAATTTTACAAAAACAAGTGGTCTTTACAAAAACACATTACTGGGGCCCCTGCCAGAGCCCTGGAAGAGACCTATGCACAAGACGGGCCTTGAACTTAAGCTTCATCTGCCTCTTGGTAAATGTGTCTCTTTCAGCAATGATTGAATATAGTAAGTGGACAGAGAAACAGGAAGTAAGGTTATGAGCACCAGTAAGGGGAAAAATTATGGTGCCATTAAAGCAAGAAGGAAAATCAAGAAGAAAAGGAACAGGGTTAGTTTTGTTGTGTGGTAGAGTGGTTAGGGAAACATATAATAGTAAGTCTTATCTTAAATATGGTGAGTTTAAGATGCCTGTGGGACCTACAAGCAGAGATGTCAAGCAGGCAAAATTAAAGAGAGTCTAAAATCAGAGATTCTCTGATTAACTGAAATGTTCCTCTGAGTCCTCAACCTGCACCTGCAGTATTTGTTTCCATTCTTGACCCTTTCATTATTTCCTGACTTGACCATTCTACCTTTTAGTGAAAGCGAATGTTCTTGTACTGATAGTTTTTGAACAGCAACAACAACACAAAAAACAGACCCATAGCCTGGGATTACGGTGGTTGGACTGTGGGTAAGGATCTTGACATAAAGCTTCAGTAAAATTGCAAAGTCCTACTTGCTGTTCTCTGTCTTAAATAATTCACAGTGCCTTCAGTGTTTTAAAAGAGTCCTATGACACAGAACCAGCAGGAATCTCCATTTACTGTTCTCTTTCTGCCAATTCTCCTAGCTTGGAATAAAAATAAAAGAGATGATAGATAGTTCACTTATTATCTTGGTCTTCATTTAGACCATTTTGTCTACAGTGCAAACAGAGTAATCAGAGGATGAATCAACAATGAGGGCCATTGTGGCTACTGTACACGACTGTAAATTCACGCTCATTGAGGCTGACGCTGCTGGACAGACTATTTTTCATGTATATTACCTTCACTATCTATTTGTGTCCCCATCTATTGACAGCTAGTGCATCTTCTGTTATTGTTCTGTGTGTAGCAATTGTGGTTATCCACTAACAATACAATGATATAAGAAATTAAATATTAATAGGCAATTATGAAAGGGCTGAAATTTTACATTCCAAAGATAAAACTGAAAAATGGAACATGTAAAAGGCTATAAGAATTGGAAGGCTGTTTCTCACTGAATGTGTAAATCAGAAGCTCTCTGAATCCTTTTAGTGTTGTCTAAGGACGAACAGAAGTTAAAACCTGTCTCCACTGGAAACTGGGGAGCACCAGCTGGCATGAAAAGAGAAACATTAGACAATCTTTGTTTTGCCTTTTTGGAGAAAAAGACTCAAGTAACTGGGCTGATTTCAACTGACAAGATGACAAAAAGAGTAAATTTGAGGGGAAAAGTCTCTAAACAAATCTAAACAAATCATTCTTACAGGACTTGATAATGCTCATTTTTTAACCTTTTCTCTTGCCTTTCAGTGTTTCATTTGTGATGGAGGCGTGTATCTCATCCTAGGTCTTGGATTCATCTGGCTCATAGATCAACAGTTTTACAATGTAGGGAGAAATCTATTGTCACAGAATTCTACCCTAACTAAATTTAAGATCCTAATGTCACCCACAAAGCCTGTTCTCATGGAGTTGGTGTTCATTCTGCCAGAAATGCTGCTTGGGCATCCTCCTGTGCCAGCCACTGGGCCACACAAGGTGATGAAGACCTGACCTAGGGTGTCAGTAGTAGGAAAGGAGAGAAGGATGAATGGTACTTACTCCAGTTTCTATTGCTATGTTACAGTTTACTCCAAAACTTAGTGGCTAAAAATAACAACAATAGTTTTATCGTCTCTCATGGTTTCTGTGGGTTGGAATTTGGAAGGGCTCAGCTAGGCAGTTTATTTAGGCAGGGCTATCATCGTTGCAGTCAGATGGTGGTTGGAGCCTCAAAAACAGAGGAGCAGAGCAGCTGGGAGCTAGCCAAGCATCTCTGTCTCTTCATGTAGTCTCAGGGCCCCTCCATGTGGTTCATCCACAGGTGATAGTTTGTGCTTCCCCACCACAAGGCCATTTGCTGATGAGTTCCAAGGAGCAAGGTGAAAGGTGGATCGCCTTTTATGGGTTAGCCTCGGAAGTCGCATGGTGTCACATTCACCACTCTCTTGGTCAAAACAGTCACAGAAGTCTAGTTTCAAGAGGAAGAGACATAGACCCACCTCTCAATGGGAGGAACATCAAAGAATTTGTGGGTATATTTTAAAATCACCACAGTAAGGAATTAGAATTGACAGGGCTTAGAGACTGATGGGATGTGGGGAGTGAGGGATATGGAGTGGAAGATGACTCCAAAATTAGTCACCTGGTATCTTAGTCTGTTCAGGTTTCATAACAAAAACACCATAGACGGGGTGGCTTACACAAGTATTTATTTCTCACAGTTCTGGAAGCTAGGAAACTCAAGACAAAGATGCTAACAGATTCAGTGTCTGCTGAGACCTTGCTTCCTGGTTCATAGATGGCCGTGTTCTCACTGTGTCCTCACGTGGCAGAAGGGATGAGAGAGCTCTCTGGAGTGTCTTTATAAGGGCACTAATCCCATTCACGAGAGCTCCATTCTGATCACCTAATCACCTCCCAAATGTCCCACCTCCTAATGCCATCACATTGGGGTTTAGGATTTCAACATATGAATTTGGGGGAGGACACGAACATTCAGTCCATAACACCTGGGTCAGTGGGAATGTTACCAACCAAGCCATGGAATTCAGGAGGAAGAACAGGTTTGATGAGAAAGAGGTAGATTTAGGACAGACATGTCTAAGCAACGATGACCAGCAAGGCAGTGAGAAAGTTATGTCTGCACCCCAGGAGAACCTTTGAGCTAGAGACAGAAATCTGGGAGTGACTGGTGTATAGGAAGACCACAGGCTTGAATGGAATTTCCCAGGGAGAGTGTGTAGATCAAGAATAGACGTCTATCAACAAAGGGAATTAAATTTCGAGGCCATGTGAGTATCCCTAACCACTAAGTAGACTATATCTACCCCAAGCAGATGTAAACATGACTGACTCCACAGGATTCTCTCGGTAGGTGGGTGGATATTGAGTAAGGTTGGTGGCTGGAGGGCCATTGTGATGGTGGTGGAACACGATTGGACCAAGACTGTCTGATCCCAAGGCCCATGCTCTTCCCCCCACTAGACCACCTCCCTCCTTGCTGTAAGTTCTCTTTTCATTGGAACATTCAGTCTTCACCCAGTTGCTGCTTGTCAGCTGCTCACCTCTCCAACTCTTGGTTTCTTTCTCCTTTGCTAAGGTCTAGACTGAGACTAATTCTCAGCTCTGCCCATCTAACAGACGGACACAGACTACTCGTATATACTTGTGTTTCCTGAGCCATCCTACTGGCTTGTACCATCCTTTTTAATTCAAATATCCACCTCTTCTCTCTCCAAAAAGGGAAAGAGAAGCTCTTCTAAATTCCTCTTAACTTTTATTGTTCTTTTTTTCAAATGATTGGGGCTAAATCACTTACACTCAGATTGAATTTGACTTTTTCATATCTTCATCAAATCCTTGATATTTTCTACCTAATACTGAACCCTATATAAAAGCCAGGTCACCTGGCCCTAGATCTTAGTGGAGATCTAAAGATTAACTTGAAAACATAGTTTCTTAAGCACAAATGTGGGCTTGATTCTCTTAATCACCTTGTGATGGAGATAGGCAAAACTGGTATTATTATTATTATTCCTACTTGTACTGATGAAGAAATGGAGGCTGGGACAGTTTAAGTGACTTGCCCCCAAAAAACATTACTACTGAAGGAGGTAGCCGAAATGCAAACCCGGGTCTCCTGCTATGACACCATGAACGCACTGCTTCTCCTAGGCCTGTTATGTATGACTTCCATTATAGTGAAACATTTGGAATAATTTTCAGGTGACAGAATTGTTTGTAATGGACATAAACATTCTGAAGAATCAATACTAAATCAAGAGGATATTAGCTGGATGGTGTTATGATCCTGGTTCCACTGAAGGTATTCAGTGTAGGGTTCTTTTTCTTTGTTTGTTTTTTAGGGATAGCATTGACACCTTTGTTACAATAATTTTCTTAGGATACTGGTGTCTTAGGGCATTTCTCTAGAATGACATCTTATTAATCACTAACAGAGTCCTGGCTTTCAGGACTCTATTTTAATCATGTGTCCAGACATCAAGGGAAAAACTGAGAATTTAACCTTGCAGAGTCTTGTGGCCAACTTTATATCCTGTTATTAAAATAACTCCTCTCTGGGGAGGCACCATGAAGGCAGAATGAGGACTCACCGGCTACAAAATGAGGTGGAGGGACTTGTGCCACTGTTGCCCAAGGCCCTTCCTGGCCCTACCTTATTTAAACACACACACTCACCACAACCTCCTTTGATTTACATGGCTGCAGCTCAACTGTTTTGAAAAGCTGATGTTGTGGAATCCTTAAGTCATCTGTGACCTAGGTCACTAACGACAGGAGCAATTTAGTAAAAGTATTAATTGAAACTCTCCTTGACAAGCCCTACTCCTCCTGATAAAGTTACACATCAAACCCACACAGGCCGCCAGGCTATTCTGAGCAGCCTGAGATTTTCAATATCTCATAAACAGGCCCTTCAATCACTACAATCTAATAAGGCTATAATCATCATTGACACTATAATGATTAAAATGAATAAAACCCATTAAGAAAAGTCATGTTGAGTTATTAAAAGTTTCGCTCTGTGTGATATGTAATCTTTTATCCATTTTTTATGATGAAATCTGTAACCATCTATCCACAAAAGACCATTAATTTACTGCTCTGTGGATGTTACCATGCTCTTTAGTTTAACAGCTTATCATTGATTTCTTGAGGGAGATATTATATTTGGAGAAATACACATGGAACAAAAGCCCGAATGTTGCTGTAAATTTCCCACTGACAGGATGATCAAAGTATTTTGGCCTGGTCTGCAGCCCAGGACTGGCAAACAAGTTTTCTAGAGCAGAGAGAGCCCTCCAGCTACCAAGCATCAGATACATGTTTTCAGGCATTGAAATGCTTCTAAAGAAAGGTCATGTGCACGGCGGGGGGAGAAACAATAAAATGTCCATTAACTGGAGCCTAGTTAACTGGCTTATTGGCATCTATTAGAAACAAATTGCAAACAAAACTGATCCTATTATAAACTTCTCTTCATCCCCTTCATCAAGGGCAGTCCTGATTGGCTCAGAAGAGACCCAACAAATACAATGCTGGCAGATGACTCCTTTATTTGCAAGGGGAAGATTGGGTTTCTGCCAGCAGCAGCCTACAACCCTGGCCAGCAGAGAGCTACAAAATTGGGAGGGATATGTGGCCCGGCACAACAGAAAGTGCCCTGGAGAGGCAACTAATGTACTCCTGCCCACATTCTTTCACCGGGGACTTTTTTCCCTAAGCAAACAGCAATAAAAGAATCTGAATGGAAGAATGTGTACAGAGTGCCGAACTAAGTGGTGGGCGAACCTGATTCTTAATGTGTACTTTTTCTCATAATAAACTCTGTTCCAATATCTTTACTGCCCATCTCTTATTTAATCTTATTAACAGTAAAACCTAAAAAGATTCTGTGAAGCCAAGGAGAGGGTACTGTCTTTGAAGGCATTCTTCATTTTTCCTGAAATGATTAATAAATCCGTTTGCCAGCCTCTGTCTGAACAGACTTGCCAGGGCTCTCCAGCAGGTAATGACAAGGTCCCACAAAACAAGATGAAAATGGTTGCCTTATGTTTTATCAGATTTCCTTATTTTCCAGATTTGCTTCCCCCTTTGAGGCAGTGCTGGTTCTTTTTTCTTTTCACTTTATCTAAATAACATTAGGTTATAAACGTCATTCCATAACATACCATCTCTTTTACTAAGGGAAGCCTGACTTTACTAAAATAATCAAATATTCTTTGTGATCCTCCCTTTTCAAAGAAAACAGCAAATTCTATTTATAAGGTTGAAGCATAGTTCAAAGCATGGCGAACAGACATCAGTTTTTATCAATCTTTGGAGAGTTCATTTAAATCTACACCATTATATCATGTAAGACAAAATGGTTGCTAAATGAAATTAAAAGGAAAATTCACCAAGAATAAAAAGGAAATCGTTCTTTATATAACACATCATTAACCTGTGGAAATAACTGCTTCAGGGCACGATTGAGGCTAAGAGCTTAGTAAAAATTTTTAAATGATGTAAAATTTCTACTGATTAGACTGGCATTAGTGACTGGTAACTCTATCAATCCTCATATTCCGTACATACACTCATGCACAGCTGAAGTCAGGAAGACATTTCACATGCCCTTGACATACTAACAATGCATTGGTGAGATATAAATATAGTGGTACCCGGTGCACAATTGACTTTTTCTGCTGTTCTTACACCTTCATCTCACCTTAACTATACTGATGTCAAATGTGGTTCAAAGTGAAAATGAGATTGAGTGAACTATTTGTCTATTTCTATGTGGCAAGTCTTTATTCCCCCTTCCTTTTTGGGGGGATCAAGATGTAAACAGTATAAATGGTCATTTGACTATGTCTAAAGGGCCTTATGAGAAATACAAGATCACTTAAACATTCCAATAAAAAGGGACTGATATTTAGAAGAAAAGTGTGTGTGTGTGTGTGTGTGTGTGTAACATAAAGTAAAATAAATAAGCCAAAGTAAGAGATGAGGAAATAAGGAAGAAATCACTTCAGTACATCAAAGAAGACTTCTTTTAGTATATCTTCAGAGAAAGTGAAATTGACTGTTAAAATACCTATAAAATTTTTAAAGACATTCATGAATTTTAATTTATCATCATGGTATTAAAAATATAGCCCTTCTTAAGCATGGCGGCACTGAGAATTTTGTGACATGAAAGTTTTCCTGGTGTTAATTTGAGCCTTTAATTAATTATAACCTTTTAGAAGGGGGTTGTTTAACTGGAAAAAAAAGGTTACACAGAAAAGATGAAAAAACATGGCTCATTGCAGATTTTAGTGAAGATGCACATTGGTAAGCAGTGGTTCTAGAATGATGAGTCAGCACTTCTGTGATTACAGGTGGAGATAGCAATAAAATCTTGCTGAGTTTAGTTATTTAAATTGTGTGGTTTCATAAATAGTACAATGTTGTTCTCAGCGGGTAAATGTTATATTTTAATGACATTCTGTATTAAAACACATACAAATTCTCAAGCTCAAGGTCAGCAGGACCTCCTTCAACACGAACAGCTGGAGTCTAGCTGTAAGGCTGGAGATGAATGATTCAGGCTCTGAAGTGATGAGGTTATAGGGAGAGAAACTGAGATCACAGTAACTTATTAGTTAGGAAAAAAATATTTTTCTGGTAGGCCATTTGGAAACGTGTGTAGGTCTGTGCTAGTTAGAACTCGTATAGGTGGCCAAGCTTCCTCATGTGGTAACAGAACCTTGTGTGAACTTTGCCATAATGAAGGGAGCAAACCCGCTGGTTCGATGGTAAAGACCTTTGGTTTCCGGCCTTAACTATGTTAAAATACGAGTCAATGTGCTCCTTAATTAGTCTCAGACCAGTATACCCCTGTTTAAGCCCAGAAGTTGGAAGGACAGGTGACTCTTTCGTACATCTAAACCCCATGCTGAACTTTTTAACTTAAAAAAAAAAATTTAAAGAGACTAACTTTGTTTGCATCGTTAATAAATCACCTTTGTTTCATTGAAAACCTATTCATTCGCTGTAATCCTTCCAGGTTTTCCCTTAGAGCCTCCTCAAGTCAACTGCCAAGGCTGGCATGGATATTTTCACTTGTATAAATGGCATATTATTATTATTCTTTTAAAATATCTCTCTTGTATGGACCACCTAATAGTTTACAAAGCACTCTCTCTTGCATCAAATTTTATTTAATCCTCACAGTGAACTTTGAGGTACGGGGAGGTAGATAATATCTCTATTTTACAGATGATGAAACTAAGACTCAGAAAAGCTGATTCATTCCCTAAGGTCAAACTGGTGATTGTTGAACTCAGGGAACAGATTTAGGTCTTCTATATTCAAATCCACTCCTCTCTCTAACACACTAAATTTCATGTTAGGAATTTTGAATACCACATGATGCTCAGCAGCCATTTTTAAGTCACATATGATAGTTCATCACTGCTAATCCTTTTATGGGTTATATTTCTTTACCCATAAAACATCACAGAAGAAAGTGCTTTAAGAAGTGCTGCTCATCTACTCTGGTCATCTCAAGAAAAACAGTATGGGAGATGGTAGCAGACTTGACTGGTTGTCCACCCAACAGTTATCCCCCTCTCCTTTCCTTGCTGAAAGAGCCCTGATTTTGTCTGGGGATCACCTTTCCTCTATGCAATTCACAGGTCAAGCCTGATTAGACTAGGCCAATCAAGGTTATACCATCTTCTTCCAGTGAATAGTGTAGAAAAGGACATGTGACACAATTCTGGCCAATGAAACTCAAAGGAAAGTCTACCAAGGGCCTTCTCAGGAAGGTTTCCTTGATTTTAAAGGAGAAATACAGTAAGAAACACTCCCCTTCTTTTAATCAATGACCTTCACATGATCATGAGATGAACTAGTCTAAGGAAGAAGCCAACATACTGAGAATGGCAAAGAGATGATAGGAAGTTGATTCCTGATAATAAATTGATGGCTTAACCAATCCTGGAGTCACTGTGTGTCAGGACTTCTTGTTATATAAGAAAATAAAATGTCCTTATTTTTCAAGACAGTTGACTTGGGGTTTTACCATTACTTGCAGCCAAACATCTCCTAGCAAAATTTGTATGGGTAAACAGGTTGGATACACTTTTCAATTCAAGGGCATTTAAAGTTATACTATAACCAGTTGAATTTGTCTTAAATTGTCTAACCAATATAGGATACTATTATATTTGTGAGGTCCTCCAGCTTCCTTAAAAATACACTTTATTTCCCCAAGTGAGAATCCTCTTCTATCTAGATCCGAAAGCACCTGAAAGACCCAGTATAAAATGATCTCAGTATATTAACAATAACATGTGATTAAAAATTTGGAGATCAGAATAATGAAATGGCTAGAAATCTATTAGTTAATATCTTTGGATAATATATCTAGTCTTGGAAAACTATTATGATTCTAAATCTTACAATGGAGAAAATTCTTATACTGACAGACCAAACTGTTTCACTGCCTCTGTTAACATCACAAAGAAGTTTGTGGTAACTCATAATAGAGTCCCCAAAATAGCACCTAAAATGAGCCAGGCTCAAAAACACAACCAGGATTTACAGTTATGCTGAGAAAAATGTTCTACTAAGTCTTACTTGTGAGACATAATAATGTAAAAGAATACAATGTAAATCATATTTCAGGGAGAGAGTAACAAAGAGGTAAAATAAAAATGGAATAGTTACACATCTGAGATCCAAGTATCCTCATATATGTCAAATTACTCCCAATGAAGTACACTTTGAATCAAGAATACTTGAGCTATCCATTTTACTATCAACAAATCTCAGGAAATTCAATTCATCTGAGATAAAGATCATTTTCCCTAGCTGTTGTGCATCATAGATCAATATTTGATTGCCCAAGGAAGCCAATGAGTTTATATCTGGTTAATGATACTGACAGGTCCCTGCATTAAGAAAAAAATGGTTTTCTATGGTTCAAGAACTAGTTTCATTTATTTTTCCAATATGAATATTTGTGAGTGCTATCAAGGATAGAAAGAGAAGGCTAACCATACTAAACCAATATTTTGGTTTCAAGAGTTTGAAACAAAATCATACGCAAAAGCATAGCAATCTGTAGCAAGATGATCTCTGCACCAGGGAGGAATGCAGAATTCTCTTTCTGAAATGGTTAGCAAATAATCCCACCAACAATAGAGCTATAAATAAAAAGACCTTGGAAGATGCCTTCTCACCAGAGGACTCTCTAATGTACATAAGTGCATGTACTCAGGTACGAGAAATGCATTTAAATTTCCCTTTATTATTTTCAAGTATGGTCCTAAATTGGATAGAGAATAAGAATCAAAAGGTGGAAATTCTTTAAACATATATACTTAGTGGGTGCAATCTTCAAATATCAAGCAGCTTGAGAAATAGGAGTTTTTCTAGAAGCTATTGAACCATGAGGCAGTTAATGAGTGAAGAAACGTCTTTGGAATTGAGGAAGAAAAGATAGTGCAATAAGACCCCCATTTCTCCAGGGCAGAGCTGGGGAACTGATTAAACTGCAACTCAGGAAAGATCCGCTTAACATAGGTGCAGCTATCCATGGCCCATTGGTAGTTGTTTGAAACCAGTCACTGTCCTCTGTAATAATATTAAAAGGTGATGTATCCCTGATGACTCAGATCTAGTGGAAGCTAAACTGGAGAAACTTGGTAAGCATGAGACAAATAGAGACATTGACAATTCCAGCATGTTTTAATTTTGCTAATTTAGTATATTGAACATCCTATGCTATTTTTACTATTGTTACATATATATATCCTACACCAGATTGGCAATTGAACTGAAAAAGATTCATTATGTTTGCTCTGTGTGTGTGTGAGTGTGTGTGTGTGTAAGAGAGAGAGACAGAGATAGAGACAGACAGAGAGAGACAAAGAGACAGTGACCAGAGTGGAAAGATGAGCAAGTATAAACATTTACTTGAAAACTTACATCTCAACTATTATGAACTTCAAAGAATGTGAAACTACGCACAATCTTGAGCAAAAAGAAGTCAAACACCAACCCACCAGCTGGGAGAGAATATTTGCAAAACATACATCTGACAAGGGGTTGATCTCCATAATATATAAAGAACTCACACAACTGAACAACAAAAAAACAAACAACCCAATCAAAAAATGGGCAGAGGAAATGAACAGACACTTCTCCAAAGAAGATATACAGATGGCCAAGAGGCACATGAAAAGATGTTCAACATCATTAATCATCAGGGAAATGCAAATCAAAACAACACTAAGATATCACCTCACACCCGTTAGAATGACTATAATCACCAAGACCAAAAACAACAAACGTTGGAGAGGATGTGGAGAAACAGGAACCCTCATTCACAGCTGGTGGGAATGCAAACTGGTGCAGCCTCTATGGAAAACGGTATGGAGATTCCTCAAAGAATTAAAAATAGAGATGCCCTAGGATCCAGCCATCCCACTACTGGGAATCTATCCAATGAACCTGAAATCAACAATCCAAAGAGGCTTATGCACCCCTATGTTCCTTGCAGCATTATTCACTATAGCCAAGAAGTGGAAGCAACCTAAGTGTCCTTTGACTGACGATTGGATCAAGAAAATGTGGTATATATATACAATGGAATACTACTCAGCCATAAAAAAAAGACAAAATCGTCCCGTTTGCAACAACATGGATGGGCCTGGAGGGTATTATGTTAAGCGAAGTAAGCCAGAAAGAGAAAGACAAACACTGTATGATCTCACTCATATGTAGAATATAAACCAACACATGGACAGAGAAAACTGTATCATGGTTACCAGGGGCAATGGGGGTGGGGGGTGGGCACAAGGGGTGAAGGGAGACATATATATGGTGATGGACAAACAAAAATGTACAACCCAAAATTTCACGATGTTAAAAACTATTAAAACATCAATTAAAAAAAAAAAAGAAGTCAAACACAAAAGATACCCTAAAGTTCCATTTATATGAAGTACAACAATAAGACAAGCTAATCCATGTTGTTAGAAGTTAGGATAGTGATTACCCTTGGGAGGAGGTGATGACAGGAAGGAAAGGAGCACACGGAGACTTCCAGGTGCTGTTTATAATCTTCTTAATGTGCTGGTTACATGACTGTGTTAAGTTTGTAAAAATTCATCGAGCTGCACATTTGTGATATGTGCACCTATCTGTCAGTTGAGTCAGAAGCAGATGCTGAGATGGAGAGAGGAGTGCAAAAGGTTTATTAGGGCGCATTTGTGAAAGGAAAAAGCAAAGAAGCAGGACTGGGCAGGAAGAGATGTCAGACCACAAGGCAGAGCTGACAAAGACTCTGCCAGCTCATTGGGAGCTCCACAGCAAAAGTTACTTGTTGGAGGAATTCCACGGTAGGTAGAAATGGCTAGGCCTTTGTAACAAAGCCTTGCTCAGTCATTGGCTAAGGCCACCTCCAGAAGAGTGTGATCTCAGCTCAAAAGCAAACCTGAAGGAATTAACAGCGAGAGGCTATCAGCTAACTATACTCCTTGCAACTGGGTGATGAGTCCTTTCTTAAAGGGGGTTTGAGCAGCACATGGATCCACATAGTGCAAGGGAAAGATTGTGGATGTATATTAACTATTAATAACATGACATATAAATATATTATATTATATTTCAATTAAAAGGGTTTTTTGTGTTTTTTTTTGGTGAGGAATATCAGCCCTGAGCTAACATCCATGTTAATCCTTCTCTTTTTGCTGAGGAAGACCGGCTCTGAGCTAACATCTATTGCCAATCCTCCTCCTTTTTCTCCCCAAGGCCCCTAGTAGATAGTTGTATGTCATAGTTGCACATCCTTCTAGTTGCTGTATGTGGGACGCGGCCTCAGCGTGGCCGGAGAAGCGGTGCGTCAGTGTGCGCCCGGGATCCGAACCCGGGACGCCAGTAGCGGAGCGCGCGCACTTAACCGCTGAGCCACGGGCAGGCCCTAAAAGGTTTTTTTTTTTTTTAAGAAAAAGGAATGTACCATCCTCTCTAAGTGTTCTTGATGTCTACTCACACAGAACCCGTGTTACACAAGTTAAATCAGCACTCCACTAATGAAAAATGAAAAGCTTATGATTTTTGCCGTTTTCATGGACCAAAAACCTAAGATAATGTGTAAGTTTTTGTTATTTTAGTTTTTATCTCGAATTCTTCTTAAATCTTTGACACATACTACTGCATGTCTATACAAGAATCCAAATAAGGTGACATCTGATTTAGCACAAAATATATATTTCATCATATTATATATTATATATTTTATCATAGCAATAGTTCATGAGATTTCATAAAGAAATCTCTGTGACATCCAGGTGTCACCACAAGAACAAGTTTGAGGACCAACTAAGCTGCTTGGAAAAAATAGATGCTAAAATTGTAAAGAACCCACAGAGCATCACTGCTCTAATCTCTAGCCACTGGGGAACAAATGGTCCAACCTCAAAGGTCACAAGCAGTTATTGTGCCATGTATGTCTCCCCACACGTACTGGATACCGTGCTGTGGTCCCTCACCTTACAGAACTTAGAGAATAAGTTCTCTGCTTATTCCTTTAGGCTCAGTTTGAATTGTACCTGTATGCCTAGTCTCTGTTTCTGCCCACATGTGCTTCATCAGTCTACCTATGTGGGTACCAGCGACATCTCAGGCCTAGATCTTAATCATGCTCTCCAGATTCCAGCACGCGCGCACACACACACACACACACACATACACCTTTCCAATTATCCTTTCTAAACCTTCCCACTCATAACCTCTTACCCTCACATAATGCTTTCTGTCTGACCCAACCTGGTCTTGTTCCTAGACCATAGGCTTCCACTATGTTGTAGCCGTCCTGGTGCTAAAATATGTTAGGTATAAGAGCATTTTTAGAAGTTCAGAATAGAAGCCAAAGGTGTGTAGTAAGGCATAAATTCACCTCATACCAGGATGGATCAGCAATCATCTGAGAATCATATCATTAAAAATGCTTTAGAGTACAATGAAAAGTAATTCACAGTCATTTACCTGCAAGTTCATGGTATCATAAGCCAATAAGATTTCAGTACTAAAAAAAAAAAAATCCAATAAACATCTTTATAAATGACTACTACTAGGAGACATTTATTGTTTTGGCTGCACAGAACCCATCTCCTTTGTCTGCACAGAGCATCTCTGTTTCCTTTGGGAGAGGTGGGCCTTACCTTCCCATCCCAGTAAGCAGCTTTGGTAAGACGGTCAACCAAGGCCCACTGTGTTCTTAGGCCAAGAGAAAAGCATGTGGTCCAAGCTGGACCAATCAGGCTCTAGGGATTTTCCATCTTTATTAAAGGGGTGCAAGGACAGGATAGTAAAATGGTGGAGGTGTTTGTTACAGCAAGGTTTCCCAACAAAATGACAAATAGGCCCAACTTCTTTGCGCTCAGGAGCTACTGTTCTCTCCCGATCTAGCTTTTCAAAGAATAGAAAAATTTTCAGTATAAATATTTTAATGAACTCCCATCATGGGATAGGACACAGAATTCATTCATTCATTCAACAAATATTTATGAAATTTATTGAGACCTATGCTCTGGCCGTGATACAGATACAGTTTCTGCCTGAAACAAACAAACCAAAAAAGCAAAATATAGTTTTCAAGACATTGGACATAAGATAATGAAGAACAGTGATCCCTGAAAGATGGAAAACATACAAGATGAGCCTCACAATTACCTCAGTCAAGGACCTGGAGACTTTCCAGGCTCCGGCATAGGGAGGGGAAACCCAGGAAAAGCCCCAAGGTCTCTCCGCACTGGAGAGAGCTGGAAACACAGGGAGGCCAAGGCAGATAAGAGTGCACAGGGCAGATGCCAGAGGAGAGAGGCCTGCAGGGGAACTTCACAGATTTGCTGAGGAGTTGCCCTGGAGCTAGTACTTGAGCTAAGTACTGATTAGTGCCTGTGGGTGAGGAAACCACCTGAGGCTGGGAAAAGAAGCACCTGAAAGGATTAGAGGAAACAAGCTCCAGAAATCATTCAGGGCCAGAAATAGTTCCTCTTCCCACCAGCCCAAGCGGAGAATCTCACAATTCATGGGGCATTTGGCAGAGTACTCAGGTGTTTTTTGCCTTAACAGTGGACAAAATTAGCCCTAGGCTAAAGCTCTGGTCTTGCTTTAAAAAGTTTAAAAACAAGACCTGAAAGGGTCAAACTGTTCCAAGTGACTTAACCGTCTTTGCAACTCCTCTGTAAATCTAAAATTATTTCAAAATAGGTTTTCAAAATGTGACAGCACAAAACATCATGTGCCACAAAAAGATCTAAATCAAAGTTCTAGAGAGGAAAACTACAATGTCTGAGATGAAAAGTACACTAAATGGGATTAATAGCAGATTAGACATTGCAGAAGGAAGAATTAGTGGACTTGAAGATAGAGCAACAGGAACTATTTAGAATGAAACGCTGAGAGAGAAAACTAAAAGACAAAGAAAAGAGAACCAGTGAACTGTGTGACAACTTTAAGAGGCCTAATATACACGTAACTGGAGTCCCTGAAGGAGGGAGTGGGGCAGAAAAAATATGTGAGGAAATGATGAATGCAAATTTTCCAAATTTTACTACCCACAAATCCAAGAAGCTCAATAAACCCAAGCACAAGAAACTCAAAGAAAACCACACCAAAGCTGTTCATAATCAAATTGCTTAAAAACGGTGATAAAGAGAAAAATCCTAAAGTCATTCAGGGAATGTGGTAAATATAAAAGACTTTTATTAAGAATATACCATGTTCCAATGTTGAAGGGATTATTCTTTTCTTCCTTCTTCCTCCCTCCTTCCCTTCCTTCCTTCCTTCCTTCCTTTCTGTCTCTCTCTCTTTCTTTCTTTTAAGAATACAAGGTCTAAGAGAAGTTACATATGTTTTCACTTTGGACCCTTGGTTCTTTGGATTCCAAGGACATACAAAGAAATAATTTTCATAAATCACTCTCCTTGCCTTGAAGGAACTTACAGTCTAGAAACTAGTATAAAATACTCAATACTCAAGACTTCTGCTTTATTTTTCTCGAGAATGCCTATTGCCAAGTACTCCTAAATATATAACAAAGATGAGTGCTTAAAGTTACTTGTAGATAAAATTTCACATGGGAAAAATAAATTTTCCATCATTGTAAACATGTTTTGAAGAGAAAGGAGCTCTGCGGCTGATTATAACTGGTGACTGTACTCACAGAGAGGAGAGGGACGTCTGAGAGTGAAGGGAAGGAAGATTTCCAACCTCACGGCTTTTGATATTTTTAAAAGTACAGAGAGGTGGAAAGTCATAACAGTTGTGAGTGAATGTACGTGTGTGTGTGTGTGTGTGTGTGTATGTGTGTGTGGTGGGACAGGCAGATTTTAGAGGTGAATCTTCTGTTATTATCCACTTCACAAAATATATCCAAAGATTCCTTTATGCCAAATATACGTCTTTGTTCATGAACAACACTGGATGATGTTAGAAATGTTCCATTTGGACATTCAACATGGAATGTGCTGCATGTTGTAGAGGATTTCTAGCATGCTACTTGGTATTTATTTGGATTACATAAACACAAAAGCCCAGACTGGTTCTTTTCCCTTGGCCTCTCTGCCTCCCTTTCCTCTTCATCTGTTCCTTTCCTTTGTGATTAATGTGTCCATTGCTTCAAAAAGAAAGAACAAAAAGCTTGAACTAAGAGGATTTTCTGTTCACTTTGGTTGTTATACAACTCATTATCCTTCAATTGACCACTGGAGACTCTGCTGCCATATATTGAAATCACCCTAGGTGTTAGCTGGGGATGGATTTATCATGAAACTTTTATAATAGAGAGGACCGCGAGGAATAGAGTGCTTTTAAGTGTCTCCTATCCTGCAGGCAGGTGATAACTTCACACTTTGGTGAGTCCCTGCTGCTTTACTACTACACTTAGATGTTTTTATTCTAAGAGGAAAACATTATGGATGAACATGAAGTTTTAGTGTTTGGATGGTTGTATTGCACACCAGGTAGTTGGATCTTTTTTTTCTGTCTTTAATGTATTTTAAGATCAGTTATATTTAATGCTTCCAATTCTAGCTGGTTCCCTGGCCAAATGAAAAAACTCTCTAGGTAGGAAACCTAGATAGTTTGAGTTTGAAGGAATTGTTTTGCTCAAACTTCCACCCAGAATATAAATCCCCTCTATTGCATTCTTAACAGCACCAACCTTCCCAAGTGAATGGGAATAGTATTGGGGGTTTATGTAAAAAGCTAATCCAGGATCTGGACAAAAGATTGAGAATCAAGGGCTCTTTTAAGTAACAAGAGGGCAGGACTACAACAAAGAGATTGGCAGGAACAAGGCCACTGCAAAGAGTTGTGCAGGCTGTGCACTGCACAAGTCACAACCCACAATGAATGGTGTCCCCTAGAAGGCACAGTACATTACCTGAACAAATTACATTGGCAGCCCTAAGCAAAAGTGAAACAGGAACTTAAAACACAGCAATGAGACTGAGTACAGGATTAGGAACTAAAGCAAAGAGCCTTGGCAAAACAGTCAAAGCCAAGAATAAATGTTGGATTTTGGATGATGGATACAGGCATCCACAACAAGAACATAACCCTTTGCCTCATCCTAGGCTGTCATGGCTTTACCTGTATCTACCTTGGTATAGTTTCCATGATGCTCATTACCCAACCGAAACTTGTGGTCCTCCATAACCATACTATTTTCCTCCTGTTCCCTCTCAGGTCCCCACTTCTTTCAAGTTCCCACTGTGGTGACTCTACCAACAGAACCCCATATTTTGGGTCTCCAATATGAATATGGAGCCTTAAAAATGAGCATGCAAAAAAAAAATGATCAAGCAACTCTGCTTCTAGGAATTTGCTCAAAGGAAATAGTCATTAGTGTCATTAATAATGGTGATGATATGAAACAACATAAATGTCCGACGACAGAGAACTGTTTAAATAAACCGTGTTATACTTGTACAGAGCTTTTGTGGAAAAAATCTTAATGATGTAGAAATATGCTTAAGACACGAGGGTAGGTTTAAAAATAACGTTACAAGACAGTATGACTGTAACCATTTTTTAAAAACTCTGTCTACACATAGGAAAGAAGACAAACAATACACACCAAAATATCGGCAATATTTCTTTCTGAGTGGTGGAATCAATTTTAACAACATTTATTGAGAAGTTGTTTTGTCTCAGTTACAAAAATAACATAGTTATCACTGTACAACAATAGGAAAGGGGAAAAAAGCCCAAAGAAGAAAATTTAAGTTACCCATAATCCTACCACCCAGAAATAGTTTAAAAACTATTAATATTTTGGAGCATATTTTCCCGAACTTTTTAAAAGTTAAAATAACTTTTTTCTTATTATAAAGATAATACATATTCGGTGTTGAAAAATTAAAAATATAGATGAGCAAAAAGAGAAACATTTATTGAATGATTTTTATTTTCTTTTGCTTATTTTTATATTATAAATTTTCAACAATAAATGTACATTGCTTCACAATGAAAAATAAAAAATGTATTGATCATGCCTCTTATATTTCTTCAATTTCACCTGAATTGCAGGAATTCAGAAAAGAAAATCACTTGGCATTAATGGCTGATAATGGCTTAATATATAAACCTCTCCCATTTCAGCTGGAGCTTCCTGTAACTTCTGTTTATCCTAGGATGGGCAACAGCGTGAGGCCTGCAGAGACACACAAGCCATGGAGGAGAAAGACGAATCTAAGGCCAAGCAGAAACCACACCGTGGCAGACCAGTCTTGGAGCAGAGCTCATAAGGGGTGAATTCAGATAGGAACTGAACACTCAGGGGCCAGGGAGGGTGCTAGTTTTGCTTGCCAAAAATCTGACCCTATACCACAGAAGTAAACTGGGCAAGCTTTCAATATGGCTGCCTGGGCCAGGTGGGAATGTCAGTCCAATCTCTGACTAGGGGACAGGGTGAGCCCTAATCCCAGGGATTTGGGGTGCTATACAAGGTAACCAAGGAAGCCAGAGCTCAATGAGTTGGAACCTCATCATGTGGGCTGGGAAGGCATGGGAGGAGTGTAAGGGATACAGCGGTACACACAGCTTGCCTTCGACCACTGGATACAGGACTTGGTTGTCTATGAAGACATTTATCCGATCATCCATTCATTCAACAAGTATTTATCAAGCTTCTAGCAAGTATCAGGCATTGTGCTAGAGACACACAGAGGCACACAGTGAAAATGCTTAGGCATAAAAGAGGAAGATAGAGCTTAAGCCAATGTGGTAATCACACAAATAAACACAGCAATAGAACGTAGCAAGTGCTTCAGAGGTGAATCAGGGTGCTCTAGAGTACACCAAGGTACGCAGGTTAGATTGGGAAGGAGTTGTCAAGGAAGACTTTCTAAGGAAGTGATATTTAAGCTAGCTCAAAGGCTGAGCAGGAGTTAGGCAGAGAAAGACTGGGAGGGAATGCATTCCAGATGGAGGAAGCAGCTTGGGCGAGAAGTCTCAGGACATGCACAGTAAGCAGGTTCACACACGAGCCCACAAACCACCTAAGACTGGTTATCACTGGCCACCCAACCCTGGCTCACAGAAACCGGACTAAGCTCCAAACCCCACTAGAGAGTGGGGGCTGTGGCCTGGAGTGCAGGCTTCAGCCTGGACACATCGATGGCCCCGACCAGGAGGAGCTGAGCTCAGAACCACGTTGTGACTTGCGTGGACCCCAGGCACTTTTGCCTTTGTGGGCTGTTTCTTCCATTTAAAAAAAATATATATATTAAAAATTATATTTTATGGCTGAGTTGGTATAAAGATGAATCTAAAATCAGAATATAATTCTCTAAAAGTACCACGGGCCCTAGGCACTAGGCCTACTATGCCTAATAGATAAATTGGTCCTGGTTAAGGAAAGTGGAGGTAGAAGCAAAGTGGGCCAGACCCATCAATCCAAAGAAGTAAGTATAAGGAAATTTCTAGAAGCCCTGCAAGGATGTCAGGAGATACTTGGGGCTTCTTAGAAATCTTTGTTGACCTTCAAACAAATAACAAATAATCACATCACATATTAGTGATATCTACTTATACTTCATAGTGCTTTTGCACTTATAAAGCATGTCTACACGCAAGCTTTCATTTGAGTAGGTAGAGTGTGAATTATATACATACTCACTGGTCCAGACAAGGTTAAAGCAAGTGTTCAGTTACCTAGTTCTCCCTGGAAGCCAAAGTGGTATCTGGCAAGATTATGGGCTTTGAAGTCAACTTAGAACTGAGTTCAACATCCCTTATCCACCAAGTCATAGTTGTGAGACCTTGGACAAGTTGCTTAACTTTGCTGAGCCTCAATTTCCTCCTTTATAAAAGAATTGTTATAGTCTCAAAGTATCATTGTAAGGCTTAAGTGAAGTGATAGATCTAAAGCATCACTACAACTCAAAAATAGTTTAGGAATGTTTTATGATTTTTTTAAACTTTGTGAAGAGGGTTAGAGCTTAGGACACTGTCAAAACTGGAGTATCTCCTGCTCACAGGGGGCAGCTGACTAGGGTATGTGAGTGAGTGGGTGTGTGTTTGTGTGTGTGTGTAGGTTTTAGAGGAATGACAAGTAAAGGAAAGGAATAAAACTGGGATTGAAAATCTGTGTCAGTTAATGCCCCTGCGAGAGCTGAGATATAGACAGTTCGGAGCTGGCAGTGTGGGCCAGCACCCTCAGGCGCTGGCCAGGTTGAGAATTGGGTTTGGGTCTCCTATAATCTTTGGAGGCTTTCAATGGTTGCAGATGAAAATGAATTCTGAACTCCTCTGAGAAGATTTCATGAAGTGTATCTGGTAAATTACCAATAAAACTTAACTGAGTTCATCTCATGTCAGGAGACCCTTAAAGCCACTATCATAAAACTCTACTGATGAAAGAGTTTCTTATTGATTGAAATCATTATTGGCTCAGCCCGCCCAGCAAAAAGCAAATACGCATTACACCCCTTGAGAAAACACGTTTCAGAACCACACCAATTTTATGAGACAGGCCATAAGAGATGAAAGCATTTATTCGAAGTCCCATTGTGATTTTTCAGGAGGCCTGTCTCAACAAGGAAGGTCTCTACAATCCAGAAAACTCCAGAGCAGCAGGCTGCTGTGACTCATGCAACCTAGGCACAGCCATGTAGTCTGATTAGAAAGATGTTCCCAAACTCAAGCAACCTAATTTGCTATTTTATACTATATTAACATTTCACACCTATTAACTCAGCACACCAACTATTGATCTGAAAATAAAATTAGTTCTTGCTTTCACATAACAAAGAAGAATTGCAGTTTTTAATGAAATACTTGATTGCATAATAGAAATCATTATGTCTCCTTATTACAAAGGTACCTAATTAGCAAAGATTTTCATTTTCCCCTGATTGAGGGGGAGGGCAGCTAATTGCTATTCTAAGCACATAGCTGTCCCTTAGGTGCATCAAAATTTGCATCTGGCAAATTCCTTTTGAGACAATGCCTTAGAATGAAACAATACGGATTTGGCATGAGATTTTGAAGAGGAGAGGATAGAGAGATCTATTAAGTGGCAATTGTGTTCCTCAGGAATCAACCAGGGAATTCTTTAGTTTGTCTGGATCGTCTCCACGGTTTTTCACTCTGCCTACGTAAAAACATTCTTTAGAACTCTCAGTGTAATAAATAAGATGCTTTGTATTTTTCCCTACAGCTCTGGAGGTTCTTACAGAATGTCAAAAATTTAAGATACGCTAAATATAATCCCAGAAGTTATGGTAAAATTAAATTTGTAAATAAAATAATTTTTAAATTAAATAATAATATCCAATGCTGGTAAAGGTGTAGCAAAATTGGTACTCTCGTGTGCTGCTGGCTGCATGGTGTATTGGTGCCACCCATCACGGTAATGTGTATCATTAACTATACAAATATTCAATACTCTTTGACTCAATGATCCTCTTTCTGGAAGTGTATTCTAGTATATCAGCCCAAAACAGGGTAAAAGGCTGTGGGTGAAGATGGTCTCTGAGGTACCATTTATGGAAGTAAAAACTGAAAATGGCCTAAGTGTTAAATAATTAGGGCATTTCCTTACTGATAGGCAAAAAATTCAGATGATTACCTGGCAACCCTTGAGAGAGATCAGAAAAATCCCTACTTCATTTCCTAAGATAGTCTAAAATACTACCAAAGAAGGTTAGAGGTTTTGTATCCATGAGTTCCCATTCAAATGCAGTTCTTTACAGAAACAACCAAACAAACAGGAAAGAAATAGCAAGATAGGAGACACAAATCCAGACTAAATGTTAATGAACTAAACACTCCAATTAAAACACAGAGACTATCAAACATGATTTTTTAAAAAATGACTCAATGACTCAACTATTTGCTGTTTACAGGAGACATATTTTAAATATAAGGACCCAAAGAAGTTGAAAGTAAAAGGAATGGATAAACATATTATCATGCAAATGCTAACCATAAGGAAGTGGTGCAGCTATATTATCAAAATAGACTTCAAGACAGAGAATATTACCAGAGATAAAGAGACTATAAAATGATAGTCTTTCCTAACGATACAAGAGTCTATACAACATATAGATTGTATAAAGAGACTATACAATGATAGATTTCCTAACGATAAAAGTCAATACATCAGAAAGATATAACAATCCTAAATTCATATGTGCCTACTAACAAATTTCAAAATACACAAAGAAAAATTGATAGAACTAAAAGGAGAAATAAATAAATCCACAATCATAGAGGAGTAATTTTTTTTTTTTTTTTGGTGAGGAAGATTAGCCCTGAGCTAACATCTGTTGCCAATCCTCCTCTTTTTGCTGAGGAAGATTGGCCCTGGGCTAACATTGGTGCCCATCTTCCTCTACTTTATATGTGGGATGCCTACCACAGCATGGGTTGATAAGCGGTGCACAGGTCCACGCCTGGGATCCGAACCTGCAAACCCCTGGCCACCTAAGCAGAGCACACGAACTTAACCACTATGCCACTGGGCCAGCTCCCTTTTTTTTTTTTTTTCTTAGATGAGCAATTTTTTAATCTTTGGGTCATGATATATCACTGATAGTTGAGCTCAAAATCATCTCTGATATGGCTTGTAACCTAGCCCAGAAGGAATGAGATACAGGAAAAGTCCCCTTTAATTCTGGGGGAAGGTGAAGAACAGGCCTTAGAATGATGTGGCAATGGGAAAGGTTAGTGGGCAGTTTGACTAACAAACAGGATAGCTCTAGGGCTGTAAGAGAGACAAAGTCAAAACGGAAAACAGATAACAAGGAATGGGTGGTGGGAAGATTTGAATGGAACCAGAAAGAGTGTGACCTCAGTTTGAATGCCTATTTCAACACTTATTGAGTAATCCTGGACAAGTCCATAAACCTCTCTAATATTCTGACACCTATAAAAACGGAGAAAGTAATATCTGCCTTATGGTTTGATATGGAAGTTAAACATACATGTGATAAGTGCTAGCAAACACATGTGAACAGTGCTTTTTCACACTGTTTCCTGACAGTGACTTGTGTACTCAAAGTTTCTGCAAAGAACCAGGAAATGAGCTGGGCAAGGATCTCAGGATTCAAATCATTGTGGAAGAAAGAAAAATAACTTACCTAGTCCCAAGAAGGTACAGAGAATCTCAAAACAACCCATCCTCTAGGAGCTTCTCCTGGCTACTCTTTCCTTTGGCAAAATGAAAATAGCTCCATGTTAGTCCTTAATCTCCGTGAGAGTCTGTGCTAGTGTTCTCCCTTCTTATCTACATGCATGTGCTGTCTCAAGGAATTTAAACTAGCTCAAGAAATTTACTAGAATGTTAATTACTCAGACTCTTTGGCAGTCATCAGTCCACTGACTGACTTCCAGGGAGGACAGGACCTCATATAAAAACTTCCCTGAAAGATGTATCCATTTCTTCAAAATTACCAGAGAAAGCTAAATTCCCCCCTCCTCCTTGGAAGTACATTTCAGAGTCTCCTTTCTCTAGCCTGGAAGTCCTTCCTGTCTTACCTCAATATCTATGAAACAAGGCAGAGTCCTATAAAGCTGAAACAGTGTTACAATGTGCTATAGAGGCTCAGGAGAGGGAGTGCCTTTAAGTGCTTTGGGAAACCAGGAAAAACTTCTTAGACAATGGCATTTACTCCAGGCCTTAAAGAATGGGGAGAGTTTTGACCCACATTGGGAGGGGATTGCAAATGGATCAAAGGCTGGACAGGGAAGCGTGGAACCTGCTGGGGAGGAGGAGGTGATGGTCAGAGCAATGGGGGAACAGAACGGAGAAGACAGAAAAGAAAACATGACATCATATTGGAGAGCCACACACAACAGAAGGAAGACTTTGACTTTGTTTGGTAGGTAATGAGGAGCAATAGGGGGTTTTGGTGATTATACATAGTCAGAGCTGAATTTTAGGAAGATTAATCTAGCAGAGAGATTTGAGGGATGGGCGGAAGAGTATGGATGAGAGGCGAAAGATTGGTTAGGAAGTCCTATCAACCATTCGGGTAAGAGTTCCCAAGAGCCGGAATGTCAGTGAAAGCAATGGAACTGTGGATGAGGGAGGGCAAGAGGCGTTGAGGACAGAAAGCATTCTAATTCATCTTTATGTTTAGGGCTTGGCTCTCAAGAACTATTACTTCAATTAGAGTTGCTCTTCATCTACAAGATTTGACCATAAAGAGGTGAGGAAGAAAGAGGAACCCAGAGATAACGTAAAAAGAGAGAGAGAGAATGTAATAGATAATAATAAATGTAGAGAGCTCTGTCTCAAAACTCATTTCAACAAACTCCCTGACTTAAGGCTCTTACAGTCACTACTTGCTAAATAACTCTAAACACATGTTCAACTGATGGTGGATCACGCTGTATCTTTGTATCTTAGGGATATCACATTTGCTTGATCCTACTATCCTAAGAGAGATACCATACAGACCAAATAAAAGGAAATCTAAGGAGGTGGATTTAAGCTTATTGTCCCCATTGTCAATGTTGTTGAGGATTTATTATGTACCAGGCACTGTGTTAAGCACTTTATGTGAATTATCTTATTTAATTTTCTCAACTACTCCATAAAGTAGAAGCTACTATTCTCTTTTAACAGATAAGGAAACTGAGGTTTAGTTAAGGCACAAAGCCAGGATTTGAACACAGGCATTTTGACTCCAGAACATGGACTGTTTTTCCAGTACACTGTGCCACCTTCTGAGGAAGAAAATGTACCATAACTGAACTCTGAAACACAGTAGGTGCTCAGTGAGAGATGCTTTTCTGCAATCTATTTAAAAGCAATGTCAAGTTGTCAGAGAAGTAACTGTCTTTTCTATGACTGGTTGTTCTAAGACAGGGTTTTCCCTTCTGTTCTAAGGACGGATAAACATGACTTTTCCTTCTGAAGGAGGGCTTCGTGGGTGAGTGCGTGTGCTCCCACACCAGGAGCCTCAGGGTAGCTGTGTATCAATTTGGGTTTTTGTTGCAAGCAACAGAAGTGAATTGACAAAGTTAACAAGAAGGTAAGAGAATTTAATGGAAAAATCTAGAAAGGCTGAAAGGCCAAGAGCAGAGTAGCTCCTGGATCTAAGGATAGTCTCCTCAGGGGGCCTCTGTCAGGAAGAATCAATAACCACCCCCTTTGTCTTACAGGCTCCATTCAAGATTCAGAGTCCCAGAAGAGAACATCTGATTGGCCAGGCTTGGGTCATGTGACTGTCACCTAACTAGGGGATGGTAGGGGAGTCCCACCAAAATGGCACACAATACAGGAGAGGGGAATCCCCAAAAGAGAATATGGGTACTACAAAAGAGGGTAATAGATGCTGGGCAGACAAAAACGGTAGGTACCCATTACATGCTGGGAAGCAGGAGTTTCCTGAGCTGCAGACATGCCCAGAAATATGCAGAGGAGTCACCTTGAGCCTTGCAGTACTATACAAGGTGTTGAAAAAGTGACTCTCCAAGCTGCTCCTCTGGCAGCGCTAGATTTAGTTGTAATCATGTGTTATAGTATCATTAGGCAAGCAGCACATGAAATCAACTAGGAACATTTCATTTTAAACTTTGCTGATTTTTCAGATTTGCCTTGCATTCTTGGTAATGATTCCTTGCTCTATTTTTATGCCTCTTGGATAAAGTGCCATCATACACGATGTTAGCCACATTAGACATGAAGTAAGCATTATTTATGATTATTATCAGGGTGATGAAGCATTAAAATAGGAAAGAAAATTACTTCCACAGGCCTTTTCCAAGTCTTGAATGTTGGGGTTTAATTTGTCAGACTTTTGCTTTCTTTATGCCACGGGGTGGTGAGGAATGTTAGAGCAAAGCTGGTCAATGGCTCAGGAGTCTTTTGCTCATAGTATTACACGAAAGTGCTTGGATATTTCCCAGATTCCATCCCAGAAAGATGGGACCCTGGTTGAACTAAGCCTTCTTTGACAAATTGAGTAGGAGCGAGGCTTCTCATATCTGGATTTTAGCCTTATGGGGAGATTAGATGAGTCCGCAATGGTAAACTGGAATTCAAGGATAACTCAGGGTACAGACCAGATGGCAGATGACTAAGACAAGACTCAAGTAAGTTAGTGCAATAGTGTACCTATCAGTATGTGAAACACATGTTAATGCTCATGTAAAACCACTGTTGGAGGAGGACTGTTTTCTTTTTTCTTTTCTTTTTTTTTTTTGCAAATTGGCTAGACCTTCCTCTATATTGACAAATATGGCACAAAGATGCTTAGGGAAAGTTGCATTGAAATGGAGGTGGGAAGACGAGACAAAAGTCAAATAAAAAGGAAAAACAGTGAAGCTAATTTTAGATTCCCAAATAATGAAGTCACTTTAAGGTTTCCATTAACAAGGAGATAAAGCCCAATTAAATAAAAACTTTAAGGCTCAAATAATGAGAGTGTTTGATTAACTTCATTTTTGCCTCATATTTTTCAATTCAATAATCATCAAAAGTTATATTTAATTGATTATAGTATTCATTTACCACTTTTTTTAAAGTCTGGAAATAAGACTTTTCTCTGCCCTTAGGCAGATCACACAGGTCATTATGAAGATGGATACCTTAGATGCTGCTGCCGTTGACAAATCTGGTTCCTGAGGGAACCCTGTTGACTGAGGGGTGAGGGGAAGACGTAAGAGGCAGCAGGAGCACAGCTGGGGAGACAGCCATGTCTTAAGTGTTTCTACTTTTCACCCTTGACATTTGCTTGATGCTGACAACTAGAAGGCATTTCTTTAATTTTACAGATATTTCTCTTGACCAACTCATTCAATAGGTCTCTCTGCAGGACTTTAGGGCCTCCTTGCCCTAAATATTAGGTACAAAGAAATCCTCCTTTATCCTTGATCTGCAGCTAGAAATCATAGCTAACCATGCCTAACATCTATGAGTCCAGAAGTAGGGATTATTCATCCCCACTTTACAATTAGGAAACATACACTCAGCGAAGTTAAATAAATTTAATGAAGTCACATAGTTGCTAAAATTGATAAAGTCAGAACTTGAATTCAGACAGTCTGACTCTAGAACACATTCTTAACTGCCATGTTCTGCTTCCTCTAGCTAACTAAATTCTCCCTAATTAGAAAGTGAAGATAGGTCATTCTCGAGAAACCAGAACTCCAAGCTTTTCTGAGAGTCGGAGCCAAATTGTATACTATCTTTGCCATAAAGAACTCCAAGCCAAAAAGTAATATAGAAACTGGTTCAGAACTAGAGAACTCTATAGGATCTGAGCAGAGAAAGCTATGACACAACTCTAAAGCATACATGTGACTCCCACGGAAAAAGAGATTCAAGAAAGCTAGCCCACAGACCTAGAAATAGGAGAATTCATACCCAACAAATTACAGATAGTAGAGCAATTTTAATCTGAAAATCAACCTGAAGGACCTTCAAAATAAATGTTAAAAATGTTTGAAGAGATGAAGGAATATAGTTCATAAAACAAGAACACAAGAACAGGATGATTTGGGAAAAAAAACAAGCAGACAAACAAGTAGATATCACAGAAATAAACAAATATTATCACTGAAATAAAAAACTCAATAGACAAATTAATCACAGATAAAAAGAGAATTAGAGAACTAAAAGATATATCTAGTAAATCACTTAGAACATATGACAAAGAGCTAAAAATATGGAATGTATGAAAGAGAAGTTAAGAGACATGGAAAATAGATTGAAAATTTCCACAAGGAAAGACCAGAGAATGGCGGAAAGTCAATATTCAAAGACATCCTGACTAGAATTTTCCAGATTATTAAAAAAATTTTCCTCAGATTATAAAGCACATCAAGGGGGGCCAGCCCAGTGGCATAGTGGTTATGTTCGGTGTACACCACTTTGGTGGCCCAGAGTTTGTGGGTTTGGATCCTGAGTGTGGATATACACCACTCATCAAGCCATGCTGTGGAGGCATCTCACATACAAAATGGAGGAAGGTGGGCACAGATGTGAGCTCAGGGCCACTCTTCCTCAAGCAAAAAGAGGAAGATTGGCAACAGGTGTTAGCTCAGGGCCAATCTTCCTCACCAAATCAAAGCACATCAAGGGGCTGGTGGCATAGTGGTTAAGTTCTGGTGCCCTGCTTTGGCGGCCCGAGTTCGCAGGTTTGGATCCCAGATGTGGACATACACCACTCAAAAAGCCATGCTATGGCGGCATCTCCTATCCAAAATAGAGGAAGATTGGCACAGATGTTAGCTCAGGGACAATCTTCCTCACCAAAAAAAAGCACATTGATTTCTGATCAGGATATATAAAAACAAATCTGCAAAGAGACCCATGCAAGTAAAACTGCAGGTCATCAAGGACAAAAGGAAAAATCATAAATGATGCCAGAGAGAAAAGACAGATTATCAACTGAAAAACAACAATCAGACCGACCATGGATTTCTCATTAACAACAACAGATGCCAAAAGAAAATGGAATAAAAGCTTTAAAATACTGAGGAGAAACAACTGCCACCCAAGAGTTCAGTGTCCTGACGTGGTAGATTCGGTGCTGTGGAGTCGTTAAACCTTCTTCATTTCCTCCTGGGCACACAGGATGGCTACATTTCCCACTTCCCTTGGGGCCGTGCAATTGGATTTCTGGCCGACACGATGTAGTGGCAGTGATGCACACCACTCCTATGTTTGTCTGGAGAAATTAAAAACAAAAACAAAAAGCCGTGCTCTCCCTGGAAATAACTTAAGGATGGCAGAAACATAAAACAGAAGAAGCAAGGAACCCAGAGTACTGGCTGGAGGAAACCACTCAGGAGAGCCACCTGACCCATATTAGACTGAGGCATGAAAGAGAATTTCATTTTAATAGTGTTAAGCCACAGCGATTTAACAGTGAAGGTGATGGAGAAGAAAAGGTATGGATGCTGGGCACAGTTGACCTCTGTACAGACTAATCTGAATCTTGAGACAGAGCTAGAGTGTGGTTTATTTTGCCTAATGTACCAGATAAACAATCATTCAAGAATAGAGGTAAAATATGACCAGATCCTTTCTGAAAGAATTACTAATGAACATATTTTAGGAAAAAGGAAATGAATCCAGACGAAAGGAATGGGAAGCCAGTAGCAATAATGAGCAAAGATATCAGTTGTATATGTTAGTAAATCTAAATAAATATTGACTTAAAATACAATAACAAAGGAGAAATAAAATACTTGATTAAGATGTAGAAAATTGAGGAAGTTAATGCAGAAGGAAGTTTAAGCATGCCTAGTTACTTGTATTGTTCAGAAGGTGGATAAAAATATTGCTAATCTTTAGACTTAGCAAAACAAAGTTAAGAATTTGTGTTTAAAATTCAAGTTTTACCACCAAGAGAATACAGGGTGAGGCATAGGCCAATATGGCCCAGTGTGTGTTTCTGTGTCCCATGGAGCTCTCATAACTTTTTATCTGGTTTTCCTCTTGGTGTAACCCTTCAATACGGGTAACTTGGCTCAACAGACACTGATGAGAAAATAAAACAATTGGGGATGGAGGTGGGGAGGAAGAAAGGGAAAGTGGGCCAAAGGAAGAAACTCTTAGATTGCAAAAGGACATTTCCCAGTTGCCTGAGAGGGCTTTATTTATAATATGCAAATACAACTGTGACCCCTTCTATTTCAAATATACGTTCTTTACCCAAATCCTGACAGGATCCTGGGTACAGAGTTATCACTCTGTAAGAGAGCAGAGAACATTCTGGCAGTTCCTCAAAATGTTAAACACAAAGTTACCATATGGACCAGTAATTCCATTCCCAGGTATATACACAAGAGAAACGAAAACACACATCCACGCAAAAACCTGTACGTGAATGATCATTGCAGCATTATTTACAATAGTCAAAAAGAGGAAACAACCTAAATGCCCATCAACTGCTGAATGGATGAATAAAATGTAGTCTATCTACACAATGGAATATTACTCTGTAATAAAAAGGAATGAAGTACTGATACATGCTACAACATGGATGGACCTTGAAAACATCATGCCAAGTGAAAGAAACCAGTCACAAAAGGCCACATATTGAATGATTTTCATTTATATGAAATGGCCAGAATAGGTAAATCTACAGGGACAGAAAGTAGATTAGCTGTTGCCAAGCACTGGGGGAGTGGGGGAAATAGGAGGTAACTGCTAATAGGCGTGGCATTTCTTTTTGGAGTGGTGAACATGTTCTAAAATTACATTTTGGTGATGGTTGCACGACTTTGTGAATATACTAAAAACCACTGAATTGTACATGTTAAATGGGTGAACTATATGGTATATGAGTTATATCTCAATAAAGCTGTTTAAAAGAAAAAGAGTACCTAAACTCCTCCCTAAAAAACACATTACGAATCAAAGATCTGAGATCCAATTGCAAAAAAGAAATAGAATATTGTTTTCAAGCTTGAAATAAACTATATTAGTATGCATGTTAAAAATAAGAAAGTGAAAGAAGACCTAAACCAATGGATATCTCTCTTCCCAGCAAACCATAACTGAATACAGTTATTAGTGACATGACCGTGACTTTGCTGTGGGAGCCAGTGACAGTGAAGGTGAAGGCAGGGGATGGCAGGGGCAATGGCCATAGCTGGCCACTGTGCAGTCAAGTACTACTCTGGGGACTTGGTGCAAGGGTTTCTAATCTTGAGACAAGAAAGGCAACTGTCTGTGGCTCTAGAAGGCCCATGGCCCACTGCTTACCATGTGCTATCTGGTGAGGCCCCGCCCAGGCCTGGCAGCGTGTGTTATTACATATACCATCAATTTTAACTGTGAGAGCTCAAGTCAAGTCATAAACCTACATTTCCATAGGTCCCAGACAAAAATAAACACAGACTATTATTTCTAATCCTTTCCTTCTACTTTTCATGGAGTGCTGATTAGATTGCATATTCTATGAAAGGATGGATGAGTTCAGTCTTTTCTAAAGTATTTCCTCACGGGTTCACGGATGATTAAGGGCACAGGTTTTTCCCATTTGAAAGATGCATGATCCAGCTGTTCTTTTTGCCTGCTGCAACTTCTTGCTAACCTTTCCGGAACTAAGGAGAGAAAAACAATGTTTAATTATCGTGACCTGAGCATGTCCCTCCCAAATGAGAAGAGGATCTTTTGTATGTACACCCAAGATAATAGCTTCTTTTAACCAGTAGTGATCTGTCATTCTAATTCTTTGTTTACAATTTCAAAGGTTGGTATGTATTTTATCTCTTAGGTCTTTAAAAAATACAGCTGTTTTGGCTAACATGAAATGTCATACATTGCGGTCTGATAAATTGAGAGCTAAATGTTTTAAGACCTCAAAGTAATAATCACTAAGTGCTTAATTTCAAAACACACACGATTCATTCGCTTCCACAGGATGAAGTGCCCATCACAGAGTTACACCCCTGGCACCAGGCCAGATTTTTCTTCCTGGGCCTTTTGAACAATCAGATTCCTAAAGCAACTAGTTACCTCTCTGGGCCTCTCAAGTTTCTGCCTTTCAGCATTGTTGGAGGTCCATCATATGTATAAACGGGGCAGAAGGAGCCGTTCTGCCTGTGCACTGAAATCCAGAGGAGCCAGTTCTGAATGAATGTCTCGGTAGTTGCCAGCGCAGTAGAAGCTGTGCAAGGTGCTTCTGCCCACATTCCCTCCCCCCTGCAGCCATTGCTGGAAATGCTACCTAGGAATGCCCCAGGGGATTCTTGCCCAAAGGTCCAGATCAACACTGTCTGCATCCCCACTCACAGGCTGGCTGATTTCCAAGAAGTACCAATGCTTGGCCCTGTGCTAGAGGGAACCAATTCAAATTATATCGAGAGAAAAAAAAAGCTTGTCACGCAATCCAAAATAATCACATGACATATGGACTTGCGTCAATGAATAGCTCTCATGCAGGAAACAAGGCAAGCCGACCTCTGACCTCTGACTGGCTGAGATCCTGCAGGGGTCTGGCTGAAATCTGAATTCAAATTTAAAGGGCAAATCAAGTTTTTTCTTGTTCAAGGACAGGGCAATCAGGTCAGTATTTACGAGGCTGTGGATCTCCAAGTTTCAACCACAGAGAGAAAAAGTTTAGACAGGAAAGCAAAAATCTTCCTGGACGAAAAACTATTATCAAAATGTATATAAGGTTAAATGAAAAAAGGAAAATGCTGAACGGATGCATACATATGCCATCTTTGGGGAAAAATAAAATAAAATAAAAGCATGGAAGAGAAATAGATATTCCTACTTACTTGGTTTTCCATAAAGAAACTCTAGAAGGATATGCCAGTAACTAGAAAACAATGGTTACTTGGTTTGGAGGTGGAGAACTTCCCATAGGACAGCAGTGAGAGCTCCTTTTCACTATATATCTTTGCATATGTATTTTTATTTTTTCTAACCATATGTGAGGAACTGGTCCAGGTGCTTAGGAAGTAACAGGGAACAAAATTCTTCCCTCAAGAAGATTACATTCTAGTGAGAGAAAACAAACATAAACACGTGAAAATAAGTACATTGTATGGAACATTAGATGGTTACGAAAATTAAAAAGAAGAGAAGGGCAAGGGATGCAAGGGAGTCAGGGGACAAGACAGTTTGCATTATTAAATAACGTGGTCAGAGTAGCCTCAATGGGGTAAAATCTGCACTAAGATTTGAATGAGGTGAGGGGTAGAAATACAGATCTTGAGGGGAAGAGTGTGCCGGGCAGAGGGAACAGCTATGGCAGTGATTCTCAACCAAAAGATTTTGCCCCCAGGGGACATTTGGCAATGTCTGGAGACATGTTTGATTATTCTGACTTGGGTAGGGGTATGCTATTGGCATCCAGTGAGTAGGGCCCAGGGATGCTGCTAAACATCCTGCAATGAACAGGACGGGGCCCCACGGTAAAGAATTATCCAACCCCAAATGTCACTACCTGCCACTGTTAAGAGGAACAGCCCTGAGAAGGAAGAATGCCAGGGACGTTCAAGTAACAAAGAGGCCAATGTGGCTGTAAGAGAAGTAAGCTGTCTTGCTTCTATCTTAAGAGTGTTCAGCAAGCTACAGTTGAACCACACCCTCACACAGCTCCCCATAGCGAACATTAACTCTCACTAACAGTGCCCTCTAAATCCTTGAGAATGAAGAGGACTTTTTTCCCCTAACAATCTCATATTCACAAGGTTACCTCTCTACCACAATGTTCACACCTCATATTATCATGCAGAGCACTGTTAGCTCTTTCCTTCATTCCTCCACTCCCCCATCACCAGCCTCATTACAAAACATGGCCTCACAGAGACTGCAGAAACTACAACTTCTTAGGGCTTTCTTCTCTTCTTAGTTAAAGATGGAGAAAAATTCATAACGAGAATATTACTTTGTAAAATGGAAATAATACGTTAGGTCAAGGAGGTCGAAGAGAAATGGGGAAGATGGAAGCAAATAAATATAATGGAAAAGGAGGTGGTTTTCTTCTCTTTTCAGAGGAAGAGGCACTGGGGTGTCCTGCAGAGGATACAACAAAGAAGGGAGACCTTCAAGTCTGTTGACTCAGCCAGTGAACGGAGACTCTAGATGCTCAGCCACATCCTGGAATTTCCCATCATTTCCAGTCTCCTTGTTACTGTTTTCTCTTTAGTTGCTACCTAGTAATTGCTGTATAAATGTTTGTTGAACTGAACTGTTGCAAAATAGAACTGGCTGACACGAGGACTTTTCTCAGCATTTTTAGAGCCAAAGTATATACCAGTAGGCAGGAAAACACAAGGTATATTTAGGTGAGTGACTGGTTCAATCTAACTAGAATATCAGTCAGGTTTGGGGGAGCAGTGAGTAATAAAATTGGAAGCCAGAGTGATATTAAAATATTTAATAATGGGGATGGTTATAAAAATTAACATATAAATCAATATATTTCAGACGCTTAAAAATATATCCTCTCATAATCACTAAATAAACTAAAGTATACGTGTGTAGAGGCATTATGGCAGTCATTAGTAAACAGGCTTTGGTGTCACCTCAAACTGGGTTTGAATCCTGGCTCACTAATTTTTACTACCTTTGAGACCATAGGCCAGTTATTTAAGTACCCTGAGTCCCAATTTCTATAGCTACAAAATAAGAGTGATGATAATATCAACCTCATAGAAATGCTGAGGATTCAAAATATAATTTATGTAAAATGCAAGGTCTGGTAATAGTAAGAAGTCAATAATGGCAAATGTTATTAACATCAAAAAATTCTTTTGTATTCTTTGTACTTTAACAGGACAATAAACTTCTCAGTTATTTCCCATATCATTATCATCACCAATATTTGCCTTTACAACAATTACCTGGGAAAGGCCTTCCTGTCTGAATTATCTGGATAACTGTGTGGCTTTGGCTAGAAAGGCCTGGCTGAAAAGGGAGGTCAGGAGGCATCTCACCGTGGGGTGTCTCGAGGAAGGAGTATTAAAAGTGAGTGTCTAGATCAGGCACAACGCTGGATAACGGAAATGTTCTGTTTTCATACAAAGACATAAACAAATGGAAAATAGATGTTTTAATTGACCATTGAAAATGATGTAAATATTAATAACACTGAATTGAAACAATCTCCAAGATCTTTTGTTAAATGGAAAAATCAAGGTACAGACAGCACAGATAGGATAATTACAAGCGTGCTTACAATATATATGTATATATGTATGTATATATACACACATACACACACACCATGCATATATGTTTGTAAATACATGGACTGTCTCTGGAAGGATACATAAGAAATAGTTTCCTTCCCCTCTGGGAAGGAAAACTGAGAGATGGAGTCAGAAATTGCAGACTGGACTCACTTTTCATTGTATATGCTTTTCTGCTCGGAATTTTTTTTAAATCATGTACTATATTACTTTCATAAAAAATAATTTTAGGGGCCGGCCCAGTGGCGTAGCGGTTAAGTTCGCGCGCTCCGCTTTGGCAACCCGGGATCTTGCAGGTTTGGATCCCGGGCGCAGACTGACACACCGCTTGTCAAGCCATGCTGTGGCAGCGTCCCATATAAAGTAGAGGAGGATGGGCACAGGTGTTAGCCCAGGGCCAATCTTCCTCAGCAAAAAGAGGAGGATTGGCAACGGATATTAGCTCAGGGTTAGTCTTCCTCAAAAAAAATAATAATAATAATAATTTTAAAAATTATAAACCTAAAAGATGGCTGTAAACTGCATGGAGAGAAAAGTTCAATGTATAATAGCTGAAACACAAAATTTTTAAGCCTGAGAATACCAGATGTTGGCAAGGATTGGGGGGAATGCAAATTCATGCGCTGTTCTTCTGAGAGTGTAAACTGGCACACTCATTTTGAAGAGCAGTTAGGCAATATCATGTAGGGTTAATAAGCACCTACCATACAAACTAGCAATTCTACTCTTAGACATACAGCTAAAGAAATTCTCTCCTATGTATCCAAGGATACATAGAAGAACAAATGTTCATAGCAGTATTGTTTATCAATAGGAGAAATGAAGAAATAAACTATAGTGTAATTTCATGTTGGAATACTATATAGCAGTTAAATGAATGAACTAGATTTACACACGACAATGTGAATACAACTCAGAAACATACTGTTCAATTTTTTTTAAGTTGTAAAACAACCCATTGAACCCATAAAACACATAAACACTCAGAATAATTCTATATATTATATATAGGTACACACATTTGTGGTTAAAGCGCAGTATCACTCGAGAAAAATACATCTAAGTCCTCCCATGACAGTAGCTACCTAGGTGAGGGGGGCAGGGAGGGAACAGATTGTAGGGAGGTGGGGGTGGGGGTTAACTGTGTCTCTAAATTTGTCTGTAATCCAATCTCCACTAGGATCTACGAGGTTGGGCAGGAAGGAAGGTGAATACACTGGAACCCTGTTTTGAATGAACACCCGCAGCAGATGAGACTATGGAGGAGACAGTGCCCTGCAGGGCACAAGCTGTGGGGTTCATTCCCTGCTCCGACACTTGGGAGGGTACTGTGTCACTTTAGGAAAGTTATTTAACCTCTGGGTGGCTCAATTTCTCCATGTGCACACTAGAACTAGTAATAGTACCTAATTCATAGGATGTAGATTCAAGGAGAAAATAAATGTAAAATGTTTAAAGCAAAGCCTAGCACATAGTGCGTGCTCAGGAAACATTAGCTATTGTTAGTCAGCCGTGGGCCAAGCCATGGGCTCCTTCCTGCCCACCTCCTCCCTGGAGCTACAGCACAGTTTCTAAGAAAGGTCCTCAGGCTGCAGGTATGGTGGGAGGTGACCTTCCCGGAAAAAAAGCTCAGGTTCCTCCAGAGACCTGATTTAGTGGCACCACCTTCACAGAAGGCGGTTTGAGGAAAGGACATTCCAGACAGCGAAGTCAGCAGGTGAGAAGATAATACTTGCAGATAATGGGCCCACGTTGTCCAAACATCTCTAGCAAATCATCAAGTGAGAAATAAACCACTCCCAGGAAAACGTTTTTCAGTGACTTTAAGCATGCAGTTTGTTTATGAGGGAAACATTTTCACCTCTGTTTTAAATATTCAGTTCTTAGCTTACCTGATAATAGGGTTCTAAGAATGGCCTGCCGTGATATTTTGCTTGTGAGGTTTCTGAACCTCTGGAGGCTTTGAATGTTTCAGAAAGTAAGATAATTACATTCTCTAAAATTACATCACGGCATCCCATTATAAGGCAGCTTCTGAGGCCCGGATTTAGGTGGACTGCTGGTCACGTAAGGGCAGGGCTAGGTGCCAAGAAAGGTGAAACTTAGGAATAAGTCATCTGGGAAATAATAGCAGTAACAGTACCATCAGCTGTTAGTATTTGCTCTGTGCCAGGCACTGTGCTAATTATTTTGAGTGAATTATTTCACTCAATCCTCAGAACCTCTATGGGGAAACTGAGGCCATGAGTGGTTAGGTAACTTGCCTGAGGCCCGAGAGCTCGTACACAATAGAGCGCAGATCTGCCACAACCCAGCTGTGAGCTCTTGGGCTGGTCACCTCCCCTTTCCAGCTCTCACCTGTAAAACTAAAGGTGAACTAGATGATCTTAAAAGACCCCTCTAATACTTAGATTTCAGGTTTCTATGAAATTAATAACCTCCCCTCTGCCAATAAAATCACAACTTGCAAAGCCTTTTGTAAGACAGTTTGCCTAAAAAAGAGTAGGCTCCTTCCCTAACATTACTATTAAATAAAGGTTTCAGTGTTTTGGTCAGAAAATGTCAGGGCTCTGAATAGCCCCGTACAGCAGTGCTTGTGTTTAGGGGTTTTGGGGGGGAGGGGTGGTGGGAAGAGGGAGAAGAACACAGTGAGCAACGTGCAGGAGAAGCGAGGTACCCACTCCTGGAAAATTACGAAAGTATCTCCTGCTTGAAGTCATCAGTTCCACTAAACCAGGACCCCTGAAAAGCAACCTTGTGACCTTTCTGCTGGGAATACTAAATGAGCCCCCAAGGTCTTTAGAAATATGGGACTTACAAATAAGGCCAAATATTTCACCTCTGATTCTGATGAAAGGTTTATGAGCCCCAGAATAGTTCAAGCACGACATGTCTGGATTGAATATTTGGTGTGCGCTTAACACCAAGGGGTTTCAGAGGCTTCGTGTTTCACAACCAAACTTTGGCAGAACTGTGTTAGTTACCTGATACCCATGGTAGGGGACATTTTCTCACTTCTCAGTGCCATAAATAGTGCAGGCTCCTGTCTGTGGCATATGTGAGTTAATTGGGCACATTAAGCTTCAGAGATTTGCCGCATTGCTGTCCCTTGACTTTGTGACCGTAGAAAATAAAGCTAAGGAGATGATGACATGCAGCAGAAGTTATAATAGGATAACCACGGGGAGGAAGGTTCCAGAAAACACAGTCTAGAGATGTACCTATAGATGTGGCTGGTCAGGATCAGATTTCAGAGAGCAGGCTATCTTCCCTCTGCCATGCTAACCGAGCCTTGGTCTTAGGTTGGAACATGAAAATAGAGATACAGGAGGACATGGCCAGAAATAAAATCCCCTGAATCTCAGAGAAGATTCACTTCTCTTTGGAGATAAAAGAGATAACTGGCACCGATTTGTTCTCCAAACACTGTTTCATTGATTGAGATCTTGCTGTAGGAAACATACAGGTAGGAATTAAAGGCAAGCAGCGTGAAGGCGATAAACACACCGATTCCAAAAACGAATGACTTTGAAATTGCGCGGCACATTCCAGTTTACAAAGTACCGTCTCACACATAAAGCACCCTGTTTAACTCTCCAAGGAGAGATGAGAACCACAGTCTCTTTATTCCCAGGCCATTGCTTTACACTGCTCCTGGCTGCATTCATTCTGTATTGAGTTGGTGTTTATTCAGTACCTACTATCTATAAGAAACTCTGAGGACTATAAAGATGAATAAAATGATACAACCTCAAGGTTAAATTCAAGATGTACATGAAGTGCTGAAGGGATAGGGTAGAGGGAGGGGATGGTTCTGCTGCATGGGGCGTTGTGGGAGGGGTCCCTAAGAAGGCTTCAATTTTGAAGCTTCCTCAAAGGCGAAGTAAGAGTTGTCCAAACAGAGAGGTGGCAGGAGGGAAGAGAACATGTACAAAGAGGGAAGGTGAAAACGGAGACGCATTCCAGGAAGCAGAACCGTGAGCAAAAGCATACACATTAAACCAGATGATACAGTCAGGACGAGAAATCAGGGCGACTGTTCATTGGGCGGGCTAGGAATGTGGTTGGAGAGGAAGCTTAAAAGAGTAGTTGAGGCCCAGATCCAGAGGCCTTTGAACGGCATTCTACAAAGCCTCCACAATATTTAAAAGAAGGATCTGGATCCCTAAGATGTTTTTAAGGGTTTTCTTTGGCTCTTTTCTTCTCCATTTTTTTAAGAAGTTAGCTTCCTAAATTCTCAGAGACAAAAGAATTTCTCAGAGGTCAGAAATTGCATATACAACCTCACTTTAAGAAATAAATAATATTTCAGAAAGCGAAAGCAACGAGAATGGAAGAAAGGGACAGATTTTGTCTGATTTCTCATTAGGGCCCTCAGCTGATCTCTTAAGGCATGGGCAAGAAGGCAGAGTCCATTTTCATTTTTAGACTTGTGCCCTGCAGAGATGCAGGCTAGCCCACGTCTGCCTTCCCAGGAGTATAACACCCCTTGTGGCACCCCTCCCTACCCATTCCTAGTTCAAATAAACAACTCAGTCACTGCAGACGCAGAGTCAAAGCCAAAGAATGTCTCCATGCCAGGGAGCCTGGAACCTGCCCCAGGGCCGCCTGCACCTTAGATCCGCCTGAAGGTTGTGGCCTGACGGGCACCCAAAGACCTCTGGTGAGAGGAGGAGGGACCTGACCTGGAGGGCACCCAGATGAGCCTTGGCTGACTCCACTCTTTACACCAAAGATGTTTTGCCTGGGAAGGAGTTTCTGGGAGCACACTGAACTATATGGGTATCAAATTATACTGGTATCAAATTGTATCTGCATAAGCACTTGCTCTTCTTCTGAGCCTTTCCACATCTAGTATCTTTCATGATTCTGACAACGACCCTGGTAGGCTGGCGGGGCAGATATTACCATTTTAACTTGAAAAATGGGGCCCAGGTGATAGGATTTACCTAAAGTCACATGGCAGAATTCAAACCCAGCGCATCTAATTCAGAATGCGTTGTCCTTTTAACATTGTTCTAAAGCAATTGCTGGCAAACTGAGGCCTGGGCCATGGGCCAAATCTAGTTCACCACCTGATTTTGTAAATACAGCTTTATCTGAACAGCCATGCCCATTCATTCATGTATTGCCCGTGGCTGCTCTCACACTACAGAGGCAGAGTTGAGTAGTTCCAACAGAGACCATACGGCCCACAAACCCTAAACTATTTTCTATCTAGCTCTTTACAGAAACAAGTTTGCCAACCCTTGTTCTCAAGTGTTATTGTTTTACGTTTAACATTTGGAATCATATATAAACTCATTAACAGGACTGACCACATACTGGCCATGGGACGCCATCTTCTGAAGAAAGGAAAAGTGTCATTTACTAGCTATGTGGCCTTGAAGATACTTAATCTTTCTGAGCTTTGGTTTCCTCATCTGCAGAAGGGGTATAATAATAGTACCTACTTGCCTTAGTCGGCTGGGGCTGCTATAACAAAATATCACAGACTCAGTGGTTTAAACAACAGAAATTTATTTCTCACAGTTTTGGAGGCTGGGAAGTCTGAGATCAAAGTGCCAGGCAATTGGGTTTCTGGTGAGAACTCTTTTCCTGGCTTGTAGATGGCTGCCTTCTCTCTGTGTTCTCACATGACAGAGAATGAAAGAAAGGGAGAGAGCAAACTCTCTGGTACCTCTTCTTATAAAGACACTAATCCTATTGGATTAGAGCCCCACTGTTATGAACTCATTTAACCTTAATTACCTGCTAAAGGCCTTATTTCCTTATACAGTCACATTGGGGTTGGGTCTCCAACATATGAATGTTGGGGGACACAATTCAGTCCACAGCACAACTTCACTGGGTTTTTGTAAAGGTTAAATAAAGTAATACACTTTAAAAGATTCGCTTAGGGTCTGGCATTTAGTAAGAGTAAAACAACAGTAAGAAGTATTGCCTTTTGACTTGTTAACAAAATATAAAGAAAGAACACAGTATTTGAAGTCAGAGGACTTGTTTGTTTGATATTGACCAAGTCACTCAGGCACTCTGGCTTCAGTTTCCTAATCAGTTTATTTGTTACATATATTTAGTGTGTTGGCTTCTTTCCTATTGCTTGTCATCTCTTGATTGCAAAATAGCTGCAGCACCTCCCGCCATTTCATCTATATTCTACACAAGAAGAAGGTGAAAGTAAAGGCAAGGCACAGGTCAGCTAGTTTTGTCTCTTTTTACAGGGAAAGCAAAAGCTTTCCCAGAAACTATGTCTAACAGACTTCCATTTATGTCTCATTGGCCATAATAATGTCACATGTCTAACTCTAACAGGAAAATAACTAAGGCAAAGGGGGTTGTGGCAGTGTTTGCCATAAAGCAGAAAGGTTTCCTAGAGTGAAATCAATATTTACATACCTACGTTACTGTGGTTGCACTAGAGATGACAAGGCAGGCTTATTTTGGGGTCACCAAGGATTGTCACCTTCATCACATGTGGTCACTGGAGACCTCTGCCTAGAGTATCTTGATCCACAAAAAGTACCAAGAACTAACTTGGGAAAGAGAGGAAAGGAGACATTTACACTTAGACAAATCTACAAATAAATAAATAAATGCTACAGCATGTGCAGTAGTATACAGAGAGGCAGCTTCCTCTGCTCTGTTCACCTTCCTCCTCACATATCCCATTTACAGAGGCTATTCAAGCAGTCGCAACAGAGACATGACTCACCCTTAGGTTCACATTATTCACAAACCAAGCCACAATAAGAGGCCCTAAGCCCCAAGTCCTAATCTAGTGCCTGGTCCTCCCTGAAATTCTAAAAGTCTTTTTAATGAGGCAGGCAGGCCACTAGGTCTCAGCCAGAGCATCTCATTCCCCACAAAGGAAGGATCAAGGTCACAGAAGACAGAGTGAGCATTATTTAAAGCACAGAATCTAGGCAGAGCAGGCAATCTTCACGTCATGGGGAGACAAAATATCTGAATAATGCTGCAGACAGTCCAAAAATCTTCCACTCATAAGGGCTAGAGAGGAGGTGGCCAACCTGATGTTTTTCATGAGCACTGCCATGAAAAATCAGTGGGCTTCTCTTTCATCTACTAGCAAAGCAAACAAATCACCCAGCCTTGTTTATTCCAGGAGGTTTCATGCAAATATTTTAAAATTCAGATTTTGTCAAGCTGGTTTAACTAGGAAAGCCTAGTTGGAAGAATATGCTAATAAGTCATTAAAGTGCACTCATATCATGCCATATGGTACACTTGAAACATAAAACACTGGCCTCTATTCTTTGGGAAGGGTTGTTTGATAAAAGAGAGCCCTGGGGAAAAGATGGTTGCTCTGTCCACCTCACTTTATATGCTAACTCTTATTATAGGGGCTTGTTTGTTTTGATGAGGCTTGGCAGATATCTGTAAATGGACTCCATTTGAGAAGACTATTGCAAATAATGCGTTAATGCAACATCCAAGCAGGCAGAAATATGCTTGCACGAACTCAGTTTCCGAGGTGGCTTTTGTTTTGCTAATTATTAGTACATTTTTTGGTAATTATATTCTAAGTTCCGTAACTATGATGTCTGGACTGTAAAATAATTATTTAAAAATTAGATATACTTGGGATCAGTGCATACGACAGATAAGCAGATTATACATGGAAGTTGCATGTTTCCTGGATGTCTTTAACACGCAGGTCAGGCCCAGGGAGATGTAGTGGATTCAGAAACTGAACTTGGCGGTGTGGGCCTTTGATTGCGTTGTGGCCTGTGCTCCACATTTGAGGAAACTGCAGATGAATGCAGAAACCCAGAGATCCATCTCCTGCTGCAGCATTGCCTCCAAACCATCCCACAACCTGGCGATTCACAGAGGGGACATGGACTCACAGTCACCAGAAATATCGTCAGTGTTAGGAGAGTTTCATTTCAGCACTGGGTTATTAAGGAAAATATATATTTTGGAACTTTGGGGCAGGGACTCTGCTTCTCACTTTTGCTTGAACCTCAGTGCTCACTTCAAGTCCTCAGCACTCAGGTATTTGATTAATAAACAAGTATGTTTGTCACAACATCTCTCCTTGACATACTCTAGGGGAGAAGCTTTTTTTAGTTATTTGGAAGGAAGATCCTATCTCCTAGTCTATGGAAGCAAAAGATGAAAAAAAGCAAGAGAACCACTGCCCGTTACTCTGCCCGTGATAGAAATAAGTGTCCTGAAAAGGTCCGCATGTCACAGGTCTTCCTGGACTGCTGTCTGTTGGGCCAACTCTAGGCAGCGGGTAGAAGCAGGACAAACTAACAGCAGGATTAAGACAGCTCTTCTGCCTTCCCAGAACGAAACAGCATACCAATTGTTTGTCCTAATGAATGATATAAGCCTACCACGGATCAATTAAGAAGAAGTATGATTTTGATTTTTTACCTCCATGATTATAATTTCTAAGTAACGCCTATATATAAATATAAATATGCCTATAGGTAAATATAAATAGGCATTGCTTAGAAATTGTAATCATAATTGTATAATAAATAATATTTTATATAATGAGTTAATAATTATATTATTATATTACTATATATAACTTTATATTACATATTATATTATTACTAATAATAGTTGGTATAATAATTATATAATAACTATTATAACTATATAACTATGCCTATATAATAACTATTCCACTTCTCAAGATATATTGTTAAATAAAAAAAGAAGTTGTGAAAGAATGTCTAATATGATGCCATTTTATTATAATTATTTTTAATCACATCTGTATTATTTTGGGGTTTTTTTTTTTCTGATTACAAATAGAATACATGCCAAACAAATTCAAATACAGAATGAGTTAGCACTAAATGTCAGCTCCACTGATCCCCTCCCTCCACCACCAGCAGAGCCCTGTCATGTGAGATTTCTATGGTAAACCCTTCTGAGATGGAGGTTTTGTGTGCATGTGTGTGCATATATGTGTGTGTATTTTAATGAACATGTAATGATGTTATCAGAAAAAAGAGTAAGTATATAATTTAAAATGAAAAAAATTTCCATCTTAAATTCTTTTTGGAAAAAGGAGCAGAACCAAGAAATAAAAATATTTTTTAAGTGATCAAAATTATCTATTAACAAACTGGGTAATTCTGATCCTTCCATTAAACCCAAGAGCTTATCAGAGCATTCAAAAATCACAGAAACCTAAAAGTTTCTGTATAACCAGGCACCTGGGACGCCTTAGAACATAACTGCAGGAACGAAGCTATTACAAGATCCCGTGCTTGCACCTTCCTCCTCGGAGACCGAAGTCTCTGCGGTCCCACTCTTCATCACTGCATTGCTGGATCATTACAACAGCTGCCTGCTGTCTTCCTGCCCAGTGGAGTGTCTAGCTCATAAATGTTGAGATGAATTAGTCTCACTGTTCCCAACCTCTGTCGATTCTTCCCATTCTTCTCTGCCAGATTAATCTTAGAGGGCGATGGGAAGAGATGGCCAGAGCGCAGGTTTAAAACCAGAGAAACCAGGCCGGCCCCGTGGCTTAGCGGTTAAGTGCGTGCGCTCCGATACCAGCGGCCTGGGGTTCGGATCCCGGGCGCGCACCGACGCACCGCTTGTCCAGCCATGCTGAGGCGGCGTCCCACATAGAACAACTAGAAGGATGTGCAGCTATGACATACAACTATCTACTGGGGCTTTGGGGGAAAAATAAATAAATAAAATTTAAACAAATAAAATAATATATTAAAAAAAAAAATAAACCAGAGATACCTTGATGAAAACTCTAGGGTTCCTCCACTTCCTGGCTGTTGAATTACTTAAATTAGAAAATACACACTACACTACACACCACAACCTGTAAGTATCTTTGCATAAAATGGACTCTGAGCCAGCTGTCACTACCAGAGGAAATCAACGGACAGATGAACATGTTACATGGAACAAGGGGACATATCAGAGAAGTTCAGAATGTGAAAAACTCTAAGGACAAAACCTGGTTCCTTCAACAAATAAATTTCAAGGAGAAAAGGAGAGGGAGGGGGAGCTTTTCAATTAAAAGAGACTTACTAGACATCACAACCAATTTCAATATATTGACCTTATTTGGTTTCTGATTGAAACAAAAGAAATTATTTGCTTTTCATTTATGAGACAATCAAGAAAATGTGAATGATGACTATTTGATGATACTAAGGAATTATTATTAATTTAGGTATGATGATAGTATCGTGGTTATGTTTTGTTAAGAGTCCTTATCTTTTAAAGACACACACTGAAATATTTATGAAGTGATATGGCAACCAGGATTTCCTTCAGGATAATTAGTGGAAAGTGAAGGGTAACAATGAAACAAGATTGGCCATAACTGATAATTGCAGAAGCTGAGTGATAAATACATAGGGGGTTCATTACACTATTTTTTCTTCTTTTGAAATTTTCTCAACACAAACTTTTTTTTTAATAATTTTATTTATTTATTTTTCCCCCAAAGCCCCAGTAGATAGTTGTATGTCATAGCTGCACATCTTTCTAGTTGCTGTATGTGGGACACGGCCTCAGCATGGCCAGAGAAGTGTGCGTCGGTGCGCGCCCAGGATCCAAACCCGGGCCACCAGTAGCGCAGCACGAGCACTTAACCGCTAAGCCACCGGGCCGGCCCTAAACTTTTTTTCTTAATCCTGCAATTTCTCACGTTCTGGATTCTGTTGTTTGCATCCTCACGTATCATTGAACATGCTCCCCTGTTCTTTGTATGTCCTATCAACTATTAGTAGTATCTAGAGACTTGCTCACATAGAAATTCTATTTTTGGCAAGACTATTTTATAGGTGATTTTTGTACTTTTATCTGGAGGCACATAATGCTCATTATAAAAATATTTAAAATTGGTTTTCCCAACTGAAAAATAGGAATGCTTCCTGGAGAGGTCATTTTGAGATTAAATTGTTTATGTAAACAAAGGACCAACAGAGTCTGGAACTTCATAGGTCAGATTTTACAAATGTCAGATTTTTTCCTTCAACCCCTCAATAACCTCTCTAATAATTTCCATTATCTACTGTATCAAGTTTTAAGTATCCTTAAAATCCCAGGTCTCCCATGATCTATTCCTAGTCTACCTTTCTAGTTTTATCTCCTTCCTGCGCTTTAGACACATGCACTCATGCACACATACACGCACATGCACACGCACACATTGCGTTCTTTAACCCAAACCCTTTGCTTACACCAATTCCCCCACTTGAAATGTCCTCCTTGCCTCCTCTCTTCCATCCATCAAGACGTGATTCGGGAGAAGATATTTGCAAACCATACATCTGATAAGGGCTTAATCTCCAAAATATATAAAGAATTCATGCATCTCAACAACAAAAAAACTACCAACCCAATTAAAAAATGGGCAAAAGACCTGAACAGACATTTCTCTAAAGAAGATATACAGATGGCCAACAGACACATGAAAAGATGTTCAAAATCACTAACTATCAGGGAAATGCAAATCAAAACTACAATGAGATATCACCTCACGCCCGTCAGAATGGCTATAATTAACAAGACAGGAAACAACACGTGTTGGAGAGGATGTGGAGAGAAGGGAACTCTCATACACTGCTGATGGGAGTGCAAACTGGTGCAGCCACTATGGAAAACAGTATGGAGATTCCTCAAAAAATCAAGGAGAGAACTACCATATGATCCAGCTATTCCACTGCTGGGTATTTATCCAAAGAACTTGAAAACACCAATTTGTAAAGGTACATGCACCCCTGTGTTCATTGCAGCGTTATTCACAATAGCCAAGACTTGGAAGCAACCTAAATGCCCATCAAGGGATGAATGGATAAAGAAGATGTGGTATATATACACAATGGAATACTACTCAGCCATAAGAAACGATGAAATCCAGGCATTTGTGACAACATGGATGGACATTGAGAATATAATGCAAAGTGAAATAAGTCAGAGGGAGAAGGTCAAATACCGTATGATTTCCTTCATTAAGTAGTAGATAATAACAACAATAAACAAACACATAGGGACAGAGATTGGATTGGTGGTTACCAGAGGGGAAGGGGGGAGGGAGGAGGGTGAAAGGGATAATTCAGTACTGTGTGTGGTGATGGGTTGTAATTAGTATTTTGGTAGTGAACATGATGTAATCTATGCAGAAATAGAAGTATAATGATGTACACCTGAAATTTTTACAATGTTATAAACCAATGTTACTGCAATAAACAAAAAATTAAAAAAAAAAAAAAAAGAAAAGACGTGGTTCAAGTCTCACCTCCTGCAGGGGAATATCGTGATCATAGGAGCTTGTGAGTCCTCCCTTAACACTGCCTTGAATTGCTATTCAATGCTTATATTATTAAACCTTCATAACTAGCTTTCCTTCTCCAATGGCCCCAGGGTACAGGTAAGGCACTGGCCTTCCTTGCATCTTTCACAGCACACAGTCCAGCACCATGCTCACAGCAGCATGACACAAATGTTTGCCAAATTAAGAGAATGAAAGAATGAACCAGAAAATAGCTTCCAACTTGAATACAGGAGGGCAAACCTGCGCGGTCACACCTAAACAGACACCCAATTTGGGGAAAGGACTGAATATATGAAGATACTCTTATTTCATCTGAAAGAAAAAATATCTGCCAAATTTATTATCCTCACTTTGCTTATCTCATTCTGAATTTCATGTATGAAGAAGTGAAATTTTCCAGGCCCTGATATCACTGCAATGATCATAGGCAAGATTAAATAAAATCAAATGACAAACTCAAGTTTCAGAACACAAAATGTGGGTTCCCAATTATGACTGGGTAGGGAGTGAAAAGGGCAATTATGGGTCCATATGAACCACTGATATGACCTTGGCCCCACAATCATTTCAGAGGACAGCTACCCCTGTTCCAGCAAGATGTGCCTCAAACTTACCTGAAAGTTGGCTCTGTAGAATGACTCATGACTGCCTGAGTCACAAGGTGGCAAAGCGATTCTGGAACATTCTGTGGTTGAGGAGTAAAAATTCCACCCTCTTCTTTTTTCTCCCAAGACCCCAGAGAGGTCTCCAGACAGCCAACAGCCCCCCGAAGGACAGTGATGACCTTGAGCTGAGTCTGAAGTCTCCATGATTTTGCCATATAATTATGAAAGAGAGCTCTGTGATATGGGAATGTTTGCTTCACCATTGGGTTTTAGCTCTTATGTTTTTTACTAATGTTAACAAGAGAGCATTCCAAGTCTCTCACATGGTACTGTTCCTTGGTGCCTGGCATGTAAGGTGCATCTATCTGACAGTTCACCAAAAGGCTTGAGGGCAGGATCTGATGAAAGCTCTAGTCCTTCTCCTAAGAAAAATGCACATACGCACGCAATTTTGCATATTGTTTCGTATATGTTTCTGAAATGACATTTAAACAACTAGTTTACTCCCTCACCACTCTCACCAAATCTCCTTCTTACCACTTAGGAAGAGTGAAATATTATTCCTTTAAAAAATGAAATATTCCCAAACCATGTCATGTTCCTTCAGAGAAGCTACCTTGTTTTTATGCTGTAACAATTCTCCAGTATTCCAGGAACGGCCTGAAACAATGGTCAGGGTCAAGTAGCCTTTTGTGAGAAGTTGGGGCAATCTTGGATGATTTCTTAATAAGGCAGTCATCATTTCTTCAGGAAGAGGGAAAAAAACACCACAGCACTTAATAGAACATGTTGAGTAGAGACATAATAGATTGTTGGGCTATGAAAGGAAGGGCAGAAGTAGAGTGATATTGATTTGGGGGAGTGTTTCAAAGGGGCAGATATGGGGATCTCTCTGGCTATATTTTGCTCAGGGCTTGACCCCTTGTGCTCCCCTGGTACAGTCCAGGAGAAATGTTTTGGCAGTCATAGTCATTAATGGATTGACAAAAAAGGGGCACAATTCACAAAGTCACTTTCTGCTGCGCCAAATTCTCCGTTATAAAATGGCTCCTTGCTTCCTAGGACACTAAACTCACAAAAGATTTATCCATACCCTGGTAGCTATGTTTTTACCGCAGTTCCAAAACAAAATCATCACGTTCCCTATTATCTTAACTGCCCGTAATTGATACCTTTCCTAATTAGCATTACACATGTTTAAGTCTCTCTAATTATTTAATGATGGTCACTAGGTAATCCATAATATCAATTACATATCTGAACTGTCATGAACTATTGGACAAATATGTAATGGGGCATTTTAAAGGCACTTAAAATGCAATGCTAATTAGAAAGATTATCAAATACGATACCATAATAGGGAACATGTTGGAATTTTTGTGGTAAAAAAACAAAAAAATGGTGTTTATTAGTGCTTAGATTTTGTGAATGTAAGTAAGAATAAAATCAAAGGATACAGAGAATTATCTGGAGCCAGATACATAGATTTAATGCAAGAGTTTCATTGTTTTATTTGTCCATTTATTAGACAAGCATCAATTAATCACCTGCTGCATTTTCCTAAGTATTAAAAGCTAATACCAAAAAATTAAGAAGAATGTTGCTTATTCATGCTCTCGGGAAGTCTGAAATCTGGTTGGAGAGACAGGCCGTAGAGAACTAGAATTACCAGAGATCAATTAACCAATTGCAATTAATATCACCATCATAAAAAAATAATCTGTAATGATCTAATTCCAACTATATACAAAGCGCTGAGGAAACATGACAAAGACTTCTGGATGAGGCAAATTTCAAGAAAATTCTTGAAAGGGGTGGAGGGTAGAGGTAGATGTGTACTGACAGAAAGCCAAAGAGAGAGTATTATAGATTGAGATGCTTGAGACTGCAACATAAAAGCCCAAGAAAGGACACTGGGCTTGGAATCAGAAAACTTGGGTTGAAATCCTGGTTCTGCCTCTTACCAGTATTTGACCTCGAACAAGGCAACCCTCATAACCTTTAGTTTTCATATCAGTGAAATGAGGATAATAATAAAATCCATCTCATGGGTTGGTTGTAAAGACTAAATTAGTCAGCATATGTAAAAGTATGGTTTTTAACAAAGTGTTTGACACAGAAGGCATGTAGATGCTCTTTAAGTGAATGAGAACAAAGTCGAAACCAGAAGTTGAAGCAGAAAGTGTGTTTAAATAAAGAGTATCAAGTCCATGAGGTTGTACAAGCAGAGTTGGTTCATCTGGTAGGATGCCTTGAATACAAGAATGAACCACTTCAGCTTTGTTCAAAGTTACTATCAGGATCTGGTCAGCTCTTAAATGGGGGTGTGGGAAGGCAATCTTGATATCGTCTCAATAATTAGGGAAGACTGGATGGAGAAAGGAACAATTGGAGGTTGGAAACTAAAAGGCTCTTGGAGTGTTTAGACATGGGGAGATAAACTGCAAGCAAATGGAGCTACTAATCAAAAGAGAGAGAAAAAGAGATCAGAGTTGAACATGAAGAAATCTGCATAAAGTTGGTACTCAGCACTATCACCCTACTCCAAGCCACCAGCTCCCACCTAGATACCACAAAAGCCTCTAGGTTAGTTAGAAATGCTTTCAGCTGCAGGTAGCAATTTGACGATTAGTGACTCGAATAATAAAGGCATTTATTTGTTTCTAGATCAAAAAGTCTGGACAAGGTGGCTCCAGGGTTTTTTCAGTGGTTCCATGCCTGTGTCTCTGTAACTTTCTTGGCCTTTCCCTCGTGGTCATAAAATGGTTGCTGCAACTGCAAGCATCATTAACTCAAAAACAGAAAGCAAGGGCACATAGTAAGGGGGAAAGGCAGCACCAGACAGTCCTCATATCTGTTCCTTTTATCAAGATACACAGTGGGGCCAGCCTGGTAGCGGTTATGTTCGAGCGTTCCGCTACGGAAGCCCGGGGTTCTCCAGTTTGGATCCCGGGCGCAGACCTACTCACTGCTCATCAAGCCATGCTGAGGCGGCATCCCACATAGGAAAGCTACAATTCTACAACTAAGATACACAACTATGTACCGGGGCTTTGGGGAGAAAAAAGAAAAAGAGAAAGATTAACAACAGATGTTAGCACAGGGCCAATCTTCCTCAAAAAAAGAAAGAAAGAAAGAAACACAGTATCTTTTCCAGAAGCTTTCCAGCAGACTTGCTTTTATGACATAGAGGTCAGGTCTGGGTCACATGACCACCTCTAGCTGCAAGGGAGATTGGGAAAGTAAAAACTAGGCTTCCAAATGGCATGATGGGAGGAGCAAAGAGACTAGAAATAAATTTCATGAAGCCAATCAACAGTATCTGCCATGGTTTACTAACTAGTTCCTTGATTCCAGACTTGTTTCCCTATAGTCCATTCTCTACACATCAGCCAAAGCATCCTTTAAAAATTTAACTCCAATTTTATTATTCCCCTACTTAACACTATTCAAAGATTTCCTATTTACTTAGATTAAGTTTGAACTTGTTACCTTGGCTACAATGCCCTGTGCTATCTGGGTCCTGCCTACCCCTCTAACTACTCATGGTCCCCCTCCTCCTAACTCACTATGTCATGGCCACAATGACCTTCTATTAGTTCTTCTGCAGGGACTCTACACCCGTTGCTGGTTCCGGGATGATTTCCCCTCCCACATCTCACCCAGCAGCTCCTTCTCATGCAGGTTTCTCCTCCTCAGAGAAGTCTTCCCACACTACACTACTTAAAGCAGGTCTCACGGACTCAAAACCCACTGTTATCTTTCACCAAACCTGGTTTATTTCCTTAGTTATACTTATCACACTCCTTCCTTTCACTTATCGCAATTGGTCATTATTTAGCTTGTTTTCTCACTGTCTGTCTGCCCCTCTAGAATGTGAGCTCTGTGAAGATGGATACTACCATCTTGTTCACCCTTTCATGACCACTTCTTTGTACAGGGCCTGGCACATAATAAGTGCTCGATAAATATTTGCTGAATGAGTGGAGGAGAGAATGAAGACGTCATCAAGAATGAGCTTAGACAACAAAAGGAGGAAGAAGAACCAGTGAAAGAGAGAAAAAGAGTGATCAGAGAGTTAAGAGGAAAATCAAAGGAGAATGTATCACATAGGCCAAAAGAGCTTCAGGAGGGGGAGGGAAGGATTCATCAGCATCAGATGCCATAAAAATAGCAAAGTGAAGGAAGAGTTGAAAATGTCAGTGGATTTGAGTAGGAAGGGGACCGTGGTGACTTGGATTTAGAGGTTCTATAAGGAGCACATGGTCTACCTCTTGCCTAGAGAGCTTTAGAATCAGAGAGAGGACACAATGGCCCTGAAAGCAAGTAGTTTGCTTTCCTTCTTGGCTCCAAAAGACACTATATGGTGCCTTTTTTATGCTTGAGTTTTCCAGTTATGAAACAGCAAGAGAAATATCTTATATCTTGCTCCCTACTTTGTAGGATACCTCAAATATCAAATAACAGAAATAAAATAATTTAAGCACCCAGATGCTTCAAAACAAAATAGTTTAATAATAATCCAGGAGACAGATGTGTATTTGAAAAATGACCGAAAACAAGCATGTTCACTCTTCTCCATTGGAGTAACCAGTTGCTCCACAACATTCAATAATTTTTACCACACCCTAAATCTACTCTGCCTTAGAAAATTTTCATACACAATTATTAGTAGTAGGCTGGCAGAAAAACCACACAAAACTAGTTTTGAGTGAGGAGACTTTGAAAGTAATTGCCCCATAAACTGTTATCTTTTTCATTTAACTGCCATGTGATATATGGTTCAAGTCATTACTAGAAGGAGCAGAGACAATTCTGAGTCATAGCCTGTGAATCATACCAGAATGAAACTTGGTGACATTTAAGAAATAGTATCTAACGGAAATCAAAAACTTCCTGGTGGCTATCCTTCCAGAATTATTCTCATAGCACAAATCCATGTTATTATTTCCAGTAAATGTCCATGAACTTAAAAATATTATCCTACAGGGGCCGGCCTAATGGCGTAGCAGTTAGGTTCACACGCTCTGCTTTGGCAGCCCAGGGTTCGCAGGTTCGGATCCCAGGCGCAGACCGATGCACCGCTTGTCGAGCCATGCTGTGGCAGTGTCCCATGTAAAGTGGAGGAAGATGGGCACGGATGCTGGCCCAGGGCCAATCTTCCTCAGCAAAAATAGGAGGATTGGCAACAGATGTTAGCTCAGGGCTAATCTTCCTCACAAATATATATATATATATATATTATCCTACATGTTTTTAGGAATACCAACAGAAATAAATGCCTTACCCTCTGTATATGTGCTGCCAGAGTGAGCACATAAATGTCTTACCCTCTAATCTTCTTCAGAATAGGATTTGACATCATCAAAATTATTTCTTGTGAATAGCCCAGTAGAGAGGGGAGGAAAGTGGATCAGAGGTTAAGTGGCCAAGATTTTAGCTACACTGCAGCTGTGAGAAGACCTAGGCACCTACTCCGGCTCTCAGTAAAAATAAGGGTCTATCTAGATGGTCTCTTACTTAATTCTACCTAAAAATTAATAAGAGCACTTAAGGAGATTCAATTACAGCACAAAATGATTTTCTGGAAATAAAACTGATTATTTTCATTTAAAAAATTAGTAGATGAATTGAGGAAGAGGATGGTTGGTCACTGTAGAGGTGTCAATTAGAGGCCAAAAGGGAAAAATATCTCAAGAAACAGAACAAAAATACAAAGAGGTAGAAATTATGAAGAAAAAGGCTAACAGTCTTAGAGGACATCTATCATGTGAATAGTAGGATTTCCAAAGAGAGAAAAAAGAAGAAATGAGGGAAAGGTAATCGTTAAACAATTGGAAGAAATGTTCCTTAGTCTGCAGCTTAAAAGGGTATGCCAAGTTACTAGCAAGTTCAGTGATAGAAGACACACCCTTAGGAATATCATTGTAAAATTCCCCAACTCCAAGTATAAAAAGAAAAGCTAAACAGCTTCTAGGCAGAATGAGTAACTCACAAAGGAGACAGGCTGACACTGTACTTCTTATCCTCAAGATGAGAAGCTGAACTAACATCACAGGTGTTTGAGAAAAAGGAAGCTGCATCCTAAGGATGCTATAGCCTTTCAAGATATCATTCACCTGCAGAGGTGAAAGGAAGATATTTATACATATGGAAGGATCCAAAGAATTTATCACCCATGTATCCCAGCTGAGGAAATGTTAGTCTAGAACTAAAATTACTAAATATCTCAGCCTAACCTAGGAGATGAGTGCAGAAGAGAGGTGGAGAGGGTAATAAAAGATCTCAAAGATCTCATCTGGGAGAGGAAGGAAACAAAGAAAGGAGGACGTGCAGGTACTCTAAAGGTCTCATCTTTGGAACTGGAAGAAATTGGAGGAAATATGGCATCTTATCCAGGGACAGAGAAGACATCTGACTTCAAGTAATAGTAGAGGTACTTGCGTGTGATTATGCGTGCCAAGAAAGAACAGAAACCAGTAAAGAAGTCAATCAAATGTGGTTCCATCTCACTCATAAATGAATAAATGCAAATTTAAATGACTTTTTTAAACGCCATTTTCACCTATCAGCTTGGCAAACGTGAAAAGTGTGATAATATCCAGGGTTGCTATCAAGGATAGTGGAGGTGGGTATATACGCTCACACACTTGTGATGGCAACATAGTACATGAAATCTTTTTGAAGAGCAATTTCACAGTACCTAACCAATGTAAAGTGAACATACCCCATATTGAATCATCCCACTTGAATTTCTTAAATGCACATATATAAAATATATATTATTTTAAAGTTATGAGAGGATACCAACAAACTCTTAACCATGTTTATGAGGTAGAGGTCAGAGCTTGAGAAGGGAACTTTTGCTTTTCACTTTATGTATAGAGTGATTTTTTACCTTAAACACATATTTTCTTAAATGTATAAAACTAGTGTTCATTAAAAATGTACATGCCCTTCTACCCAGAGATTCCATTTCTAGGAAGTTACTCAAGCATCCAACACTATAGCTGCTCATGTGTGGATAGATAATGGTGTAGTGAGCATTTTTATGCATCAGTTTGCAATAGAAAAGAAAAAAAATCTAGAAACTACCAAAATATCCATCAATAGGGAATTGGTTAATAAATATGGGTACATCAACAAATGGTGTTGGGAAAACTGGATAGCCACATGCAAAAAAATCAGAGCAGACCCTTACCTTACACCACACACAAAAATTAACTCAAGGGCCGGCCCTGTGGCTTGGTGGTTAAGTGCGCGCGCTGCGATGCTGGCAGCCCGGGTTCGGATCCCGGGTGCGCATCGAGGCACCACTTCTCCGTTCATCCTGAGGCCGAGTCCCACATACAGCAACTAGAAGGATGTGCACCTGCGACACACAACTATCCACTGGGGCTTTGGGGGGAAAAAAATAAAATAAATAAAATCTTTAAAAAAAAAAAAAAAAATTAACTCAAAACGGATTAAAGACTTGAATGTAAGACCTGAACCATGAAACTTCTAGAAGAAAACATAGGCAGTATCTCTTCAACATCGGTCTTAGCAACGTATTTTCAAGCACCATGTCTGACCGGGCAAGAGAAACAACAGAAAAAATAAACAAATGGGACTACATCAAACTAAAAAGCTTCTGCACAGCAAAGGAAACCATCAACAAAACGAAAAGACAACCTAACAATTGGGAGAAGATATTTGCAAACCACACATTTGATAAGAGGTTAATCTCCAAAATATATAAAGAACGTATGCATCTCAACAACAAAAAAACTAACAACCCAATTAAAAAATGGGCAAAAGACCTGAACAGACATTTCTCCAAAGAAGATATACAGATGGCCAACAGGCACATGAAAAGATGTTCAACATCATTACCTATCAGGGAAATGCAAATCAAAACTACAGTGAGATATCACCTCATGCCCATCAGAATGGCTATAATTAACAAGAGAGGAAACAACAGGTGTTGGAGAGGATGTGGAGAGAAGAGAACTCTCATACACTGCTAGTGGGAGTGCAAACTGGTGCAGCCACTATGGAAAACAGTATGGAGATTCCTCAAAAAATTAAGGATAGAACTACCATACTACCCAGCTATTCCACTGCTGGGTATTTATCCAAAGAACATGAAAACACCAATGCATAAAGATACATGCACCCCTGTGTTCATTGCAGCGTTATTCACAATAGCCAAGACTTGGAAGCAACCTAAGTGCCCATCAAGGGACGAATGGATAAAGAAGATGTGGTATATATACACAATGGAATACTACTCAGCCATAAGAAACGATGAAATCCAGGCATTTGTGACAACATGGATGGACACTGAGGATATTACGCAAAGTGAAATAAGTCAGAGGGAGAAGGTCAAATACTGTATGATCTCACTCATTAAGTAGTAGATAATAACAACAACAAACAAACACATAGAGACAGAGATTGGATTGATGGTTACCAGTGGGGAAGAGAAAAGGGGAGGAGGGCAAAAAGGATAATTAGGCACATGTGTGTGGTGATGGATTGTAATTAGTATTTGGGTGGTGAACATGAGAATATGATGTCATCGGTGCAGAAATAGAAGTATAATGATATACACCTGAAATTTATAACATGTTATAAACCAGTGTTACCGCAATAAACAAAAAAAAAAATAAAGAAATATGGGTACATTCTCACAGTGGTATGGAATGCAGCCATCAGAAAGAATTAGAGTGATCTTTCTGTACAGATGTAGGAAGATAAGTTTAAGACATTGTTTACTAAAGAAAGAAAATTGCTCAACAGTATTATAATCACATTTGTAGAGGTTTTTTAAGGACATTTGTACATATGACAGTGAACCTTGCTGGCAGGAAATTTTAACCTTGTTCACCTCTGGGTAGTGAAACTGAAGACTAAGAAGTAGAGAAGCAGACTTTTGTTTTTCCCCTTCTATACTTTTGTCTTTTGTATAGTTTTAATTTTTTTCCATGAAAATACATTACTTTCATAATTTAAAATATCAGTTAACTTTTTAGAAGTGTAATAAATATATGTGTATATATGTGTATGTAGACTCATACACACACAGATGAAGCTGTGTCTAGTACATTAAAAATATCAAATGGTATGAAACATCAAAATGCTGCTTACAAAAATACCGTATTACCACATGGCATCTTTGTTAAATAATTTGCGCTTAATTGTCAAGCATTTTTTCCTTGGCATTTTGGGATACCTTTTTGCACCTTTGGTAACTAATTACTCAACACTAATTGTTTCTCTCATAAATGTCTGACCCCATTGGGAAGCTCAATTGCAAGACACATATACCATACCGGATAAAATTCCTGTCTTCTGAAATCTTCAATATTCTGCACAGCATTTGAGAAACATTTAAACCACAATATCTAGAAATGAGAAAATCAGTTCAATGTGCTTCGGGTAAAGTACAGCATCTTGAAAATCTATTGCTGAGCAATTTCATCATCAATTGTATCAATGTAAATCAGTCTTTTAATAACAAGGATAATTACAAAATCTCACTGGGTCTGTCATAAGCACATTTTTATTTAAAAAGGTGAATGTATGTTAATATAGAAACCTTACCTGCATATTCAAAAATTTTATTTCTTAGTATCTTTCTATTATGAAATATTTGTCGTGTTTCTCTTTCGCAAGTCTGTTAGATTCCACAAATCTTGCTCACGTCTCTCTCCAACGGACACTTATCTTCAGTGACGAGAGATAAAAGTCATTAATACTAGAGGAAAATGTCTTAAGCACAGAAATGGGAGAGTCCTATAATGGCATAATAAGCACGGTGCTCACAATAGAGATAAATCTTTAGAAAATTAGGTTCCTTCATCTAGTTAGTTTCTAGGGGTCGTTATATGATGTCACAAATACAGAGCAAGTAAATAAACTTCTTTCTTTCTTTTCAATTATGCACTTGCTTCTTGTTTTCATGAGTGAGGAGATAATGATCAAACCAAATATGGCATCTAGTTTTATTTCCTGTTATTGGACACCACCACGTCCCTACTGAAATCAACAGACCATTCAAAACCCTTTCCAAATATTTGGAAACTGCTCCCCCAAATATGGACCAAGGTGGTCTATAATAAGCTATGATTCAGGGGCAAGCTTGCTGGACTGGAGTCATATGACCTAGGTGCAAATCCCAGGTTTCTCATTTTCTGCCACTGGGTGTTTTAGAAAACCACAGGATTTTTCTGAGAATTGTTTTCCTAGTGTGTCAAAAAGAAATGATAATTATGCCAATCTCACATCAAAAACATTCAATAACTATTTGTTGATTCCACAACAGCAAGATTATGTGGAGAAATAGATGAAATAATATATTGCAAGCATGCAGCAGGTAAGATAGTATACAAACATTAGGTGCTTGCGCCATTACGGCGAACAGAGGCAAGAGAATTTAGTGATTAGGGTTTCTAGCACTAGCACCAAACTGCCTACATTCCAATTCTGGCTTCACCTCTAACTTAAACTCTCCAAGCTTCAGTATCCTCATCTGTAAAATGGAGATAATAACTTATCATATTTCATTAGCTATGGGGAGGACTAAGTGAAATAATGCTTGTAATCATGTAAGACAGTATCTGGCACATGATAAGCACTCAGTAAATGTTTGGTCTTTTTAATAACTACATTAAACCAGCTTTAATGAGTGATATTGAGAACTAACTCTAATCCCAACACAGATCAGACCTTCTTCCCTTGTGGGATCTGGAATTGCCGACAGCAGACATGCCCCACATTTTGTAACCTTGAGCAATGACCCCTCTGGCGCCTCCCACTACATACATCTGACAGAATCATGGAAATTAAAACGCTGCATGGTTGTCCAAAAGCCTTCAACTGCCTACATGTTATAGGAAACACTCTGACCTAATCCTTTACAACAACAGCCAAATCCACTACAGACAAAAATTAAAATGCGGAGCCCCAGCATGGTCCCAGTAATATACTGACATCACACACATCTGCAGGGAAAGTGGTTTTCTAGAGTAGTGGAAAAAATATAGTGCAAATTTACTGCAATTTTTAAGATGCTTGGAGTCATGGATTCTTTTGAGTATCTGATAGAAAGCATGACCTCTCCACAGAAAAAAATGCATATGCCTATATGTACAAACAATTTCACATATAATTTCAGGGAGTTTAGGTGTTCGTTGAAGCCCGCCTACAATTAACTTCAGCTTAAAATATAATTATGCATGTGCCAAAAGACAAATTTTTAAAAAATCTATAGATATGAAAATTTTTTAAATCTGAAAAGGAGCACACCAAAATATTAATAGTGGAGATTTACTTCCTTCTTCCCACTTTTCATTGTTTCCTTTGATGAGCTTATATTACTTTTTGATTTTTTTAAATTTAAGTCTTTGAATGTTCATACTGTACAACACAGAACAGACTCAGTTTGTAATCTAAATTTGCACTAGATTCAAAGGTAAAAATTCCTACTTGATATTTGGAAATATGTAGGTGAGTTTGTTGACACAGGCAGGGCGAAATTCAAGAGAAGGTTCTAGAAAGTGAGTTCAACAATCATTTATACTCAGTAGGGGATGACTTCTGGAAGAGGTGGGATCTGGGTCTGTGAGGAAGGAGGGTCCCTGGTAATCAGTATCCATGGAGTCAGTAACCATAGCAATGGAGCCTGGTGTTCCCATTCCCAACCCCAGTTCTGAACCAGTCAACACTAGGAAAGTCTGTATGGGCAGAGAAAGAACACAGCACTCCACCCTGCCTGGGATCCCAAGGGCTCAGGGTTCAGCTAGGCTGTGAGTCATAACCAGTCAGAAAGACAAGGTCGGGTCAGCCTATGAGAACAAAGCAAATCAGAACACACATTTACCTATGGTATTCGCCACCCCATGACAGTGCCAGTGTGGGCAAGGACTGGTCCAGGTAAAAGGTTAGTCTGTAAATCAGCCACTGGGGTAAAAGACAGGCATAGAAAGTGTGAGGAAAACAAAAACTGACATGAAGGTAGGTCCTGTTTGTCCAGACTTTTATAATAAAGCACTTTTCTTAATTATACTTAAAGTATCTCATTAACCATTTTTTGCTCTCTACTGTCCTTCTAGATATTCATAGAATGCATGGCAATTCTCAACCTTCTCTGTGAAGTGTCCCCACTGAGCTTTGGTGGAGGTTCGTGGAGGCTGAACTGTGATCATGAAGATCTGAGGCCATCATTCAAAACAGTCCACCAAAGCTATGACATTTCTGGGGCTGGCCCCGTGGCTTAGTGGTTAAGTGCGCGCGCTCCGCTGCTGGCGGCCCGGGTTCGGATCCGGGCGCGCACTGACCCACCGCTTCTCCGGCCACGCTGAGGCCGCGTCCCACATACAGCAACTAGAAGGATGTGCAGCTATGACATACAACTATCTACTGGGGCTTTGGGGGGAAAATAAATAAATAAATAAAATCTTTAAAAAAAAAAAAGCTATGACATTTCTTTGCAGTTCTTGTGTTCTTACAGTTTGCTCTTAAAATCATGAAAATTTGACATTCTAGCCAATAGTTTACCTGTTTGTTCATTCAAAATTATCATTCCTAAGTTTTCTAACAAAGTGAATGTTCAAACATTTCTGCTTATTTGAGAAGTAAAGAATCAGGTATTATATTTTCTCCTTTTTACAAATGAGAGCCATACAGCTATTTAGTGGAAAAGCTTAGATTTAATGCACATCTCATTCCAAATTGGAAGCATTCTTTCTATGATTACGTGTGGCAAGTGAGGAGAAGGCAGAGGAATGGGGAAAGGTAAAGGACTTCTTGGTAGAAAGTTTACAGTCTGAAAATGGGATGGTCGATGAGAGATTTATCAGAGGCTTTTAGAAAACTAAATAATGGAGTAGTCAGCCAATTATATGAGAGTTTCCAAACTCTCAGCACCTCAATTTCCTTAGATGTAAAAGGAGCCAATAACAGTTACCTCATAGGGTCGTTATTGGAGTTAAATGAGGAAATCTATGGAAATTCCTCAGCCCAGCGCCTGACCCATAATAGACTTTCATTAAATGATAGTCATGGTTATCCTTGGTCAAGTGGACATTTCTACCTGTACATCTTTTAAGTACCTTAAATTGAACATTTCCCAAACCAAATTTATCACTCTCTTCCTTCCCCCTTCTCCATCCCTAACCTCCAAGGGAAACTGTTCACCTTTCTGTGTTGTCTCAATTATGATTAAGGGCCCCACCATCTATCCAAGTTAGAGCTTCAAAGTCATCTTCAACTCCTCCCTCTTCTTACCCACCACACCCACATTGTTAATAAATTCTGAACATTCTATCTCCTAAATACATCTTGAACCTATTTTCTTCTCTCAGCCCCTTTGCTATTGCCTTCCTCCCTTCTCTATGGACAACTACAATAATTCCCCACCTGATTTCTGTTTATTGTCTACATTGCTGATAGTAGATTGTTCTAAAATACAAATCTAATGATCCCACTACCAGATTAAAAACCTAGAAAATCTCAAGAGATCTTCTGCAAAAGGCCAAATTCTCCTCGCAATCCAGACCCAACGTACTTTTCCCACTTCTTGACTTTTCCTACACATACACACACACACACACACACACACACACACACCCCACACACATTTGAACCCAACCTCACAGACCCTTTCAATATTTCTTCCAGTGCCTAGAATCCCCAACCTCTCAATGTTACTGGAAAATGCTTACTCATCCTTCAAACCCAGCTGAAATGCCAACTCCTTGATAAGCTTTCTCAACTCTCAAACATTTCCTCTCTCACCAAAATTGTCTCCTAACTGGTCTCCGACATCCACTTCTACACTATTCCAATCTGTTCTCCATGTTGTAGCCAGGGTGTTCTTTTCAAATACAAATTTATTCTGTACCAGTTTCTCTCCCCTGCTTAAGTGGCTTCCCATCACTAAGCCCCAAATCCCTACCTAGTCCTATACAACTCACCTCCATAAACACATCATATGTCTCTTCCCCACTAATTCTCTTTGATCCAACCACACTGGTCTTCTTCCAGTTCCTCAAACACATCAATCTTGTTCACACTAAAAGGTGTTTGAATATGCATCTCCCTCCCCTTTGCTGGTTAAAGCTTACTCATCCCTCAGAACTCAGCTTAAACATCACTGCCTCTGGGAAGCCTTCCCAGACCCTCCACCCTAGGCCAGATCATTGTATTCCCAGCACCTAGCATAGTGTCTGGCACATGTAAAGTATTTAGTATATATTTGTTAAAATCCCTCTCCTCCACACCCCTAGCCCTTACTCATACCTTGGTATTTATCACATATTTTTAATACTAGACTGTGTGCTCTTGAAGGATCTGGAAAAATTTGGAAAATGGTCTCTCTTTTCTTTTTTTCTTTCTTCTTTCCCCCTCCTCCTCCTCCTTCTTGTTCTTATTCTTGTCCTCCTCAGTATCCCCTCACATATCCCTGTGCCTCCTCATTCATGGTTTACATTAAAGAAAATGTCTGTCAAACAACCCAGTCAAAAAATGGGCAGAGGAAATGAACAGACATTTCTCCAAAGAAGATATACAGATGGCCAATAGGCACATGAAAAGATGTTCAACATCACTAATCATCAGGGAAATGCAAATCAAAACAACACTAAGATATCACCTCACACTCGTTAGAATGGCTATAATCACCATGACAAAAAACAACAAATGTTGGAGAGGATGTGGAGAAACAGGAACCCTCATATACAGCTGGTGGGATGCAAACTGGTGCAGCCTCTATGGAAAACAGTATGGAGATTGCTCAAAAAATTAAAAATAGAAATACCCAATGATCCAGCTATCCCACTACTGGGAATCTATCCAGTGAACCTAAAATCAACAATCCGAAGAGGCTTATGCACCCCTATGTTCATTGCAGCATTATTCACTATAGCCAAGAAGTGGAAGCAACCCAAGTGTCCCTCGACTGATGATTGGATCAAGAAGATGTGGTATGTATATACAATGGAATACTACTCAGCCATAAAAGAAGACAAAATCATCCCATTTGCAACAACATGGATGGACCTGGAAGGTATTATGTTAAGTGCAATAAGCCAGAAAGAGAAAGACAAACACCATATGCTCTCACTCATATGTGGAATATAAACCAACACATGGACAGAGAAAATTGTATTGTGGTTACCAGGGGCTGGGGGTGGAGGGGGCACAAGGGGTGAAGGGAGACATGTATATGGTGATGGACAAACAAAAATGTACAACCAAAAATTTCACAATGTTATAAACTATTAAAACATCAAAAAAAAAAAAAAAAAAAGCAGAGAACTTTCTCAGGCTGGAAGCAGAGGAGAGATGCAGCAGATGGAGAGTCAGAGAGATTCCAAGAATGAGAAGGATTTGTCATGTCTTTCCTGTGCCTGAGAGGAACAGACTGTGTGCATGGACCAGAGAGAGGCCTCTAGAAGCTCAGGGCAGCCCCAGCTGACAGCCACAAGGAAACTGGGGCCTCAGCCCTACAACCACAGGGAACTGGGTTCTGCTAACAACCTGAATGAACTTGGAAGGGGGGTCTTCCTCAAGCCTCCCAATGAAAGCCTAGCTAGTGGACATCTTCTTTCAACCTTGTGAACCCAAAGCAGAGAAACCAGTTGAGCCAACCTAGAATTCCAACCAACAGACCCAGGCGATATTAAATGAGTATTGGTTTAAGCCCCTAACTTTGGCCAAATAAGCCATCTTAGTTTTGAGAAGGTCTTAATAAAAACTGAATGATATGTTCATAAACAAACAAACAAACAAAGAAAAATGTCTGTCAAAAGAATAGACCCCACCAACAACGTAATCTACAGATGACATGGAGAAGGTCCAGGTCACCATTATTTGTTCTAAATGGGGATGATTTTTACAAACTGTTCCATGGACCAGGTCTCTCTAAAATAGTGTTGGAACATTCCATCATATTTCCCAGGGAAGGAGAGCAAGCATGTGGAACAAATCTGTTGCTTAGGACCAGGAAAATCTGCCTCAGTGAATAGATCTTGCTGCAAAGATATTTTTAAATGGCATCTACGAGTTGTGTCAGGAAAAGGGGTCTGTGCTTGATATTTTCCCAGCCAGAAAAATACTGGGTTAGAGCAGCCAGTCTAGCAAACATACTCTGTTAGACTTTAGAGTATAACACATTCATTTTGATTCCAACATTCGAAGTCAGCCTCTAAATGACACAAACACAATATGAGTATCTGTTTCCACTCAGGGCCCCTATTTTCACAAATTCCAGAAACACTAAAGGAGAGCATGGTCCTCAGAGGCACGTGACATTAGCCAAGGCTAAAATGGAAGGAGAGAAATTGAATCTGGTACAATAAGAACAGGAAAGAACCCAAGATTGTAAGGATGTTCTACTTTTAAGGGAATGGCAGATCTGTGCCCAAGACTTTCCCTCACTTACCAATTGTAGAAATATCTATTGAGCTAGCTAGGACATGCCTAACATTTGGCCTCAGGCAGCAATTCCCTGTTTACAGGTCTTCCTCATGAGCACCTTCCTAGAGATGAAAGGAAATCCATGCTATAATGGGCATTAATGCACAGAAGTGAGATTGGTCACATCACAGCATGCTAGAGCTGAATGGGAACTTCAAATCCACTTAGACTATTTCCTTCCTTTTATTATGAATAGGTGAAGTAAAATTCCTCACATGTTTCAAGAGTAGTAACTCAGAGTAGTTGGAGCTAGCACATTCCCCTCTGTTTCTCCCGTTGAATGCAGATATAAAATCTGGACAGAATTCATGGAAGATTCTGAAAAATAAATAGTAGTAGGCAAAGAGGAGAAAAAGAACAGAGTTCAAAGTATCACTGAACTGGTGGTAAGATTCCCGTTTTTCCTCTGGTATTCCTCAGTCTGGATGCAAGGCAGCCAAAAACCAGAGTGGATGTCAGGGCATTCACAAAGAGAGCTCCAGGAGAAGTACTATAGTTATGGCTTGAGGAGCATAAAAGGGGACTCATAACTCTCAGAGAAAATGGGGAAACTCCCCCCTTTTTCTTTTTTTGCTTTTCTTTTCTCCATTTTCTCATGCCCCAGCCACCCCAAGAAAATCCATAATGATGGCAGTTGTGTCAGCTACTATGGTAATAGCAGAACCTAAATGTACCTAAAGAACTTTTCCTCTCTGACCTAAGGAACTATAGTCTAAAGAGAGTAACATGAATTCCCAATACTTTATTTCTCTCTCTGTCCTCCTGTTGTGTGGCCCCAGGCACTGCTACGGTCATAACAAGTATATGGCAAAGCAGGATAAATAAAGCCCCAGCCTTCTGGTCAGAGGACTGAAAAGGTGACCATCAGGGAAACAGAAAGCTCCAGGGAGATTGCAAAGAGAATGGAGCTTGGGAAAGTGATACCACAAAGCTTTTTAGAACGCCTAGGCTCATCTCCAACCTGTGTATGTGTGGATTTGATCCTAAACAGCTTATGAAAAACTTTGAGAACTGAACTAAGTGGATAGATCACTGCCCAGGTGCCAGACTGGCCACTGGGTGGCACACATGTGAGACAAATCCAAATAGCACTACAAAAGCTTTGAAAATGGAACTGACATTGAAACCACAACCCACATAAGACTAGTCAGAACTCGGGGCCTAAGCACAACTGGATTGATTGACTTGATGGATAAAATAAAAATATCTATAGTCTCCAAACGATTTCAACACAATCCAGAGTCTTATCCTATTCAAAATATCCAGGATACTATCCAAAATTACTTGAAATATGAAGAACCAGGAAAATCTCAACTCACATAAGAAAAGACAATACCAATCCAAAGATTAAGTAGACATTGGAATTATCTTAAAAAGCCTTTAAAGTAACTCTGATACAGATGTTCAAAGAAATAGGGGCAAACACTTTGAACCAAATGGAAAGATAGAAAATCTCAGCAAGGACATAGACAATATAGAGACGAACCAAATGGAAATTTTAGAACTTAAAAGTACAATAATCAAAATTAAAAAGTCACTACAAGGGCTTGATAGCAGAATGCAGATAGCAGAAAAAAGTCAGTGAACTTCAAAATAGATTTTAAAAATTATCCAATCTAAACAACAGAAAGAAAAAACATTGGGAAAAAAATGAACCGAACTGTAGGAACTTGTGGAACAATACTAAAGGGTCTAACATTTATGTCACCAGAAGGAGAAGAAAAAAGAGTACAGTGAAGAAAAAATGTTTGAAGAAATAATGGCTGAAAATATCCCAAATTTGGTGAAAGACATAAATCTACAGATTCAAGAAGCATAGTAAACACCAAATAGGATAAAATCAAAGAAATCCACACCCTTATCCAACATGATCAAATTGCAGAAAATTAAAGACAAAGAAAATATCTTGAAAGCAGCCAGAGAAAAATGGCACACTACTTACAGGAGAATAACAATTCAAATGATTTCAGATTTCTCATCAGAAACCAGGGAGGCAAAATAGAAGTGGAATAACAATTTTTTAAGTGCTGAAAGAAGAAGAGAACTGTCAACTAAGAATTCTATATCCAGCAAAAATATCCTTCAGGAATGAAAATGAAATGCATTCTAAGATGAAGGAAAATTAAAAGAATTTGTTGCCAGCAGACCAGCTAGAATTGCTAAAGTAAGTTATTCATATAAAAAAGAAATGAGGAGGCCAGCCTGGTGGCGTAGCAGTTAAGTTCATGTGTTCCACTTCAGCGGCCCAGGGTTTGCTAGTTTGGATCCTGGGTGTGGACCTACTCACCGCTCATCAAGCCACACTGAGGCGGCATCCCACATAGCAGAGCTACAACTCTATAACTATGATACACAACTATGTACTGGGGCTTTGGGGAGAAAACAGAGAAAAAGAGGAAGATTGGCAATAGATGTTAGCACAGGGCCAACCTTCCATAAAATAAAAAAAAAAGAAATGGTATTAAAAGAGAACTTATAACATCAGGAATGAAGAAAGAGCAATAGAAATTATAATTATTTGGGTAGTAGATGATTCTTCTCTTAAGTTCTTTAAAATATGTTAGATGACTGAAAGCAAAAATTATAAATTATAAATATAATTTGTATTTAAACATAAATTATAAATATTATAAATATTTATTATAGGTTTTTCATTTTACATAAGTGCAATATATAAAACAAACAAATAAAACATAAAAGGGGGAACCTATCTGGTGGTAAAATTTCTACATTCTATTTCAAGTGATAAAATGTTAAAGTGATAAAATATAAAAGCTTACTATGAAGAATCATGTATGTTGTAATCCCTGGAGCAACCACCAAAATAACTATACACAAACATATAGTGATATAGTCAAAAACAAACTAGATAAGTTGAAATGCAATACTAAAATATGTTCAAATAACCCAAAAGAAGGTAGGAAAGGGGAAATAAAGGAATGAAAACAAGAGGGAAAAAACAGAAAATAAAAAACGGTAGACATAAATACAAGTGTATCAATAATTATAATAAATGTAAATGGTCTAAACACACCAATTAAAAGACAAAGATTGTCAAAATAGATTTTTGAAAAACATTACCATACTATGCAAAATATATAATAAACTCACTTTAAATGTAATGATCTAGATAAATTGAAAGTAAAAAGAAAAAAAATCATGCAAACACTAATCAAAAGGAAGCGAGAGTGGCAATATTAACATCAGATAAAGTAGACTTCAGAGCAAAGAAAATCTCCAGGGGTGAAGAGGGACATTATATAATGATTAAAGGGTCAGTTCACCTAGAAAACATAACAATCTTAAACGTGCATACACTTACAGAGCTTCAAAATACGTGAAGCAAAAACTGACAGAACTGACAGGAGAAACAGGCAAATGCACAATTATCATTGGAGGCTTCCACACTCCTTTCTCAATAATTGATCTAATAAGTAGACAGAAAATCAGTAAGGATAGAGAAGACATGAACAACATCATCAATCAATTGAACATATTTTACATTTATTGAACACTCCACCCAACAACAGCAGATAACACATCCTTTTTAAATACACATGGAACAGTCTTATGACCCATATCTTGGGTCTTAAAAAAATCTTAACAAATTTAAAAGAACTAAAATTATACAAAGCATGTTCTCTGACCAAAATGCAATTAAGCTAGAAATCAATAATATAAAGATAACTGAAAAATCATCAAACACTTGGAAGTTAAAAAAAAAAGAACACTCCTAAATAGTTCATGAGTCAAAGAAGTCTCAAAGGAAATTAGAAAATACCTTTAAAAGAACAAAAATGAAAATATAACAAATCAAAATTTGTGGGATGTAGCTAAAGTAGTGTTTAAAAAAAATTATACCATTAAATGCTTATATTAGAAAAAGAAGAAACTCTGCAATCAATTATTCTACCTAAAGACACTAGAAAAAGAACAGTAAAATAAACCCAATGCAAGTGGAATAAAGAAAATAATATAATAAAGTTTTTCAGGATATATAAAGACTCTCAAAATTCAACAGTAAGAAAAAAAACATAATTAAAAAATAGGCAAAAGACTTGAACAGACACTTCACCAAACAAGGTATACTGATGGCAAATAAACACATGAAAAGATGTTTAGCATCATTAGCCATTAATGAAATGTAAATTAAAAGCATAATAAGGTACCACTACACACGTACTAGAATGATAAAAATATTTTTTTTAATAAACTGACAATATCAAGTACTGATTAAGATGTGGATCAACTAGAACTTTCATACGTTGCTAGTGGGAATTCAAACTTGTACAGCTATTCTGGAAAGCAGTTTAGCAGTTACCATAGGCCCAGCAATCCAACTCCTAGGGATTTACCCTAGAGATGAATATTTAGGTTCACACAAAGATTTGTAGACAGTTGTTATCAGCAGCTCTATTTATAGTTACCAAAAACTGGAAACAATCCAAATGTGCTTCAACAGTTTAATGGATTACCAAACTGTGGTACATTCATACAATGGAATACTACTCCGTCATAAAAAAAGGAATGAACTATTGATACACATAACTTCGATAAATCTCAAATTCATTATGCTGAGTGAAAGAAACCAGTCTCAGAAAGTTACATACCATATGATCTGTAAGATTCCTTTTAAATGACATTCTCAAAAAGACAAAACTATACTGAAGGAGAACAGAGCAGTGGTTGCCAGGGGTTAGGAATTGCGGCATGATGTGACTACAAAGGGATAGGTAAGGGAGTTTCAGGGGGTGATAAGTTTTTCCTGATTGTGGTGGTGATTACATGAATCTATACATGTGTTAAAATTCATAAAACTATATGCCAAAAAAAATCAATTTTACTGATCAGATTAACATATTAAGTTTTTTTTAATTTTATTTTAAGGCACTTATTTAAAAAAAAAAAAGACGAGTGGAGAAATTATCTAAAAAGAAGACCCAAAGGCCTGGACTTGATCCTAAACCTTGTCTTTTATAAATCCTAATTACTAGTCATTGAAATTTCTTTTCCTAACCACCTCCTGCTCCCAACCCCTGCCCTATTCCCACATCAGTACTAGGTTCATGAGGTTCCCTTTTCCTGGAAGGTATTTTTCCCTCCATTCTGGTATTTCAAATTCTACATCCTTCAACCTCCAATTTAAAATTACCTTGTTCTTGATGCCTTTGCTACCCCATTCCCCTGCCCTCATTAGCTGAAGTTAAATTCCTGCTTTCTTGCAAATAGCCAAATTATTCTGTCTGGATCTCTTTTACTGTGCTTACCAGTTTCTCCCTAATGTCACGGTTCTCTACGCTGCCTTACCACCCCTACTGGGCTACAGTCAGGAACCAGCAAGGGGCTGAGATTTTTCTCCTGCTCTCAAGCTAACAAATTAGCCTGTTACCATTTCATAGATGCTGGCAGAAGACACGAGATTCCTGGGCCAGAAACCAAGGACTTTATTACTCATGGCATAGCAGGCCCCCTTGTCTTCCAAGTCCAATGGAGGTGATGCAGAATGGCTCAGGTGGATGTTGCACACGCAGTGTCACAGCTGAGGTACTGTGAGCTTAGGAAACCCCCAATCTTATAAGGAGACTGCTAGCAAACCTGCCTAGCTTTTGCTCCAAAGGGAGGTATTATCTTTATTATCCTGCCCTCTGACAAGGAGTAAGATACTATCTCTATCCTCCCTGGCTGTTTGCCAAACAGCCTTGAAAAGATAGTCCAGGACAAATGCTGATACAGATGTACAGAAATTCGATGGAGACTTGCCCCCCAGCAGCCATCATCTCCTTGAAAATCTACATCTAATTCGCTCTTGACTCACCTGAGCATCTTACCCAAAAGGTATCTTTGCAGTAGTAGATATTCAGTATTTGCTAACTCTGTAATCACAGGCTTGCCAAAGAAATTTTGAGTTGGGATGGAATGAGGAGGGCCGTGAAGTCTTGAGTGGAAGAGGGAAGTCAGTCCAAAAATAACTCTGAGTTTACGGAATAAATATACGTGGAGTTAAGAAATACAAATTGAGGATTTACCTGCCTAAATGACACTGTGTCTATAAACGAAACATCATGACTTTGATGTCAGGACACAGCATCTACTATATCTAGTCCAGTTTTTCTCAAAAGATAAAGAGAATCACTGGACACAGGGGAACGGTGCTCATAGCCAAGAAGTGGAGCACCCCAAATTGTCCATAGATAAAGAAAATATGATATATACGCACAATGAAATATTATTCAGCCTTAAAAAAGAAGGAAGTCCTGTCACATGCTGCAACATGGATGAACCTGGAGGATATTATGCTGAATGAAAGAAGACAGTCACAAAAAAGGCAAATACTGTGTGATTCCACTTAAATGAGATACCTAGAGTAGTCAAAACCACAGAAACAAAGTAGGTGGTTGCCAGGGGCTAGGGTAGGGGGAAGTGGGAAGTTGTTGTTCCATGGGTATAGAGTTTCAGTTTTGCAAGATGAAAACATCCTAGAGATCTGTTACACAACAATGTGAATATAGTTAACACTAATGAACTGTATACTTAAAAATGGTTAAGAGGATAAATTTTATATGAGGTTTTTTTAAAACCACAATTAAAATTAAAAAATAAAAACAGATTTCTAGCCCCCATGCTTGATCTGGATGAGAATCTTGGGAGGTTAACCTGAGAATATGCATTTTAACAAACTCCCCAACTAGTCTGAATGCACATTCAAACTTGAGAAGCCCTGCTCTGGAATGTATTTCCAAGTACCTCAGCAAACTACTAAATTCTTCATCATCTCTGCCCTCTCCCATCCTTCACCATGTAAAGGGGAACAAGTGGGAATCCCCTATAACATACTACACACAAGCATTTGGATTTTAAATGGAGAATACACTCCCTTCAGGCCTAGACTTTTTGACCTAGCCAGGCCAATTATTCAACAGCCTAAATGAGCTGAGATAGCCCACCCAGGTAAATTTTAGGACTTGCTATAAAAGATTAAGACTGGGATATGAGAACCAGCATTTACCTTTAATTGAACCTAGTCAATACTTTCTTTCCTTTTTCTGACTTACGGTCATTAACTTAAACTTCCTGGCCTCAGATTCCTCCTCTATACAAATTTGGGCCTCAAGAAAGTCCCCTCCAGGAATCAGGTCCATAGCTTTATGATCCAAATCAGCTGTACCTTGAGAATGTAGCTGGAAGTCCAGTCTGGAAACTTCTGGGGCTCCCAAAACTGTAGAAAATATATGAATGGCCCTCAAATGCCTAATCAAGTTCAGACCAGACTTTGTGGTCCAGTTAGAGCCTGGACAAGATTTGGGGTAGTGTGGGTAGGGAGGGTGAGAGGGTTGCTCTCTAGTATTCAAATCTTCTCTAGTGTGCCAGTGTCATTGAGGAGAAGTCATCTAAGGCTAGTGCTTTTCAAACTGTGGGTCAAGACCCTCTAGTGAGTCAAGAAATTTAGTAAGTTACCACCAGCATGTTTAGGAATGGAGTGGAATTAAATGGAATGGAAAAGAAGCCATCAGAGTGTGTGAATAAATATTAATATTGTTTTAGCAAACTTTTATTTTGGGGGATGTGTGTACTGTGATCTAAGATGTCTTTCTTTACTGTGAGAAACATTTAAGAGTCTGAAAATCACTAATCTAGTTGTGTGTGGAGGGAGGGGGATAAGGAGAGGTGTGTTTCCAGGCCAGAAATAGGCCTGGGAGAGAGTGGGGAACAGAGTGAGATTGGAATTGTTCCCATGGCCCAAACCCCCAACCTAGCTCTCTGAAAATTATCTTGGGATCCTTGAGAAAAGGGAAACAAAGAGGGCCTCTCATATCCAGAAAGCAGCCTTGGCCTGTTCACTGAGCTCCCTAGGCTCTGGTCTTTGCCAATAGCTTGGCTTTTCTGCGTATTTTTCACCCAACAATTCACCATGCAGAACCAACCAACTCTAAAGTCTTTGCGCCAGTCGCTGTGCCGCCTTCATATTTCCAAAATTCAAAATGCTCCAAACAGGATTTTAAACTCATTTAGTGATACAATTTGCAATTCTCACTCCAAGAAGATTCTAGGTATACCTCACCTCCAGGGACGATTACCGCTGCTGACACAGTCTGCACTTCAAAGCTTCCTACCTTATCTTCAGGTACCGGAGTTGTTAGAAGGATGTGTGTTACTAATTACTCAGTCTTTGGGGGGAGGAAGGAAGTTTCTGACGTTGCTATCAGTTTTACATTCCTTATTACTCAGGAGCTAGTAGGTATTCTTCCTCAAAGATCTTGAGGTTTAGGAAGTTAATTTTCACACGCAGCTAATAAGTGGTGAAAGGGGGTTTGAACTCTGGCTTTCCTGGTTCCAAAGCTGACACATTTGCCACTACATCAGGTTGCCTCTTTTGTTGCTGACTAAGCAACTACATTTCCTATGAATCTAGATTTACTTCCATTTGAGCTGTTTTAGAAAATGTTCATTCTGCTCTCCCAGCTGAAGAGTTCAAATTACTTTCTGAAGCAATAGCACAACACAGAATTCACAACGAACAGGGATCGTTGGTGAGTGTTGTTTTCAATGGGAATTGAAAATCATGTAGGTTGATTGTTCATATGACCAGCTTCTTTAAAGAGACAGTAGGAGAATTAAATGCACAGAGACCGAGCATAGAGAATACTGCTTGACATGAATATTGGAAGTATAAAGCTGGATTTCCAATATGCGTTAGATCAAAATTGTCTAAGTAAGAACATATTTCCAAAATTATAGCAGAAATCATTAGCAAAGTGTGATTCAAAATATTCAATTTCTTTTAATAAAGCTTTTTCATGCCCCCACCAAGTACATAAAATTAAGTCAATTTATATCAACCCTTCATATATTTACAACCAGTGCTTATAAAATCCTTGAAATGAGAAAGTGCTCTTTTAAGATTTAACTCTTTGAAAGCCATTTAACACTCTTACAGGAATATTCATTTTAATTTGGCTCCTTTTTAGCCGCTGAGATAAAACATTTTCCTCCCAGGTAAACCAGACTGAAAAAGCTTAATTTTTCACCTTTCACAAAATCAACATACACACTGACCTACTGTACTATACCAAGCGACTGATAAACCAAATTTTGGAAATCAATTACCCTCACCCCAGCCATAGAGCACTGTTAGGTCTCTGTGCCACTCCCTGTGTGTTTCATGATTCAATGTGATGGGAAATAAGACGTGGCCTGAAGAGTGGGATAAAGGCAGAGCGCCTACAGCATACCAAAAACGAGGCTATTTCACATTCCCCTTCTCCCGAGAATGTGTTGCTTTGTCCTGAAATTGGAATAATTGACTTTGAAAGGAGGAAGGAATAAGGCACAGAACTTGTTCTAAACCAGGTATATTAGCCAATAACCAAGGCAACTTCCTTTAACCAATGAGATTGTCCATCAAGAAAGCATTCAAACACTCACTATCTCAGTCAAGGCAAATTCTTAGGCACAATGTCTAAAAAAGGTCCAAGCTTTAACTTTTTATGTCACTGGGACTTAACTTCACAGATGAGGAGAAACATTAAGAGGGCTGCAGCTGATCACTGAGGATAGGAATCCATCTCAAAATCATCACTCATGTACAGCACCATTCCACCACTAGACAAACCTACACCACACATCCGGAAATACACATACTTAAAATAGCATTCAGTTAAATTCGCAACTATCCTTCAGCACAAACTGCCTCCTGAAAGGCTCTAATAACCTTTAAAGAGTTTTGTGAAACCCACCCTAACAAGGTAGAGACTCCACTTCAAAGAGCGTTCCTGGGTAGTACCATGAAGTAAACGACTTGTGGGAAGTGGGTCTGAACCTCAGTTCACTGTAGGAAAGTTTTAAGGAATGCAAAGTTTAAGAAATTAAAAGTCTGACGTTTACTTTCCCACAAATGGTCCAGGAAACCAGCATATGCCACAAGCAAAACCCCAGAACTCCCCTCTGCTGCTTCTCAGAACCTGTCTAAACCTCTCAAACCAGAGACAGGCAATCTTGTAACATACAAACAGAATATTCCATTAAATGTCCACCTCCAAATTGACAGCCATATGAAGTCATCTAAGCTTCTGTGATGTTCCCACTGTGTTATCCACAAATCTGATTCCTCCACAGGTGGGGAAATAACAATGAAATCAGTTGAGGATTCTGTCACATCTTACTAAAACTCTGCTGTGGATAAAATTAGAGTGAGATTTTCATCAGGCCAAAATGATAATTCTAATCTATTAAGAATATCAGATCTGGGGTAGAGTCATCAGTATATTCTAGGGGTGTGATCAGTGACTTTCCTCTAGGTACCTCCAAGTGACCAAGAGCTTGCACACTTTATTCCATGAGCTCAAATCCAAGTGTGGGTCTCCAGACCCAAGTGGTGTTTCCTGTTTCCACCAGCTGGCCTTAGAACTTGAGTGGTTTGCTGAGATTTCCAGTTATACTCAACTCTCCCTTTCTTTCTTTTCTATCTCCTTTGATCTGATCCAGATATCCCAGCAAATGCAAGCCTCTGGCTATGGCAGCAGAGAGAAGACATCCTTACCGAGATGTCTCTGGTACTTCAAGAATTACTATGTATGTAAATTGAACTAAATTTATTTCTTAAAAAAAAATAATAATCTTTTTCCCTGCAGAAAATAGGATTATTTTCTCTTTTACAGGGTTATCATGATAGTTCAGAAGCAGACTCTGTTCAGGCAGTGCTAAGAGCACTTTCCTGGAATTCTAGAAATTCTCTTTGGAGGTACAGGACTGTTCTACACATATTTCTTCCACTCACCACCACCCCCAAACCCTATTTCTTTTTTTTTTTTTTTTTTTTTTACGCTTTAAGAAATTTTATTTTGCAGATAAAGCCAAGACAAAACTGGTTATTTCACATCATAATTTTTTTTTTATTGATGTTTTAATGGTTTCTAACATTGTGAAATTTTGGGTTGTACATTTTTGTTTGTCCATCACCCCATATATGACTCCCTTCACCCCTTGTGCCCACCCCCCACCCCCACTGCCCGGGTAACCACAGTCCAGTTTTCTCTGTCCATGTGTTGGTTTATATTCCACATATGAGTGAGATCATGCAGTGTTTGTCTTTCTCTTTCTGGCTTATTTCACTTAACATAATATGCTCCAGGCCCATCCAAACCCTATTTCTGATCTTAAACAATCATGATTCCCAAAGTGACCTGGCCAGTTCTGGTCATCTAGATAACAGAAATTGGTGGAGCTCTCCAAAGGTGTCCCATCCCTACCCCCACCCTACCCCACCCCCACACCCCCACAACTTACCCCCACCCCCCCCACCTGTAGGCACACTGAAGTTAACATGCAAGCTAACCTTCTGGACGCTGCAAGGGAGCTTGTAACTCCTCCTTTGCACTTCCTTCCTGGTAGTTTAGTGGAATAACATACAGGTGAGAGCATGCCCCATTACCCTATTTTTCTCAGCACCTTGAATTTTACTAACTTCAATTGCTGACCCCAGGGATGCACAACTGCAATGTCACCTCCACTTCACTTCCAGTGAAGTTCCTGGAGTGCCATTAAGAAATGCATCTTTGGCCTTTGGGTCTGGATGTGGTAGCACTGCCCAAGCGAAATACGAAACAAACGTGCAGTCACCCCAGCCTTGGCATCAAAATAAAATGAGAACAGAGGTGGCATATTTCCTATGTAACATCCTGTGTCTGCTCTATATCCACAGTAGCCATATAAGGTCCATTTCACCTAGAGAAAACTGAAAGGCCAATAAAGTGAAGTAGTTTGACCAAATGATCTTGAGGCTCATTCCTGGCTCAGAAATATCAGGATGCCTCCAGTTATGTAGTTTATCCAAACTACTAAAACTGGGGGTAGTCAGTAGATAATCTGAGTGGATCATGTATATTTAAAGATAATAAAGAGACCCAGATCCTTTCCTATTAATCCCAATCTCAGTTCAATTAGAATTAATAACATTAACTGAGCACCTACTAGGTGCTAGGGCATGCTTATGCTTTCTCTTCCCCAGTGGTCAGCTTTCACTGTGCATCAGGATCACTGATGGGAGTTTTGAAAACTACACAGGTCCAGACCATGGCTTCCAAGATTCAGATTCAATGGGTTTAGCGCAGGGTCTATTGTAAAAGCTCCCCAGGTGATTGTAATGTGCAGCCAGCATGGAAACCTCCCATAGCTAAAGCCACCACCATCACCACGATCATCACCACCACCACCACCACCACCACCATCACCACTACCAGCACCATCATCACCACCACCATCACCATCATCACCACCACCATCACCACCAGTCTGCCCCAATTCTGTGGCAAATCCCAACAGGCCAAACTTACATAAATGGCCCCTATTTCCTGTCGCCCCAAAGAAGGTAGGATTTGGAATTAAATCATACTCCCAGTCCAGGGGGTAAATAGAAGTTAGGATTAGGGGTAAAAGAAAAAGAACAAAGACGAGGGAAGCAAACTAAAGTGCTTTATGCTTATTACCTCATTTAATTATAACCACCACCCCAGGATGAGGAAACTATAGCTCAAAGAGATTAAACAACTTGCTAGATCACTCAGCCAGTGACCAATAAAACAAGAATTTAAACCATGTTCTCTCCATGCTACACTCCCCACCCTGCAAGTCTGACTTCAAGGCTCCATACCATATGCTTCACCTCCTCATCTCCATTACCAACCAGATGTAAATCTGGGTGCCAGGGGTCATGCCCCCTTCCAAGTCCTGTCTTTGTGTGTCAGTGTGCAAGAGTGGCTTCCACTTACTTTTGCCCTACTTCATCCTAAATACTGTATTAGTTAGGATTAGGTTCTACTCCATGGGACAGAAAATCCAAAATAAGAGTGGCTCCATGAAGATAGAAGTTTATTTCTTTCTTATGTAAAAGAAGTTCAGAAGTAGGTAGTACAGAGAGATTCCACAGTATCAGAGACCCAGGATCCTTCTGTCTTGTTCTGCCTTGCTCAACACATGGCTTCCTTCTCATGGTCCAAGATAGCTTCTTGAGTTCCATCCATTACGTCAAATTTCAGCCAGAAGGGCATACTGTCCTCCTTTTAGGTATACTTCCTGTTAAGTCACACGCACCAGATGGGCTTATATCCTATTGGCCAGAACTTAGTCATATGGCAACATCTAGCTGGCTGGGAAATGTAGCATTTATTATAGGTGGCCATTTGGTCAGCTGAAAACAGCTCTTTTACTAAAGAAGAAGGGTACGACAGGACAGTGACAATTAAATCTCGGCCAGGTTTTCCTTCCTGGTACTCCAGTCTTCCCCTCCAGGACTGTGACCCTAACCTAAACAGCATCAGCCAAACAAGGCTGGGAGCCTTATTTGTCCTGTCCTTCTTACACCAATTTCTTATCAGTCCCACAGCTTTTATTTTTTACCTCCAGACTGCTGGGTAATAATGCATCTTCAGCTTCTGTCCTTTTGCTAGTGGGCGCCACCTTCCTAACTGAGTAACCCAGTACCAAAAGCTCATGGAATCAGGACTGAGCCCCTTCGGGTGCTGCGATTTGACCTCCTGGTTGCCATTTTTGAGTATGCTTTTAGCCAAGCCGATTTTGCTAGCTAGGTCAGGCTGGGCTGGGAGCTCTAACCTAGTATCTGGCGTATTGCCTCCCCACCCCCAGCACTACATTCATGCCATATCATCTTCCATGGCTCCAGCTGAAGCTACAATTTCATGATAAATAGAAGTTGGGCAGCTGACGCAGCAGAGCATAGCAGAAAGAACCAAGGGCTGGAGTGAGACAACCTGGATTTGAGTCCTAGATTCCCCCCATTTACTAGCAGTGTGACCTTTCTGGGTATATCAGTCAGTATTCTCCAGAGAAACGGAACCAGTAGAAGAGATATAGAGATAGAGATAGAGACAGAGATAGAGCTAGAGATATATAAAGAGATTTATTATAAAGAACTGGCTTACATAATTATGGGGGCTGAGAAGTTCAGACCCAGGAGAGCCAATGGTATAAATTCCAGTACAAGTCTGAGTCTGAAGGCACAAGAAAACCGATGTCCCAACTGGAAGACAGGCAGAGGGAGAGAATTCTTTCTTTTCAGCCTTTTATTCTATTCAGGCCTTCAACGGATTGGATGAGGCTTACCCACACAGGGGAGGGCAATTTGCATTGCTCAGTTTATCAATTCAAAAGTTAATCTCATCCAGAAACATCCTCACAGATACACCAGATTTATGTTTAACCAAATATCTGGGCACTCTGTGGCCCAGTCAAGCTGACACATAAAATTAACCGTTTCACTGGACTTTTTCCCTCATCTCGAAAATGGTGATAATAATTTTTGTCTCACTTAATTCTATGGTAAGAATTAAGTATGATAATGTATATGGAAATGCTTAATTGAAAAGTGTAAGCCCTCTATACAAATACCAGTGAGTATGATTACTAATAGAAGAGTGCAAGTAGAATTTGCTTGATGCAGGGAGGAATAGCTTTGAAAAATATGGAACAAGCTGGTTAACAAGAATCTCCTACTTTACCTCTTATCTCTAGGCACCCTCCCCTGGAGTTTTTCCAAATCTTCCATTCTATTCTCCTCCCATTCTACTTCCTCTTCCCCTTTTCCTTGTAGCAGTGACTTTGTCCTGCCCTTCCTACAGTCTTTTACACAGTTTTGCAAGAAAAAAGAAACTGAAATAGGAGAGTGTAGATGAAGAAATGAGTGCTCAGTTGGATCAGAAGGATGACTATGTGATCAGAGCAAACAGGTGCCATCCTAAGCTTTTTATATATATAAAGTCCTATAATCCTCACAACAACCCTATAAGAGAGGGTCTGTGGAAGGCAGGCTCTAAGATAGCCCCCAATGATCCCAGCCTCCTGGTTTTGATGCCTTGTGTAATCCCCTCCCTTTGAGTGTATGCTGGATCTGGATCTAGTGACTCACTTCTAATGAATATAATATGGCAAAAGTGATGGAATGTCACTTCCAAGATTAGGTAACAAAAAGACTGTGGCTTCTGTCCTGGGCTCTCTCTCTCTCTCATGTGCACACATACGCTGTCTGTTTATTCACTCTGAGGAAAGCCAGCTGCCATGTTGTGAGCTACCCTATGGAGAGGTCCACATGGCAAGGAACTGAAATAAGCCCCCAGCCAACAGCCAGTGAAGACAAACAACCCACCAGCAAGGAACTGAATCCTGCCAACAACTACATGAGTGAACTTGAAAGCAGATCCTCCCCCAGTTGAGACTATAGATGACACCACAGCACCAGTGAACTGACCCTGACCCAGAGACACTCAGAGAAGCTGTGAAAAGACTCCCAACCCACAGAAATTGAGATGATGTTTATTGATTTACGCTGCTAAGTTCTGGGGTAACAGCAATAGATAACTACTACAGTCCTATTGTTATCATCTCCATTTTACAGATGGAGAAACTATGTCTCAGAGGGATTAAGAAACTTTCGGTGATACACAGCTTGTAAGTGTCAGAGTGGGGATTCAAACACAGGAACTCTGGTTCCAGAATCTGTGCTTTTAAGGTGCTTGAATTATTTACATCTTAGTAAATAGATGTCAAATGTTTACATTTTATATTTCGTACAATGTAAAGCTTCTGATACTAAAGATGTACAAGCTCTAAGTCAGATAATAGATGAGCTCTCTTTTTGCAGGTTCCCTGCCAAAGCAAGTGTACTTCCTACCATAAAATCACCCTAACCACAGTTCTCGTCACTAGTGAGTTCTTCTAAAGCGAACCACAAATTAATTGCAATAGGTTACAAAAATAAAGCCACATCAGCACCAAGTTGGAGGAGAAAGAAAGTATTGTGTAAACCTAAGTGTTTCATTGGTCATATAGTAGGTGCTCAATAAATGTTTATTGATTCATCCATTGGACTAGCCTGATCATTGAATGTCAACCAGTGAAACTGGAGATTGTATTTTTGGAAGGCAGAGTGGAGTTGTGGTCTTTAAAAACAGACACAAGTACATTCTTACTCCTACTCTAGCTGCTCTTCTCTAAAACCCACTTCTGATATTAGCACCTCCTGGAGAAATACACTCTCAGTCTGCCCTTATCCACCAAACTACACCACAGAGGCCATGTTAGTGAAGTGATTCTAAGTGTGAGTTCTGGAATCAGGCTGACCATCTAGCCGTGTGACACAGGCAAGTCATTAACTCTCTGTACTTCAATTTCCTCATCTGTAAAATTATAATTATAATAGTACCCACCTCAAGGGGTTGTTGTGGGAATTAAATGAAACAAGACATGGAAAGCACAGTGAATGGCATGTGACAAGTACTCAACAAATGTTAGCTATTCAACCTTACTACCCAGCACCACAAGTCTGGTCTCTGGACTTTCCAAGTGAAGGCAGAGAAATGTATGAGCCATGATTACTGCTGCTCTGAAGAAAAACCTCAACAGATTACTCGCCCACTGTTTTCCTTGAACCCGGATGCCCATCAGTCAGAAGAGTCCCAGCCTAGCAACTGAGTCCCCTGTGTGGTGGATTCCGAGAGTGAAGTGATTTGGGAATTAGCTAAAGAGCGGAACTCTAACTACTGAAACAACAGACAAACAGAAAATTGGCAATGTTAGATGCATAAGTCATGGGCCTCCCAGTCAAATTCAGGGATCTTCACATTTTGTTCACTGTGAAATCACCAGGACCCCAGGAGAGGACCTGCTCTCTGCTCCCTTGAATGAACTCTCTGTCAAGGAACTACTTCTGCAGTATTTCTCCTCACTGATTTCCTTGCCACGTCAACAACTTCTATACTTCTTGTACTGATTCCTTTTCCCTTCACTCTACAGTTTATCCTACACATTCGCACACATTCTATTCTACTCTCTCCCTCAAGTTCTTTCTCCCTTGCCTTCCTTTACAAAATACTATATTTGGAAATGACACACACAGCGTTATGCAAATTGATATTCTGCTCTCACTGTTAAAAAATACACACTGCACAGTAACTGGCACATAGCAGGCCCTCAAATATTTGCTGAATAAACTCCTCCTTGACTGAACCCTCCAAGGCTGGATGGAGACAGAATATCTAACGAGGTGCTCAGTTCCCCAACTCCGGTGAGAGCTGGAGAAAGGAAAAAGAAATATTACACATCATCTATATCAAGCTCTATCTCCTGTCTACCTTACACAGCAGGAAAATGAAGCTAAGAAAATAATGCAATATAGATTACACAGCTATTTAGAGGCAGACTCCAAGCTAGAAGCCTCATCTTGTCTTCCAATCCAGTGTTATTCACGTGTGGGTACAAATGCCCCTTACTGCCCAGAGGTATGACATTGTAAGGCCTGGGAGGCAGCAGGTAGCCACCCCTCCTCAAAGGTGGACCCTGGATTCAGACTCAGGCCTCCGTTTCTGATCTCCAGCAGACTACTGGCAGGGTTTGACACTCACATTCATAGGCTGGCTCCTATATGGATTTTCGGTTCAACACAAGTCAAGGGGTTGAGCTTGTGCTGACTTGTTCCAAGAACACTCTGTAAAGGCGGCCTAGACCTTCCCTCCTCCTCTACCCCAGGGCTCCTGGCAGGCTGTTTATTCCCACCTTCCTCCAGGCTCCAGGGAGCCAGGCGGCTTCGGCGCAGGTCTCTGAGAGACTCGGCTCCCAGCGCCTTGATGAGGCGTGTTTAATCTTCCACCCGGATTATTTAACCTCCGCATCCTTGTTAACAAACAGCCATTATTAACGAAATGAGAGACCACATGCGGTGGCCTTCTACAGACAATACGCGCTCCCTTGGCCTTTCCGCGAGCAAATTCATAATCTTCAGCGACTCCGCCGCCCGCGCCCTCCTGCCAGGCCGGAGAGGGAGTCAGGAAACTGAGTAGAAACTGGGTGATCTGGACCCTTGTCCACGACCCCCGCAGTTGGAGGGTCCGGGCTCGGCAAAACGGAGCTGTATCTCTCCCTTCCTTCCCTGCCTCCGTCCCTCGCTCTCTCTCCCAAGGGATTGCCACAGTGCGTTATAAATTTTACCTTTCCAGTGTGCAGGAGAGGCGAGAGGAGGCTGTGTCCCAGCTCCCGGCCGGCCTGTCCCGGAGGACACCAATTAAAGGCACTAATTGGACAGCAATACATCAAAGTCGCTCCCGGGAGTGGGTCCTCAGAGTGCCAGGAATCCATTAGTTGGGCTTTTGTTTCAAAAACACAGAAATACAGAGGAAGGAAAAAAAATACACCTCGACGCGAACGGGAGTGGCTCGTGTGCTGTACCGCGTGGACTCCACTCTGTGTTCCCTGGGAGCCTCTCGCTCTCCCGTCTTGCTCCAGGCTCGGCACATCAAACGATCTTCCCCGCTTCTCCGTTCCGAGCCCACTTCACTTACATCCCCAAAGAGCGCCGCCTAGAAAGCCTCCCTCTCCCCCGCGCACAAACAGAGCAGGTGTAGACGCGGCACAGTTGTGCCTAAGCGCGCCTGTACCGATTCGGGGAAAACAAACCCACCTCCCCGCGCACATTGTTCGGGTTCTTTGCCTAACCCGGCTGAGGGAGGGCAAGTAGACACCTCAGGGAGCCACATGTCACCTCAAATTCGTGATGGCCGCCTGGGCTGCATTGGCCCTAGCGAGGTGCCCGGACGCCGGAGGGGAACGACGAAGGGGAACTGGCCTCCCCGGGAGGGGGTATTTCAGGATACGGGGAGGGGCACTTCGATGGAGGAAGGAGAGGGCTCTTCTTTGGAGAACTGGACGCTGCTCACAGACCAGAGGGCATCCAGAAAGCCCGCCGGAGAACGGGCCCAGGCTCGGAAGGACGTTAAGCGACCCCGGGCGCGCTTCCCGTCCCGGAACTGCAAGGGTGAGGGGCCCTGCAGCAATGGGAGCCTTTCCCCGCCGTCGGCTTAGAAGGAGGCCCAGTTTAAGAGAAGGCTAAGCCTCCGGAGTCCAGAAGCCGCCAGTTACCCCCGCCCCTGCCCTGTGCGCGCGGCAAGGCCTCCCGACCTCTGCCACCAAGAGGGGTGCGCGTCGGACCCGGTCTGATCCCGACGAGGCCGAGCCCCCAGCACAAAGTAGAACGCCCTGGGGTCCGCGTCCGCGGGGCTCCTCGGGATACCGGTCCCGGGCCACACCGGGCCGCCGTCTGGGCCGCGGAGGCGGGAACCTCACCCCTGGCTGGGGGCTCGGAGGACCTTGCTGCGGTTTCCCGCCCACCTGAAAGCGGCCGAGGGCGAAGGTGGCCCCGCGTCGCCACCTCAGCCAGGGCGCAGGCCGGCGCGCCCGGAAGACCTGGCCTCACCTGGGCGGTGGGGAGGCCAGAGGCCCAGCCCGGAGCGCCCCTCATCCTGCGGGGGCCGAGCCCACTCCCTTCCCTCGAGGAGCCAGATTGGAATGGCAGCTTTTGATCCCATTTGTTACTAACCCCGGCATTTGTTTTCCATTTTATAAACGCTTCCCTTTAAGTAATTGTCCCTGTTAACAGCGTATACCTTTCAGCAGCCCTCATTGCGCTATAAATAATCTCGATGAAGATGCAAGGATATGACTTTCACAAGATTGGACAATTGATTCAATCTGTGACCCGCGATCGCGAATAATATTGGAAGGCTATTTAAACAGATGAAGGCCCAAATTGTCTTGCTTGTATCTGAATTAATTTCTCATTCATCATCATTATGAAGTGATTGGTCTATTCAAGCTCTTCAGCCTGCTGGAACCGAGCGAGATTTAAATGAGATTGTAACACAATTTAAATGCTTGCCGACTTTAACGAGGCCAATTGAGCAGCTGCAATAAATACAAATATTTTTCTAAACAGCCTTGTTTTAAATAATTACTTAATGCTTTCGTGTTATTTTTAAGTGGCAATCTTTCTCTCTCTCCTGCTCCTGCTCAGAATATCACATACTTATTTGCTGAGAAGGCGATTTTGGAAATGACTTTGTTTCTGTTTGCAGGAGGTAGCATGCGTTTTGTGGTTGGCGTGTTCCCCTCCACCCCGGCCCTCCCCCCATCAGGGTCAACATTTCAGAGTCCTGCAAGCTAGCACAAATGGTGAGTTGGGCTTTAGTTTCGCCCTAATACAGTCTGATGTGCCTGCCCCTGCAGAGCCCGGGAAGAGCTGCATGATGGAAGATGTTTGCCTTTTGGATCAAGTCACTTATCCAGACGTGCTTTAGCTGGGTCTTGCAAACGAATCTGTGCGATTGCACTTACAAATGACAACCCGAAGAGTGGCATCGTTTCTGACTTGTCCTGATGACCGTAATCATCTTGAACAAATCAGAATTCCGGCGTATCCTAAAGGTGTCCCTTAGGAAGTTCAATCTGCCAGCAGTTTGGCTCCCGCGCAAGTGGCCTGGAGTGGGTGGAGGCCGGCTGAGGATTTCTTTGTTAGAGAAGAGGCACAGAAAGGGAACCTGGCCACAACGATTGGTGGCGGGTGGAGTAATTAGAAGAAATCCCAATTTTTTACCCCAACCTCCTTTCCCACCTCCCACTCACTGACTCCGGTGTGACGGTGCATGGAGTGGTTGCTAAGAAGGAAAATAAGCTCTTTCCACTTTGAGAATGCCATCCAGTCTGGCCATCCTCAACAACTGTCCGCCGTGACACCCACGCCCTTCGGCCGACATATGGCGGCGGGTGTTTGTTTCTTCGATTGGGGGATAATGGAAGCAACTGAGCGAGAGAAGACTGGGGAACAAAAGAACCTTTTAAACTTTTACGTAAGGGCTGAGGGTGGGGCGGGGAGACACACGACTTGCTGCGGGAGACCTAAGCTCCTGTTGGCAGTGGCCGGCTAGGTCCATGTCCCCCTGGGAGGCCTAGAGTGAGAGGGTGTATTCTGAATCACTTCTCCCTCTGCCTGGGATGGGGGCAGCTGGACTCAATCGCTGGGGTGAGCTGGCGCAGGGTTCCCGGCTGGAAAGGCAAAACAGATATAGTCAACTAGAGAAACCATTCGTGGGGCAGGACACATTGGGGGATGCAATTAAACTGTTGCCAGAAAAAAAAAAATAGGGACAAGGGTGGAGGAACCAAATGATTTGCTATGTAACTGGGCGATTTAATGCCGGAGTTAGGGAGCTGCTGGCCGGAATCATTTCATCTTCGGAGGCTCTGCCGAGCTCATCCTCTTTCTCCTGTTGTTTAAAATGAGCATTATCCCAAACATATGCAATGCAATCAGTTTGGTCACACTTACAAGAACACGCTTTAATAAGGCAATCAATCACTCGCTAACAAGCAGGCGACGGCCCGCGCTGAGCACACACTCAGGCTGCGGGACGGCTGGCCTGGCCAGGCAGGGCGGACCGCCGCTGAGCGCTGGCTTGTGCTCAAGGCTCCTCGACTAGGTTGAGGAGCCCAGGGGAAGTTCGCGGCAGGAGTGAGGTGTCAGACTTCGCGAGAGAGGACCATACACTCTAAGCCCCAAAGAGGCCCAGGGCAAGGGAGAGGAAGCCTGAGCCTGGAGCTCATAGCTGCAAGGGCCGCTAACAGCTGTATGAGACCCAGAGCCTCCATTTTCCCACCTGCAAAATGGGAGCGAGATGGGGCAAAGCTAAGGAGGGGTGCTGAGAAAGTTGAAAAACGAAAACAGTAGTACCATGTCAGCCCTGTTGCTTGGTCTAGGCTTCTTATTTTACAGATGAAGAGATTGACGCTGTGGAGGGGCAGCGCCCACTTCATGATCATCTCCCACCCTCCCCACCCCCAAAATGGAAGTATCAGATCAGATGCATTGCCAGGTGGGCAAATCCTGTTTTTAGGTGCGGGAGTGGAGGAGGGAGTGTGAGAAATGGTGCCTAGCACCAAACCGCAAACCTTGGCAAAAGGGAAATTTCATTATGAAGTAATGAGTAATTCCTCCTGGCAAGATGTATTGTTATATCTTCCACTTCAATTTGGAGGAAGAGAGGCTCAATTACCCAGAAAATACAGTCAATTAAAGGCTGCTGATTGGACACGAGGCCGGATCATCGATCTTGTACTTTCCAATATCGCTGCAGACACCTCATTTTCCCTCCCTATTAACTGAAAATACGCTGGCATTACAGCAGCCCGCAGCCCATTTACCTGTCGCAAGCAATCTTGGCCCGATGCGAAGCAATGGCGAAATTTGCCGGGGTTTGGCACTGGGAGCTTCGGCTGCAATGAAGGCTGCATTGGGAGCTGTGCCGGCCTGGGGGTAGGGAGAGTAGCAGGGAGGATGCTGGAAACCTCAGCACAAGGCTTTGCTTGGGAGGGCAGGGGCCACGGTGTGCAGGAAGGTTTGCTCTGGAACCCAAGGAGGGATGGAGGCCAATTGAGGAGCCCCCACCTGCCCAGGATACACCAGCAGAAGACCCTTGGAGTCCATGCAATCCTGAGTTCCCAGCCTGCTGAGGGCACCCATCTCTCCCCCGCTTGAGCAGGACTTCAGAGGCAGCCACAGTGGCTCTCCTATGGGGACAGAAGATGGAGGTGAGGTGGCTCTGAGCACTATCTGTCCCCTTGCCCTGACCAGCCCAGAATTCCATCCTTGGAGATGACTTCCAGTTTGAGGATGATTCGGACCCTCTCATCCCACCCCAGGAGTCCTTCTCCCTCCTCTCCCCACACCCTAAGACGTAGACCCAGCTTGACCAGCAAACTCAGCTCTGCAGTGCTCAAGCTCCCTCCCCAGTGCCCCATTCTCTCCACCTTGAGTTGGGGTGGAGGTAAGATCCACAGAGACTATAGTCCGGGGTCCCCTTTCCTCAAAGGGTTGGAGCAATTGGAGAAGGAACTATCGAAGGGGTGAGCCCTCAGGTGGGGTCAGTGCTCTGCTGGGCCAATTTAGCCATGGAAGGCTCCCAGCATGCACAGAATTAAGGAAACACGCACCCCAGGGCAGCTCAGAGCCTGCCTTCTCCACTTCTGTGCAATATCCATTTGGAGCCTGCCAATGCCCACCAGAGGCTTGGGAGGCTGTCTGTGGGTGCATCTTCGGGTTCTTTTCCTGTCCAAATCTATAGTGACTGAACTAGCAATTCAAAAAGAGTCAACATACTGCCTGCTGCCAAAAAAATTTTAAATGCTAAAGTGAGAATCATGTCCAGCTTTATTGCAATTCGGTTAACAAATTGTAACAGCAAATTCTTTGGGCTTCAAAGGAAAACCAAACCAAATGCATTCCCTACAGGAAGAACCTCTCCCTCCCAGTCAGGGTGAGGCTGGCCTTGGGGGGTACAAGTTCTCTTATCCCCCAAAAACTGGCTGGAAGAACAAGTGCAGGAGTGAGAGTTTGGGAGTGGCTGGTGAAGGGGAGAGACAAGTCCCCCAGAAGAGGTGGAAGGCTCCTGCTAGTAGCTGAGAGTCACACCCCAGTGGCAGCTTGGGGGGAAAAAAGAGGAAGAAGGATGTAAAATGCCAAATGCAAAAGGAAGAGCCAGAAGGCTCCTGGTGAAGGGAAGGCGAACAAGCAAAGGCTGGAAATAGCCTCTAATTTGCTGCCAGATACTGAGGGAGGGAGATTAGGTCCCTCCTCCCTAAGCTCTTCCCTGGGCGCCTTGTTAACAGCTCAGCTCTGGGCTCAGTGGCCAGCCGCATGGTGATCATTATTATACATTCAACATTCAAAAACCCTCCTCACACGCACCACTTGCTAATCAGGGTGTGTGTTGGGCCCAGAGAGAAGAGGCTTGGTAGGAGCTGCCCAGGGGCCCTGGGGCATCTGTAATCTCCCTGCCAACGTTAAACAAAAAGTGGGGGTGGGGGTGGGGGTGGTGGAGTTGCTACTTGAGAGATATCAAGAAGCTAGGAGAGAGGGAAGAGATCAGGTGCTGGTAGATGCCAGAGCCAGAAGATATTGTGTAACTGAGGCTCCAGGAAGGCAAGAGAGCCCCCACGTTAGGGGCAGGATTCTCCTTGGTAGTAAATCATCTAACTCTCTCCCGTAGATGGCTGGTGCGTTGCCATCCGCAAGCCCCTCGCCATGCCTTGGAAAAGCTGGCAAAGATTAATCTCTACCTGCTCTGCATACACAGCACTTTGTTCAAAGACATAGCAGTTTCCCCTTCCACGCTTGGGCTTGGACAGAGGGGAGGGGTCCCGGGTGAGGAAGGGGCGGGAGGTGGGGGGGCGGGGGGCAGGTGCTGAGGGGCTGAGTATTGGTTGCTGTTGCTGCTAAGTTTGTTCAGCTTTGGAGCCACGGCGGCAACCCTGTTCAGGGGCTGCGGGTCCGGTGAAGAACGGCAAAGAGGGCCCGCCCCAGAGAAAGGTCTCTCAGCTTCTGCCTCCCCATCTCCACTCCTGCTCCCCAAACGCGCCAGCCACGCCGCTTCCCGGGCGTCCCGATCCTCGAGGCCGAGTCCCGTTGGTTCTTTGCGACCCTCTTCTTTCCCCTCGGTGCCCTGGGGGCGGGGAGGGGCGCTGGCTGAGTCCCCGGGGGGGCCCCCACGGGCGTCCTGGAGCCGGCAGCCCGCGGGCGGCCCCTTATCTGGTGAGGGGCACCTCCTCCCTCTGGTCCAGCGCGACAGAGGAGGCCTTGCTGAGCACGGAGGGCGCGAAGTTGAGGAAGGAGTCCGAGCGGGAGGTGGAGGCACAGGTGAAGTCCGAGGCGGCGGCGGCGCGGGGCGCCAGCCCGTTGGCCGGGCCGCCGTGGCAGGCGAGGCAGGAGCAGGGGCCGCCGGCCGAGGCGCCCAGTCCGTGCGCCGGGCCCGGGTAGAGCGGCGGGTGGCGGAAGGCGCACAGCAGTTCGGGCCGCGGGTAGGGCTGCGAGAGCACGCGGAAGGTGTCGAGCGGGCGCAGCGGGCCGCTGAAGGGCGAGGCGGCGGCCGACGCGGCGGACGCGGCGCCCAGGCTCACGGGCGAGTAGTAGGGCAGGGGCAGGTGCGACGGGAAGGGGTAGGGCAGGCCGCCCGCGGCCGCCGCGTGGCTCATCATGTACGTGTAGAAGGCGGGGTCTGCCGGGTGCGGCCACGTCATGGCCAGCCGCTGCCGCTTGTCCTTCATGCGCCGGTTCTGGAACCACACCTGGCGGGGAGAAGAGCAGCGGGTTTGGAGGCTGCACTCGGCCCAGTGAGCAGAGCCCAGAGTCCTGCCCCACTGCAGAAGATGATGCCCGATGCCCCCAGCGCAGGGAAGAGCCAAGGCAGAGACCCTCTGGGTGGGGGCAGTTCCCACCACCACCTCCTGGAGCTAATATCCCCCCATGAGAGGTTCAGGGAGTGACACCAGTCTCTGTCCTTCCTCCCCTCTGCCCAGGTGGCCAGGACCCCCTGGTGTGCCAGAACCCGGTGTGAGTGTGCAAGTAGTGGAGGGACTAGGGACTCCACCCGTCTGAGGCAGCAGGCAGTTTTCCCCAGAAACACATCCCCTTCCAGCTGCTCTGGGGGGATCACTTCCTTGTCACCTGCACAAGCACCCCATCGCTGCTGTTTGTTTGGCTAGGAAAGGAACAGAGTCAACCGCATGGCAGCAGTGCCCACCTAGGGACAGTGGGGAGGGTAAATCTGCAAGCACCTGGTGCCTGGACATCCTCAGCCTAGCTGCCAGTGGGCAGGGAGACCCCAGGCCCCATTCCTGGCTCACAATTCAGGGAATGGGCACTTGGTATTTACTTCCTGCTGAGTGGGTGCACCCCCTCTCCCAGCCAGAGCTCATACCTTGATGGTGGTTTCTGGCAGGTTTAGGGCAGCCGCCAGCTCGCATCTCCGAGGCCTGGATACGTAGTTCTCCCTGTAGAATTCCTTCTCCAGCCGTGCAATCTGCTCCCGGGTGAAGGCGGTACGGTAACGTCGCATCTGGTCACTGGCGCTGCAGGCCAAGGTGCCCTGCGAGCTGCCGCCACTGTTGCTCTTGGGGGCCTCGCTGCCACCGTTGGGACTGCTGGCCAGTGCCTCGGAGCTGGGCCCTGAGCAGGGAACCCAGAGCACACGCACACACAGAACACACAACAGACACAAACGCTGCTGATGTGGGGCTGTAGACCCAGGGTGTGTGTGCAGGAGGGGTAGAACGGGACACCCCCCTCTCAGTAACCTCAGTCTTTGCCTTTGCTGGGGCACCCGGACTTCCAGAACCCAGGAAGGAAGGATGGGGGCTCACCAATCCGGTAAGCACATAGCAGCCATGAGGCCTGTCCAGGCTGCTGCTTGGCAGGACTCTGTCTAAGGCCTGCTGGGGACAGAAGCCTCCGCCACTCTAGCCACCTGCCCTGGATCACAGGCGAGATGCAGCCCTCTGAGCTTTTTGTCCACCGTGGGCAGGAGCAGACAAGGATGTGCATATCTGACAGGCAAGTGAGTTGGGATGCTCCTCCGTGCTGGAGTGTTGTGAACTCTGGGTCTTAGTGCATTGTAGGATTCTGGGCGTGAACTGAGTTTCCATGCTTTTGTGTGTGCCAGGCTGCCAGGGCAGGTGTGGGAATGTATACTAGGTTGCATGTGTTGCAGGAATGGCACAGGAGTGTATGTATGAGAATCCTATTACCTTATTATATTTGAGTGGAGTATGGATTATTCTGAGGGCATGCTACTGTTAGGGAGTCTGGGTTGAGTGGATAAGATGGTAATGGGTGGATGTGGGTGCTCAACACAGTGTTGGCTGTCAAGGCCAGGAGGTGGCTTTTCTTCCATACCAGGCTCATGGAACCCACTCCCACAGCTGTGTGAAGGAGTGTCTGCTGGTGGGGTCTCCCTTCTAGACTTCCACCCCTTTCAGGGAGACTCCCTTCCTAGCCATTCACTACCCCCCCTCCATACTAGCCCCTGGTCAGGGAGGGGTTCTCCAGTTAAAGCAGTGTGACACCACCACCCCCACCTTGGAGCCTAACCCAGGGAAGGGTGGGGCTCGGCCCCCTGCAGCTCCTTTTCCTTTGGGTGGAGAAGCAGGACTGGGAAGGAAAGGGGAAGGGGGGAGGGCAGGGCTCTGCCTTTTCAAATGCAACCGGAGACCAAAGGCAATTAGATCATTGGGACCATTTCCGACCTGGCGCCACCGAGCCCAGGAAGTGACAAGGTAATTTGGACCTCTGACCGACGTGCAAACTGGTCGGAGGGCCGCAGCACCCCAGCGGCCCGAGTCTGCCGAGATTTTACGGTCCTTTATGGACTCCCGGCTTCCGCGCCTGGAAGCGCCTTGCACCCCGCCACCACAAACTGCGTTTGATCTCGCCCACGCCGGGGGAAGGTGTCTTCCTGGAGTAGTTAAATCAGTACCACAAAACTCTGGAGGGTTGGGGTGCACTCTGAATCCACCTCAAGCCCAGAGCTTGCGTCTCCCTCCTCCCCCCAAAGCACAGCTGTCACCCTCAGTCCCGCCAATGCCAGAGCACAGAAGGAGACCCCCGCCAGGGCACAGATAGCAGGGGACAGTTGCTCATGTGGGTCCCCCCAGCCACCCTGCCCTGGTGGAAAGCAGTGTCTTCCTCCCCTCCAGAGCTGAAGTGAAAGGTGGGCACGGTGGGAGGCCTGGGGAGAGAAGGGGTGCGGTGGCTACCTTTGCTGTGCTGGTACTCGGCGTTCCCCGTGGCGCAGTCCGGGGTGCAGCTCACCTCGATTTCTTCATAGAAATCCGATTCAGTGTCCGAGCTGCTGGGTTGCCCCTGGCCCGAAAGGCTGTCGGAGGAGGGGGCCGGAGGTCCGGGGCCGAGCACGGCGGCCCCAGCTGCCCGCGGCTCGGCACCCGGCCCCGCAGCGCTGCCTGCTAGTCCGTCGACCGGCTCCTCCTCCGGGCCTCCCCCGCCGCGCTCCCGGGCGGCCAGAGGACCTGCCCGCGGGCTCAAGCAACCACGGGGGACCATCTTCTCGAGCGGCTCGGCTTCGGACAAATTGGAGACCCTCTTGCCAACCAGAGTACCAAGCTGACCCCCATCCAGAAACATAACCATGTCCTTTCGGCTCTCCATCCCGGGGCTCTCCGGGGGTGAGGGGGAAGCCCCAAATGAGCTCCTAGCCACCGGCTTCTTGGGTCCCCAGCAGTCCGACAGATCTTGGCTGCGGGAGGGAGAAAGAGAGGCCAGGCGACTGGGCGGGCGCGAAGCGGCCGGAGCGCGATGTCGACGGTGACGGCGGTGGTGGCGGTGGGGAGCCGGGGTCACCTTGTGATGCGAGCGCTCCTCTGTGCCGCACCGCCTCTGGGAGGAAGCCCCATTGCCCTCTTCTTTCTAAGCTGTCATCCTCCTGCTGCAATCGTCATTACAGTACCGCTGGTGACGCCACTCGGCGAGCGCAAGTGGATAAATAGAAACGTCTGCCACAGCGAAGATGAAAGGAGACCCGCAGCTAATGGCTCGGCAGTGATGCGCCAGGTGTGGGCCTCGCTCGAATGGGGAGGAGAGTGTGAAAACAGAGAGACACACACACTGAGAGAGGGAGACACCCAGGCAGAGGGGATGCAAATGGAATTTCGCAGAAAGAAAAGAGAGCTTAACGCGCAAGGCGAGTTCCGCAGGGGCTGCGGGGCTTGGTAATTGAGTACGCTTTTGATTTTTTTTTTTTTTGATTGTTGTTTTGGCTTTTGTTTTCTTAACTTGGTGCCTTGATCTAACACTGATGAGAGAATCCATAACTGCATTTTAGAAGTGTGAAGGCCGACTCGCAAGCCTCGCTTCTCTTGCCGTTATTACAACTGCCTGTCCCTGGCGAGCTAACCTCGCACCGATTCCGAAGTCTTTTTACAAGCTACCGAAAAACATGCTCCCTCCCCCCCAAGTTGTCTGCAGAGCTTGAGCCTGGGGTATCCTTTCCTCTCTCTTCCTCCTCCCACTCCCTACCCCCAGCTGTCTCCTTCCTCCTGGGAACCAAAAGAAAACCTTGCTATTTTTCTTCCCTAAGGGCCAAAAGATAAACGCCTTAATATTTTTTCTTTGAAGACCCGCCTTGGCTGCTGACTCAAAATGTTCACTGATTTTTTTTATTTGCCCCTCCCCATCTAGGTGGCCTTAAGCTTTGCGCAGCCCAGTGTGACGTCCAGGTGGCTATTCGTGGAAGAAATCGCTTTCCCATTTGCTCCGGCCTCGCTTGCACTTCAGGTATGTAGGGTGGGGAGAGGTTCTAAGTGTGCCCTTTTTTCTTTTGTTGCCCGTATTTTAAGGTATTCGTTGAGAGTCAACGAATTCCCCCAGAAACAGGTTATGTGAGTGAAGAGGTGCAAACAAAAGCGGCCCCAACAGCAGCAGCGCCGGAGGCACTGAGCGGGGAGAAGGCGCTCTTCTCACCCGGAGATCTGGGGCAGGGGTTGAGAGTGCCTGAGCACGAGGCACTGGGGTTAGCAGAGGTTTGACTCTGAGCATTCTCCCACAGGGCCTGCCCAGGGGCTTCAGTCCCCTGCTCCAAAAGTGGGTGGCAGCGGGGGTAGAAGAGAGAGAAGTCACTGAAAATGCCCTGAAAGAGCAAATGACTGGGGATTTCATAAATCTTTGAGGACAGAGGGGAAGCTCTATGGCAGGGCTGACGGCTGGGGAGGTGGGGGGTGTAGTGCTCAATGTCTTTGGGAGCAGCCTCAGGATCCCTCTCAGGTCTTCTTCCAGGGAAGGTGGAATAGAACCTAGTAGGAAACTGACCCCTTGCCAGCTCTGAGCAAGTATGTCGGGGCTAGGCAGGTTGGCTGGGTCTCTCCCCAGTTTGCTGAGAGCAGGAGGGGAGGGATTTCTCTGCTCTCTGACCCCTACAACTCTCCTTTCATCACCCCCGCCTCAGAGCTTATAGCTCTAAGTAGCCAGCCCCAAAGGGCTGTCCCTGCACCCTCCTCCTTCTCCGTGTCCCAAGAAGCCCCAATTTCCACTTTTCTAGAGAAAAGTCCATCATTGTATTTTCTGTCTTCTTTCTATCTCCTACTTTTCTTTCCTTTTTCTTTTTCTCTACTCATCTCCCTCCTCTCCCTGCCTCAGTCTTCATATCTCTGGGCTTATGGAGGCGGTGGGAAAAGCGAGGGATTCGGGGAGAGGGGCAAGTTCCCTTCTCACTCCTCGTTTCGACTTCTCCCCCTATTTCATAAGAAGATGCTCATCAACCTAGCCTCAGGGAGAGGGGAGGGCAGGGGGATCCCGAGGTAATGTCCATCTAATCATCTCCACTTCCTGAGACACTCAAAGCCATCATCTGCTGAGCACTGCTAGCCCAAAAATCCTGGGGAATATTTTAAAGGTGAGAGGAGCGATTAAGAGTGGAGGGGATCATATCCCAGAGTCTTTTGCTGCAGTGCAGAGCTGTCCTAGGATTCTGTCGTGCCCTGCCCTCCCCAGCCAGCAGCCAGAACTTGAGGGAGCACCTGGCTTGTCTCTCCTTCCTGTCAAAGTCCAGCCCTCAGCGTCTGTGTTAGAGCTGCCACGGTCGCCCACCCTCAGTTGGGCCCTTCCTGCACTGGGCCTGGGTCTTGCCCACCCTCCCCTCCCATGTGAACCCGCCACGTTCTCACAGCCGCCCCCTCTGTGCTCACCTCAGTGGGGCCGGGTCCTCAGAGGGTCTCCGGGCTCCCCCGCCCCGCCCCCAGCTTTGCATTCAAGGAGAGGGCTCTGCGTTTGATCCTCTTTTCCTTTGGGTTTTCCCTGCGAGATGAAAGAGGAGTAGGATTGAGAGATCAAGAGGTGCCACTTGGGTCTCCTTCCTGGGTTCGGCCCAACCGAATGGGGCTTCCCCTTGCATCCCGGGGAGGAAGGAGGCTCAAGCCGGGGATCAGCCTCTCCGGGAGAGGGGCTGCCTCCTCTGGGCTACAGATCTGAAGCTTCAGGGACGCCCCCGCTCAGCCCCACTCCCACCCCATCCCTCTCCTGACTCCTCCGCCCTTTCGAAACAGCCTCAATTTCCCAAGTCTTTAGGGGCAGGAAAAAAAAATTTAACCAAATGTCACTTCTTCCAAAAGCATCCTTTCGTCAACATCAGATGAAGAGAGGTCGGATTTTTAACAAGAGGAAGAAGAAAACAGGAGAGGACTGGATAAGAATACTGTTTTTTGGCGTTTTTTTTGTTTTTGTTTTTGTTTTGGTTTATGGGGTGGGGTATGTTAATAGCGTGGTTATTACTGTATCATGAAGGTTATTCCCGACACCGCTCGAGAAGGAAAGTGTTATTCGCAGAGGGAGTGAAGCTCGCTGCTACCAAGGCCTGGACAACCCCATAAAAGCGGAGAGGGGATTGATAGCGCCTAAGTGGGGTCCAGCCCGGGCCCCTACTGCTTCTCACCTCCCTCAGAGGGGAGGGCCCCCCCCCCCCCCGCTGTCCTGCTGTCCCCTCCCCCGCTGGGGTGATGCGTTGAGGTCCAACCGGCTCCTCTCGGACTGAAATTCTCCGGACTTCAAAAGCTCGCGGCTCTGCTTCCGCCAGGCTGGGCTGGGCTGGTCCGGGGGGTGGGTGGGAACCCCGGGGAGGCTACGCTGAGATAAGATGCGCGGGTTGTGTTAAATGCAATCGGAAACCGGGCCTGGGCCACCAGAGGCCCTGATCCACTGGAGCCGCTTCGCTTCCCAAGAAAACCCCGCTCCAGAGACGGCAGCAGGGGGTGGGGAATGCCTCAGAGGCCGGCAGACCCCGCTGTGGTGCGACAGTCTGGGGCCCTGAGTACCTTCTCCAGCCAGATGCGGGGCCTCGCAGCGGCAAGCACGCAACCCGGCCGAAAGGCAGGGGCGAGGAGACCTGGGACGGGGGCCTGGGGATTCGGGAGATGGTTTGGCTGCTTGTGCCAGGAAAATTTTGATCAGGAAAAAATTGTTTTTGCTTCTCATTTTGGTAAAACGTTAAGAACAAAGGGAGCTTCTTTTTAAACAATAAGCGTCGCCCCGCTGTCGTGGATATTGATCTTGGGCGCTCGGTCATCTCCCAAACCGTGGCGAGGGCCGGGCCGTCGAAGTTCCCGCGAGGCTGGGTCTCCGCGGCGGGATCGTGGTCGGGGGGTGGTGAGGGGACTTCTGACGGTCGGTCCTCCTCTCATCCGTGGTAGCTGCCGACGCCCATCTGGGAACCCAGGGCAGGGTGCACTGGATCTCAGAGCCCAGAGGTCGGTCTTCCCCGGCCGGGAGATCACACCTGGACCGCTTCCCCGACCCTCTCGCCCGCGCTGCAGAGGCAGTCGGTGGTGGCGCACGCCTGCTGCTGGCACCGCGGAAACAGGTTCTCCTTCAGGCAGGCAGAACCTGCCGCTTCTGGAACACTGGTTTGGACAAGCGCCTTCTCTCCGAGCCTCCTGGAGCCAAGGGCCAGGCGCCTGGGACAGGAAACTGACTGCTTTCTGGACCCGACCCCTTCTGCTCCTCGGGTCCTCAGAGGGAGCCAGCCCTGTGCCTGCTCTTGCCACTACACCTGTCCAGCGGCCGTGCTCCTGGAGGCCCCGAGCCTTGAGCCTGGCGGCTTCCCCCACCCTGAGCCATGGACTGTCACCTGGGCAGCCCACATCCCTACACCCACCACCTGCCCGTCCCAGAGCTGGAGGACCTAGGACAGGACTGGAGCCCTGAGGATCTCCCCACACTAGAGGCTTGCCCCTGCCTCAAGCCACCAACTGGAAGGGCCCATGTTCCAGTCAACTAGCAATTCCCCAACACTCAAGGACCCAAAGGCCCAGACATCCCCCTCCCCCACCATAGCAGAGATGGTGTGGGTTTTTCCTTTACCATTATTGTCTTGAAATTTGCTTTCATTACAAAGTAATGAAAATCTACGTAATGCTCCTTTAAAAGGCCTCAACAAGCCACAGTGTCTTTTCTCCTACAGTGATAGGGTGACCAGTGAGTGGTCTTGACTCAAATGGCTTGACCCAGTGTCTGATCCTGGAGCAGTGCTCTTTCTAAGGCCCTGTCCCTCCCTGCCTGAAGGAATGCCTCAACACCCAACAGTGCCTTAACTCTCCACAAGGCAATCCTCTACAAACCCCCAGCCCTTTCTGGGATCTGGGTGGGTCCAGGGGCCTCTCAGAAGAGGGTTCCTGTCTGCCCTCAGAAGCAGAAGGCCCAGGGCCCACCCAACTGGACTGTCCTAACCCTACTCCACCCATGATTTCCCAGGAGAGCAAAAAAATCCCATCTGAAAGTCTGGGAATCCCACATGATAAGAGAAGTCACTGTTCTAAGCATTTCACCTGTATTAGCTCTTTCCATCCTCACAACAGGCCTGAGGAAGATACTACAAATCACCCCTCTTTTGTAGCTGATTTATCTGAAGGACAGAGAGGAGGCTCATATATAAATGACAGAGTCAGGAATCAACCCCCATCCCTCTAGGTTCAAGTTCACACTCATAACAACTGGAACTCTTAGAAAGTGCCAGGCATTGCATTCTGAGCCTTTCCTCCTAAAAACTCCACTTGTGGTTTTTGCCAAGGCCTTTTCTCTACCTCTTCACTCCAGATGAATTCACAGGGGTTGGGGGAAGGGGAGTGGGGTGCAGGCAACTAACCTCTGGCCACTCACTTTGGGCATGAAAGAGAGTAAGGAAAAAAATGGCCCCAAACCATTTGGAAACCTGTCCTGGAGAAGATAGGGAGCAGAGCCTGGGTAGGGATTGTACAGGGGCCTGCAGGGGCCACCCTTAGGGACAGGGGTTGGAGAGACTAACTGCTCTGCCCAAGCATGTGGGAAGAGTCTTCAGGGCCTGAGTTCCAAAGTATCAGGAATGTCTCTGCAGCAGCAGATCGTGAAGACACTAAAAGACAAAGTCCAGACCCTCTTGGACCATCACAATCCACTGAGGCCCTGAGCACCTGTCTGGAAAGAGGCAAAATTCACCAGAGTTACCCAGCCAGTTTTCACCTCTTGGGAGTCATGGCCTCTTCACATATGTGGCAAACCTCTCCCCAGAAACACACACAGAGCCATTGAAGTTAGCCTTCAGTTTCTGAGATTCCCCTCCCCCCTCCATCCCTCCATCCCTCCCAGAGCCACCAAACCCTAGGCACAATTGCCTGATCCCTTTGATAGCTGGTGTGGTTTTACCAGGGTGTTTTCCCTCATGCTGCAGCTTCCTCCCACAGACTATCTTCCAGGATTGATTGGGCCAAAACCTGAGGGTCTGGCCAGGCCTCCCCACACTACATCCAGGCCTGAGCATATCCTCCAGGCTTTGCACATGACTCCATTCAAAACCTAGGCCCTGGAGGTGCATCTGGAGGGGAGAGGATGTCCAGGCTGGGGCTTCTCCTGTAAAGGGGGGGACTTGGTTTGGGCTGAACTTCTCTTGGGATAAGGGGGATCTGGAGTGCAGGGAACTGGTTATTATCATGGAGTCCCAGACACCATGGGTTCCTTTCCTGCATGGGGACCGGCAGGGGGGTGAGTAGGTTTTCGGTTTTGTTTTTAATAGATTTTGTCTGTTAAAGGGCACAAACTCTTTCCAAGGGCTGGACTGCCCAAAGGCCAGAAGAGCCTGACAGCCCTGCCCCCTCCCCAATGGAGCAGCCTCAACTCTCACCCTGGTGCTGGAAGAGGGAACCCGTCTACTGTGGCCCGTTAGGGTAGTCCAACGGGGGGATCAGGACCCGTCTCTGAGTGGAGCCGTTACCCGGTGGGATCTCTCTTCCACTTGACCTAAATGCTCCCTCCCGGGTGCGGGTCTGTCTCTCTCTCTGTGTGCTCACTGACCGTCTGTCTCTCTCCTGGTCCTTGGGCCAAGGAGGAGGCCGCAGCCCTTTCCTCGCTCCCGCCTCGGCCTCGCCGGGCCAGGAGACGCGGTGGCGCCGGACTGCGAACCGAGGAGTGTCTCCTGGGTGAGGGTAGGGACCTGGCCCCCGTGAGGAAGTCCAACCGGTTGTGCGAACTAAGCCTCTCCCTCCCTTTGTGTGAGGAGTTCTGGGGACTGATTTTTATAGTCCTGCCCCAGACTAGTCCCCTTCCTCCTCTTGAGCTTCACAGAGCCCCGATGGGGTACAGTTTCTCCGGTTGTGCAGCGGGAAAACCGACTCTCAGAGAGGCTAATGAACTTGCCCAGAGTCACACAGCTGGGAAGTGGCCGAGCTGAGATTTTAACCCATGTCGTCCGTCTCGCTCCAAAAGCCAGATTCTCTCTCTGACATTAGCGCTGCTTCCCCACAGCAGAGGTCTGTGTTCCCTAAAACCGCAGACAGACAACTGCGGTGCCTTGGGTATGATTGAAAAATTGGGACAGAGGCCACCCTTCTCAGGTGGGTTGGGCGGAGGCAGCTGCGGCCTTGGCAGCGTGTGAGCGACCCGCAGGAGCCCGCTCCCGCTGTTACCGTAAGTCTCAGAGGAGACGGGCACGCGGGGAGGGTGGCTAAGAGCAGGAAGAGCCGGAGGGCGCCGCGACGCGGAGGGACTGTGCGTTCGCGGCTGGCCGGGAGTGAGTAAAGATGCGCACGCGCCCGCCTCAGTGAGTTTCGGAGGGTGGGGGTACCGGCTATCATGGGCTCGCAGTAGTGGAGGGAGAGCAGAAGGGATGTCGGCCCAGAGGACAGGGTGCACCGGCCCAGGACTGGAGTGCGCGCACAGGGTGGGCCCGGACCTGGAATCTCAGTCCCTTCCGCTCCCCTAACGGGCGTGCCAGGTGCGGCCCTTCCTCTGAGCATCCCTTTCCGGGCTAGGAGCCGGTCGACCGCCCCGTCCGGTCCCCGCGGCCCTTTTCCCCTCCTCCCCTCCCGCCCCTTGCCGCCGAGGTGACAAAGCGCGGCTCCCGAACTGCTGTCTTGGTGCGCCCCCCACTGCCGACCGCCAGAGGCGGAAGTCGCGGCGCGTCCCAGCATGTTTGGTGGCTCGGATCCCACAACTCTGCCGGCGGGCGGCAGAGCAAATTCCCCATCCCCCCAGGGCAGCCGACCTTCGCTCCACAAGGAGCCTCACCGCACCCTAAGCGCCCGCCCTCTGAGCTGGACCCCAGGAGGGATGGATTCGGGTTGGGGCCCCTCAGCCTCGTCTTCTAGGGACGGGTAATTAATCGTGCGCAGGTGAGGGGCTTTGGCGAGCGAATAGCTCTCCTGAGACGCTACTCTCCCTCCCCCCCTTGAGGGCTGCAGAACCCCCCTGCCCCCACCTGTTGATGCTTGCATAATGAGGGTCACATAGGTGGGAGTGCCTTATAGATTCCGCTGGTCAACCAGTATGATCTATCATACCCCCCAACACACGTATGGACCCTATTTGCTGTGGTACACGAAGCCCAGGGATTGCGGAGCCCCTTGGACACGCCTGCCTCTGCAGTCTTAGAGAGATTCTTTCCTGAATCACAGTTCTGAGCGCCACTTATGAACCACATTGCCTGCAGCAACTCTTCTCAGATTCCCTTTGACAGAGTTTCTTTTTTGTGTGTGTGTCAGAAAGATTGGCTCTGAGCTAACGGCTGCCAATCCTCCTCTTTTTGCTGAGGAAGACTGACCCTGGGCTAACATCCATGCCCATCTTCCTCCACTTTATACTGGACCCCGCCACAGCATGGCTTGCCAAGCGGTGCATAGGTGCGCGCAGGATCCGAACCTGCGAACCCCAGGCCACGGCAGCGGAGCGCGCTCACTTAACCGCTTGCGCCACCGGGCCGTGCCCTTGACAGAGTTTCTGGAAGTGTGGTCCCTGCATCACCTGGGAACTTGTTAGAAATGTAAATTCTCAGGCCCCACTCCAGACTTATTGAATTAGAAACTCTGGAGGGGGGCCCAGCAATCTGTGTTTTAACAAGCTCTCCAAGTGATTTTGGTGCACACTCCAGTGTAAGAACTGCCACCGTATGGATTCCATCACCCTGGTTTCTAAGTTCCCACGATTCTCCACAATGCCTGGAATGGCTTTTTTTTAAGTACCTTTTTTTAAAAAAAACCTCTGGTGCAGAGCTTTATACCTCTGTTACCCATGTTTATTCACCCCTATTCTTTCCACTTGATTGCTTCCATATATCTATTTGGGCACTAACTTTTTACCTAACCATGTCATCTAATTTAGCTCCTCACTCATCTCCTCCTTCATCCACTGCCTAAGGACATGCCTCACTGGTGGCAGATGAGAAACTACTCTGGAACTGCAGCAGCTGGAGCAGAGTGGAAAACTTGCCCTACGCAGAGATTTCTCTCTCAAAAGGGAATCAGAGGCCTGGAGATGCGATTTGGCTTGCTGGCTCCAGAGTAGAGAAGAGCAGATCTTCCATATCATCTGGGTACCCCATCCTGCTAGAGAACAAACAGAATGGAAAGAAGGGCCTTGGGAGTAACTGGGAACAAGGAAAGGTGAGGCTTAGAAATAGATTTTCAATGGGCCCCCCAAAGACTATGGGCAGGGACCCAAGGCAGTTCTGCCAGCACCTCCCTCCTGCAGCCTCTTAGTCTTGAGATATACCAGTATTTTTTCTTTTCTGAAATCTCAAGATGGTGATTTAGGCGTCTGCTGTGGCTGGTTAAAAGCAAGCAGCTTTAGTAAGAGCCAAAAAGGCCTGATCCACGTAGCTATAGATATAGATGTTTTTTCATTCGTCAGATTTTTCCAGTATCAGACATACTCTGGGATGCTATTTAATAAGGTAAATTTACAGCTAATGTTATAAATGATGCAGCATGAGGCCAAGCTTCCACAAAGAATAACCAAGAATAAAGATGGCTATAAATATTTTTTTGTGTACAGGGTACCATTCTAAATGCTTTGCATGTCTTATATCACTTAATCCTCACAACTCCATGGGATAAGGTGGAGAAACCAATCAAAGAGGGGTTAAATGCTTACTCAAGATCACACAGCCTGTTAGTGGCAGAGGTGAGACTTGAATCCTAGCAGTGTGATGCCAGAGGCCAGGCTCCTACTCAGTGGATTCAGCCCCTGCCTGTGGAAGCTAACAGGTCATGCCCTGTGATCTCAAAAGACTGATTTCATTTCCAAAGGTAGCTAAACTTGTTGAAGCCCTGGAAGAATACTGCAGCTTCACCAGGCATTACTGCTACCAGTATTAATACTAATTAGCAGTTGGCTGGTCTTTTCTCATTCGGGTGACACTTTCACACCCACTGTCCCATTTGATACAATAATTATGTGTACTAGGAAGAGCAGTTATTAATATAATCCCTATTTTACGGATGAGGAAACTGAGGCCCAGAGAGGTGAAGTGCCTCCCCCAAAATCACTCAGCTAATGAATGTCAAAGCAAGGAACACTGTTACTCCTTTTGACTTCTTTGTCTTTGTTTCTTGTTTTTTTCTTTCATTCTCACTCCAGACATACCTTCATGGATCACCAGATTAATCTTGATATTTCTCTATTAGTTTAGGGTGGTCCAAAGGCCTTCTCTGTCCAGCATTTTGTTTGCTCCTCCCCAGGTGCCTATTGAGACAGAAGAGGCCAGAGTTGTTCTTTCCAGGTTCCAGTTGAGGAAGCCAAGATTCAGAGAGTTCAGAGGACTTAACCAAGGTCACAGAGCCACAATAAGGAGCAAAGTCTCAGACTCTTCACAGGCGAGAGTATGAATTTTGTAGAGAATTCTACAAAATGAATGAATTATTCTTAGTCCCCGCCCCATCCTTAAATCCTGGCAATACTGACAGGCGCACAAAGGAAAGGCAGACAGTTGTGAAATATGACCGACAATTTACAAGTATACATAACATAATGTGCTGTTAATGCAAGTTTTTATTATAATGGACTTAAAGTTGTTTCATAACTTCCATTATTGGCAATATGTCAACGTTGGAATGTTTTCCTAATTATTCTAGAGTCAGCCTTACTGTTCTTGGAAAGAATTAGAAGAAAAAAGAAAGGTCACTATTTTAAAAATAGGCATGGAAAGGGCCAAAGGAACCCGGATCCAGATGTAGCTCTGCCCTGGTCTTAGGCCCTGAGGAGGGAGTTTGTGCTTTCACAAGAGCAACAGTCAGGCCATGATTTTAATCCTAAATATGGCCCATCAGCAACTGAAGAGCCAGATTACCTCCAAAAATTGACCAATTTTCCTTTTATTAGAACCTTCCTTCCGTCACAACTCTCATCTTTTCCCAATACTGGCAATGGAAAAAGAAAAAGCCCATGTGCTCAGGCTCTAAGCTCAGCTAAGCCTCATAGCAAACAGAGAGAGAAGTATGGGTCTCCCCATTTTACAGATGAGGAAACCCGCATAGAGAGGTTAAGCAAGTGGCCTGAGGTCACACAGATAGTAAATGGGAGAGCCAGGGGGAAACCCAGGCTTGTAAATACCACTTACTTCCAATAGCCGTGAATCCACTTTCCCTGTGGATGTAGATTCTGAGAGCTTCTGAACCAGAAGGAGAGGAGCAGCAAAGAGCTGGTCTGAAGTGCAGTGAGGCCTGAATTTTGAGTCCGGGTGGGAGAGAGACAGATCCCAGGGACCTTTGGAGAGATAGAAGAGGATCTGTAGCTGCTATGAGAAAAGAATCGATGGTGGAGAAATGCTCTCAAACTTGCCCAGCCAAGATTTCTGGCACTTCAAAGGCAGACAGTGACAAGGTAAGAACACGCACTTGGAAGCCAGACAGACCTGAGCTTGAACCCCAGCTCTGCTTCTTACTAGTCAGTGACAGACCAAAGCTGCAGGATGTCAGATCTAAGATGCAGCTGTCAGGGGGATAATATGAGGTCTGCCTCTCAGAGCTGTTCTGGAGATTTAATGAGATGCCAGATGGAAAGGGCCTAGCACAGTGTCTGGCCTGGAGTGGGTACTCAATAAATGCAAATTCCCTCTCCTCCCACCTTAGCTCTGCCCCAACTTCACCCTCCTGCGTCTATGCTTCTCCTTTCTCAACTTTATACTCCTGGTGAGTGAGAACCAGCAGTGAATGTGAAGTGAAAGGGCAAGGTGCCCAAAGAGCCAATAATATGTTTGTGCCCCTCTCCCTACATAGTGGCTAACATTTCTCAGAAATAAATAACTACATAATAAAACTACGGTGCATTCATGCATTTGTCAGAGTTCAACAAATATGGAGATGGTAAATGCATAACCGAAATAAAGAATTATCTGGCTGGCATCTTTGCAATGCCATCATAGACGGCATCCAGGATCCTGAGTCCTTTCTGTAACTCCATTCACTGGGATCTGGGAGAGTGAGAAGAAAATCAAGACATGCCTAGTATGATAATGGAATTTTCCCTTTATGGTAGATTAAAGGCATAGGCAGATGGTCTATAAATAATAATAGGATACCACTGTTGCCCTCTTAACTGTAGTCGCAATCTAGTGTAATAGTTAAGTGCACAGACTCAAGTTAGACTGCTTCAGTTCTAATTCCAGCTCTGCCACTCACTATACTAGCTTTGTGATGCTGGGCAAGTTACTTAGCTTCTTTAAGCCTCAGTTTCCTCATCTGTAAAATGCGGCCATATGAAGATAAATGAGTTAGTATATATAAAGCACTTAGAAGACTATCTAGCATATAGTAAGCCCCAATAAATGTTAGCTATCACTATCGTGGTGTGTTACTTCCCTGATGTGAGCCTAAGGGAGTTCTATAAGTTTGTGGAATGAAAGGAAGATGAGTGAAGCAAGAACCCCATGCCTGGAGCAAATATACCAGTGGGCAGCAACTTATATTCAGAGCCAAAGAGCCCTGGGTTTCAATACTGGCTCTACCACTAGTGGGCTTGGACAGGTTGCTTAACCTTCAGGAGCTTCTCTTTACTCCCCTGTTGAACAGGGGTGAATAACAGCTGCCTTGCCTTCTTCACCTAGTTATTGGCCCAAATAGAGCCCTACTGCCTGTCATTGTCACCTCTAATCTTTGGACTCATAAAAGTTTTCTTCTGCTTATTAAGGAGTATGCCCTCTGGGAGGAGCCTCATTTTAAGCCATTACCTGCTCAGTCCTTAGTGACCCATCAACACTTTACCAGTGTTATGGGAATGGGTGAGAGGAGGACTGGGGTGCAGGTATGGAGACAGGATTGAGGAAATGAAGAGAGCAGATGAGAAGGGTTCCAAGTCCTCTTACTTCCTTCACGTTGTTAACTGAGGAGCATCCTGCCTAGTGCCTTACAGTAATGTCACTGATGTAATGCCACAAATATTGTAAATTCCCAAATCTGGACTATTCCTGCCAATCTCTTTTCTCTTTTGAAGGAAGAGATAAAGTTTTGGTGGTGTGAGAATTTCTTTGGTATCTGTGGGAAGTGGATAGTATAAGAAATGAAAGGAAGACACCACGTTGGGCACTGTTTTCAATGGAATGTTGTGAGATGGAGGGAATACATTACAAAAACATCTCCCTTCTCCAGAGAGCTGACTTAAAGGTACAGCAAATTTGGAAAGCAAAACTACTTGATTCCCTCTCACCAGCTTCTCCTCCCAGTTTCTTGTCCCTAGGCCCAGTAGAAGATTCCAGTGTTATTAATCTTCCTGGTGAAGGTCTCAGAAATCCTCAAAAGACACTTTAGTTTAACTCAATCTAAATAATATTACTGATATCCTACTGTGTACCCTCTACTGTGCTAGTTACTTTGTTACAGAGTTACTGTGACAGAGACAGCTGTCTCTTCTTTTGTGATGAAAGTACTTCCAATCTTCAGCTGTGCACATGGCTTTCAAGTCTAAAGACCACATTCCTCTGCCTCCCTTGCAACTATGGGTAGTCTTGGGACTAAGTTCTGGCCCAAGGGAATGTCAGCAGAAAAGTCATATGGCAGCTTCCAGGCACCTTCCTTAAAAGACAGAAATGTATAAGCCAGTTGCATGGTCTTCTTTTTTGTTCCTCTGTCCTGCTGCCTGGAGCTTGTGTACAGACATCTTGGACCCATATATGGCAGAGCAACAAGCCTGGGTCTCTGACATCATAGAGCACCACACCAGACAGACCAAAGGCCTACAAGAGAATGGGAATAAAGGAGTCACATTTTCCAAATTAAAAAGCGAGAGACAGAAAGAGAAATCTATAAGAAAATGTAAATTTTCCAAGTTTTTCTGGGTGGTGATAAGTGTGTGTGTGTATGTGTGTGATATTTTCCACTGACAATTATACAACATCTTCATAGAACTTCAGGCTACACTTTTTCCAGGCAGGCAGCTGAACCAAAGAAAAAGTTGCTAGAGCACAACCAGCAACCTAATTATTTTTAATTGTACAATCTGCCACTTTTTAAAAAAATCATTTTACCTGCACAGTGATATCACCTAAGTGAGATATTGTAGTCAGATTGTGACGAGGGCAAATGAGAAGTTCTCTGGAGACAGAATGAAAACGAACAAGCCTTTCTCAGGAGACCAATTGAGAAAAACAGCCAACTATTCTATTTCTATTTCTGTGCTCAACTTGCTGTGAGACTTTAAATGAGCTATTAAACAACTTCGACCTTATTAAAATGGGGTGGTAATTTCATATAGAGTGGGTATGGTTAAGCTTTCTTGATTTCAGATCCAAATTGAGCCTCTCTCACAAAAAAATGAGGCTTTTGTAAGCTGTTCACCTACTGCTGGAGAGGTAACAGGATATCTCTGAAGAGCTAATACAGTTACAGATAGATATTACATATGCTAACTTAACATCAATGCCTCAAACTTTTACTTCCTTGGTGGAGAAACATCAGGGTCTCTGGCCTGTTTTACATGCTTTAGTCTTGGGTGGGAAATGCTCCTAAGTAAAATAAGCCATTTCATAAATATTTGTCCTTTCCCACACCAGTTATTATCTCTAACAACTCATTTTCCATCCACTGTGCTTCCCTGTGCTGGTTTTACAATAGGGAGTCTCCACCACTGTGGGCCCTCTGCTAGTCTAGCCAATTCTTTCTGGCTTCCCAGTGAAAAATGTGGGACAGAACTCAGATTTATGACAGGGCTGGCCATGTGACATGGCTATTACTTTTCTTATTTCCATCCACCCTGTAGGTGGCAAGTTGGAAGGTTTGGGAAAACTCCCCTGATGGTTAGATGCACCGATTTCCAATGGGATCAGATTAGCATGTTCAAGTATAATTGCTATAGTACTGGCCAGGTCCATTTTCAGACTGTGTGTGAGGATGAGGAACAGCTGCCCACAGTTCTATGAAGTTTCTTAAACAAGAACCCAGCACCTGAAAGCTGAAAGAAAGACACATGCCAGCCGTTAAGGATTCTCTCCATTCTATAGGTGTAGATGGAGGCAGGAGAAGTTTGGGTGGTCTGACCAATGACTAGGTCAAAAGCCCACGAGTCCAGGTCAGGATCATGTACAACATCTTTGGCCAACAGCTGTGTTTTATTGAGTCCCCTGGGCAGCCAAGAGAATGGGCCGATGGTCAGGACAGTGGGCTCTAGTCCTGACCCTGCCATCGCCTGGCTGGATGACCTTCAATTAAGTCACCTTACAGCTCTGGGCCCTCATTACTACCAATCTCAACTCTGCCACACACTGGGTAACCTTGGCCAATTCACAGCATCAAGCATCAGAGGAAGCTAAAGGGATTTGTTTCTCAGGGTGCTCCCACCATGATACTCTGTGACTCCAGCAGGGGACACACACCAGTGCCTCCAGGAGCAGCCTGGTAGCAGCAATGAGAGATATGGCCTTGGTCACGTTAGGAAATTGAGAAGACAGGGACGGCAGATTCTCAGCTCCAGCTGATAGCGTTGCCAGATATTTCCTTTTCAAGTGTTTTTACATGTTGGCAACTAACTTGAATTTGTTACAAAATTCTGTATTGGCCAATGACTCCAGGCCAGAAGTGGCCTACTAGGCCAGTTGGAGCCTTCTGCAGTCCACTGACCCAAGAAGAGGCATAGCTGGGGACCTGCGGGTGGTGGGGGGCAGGGGGAAAGGGGTGCAGCTCCTGCACGTTTAGGACACCGCTATACTGGCCACGGCTGGGCTGGCAAGTCTGAGCTCCACGGCCCTGCTGCTCGTACCTCAGCTTCAGTTTCCCCAGCGCACCTGAGGTTGTCTAGGTCCGCCTGGGCCTATTTTCCTCTACCCACACGTGGGCCCGCCAGTCGCAGGCAGGAAAAGCAGCACATGTGTAACCGGCAAGACCCAAACCCTCAGGGCACTCACACGTTGGCCATGGGTCCTCGGCCTCCTAACCCGAGACGCGCGGGGCTGCACGTTGCAAACACGGCCGCCGCAGGTGCGAGCTCTGGCGGCCCCAGCGGCGCGCATAGCCGCGCGGGCGAGAAACCCCGGGGCGCGCGGCGTCCGGGCGGCGGGCGGACGGCTGCAGGGCCCGGAGCCTGCGCTGCAGCTGGGAATGCCCTGAAACGAACGATACGGATTTGCGGGAAGAAATTTGACCCTCCGGGAACATTGGGCTGGTGGAGCCCATTCCTGCCTGGGCTTACAAAGGGATTCTCCATCCGCTGAGAAAGCCTTGGGCTCCAGGCGGCGGTGTCCGGCCCCTCTTGAGTTGTGGCGAGTCCTGCAGACACCCCGACCCCCGGGGGCCGTCGCTCCGACCTGCCCCTCCCCTCGGACACACGCCAGGGCTCCCCGAAGTGGTCTTCCTTTCAAGGCCCCCTCACCTATTCCAGCCTGCCCTCTATGGAGGAGAAGCTCTGTCAAGTTCAAATAAGACTATTTTCTATAGAATTCAGTCTGTGCAGAAGAACTTTGAAAACGGACGACAGCATACAAGGACACTGTCACCCTCACACTACTGGTGAAACGTAAAAAAAAAAAAAAGACATAAAACTTCTTTGGAGGCAATTTTGACATTTAAATGCATTTACAGTTATTATTCCATTTGTCCCCACAATCTCACTTGAAATTTTTCGTACACAATGCACTCAAAAAAATATCTGCTACATCATTTTAGTGGTAATGACAAAGTAGAAATAACCCAACCATCCATTACTATATAAATAAAATGGTTAAATAATGAGTATACATATCAAGAAATATTCTATATACAAGGAGATCTGTGTGTTCACAGGCAAACAGGTCTAAGCTTACATTAAATGAAAGAGTAAGTTGTGAAAAACAGTATATATGGTATGATTCCACATTTCTTAAAGTGCAGAAAGAAATTGTAAGTAAATGTCTGCAACTCACTTGGATATGATTAATGACTTTTTATTTCACGGATAATTATATAGGAAATACATGTATTTTTTATATGCACATACATCTGGAGGAATATACACCCAACTATTACATTGTTTATCTTTGGGGTGATAGTGAGAGGGGGGTATGTGGAGAATTAACTTGGCACGCTTATATATTCCTTCAAAGTTCGATTTCTTTTTAAGTAAGCATGCATTCGTTTTGTATTTCACACACACACAAAAAGATACAGATTTTTAAAAATCATACCCCTTCCCCATCCCAAGACCACCAGATTGTTATCACTTGTCCACTTCTCTCTGATCTTCTTATGACTATGTTAATTTTCCCTTCAACCTCTTCTCTTCCCTGTACAGTATCCGAGAAACTTGCATTCCTCTCACTTCAACATGCAAATTGCCTGTTTCATATGTGCAAATAGTTTTTAAAATCCCTTAAACCAAAAGAATGAAAGAAGTGAGACTATTACTTCCACTTAATCTATTCAAACAATTCAAATAAAAAGGTTAAGTGCAGTATTTTTTGGCCCTTGAAAGCACTGCAGTTTTTAATCCATTACTTCTCAAGTTCTGTGTAGATGTGGCCTGTTTTGTCCTCTAGTAGCACAAATTCTCTCTCAATGCAGCAAACGATGAGAGTAGATCTTTAAAACATGTTTTTTGTTTCTATTTAATCCAGAAGGGCTTCATACTTTATGGAGGAAATCGCGTTGGAAAGTTGAACAGGATTTCCAGGGACAGGATTGCAGCAGGAAGGGCACTGCCTTGGTTGAAGGGAGGACACTGTGAAAGTGGCTGGGAGAGGGTAATGTGACTTGGAACATGGGCTGGACTCTGGGATCGTTTAAATCAGTCTGAATGTTGTCCCAGAAACATGAGCTCAGTTCATAGTAGGGGAAATGAGCATGGCCACATTTCAAACATGCATAAATGAAGCGGTTGTCTGGCATGTCAAAATATTCATATAGAAAAATGGCACTCAGCAGCAATAAGCTGAGAGGATCCACTCCCACCAAGAGGTCTGATGTGGTTCTTATCTACACATAAAACAACATCATATTTCCTTAGGGAAAAATCTCAGAATATTCCAGGGTCACACACATAACTCAGGATTTTTGCTCAGACCCCTGACATCCCCCTCCTCCTTTTCATATGCATTAACAGCATCAGTGTAAAATACAAGTACTCTGGAAGAAACTATCTGGGTTCCAATCCTGACTCTGCCAAATATGAGCTTATGACTTTGGTCAAGTTATTTAATTTCTCTATGCTTCAAGTTCATCAGCTCAAAGATGGAGATAATAACACTACTCATTTTACAATATGTTGTGCAGTTTAAACAAGATGATGTATATGAAGATTTTAGAACACTAAGCTTTTTTAGAATACGAATATAGCTTTAGAGTATAAAGCTTTTTAGAATACAAAGAGTTTAATACAAGTTAGCCACAATTATTACTCACTCTTTTACACCCCCCAAAAAAGCTTATTGTTCCTCCATTCTCCCCTCCTTAAGACACTGCCATCTCCACATTCTCCAAATTATCTTAGTTCCATCCCTTATTTAACGAAGATTCTAACAGTAGCTCCTCCCCTGCTGTTTACCTTCTCTCTCCTACCCAATGGGAGGCAAATGACTGTACCACTGTCAACAGAACACCTAATTGGAAACTTGGATTCTGTTCTCCCTCTTCTTCTGTGATACTTTCTGAGTTTTTTAAACAACTTTATTGACATATATTTTATATATCATAACACTCACCTAATTCAGATGTACAATTAAATGATTTTTAGTAACTTCACCAAATGGTGCAACCATCACAATAAATCAGTTTTAGAACATTTTCATTCTCCCACTAAGATCCCTCATGCCCTGCTACAGTTAATCTCCCTTCCCACCTCCAGCTTGAGGCAACAGCTAGTCTACTTTCTGTCTCTATAAATTTACCTTTTCTGGACATTTTGGATAGATGGAATAGGTGGTCTCTTGTGTCTGACTTCTCTCAGCATACTTTTTAGGTTCATCCAGGAGGTAGCATATGTTAGTAGTTCAATACTTTCTATTTTATCACCTATAAAATCAGAATGATTTCTGCCATGTCTGTAAGAATTACATTATATAACAATATTGATAATATATAATTAAAGCTAACTATTATTATACGTACATTATTCTAGGCACTGGGCTGAGTGCTTTATTTGCATCATAGAACTTAAACTTTACAACCTTATAGGCTCTAAGTGATATTACAGGCTATAAGTGATATTACAACCTATAGGCTATAGGTGATATTATTATATCCACTTTTAAGTCGAGGAAACAACTTTAGAAATGTAAACAGAGTTCTCCAAGGTCACAAAGCAAGTAGGTGGCAGAGTGGGGACTCAAATCTAAGTCTGTGTGACTCCAGAGCTAAAGCCAGAGTCACCTTGCACTTCAGAATTAACCAACGGTCTTTATGTTCCATACTCTTCCGTCATCACAAAAACAAAACCCAGGGAAGTATTCATATTAACCCCACCAAACAGACAGAGAAACGGGCAGTGCTTTGCCAATTGTAAATCCCCCTCCTATGTAATGAATTGTTACTCCATCATTTTCTCTATACCTAATGGCTGCCCCTGTTCTGAGCATATCTAGCTCCAAAGTAGTAGAACCCCTTTGAGGTTTTATGATGAGCCCAAGCCCCCACATTTATGATAAGCCTCAGGCTGGAGACATTCACCTTCAAACGTGTTGTTATTATGAATGTATTAATAGTATTTGTTTTAGTGATAATAAATACTGCCACAAGCCATGCTCCAAATCTGTCCTATAATTTCGGAGATACACCAAAGCCACCTTCATTAGTCACAGAAGGAATGGTCCTCTTAGTGAAAGCTAACTCCCTCATTCCACCCAGGAAGCCCAAGATGACAGGAGGTGCCTGGCTGTTCTGTGAGAGGATGGGGGTGGGAAACCAAGTCTCCAGGAAAGCAAGCACTCATATAAATCCCATCCCAGCTCAACTGCAACTAACTTAGATAATGGGGCCTCTTATTGAGAGCACTGTAGGCTGTGTGTAATGCCCTTGCACAGCATCATTTATTTGTTGAATAAAAATATTTGTTGGTGTTAGATATTAGGTTAGTGGCTCCCCTTGGGGGGTAGTGAGGTGCTGGTTACCTTCTGTTTCTTGATCTGTTGCTAATTACACAAGTGTGTTCACCTGGTGATATTTTGTTGATCTTATGATTTATGTACTTTTTTGTACATAATATTTCAATAAAATTTATCCAAAAAGACACAAATAAAAAGCGAATATTTTAGAGTGAAAGAGCCTAGGGCAGTGCCTGTCATATAATAGGTGGGCATCACATATGTGTTCGTTGAATAAACGATCTCATTCGATCCTATCAGGAGGGGTAAGCAAGCGCGTGTAGAATTGTCACTATTGTCATTATTAACGTTTCCTCACATTAGAAGTTGCAGGACTTGGCCCGGGTCACGCACTTGATGAAGTCGCAGAGCCGGCAGCCTGGGTCCCTCTCCGAGAGCGGGAAAAGGGGGGATCCCTGCCCCATTTCGATGTCGCCGCCGCGCGGGCCGGCCCTCCGCAGCCCTGGGTGAGGCGGACGGAGGAGGCCCGGCGGGCCGAGGCGGCTCTGGGAGCCCGCAGCCCCCAGCGAGCTCAAGCTCGAGGACGCGGCCCGATGGGGAGGAGGCCTCGCCGCGCCCCAGCCCGGCCTGCGAGGTCCCCTCCGGCTCCGGGCCCGGGATCTCCAGGGCTTTAGCTTCTGGCGGTCGCTTGCCACGTCTGTCCATTAGTCCACGGGCGCTTTCACGGCCTCCAATCGGCCTCCACGCTCTGGTCCCTACCCTGAGCGACGGTGCCGTCTGCCCCGCCCCGGAAAAAAGACTCAATTTCTCATCTCTATTGGATATCTTCCGCAGGATGTGATGGTGGCAGGAGGGAAATACAGAAATCTAAGAACAAGACAGCTTTTTCTTAGGCGAATCACAAACCAAGGCCTCCCCCTTAGGCTCCCCTTTACCTGGACGTAACTGCCCAAGACCACCTATGGACCTGGTTCCGAGTGGCTGAGAGAGGGGATCCTGAATCACACAGATCTTGGCCTCTGCCACCAAGCTGTGGGACCTTGCACAAGCTACTTACCCTCTGCCTCAGTTTCCTCATCTGTAAAATTGGAATGACAACAGTGCCCAACTCAGGGGTGTTGTAAAGGTTAATGAGATCATCCCTACAAAGCACAGCATCTAGAACATAGTGCATGCTGGGCAGTACTTCCTTTACCCTCCCCTCCCTTTAGCCAAAATGTGCTTGTGCTTGTTCCCAGCAACCCCCTTGCATCTCCACCTGAGACAACCCCCTCTCTCTGCCTGCCCAGGTCAGAGACACCCTCTCCGCCCAGGACAAGCACTCTAGCCTCCTTGCTGCCTGCCCCAACCAGAGCCCCACACCCCCACACCTCTTAGCTCACTGTTCATACTGCTGCATCCCTGGGTTCTTGTCTTAGCCTTCAGTGCCATCATTTATATAGTTGTGTTACCCTATTTTTCTCTCACACACAAACCCAAACATGCACACACTTATGTTCAGGCTGCTTGAGGGTCAGTACCACCTTGCTCATGCTAAATGCCAAGCAGTGCCTAGCACGGAGGCTAGCTGACTCAATAAATGTCTGTTCCAGGGCTGTGGGTAGAGAAGGCCTGCTCCACCTCCAGCCTCACCCCTCAACCCCCACCCCATAGCACCCTCCCCCCTTCCCTGCAGCTGGTGGTGCTAAAGACTAAGCCTCCACCCCCTCCCCCCAACTCAGAAGCCATATTCACCCTAGCCGTGGTGACAGGTTGATGACTCCTATAACAGACCCCTTTCCTCCTCTGGGGGGTTCCTGCCTGCATGGAGCCTGGTGGAAGGGCCACCAGCAGGGCCGGAAACCTCGGGAGAACGTCTCTGGCTGCCACTGATTTCTGTTACTAGAACTGATGTTTTTCTACAATTACAACCTTCCCTGCTTCATCACGTCTCCTGTGTTCCTGAGGTAGTAAATACCAGGGATGTACATTACATTTCCCATAACTTACTTTCAATGATCAGAAAAGCTTCTATTAATAGACCCACTGTTGACAGGGAATCTTGGTCTGAAACTCAGAGTGAGGCTTCTAGAGCAGTGGCTACCTGCTTAGCACAGAGATACCCACCTCCCCAACTTCCGTCCTCTGGGCCACTGTCTCTACCGAGCACATTAACAAGAGGTAGCAGTGATTAGCAGCCCAAAACATGGCCTTGGACTCAACACCTGGGTTCACTCCTGGCATTGCCCCTTAGTAGCTGGATGACCTTGGGCAAGTAACTGAACCTGGCTTTGTCTCTGTTTCCCCATCTGTGAGATGGGGGTGATGATAATAATAGCTCCTAGAGTTGTTTTGCAGATTAAATGAGTTAATATTTGTAGAGTGATTAGTACCCTAAGCACTCAATAAGTGATTTTTTTTTTCTGATCAAATACCTAAAGCTTAATAAGTCTGGAGACACTGACTCCTAAAGGTGTCTAGCTAGCCCTGAATGGTTATAACCTGTTTGAGAGGATAGACTAAGGGTGCCTGTGGTAAAAACACATATAAGGATTACCCAACTTAACTCTATTCTTACTATTGATATTCAAGCCTGATAAAACCATCCTTGTGAATTAACCAATTTCTCTCAATCTTTACTTTCCTTTATTTACGTTCTATGTGGACACAGTCTGGAAAGAAAACTCAGAAGAAAGTTTTGAGAGAGAGAAAGGAGGGAGGGAGGGCAGATCTGGTTGAGATGGCTGGACTGTGGTAAAATTCTTATTTTTAAATTATTTTCCATTAGCATTATAGTAATAATGCCAAATATTCAATAAATTATGCCAAACTCATACTTTCCTGGACTTTACAGTTTCAAGAAAACCTAGGTGAGAAGAGGTTGCTCCGAGTCAGGTTGGCTGGGTCTCAGAGCTGGAGGGAAGAGCTGGCTGCAGAGCCCTTATGGGATCAGAATCTGCCTCACAACATCATAGAGACCAACTCGCACCTCAGCCTTCGCAACAGGCTCTCCACTCTCTGATACCCTCGACAGCACAGGTTGCAAAAGCTCAGCCATTTCCCACTTAAAGGCCAGGTGTGCCAAGGTACACTCAAGGCTGTAGGAAAAGGTGAGGCCTGGTTACCCATCCCCAGGCATCTATCCTAAACACACACACACACTTCTCCTAGATTCAATGTGTCTAAAGGTTTAGATTATATGCCCTAGAAGCTACATGCTTGTTCAAAGCCTTCATGAAAGTGTTGCAATGGAGGTTCAAGACAGCCCTGAGAGGGTATTCATGATCCAGCTGGCCAGAGAGGCCAAAAGAAGGAGTCCCCCATCCTGCTCCCCTGGTTCTCTGAACCCCTACAAAGACCATTTCAAGCAAAGCAGTCCACTTTTTTCCCAGAAATGCCTCACAGAGGCCTAAACTGGTGGTTCTCAACTGGGGGATGGTTATGGCCCTCCAGGGACCATTGGCAATGTCTGGAGACATTTTTGGTTGTCACAACTGGGGTAGAGGCTACTGGCATCTAGTGAATAGAGACCAGAGATGCTGCTAAAGATCCTACAGTGCACAGGACACCCTCCATAGCAAAGAATTATCTGACCAAAATGTCAATAGTGTCTAGGTTGAGAGATCTTGACCTAACTCAAACTCCCACTGCCTTGGAGGAAGTAGTCTCTCAGAACTCCTCCAGCTTCTTAAGCAGAGAACAAATTGGAGCATCAGGAGGGGAGCCCAAGAGAACCCTTTCTCAGGCCCCACACTAAGAATGGGGAGGTCCCAGCAGACTCCTTCCTCCTTCTGCTTTGCCTCCAGAACACAAAACCCTGGCATCTGAAAAGATTAAATAAAACCCATGATTCCCAGCCCCTCAGGCTGCATAACCCTGCCCCTCATATCCTATTTCCCTCCTGCACCCCCTCACTCTTGGAGCACAGTTGGAAATTCGAATTGCAATCTTTACTGTCCAGCCCTCAAAGGCTCGGCCTGCTTCCTCTCCCAGGGACAAAGTCTCTTCAACGTCCTGCCTCCCTTTGAGATGAGCCCCCCAACCCTGCCTTTTTCACCAACTGTAAGTTTTTCTTCCCTGCCTCCCTCTACCCCCGGCCTTCTCTTTCTAATTAAACCACATCCAGGGTGTTGGGAGGGAAGGGAAAAGGATTCTGAAGACTTCCGTGCTGCAGGTTCTGGGGGCCTACAGCCTCATGTTTTTTGTGAGGTGCCAACCACGCTGTGATCATTAAACCCCACCGTGGTGGGGGAGATTTTCTCATTGTTGTTAACCTGGGAGCCAGCTACATCTTGTTTATCAGACTTGTTTTAATTCAGCTTGGTCAGGTTCCAAGTGTTGAGGTGGAGATTAAAGGCAACTGAAGAATCCAATTAGCCGCCCAGTCTTCTTTAAGCCAAAAACTCAGGTCACAAACTAGATCAAAGTGAAATTATTTCTCTACAGCTCTGTTCATTAAGGGGAGGGTGGAAGCTCACACTGCTAAGCTGGGCTCATTATGGGGATTGGCATTTTAAATACAGTATCTCCCCCAAATTACGTGTTTCAGAGGTCGGGGGGACAAACCCAGATTATCTTACGTGCAGTCTCTGTTTGGCTAATAGAAAACAGAAAGCAGAAGAATGAGCATATAACTTCTAGGAAAAGATTGAAACAAGACCCCAATTTTCCTGGGCCGGAAAACTAAATCTGGAAACTGGAATTGGCAACAATCACTCCCAGCCAGAGAATTCCTCCTCCAGGGAATCTAGAGAGCGGAGAAATCTAGGTTTTCCAGGTGGCCCTGTTCACCCATTTTCCTGAGAGCCCACCCCCTTCCCCGGCTGGGTGCAGCTGCAAAGGAGGCCCCGTGGCATCCCAGCCTAGCCTTCCCCCAGCCCCAGGACCCAGGCAGCCTTTGAAGAGAAACTACTCACCATTTCTGGATTCTGGGTCCCAGGCAGAGTCATTTCCAGTGGCCAGAGACTCCCCCTGGGCCCTTCTGTGTTTCTGTGGGTTCTTCTGTGGGGCCTGGAGAACAGAGGAGGAGTAGAGCAAGGAAGGCCCTGATCAGATTCACTTCCCATTGGGAGGATCAAATACTGGATTGCTGTGAGGGCATTTAGAAACCAGAGAAAGACAGAAAAAGTACATTCAAGAGAGCAGTAACAGGACACATGCCCTCCTTCTCTGAGCACTGATTTTGAACTAAGCCAGGAAATCTATAGAAAACAGTGGCTTTTTTTTTTTTTTTTCCTATCCCCTTCTGCTTGCAAAATTCTGCATAGCCTCTCAGGCAAGCAGGAACCTGTGGGTTAGAAGATGGCATTTCTTAGGTCCTCCAGGCCTAAAAATTCACTGGGACACTGAATGTGGTTCAAGTCTCTTCTTTCAGGCTTTGGACTGTGGTCACTTCTGGGTTCTCTGAAATCTGAACCACTAGTGAGACCCTTCCTCAAACTTCCCAGTCTCTCCATCTCATCCAAGTCATGTCTGGGAGCAAAGCCACTTGTACCTGGAGGCCTGACTCCCTTGAGTGGGGAAAAGATGGCAGAGAGAAAAGGAGACACAAGGGGAGGGAAGACGAGCAACGAGAGGGAGTCTGAAAGCTTTAGTCTGCACCTCCTGCCAGGGTATTGCTGCCCCCAGATTTCCAGCTGCTGCATAATTAACCAACTCCCTCCTCCAGGTCTGGAAGCCTTGGCAAGTTCATTATGCAGAGGCATCTCAGGCATGGAGTTTACTTTGGGGCTGCAGCACCCAGGACCGGCACTAAGCTCTCCCTCTTCCTGCCATCTCCTGTAGCCAGAGCCTGCACCCTCAAGGGAAAGGTTCGGAGCTCACATCTCAGGGAACCTCCTCCACCATTGGTGGATCCGAGGACCTCCAACCCCTGAGCCCGCATAACTGTAGCCCACAGGGATTCTCCTTGGATGATGCATTTGGAGCAGGAACAAATCAGTCTGGTGGGTTTTGTTTTTCTTCTCTGTGTATTTCCCTCCCTGGGATTATGTCATCCTCCCAGATCCTTCTACACCCGCCTATTCTCCATGCCCTGGGGCCGGCAACAGTGCTGCCAAGACTCAGAAAATGCGCCCTGGATCCCACACAGATTTTCTTACATGCTCCACAACACGAAATGAGCCCCAAATATTTTTGTTTTGTTTTAAATCAGTGGCCTGAGTTTCAGAATCTGGTTGTTTCCTAAAGAGAAATCAGAGGACACAGGCCCGTGGCGGAATGTTGCGCCAACGGGAGCCAGGACCCAGTGATTCCCGTGGGGAGTCTGCTGGCCTCCAGCACAGAAGCCCCGGCTCGGCGGGCACCCGCAGCAGCCCCCGACCCGCCTCGCAAGGGCCGCCCTCGAGGTGTTTAGCGCCTGGGGATCGCCGGCCAGAGGCGCACCCAGCCTGGCACTAGAGCTGAGCGCCGCCCCCGCGCCACTCCTCGGCCTTGTTTTTGTCCGAAAAGCCTGAGCTGAAATGGAAATTTGGGGAGATGAGGGCTGCTGTTGACTTGCGAACGTACACCTTTGTCCCTCAGGGGGCCGGCCACCGTCCCGGACTGCTGTCCTTGCGCTGGCCACTCTCACGGCAGGCGGAGCTGCTGCCCGAATATGGGGTTCGAGGTGTCTGTGTCGCGGGGTGGGAGGTACCGGCATACGACCATACAAGGTTCCCAGAGATCCCCAGGCGCACGCCTTGGCCGACTAGAGGTGGGGGCGCTGGACCTGACCCTGCGCGCGACGTGCTGGCCCGGGGGTGGAGGCGGGGGTCCCCCATCACAGCTGTTCTCTTGGCCCCTCAGCACCCGGGACCCAAAATAGCAGGTTCACCCTGGGTCAGCCCTGTGAGAGCCGACCCCGCACCCCACCCCAGCAAGGGCTCGGCCGGCGCCTTTCGAAAACTGCTCACGGGCCCTGGGCCTCGGCCTAGCGGTCGCATTTCCACCCCGAGCAGCCTCGGAGTGGGGTGCGCAGTGGGGTGCGCGGGTGCGCCGACCGCTGCCTGATGGGGTGAGAGGGTGATGGGGGAGCGCGAAAGGTGCCGAAAAGACCTAAACAGCCCGGAAGAGCGGGAGTACTCGACTCTGCCCAAGGCGGGGGCTGCCCGAGGCCGCCATGGCTCCAGTCCATTAGCCCCAGCTCCCTCCCGGTGCCAGGCGCGGGCCGGCCTCCGAGGGCTGCGGGCTCCGCCGACCCGCGCCCGCCGCCCCGCTGCGCTCCTCCGCCGGCGCTTTCTCTCCGGCGCGCCCCTGATCCTGGCACGGAAGCCGCCCGATAGACACTTCGAACAATACGGGAGAGGAAAAAAAAGAAACCAGTTTGTCCGCGTAAACGCTACGAAGCACTCTCCAAGTTTTTCTGGCTTCTCCTAAAGGTGGCCGGGCCGTTTACAGTAAGAGCAGAATAATGTTTTCGACTGTACGACATAATTATCTCCAGACTTGCCTCTCCCCAGCTCCCAGCTAGAGTTTTCACCAGCGAAAGCGGCTAATGCATTCGAACACATTAAACATCTTGAAAGCATAATTACAGACTGCAGACAGGCTGGACAATAAAATATCTCGGCTCGATATTTTTGGAAGCCTTTTGCGACGACTGTGCCTGGAATAAATAACAACGGCTTTCTATGTCCTCGGCCATCTAACACCCCCACTCCACCCCACCTGAGCTTTTGAGAAGAGGGGGTTGCGGCCGCCTGGAAGGGTCTCCCGGGCCTCGGGTTTTGCTGCAGGGTGCGCCTGGGGAGGGGTGACAGGAATAAGGAGAAGAAAATACGTTCTGAGCCCCGGAGACCGCCCTCCTCGTTAGAGGGACACAAGTGGGGGCCCTGTAGACCTCACAGCGCTTTCCCCATCCTTTCCCTGCTCAAAGGCTAAAGAATTTGAAGAAGGCACCGAGCAGATCGTCATGTTCCCGCCTCACAACCACTCCGAGAAGAACATCTCTAGACTGAGCTGGTTTCTGCTACCTGAGAAGTCTGCTGGAAAAGAGCGAGCTCCCTATTGAAGCAGCAAGACCCGGAGGAGGAAGCTGGAAGTGGTTGTTTTCTCTCACGGAGGCCTGGGACGCTCTAGCTTCCGTGAGTCTTAGTTGCCTTGTCTGTAAAATGGAGATGATTATAATAACCTCAGGACCTACTTCACAGGTCGTTATGAGGAAGTACTTAAAAAAAAATTTTTATTGCCATATAACTTACATATAGCAAAGCATAAAAATCTTAAGCGCCCAGCTCACTGAATTTTTATGTGTATCCACTTGTGTAACTACTAACCCAGATCAAGATATCAAGCATTACCAGCCCCCAAAAGGCTCCATGAAGAAGCACTTTTAAAACTAACTTTAGACAGTGATATTATTGTCTCTAACTCAAGAAGTCAACACCCCAGTCAAGTATGTGGAACTTCTTAATGCTTGGAGACAAGAATTGACAAACCAAATATACACATAAAGGATATTTACTCTTCACACCATGGCTAGGGGCTGTGGGAATCTCTAATCTGAAGGAGCATGTAGGGGCCTTGTCTACAAACCCTCAAGCACTCAGGGGTTGGGGGGAAATTGAAGATCAGACTTTAATTCGTTTGAAACAATGGAGTTATGTTACTGTGAATGGCTGGGTCTTTATATCCTGGGCTGGCATGTTCATTTCCAGGTTAGGGCAAGCGCAGGGGACAAAGGTCTGAGAACCTCTCCCAGAGGATGGGAATCTGAGTGAATGCCTGTAAGGCTGAGGTCTAAGCTTTGGGGTGCCTTATTTCAATGTGTCCCCTGAATCCATGTCTGGTTTGGTGTGTGGAAGGAATTCCCCAGAGGGATGTTTGGCCATGAGATAAACGGGGCACCCTATTTTCTGAAGAGTGATACCTCAGTGGCTAATACATGAAACTGATGCACGTTACAAACAATACAAAAGTATTTACAGCAAAAAGTAAATTCTCCACCAACCCCTGACCCCCAGTTCTCCCCAGAGGAAGCCACTGTTACTGATGACTTGTCTAGCCTTCCAGCCCTTATGTACACATCCCCTTTTTTAAAGCACACTGGTAGCCTTCACTATACACGCTGCCCTGGGCTTGGACTTTTTTCCTAAATAACTGTCCAAGACAATTCTCCATGATGAGTGTATTGGTTCAGAAAGTTATGTTCAGCCCTGGTGACTCAGCCCAGCTGAAATTCAAGCTAACTTTGTGTGGCCTGGCACGGGAGAAGGGCTGCCATAACCCGGGTTCTAGACCCGGACCTACCTCTAACAGGCTTGGCAACCTTCAAAACAATCAGCTAACTTGGCTGCACCCTCATTACTAGGAATCCCACACCCCACCTTGGGTGAGCAGAACCATGCTGGGGGAAGTAATCAAGGGCACTGATGATGCCTTTGGACCTACAACCATTCTCTGAAGTCAAGGGAAATTGGAAGTGCCTCTTGGAATTTTTAACTATTCTGTCTAGTAGCTATAAAAACTGTGGTCGGGTCATTAGCCCACCCTGGGTGTCTGCCTCCGATCCTATTTCCTCAGTCCTCTTTAGAGCTCTATGTGATGGCCCTCATCCTGGCCCCCACCCAGGCCTGGGCAGAGATGGGAGGGCACAGTGGGGGCCTCAGTCCCAGACCTTGGACCCCGCAGTGTCTGCCAGGAGATGTCGGAGGAAACGCGTTTACCACCTGGGCGACCTTGACTGCCACCGATTAAAGTTTAATCCGAGGTGTGTACTCAGCCTTGCCATGTTATTTAAACACATCAAAGGTCATAAAAAGATTCCAATGCCTTGAGCGGGTCCCGACGCGGGCAGCAGGGAGCCAGCGTTTGATTCTGGTGGATTTCCAGAGCCAGGATTTGGAGCACGGGGCGGGGAGGGGGCCATAAGAAAGAAAGAAAAAGGTCTGTTGTCCCAGCAGAACGCTGGACTTCAAAAAGCGCGGGGTAAACCGAGTCTCGGCACCAGGAGCAGACAGCGCCCTTCAATTCCGATTAACTGGGAAGACATCTAGTGGGAAAAGGTCGCAACTGCAGCGGCGCCGTGCGAGCATCCTGTGCCTCTGCCTACCGCGACCGTGACTGCCGCTGGATTGGACTGGGGTGGGAGGGCATAAAAAAGAGGACCTTCTGTCCCTGGCCGCCCCATCGAAGCACGCGACTGTCTGGAAGATCCCAGGGCCGGGGCCGGGATCCTACGCAGGGCCGAGGCGCTGTTTCCACCTCGGAGAGGAAAGGTCCGGCTCTCATTGGCTATCCTCCCTCTTGGTTGGGGTGCTAGTCAGCCAACTGAGGGCACGCGGGCCCCAGGGTCCCCGGGTTCCCGTCCAACTCTTACTCGGGCTCCTGAACCCAGAGCGGGCGAAATCCTGGAGCGACCATATGTGGGTTCTCATCGAGGGTCTTGAGTGACTCTGGGGACCCACTGTGGGGACCCACAGTTCGTCTCAGTATCCAGGCGAGACAGGAGGCCCCAAGGCCATACTACGCAGCTGTCGTCGGCCAGGCGCTTTCCAGAGGTGTAAGAGCCTAGCTTCCCAGGAGGAGCAAGCAGTGCTTTCCCCGCATCTCCGTCGTGGGGCCGTCGAACCTTGCCCTGTCTGCTGCTTCCTGCTCTGACTATAGTCCTTCTGTGGAGGACTGGGCGTCTCTCACGACCCTACGGGGATGGAATGCCACGTGTGGAATGCTGTCTCTTACCTTAGCTCTCCCCGCCGCACGAGCACCTCTTCCTAACCCAAGGCAGGCAGGAAGGCGGATTCTGTGCCAGCCTCCCCGTCTGCCTCAGAGATACCAATTGCAGCTTCTCTACTGGCCGCCTTCACTTGTTTAAAGCAGAGTCTCCCTTCCTCGGGCCCCCTGGCTGACCACTTTGGGTCTAAGTTCTCCCCTCTTGTTCCATTTATTGTGGCATCATATCATCTTAGATTTGTCAGGGAGGAAGAGAAGCACCAGCATGCCTTCTGATGATACAGAAGACCAAGAAATATATCTTTACCACATTTCAATGTGTGAACCCCAGAACTTCGTGGAGGCACAACTGGGTCCCCCAGTGGTGGGCATATGGTTCCAATGATAGCCTTCCCAGGCCCTCTGGGGTGGGGACTGCAGAGAACAGTGATGACTGCTGAGAGTTGCCCTCTACAGGAGGACCTCGCCTTATGCTCAGTCCAGGGCTGTCAGAAGTGGCCTTCTCCCTCCTCCTTTTGTCCATCAAGTTGTTTTCTCCACATCCACTCATTCTCCAGGGCTTGGACCCTCCCTGATTCTCAAAGGAGGGCTCAAGGAACCCTGTTCTTTGGTTTTGTGTTAGCCTCCCCCCAACCCATTCAAAAAAAAACCTGAAAGTAACTGGAAACAGTAGATGAGACCATTCTAGGCAAATGCCTTGAAACCCTTCACCAAGATGTTAGCCAACCATGTCACACACTGAAGTGCATCCCCAAAGGAGTATAAGAGTTATGGCTCCTTCTGCTTTCCCCTCTTCATCACCTCTGAGCTGGATGAATCTTGTCCCTCAGGTAGGGAGACTCCTTTAGGTTTTATTGAATCCAATACAGACCATTGGAGCAGCAGTGGGTGGGGAGTAGGAGGAAGGACTGCAGCTGGGTTAACCAGCTTTAACTTCATGGAAGGAAAAACTGAGTCTTGGATACTGTAGCAAAGGAACGTGGGATCCAAGGGCCTGGAGTAGTCTGGATCCCACACAAGCTCAAAGGACTGATGTGCGTGCTTGGAGCAGAGCTGACCTCTCGCTCCCCTGCACTGACACACGACCCAGAAAGCGCCCTCCCAACCCACCTGGTTAAGCCAGTACTGCACCGGTGTCTGGATCCTGAAGCTCCAGCCAGCCCCTCTCTGCTCTGCTCCCAGCTCAGGCCTGTGGGGACATCTATTCCTCGGGGTGACAAACGAGTCTGCTTGCTCTCAGTGACATCAAATTACTTTGCACCAGCCAAGGGTCCCATGACCTGACATAACCCCACATTAGGTCCTGGAAATGTAAAGAAATATGGCCTTTATAAAAGTGGCTGAGAGCACATAATTGCTAGCAGGCTCTAGGGGTTGTCCCAAGTCTGGCTCATGACCTATGCCAGGGCAGCTGACACCAGCCGGAATTCCTTGCTTGGGCTCTCTATGGGCAGAAGTTCACACCCACATTTAATTCTGGACTCCAATCAGTTTCTCAAAGCCCAGATTATTTTTGTGCAGTTAAAGAACTCCTAGGAACGCCTGCAGCCCAAGTGTCCCCTCCTCGCCAGCGGGGGCCCCCAGCCAGGCTTCTTCAGAGAATAGGCTTCCGCAGAGAACGGGTTTCTGCAGAGCTTTAAAAACACAGGCCTGCCTTGCACTGCTGTGGCTAGACTTTTTGTTGGAAATTATGTTTTCCTTGCTTCTTATTTTTTGCCTTCCCGTCTCTCCCTTCCTCTTTGTCTCCCAGCTTTTCTGTACTTGTCTCTTCCCCTCTCCCTCTTACTCCAAATCTTCTCACTTTTGCAGTCCCCACCCTGACCCTGACCAGAACCCTAACCTCGTGGTGAAGTCCGTTCTAGAGTTAGGAGACCAGGGACCCTCGAAAGTGCTGCTGTGCCCACAGCCTCCCTAGGTAGGGATCGATCTTGCTGATGGCCCACAGGCTGCAGGAGAGGAACTCATGACCAGCGTCTCCAGGGGCTTCCGCTGGATACAGCTGGAGTTGTTAGAGAGTTACATAAAATCTGTGCACATAATTTCTCCTCTTGTTTAATTTACACATCCCTTATGAGTTTCGTCAAATAACTCTTTCCTAACTCATTGAGCAGTTATATTAGCAAATATTATTAGTGTAAAAGCATCTCAGAATAAAAGCATCCCAGATATTTAACAACTCCTCAAAAAAAAGGTAATTAAGGAACCATAAACAATCCAAATGCAAAATAACCCAACACAGACAGGACGACCAATATCCACTCAGACAAGTAGGATTAGAATTTAAGTAGCTGGCTGGTCAAATTCAACGGTTTCCTATTTTTTATTTTTGCCTTTTTGCTTTCTAAAGTTGCCAAGGCTTTTATGTAAATCACCCTTCAGAGTTTGCTGGAAAGAATTATGCTCATTGTCAATGAGACCAGTGAATTAAAATAAAACAAACCACAACTCCTTTATTCTTTTCTAAAAATCTTTCACTGCTGAGAAGATTTTTAAGAATATACAGAATTGCATTTCTTCTTGAAAACTGTGGTTGGTGCGAGGAGATATCAAACCAGTACAAACGTTTCCTTCCTAGCTTAATCATTAGAAATCTCTCTTTGGTTTCTACCAGGGCAGGAGGTGTGTTGAAATGGGAAATAGTCATTTGTCCAACAATAAGGGAATATACATCAATTTGAGACATAGAAAGGACCGAACCATGGTTTTCATCTCCCCCTCAAATCTTGATGCAGTGGTAGAAATCTTCCACTAAAGGATGACACGCTCGTGGAAAAGGGTAACATAAGTTCCCTCATATATATGTGTTTTTGATAAAGAACAGACATATAAAATTTCAAGCAAGATGCACCCACATCCAAACCCCTATTTTGTCCAGATTTCTCTTTGGTGGACCCTCGAGTTCTTTCTGGATTGTAATCAGAACAATTCAAGTTCAAACACACTGATCCTTTACCCTCAGACACAGGAAGGACTCTTTTTTATTGAGCCATTTTGCTCAACCTTGAAATTTGTCCTCAAAATCCTATGTTGGGAATGGAATGATGCGGTTTGGGATTTACTTTAAAATATTCCAGAAAAAAAAAGAGTGGAAGTGGGTGATGAAACATGAAAGACAAAATGATAATAGCGGTTGAAACTAGGAGCTGACTATATAGGGGCTCGTTATACTTTTGTGTGTGTTTGGAAAATTCCATAATAAAAAGATTTTTTTAAATTATGTGTTAGGCAAAGGTGGAAAAATTATCCCCGCCAGGGGGCTCAAATAAAAACGTATTCCATTGGGTAGCACCTGGAGTTTACTATTTAATCTTCGTTTTCCAAGAACGGAAAACAACCTTGCTCCCTTTTCATTTCTCCGGAATCAGCCGGCCATCCCCATGCTTTCTATCCGGCAAGCTCCCTTTCCCAACCCATAAACTGAGCATCCAAACCCAAGGTTAGGGGCTGATTAATGGAGCTTCCGTACTCAGCTCCCCTGACCAGAGTGTAAATACCCGTAAAAACTAATATCAAAAGTTTTTATTGAGCTGCTTCGTTTCCTTGAGCATTGGGCCAAGCGGGGCTGGAGCAGCGGGACAAAGAAGAGGCGGCTGCGCCATGAGCAGCATAGGTCCTGCTTATCGGCTCATCGCGGGTCCCCAGAGCCAGCCAGAGTTTCTGGGGAGAACACCCCAACCAGGTAAATTCTAGTCCGGGGCTTGCCTTCCCCTGGGGACAGCTGTAGTTACAAAGCCGCGAGGGAGGGAATGGTAAGTGGTCGGAAAAATCAGAATGGGTAGGGAGACGCCAGCCACCCCGAAGTATGTCACCGGGCTGGTCCGACAGGGTGAAATATTTTACCTCAGGACTTGGTATGATGCCTGTATTTCACCCACATGACGTTAGATGCCTGTGTTCACTGTGTGGGTGCATTTGATGTGTGAATCTGTGTGTGCACATCCAGACACACACATCGTTATGATTACAGCACATAACATGCCTGTCAAAGTCTGATCACACCTTGGCGTTCTCTGTTCTGGGTCCCCCTTCCTCGTGGCTGCGCTGGTGAGTTTCCTTCCCTCAGTTGCTCTGCGCATTAAGAATTCTCAACCCGGGTCAGGAACGGAGGAGTCTTCAGGGTTCTGAGGAGAGAGGGACCGACGCGGGCCCAGGCCGCTGGCCGCCTGGTTGCCTGCATCGCTTTCTCCGGAGAATGCAGGGGCTCCATGGGACCAGGCTGACGTCCAAACCCCCTATTTCCTTCAAACGCTCGAAATGTCCTCGGTGTATTTGTTGACATAATGAATCCACAGTTCAGCACTGGTTTCCTGTTTTGTTGTGAGCGTGAGCATCAAGCTAGGATGGGGGGTGGAGGCCGGCGGGGGCGGGAGGGACTCCTTTTGGGCAGCGGCAGAGACAGACAGCAACCGGGACAGAGCCCTCTCGCCTTTTTCACGTCTGCAGCCCCCGGAATTTCTCGGGCCGTCCTGCGCTCTCCCAGCGCCCTGGCCCAGTGACGGGGAGCTCACTCCCTGGGCGGCATGGGCCCCGCAGTCCAGACGGTCAGTACCCCCGCGGGGCCGCTGAAGACTGCGAGGAGGCGTTTCCTCCTTCCGGCTGAGCGCTGCTCCGAGTTCCCTCTGCTTCTAACGCATGCTCTCGTCATTTAAGCGAAGGCTGACTTTCCAGGTCCAGTCAAGCCAGTCAAGCGCAGAGCAGCGGCGGCGCCGTCGGGGCAGGCGGCGCTCCCTTCACCATCGCCACCACCCCTGGCGGCATCATCCAGGCCTCCCCGAGCCCGAGGCAGCGGATCTCAGGCGGGAGCGCGCCCCTCACTCCAAGTTTGCGCCAACCCTAGGAAGTCTGGGCGCCGCTGGCTGGCACTGTGCGGGGGGTGGTGGGGGGGTTTGCTCCTCGAGGGATCCCGGGATCCGGGATCCGGGGCCGGTTGTTCAAAACGAGAGGGGGGGTGCTCCTTGCTTAGGGACTTTCTGGGGGAAGCACTGCAGGGCAGTGCTGGAACTAGAGTCCTCCCTGGACTTCCCCTGTCCTTTCTGAGACGCTGTGCACTGGTGGCCTTGAAGGCCTGATACGGGAAGGAACCCACCAGGCAGCGGGAGAGCTGCTCCTTCAAAAGTTTATTCTTAAAATCCACCAGCTGAGGGAATTTTCAAGGCAGGTGGGATTTTCATGTGTCTTCCTGGACCTTGCATTTCCACCCACTTTCACCATGTTAGCATTTAGTCACTACAGTGCCAAGTGACTTTCCACAGTCCCAAACTGTCCCTACAGCCTTGGGCTTTTTGCTGCCTCATTAATGCTTCAAACACACAAAAATCTAGAACAAAAGCTTCAGCAAGTGACTCAGGATGCACCATTTCCCTGCCTACCAGCCAGCTTCGACCGACGTTTCTTCAGAACCTACCCTTTCTCCTTCAGAAAACAAGTACAGCATCTGCCCTAGTGGGGACAGAGGTGGGGAAACTAGCAAAGCCCACCAAGAACAGAGCAGATCCCCACTTGTCTCTTTCCCAAACCATCTGGTTGACTGCAGATTCAAAGGTGCTATCCCGTTTGGGTGTTTCTGTTTCTCTCTCTTTCCCTCTTAGCTAGCCTCAGCTTCTCAGCCATTTTTTCCCCTCTGAATCTTTCTTCCTTTGCCATTATCTCTGCGCCCCCACCCCTCCTGCGGTGGGAAAGAGAGGGTTAAGATGTTCTGCAAATGCGGCTCGTAAAGCTGCTTGGATACATTAGAAACACATGAATATCCTGAAATATAAAGTGTTTTTAAAACCAACCAAGGAATGTTTATCCTAATGCTGGTTGGATGTGGAGAAATAGTGCCAGGGAGCAGTGCTGACAGTCTCCTGGGAGTTAAAGTGAGAGCAGGTAAATTTCATTTGCTAGTGAAAATCAAACTCGATTAAAACCTGGTTTCCCTTTGTCCTTTTCTCTTCCAACCCTGGGAGCCCAGGGCTCCATTGGCTCAGGGTGGCAATGAGTCCTCTGTCCCCCAAAAAACCCAACCAAGGTCTCTTTCTTTAGCAGGAGGCTCCAGGGCAGCCAAAACCACGCAGGGTACCCCAGCGTACCCTAGAAGGTAAGAAGCCATGCTTGCCAAGGGTCTGGCAGCTCCTGGAACAAAGGCCAAGCCTCTGGGCTGCCGCCCTCCAATCTTGTCCATGCTGCCTGCTCAAGGCTCCTCGGGGGAAATCAGGGAGCACCAGTCACAGCCCATCGCCACCCTTGCCGCCCTCCTGCTCAAGGGGCCACTGCCGCTCACAGATTCCAATGGGTGCCCTGACTTCCCCAGCCAAGTCCACACAGGGTCTGAGAATAAAACTATCATTGCCAGGATTCAAGTTGATAGCGCCTCCTGGCAATCCCATAGGAATTCCTGAGCCTGGGAGACAAAAAAGCAGAAGGACGGCTCAGACGGTCAGACCCAACTAGCTGGGCAGACAAGTGAGTCTTGACCTTGCTGCTGGGAAAAGAGGAAGAGCGCTGGGAGAGTCAGTGCTTGCTTCCAGAGCACACTCCAGTTCTTCACTGCTCTCCGACCTTTATTTTTCCACAGCAAGCGGGTTTGATGGCTGCCTGGAGGGCTAAGAGGCTAAGAAAGGATACTGGGAACCATTAATGAATCTCTTATGTCCCTCCGCAAAGGACAAGAAGGGAGAAGAGAAAGATTTTCTTGCTTCAAAGTGAGTAGAAATTTTAGAAACTGAGACCCAAAATTATTCACAGAGCTCATTCAAATTCTGTAAACCATCCCCACTGGTGGGTGGCTACAACTCACTGTCTAACAGGACCTGCAGACTTTTCAAAACAGTAAAGGCATGCCAGGATGCCATAGACTTGCCTGGTAGAAAAATCATTTAATATTTATCAAGATCCAAGACAAGAAGGAAACCAGCAAGCTGCCTCCCTCTAGGTAACCATGTCTCGAGAGTTTTTAACAGTTGATAGGGAGATATGGGGAACTAAGAAAACATGTGGATAACTTGTTCACTAAAGATATACCACAGAGCTCAATAAATAATTCAGGCCTGAAGCCCTTCCTTGGCCGGGCCGCCAAGTTTAGGGAGCAAAGCCTAATTTGAGATGCAACCCAAAGGCTTCCCCCAGCGCCATCCCTCCCAGACAAACCTGCTTGTGGCTCCTCAGCGGACAGGATGAAATCTTGTCTCACCATTTTTGGTGAGGAGGCACCCAGTCGACTTTAGCAGTCTGTGGAGCTGGGGCCCTTCCTCTGCGTGCAGGGCTCGGTCTCCGGTGAAGTGGGGAGCGGGAGGGAAGAATGTGGAGCTGGCCTTGGCCGCTGTGTGCACCAGCAGCTGCGCCATGGCCAGAGGTGAGCTGGCACAGGCGCCGGCTGGTGGGGGCTCCCCGAGCTGTGTTTTCGTTTTTCCGGGTCTGGCTGGAAAACAGAAGAGGCTCGAAGCCCGGGCCAAAAGCAGGGCGGAGGCAGAGAAGAAGAGTCTGTAAACACCGCCCCAAAAACTCCACAAAGGCAGCAAAAAACGCTGGGTAACCAAACGGAGCCAGAAACAGGAATTCCAAAGGAAAAAGGAGTCAAGAACCAGGGGAGGTGGGCGGTGGGCCTGGCTGCCTGGGTCTCCAGGCTTGCTTGGCAGTTCTCAGCTGGCTAGACTGCAACTTTCAACTTGACCTTGGCCTCCAGCAGCGTCTGACCTGTATGTAAAACAGCCTTGGAGTCCTCAGGAACTGGGGCCTCGAACCCTATCCTGTCTCTTTGTCACCGTGAGTTTTACAATGCCACTTGGAAGAAGGAAGGGGGGTGAACGGGCCGGAAAGTAACACAAAAAATCAGGTCTCTACAGAGGCCAGTTCCTTAGTCTGCAAGTGGCCAGTCAGGGAGGAGGTAAACTGGGGGCAAATCAATATTTACCCGGAGCTACTAAAAAGGCAGGAGGGAGAGGGCACACTGGGTATGCGTATGGTGGTAGTGGGGGTCATAGAAGGTTTTATTGGGCAACACTTAACACTGGTCCGGGCAAACCCAGGGATCAGGGAGGATAAAAGCCGGAGCCCAACCTCGTTGGTCCTGACCCTGCAGGAAGACCAGGAGCCTTAGAAAGCAGACCCGGGCAGAGGGTAGGGGCTGGGGATATTTGCAGTGCGCTGAGCTTAGGGCTGAGTCTGCAAGCTGGGACCGGAGGGCAGGTCCAAGCCTGGCTGCTCACTAGTCCACCTGGGGTGGAAGGGGGTCCAGTGCTCTCCCCAACCCTGATGTTCCAGTGGAATGCACCCACTTTCACTTTGAATGCCTATTCCCTTTCTAGGCATCTGATCAGCTCACAGTCTCCACAATTGGAAATGGAAGCATGTGGCCCCACAGTGACAGGACCCCCAGAATCCCTCACTAAAACATGGTGGCTGCTTGACTCTTCCAGCACCAACTCCCCACTGTGCTCTCAGGAGAGGGTCGCATTTCCCAGGCGCAGAGGAAAGGCTTCTCAGGCTGGCTCTTGGACAGACAAGGACCAGGCACCCTCTGCAGGCTGGGGAGTGCTCTCCCCAGTCCTACTTGAGGAGAAGGTGTGACGTGGCCCCAAAGAGCCCCTTTCTCCTGTCCCAAAATGGAATGAAATAGGGAGTACCCAGGTGCCTGGAGAGTCAGCTCCTGCCCAGGCTCTATGAAGTCTCATTAGGCCCCAGAAGGGGGGCTCAGAGTCCCAGCCAGCACCCAGCTGTGGCCTGTTCCTCTTAAACCCCTTCCAGGACAGACCAGCCCAGCTAGAGATGTGGGAGCGTGGAGATTCATGCACACAGATCCCTCTCTCCATCTCAAAGTCTAGAGGAGGAAGGGTTGTTACTGGGGCAGAGTGAGGAACAGTCTGTATAAATAAGCGTGACTGTGTGATCAGGGTACACTTGAGTGTGTGTGTGCGTGTGTCAGTGTGGGTGTGACGGGTCGTTCTGAACCTGTGGGCCTAAGTTCGAACGTATGATACACTGTGGACAGGGAAGGGGAGGGAGTTCCTAATTGCAGTCCAAGCTTTCCAGTGGAATGTCCTGGGACCCACGAGCCACGGGCATCAGCAAATGCGCCGCCACTGTTTCCCTAGAAAGAGAGCCAAATCGCGACGCTGTCGAACACGAAAGCGCTAGCGTCCGTGCTGGGGTCTCGCTGCAGAAAGACACGCGAATACCTGGAAAGAAAACATTGCCGGAGGCCCCAAGAAATACCCAGCCTGGACTACGCCTAGCTACTATCCCATCCCCAGCCGCCCGCAGATTTAACTGACCTGTGCCCACCGCCTCAGGTCGCAACCCGCCAGCGCGACCCAGTCCCCTCCCCGCCTTACGAGGCTCTGGGCCTCACTGGCATAGGGGAAGGGAAGGGGAGCTGCGAGGAGGCCTCCCTTCCCTCCCTACCCCACCCGCCCGTCCGTCCGCCCCCACCCGCCCGCGTCCCCCGCCTCTCCCCTGGGTGAATGGTGCGCGGCGGCGCGGCGGGCGCTGGCGCTGGGGACGGCGCGGGCGGCGGCGGGGACGGCGGGTGCACAGCCCCGAGCCGGGGTTGGAGCCGCCCGCTTTGCATACGCCGTGGGCGGAGCGGGGGGGGGGCCGGGCCAATGGGCGGCCGCCTGGCGCGACCCCGCGGGGCGCGATCCGCCCCCCTCGCTCGGGCCCCGGCCCCGCTCCGCGCGCTCTTCACTTCTTGGGGGCTTTTTAAAACAGCGCCACTGGGGTCCTCTCCATGCGGCTCGGGCTATGACAGCCTCCGTGCTCCTCCACCCCCGCTGGATCGAGCCCACCGTCATGTTTCTCTACGACAACGGCGGCGGCCTGGTGGCCGACGAGCTCAACAAGAACATGGAAGGGGCGGCGGCGGCGGCGGCGGCGGCGGCGGCGGCGGCTGCGGCCGGGGCCGGGGGCGGGGGCTTCCCCCACCCTGCGGCCGCAGCCGCGGGGGCAACTTCTCCGTGGCGGCGGCGGCCGCGGCGGCCGCGGCAGCCGCGGCCAACCAGTGCCGAAACCTGATGGCGCACCCGGCGCCTCTGGCGCCCGGCGCCGCGGCTGCCTACAGCAGCGCGCCCGGGGAGGCGCCCCCGTCGGCCGCCGCCGCTGCCGCTGCCGCCGCCGCTGCCGCGGCCGCGGCGGCGGCTGCGTCGTCCTCGGGAGGGCCCGGCCCGGCGGGCCCGGCGGGCGCCGAGGCCGCCAAGCAGTGCAGTCCCTGCTCGGCGGGGGCGCAGAGTTCGTCGGGGCCCGCGGCGCTGCCCTACGGCTATTTCGGCAGCGGCTACTACCCGTGCGCCCGCATGGGCCCGCACCCCAACGCTATCAAGTCGTGCGCGCAGCCTGCCTCGGCCGCCGCCGCCGCAGCCTTCGCGGACAAGTACATGGATACCGCCGGCCCCGCGGCCGAGGAGTTCAGCTCCCGCGCTAAGGAGTTCGCTTTCTACCACCAGGGCTACGCGCCCGGGCCTTACCACCACCATCAGCCCGTGCCTGGCTACCTGGATATGCCAGTGGTGCCCGGCCTCGGGGGCCCCGGCGAGTCGCGCCACGAGCCCCTGGGTCTTCCCATGGAAAGCTATCAGCCCTGGGCGCTGCCCAACGGCTGGAACGGCCAAATGTACTGCCCCAAAGAGCAGGCGCAGCCTCCCCACCTCTGGAAGTCCACTCTGCCCGGTAAATGTCGCCCCTTTCTCAGCCCCAATCCTCCGGCTCTGCTCCAGCTTCTCCTCCCCTCGCTCCTGGATCACCCTGGTGCCCCTCTGCTCTCTTCCTGGCCTGCCCTAGCGGCATTGCACCCCTGGGAGCCCGACCCCCGGCTGGCTGGACTGCCTGCACTGTTCTTGAGTCTGGCTGGCCTCTGGCTGTCCTTGGGTGAGGGATGACTGGGAAGAAGCTTGTGGGGCCCCTGGCTGGCTTCCTTCTCCTTCTGCGCCCCGCCCTCCCTAGCCCTTGACATCGACTTAAGGATGGGAAATTGACCTGGAAACGGTTTAGCAAATTGCCCGTATTCTTTCTCTCAAAAATGGCTTCAGTGTAGAAGCATCAAGTGTTGCGGCTTGGGGTACAGAAAAGAGCCAGACATTGAAGTGTTGTCCCTTGAGCCAGGCGCTAAGGTGGGCCACTGGGCCAGGCGATCAAATGAACCCCGCGCGCTGTGCCGGCAGGATGGCCCGGCTGGGGTGGTCATTGGAGCTCTAGGCGATTTCATTTCAGTGCAGAACTAACCACTTACCCCACTGACCCTCCAGGTTTGGGCACAAGGCTGGATTGTACAGCGCATTGCAAAGGGCAGCCGGGCACTCCAAGGCGGGTGGCTCAGATCGAGATGTCGCCTATGTCCTGGCCTGGGTCTGATCTCTGTGTAACTTGCGTTCTCCCCTATCTTCCAGACGTGGTCTCTCATCCCTCAGACGCCAGCTCCTACAGGAGAGGAAGAAAGAAGCGCGTCCCTTACACCAAGGTGCAATTAAAAGAACTCGAACGGGAATACGCTACAAACAAATTCATTACCAAAGACAAACGGAGGCGGATATCAGCAACGACGAATCTTTCCGAGCGGCAGGTTACAATCTGGTTCCAGAACAGGAGGGTCAAAGAGAAAAAAGTCATCAACAAACTGAAGACCACTAGTTAATGGATTAAAAGTGGAGCAAGAGGGTCACTTGAAGAAATGCTTCAGAACTCGTTGCTTGGCCAGATAATGGTTATAATACTTAATAATAATTGAAGAATGGGAAAGAGAAAGAGAGAGACACTGGCATTTTACTTTCCTAAGGGGGGAATCGCACTCTTCTTGGTGGAATCTACAATTCTTTTAAAACTTTAAGAAATGGTAAAGACTGCCAGTTCTCCCGCCAACCCCACCAGACCATTAAATGACAAACTCTAGAGTCAAACGTCAGCCCCCAAATACGCAATTTCAGATAAGTTACGCATTTACTGAAATCTTGTAAGTATTTATGTGACCATTATATTCTAGGACACTATGTTATATGGTAATAATCCGAAAGTTGGTTACAAAAGCAAGAGGCTGTTGTAAACATCTGCTTGTCCTTGGGTCCCCATGGCCATCTCCTCTGCATGTTAAGTGACTGCTCAGGTAAATCCTAGTGAAGTTCCTACCATTGTTGTATATTCTGCAAAACATGTCAAGTATAGATTTAGAGGGGAAAAGAGAAAAAGGTACTGAAATAATGATCTTGGACTATTTACTATGAAGGGAGAGAAGAAGAGAAAGCTCTTCTGAGGATCATTTGTCCTGGTAGTTAATACAGCCAGCTGAGCTTTTGAGCTACAAGGGAACGCCAGGTTGGGAATGTCCTTCTGATAATAATTTCTAATTGCTTCTAACAAGCATATTTTGTGGCATTTGGACAATATTTTCTGCTTCGATATCAATTACTTTCCAAAGGATTTGATATCTTCTTGAAAAATATTTAACACATCAGATGATTCACAGAATTCACTTTATGTCAGATCTCCCGAGAGGTCCCACCCCAACATGGTGGACTTTGGTTTGAACACAATTAATTTTTCATTTAAATTGGTATTTCCCAATATTTACTAAATATTTTGCTGGAGAAATAATTTTCCTTTTTAATTTTTTAGAAAACTCAGAACAGAAATCCATTCCCCCCAAACATTTAGATGTTTACATTCTATATTTTGATCTATTAAGAGATTAGTATTTTTCCTTGTTTATTGTGTTATGAGACCACATTAGAAAGTTTAGGGATTCATCTTCACAGCACATTTTTAATCGAGCAGTTATTTCAACCAGCACATTCATTTTGTTCATATTCATTATAAAATGCTATCTTGTAAATAAAGACATTCAGCACACTGTGAAAATGTATTTGTGCACCTGCTTTTAAAATATTTCTACTAAAAATAATAATTAAAAAAACTTTAGACCTGTAGATAGTGATACGGTGGTATTAATTATGTTAATAAAATAGTCACTGCCATTAAAATCTGAAGGAAATACTCATTATTTTCCTATGCTAAATGTGCACTGCACAGAAAGAAAAGGAGCAGGTTTGTCCTATACGAACCAAGGACCATTCTTTTCTATTATTATTCAGCTTTTTTTCCTACAGTTTTTTGAAGCAAAGGGAGAAATTCCTCATAACTAAAATCCTAAAAATTTAGGTAAGTGTTCAAGAAGGTTAAAGTGTCAGATATCCTAAAAGGGACAAAAAAGAAAGGAGGAAGCGATAGTATAAATTCCCAGGCTCCCTTTGGAAAATGAAAACCAGTTGTTTAGTATCAGCGATGCCCAGGCTGTCGTATTTTAAAATCTGTTGTTGGGTCTGCGTGTGTCTGAGAGGGCAGGTTTTGATATTTGTTGAAATGACAAGACTAGGAAAGGCCTTAAACCTTGACCTTGACGAAAAAAGACAATTTGTGACCTTGACTTTTGACAGCTCATGAATTGGCCTCGGCTGGATTAGTAGATCAAGGGCGCCACCTCGCGTTGACAAGCTTCCTTGTAATTCTTCAGCTTCAAGGGAATCAAAAGGTCTTACCTCCTTGACTCCTTGCTTTGGAGATTTAGTACTCATTTCTTTGGCTCCAGATGGAGTAAATTTGAATATATGTAAGTTATATATGTGCTTGTATATATGTGAATATATATCATATATGTGTATACATGTATACATTTGCATATCAGTGCTTGTGTGTGCTTGTATATATATTTGCAGAATCTGTACAGATATAGTATCATTAATTACTGATGACCCGAGATGTTGTAATTGGAGGTGATTTCTGGAGTTAAGGTACAAAATGTACTTTACATGATGAAGTTTTGCTCCTTTTCTTTAATGGACAAATTTGATTTGTCTTCATAGTGGCTTGCTCTGCATCAGATTTCTGCAGCTCTGCTCTAAAGCTATACATTTTTGTTACAGTCCAAGAGGTGTTCTTAAATAACCATTCTTTCCTGGCCCTCACCCTCCCAGGTGGTCTTCCATCCTAATTAGAGCTATAGGGGAGTCTATACGGCAAATTAAAAGTTTCAGATGCCTTGCTAACTCTAGAGTTCTAGAGTTACATTTCAGAAATTCAAAGAAACCCACTTCTTAAGAGGTCAGTATGGAGAACATAAAAGATCTCATATCCACAAAATAACCATAATATAGATGCAGAAGGAGAATTATCCTGGATAGCTCAGAGCTGAGTGCAGCTCCTGGGTGGTGTGCAATCTTACACTGATGCTTGGGAAGCTGCCATTGATTTCTGGAAGAAATATATACATTTAATATTAACAACCATAGTTTTGATACTTATTATCAAAACTGTGATAATAACTATTATATCTACTACTTATTGACCCCTAACAATACATCAGGTGCTGTGTTTCGAGTCATAAATAATACATACATATGTATGTTCACATATTTAATATACGCATAGGGTAGGGTAATGTGTTTTTGTCAAATCTATGGTATACACGTATGTACTGAAATGTTGGTAGAACCAGGAGTCTTAGGATGCAGAATTTTGAGATGAGGGTAATTTTATCTTTATGTTAGAGAAAAGTAATTTTGAACCGGAGAACCATATTCAGCATTTTACGGAAAATAACATTGGTTGGTTACAAACCTGGCTGATGGAACCTCTCCAACCTGAGGACTTAGAGCTTCATTATAGATGGAGAATTTTAGAAAGAATCTCTCAAGCTGTCTCAAAAACAGCATGGTCTGGAAGCATACATATGGAATGGTCTTGTGAAGTGCAATCAAATTTTGCTGCCCTGAGGATTTTCACTCCACTTGTGGAAACAAATGGAAATGATGCTTCAGATCAGCCTCCCCACATCTTGTTCCACAACGCTCCATTTTTAAATGAGTTGCCATCAAGCCAAAGTAACAACTTTCTCCCAAAATGTTTAAAGTGGTGGAAAATCCCCTCAAAGCTGGATCAAACTGTGTGTTTACGAACAGCTCCAAAGGGGACTCTTCTGTTGACGGGGGATATTTTTCCTTAGATGTAAGAAATATTCGGAGCCTCGGGCCTAGGAAGGAGGCCAACAGCAGCTCTGCAGCCGAAATACCGCCCCTTTCACAAGCCATCGCCACTGCAGGAACTCTGGGTAAAGTAGTAGTTTTCTTTTTTTCTCTCTTCAGTTTTTGAAATTAATGACAAGGTATTTTAGAGGGCTTTTTTTCCCGCCTGTTCTAAAATGGTTGTTGATAATGTCGATCTTACCTAACTCCAGTCTTGTTTAAAATTCCCATGGATCTACCAGATAACGTGAAGTAAGCATGGATTATGATGGCTCCCTCATGCCCAAATAGCTATTAGTCTAAACCTTTAGAAAAAAGACACCCAGGAGGATGCCAGCCACCATATAGAAAAAATAACACCAGACACTGGGATAGTGTTGTTGAATAGCTGATTCAAGTACATTTTTTTTTCCAAAAAGGAAAACTTTCTGAATAAGAAATTGTAAATGTGGAAACAACTAGACACCTTTTTCATCTATTAAATTATCAAAGATTTTGAATCCTGTAATGGCCTGTCATGTTGCCATTTAAAAAATTGTAAATATGGGACTTAAAAAAAAACCCCTACTTTTTCCATCTGCTCTTAATACTGTCAAATTTACTAAGATATTTTAAGTGGATGATTGTAAAATGTCACTTTGCATTTGACTACTATTTATGCCTGATGCAGAGCTGAAGCCATCCATTTAAAATTGTGTGGGTTTTTTTGAAAACAGGGGAAAAAAATTTTTAAAGAGAGATAAGAAAATTATTTTTTAAAATTCAACCTAATTGAGATGTTTTCTTAAAAATTCACGAGGCAGCAAAATTCGTCTGAGGGTGATACATCTGTGTGCTGTTAGTTAACGACACGGATTTCACCGTATAATATATATGCTTATGACCCCCTGCTGAGTGTGTTTGGAGAGTTTGGTGAAGATGCGCGCCTCAGATTCCTCTCTGCGAATTCCCGAGTTGCGGAGCCCAGACAGAGGCTGCCCGGGACTGCTAAGCCCCAGACCCGGTGGGTTCAGAGGCGCCCTTCCGGATTTGAGGACCTCTACCGAGGAGATGCTAGGGGCTTGCTGATTTATGCGCATTCCTTTAAAGTTGATCGAATGCGTGTCAGCAGCCCAAGACCTGGAGAATCAGAGAAATGTGCAGCGAGTTGCTCACATCCCATTTTTCATAAGCAAAGATGTAGTGTTATCCAAGAGGCCCGGGGAGATTTATGCCTAAGTTTTAGGACAGGCACACAATAATTAAGTTTTTATCTGCTAGGCCGCCGGGTAAATAACAGCCGGCTTCCTTTTTTATGAAAATACCCGGTTTCTGATCGGCTGCTTCAATCCCTGCGCATCTGCTTAGCGCCGACGAATGCCTGAAGGGTGTTGGCTATTTTTAATTTGATTTTAAACGGAAGAAAAAAAACGCTGGCACAGAAAAATGCCTCCGTGAAAGCAGCCAAGGCCTTGCCACAGTTGATTTCATTTCTGCCCGGGTCCGTCGCGCCGCTCAAGAGCTGGATCCACCCGGCAGAGATCATTACCACGGCGTCTCTGAGACGTTCAAGCCTCTGCGGGCGGGTGCGCGGCGGCGCGGGGCTTCCCCCGGGAGCCGGGTGTGGACGCCCCGGAGGAGCGCTGCCCTGACGCAGAGCCGCCTGATGTCGCGCCCCGCAAGGCCAGAGGCGAAGCTCAACATCCTCCACGCTGCTAAAAGAACCCTCTACTCAAAATGGAGGCTCAAGCTCTTACAGAGCCGGCCTCGCTCGCTCGGCTGGTGGGCCAGAAGGGGCATGCGGCAGGACCTTAGGCCGAGGTCAAGGCACCGGACCCCCAGGCCCGCGCCGGGCTGACTCTGCAGGGCCGAGCATCCGCGCCGGCCGGTCGCCCCGCAGCTGCAGGCTGACGTCATGGTCGCCCAAGCGGGCCTTCGCGGGCCTCCCTAGGCGTTATTTGATGAGGACAAGCCGATTCAAACGAATGTTTTGTGCGGGTGCCCCCTTCTCCGCCCCGCCTCTCCCTCCCCAAGAGAATAATCGGGTATTTAATCTCTCCAGGTCTTAATTCTTGGCAGCGTGGAAGGTGGCTTGCAACGGGAAATAAAACTTGACAGGAGCATTTTTCTCTAAAAGGGGTTCTGAGACGGGCTGAAAAGAAACCGTGTTTTTCTCTACCAAATACTTCCGCTTTCTGAGTCCGGGGCTGAGGGGTGGGGTGAGATCCGAGGGAGTGGAGAGTGAGGTGGGCACGCAGGGCCACGTTGGAGACCCGAGCCGCCAAAGCCGGGCGCCCGGGGCAGCCCCGGGTCTCCGCCTGGGCCAGCGGGCAGCCTAGGGCCTCGCTGCGCCCCGCGCCTCTGCGACGCTCGGCTCGGCTGTAGGCCTGGCGCCGCCCGCAGCCAGAGGCCAGGACCCGGCGCACGGGAAGTTGGCACCGGCAGGGGCCCGGCTGGCACCCAGAGTGGTAACCCGGCGCTGGCTGAGTGTGGCTGGGGTCAAGCGAGAGAAGAAGGCGCTGGGAAGGGCCTTAGACCGCTTAGCTGTAGCTCTGAGCCTTTTGGCCTAGGGGAGCTGGGGACGAGCTCGCAAAGGAAGTGGTGAGAGCACTGCTGGGGGCTTTTTCAAGGCTTTGGGTCTGCGGACACTGCACGAAATGGAGGGGGGAACAGGGGTGAGCGGCGCAGCATGCGTGGGTTGTCGGGGCTGCTATTGGGTGGGAGAGGCTGCGGAAAGCAGAATCCCCCTCCAGGCAGCTCAGAGAGCGCTCTCCCCTCGCTCCGCAAAGGTCAAGTCCTCTGCGCCATGGCCGCCTCCATGGTCAGGGCCGATCGCGGTGGCGGCTGCAGGAAGGTGCAGGACGCCCAACCGGCCGGCGGCGAGCGGGTTCTGATAGCCTGGGCTTGCGGACTCGAGGCAGGGGTTCTTTCTTGGTTTCCAACTTCATCGCCCCCAGCCCTATTGAAAAGGAGTTCCCACAGCCAGGGGTGGCCAAGATGATGTCTCCATGGAGTCCTGGAAGAGCAAGGTCCAGGAGACTTCCTAGCCGTGGAGGCCTAGCCTGGGAGAGAGGCAGCGCCTGCAAGCTCAGGAAAAGGTCGTGGCTGGATTGGAGTTCTGGGCTGCGGTAGAAACAAGGGACCAGGCAGGGCCAGGCCGGCCAGCTGGGCCAGGAATAGGATAGGGGAGCAAGGACCCTGCTGGGGGCTTCTCGAGGTCCCTGAGTACAGATCTGCTCCCTCAGTGCATGGCAGGCCTTTGGTGAGACCTGTGATGCTCTTCTTCTCCTGCTTAAAATCTGGCCCAAGAAGTGAGGTGCACTCTGCCAAAGGTAAAAATCCCTGACTCCAGGGCTCCAAGAGCCCCCTCAGTGCACTCTGGAGGGATAGGAGCCCCTTCTGTCTGCCCATAGGCTGCCTGCAGCAGGTCACCACATCAGGCCCAGCGGTCAACAAATAGTTTAAGCCGGGTCTGCCGCTGAGGTTATTGCTCCAGGTGAATCATAGAGGCCCTGCAAATGATTTCCTCTTTTTTTCACGGAAGACAGAAAAGCTAGGCTTTATCCCTAGGGCTGCACGGGTGGAGCAGGCTTTGAGGGGACACTAGCCAGAGGGATTGTCCTTGGATGGGTACCATCACAGAACTGCCTGGCAGGGCATGTGGGGGAGACTCCTAGGGCAGGGTTGGGGACTGGGCAGGGGCTCGCTCTTCTCAAGTCTGGAATGGGAGCCATGGATCACCGATACGTAGAAACAGAGGAGCCTGGGGAATTGTGCTAGGAGGCAGCTGGAGCTTGGGGCATGGGGGCGTCCTCTGAGCCACAGCTGTGGGGACCAAGACCCTGAGGGCCAGAGCTGGCCGTCTGGTTGGGCCGCCCTCTTTGGTCCTCTTTATTGCAGACACACTCGGCTGGGGAAACCCGTTTGGGCCGAAGTTGCAGGGAGAATGGAAGGCAGACGCTGAGAACCAGGGCTTTGCCCTTCAAAGTTCCCCTCACCCCATTTGTTCCCCCTCAGTAGGGAAAAAAATTCTTATCTAATGAGTCCACAACGATAACAAAGTAGTTCTCAAAGGAAGTAACCCTCCTTCTCCCATCAGTTTGGAATCTACTAAACTAAATAACCAGATTGTTTGGGTATCTAAGACCCTCAGCTGAACCCTATGCCCTGTCCCTCAGTACCCAGGGGAAGGATGTGGACTCCTTCAGATGTTTAGGGGCCTTGGAGGATTGAACCTGTGAGTCAGATAATAACCAACCATAAGGTCAAGTTCAAGGCATTACCTGTTCTAGTGTTTTAGGGAAGGGTAGAGGAGCTTGTGGGCAGGGCAGGTGCCTCGCCTGGGGGATAAATTAACCCCTGCCTCCACTTGCTAGTGATAAGGGGGGGGGGGTGTCTCCTGATATTTCATCGAAGCCTCAGCACCGCTTCCGGCCAGCACCTGGAAATGTGATAGATTGGCCATGATCTGCTGATAGTTTCCTGAGAACAAATACTGGGAGATCTCCTGGGCCTTCCCAGAAAACCCATTTCCCAGGCTTACCATGGAGGACAGATGCACCTCCAAGACACCTCCCACTTGGAAGGAAATAGTTCCCAAATGGAAGCCTGGCCTCCAACCCCAGGAGGGGCTTGGTGGCCCTTTCCACCCTGAGCCCCCCAGTTGGCTCTTGCACCTGTGTGCAGTGTAGTCACCCGCGGTTGAGATAGTCTTCTGTGTAGCTTTCTAGAAACAGGTGTGACATTTAGGGACAGAGGAAGGTAGGGGTTCAGACCAGAAAGAAGAGGCAAAAAAATTGGTGCCCTAAGTGATCCACATATAAACGACTGTAGATCTTTGGCAGTGAGTTTCAGTCTGTCAAGTGGGCCTGACCCCTCCCAGGCCTGCTGCCATCCAGGATTGCCAGGCCCAGAAAAGCAGGAGCTGAGTCCCAAGAAGAGGAGGAAGTGTTGGTGAGAGAGAGAGAAAGAGTGTGGTAGGGCCTTGGAATGGAGTATTCAGAAGAAGGTGAGAGATCCAGTGCAGATCCCTGGTGAAGGCCTGAATTGGGGGAGAGTCAGGCACCCAACAGCACCCCTCCTCTGTGCTTGAGTACCAGGTGCCCTCCAGTGGCACCTCAGCTCTTGCTCAGCCTAGCAGAGGCATCAGAAAAGGCAGGGGGCCACAGAAGGGGAGACTTGGCTGGAAACAGGCAGGGCGGGAGACAGGCGAGCAGGAGCTGCAGGGAGACAGGACCGGCTAGGGACGGAATGTGGTGAGCGGGCAGCCTGGTATTGGCATTCGCTCTATGGGCTACACACTGAGCAGTCAAAGGGCTGTGAGTGTAGGCACTGAGGACCTTGTATTCTCAGATTTCGCAGACAATCAGCCGTGGCCAGCGCCCAAGCTAGCCCCAGGAGAGAAGAGGGCAGCATAGTAGCAGAGCCATTGGGGCTGGGAACCCCCAATGGAGTCTGTAGGTGCACCCTGCCCACAGCTCTATCTCCCTTGGAGTTAGCCGGTGTTAGGCTGCCTATCAAGTGACAGTCTTCGGCTCATGTCTCTCGAATGACTGTGCTGGAAACGCCCCCAGCACGACAACCCCGTTGAAAAGGCTTCATATTGCCTCAGCGCGCACTGACTGCGCCAAGGCTACCCTGCCCGGGCACCGCCAGCAGGCGCCCTCCCGCTGCTGCCCAGACCCCTCGGCTGCAAGAAGACGCGGAGGCGGCAGTGCTGGGCAGAGGCACCTGGACACACTTTATTCCGATATCCCGCCTGGGAAGGCGCGTGGAGCGCAGGGCGCACGAATCCTCCCGCCAGGGCGCATTCAGCTCGCGTGAGGAGGGTCGGGAGGCGCTGCAGAACCCCCCAACCCCCACCCCACCTTTAGGGCCAAATCAAACGAAGCCTTGGAAAGGCTTGGTCTGCTTTGCTGAGCAAGTCGCTTCGTTAGCCGTTTCCGTTTAATAAGGCTGGCGCGGGCGCCAGCCTTCTCCTTTCCGGGTGGCCATCTCCAAATGCTGCGCGCGGAGCGACGAAGCCGGCCCTGCGAAGGCTGACTGGACCTTGAAATTTGGAAAAACAACAAGAGATTGAAACGGCTCCCTCCCTTCTCCGCAGAAACACACGCACCGTCAGGCTGCCGCCACTTCCTGCCTTTGTTTTTCTTCCTCCAAAACATTTTTGGCCTCTTGCATTAGCTGCCGTGGGACTCCGGGTTGACGATAAGAGGAAATACACGCTGAAGACTGTTTTCTGGAGATGGCCCTGCGCTATGGAGCTCCTGAGAAAGAACAGCTCATGGGAAACCAGTCGCCAGGGCCAATGTCACAGCCTTGCCCGTCTCAGCCTCTTCAAGAAATGCAATTCGGACTTGGCCTTCCAGGGCTGCCTTAGCCCCCCGTCGGGTCTTTCCCTGAGCCGAGTGGGCTCAGCTCGGCTGTTGGGCATCCTGTAAAGCCGAAGAGTCAATTAGGCTCAGAGCAAAGTCAAAACCAAGGACCCGCAGCTCTGCCTCCCATGCTTCCTCAAGATTTGGTCTGATCCTCAGAACTGCGGCCACCCCCGAACCCCCTCCCCCAAACTTGCACCCCGCCAGTATATTCCGGCCAAGAGGGGCAGGAGCCGGCAAAGCTGGGAACAGTGCGCAGCCTTGGGGATCTGAGCACCCCCTCCTGTCCCTGCTGGGGAACTAAAAGCATTCGCCGCTCCAGGCGTTTTCCCTTCTCCTGGCATCAAAAGCCTTTTCCCTCGTTCATCTCACGGCAGCGCCCCCACACGCCCCCTTTCAGGCTGCAATTCCCTCCTGGCACCCCGCTTCGGTACAGCCTTCCGAATTGTCCTGCCAGCCGCTCCCGGAGCGCCTTTCTCCGCCCCAGCCTTTCCTCGGGAATTCGCCTTTGTCTCCTGCAGACACCCATGGGATCCAGAACTGCCGGCACCCTCTCGGCTTGGCTCTCAAGGACATGGGAGACATTGATTATGCGGAACAGCGCACATCCCTATACCAACCTTTCTGTGGGGACCCACTCTCCCTGGCACCAAGGGGAAAACCGATCTAATTAGGAGAAGGGCTGCATGCAGCTGGGGGAGACGGCCTGGCGTCCCCCGCTGGCTGGCCACCGCAGCCAGTCTGCTCAGGCACAAGCTGAAGTTGACTGCCAAAACTGCTATAAAACCCCAGGTCTGTCTAGAACTGTTTTCGGTTGTCCTAGACGCCCCCGGGTTCAATTATAGTCTTAAAAGCCCTAATACAAGTGCAAGAATTTGTTTGCCTTCACCCAGGGGCGGGGCAAGCCCTGAAATGGTGGCGCCTTTGTTATGGCAAAGTCACTGAAACCCCTCATGCATTCCTTTTGTTCGAGGGTCGGGGTGGCAGGGACTGGGTGGGCTGCTGGGAGAGAGTTTGGGAGAACCACAATCAAACCAGGGAATGGGTCAAATATTGCTGTTCGCAAACCTCTCCTTCTTCCTTTTTATATTCTGCCTCCAAGAAAGAGATGCTGTGGAAAAATATTTTGCCTTGTTGGTCGCCGCTGGAAATCGAAGTTTTTTCGCTGCAGAGCAATCCTGTAACTGTGATTCCCAGCTTTAGGAGGTCTCAAGCTACCTTTCCCCAAAAACCTTCCTTCTCCCCCAGACGATCTCACTCACATTGCTATTGCCTGCTGCACAAGCCACAGTGGACAAATATGTCAGGCTGAAGATGCACAAATAATTTCAAGTTCAGCTCTCAGGGATTCAAGGGGCATGAAAGTTCTTGCAGCAAATCCTGAATAAAGAGTTCATTAAACCAATGTGTCCGAGGAGTTTGATTTGTGATAAGCAACCCTTGTAAACGAGGGGAGTAGGAGCCACATAAACATTAATGCTAATAAATTAGTTTACTCCACTACAGAGTAATTACTCGATATTATTGATATTTACAGAGGGTATTCAAATGCAACGGTGGGCCATCATTTGAAGAAAATACATAACGAGAATATTTCTTTTCCAGTGCAATACATGATTAGATTTGTTATTGAGTCAGTTACAGTCAGCTCAGCAATAAATAAATAAATCGATGTTGACACTTAAATACCAAAGATCTTAGAGTTTATACTCTAAATCTCCCCAAGATATATAAATACCTTCGGCTAATTCCTGGATGGGGAAAGGGAAAAGGTTATCCTTTTTCATCTTTCGACTTTCCTTCAGCGACATCCAGCTTTTTCCCGGAAGATAGGTGTGGGGAGGCCTCAGGGCTGGGCCCCTCCCGCTCCTGGCCCTGCCTGGCTGCTCTATGCCCTTTTCTTTCACTTCTCCCAAACATTGTTCATTCAATCCTGCAGGATGGCCTGTATTTTTCACCATCTCAATTTTTTTCTTTCCTCTTCCCAAGAAAGCTAGACTCATACTAGCCACTATGGCCTCTGTCTCTATCTTTAGCTCAAACCTAGCCTTTTCAAGGCATCTTGTCACCCAAGGTGCTAGGAGTTTGGGGAGCATGTCTCTTTCCTTTGGCATCGTGTTCCTTCTGTGGGATGAGCAGCAGCAGGAAAAGCGCTGAGCCTGCTGAGTTTCTGCCCTGCACATCCCTGGCTCTCACGCTTTGCAAGGAAGGAGAAGCTTGTTACCCCTTTCTCGGCCAGCTCTCTCTTGTTACCCCTCTCCTCCTCCTCACTGCCCCCACTCTCCCTACAACTCTGGAGCTCCGCTAGCAGACTGATGGGCCCCGGAAGGTGCAGCATACCCAGGAGAAGGCTCCTCGAATGTCAGCGCCTCCAAAGCAGCCCAAGGCTCGCCTCAACTGCACGGTTTCCCGAGTCCTCAGCTCCAGATCAGGCGGGTGGGCGGACCAGTGCGCAGCGGCGCAGCCCCCGCGCCTCTGGCTCTGCCGAGTGACTATGAACCCCGGCAGGGAGCGAGGAGGAGTGGGTTTCTCCAAGGGCAGGGGGTGGAGTGAGGAGGCCGGCTGGGAGGATGAAGGGGAGGTGGATCCCGGGTAAGACGAAGGCCCTTCCGGGACCTGCGGATCTCTGACAAACCGCGGGGGAAGCCGCCCTGGTTGTTGGCGGTTTAGGGACGGAAGGCACTAAAGCGCTTCGGAAGTGACCATTAATGCGAGCGTGTAATCAAGTCACCGTGCAAATCGGGCAAGTCACGAGGCAGGCACATCCACAGCTGCGAACCCTGGCCCTGAAGGGGGTCCGGCCGGGGTCGGAGGCAGAAGTGGTTCCCAGAGCAGGCCTGTGGGAGGAGGTGCGAACGCGAGCCTCCAGGAGAATAGATTCCAAGACCACGCAAGGGCCACGCAGAGACACGCTCCCACCCCGCCACCCCCAGCCTGAGGCATCCCTCACCCAGGGAGTGGTGGGTGGCAGGAGTCGAGCTCTCTCACCGCCCTCGGGGCACTCGAGGGCCAGGACCGTGCAGCTGAGCACAAGCCAGTGGCATGGGGGCGCACCCCAGCCTCGCCGCGCGCCGGGAGGCCCCCCAGCCAACATGAGTTACACCGGCGATTACGTGCTTTCGGTGAGAACACCGAGTGACGATCTGTTGCTTCCCCTGAGGTGGCTACAAAGAAAGGAAGCCGGGGAGTGAGGGAAAAAAAAAAAAAAAGGAAAGGGGAAAAAAAAAAAGGCCCGGACTAGCTCGCAGCTTGTCAATTTCAACATCGGGTCACATGACCAGCACCTCCCTGCTAAGGATGGGGATAGATTTCCACGTCAGCTTACGTCTCCAAATTTCTACTTCACGGATCCGCTTCAAAGAGGCAGCTGCAGTGGAGAATCATGTTAAGCTCGGCTACTGCGGAGAGCCCAAGGTAGCCCAATGATGGATTTTGATGAGCGTGGTCCCTGCTCCTCTAACATGTATTTGCCAAGTTGTACTTACTACGTCTCGGGTCCAGATTTCTCCAGCCTCCCTTCTTTTCTGCCCCAGACCCCGTCTTCGCGCCCAATGACATACTCCTACTCTTCCAACCTGCCCCAGGTCCAACCCGTGCGCGAAGTGACCTTCAGAGAGTACGCCATTGAGCCCGCCACTAAATGGCACCCCCGCGGCAATCTGGCCCACTGCTACTCCGCGGAGGAGCTCGTGCACAGAGACTGCCTGCAGGCGCCCAGCGCGGCCGGCGTGCCTGGCGACGTGCTGGCCAAGAGCTCGGCCAACGTCTACCACCACCCCACCCCCGCCGTCTCGTCCAATTTCTATAGCACCGTGGGCAGGAACGGCGTCCTGCCACAGGCTTTCGACCAGTTTTTCGAGACGGCCTACGGCACCCCGGAAAACCTCGCCGCCTCCGACTACCCCGGGGACAAGAGCGCCGAGAAGGGGCCCCCGGCGGCCGCGGCGACCTCCGCGGCGGCGGCGGCGGCGGCAGCGGCCACGGGCACGCCGGCAACTTCAAGTTCGGACGGCGGCGGCGGCGGCTGCCGGGAGGCGGCGGCGACGGAGGAGAAGGAGCGGCGGCGGCGCCCCGAGAGCAGCAGCAGCCCCGAGTCGTCTTCCGGCCACACTGAGGACAAGGCCGGCGGCTCCAGTACGTATAAAGGCAGCGCCCTGCGCTTTATGAAAGGGGAGTTGGAAATCTAGCGCAGCACCGCTGTTAAATTTTTATATGCTGTTTTATAAGCATATAAGGTTTATGAAGGGCCTTTAGGTTTCCCCCAACAAAACTTTGTTATAAAAGGCGGGATCACGTGGCGAGTGCTGAAATTGGCCGTGAAATACCCACCGGCCAAGGCATGCCTGCAAAAAAAAAAACAACTCCCTTTTTCCCTTTTTTCCCTTCTCGGCTCCCAAGCCCGGCAGCTCGACCCCGCTCGGGGCCAGCTCGGGCTGGGGAGCCGGAGGTGGGCGCCTGTAAATTCCCCCTGCAAGGGCTCCGGGAGCCTTTGATAGCGAGGTAATCCGGAGATTTTTATAAAAGCCATGTGTTGCGCCGGGACTCCAGTCCCGGCCGGGATTCAAAGGCATCGCTGTTTAACGATGGCGCTAGGAGCGTGTTTAACAGATAAAATAGCCCGCTTAGCTCGAGCAATATATTAAAAGAAACAAATTAACCCAAAGTTGGCCTTTTTGTCCAAAGGAAGCCATTTTCCTCTGGCGCGGTGGCAATTAAGTGCTGCCTTCTGTTGGACTGCATGTTACTCACAATTGTTATTCAATCTGTCAAAAGCGGGTTTTTTCTTTACCTGTTGTGGACTTTTATTGAAAAGGGGAGCAAGTCAAGCTTGCCCGCAGCCTTGGGAAACCCCTCTTTCCTCCACTCTGTTTAACACAGCAGCCCTGCCTTGCGGGGAGCCCAGGACGGCTGTGTGGCCTTAGTGTTCAGGGAAAGCCCAGGATGCGGGGCTTCCGCTGCCACCTCCTCACCTCGCGGGAGCCAGGAGGCTGGCCAGGGGGGCAGGTGCTGGTGGCCAGGACTCAGACTGACAAAGACCCGGCAGCTGCCCCAGATGTTAACGCGGGGCGAGTCATGACCGCAGCCGGGAAAGACCAGGGCTGGGGCCGCCTTTACTGCCTCCAGAACCCGCTCCCAGGTGCTGGAAGGTGAAATGTCCGCGGGCGGCAGTTTGTTTAGTCTGGCCGGGCTGGAGGCAGCCGGCAACCCCCACTTGGCGGCTTTGAAAGCGGCTTCCGCGGCACAACCCCGCCTGTTGCTGTGAGGAGCCCTCCTTTCTGCTCTGGGGGCAGCCTGAGCAGCTTCCCTGGGGGCCTATCTAGGGAGCTGGCTTTTATCTGGGGCTGAACCTCCGCCTGCAGCCTGTCCCAGGCCGGCAGTAGAAGCTTGAAGGCAAGGGCCTGGGGAGACCTTGATGGGGCTTGGGCCAGGCCTCCAGTCCCTGGGGCCAGCCCTTTTCCTCCACTGGGGGCTCTGGGATGGATTGCAGCCCCCACACCTGGCTCACTCCCTGCCTCTTTTGCCCTCCACAGGTGGCCAACGCACCCGAAAAAAGCGCTGCCCCTACACCAAGTACCAGATCCGGGAGCTGGAGCGGGAGTTCTTCTTCAGCGTGTACATCAACAAAGAGAAGCGCCTGCAGCTGTCTCGCATGCTCAACCTCACCGACCGTCAAGTCAAAATCTGGTTTCAGAACAGGAGAATGAAGGAAAAAAAAATTAACAGAGACCGTTTACAGTACTACTCGGCCAACCCCCTCCTCTAAGGCTCTAGCCAGCTGGAATTGGGTGGGGGGCTTCAGACACATGAGATTATATGCAGATTTTGCCCTTGACAAGGTCAAGGCACACAGTGACTTCTGAAGAAAGATGTGCAAGAGAGGGGAGGCAACACGGAGATAGCCCCAAAAGAGGTGGCCTGGGACTCTCTTGGGCATCTGTGGTTAAGATTCCCAACAGTAATTGGATTTGGAGAGTTGTGCATCAACTAGAATGAACGGTTTTGGACCCCTGGTGGTTCACTCTTGGAGACTGCAGAGCTTCGGGCTGGGTGTGGTCTCCATCAGGGGCTCAGCCCCCTGCCAGGCCCCCCGGAGATCAACTCCAGCCCTGGACCCTCCACATGGAGCCTGCCCACCCTCAGGACCCCTGCGTCAAGAAGCTATGCGATCTCCAAAACCAGTTCAGCTTGGGGACAGGAGCAGGAGGAAAGGGCAGGATTCCTAGATGTCAGGAATGGGGCTACTTTCCAAAGCCAATGTGAAAGACGCTGGACTAAGAGGTAGATATGAGGTGGGAGAGGGCTGCTGATCCTTGAGGGAAGAAAAATCTACGATTCCAGGTGGCAGTAGTGGCTCTCCACCCCTCCTAGCCACTCATCGCACCGTCCCAGGCCTGAGCTTCTAGCAGTCGCCTCCTGTAGCCCATCTAGTTTTTCCTACCGATGAGGGTCTTCATCCTGGCCTGCCACTCAGGCCTAAAGCCTGGTCGCAGAGCAGACCGTTCCCCGAGGTGGAAGACATCAAAAAGCCAAGAGGCTTCGCCCAGGCCGCTGGCTGCGAGATCTCTGCAGGAAATGCCTGTGGAGTGCGGCCGCTTGGCAAAATCTCCCCCACACTTAATTGAAGCTTGGATTTGCTCAGAGGAGCAGCAGGCCTGGCCAGCGGTCCCCAGCTATGAGGGCCTCGAGTCTCTCAAAACACCCGGTTCCAGCGCTGCACTCCGTCCTTCACCACCCCAGAACTGAGCTTGGAAGCTTCCGGCGACCTTCCAAGAGGTCGAGAGTGATTTGGAATTATTTTAAAAGATAAATATTATATTATATATATATATTTCCCTGCAGGAACCAAAGCGAATTTTAAAAGATGCAATGTAGAGGGAAGAAAAGTTGATGAAGAAATATTTAAAGGCTCTATCTGTTTACAGTGTTCCACGGTTAAACTCACTCACTGCTAAGAATATTTGAATGTACGCTTCATACAGGGATGGTGTTCAAAAGATTTGTAAATAAAGGAACCATAACCTATTTTGTTTGAATTTTTTTTTGCCATTAGTTGATTTCTTTTGGGGTGGTGCAGGGGGTGGGAAGGGTGTTGGGAATGGTCTTTTTAATTTCTTTCAATGTTTAGAAAGCATTAGGGGGATGCTCTGAGGTAGTTCAGCCCGCCAGGGTCTGGGAACCTCAGCTGAGAAAGCCAGGCACCCTCCCATTGAATCTCCTCTGCCTTCCTGTGTTAAGAAGCGTCTGGTGGCTCTGTTTGTAACAGGAGTGTTGGCCTGTCCTCCGTTCTCGCCCCCGGAGCATGTCGCAGCATGTATACAGGCGACAGGGCACAAGGAAAATAAAGACGGTGGAAACTTGAGTATTGGGTCCTGGTGTGACATTCCTCTCCCTGCTTGCCTTTTACTGCCAAATGTCGGCCCCCTCATTATCCCCCCACTAGGAAAGGGGCAAGTGACAAGGCCCCTGAGGGGGGTGGGGAGGTGACTGAGTCAGGATTTAACTACACCAGAAACCAGGCTTAGGCAGCTAAGGTCCTTTTGGGAAGTGGGGGTCCCAGGAATGGGGTATCTCAGGGACTGGAATATGGGGCTTCGTCCTTTCCGACTGACCCCAGCCCTGGGTGAAAGCCTTGGAGCTTGAGGTAGCCAGTGGGTCTGATCCCAGGCTGGGCTAGCTCACCTCAGGACTAGGAGGCCTGAAGTGGAACCACTCCAGGATGCCCTGGGGAACCCTTCAGCAAGAGGGAGGCTGGTCTGGGTACAAAGACAGAGCAGACTCTTAGGAGCCTCTAAGGGCGCTTTCTCCCCAGCTCCCAGCTGAGGCTGCCTTTTCCCTTTGGGGAAAGAAAGATGCCGGTTTCCTCTTTGTTTCCTGCCTTTGAACTTCTGCCTTAAATTTGGACATCACCCATAACCTTGAGGGGCAGGGCGGAAAGGCCAGAGCCTTTTGTTGCCCACCCCACCCCCACTCTACCCTCTCCCCAGCCACCCAGGCAGGGCCAGAGCAGCAGAGAGGATCGAATTTGGAGAGAGGCCCCAGACCCCAGACCCCAGACCCGGCTTTGGCTTTGTTTATTTGTTTGTGTGTTTGTCTAACTGGCGCGACTGGAGAAATCGGGCTCAAAGGGGAGTGGGATAGACCCCGAGATGAATGTCTAGGTTGATAGACACACAGAGGTGAACGAGGACTCTCCTGGGGGGCAGGGAGGGGGTGGGCAGGGAGGCCTAGGGTTTAAGGAAAGACTTCCTTTGGGACGGTTAAAGATTAACCAAAGTCTCACAAGTTGCTAGAGAGAGTCTAGCCAGGAGGACTGTTCGAGGGCGGGCGGCGAGCGGGCGCGGGTTTGATTTCTGAGCCCTATAAAACCCCATCCTCCGATGGCTGTGACAATGTGGTCGTAAACCCGTCCGAGGCCAGCCAATTTGCATATTTGGAATGCGCCGCTATAAACCCGGCTGGGGTTTTGCAGCAATTTCTTAGATGTAAAAATGAGATCTCTTTAGCAGCGGGCTGGGCACATTCTCTCCCTCTGTCTCTGCCTGGAGCCTGTTTCCTTCTCCCGGCTTGGGTCCCGAGCTCCGGCCGGGCCTAGGCGCTCAGTCGCCACGAGATGGCGCACTTCCGATCAATGTCAAAGCCGCCGGGGAGCGGGGAACCCCAGCGCGATTCTTGGCCTTTGTTCGCTTCTGATACTAAGAGCAGCACGTTACATTATTTCACTTGTCCCGCTCCCCTTCGTATCAAAAAAAAGGGGGGCTCACCTTCAGGAAGTGGTTGGTGGTGTAATTTAAAGCAACGCACCTTGTCTAGGCCTCGCAGGCGTCGCGGCGCGGGGAAGCCAGCTCTCCCTTGGCAGTGATTTCGGAAATGTGTCAAGGTAAGAGGCCACAGGTTTAGCAATTTCAGTCTGGCTGGGGCGGGAGTGGGGAGGCGGCCGATGTCTGAGCAGGGCTGGGGAAAGTGGCTGGGTTTGTGCGCTCCGGGGTGACGCTACAGGCGCTCAGCCCACCCCCCACCCCCCTTCTCCCATCGCTCCCTAAGGTTGGAAGGCAGGGGGAGGCCTAAGTGGAAAGTTGACGGTTTTAGCTCCCTGCGCCAGCATCTCACCCAAAGCGATCTTTCGATTTTGTAGCAATATTCAGACTGGCATGAGCCAGGGATGGGGGGCATCCAAGCGAAAGGGTCCCGGGCTGTGCTGGGATAGGGGGGTTGTGATTCGGTAAAAAAGGAGAGGGCGAGATCGCAGAAAATAGAAAGTTTCTACTCCAAACAATGAGGTGCTCAGCGACCGTGGCTGCTGGGGCGGGCTTATTCCCTGGGGCAGACGTCCCGGTTGTCTCTGGTTTCCTACTAGATTCGGTCTCTAGGTCTGCCCAGCAGCCTGGGGGAAACCTTTGTTTAGAAAACGGCCAATTCAGAAAAGTTGCATTTGATTTTTGAGGCTGCCAGACAAGGCTGTATTGTTTATTTGGAATGTACCACTACAAACCTGGCTGGGGCTTTGCAGCAATTTCTTAGATGCAAAGATGAGAGCTTTTGCATATTTTGTAAATATGCAAAAATTGTATTGGTAAACACCTGTACATTTTCAAAAGCTGGCACTGAGGATAAACTCGGATCGAACAATCCCTCCGTCAGGATTGTCATAAAACAAGTTTTAAATAATCATTTCACTTACATTTCGGAAGCCAGCTTCAACTTCCCTCTTTTCCTATATTTAAATTTTTGTTCCAATATGTTTTCATAAGTTTCTTGAAACGGTTATTTTCTTTTCACAAACATACAGTGCATGGGTGAGTGGGGGGAGTCTCAGAGAAAGTAGGGGCTTCTTGTGTGTGATTTTTGCCTGTGAAAGTCACTAGTCTTTGTTGAGCAGGGGCCCTAAAGGCTGCCAGAATAAGCCTACCACAGGAAGGAGTGAGCGCCCACACAGTGCTCTCTGCAGCCTGAGCCTTCTCTAAAATCCCAGAGCCACCTCTAGTTTTAAGACCAGATGCAGTGTATTATGAAGAAAACTAAGGATATTGCCATTTAGGCGGTGGCTGAAAAGGCCATAACACTCGTCTCATCAGGAGAGCGGGGCCAGTTCAGTGGCTGGATTTAGAAAAAATTTAAAGTGGGTTGCTTAGGGATATATTGCACCTGATATTTGATTGCACACACCAAATATCCCTGGAAATGTTGACAATCTTAAAGATGAAGGAGAAAAGAACATCATTGCTTACAAAAAAGATTTCTAACTATGCAGTAAATGCGTGAATCGGAGAAGTCCAGAATATTTGTTAAAGCCGGGCACATGGAAGTAGTGTTTATTTTCCTCTGTGGGGCCACAGCCCGGCTCCATAGCGGGTCAGAGCATTCTGAGCTCTGAGAGTACTGAGAGCGACCTTCAGATACAAATTGTTTACTGGCTATCTCCATCTCAATACCTAGTGTTTCAAAAAAGAATTTTTTTTGTGATCGTTTATTATTTCTCATCGTTTGCAAGGGCTTACTCAAGAGGACAAATCTGATATCGGGTGAACTGCATCGTAATCCTTGCCACAGGGCTTATTCCGCCCGCCTGGCGTTTGCTTCGGCTCCATAGCCATGGAGGAGCGGGGAGTGTTATTACCCAGGTAGAAATGGGCGATATTTACTCCTAAATAAAACGTGGGTCCTGGCAGCTGCCACATAACCGCTCCACAGGCCTGGTTGAAGCAAGCAAGGCACCGAGAGTTTTAAGTCAAAGTCACCCAAAGAGCAAGAGAGAAATTCAGCAGCTGGAAGGGAGGGCGAAAGGGAGAGAGAGAAAGAAGGCAAATGAGCGAGAGGGAGAGAGAGTGTCCAGAAGCCGACTAATACTGCAATTAAATCGCTTTTCTTAATCTCTCTGGGGTGGGGAATCTGAGGAAAGCCAAGGCGATCAATAAATGGAATATTCTATTGAGGAAGCTAACACCTCTGTGAGTGTGGAGCCTTGGGGGCGGTAGGGGATGCTGGAAGCTCCGGGGACTGACTGAGAGGGCAGCCTTGTTTAACTTGAGCTTCTGCTGAGTGGATATCTTCTCTCCAAAACAGCAGCGAGCGGCAGGCCAGTCTGCGTCCCATGCGCACCCACAGGCTCTCCATTTGCTCTCCGCTCAGCAAGCTGGGTGGGGTTGGGGTGGTGGTACTAGGCCAGAGAGGGGCTCCCACATGAGCTTACACACTTTTTTTAGAGCATAGAACAGCACAAACCAAACATCCTGTTTGGTTTATTACAAGGGGGAAAAGATGCTGGAGAAAAACATCCGGCTCTCTCCAAAGGTTGGTGAAGCCCCAAGTGCCAATGCCATGGTCTGGGAGTCTGCAGCGGCCCTTCCACCTCTTCTACTCTGCAGCTGCAGCCGGGGCAGCCTTCTTATAGCAGATGCAGTACCAAGCTGACTTTGGTAACCTTAGTTGGAGCATGCACGCTCTTGGATACCCTCCAGGCTAGAAGCCCATTTGGCCACCCTAGAGGGCCCTGACCAGACAGGGCCTGAGCTGCCTACAATTAGGCACCCGGCTTGTCTTACCAGTCAAATTGGCCAGATCGCTGAATTTCCAGAGAGTCCTGTAACATTCTGGAGGGCCCAAGGAGAAGGCTTTGAGGGGTCTGTGAACTCCTTGAAAATGATGGGTCAAATTGTGGGAATGCACAGATGTGCATTTCTCACAGGATAAGAGTCAGAACTTGGCCTTAGATTTTCCAAAGGGGCCTTAACTTCCAAAAAGGTTAAAAAAGACAGGTTTAGATCATTGTCTTTCACTTTATTAGCCTCCACCATCTCAAGCATTCTCTCCTGTGGTCACTGGCCCTTCCCAACCTGCGGCCTGGGAAGTTGCTTTCTGCATTTAGTCTGTGAGGCACAAAGTCCCGGCCCACTGCCCTGCTTGGGGCTCCTTCTCCTCAAGAAATCCTCTCCTGTTCTTGGGACCTACTTCCAGTCGGCAGAGCTTTCCTGAGAGGCATGGACAGTGCTGAGAGGCAAAACCCCCTTCTCAGGTAGTCCTCAGCTTCGTGGCATTTCCCAGTAGCACTGCTGAGCCCTACCGTCCTGAGTGCCTGGCGAGCCCCCGGGTAAGGACCAGGCCCATCCGGGAAAGGGTCCTAGGCTGCGGTGCTCTGTAGCTTTTCCGCACTCGAGTTCGTTGGTGTTGTGGGCCTAGCCGGGTTAAAGTTGTCCTTAGCCTTGTGCGTGGGAGCAACGTGGACAGCGAAGGACAGTTCCTGAGCTCTCCGCATAGATTCTTGACTTGATTCGGCTGCGCCACTACTGCGGCCTCAAGACCCCGTGGGGTGGAGAGAACTAGTTCTCTCATGCTCTCTCTCCTCTCATTTCTCTCCCTCTGCCCTTCTCTCCCTCTGCCCCTCTCCCTCTTTCTCTCTCTATCCCCCCCCACTCCAGATGCCCAGTCCGCCGAGCCAGTCACTGCGGAGCGCAGTGCTAAAAGTGGCTGGAGCGCAGCGCAAACGGTGGCGCGGCCTCCGGGCGCTGTGCGCGGAGTAGCCGAGGCCGGCAGAGACAGCAAATGCTCGCAACTGCTTGCATCTCAGAAGCTGGCGGCAGAGCCCTGGCTTTCCCGTGCGCTCTCTCTGGGTCCTCTCAGGCCCGGCTTCTTCCTCGGACTGGGTTCATACTGGGAGGAACAAGGCCAAGTGCCTGGCAAATCACCTGGGATGCAAGGGTCTTTCCCGCTGCACGCAGAGGCCTGAGCGGTCAGCTTCCTGGGATCCCGGCGTTCAGCAGCAACAGTCAGGGCCTCTGCTGGGGTTGGAGCTGGCCGGGCGGCAGGCCTGGGGCATCCTGGAGAGCTGTAGCCCGCAGGCCAGGGGCAAGGCAGCGACCTCTTGGGCTCCAGTGGATCCGGCCTGAAAAGGTCACATTTCCTGAGACATGTATGAGGCCCACTCTTGGGGGCTAGCGCCCTGGGCCAGCCGTTTCCAGTTGACTAAGAGCGCGTCACCACGGCCAGGGAAGAAGGAGGCCCCAGTGTCTGCTGAGCAAAGGGCCTGGCCTCCGAACGCTCCTATAACTGGGCCAGGAGCCCAACCCGGCCTCGCAGGGAACGGATTTCCTCACCGCGGGCCTCGTTAAAATGCGCACACTGCGGGAGTGAGGGCTGCCCCAGCCTCGGGTTTGGAGGGGAGGGGGGAAGAAGGGAGGGGACGGAGAGGCACGAGTGTGGTGACACTGGCTCTTGTCATAGCCTCCGGCAGCGTTCGAATGCCAAGGCTAAATGGAGAGCTGAAGAAGAGTGTGGCAGAGGTGTCTGTCGGTTGCCCCCCACCGGGTTTCCCCCTCCAGGTCTTCGCCTCTCGGCAAGCCAAAGACCCTTAAAATCAATGTTTCTTTCACTTCCTCAAGACGGCGTATGAGCTTGGAGGCTGTCAGGGTGATGGGGCTGTGGGGTGTCTGGACCTGGCTCCAGCCTCGGAGTAGGGGTGGAGGAATCTTTCAGCCAAGGTTGCCAGTCGCTTCCACCCCTCACTCCTACCAGCCCATCAAGGCCCACCGACAGGAGCTGCAGAGAAGGCAAGCCAGGTGAGCACACCAGAGGCAAAAATCCTAACTGGGTCAACCGGCTAGCAGAAGAGAAGTGTAAGGGGCTGCGAGGCCAGGGCATTGCATTTTGGGGAAAATTCTGTGTGGGATACAAGAAAGAAGTGGTAATAGCCAGCTTCCAGTCGGCTCTGGATTCGGACACTCTGAGGGTCCTGATGGCCTTAGGACCAGGTCCGCCACTTTTGCGAGACCGCTTCAGGTCCAGAGCTGAATCGGAAGAGTCTGAGGCCCGACAGGCTGCCTTAGTGGTTAGAGTGCACCAAGGGCTAGTGGCTGATTCCGAAATAAGAATAGGGAGCACCCAAGGCGGGACGGGGTGCGCGCCATAAACACTCCACTTGTTAACTGCGCGGGGCCCAAGGGCCTTTCAAACAGACCCCGGAGGAGGACTCACGTCTGGGCATGGGCGGGGCAAGCCCAGGGGCCCGGCCCCCCACCAGCCACGCTGGGGCAGCCCCCACAGCTCCTGGCCTTTGGGCTGAGGTATCGGGTGTGCGTCTTGCGGCCCATCAATACAGATTACATATTTATATCAATCGCGGGCTCGGAGGGCGCCCTCGGAGAGCGGCCCCGCGCCTACGAAACCAAACTGGGAGTGGTCGCGCGGAAACTCTGGCTCAGGATTGGCTGCGGGCGCCCGCCGCGGTGCGGGGGGATTGCTAATCGTATTCAGCATGTTTTGCACAAGAAATGTCAGCCAGAAAGAGCTATCTGCTCCCTTCGCCAAATTATCCCACAACAATGTCATGCTCGGAGAGCCCCGCCGCGAACTCTTTTTTGGTCGACTCGCTCATCAGCTCCGGCAGAGGCGAGGCTGGCGGTGGTGGCGGCGGCGCGGGGGGTGGCGGCGGCGGTGGCTACTACGCCCACGGCGGGGTCTACCTGCCACCAGCCGCCGACTTGCCCTACGGGCTGCAGAGCTGCGGGCTCTTCCCGGCTCTGGGAGGCAAGCGCAATGAGGCAGCTTCGCCAGGCGGCGGCGGCGGCAGCGGGGGCCTGGGGCCCGGGGCGCACGGCTACGCGCCCGCGCCTATAGACCTGTGGCTGGACGCGCCTCGGTCGTGCCGGATGGAGCCGCCCGAGGGGCCGCCACCGCAGCAGACCCAGCAGCAACAGCCGCCCCCGCCGCAACCACCCCAGCCCCCGCCGCAGGCCACCTCTTGCTCTTTCGCGCAGAACATCAAAGAGGAGAGCTCCTACTGCCTCTACGACTCGGCTGACAAATGCCCCAAAGGCTCGGCCGCCGCTGCCGAGCTGGCCCCCTTCCCGCGGGGCCCGCCGCCCGACGGCTGCGCCCTGGGCACCTCCAGTGGGGTGCCGGTGCCCGGCTACTTCCGCCTCTCCCAGGCCTATGGCACGACCAAGAGCTACGGCAGCGGCGGCGGCGCGCTGCAGCTTGGAGCCGGCCCGTTCCCCGCTCAGCCCCCGGGGCGCGGCTTCGACCCGCCACCCTCGCTAGCCTCCGGCTCGGCGGATGCAGCCCGGAAGGAGCGAGCCCTCGATTCGCCGCCGCCTCCCACGCTGGCTTGCGGTGGCAGCGGCGGGGGCTCGCAGGGCGACGAGGAGGCACACGCCTCGTCCTCGGCTGCGGAAGAGCTCTCCCCGGCCCCTTCCGAGAGCAGCAAAGCCTCGCCGGAGAAGGACTCCCTGGGTAAGCAGGGCACGCTGAAGGGCCGCAGTCAGGCGGGCAGACAGACAGGCAGACCCAGAGAAGGGAAGGAGCAGAGAGCCAGGAGTCCGCCTAGCAGCCGGCCGGCCTTGGCCCGAGCTGCAGGCAGGCTGACCTTGTGAACTTGCTTTTTAATATTTGGGCGTGGGGACACAGTAAAAATTCACGTCTGGCTTAGCACCCCACACCAAGACGTCCTCTGCGGTGGCCTCAGCTCACCCCTTCTGGAGGCGAGGACACCGACGAGCAGCCCCCCTCTTGTACATGCCCTTCTCCGTGGCCCAGAGCACCCTAAGCCATGGTCTGGGCCCAGCCTGCTAGGCGCGGCCCACGCGGGGGGAGGGGGAGGGAGGGAAAGTAGCTCGCCCGCAGATAGCGTGGATGTTTGTAAGGCATCCAAAATAAGCAGCCGCCAGCACCAATAAATAAGCCCATTAACCGGCGAAGTTCGAGTTTACGATCCCCCATGCTTTTTTCAAAGTTGCTGGAGGGGCGGGAATCCTCGTTTCGGGGAGAAGAAAAGGCAAATCCGGCCCGGACGCCGGGGCCCTGAGCTGTGAGTCAGAGAGGGGCCGTTTCTCTTCCCCTGAAACTCGGAATCGCCCAGACTGCACGTCCCTGGCTCCTGGAGAGACGTGAGGGAGGGCCCTTGACCCCAAATCAGCTTTTCATGCCTTCCCCAAGTCCCAACTATTCTCTTCTCCCTCTCCTCAACGGGCGTTGGGCAACCAGGGGGCTGGAGTGAAACACAGCCCCGCTGCCAGGCCCCTTTCCAAGTAAGCATCCCACATCCCAGCCTGGGGGCTAGGAAATGCTCATCTGCCTTGGGGCAAGAAGCAAAGAAAGGCGTTAAGTTCACGATATACAGCCTGGTCTCCCAGGCCACTCATTTTGCAAGCACCTGGCAGCTTTGTGCTAAAACAGGTGTTTGGAAAAAAGTGGAGGAAAACGTATATTAGGAGGATAGGTGTAGATTGGAGGCCCACTTGATTTTGCACACGCCTTTTGGAGAAACTGTTCTTCCTAGGCAAGCTAAAGGGGCATAACTGTGTGACTCAGGGCGGCATCCCTCTTATGGCAGAGACGTCCTAAATTCACCCCTGCTTGCAGCCCGCGTGGCCTCGATTTAACCTTCCCCTCTTTATTCTCTTAAATGCCAGGCAATTCCAAAGGCGAAAACGCAGCCAACTGGCTCACTGCAAAGAGCGGCCGGAAGAAGCGCTGCCCCTACACGAAGCACCAGACGCTGGAGCTGGAGAAGGAGTTTCTGTTCAACATGTACCTTACTCGAGAGCGGCGCCTAGAGATCAGCCGCAGCGTCCATCTCACGGACAGACAAGTGAAAATCTGGTTTCAGAACCGCAGGATGAAACTGAAGAAAATGAACCGAGAAAACCGGATCCGGGAGCTCACAGCCAACTTTAATTTTTCCTGATGAATCTCCAGGCAACGCCGTTTTTTCGCTTCCAGAGAGCTGTTCTCCTCCCTCTGTCTTCGGCCTCTGCCCAGGAACTCGCACCTGTGCCGGAGCCCCATTCCTCCCTCCCACACTCGCCATCTCGCTGGCCGTTACATCTGTGCAGGGCTGGTTTGTTCTGACTTCTTGTTTCTTTGTCTGTTTGCTTGGTGCTGGTTTATTTGTTGTTTTCTGGGGGAAAAAGCCATATCGCGCTCAAATTCGAGAGAGAGAGATATTGTCCTAAGTGTCAAGTGGTGACTGGGATGGTTTGCTGTCTCGGGGTTCCAATGCTCGAAATGGCCCCTGTTTTCCCGGTGGAACTGGAGCTGGTTTCCTGCGGCCCCCCGGGGCAAACCTAGCCGGAAGGCAGAGGTCCCATTGTAGGCGCTGAGGTGTCTGGCCTGAGGTCAATGGTGCAAGGAGCCGCCACCGGGCTCCCTGGCCTGGAGTGCTGGGCTGTGTTTAATCAGGGGATACAGGCCTCTGGGTTCCTCTTTTCTTTCTTCCTTTCTTCCTTGGCAAAGAGAAGGACTTACAGGCATGGACTTGCAGGTTGGCAAAAGGGCTTGACTTTGGCTGATTGGAAAACCGAAAAAGTTAGATTAATTTTTCCTTCCTCTGTAAGATATCCCAGCTTTAAAAGAAAAAAAGAATGACCAGAAGAAAAGTTCTCTTCCAGTTTGTGTAAGGTCTTGCATTGTGGGACTAAATTATTTCACTTACCCCTGAATTTCCGTATCCTTCTGGCTGTAGATAAATAACCTAATGTAGTTTTGTTTAGATATGCAGATTTTGTGGATTTTTTGTCATTAAATAATTGTTACCAGTGGTAACACATGACAAGCACACCACAGTCCTCCCTATCTTGTGGAGGTTTTCTTTTTTTCCCCACTCTTTTCTTCTTCTTCTTTTTTTTTTTTACTTTCCAAAATTCACAGAGGCGGACTCCTCCGCTGGGGGCAAGCAGAATGGCTAGAGAAGGGAGACATTGTGAATTTCCTTTATACTGTGAAGTTACATGCATAAAAGGGTCAAACCTGTAGGTGCAGAAAAAGAAAAAACTATAAATACAAATCTGTATAAATGTCTATTATTATGAAAAATTGCCAATCTTGTTTTATGCAAATGCATTCTATCGTTATTATAAATGTTAGTTCTAGTTCTATTTACTTCTAATCTTAAATCAGAATAAATTAATATTGTAATGCTGCTGTGCGTGGAAAAAAAGACGATGTTTATGTTCTTATAGAAGAATAAAAGCTGTGGAATGAAGCTTTTTAATTTTACCTCTTTTTTTTTTTTTTTTTTACTTCTTATCTTCACCTTCCACTTTATCCCGTCCACCACTTTTACAACAGGAGGACTAGCCTGCGCCCCCTGCAATTACTTTAGGCATCTATTTAAATATTACCTAGACGGTCGTAATTTGTCTGGGCCCTATAGCCCTGGTGCCGTAAGGTTTGTCGGCTTTTGTTCAGTTTTATGACTTGCTAGTATATCTGGATTGTGGCTGTCTTGGACCAGTGGTTTCAGTTGAGAGGGGAGCTGCATAGACAGAGGAAGCCAAACAGGATTTCTATCGGGAGCCCTAGGGAGGCTCGCAGAGGCCGGTTATTTTGCGGGTCCCCTGGTCCTAGATGACTCCCAGCCTAGGAATCCGGGGATCAGGCTGGGCCCACAGGGCGTCACTAGCGTCCGCGCAGCGCTTAGGTAGACCGCGGCCGGGCGGCCTGGACCCCCCCTCACCCAGCACGGCCTCCCCTACCTGGTCGCCCTCCGCGGGGCCACGCGTTTCCTGCTCGCGGGAGGTGGGAGGGGGCGACGGCAGGGGGGAGGGGGCGCGGGAGCGCGCGCCCCGGCTGGCTGGCTGGCTGGCGGTGAGGGAGAGAGGGGGAGAGGGAGCGGCGGGGAGCGAGCGCGGGAGGCCGAGACCAGACAGGGAGCCGGGCTCGGTGCTGTCCCTGGCGCTTTCCAGTCGCCCAGGGCTACCGCCGCTGGGCGCCTGCTCGCTGAGCAGCAAAATTTGGGAAACCAGCACGCCCACTGCTCCTTCTCTCTTCTCGCTTTTTCCCTCTTTTACCTTCCTTCCCTCCCTTTCCCAGGTTCACCAAACTGGGGCCGGTGGCATCTCCCTCCGTGATGCCTTAGCGGCAGCGCGGGGCACGCAGTAGCAGCGGCGGGCGCAGGTTGGCGAGGGGCCGGGCCGGGCGCGATCTCAGGGTTCTCCCTTGGCGGCGGCGGAGGCGGCGGCGGGCGAGGCAGCCCCGCGCGGGCAGCACCAGAACTGGTCGGTGATTTAGGTAGTTTCCTGTTGTTGGGATCCAGCTTTCTCTCGACAGCACGACACTGCCTTCATTACTTCAGTTGAAATCGTCTCCAGGTACCTGTGCGCGCGGGGGCCGGGCCGGGCGGGGCATCCAGACCCTGGTCGTGCCAGGCCTGCGGTGGCAACCTCGGCTTTTCCCACGCAGGAGCCTCGACCCTGCCTCCTTCTCAGAGCTCTGCCTGCCTGCTGGCCTCACCCCCCATCTCTACCTGGCCCCGAGCAGGTATGGTCAGGTTAGCTGCTCCTTAGCGGACGCCGGGGGCGTGGTAGTAATTCTGGGCCCCGAGCCATTCAAGGTCAGGGGCGCACGCTTCCATCCTGGGCCTTCCCCGCTCCAGGCCTGCGCCTGGCCAGGGACCCCGCGATTCTGCTGCAAGGCTAGGACAACACTAGCCCCAATCCAGGTACGAGATCAGGAAAGATCCCTTTGCCAGTGGAGACTCAGGCCAAACTGGGGCGAACAGGGGCTGGGATCCCGGCCTTGCCACTTACCCTTCTGTCTGTAAACCACTCTCTACTCCTGGGAGTCGCCTTTGACTCTTTTCTTCCTTCTTTCTTTCCTTCTTTACTCTTTTTTCTTTATCCCTTCTTTCTTTCCTTCTTTTTAATTTTCTTTCATCTTCAGTCTCTCTGTGTCGTTTTCTATCTTCACCTCCCATCCTCCTCAACTCTTCCTTCCAGAGGGACCCAGGGCTGGCTTGGGGAGAGCCTGGGGGGGGGGTGTTATTTTTCTCTGCGTGCTCAAGTGGAAGTCGAAATCTGCCGAGGAAGGGTACGCGTGGGGCTGCTGTTGAGGGCTGTGGATCTGGGCCTGGTGTGCCGCTGCGCAGACAAGGCCTCGGTTACGATCACGACCGGATGGCGGCGGCCTTGCGTTCCTACTCCGCGGGCCAGTAATGGCAGCCTAGGAGATCGGATTAGGGGGCATTCGCGGCGTTTTTGTGTGCCCACACCGAGGGCAAGGAGGCCTTCGACAGCCTCCCTGGGGACCTGAGGCTGGGACCTGGGCTGAGGCCCAGCCAGTCTCGGTAGAGCCTGGCAACTGCAGGGAACTCCGCGGGGAAGCTTCCTCCGCTCTCCCAGGCCTGCCGGTCCCTGCTCGGGCTTTAACCGCGATAAGGGAGCCCCGCTAGGGCAAAGATTGGCTGTTTGCTTGCCACTAGCTTCTATCAGGTTCAGAGTATGTTAGAAACGGCATCCATGTGTGGACGGGTGTTGGAGAAGGGGACCCTTCCAGCGCGAGTCTGTTTCAAAAAATAGGGGAAAGGAATCCTAAATTCCAGAACCGTTGGAATACAAACTTGAGTCCTTGTTCCAAGTTGTAGTCCACCGTTGGAAGGTAGTCGGACCATTCTCGCTACCCAGAACTGAAAACAATCTCCATCCCTCCGTACCCCCCGACACACACACACTCGCGGGCCTTCAGACTCATGCCCACCGAGCGGTGCTTCCCTTCGCAGCTCTGGCCGAGGGCCCGCCGTCCTGTTATCTGAAAGGCCGGCACAGCGCGTTCCTCTCAACTCCTGTCTGCCACTTTCTGGACCCGAGCATTGGATTTGTTTTGGAGGCCGAAGTTTTAGAACTCGCAGGCGAGAAGAAGCGGTTTGTAATTACACCAACTTATTTCTTTATGCACACGCAATTCTTTTCACTTCTAAAATAAAAGCAGACACAAAAGCCTGAATATTCTCTCCCCAAACCTCTGGGATGAAGAGGGATAATATTTGGTTTTGTAATTTTCCCCCCTTCTTGGCATCAGTAAGGACGACTAAAAACTCAACGCCTGCTAATTGTTTAGTAACCATCTTATTTTGGGGGCTAAGGCTATTTAAAGAACAGCCTTTTTATTTGGAAAAAATGCTAATAATAATTCGTGTCTTCTCTGGGTACAAAAAGTGCAAAGGCAGCCAGGCGTGTCCAATTACAATTAGGAGTGAAGGTTTTCTCCAAGGTTAATTTTTCTTAGGGAAAATCTCAGGGGCTCCGCGAAGTGCTCGAGTGTGGGACACCTTGGGCTGCGGTGGGGGTGGGGATAACGCGGAGGAATTTACAGGGAAAGGAAAATATTAGGGGGGAGGGGGCCGAGGCGGCCAGGACCAGCCACGTCGGAGTTCATTGTGCGCACCACTTCCCTCTTCCGGCGCCGGCGGAGGAAGGGGCACCCGGTTGGCCTCCTCTCGGCTTCGCAGCCTCACTCTGGTGGAGAGCCTGGCATGTAAGGATCTCCACCTGGGATCAGGGTTTTGGGGGAGATTACTGGAACCGTTAGGGCGGATGAAGGCAGCAAAGGAGATGGAAGCGCCCGAGGCCGCCCGCCCTCGCCGCTAGGGAAGTGGGCTAATGAGAAACACTCTTGCAGGCACAGTGTTCACACGTGAATTTAATTACCTCATTTTTCGGAGTCGCTGCTTTCTGTTCGGATTTGGGCTGGGTTCCCCCCCCCCCCCAATTAAGAGAGGCGAGGTCTTTTAATTTACCCCTGACTCTCAGGAGTGAGAAATACCCTCCTCAATTTGGCCAAGTTAAGGGATGGGATTAAAGTCAATGCCCCGTGCCCCTCCCCGTTTTAATTTCTAGCCCTGGACTTGAGTTGCGGCCGCCTCCGCTTTGGGCCTTGTAACTCTGCTGAGCCGCCCCGCCGGGTGGGTAACCGAGGCGGGCCCGGGGCGGTGGCCAGGAAGGATGGAAGGAAGGAAGGTACCCTGAAGGACTCATACTGAGTCCCGAGGCAAGCCGCTCCGGTGCAGGCCTCCCAGCTACTGGAGCCGCGGGGTCTCAGGCGGGGCTGCCTTTTTGCAAGCTGGACTCTCCTTCCACTGGTGCTGCCGCCCGCCTTTTTTCGCAGCTCTGGTTCGGGGAGCGTCATCAGGCTTGCAGAGCTCAGTATGAGGGCCTTAGAGGTCGGAGCACAGGGCTGGATCGCCTCCTGCGTCCGCAGGGGATCGTGCTTCTCAGCGGACGATGAACAGTGCGCGCTGAGCGCGCGTGTGCGGGGGCTCGGGCGGAACACGCGGCACAGCTAGGCTCTCAAACCCTTCGCCTCAGGGACGGCGGCCGCTCCTCGGTGGGGCCCACGCTGGAGGCGCAGGGGAGAATTTGGGAGCTGCCCCGGCGCCCCGCGCCCCAGGCTGGCAAATTCCAGGGGCCCGCGATAGGCGGTGCCCTCTCGGCGGCCTGTCTCTGCCCAGCGCGCCCGGGCAGGGGCAGTGGTGTCTCTGTTTCGGACGGATACTATGTTGAATTTGACTTTTCGCAGCCGGTCCGGAGTAAACTCGCATCTCTGGGAACCGCAGGGGTTATTTACAGGGAGCTCGCCAACCAAACACAACAGTCTAATTTAACCTTTCCAAGTCCTCGTAAATTTTTACAGCTGGGAGCCACGGCGAGGAAAACGAATCTGTTGGTGGTTCCCAACTTCCCACCAGCCTGTGTGGCTTCTGAAACAATAACTCCTTATGAAATATCATAAATATAGATTTAAATACAGTAGACGGAGAATGCGATTTGGCTGCTTTTTTATGGCTTCAATTATTGTCTAATTTTATGAGGGGCTCCGCTGGCCGCACTCGCACGCAGGACCCGCGCCTTGCTGATGGCGTGATTAATTGTGATATAAAATAGTCCGCTTAAGAAGTGTGTGTCTGGTGGTGGCGGTGGGAGGGGAGGGAGGGAGTACAGAGGCAAGGCCAGATTTGATCTTTTAATCTTCGTTGGCCACAATTAAAACAAACCCGATCGTGGAGCGCCGCGATCCCTTTGCATAAAAACATATGGCTTTTGCTATAAAAATTATGACTGCAAAACACCGGGCCATTAATAGCGTGCGGAGTGATTTACGCGTTATTGTTCTGCCGGGCGGGCACGTGACGCGCGCGGCCAATAGGGGCGCGGGCGCCGGCAACTTATTAGGTGACTGTACTTCTCCCCCTGGTGCCACCAAGTTGTTACATGAAATCTGCAGTTTCATAATTTCCGCGGGTCGGGCCGGCCGGCCGGGTGCGGGGCACGGCGATGGCCACCACCGGGGCCCTGGGCAACTACTACGTGGACTCGTTCTTGCTGGGCGCCGACGCCGCGGACGAGCTGGGCGCGGGCCGCTACGCGCCGGGGGCCCTGGGTCAGCCCCCGCGGCAGGCTGCGGCGCTGGCCGAGCACCCCGACTTCAGCCCGTGCAGCTTCCAGTCCAAGGCGGCGGTGTTCGGCGCCTCGTGGAACCCGGTGCACGCGGCGGGCGCCAACGCGGTGCCCGCGGCGGTGTATCATCACCATCACCACCACCCCTACGTGCACCCCCAGGCGCCGGTGGCTGCGGCGGCGCCGGACGGCAGGTACATGCGCTCCTGGCTGGAGCCCACGCCCGGTGCGCTCTCCTTCGCGGGCTTGCCCTCCAGCCGGCCTTACGGCATTAAACCTGAACCGCTGTCGGCCAGAAGGGGTGACTGTCCCACGCTTGACACTCACACTCTGTCCCTGACTGACTATGCTTGTGGTTCTCCTCCAGTTGATAGAGAAAAACAGCCCAGCGAAGGTGCCTTCTCCGAAAACAATGCTGAGAATGAGAGCAGCGGAGACAAGCCCCCCATCGATCCCAGTAAGTGTCTCCTCCCGCCATACCGGCCGCCGCCTCCACGCCGGCCACCTGGATCTGCCGGCCCGCCAGCTTTCTCTCAAGTCTGCCTTCGCCCGCGCTGGGAGCCTCCTAAGCAGGGGCCAGAGCCAGAAGTTGCTGTTTGGGACGCCTCGGATGGGGCCCCAAGTCCAGAGAGCAGTGACAAGTGGGCCCACAGGGCTGGGGGGAGGGGAGGCGGCTGCTGCCGAGAGAGGGGGCGGGGCGGGCGCTGCGGGCCAAGCCAAGACCAGTCGCCCCTCTCCCTGGCTGCCCGGGACCAGGACAGAGATACTTTGAGCCGTTCTTCGAAAGCAGCGCGGCAGAGAGTCTTTTGTGCGGCTAGATTGTCTGGGAGCAGCGGCAGCAACTGCAGCCGGGACACTGGGGGAGAAGGCCGATTCCCTCCAGTTCTCGCCTTCAGCCAGTGGCGGCGTAAATCCTGCCCAAGATGAGGCTGCAGGCGCCCGGGCCCCGCGAGTCCCCATGCCAGATTATTCGAATAAACTGGAGAAGTGATCAACGGCCTTGGGCCGCCCAGGGGCACCGTGCTTGCCTGCCCAGCTCCTGCGGCCTTTCAGGGAGGTCAATAAGGAGTGGGAGAGTAGAAGGAAAGGTGGGGAAGGGAAGACAGAGAGTCAGTGAGGAGCGAAGAGAAGATCAATCCTGCTACATGAACAGGGCAGCGTGGATTCTCCCTGCCTGGCAAGAAGCTCTGTTTCCACATTTCACTCGTACAGTGTGCGGAGAGTGGGAGGAAGGAGAGGAAAAGACGGGAGGACAGAGGAAGAAGAGAAAGGAGGGCCTCAGAGGGGAGGGGGAGCCGAGGTTTTACTGCGTGCAATTGTAAGTGACCGTCCCTGCGTCTGTCTGCCAGGGTTCCATTGTGTCCGTGGCTCAGCCGCCTTCCCTAACCAATTCAGCAGTGTCCTGCACTTTGGTCGAAGACCCCAGGAGGTTCCCTAGCCCCCAGCGGAGGGGGGGTGTGCTTCTCCTTCTAAATTCCGTGTCTCTCTCCCCACAGACAACCCGGCTGCCAACTGGCTCCACGCGCGCTCCACGCGGAAGAAGCGCTGCCCTTACACCAAACACCAAACGCTGGAACTGGAGAAAGAGTTTCTGTTCAACATGTACCTCACCAGGGACCGCAGGTACGAGGTGGCCCGACTGCTCAACCTCACCGAGAGGCAGGTCAAGATCTGGTTTCAGAACCGCAGGATGAAAATGAAGAAAATCAACAAGGATCGAGCGAAAGACGAGTGACGAGACTCGACTTCGTTTAGAACACAGCCAGAGAGCTAGAGAGAAAGAGAACGGACTGCCTGTCCCCTTCTCCCACCCCCATTCCACCCCAGCCTCCACCACCCCGCACAAAGCGGGTTCCAGGCCTCATCTCCCCCTGGCAGACCCTGCTCAGGCTGGCTCCTTGGCCTGCCGTTTTGATGGAGGAGGTATTGTAAGCTTTCCATTTTCTATAAGACAAAAAGGGGGGGGGGTGCATTAGCACTGATGGCTGCGTGTGCTAGCTTGTATATATTAAAAAAAAAAAATCTACCTGTTCCTGACTTAAAACAAACAAAAAAAAACTACCTTTTTATAATGCACAACTGTTGATGGAGAGCTGTATAGTTTTTAGTCTGTGTAGTTAATTTAATTTGTTCTTTGTGCGGCAGAGCGATCTGCCCAGATACTTGAACACTGTCTTTTATTGTGGTAATTATGTTTTGTGAGTCAAACTTCTGTGCTGGGTGATGCACCCGTTGTGTTTGTGAAAGCTAGAATTCAATTTGAACTCAGGTTGTTTATGAAGGGGAAAAACAGTTGCATAGAGTATAGCTCTGTAGTGGAATATGTCTTCTGTATATTAGGCTGTTAACCTTTGATTATAAACTAGCTGTAAGGATTTCCCAGTGACATAAATTTTTTTAAAAAAGAGAGAAAGGGTTCTCCGGGATACATAGATTCACGGTTTTCTCCACTTTTGAAATGTGGGCATTTTTGTCTCTACATGCTCTGTACATCTGTCTTGTCCATGGTATATATAATCCACATATTAAAGAAAAAGTAATCAGGCAAGCTTGAATATTGTTTTTGCACCAGATGAACAGTGAGCAAATTCGGAGCTATACATATGTGCAGAAGGTTACTACCTATGGTTTACTTTTGATTTTAATTGGGGGAAAATGAATGCTTATTGTAATGGAGTTAATTTTATTGATAATAAATTATACGCTATGAAACCGCCATTGGGCTACTGTAGATTTGTATCCTTGATGAATCTGGGGTTTCCATCGGGCTGAACAGACACTGTATGTTTTGCAATAGTTACCTCAAGGCCTACTGACCAAATTGTTGTGTTGAGATATTTAACTTTTTGCCAAATAAAATATATTGATTCTTTTCTATTTTTTGCGGATCAGCTCTTTGCACCATCTTCTCTAGGGTGAGGGAGCCTGGGTAGAGTGCCTGGGCGGGGGCCGGGCTGGGGTGGAGGAGGACAGAACCTCAGTTTTGCCCCTGGCGGGCTTTCGGGAGCGGGACTTGCCAGCAGCCGGCGGCGGAGAGTGGAGGCTCCGCGGTCCCTCCAGGCCCGCCGCCTGGCGGTGCGGGCAGCGGAGAAAGGCCGGGAACCAGCGGCGGCGAGACCTGGGCTCCCCGCTTTGTGTCCATTTGCAGGATGGCTGGGAGGCCTCTCAGGAGGTGGGCTGGGTCCGGGTATCGCTGGCCACTAGCAGTGAAAGGCCACTTTCTCATCTTGGTGCCCCGAGAAAATTCCCAAACCGGGGTCCACGGAAACTCCTGGGGCCTTCCCTGTCATGGGGGGACGTGGGGGGCCAGGACCCAGAGCTGAGGGCCTGCCTCCTAAGGAGTCTCTGAGGAGAGAAACACGACCCCGACCGCCCCAGCCCCAACGTGGCCGCCAGGACAGACATTTGGGGGTTCTCAGGGGACTGAAGTCTTGTGTCCCCGCACCCCCACGTCCTGTCGGGCTGGCCCGGGAGATTCTGGGTCCTGCACCGCGCGCCCCTCCGGAGCACAAGTCCTGGCAGAGGCAGAGCCCAGGCAACCGACGAGCCCGAAGCGCCATAAAAGAAAATGAGGGCTGTTACCGTTTATGGGGTGTAAAGGGCTGAGGGGGGAACGGACACAATTGCGGAGGCCCGAGCGCCTTCTAGATGTGGCCAGAGGGTTCAGCCTCATCTCCCCTCCTCTTTTCTCGCCCTTCCCCCCTACTCCCCATCTCCCACCCCCCACCCCATCCCCACCCCCTACCCACTTCGACTTCTGCCAAGTTAGCTGTGTTCGGGCGTGTAAAAGGGGAACCAGGGCGCCGGGGGATGGGGCGTCCCCTCACATCCCCACCCCCACCCCGCCGCCAGGTTGGGACGCCCTCTGTTGTTGCAGACAGAAGGAACTTCAAAGAATGGGCAGTAAGGGTGTGCCATAAAGGCCGGGTCTGCGAACTGTCTGGAATTCGGCCCTTAATGAGTTTACAACTGTCCAGCCCCAATTAAGATTTTCCACCAAAGCCCCTTCATTTGTTTGTTCTGTCTGCCGCCGATAAAGCGGCTGCGGAAACAGCTCTCTTTTATGGGCACTCTCGGCAGCGTAGATTCCCGGCTCCTCGCAGAACCCCCGGGGACTGGGCCCTCGCCCCGCTTTGGGAGTGGGGCGCAGGGCGCGCGGCGGCTGCTGACGAAGTTCAGACCGCGCTGCTGGGACTGCAGTACCAAGATGTGGCCAGCAGATGGCAGTATGGCTCCACGCAAGAGGCGCCCGCGCCGCCATCTCCCGCCGCCGCCACCCTGGGACGGTCCTAAGATGTCGACTTGACGAGAGCCTTTCTGGAACGAGAGCCTCAGATTTGAGTGAACAGCTGTGGTATATTTTCGGTGCTGCTCATGCCGAGCCGGAAGCCTCGCTGGGAACCAAGCAAGCGGGGGGAGCTCGCCTGACTTGCACCGCTCGCGTCCCCCTTTCCCCCACTCCGGGGGCCTAGCGCTGCGGGGCTGCAGCTCCAGGCGCTGTAGGGTAACCGTCCCAGCCCGGGACAAGCCTCGGGGCAGCGCGGCGCTCGGAGAACCCGGCTGACCAGCGGACAGACACAAGAACTAAGGCCTACAGCCCCCGGACCTGGTGACACCCCAGAGGGTGTGCCGAGGGTGCATACCGTGGCCAGGAGTCCTCCGGTAGCCCGGGAGGCCCCCGAAGGCTGCGCTCCGGTACAGAACCGGCGAGCCAGCACCCGCGGGCCGCCCCGAATCCGTGACACAATTAGGCGGCTGAAAATTGGACGTAAAGGCACTCTTGGTGACTGTCTAGTGTGGGTCTGACGCCTGAGTTCGTGGGATGGGGAATCCTTGGGGACAGACCAGGAACTGCTTTGGTTATTCTAAAATAAATATGATATTTAAAATAATTATAACATCCTAGCTCCAGGATAGGAGCTCACGTCGTGAAAGCTGCCTTGCTTTCTCTCGCCTCCGAATTTCCTCGGCAGTGGGAGTACTAAGGCTCCTCTGGCGTCTCCTGCTCAGGTGGAGGGAGGGAACCCTAATCCAAACCCAGCCTATCCACGACCCTGGGCGGGGAACACGCCTCGGAGCCTTCCGAGAGGCGCCTCGAGCGCGGGTGCGAGGATCAGCTACGGGTGCAGAATGGTTTCAGACGGAAAATGCAAAAGCAAACAGAAAACCCTTCGAAGCACCCCGGAGCCCTGTGAACACGCCACGCAGTGCATTTATTTGGGTTGTAATAGTCTCCGCCAAGCCCACAAAATGTTTACAACCTGCTTCTCTGCTCTGCACACGCTGTAAAACTGGGGACTAGATTCTGGCTGACATCTCTCCCCGGGGTTGCTCTCTCTCTCCTTCCTTTTTCTCTGTTTATATACACGCTTTGGTATTACAGACACACGCCTTCATTATATTTCCTTATATAATATACAATATTTCACTTCATCTGATTCTAAGAAGGGTTTTATAACTTTCCGAGAGCCGCCAGTGGCCGTGTCTCCAAGGCACAGATACAAAGCTCGATTTATGTGACTACAAATAAATGGCAAAGGAGCAGATCGGTAGCGACCGCTTCTCTCTCCCCACCGATCACGGAGGCCCCAGGTAGGTGCTGGCCGGCTGGGATCTCAGAGGCCTCGGGGACTGCCACGAGGGGCCTCTGTTGCCCTTGGCCGGCCAGTGGCTGGGAGGCGGTTCTCCCTGCTAGGCTGCCTGGGAACGGCGTCCCTGCAAGCCGCCCAGACCAGACCCCGCGCCAGCCCGAGCTCTTTTGCACTCGTTGGCGATGTATCTGTCCCCGCACGGCGACCAGGGACTGCTCAGTGGATGGAGAACCGACGCGCAGCTCGGGCAAAGAGCGCGGGTGGAAACCTTAACAGAAGCAAATCGCTAGCCGCCCGATTCCCAGCAGCTTCCATTCGCTGCCCCGAGCTAGGTTTAAATATTGAAGACTATTTAGTAACAAGAAGCAGGGAAACGAATTCTGCTCCAGGAGAGCGGTGGAAAATGTCTTTATATAGAGACAGCTGGGCTGATTAGACCCCCGCCTACACGCGCCTGCTCCAGGCGGAGCATCAACCAGTATTTCTGTGAATATTATCACACATAACCCACTGCATTGGTGTCTTTTCAGCGAAATAATTAGGACACCAATGGCTCGAGAACATGCGATTAAATAGGCCTTATTGAAAGCCTAACTTTGGCCTTTTCGTTTTAAAACCCTGCCACAGAAAGCAGGAGAGAGACAAGCGCAGAAACGAAAGGGAGGTTTCGGCACCCGCGGGACTCAGCCCAGTTAGCTGACTTGGGCCCAGAAAGGCCGAGGCCTTGCCGGCAGTATCTGGATCATCCTTGGCCCAGGGGAAGGGGCAGCGCGTCCGGCCAGGACCGCTTGGACCCGCGCCTGACAAAATCCGGGCGGGGATGAGCCTGTGACGCGGGCTCCCAACCCTCTTGGCTGGGACTGCGTTCCTTCCCGCTCCTCAAAATCTCTCCCCACTCGGCCTGTCGGGTCGCCTGACTCAGGGCAGGTTCTACTTTAAACGCCATCGCTGTCAGCCGCTCCAGCCACCCGAGTCTAGACAGACGGCGGCGGCGGCGGGGCCCGGGTCTTTTTCTTTGCCTCTTGCTCTGTGTCACCCGAGGAACAATTTATTGGTCTAAAGCTGTCTGATTCCGCTTCTTTGATCTCCTAGCCTACTTCTTGTTTGTTTCCTCTTCCTTCAATTTTCTTAGGTTTTCATTTCCTGCCAGAAAGCGATGCTTTTTGGAATATTTGGTTTTTTCTTCCCTTCCCGTCTTACCCCCTCCGTTCCCAGACTGAGACACGCTATCATCCTGATCCGCCATAAAAGGCATCCCCGGATATTGCCCCCCCCCCACTATGGCCCCTGTACTCCCAGGGGAAACCACCCTGGCCCCACCTGCCCGGACAGCCCCTGCCTTCCCACCCATGCCCCAGGGCAGTCCACTAGAAAGGAGCTGGGATCCGTTGCATCCGGGTCTGAACCCTCTCGCTGCCTTTTGTGCTCCTGGGACCCCCGAGAGAGTGCGGTGAACGGGGACAGCCTGGACCCTCTGAAAGTGATGGGAAGCGCTTTGTACACGAGGAACCAAACTCTATAATTTAGAGGAGAATATCCGGGGCAATTCCATTGTGAGGTCGGGTTTATGGTGTGCAATCGAGCTGAGCAGTAAAAGGCGTACTGACCTGACGGCTGGGCTTCCAGCGCGGCCTGGGCAGTTTATGAGGCATTTAGAGGAAGGATTCGCCCCACCACCCTCCACGGAGCGGTGGGCGGCAGGGGCTTCGCTGTTCCAACCCTGTGCAGGGTTTGGAGGCTTGAGAAGGTAAGCTCCGTGAGTTGGAGGCCTGGAAGGGAAGGAGTGAGTCTACCCTGCGCTCCACTCTCTGCCAGCCAGTCCTTGGAAAAGAGAAGCCACCAGAGCTGGGTGGCCTTTTCGGGAGGGCTCCCCCTATTTGTTTTTGGGGTCTCCAAAAGAAATGGAGATCCATAATGGGCTGCAGTCCCCAGGCGCCTGAACCCTCCTCTGTCTTCTCCAAAGTGGCTCTAAAACATGTATTGCTCCCAGGCACCCACCCAGGCCCATGAGGAGCTGGCGGAGGCCCAGAGGTGGCCGGGGTGAAGTCTACCAGAAACCTCACTGTGCTAGGGGTACCTAGAAAGGTGCGGAGCCTGAGGTTCCTCCAAGCGGGGCGGGGGGGGGGGGAAAGGACTTGTTTCCCCTTCAGCCAGGGGGAACTAAGCGTTGCGGGGAGGATAAAAGAGTGTCCAGCCCTTTCTCCGGCTGCCAGAGGCCAGCCAGGTGCCCAGGAGCGAACGCACCGAGTCTGCGGGGCCAGCGTGTCCAGGAGGAGGGAGGGGAGCCCCACGTTAATAAATCTGTTGGCAAATGAGGCTCATTAATAGATAAATATTTCACTGCTTCCTTTAGAGCGGATAAACAGTGCGCCGCTGATTAAGGAAAGGAAGCTGGGAGACCTTGACTTTATTCGAACCACATGGTTCCAGTTTGCGGTGGCGTTCTCGCTGCAGCTGGAAGCGACGCTGCGCCTGCCTGCCCCATCTGGATCGGAGTCTAGGTCGGTTTATCGCCCACTGGATCTGGGCGGGGTAGACGTGGGCAAAGAGTCGATTTGCCCAGAGCTGAGACTTGCCCACCCGGCGACTGTGGGGCGGGCGGGTGTGCGGGGTGCAGAGACCCTCGCTGGGCTGGGTCAGTGGGCAGAAGACGGGCAGGGAAGAGCCGCAGGCTTGGTCCAGAGTTCGGTAATAGGCAAGAGGGGGCTGCTCGGGGTCGGGCTAGCGCGGCCTCTGCAGGCCCGGCGTCCAGACTGGCGGCGAGCAGAGCGCTCCCGCATAGCCTCGGGGTCCTTTTCCCGCAGGACGCGCCAGGCCGGCCCGGCGCGAGCAGATTCGTTGGCCACATATTTGAGCCTCTTCCCCTTCCATTCTAGGCTGTCGCCGGCCCCGCGGAGCGAGACCACCTGTGAGGGCTGCTGAGATTGGTGGAGGCGGTCATGTGGGCGGTCACGTGTTGCGGCGAGCTGGGTCCAAAAGAAAATGGGGTTTGGTGTAAATCTGGGGGTGTAATGTTATCATATATCACGCTACCTCGTAAAACCGACACTGAAAGCTGCCGGACAACAAATCACAGGTCAAAATTATGAGTTCTTCGTATTATGTGAACGCGCTTTTTAGCAAATATACGGCGGGGGCTTCTCTGTTCCAAAATGCCGAGCCGACTTCTTGCTCCTTTGCGCCCAACTCTCAGAGAAGCGGCTATGGGGCAGGCGCCGGCGCCTTCGCTTCGACAGTACCAGGCTTGTACAATGTCAACAGCCCCCTCTATCAGAGCCCCTTCGCGTCCGGCTACGGCCTGGGCGCCGACGCCTACGGCAACCTGCCCTGCGCCTCCTACGACCAAAACATCCCCGGGCTCTGCAGTGACCTCGCCAAAGGCGCCTGCGACAAGGCGGACGAAGGCGCGCTGCACGGTCCGGCCGAGGCCAATTTCCGCATCTATCCCTGGATGCGGTCTTCAGGTAGGCGCAGCCGCTAGGCGGGCCGGGTGGGAGCCGGGAGCGCGGGACTGGGGAGCGGAGCGAGGCGGCTGCGAGCCGGCGGCCCCGTGACTCCTGGCGGCGCTGCCTTTCTGGTTTTAATTAGAGCTGAGGCGCCATAGCGTGGAAAGCCCGTAGCATTGTATGTAAATGAGGCTCATAAAACTTTTTATAGCCCAATTAATGGGTTCGATCCTCGTAAATTTATTTAACTCCATTTGCCTTGGAATGTTAACGTTAAGTTTGTTCGCTATTCTCTCTCTTTTCTCCCTCCCTTTCTTCTCTCTCTCCCCTCCTTTTCCTTTTAGCCCGGCTTTTCTTTCTCAAAAGCAGAGAGAGCCAAACCCTTCAGGCCCCTTTATGCCAGAAGCCGTTTAAAGGCGGGAGTGGGGGAACAGGAGCGGAGACAGGGGTTCGGAGTGCCGTAGGAAGGTCCGGGGATGGGGGCGCGGGATGCTGGGGAGAGAAAGCGCCGCTGGAACCGAAGGTCGCCCACTTCCTTAGCTAGGCGGGGAAGCAGCCCGGCTCGCCTTTGAATGGCAAAAGCGTAGCGTCTCCCACTTGCCCACACTCTATATTTACAATTTCCCTTTGTCAGGGGGAAGCAGGACATTGTGGAAGCCTAGCCGGCTGGAAAGGGCGGTTGTTAAGTTGGGATCTGCGCCTTCCCTCCTCACAGAGCTGCCTGAGGGTCTGGCACCGCGGTTGGGATCTTCCACTCACACTCCCGCTCCTCCCCTAGCTCAGTTCGGGGGCGCAGGGCGGAGAGGGACGCGCGCCTGGGTCAGGGCCCGGAGGAAGGTTCGGGCTCTGGGATGGTGGCCTGGCTAATGACTGTTCTGTCTGTGTCTCTGTCGGCTTGTCTGTCCGTGTGTCCATGTGTCCGCATTTCTGCTCGCAGGGCCCGACAGGAAGCGGGGCCGCCAGACCTACACGCGCTACCAGACGCTGGAGCTGGAGAAGGAGTTCCACTTCAACCGCTACCTGACGCGGCGCCGCCGCATCGAGATCGCCCACGCGCTCTGCCTCACCGAGCGCCAGATCAAGATCTGGTTCCAGAACCGCCGCATGAAGTGGAAGAAAGAGCATAAGGACGAGGGTCCGGCTGCTACCGCAGCCCCCGAGGGCGCCGTGCCTGCCACCGCCGCCACCGCCGCCGCCGACAAGGCTGACGACGAGGACGACGACGACGAAGACGAAGACGATGAGGAGGAGGAGGAGGAATAAGGGGCCGAGCCGGGGCCCTGGCTGCACCAGACAGTCGGGAAAGCCGTCTTTAGAGACTCATTGATTTTATTTACGAAAGTGGAAAAAATAAAAAGAAAATGTAAAAAAAAAAAACCCAGCCCCCAACCTACACCCCATTTATCCTATTACCCACTCCAGCTGCCAACTTTTCTGGACTGAGCAGCCGCCTAGACTGGGTCTCCTTGAGGATCCCCTCTGCCTCTGAGGACCCCCAACAGACTCTCCCCAATCCCGGGCCGCCGGCTCTGCGCTGGTGCGGAAAAAATACTACCTAGCACAGGCCTCGGCGAGAGGCACCCCCAAACTACCTATGGGCCCAGCCCCAGTGGGCCTCCACTCCCAGGAAGCCCAGATGTGTCCCAACACTGGCAGACACCCAGCACCCCTTCCCCCCCCTACTGGCAAGGACCTGACTCTCAGTACTACCTACTCGCCCCAAACTACCTATTTTGTGCTCACTGGCTTGCTTGCTACCTAGTGCTGGCCCCTCCCCAGCCAGGCCCCTGCTGCTTCCTGCTGGCAGCCTTTGGGGTCCCACAGGCTGCACTGAGAAGGCATTGGGGTTTGGGGACTAGGGCATTGGCTTCTATTTAAATTGAAAAATAATATATTTATTCCAAAGCATTGTAAGTGCTGCAACCTAGAATCCCTCCTTCTCTGGCCTGGGCACCCCAAGTTCAGTTCAGGCCCATCACCCTCCAATTCTGGAGGGAGCATTCCCAAGCTAGCTGCAGATCTCTGGGTTAGCTTCTGCTTAGTAGGACTGCAGAGATGCTCCCAGCCTCCCTGCCTTCTCCCCTGACCCCTGTGTCCTAGTGTCAGGCCATGTTGAATATGTACACCCTGACTTTTACTACAATAGCAGATATTGTATATTTGGACAAGATTTTTTTTTTTTGTCCTTTATATAGTCTTGGAGCTCGTTTGTAAGGCAATGTCTTGACTTGAGAAGGATGTGTTACTGGGGTGACTTTGTAGCATGGTGTGTTGTCTTGAGCTAACTCGCTAGCGGGTGGAGAGGGCCGATGCCCTCTCCAATGCCCTTCATCTCCTGTGTTGTCCTGCGTCCCCCTAGTCCCCCTCGGCTCTAGCCTGGGGTTTCAGGAACGGGAAGGTATGCTTCCTGTCTTGCCCAGCTAACTGTGTTTTATGTAACAGAAAAATAAAGATGCTTGGTGACAAAGAAACAAACTGGATTGCTTTATCTAGAGGGTCCTGGGGAAGAGAGGGTGAGCATGACTGGAGAGCAAGCCGTGGTTGTGTCTGTGTCCCCTGTGCTGGCTTTGGGGAAGCAAAAGTGGAATGATGAATAGGTTCCAAGTGTTGGGAGTCCATGTTTTGGTGTATATGTGTGTTGAGTCCCTTTATGTGTGGATTTTTTATGTGTGGACTTGTATGGGTATGTGTGTACCTCTCTTTGTATGTGTATTTTGGTGTATGTCTGTGTATTTTTACATGAGAACATAATTGTATGTATTTGTGTCCATGATTGCGTGTTTGCATGTCAATAATTGCACGCATTTGTGTCCATAATTGAGTGCATGTGCTTCTATGTGTCCATAATTGTATATGTGCATTTCTCGGTGTGGAGATTTTTGTCAGGTTTTTGTGTGTGTGCGCAAACATCTTCCAGATTCCTTGAAAACACAGTCTTCAATGGATACATTATATTCTATGAACCTCTCTAAAAACCTTCATAAATTCCATGAGCGAATCCAAAATCCACCCTTTCTTCTAAGGCTCTGGGGTGGGCTTGGATAGGGGTATTACCCTGCAACTGATCCTGAATTCTCCATGAGCCCTGAACCCGGCCCCAGGCTAGGAGGTGGAATTCAGGGCCTCTGACGCAGCCCCCACCCCCACCCCGCATTCAGGCGAAGCGAGGGCGCCCCAGGGCCCAGGACCGCAGCTGAAGGCTACGAGAAGGGGTTTCGGGCCGCACTCCGGGCTGCAAGCCTGAAGCCTCGGTAAGGGCGTCTGGGTCCAGAGAAGCATAGGGGCTGGGGAAGGGGCTAGGGGCTAGGGGCCGTGGGGACAGCGCAGAACAGCGTGAGCTCAGCGGGCAAAGACTTCGATTCCAGTCTCCGGCCTGAGTTGGGCCCGCTTCTTATTGCTCTTTTAATAAAACTCGCCCAACTGGGTCTGTGAAACCTGCGGCCCCAAGTCGGGGCGGCCTCCGTGTTAAGATGGCGCCGGTGTAAGAGCTGCCTCCTCTTAGTGATGGGGAAAGGGTCATAAATCCGTTGTTGTTTATGAAAATTTACAACTTTGCAATACAACTTTATGAGTTGTTCGGCCCTTCCATTGGCCGCTGTCGGTCATGTGGATGGGAACCGTGAACATGAACTTTTTTATAATTTCCCTTGCGAGAATAGAGCCGCATTCTTTTGCTCCGCTCCATCCTGCCTGCTTCGGAGCTCTGCCTTCCAGCCCGGCTCGGCTATGCTTTGTCCGGGGATGGTGAGCGAGATGAGGCCCCCGGCCTGGCCTGGCCCGGCCGCTCCCGCTGGAGGTTGGGCGCGCCCAGTTCCCGGCGCCGTGGCGGCCGCTTTGCAACTCGCAACCTGGCTAATTTCCTGCGTCCTCTGGCACCAGGAAGGAGGACAATTCGTCTCCCCAGCCTGTCCAAGCGACAGCTGTCAGAGGTGCAGGAGCTTCTGGGAGCCGCCATCTGAAGGTGAGACATGTGGGGAGACAGGAGCAAAGGTAGTGAGATGGCAGCCGGCGGCAGAGGCGGTGGGAGAGGGCACCCAGGGCGGCTTTGAAGAGGGGCATACTCCCCCTCACCCACACCCGTTCACATTCGCCCCCCCACCACGCACTACAGCACACACACACACAGACACACACACTCTCTCTCTCTCTCTCGCTCTCTCTCTTTCTCTCTCCCCACTCTCCCTGGCTCACCATGGCAGTAAATGCCTGCCTGCCTTCCATGGCACAGCGCCCTGGCACAGGGCAGGAACACCGAGGTCTTCTCTCTCTCCCCTTCCCCAGCGACCTCAGGAAGCCCAAAAGGAAGTGGGCCTGCACCCTGCATTCCCTGCCAGCCTCTCGGGTTTGGATTTTTTAAATTTTCATTCATGACCCAATTGGTTTGATTGAATTCCCCAACAATTGGAGACAGTTCCAGACCTGGGAAGGTGGGAAGAGGTGAGGGCAAAAGTGAATTAATCGACAGTCGTTTTATTAGCATAAACACAACACCTTCTATTCCGTGGAAAATGGTTTCTGGAGGGAGAGGTAGAATAGGAAAAAACAAACAAAAACTTACTAATGCAGCCCGAGTCTTCTGCTGATTGCCTGCTTCCCTTTGCGCGGTTTTCCAATGAGAGAGGTGTCTGACGCACCGGGAGAGGGAATAAGTGCGTGGGTGCAATTCTGTGTTGGAGGAGAGGATGGGGTTAATTGGTTAGGTATTGCTTGGCGGGAAGTTTCGGTGCAGAGGATGTAGTGGTGTTTTTGCGAGTGGCAGGGGCCCGCAGCTAAGGATGAAGGAAGGAAGCAAACCGAGTCTGGGCGATAGGGGGGCCCCCCACTCACCTCGGCGCAGCGGGCTGGTGACCGCGTGCCCCACCACCCGCCAGCGGGAAAAGGACTGTGGAACCGCCCGGGAGGAGGCGCGGAGGGTGCCGCGGGCGTTCTCTTAACGTAGCGCGGTGACCCAGACCATGGCTTGACCTGGGTGCGCCTTGGCCAGATTTGCCCCGGGAGCTTCCTGGGACAGCGACCAGAAACGATCCTGAGGTTCTGGGCTCGAGTTCTTTTTGTTTGCTTTTTTTGGTTTTCCTTGTTATTTTCTCGCTTTAAGATAATACTTGGATATGCGTTGGATAATTAAGAAGGGGCTGTGGATGTTTGGGACGTCCACTGGCGCTGTGGGTGCGCTCAGGACGGAAAAAGCGGTGCATTTGCATCGCAGAGCCGCGGGCTGTCTGACTGCGGCTGCCGCGGGCGGATTATTTATTGCGACCGCGCTGGCGCTCGCTGCTGCCACGCTGTGGCCGTCACCGGGACCGACGCCAGCCACAGCCCCGCGCCGTGCAGCCTGGCGCGACTGCTGCGCGGGCCACTCAGAGATTCCCAAGCAGGCCAAGGAGCAGGGGGCCAGGGAGGACCTGAGGGGCGGCGTCCCAGGGCCTGACTGGCCGGGAACCTCCCCGGCCTTGGCCACCCCTGACAGGAGCTGGACGCCCGATTAGACTCGAGTCCTCCCCCCCAACCCCAGCACCATGGAGACTGGTTGCACAGGCCGCCTGGCACGTCATGGCTGCTTCTGTCCAAACTACGCGTCCCAAGGCGCCCCGGGGGCGCATGCTGGTTCGAGGAACGCGCCCGCTTTGGGATTTCGAAATCGGAGAGACCACTCATAGTACTGAGGCCTGCAGGCCTGGCTGGCCCTGAGGAGGATTGTCTATGGCGAGGAAGGCTGGCTTTGGCTCCAAGTGAGGGCCCGTGACAGGCAGAGGCCGCACCTGTGTGTGATGGGCTCTGGCCTGGGCTAGAGATCCCGGCAAACGGGGCGGCCTTCAAGGTCCCACACACACACCAGCAGGCCGCCCTCCAGGCTGGCGGAGGTCGAGGAGCTCGCTCAGAGGGCAGTCCAGGGAAAGAGCGGACTGTGGGGCCCTGCTCGCCATCCTGTCCCCCTTGAAGAGCAGCTGAAAGGTAAGTGGACTTTCTGTGTGGCTTTGACGGAGAAGAGAGAGCCCTGGTGGCCATTCTCACCATCCCAGGAGAGGCTCCCTCCAGCGTCTGGGGCTCCTATTCTCGCCTGAGTGGGTCTCTCTCTCTCTCTCTCTCTCTGTATATATATATAGGCACCTAATGCTGGTTGGAGAAATAAATTGGGCGGCTGCCAACACGATATGTATCAGCCTTGGCTAACACGTAGGGATTTCAATTTAATATATTTTTTTCCAGCTTAGTGCTTATAGAAGATAAAAATATGTATTTTGGCTCTTAGCTAAGAAATCAAATTCTCTCGTTGGCCAGTACAATTATTAGATCGAAAATTCAGGTCAAACCGTAACAAATAATAATAGTAGTAAACCGCCACCAGCCCTAACACTGTGTGGGACCTGGAGGAATGAAACAGAAATTATAAATGTAAACATTTGTCAGCATCTCCAAATAGTCGTTTTCATCTTACATAATAATAACTTGCTTAAAATCACTGTCATCTGATGGTCTTGTCTAGAAACAATAACTCAAACATGATTTTCTTTGAACATAACTTTTAGAAAACAATTCTCTTCTATTTTTTGACTTTTAAGCTTTCATTTTCACCTATCAGATCCTTCTCCTGAAGAAATGCAAGGGAAATGCTAAATTCTATCCGCTCCTGCGAGGTCCTTCTTTGTATATGCAAAGGAGAAACTTTCCCAGCTTGGATTGATCTGGGCTCAGGCAGAAGGCTTCTAGGAGAAGCCTCCATCAAGTGGGCAGCAGCCGCTTTCAGTGGTGCACACTAGGCTCTGTGGAGGGTGACCTTTCCCAATTTTTTCCCTTTGGGGGAAGTAAGGGCAGGAAAAAAAATCAAGAAGCAAGGAAGAAATTAAGGAAGTCATTGTCAGATTCCTAGGGGGGTATTGCCACCCTCCCCAATTCCTGAACCCCACCAGCCTGCATTCAGCAGTTTTACAGATCTTATAAACACCTTCCAGAAATTTGACCAAATCGTATAAATAGTCTTTCTTCAACCTCTACAGAATTGAGGATTTTAAAGCTAATTCAAGGGGTTTTACAAGCCCAACAAATACAGTCATAAAAATGCCATTGGCAAGATATCACATTTTACAAAATGAGATTGATCCATGTGCTGTAAAAGTCAACTATCTCCCAGGCACACCTCTCAGGCAAAGAGACAGCATCCCAGGACAGGCTTTTCATGTCCTGCCTGGGGAAGGCCAGGCCTGGGACCATGGTAAAAACAATTCAGACGATTTCTGGAGCCGGTGAGACAACTACTCCCGGTTTTTGGAGCGACTGGGGGTAGCAGGCCCCCCGAACAGTCCCAGGAAAGGCAAGAAAGAGGGCACACCCAAGGACAGTGCGGGCTGTCGGGCGCCCAGGAGACCAAGCACATCAATTATCCCGCAGCCTTGGGCCACCCGAGTTGCCCTCTATGCCTGGCTGGACCCAGGACCCTGGGTCGCCCGCGCCTCTGGAATGAGGACAGAGATCCCACATCTGGATCTGTCTCAGCTCTGAGCGGTCCGCGTCGTGGAGGGCGAGTCCCGCCCGAGGTGCCGAGCTAGAGGAGCAGGTTCCCCGGCTGGCGTCGGAGCTCAGTCTCACGGCCACTCCTCTGCAGGTCCCTTTCTTGTGGAAACCAGTGGTTTCTGGCCTCTCGGTTCCTGGGTTCAAAGGCGGGACGGGGGTGCGCAGCTGTGGGGGTGCTTTGAGGCCAGGCAGTCACTGGCCATTGGCCGGGAGCCCATTGGGACTCAAAGGAGATGTGTCCTATGTGGGCGGAGGGGGCCGGCGGGGGAAGAGACTATGTTTGGCCGCGCCCTGGTCAGATCAAGGTGAGCCTTCCGCTCTCGGCAGCCAGGCCCAGGCCCTTGGTGGGGTGGGAAAGGAGAGACAGAAGGGATGCACCGATTCCTAAGGCGCAGGAAGGCCTGGTTTCACAGAGCCCCTTCTCCAGCTTCGGAACCCGCACCCACTGGTAGAAGAGTGCAGGGGGAGGGGCAAACAGGGCCTGGCGGGGAGGGCAGGCCGGCAGGGAGCAAAGACATCCTTGTCACCGCCCCTCCCGGCGCGGGGCTGTCAGGTTTCCTGTTTGGAGAGAAAATCCAGCAAAAATCCAACAAGGCAAAAAGGGAGGAGGAAAAAGCGGGCCTGGTGGGGCCTTTGCAGCGGCCCGGACGCTGTGCCCCGACCCCGGCCTGATCGGATCGCCCCTGCCCGGCCGGTGTCCGCCGCTGGCGATCGGAAAGAGAGCCGGGCCGGCTGGCTGTGCGCGCCCATTAATCTGCCGGGCGGGCGGCGGGCGGGCGGGCTGGGGGCTGTTTGTAACTTTGCTGCCTCGGTCGCCGTGGTCCCCGGGGAGCGGGCTCCGGCGCTCGCTCCCATTGGCCGCCGCCGCGTCAGCTGGTGCGATTTGCTGCTGTCGCTTTTGGCGTTCGGCCATCCAGAAACAAACCAGTTCGATGACTACTAATAGTTATAGCCAGATGTACTAATACACAACAAATCACAGTCCTGCGGAGGGGCGCGCAAATGAGTTCCTATTTTGTGAATCCCACTTTCCCCGGGAGCCTGCCCAGCGGCCAGGACTCGTTCTTGGGGCAGCTGCCCCTCTACCCGGCCGGCTATGACGCGCTGAGGCCCTTCCCGGCCTCGTACGGGGCGTCGAGCCTCCCGGACAAGACGTACACCTCACCTTGTTTCTACCAACAGTCCAACTCGGTCCTGGCCTGCAACCGGGCGTCCTACGAGTACGGGGCCTCGTGTTTCTATTCTGATAAGGACCTCAGTGGCGCCTCGCCCTCGGGCAGTGGCAAGCAGAGGGGCCCCGGGGACTACCTGCACTTTTCTCCCGAGCAGCAGTACAAATCCGACAGCAGCAGCGTGCCAGGCAAAGCCCTCCATGACGAAGGCACCGACCGGAAGTACACGAGCCCTGTTTACCCCTGGATGCAGCGGATGAACTCCTGCGCGGGTAAGGCATGTCCCTGCAGCCCCCCCAAGAGAGTGGAGGGAGAGGGGGAAGGAGGCAGGGAAAGAAGGAAGGAAGGAAAAAACAGAGAAAATAGAGGAAATAGGAGGAAAGAACGAACAAAGTTTCTTTGGTTTTTTAAAAAAGATTAAAAAAAAAAAAAACCATTCCCAATGGGGCAATCAAGCTGTGGCAGTGAAGGCAGGGCATTAGTGTCCACGTAAGGGGATCGTGGGAGGTCACTGCCACACTATATGAGACCCGTGACAGGGGCAACCTGAAGAGAGAGCGATGCTGGATGGGAGGGAGCGCCTGCCCTCACTTCACCCTGGTAACATCCTGCTCTGATTCCCAAGCCGACATGGCCTTCTGCACCCATCACTGATAACTCCCCTTAGCCTCCCAAGCCCCTCTCCTTTCTGCCCTTTAGAAACCCATATAGATAGAGGCCCTCAGCTGGCTTCTTCCAGTGTCTCGCCAAAGCCTTGGAGGGCCACATCCCCAGCCTTAGGATTTTTTCTCTCTCTCCTCCCTCCCCTCCTCCCCCTTCCACTCAACTGCTCACTCAGCCAACTTCTGCCTCCTTCTGAGGCCCTGCCTGAGTCTCACACACCCATCTTGGGGGAAGGCCCCCACCCATGGGCCCCTTTGGCACCAGAACAGATAGCCCATCACAGTCCTACATTTCCAGAAACCTCAGATGGCCCATAGCTCCATCTCTTTGCCCCTGGTTTCCAAAAACTCCACAGGGAATCCTTGGAGCAGGACAGAGTCTAACAGTGTTTTGTTTTAAAATCCAGGTTTTTTTTAAAGGGAGCTCTGCGTTTCTCAGAAGGGCCATACAATTTGGGGAATTTGCAAAGATTTGAGAGGGCTGACCATTTTTAATTTTCCAAAAAGCGTGTTGAGTCCTGGCTGGCCACAGTAACATCTTCACGGAGATCCATATGTGAATTCAGTGTCTACCCTACTCACAGGGTTCCACACCCACCACTCCCAGACACATGCACACTACACTCCCACAAAAACACGACTTAGGTACCCCGAATGAAGAATGAGTCTTTCTATTCTTTTGCTTGTAATGGTTTTCTTACAGAGCAGATTTTTCAAAAACAATAACTTCCCACCCCAAGTGGTTTTAGGTGGGCAAACATCTCGCCTGGTATGAAATAATCTTCGCCCATCCAGCCCGCTTTCCGCCCGAGATATAGTGGGAGAGGCTGGAGTGGAGGCGAGTGGTTTCCAGTCCAGAGGCCCGGGGCGCGGGGCGCGGGGCGCGGGGCTGACTGGTTGGGCTGCCCGGATGCTAGCTTATCGGGACCGGGCCATTTCTGCCCGCAGGTGCTGTGTACGGGAGTCACGGGCGCCGAGGCCGCCAGACCTACACGCGCTACCAGACGCTGGAGCTGGAGAAGGAGTTCCACTTCAACCGCTACCTGACGCGGCGCCGCCGCATCGAGATCGCCAACGCGCTCTGCCTCACCGAGCGCCAGATCAAGATCTGGTTCCAGAACCGCCGCATGAAGTGGAAAAAGGAAAATAAACTCATCAATTCCACACAGCCCAGCGGGGAGGACGCTGAGGCAAAGGCGGGCGAGTAGACGCCTGGGCAGGGACTAGGCCAGCGCCGCAACCTCCCTCGGCTTTGCCCCTTCGCCTGCTCCCCAACTTTTCTCCCTGCCTGCTCCCATCGGGGAGCTTCCGCAGTTTCAGGGGAGCCCGGAGTTTTGCAAACGCCTGAGCATTTATTTCTTACAAAATAATAATAATAATAATAATAAAAATCACACACAGCCAATCCCAGCGGTGGAGCGGGGCGCACTGCACATAACAGTCCCGCTCTCCAAGGCTGCCCAAGGCGGCTCCGGATCCCAGGGCGCGCCCCGAATTCGTCCCCCGCTCTTGTGCTACCGCCTCTGCGCGCCTCTGAGCTCGGGGACGCGGGGTTGCTGGAGAGGAAAGAACCCAGGGCCGAGCCCATTTTGATGTCTGAGCGTTTCTGCTTCGGTCCCTCGCCACCGAGTCCTGGAAGATACCACCACATCGACTCTGGCCACTGGAAAGAGGGAGCCTAAAGGCTGGGGCCCCAGCACTGCCGTGGCCTCCCAGGCCGCCCCCAGACAGGAAGGAGCGCGAGGAACAAAGGGGGTCCTGAGAAAGCCTAGTTTCTCGGCCCCGCGCCCAACCGTCCGTGGAAGCGAAGTCGAGCCAACCTGGGGCGGGTGGAACTTGACAGCCCCGGGAGCGACTGGGCTCCCGAAGGCTCAGGGCTTTGAATTCTGGCTCCCTGCCTCCGACAGTGCCGGTGCTGCCACCACGGCAGCTTTCAGGACCAAAGGAGGGGGCCCAGGGCTGTGGGAGCGGCAAGAGCCCTGGCTTCTAAATGTGCCAGGGGCGCCGGCGACGCCCGGCCTCCTGCGGGGAGAACCCCCCATGCCTTTCGGCTGTATTTGTAATTTACTTTCGTCTTTCAGAACCCAGGAAAGTAACTGCGGAGATAGTTACTTGCATTGGCGTCATCATTATACTCCTGGAGGTCTAAGCAAGAACCTAATAACTCGGCCCACGGATCCCCAGTCCCCAAGCAGCTTCTGTGTCTACGGGGAGCCTGGGCCCACTCGTTGGGTTCACTGAGAACCCTCCGACTTGGGGCCGGCTGGCTCGAGGAAAGGGACCCTGTGTGAAGATTCTCCAGGCTGGATACTTAAAGCAAATCAAATACCAAACTAATGACACGAAAACCATATTTACACGAAAGAAAAATCAACTCCGGTTATAAAAGTGTATGGAATTTGACCTCGCCTCGGAGAAACACTACACAAAAGCTATCTTTAATAGACGCTTGTCATTTAAGAGCGGCAGTGACACTGTCCCTCATGCGCTCGCAAAAACAGAGCCGTAATTGTAGCTGCTGCTGCGGGCAGGATTTATTTCTCCAGTTGGTTAAATGGCCTCCCCGCTTCCCCGAAGGTGATATCTGTATTTTCAAATTTCAGAGTTGCCGGCAAGACGGGCAGAACCGACCCCAACCTCGACACAAAAATAAGAGGGGCTGCACAGTGGGGAAATAAAGTTGTTGTAAATAAAATCCAAGTCACCATCTCCCCCCAATCCTCTGCATCCTCGCCGGGCACGCGATCGGCAGCTGACGGCCTCACAATTGGTACATCCTAATGGAACTGCGAGGGAAATGCAATAATTTTGCCATAATGGGCTGTAACCTCAATTCGACCCCGGCCCTTGCAGCCCTGGGTCGGAAGCGGAGCGATGCGCCCTGCCTCCAGCGGGTGGCGCTCGAGTCCGACTGAACGGCGGCGGCGGGAGGCGGGCACGCGCTTGGGGCGCGCGCGCCACCCCTCTCGCCTCCACCCATCTCCCCCATTAGTGCGCGAGTTTACCTCTAGAGGTCATCAGGCAGGATTTACGACTGGACAACAAAAGCACGTGATTCGAAGTCGTACCCCATATTTGGGTGCCTACGTAGGAGGGAACCAAGTACATGTCCCAGTCATTTCCATAATTCATCATAAATTGTGCAAGGGTGCTATAGACGCACAAACGACCGCGAGCCACAAATCAAGCACACATATCAAAAAACAAATGAGCTCTTATTTTGTAAACTCATTTTGCGGTCGCTATCCAAATGGCCCGGACTACCAGTTGCATAATTATGGAGATCATAGTTCCGTGAGCGAGCAATTCAGGGACTCGGCGAGCATGCACTCCGGCAGGTACGGCTACGGCTACAATGGCATGGATCTCAGCGTCGGCCGCTCGGGCTCCGGCCACTTTGGCTCCGGGGAGCGCGCCCGCAGCTATGCGGCCGGCGCCAGCACGGCGCCCGCCGAGCCCAGGTACAGCCAGCCGGCCACGTCCACGCACTCGCCTCCGCCCGACCCGCTGCCCTGCTCCGCCGTGGCCCCCTCGCCCGGCAGCGACAGCCACCACGGCGGGAAAAACTCCCTGGGCAACTCCAGCGGCGCCTCGGCCAACGCCGGCAGCACCCACATCAGCAGCAGAGAGGGAGTTGGCACGGCGTCCGGAGCCGAGGAGGACGCCCCCGCCAGCAGCGAGCAGGCGAGCGCACAGAGCGAGCCGAGCCCGGCGCCGCCCGCCCAACCCCAGATCTACCCCTGGATGCGCAAGCTGCACATAAGTCATGGTAAAGCCAGCCTTTTTCTAAATCCACGCGGCCGCGGGGGCGCGGCTCTCAGTCCTCCCTCTCTCCTTTACCGCCCTCTCTCCCCGTCTCTCTCCTGGTCTCGCCTCTCCCAGCCCTGTGGAGCCTCTCCCCGCCGTTCTCCTTCCCCTGCCTTCCTCCTCCCTCCTTCTCTTCTCTGCAGCGCCCAGCGCTTGCAAATGGGGGGAAAGGGCCGCTGGCCAGGCAAGTTTAGACGTTGAAAGGGGAGGGGAAAGAAAAAACCCAAATCGAACCCCAACGCCTCGGAATGCGCTCCTGGGTCAGGCCAGCCGAGCAGGGCGCAGAGAGGTAGAGGATGGCAGTAGGGCTGTGAATCGGGCTTGTCAGGGCGGATAATTTATGAGGAGGGCTACGCTGGGGAAACAGCGTTACTAATTAGAGTCCCCGAAAAGGGGCTTGGGGGGGAATAATCGAGGCAAGAGCCGGAGGGATTCTGAAGTTTGGGGGCAGGAGGGACAACAGGAAAGGAAAGGGAAGAAAAAGAAAGCAGGCGCCCCAAGCGTACAGGCTGGAACAGGAGGCGGCTCATGGGGCTGGAACTTTAAGGGAGGGTGACCTGAAGGCCACTTGGGCGCTCAGCAAAGGGCCTTGCTTTGGCTGGTTTCTGGGCGGTGGGCAGCCTGGGAGGGCTGTGCCCCCGCCTCGGGACGCCAGGGACAGGGCCAGAGGGCAGGAGAGGGGCGAGGGAAAGCCAGGCGATCCTCCGGGACGCGGCTCCAGCCTCAGATGGGCCGATTGTTCCCTGAGTCTAAATCGTATTGTTTTCTCTCTAGAAAGGAAGAGGGAAGGAAATTCGGGAGGAGTGGGCAGGCGAGGAGGGAGGACTTGTTGAGCTTTTCTCCCCTGTTCTCTGCTCCGGACCCTGGCTCGTCCAGCTGGCAGACTTTGCTAGCCAGGGGCTGAGGAGTTGGTGGCTAAACCGCTGACTTTTCTGTTGCAGACAACATAGGCGGCCCGGAAGGCAAAAGGGCCCGGACGGCCTACACGCGCTACCAGACCCTGGAGCTGGAGAAGGAGTTCCACTTCAACCGCTACCTGACCCGCCGAAGAAGGATTGAAATAGCACATGCTCTTTGCCTCTCTGAGAGACAAATTAAAATCTGGTTCCAAAACAGGAGAATGAAGTGGAAAAAAGATAATAAGCTGAAAAGCATGAGCATGGCGGCGGCGGGAGGGGCCTTCCGCCCCTGAGTATTTGAGCGTTTAAAGTACTGAGCAGTATTAGCGGATCCCGCGTAGTGTCAGTACTAAGGTGACTTTCTGAAACTCCCTTGTGTTCCTTCTGTGAAGAAGCCCTGTTCTCGTTGCCCTAATTCATCTTTTAATCATGAGCCTGTTTATTGCCATTATAGCGCCTGTATAAGTAGATCTGCTTTCTGTTCATCTCTTTGTCCTGAATGGCTTTGTCTTGAAAAAAAAAATAGATGTTTTAACTTATTTATATGAAGCAAGCTGTGTTACTTGAAGTAACTATAACAAAAAAGAAAAGAGAAAAACCACACAAAAAAGTCCCCTTTCGACCTTGTTTAGTGCCAATGTTGTGTGTTGCACTCCAGTTGTTTAACTGTGCATGTGAGTGGAAGTGTCCCTGTCTCAGTAGCTCCAAGCTGTTAAAGATATTTTTATTCAAACTACCTATTTTCCTTGTGTAATTAATGCTGTTGTAGAGGTGACTTGATGAGACACAACTTAACTTGTTCGACATGTAGTGACTAGTGACTCTGTGATGAAAACTGTGACTCTGAGCGGTGTGTCCCTGCGTGCCTTTGTAGGACCCTTTGCACGAACTCTGGAAGTGGCTCTTATAAGCGCAGCTTCAGTGATGTATGTTTTTGTGAACAAAGTTACAAATATTGTCCAAGTCTGGCTGTTTAAGCAAACTGTGATCAGCTTTTTTTTTTTTTTTTTTTTGTATTTGTTTTTAAGGAAAAAATACTGACTGGAAACAAAAAATAAACTTTCTATTGTAAGTTCTCTTGGTCTGGTTTGTGCCAAATAGCAAGCGGCTCTTTCTTCTCTTCTGTCTGTCTGTCCAGTGCTAGAAGGCTGTGAGTCTGAGGCTACCTGAGCAGCCTGCCTGTGCAAGGAGACCTCAGACCCACACCCTGACCCACGGCCTCCCTAACTCTGACCCATGAGAGAGTTCAGGGCAGACGGTGGAAAAGCTGTAGCTGGTTGCAAAGCCTGAGTCCAGCCTACCCATCTCTGAGGAAACCAAATTAACTTGCTGGATACAAAAAAGAGAAAAAGAGAGAAAGGAGAAAAAGCCCAGGGCTTTGTTAGCTGCCCTCGGGGCCCACACAGATGGTGCCTCTTTCCTCAGGCCATCCTAGGCCTCCACTTGCTGAAGAGGCTGCTGTGCCAAGTTATGGCCCCCAAACCCTCTGCCCCTAACCCACCCAGACACCCCTTTCCACTCCTCACCCTGAACCCAGTTGGCTTCTTTTGCTACAATTAATTTGCTACAAATGGAAGGTACTTACCCCATCCTAGCTGGATTGGGAAACTCCTCAGAGCAGCTAAAGCGCAACTAGAGATTTGCACATTTATCGACTGCTTACCCTGATGCCGTCTTTCCTTTTAAAAGTTATAAAACAGTAAAGTTTATAAGCCCCAGTTCCGGCTATATGACATTTGGGTGCCAAATGAATAGGGTTTTGTCTATGAATTAGATCGTAAAATCATCCATAGCACAGACAGATCGGCTCACTGGCTATAAAACGTCACGTGGGGCCATTAAAGTAAGTTTTATGGTTTTGGGGAGTTGACATCCAACATTATATACCACATAACATATAATCTCACTGACGCTGGACTCCATTTGACTCTTTTGCAGGCTACGTGTGCCGCCTGGTCATTCAAATTGTCAATTTTAGGTCCAGAAGTGTCCAAACTACAAGTTCTCAAAACTCTCTGAAAAATGGCTCCCTCCGAGTTAAGGTAAGCTCGCCTCCTGAGCGCTTTCAACTTTATTTGTACTCTGAAAACTTTCTTCCTCGGTCTCTCTCTCTCTCTCTCTCTGTCTCTGGCTCAATAACTCTGAGGTTGCCTCTGAATTCAAGAGGGGAGAGCAAACTTTCCCTCTGCCCAGATTAGCAGCGCCAGGACCCAGCTTTGCGGAGGCACCACGGGGAAAAGCGCCTGTGGCCGCGCCGCAGCCCTGGCCTAACTTTAATTGCTGCACAACCGCGGATGTTAATGACTTCCGCTGCTCTCGCCGGCGTGCAAAAAGATGATTTTTGTGTGCGACTGGGCCTGTGTGTGCAGACATGGCAAGGTCGCCTCCCATTCGGGGACTGGCAGCGCCGGGATCTTCGGGGGTAGCGGAGCCCTAGGGTGGGGGCTGGGGGACAGTGGGTCGCCGGGCGCGGGCGCCGAGGGCCGCGCTGCTCTTGGGAGTGCTGGGGAGCTAGAAAGAAAGGCCCGGGCAGGGCCGAGGCAGACTCGGACGGATTCCTTACGGGGCTGTGGCAATGTGTCTTCGCGGGCTGGGGTCATCTGGCAGCACTGAATTGAGGCGGCTGCCTTCTAGGCCGGGTTTCAGGCCGGCTGGTGAGAGCCCGGAGGGTGGCAGGGACCGGAGAGGCGCGGGCTGCACCTCCAGGCTGGGCCCCTAGGTTGCGAGGCCGAGTCCGGGGCACTAGCGCCCATAGGACGCTGGGGACCGTGGGTCCCTACCTGGGGGGAGGGCTCAGCAGCCCCTGCCCCGCACCCGGGACCAGCCCCTGAACCTTGTTTGCCTGTACGTTCTTTTTATTTCGGTGGGACTGTTCTCACCCGCCTGTGAGTCTGAAGCAATAAACTTTATGGCCGGATTTAACTTTAGTCTTTGAATCTCCAGGCTAAATGAAAGGAGTTAAAGCGCTTTCTTTTCTTCCGCCTTGCCTTTCTTCTCCCTCTCTTCTTTCCTTTTCCTCTCCTCCTTTGTAGAGTTAGAACATCTAGGCACAGGACCCTCAAAAGGCAACTTACGCATCCCCCTAGGTAACACCGAAGATTAGAGAAATTTACTCCCCCGAAACATACAGACAAATTCTCTCTTCCAAAATGTGCTCTAAAGTTTGGGGGGAAATCGAGGTGTCTTCAATGCCCAACTTAAAAGTCCCCAGAGCCATTAGGTTGTTTTTCCTGACACGTCATAAAGGGTAGTTTAGGGAAGAAATTGGTCGTTTGTCAGTAGGAGATTTCCGCCTTTCTTTTGTTAGCTGCTCTTTCTGTTTGATCCCAGGAAATTTACATAATCTATGATTTCCAAAACAGTATCCATTATTGCGCCAACGGGTGAAGTAAGGTGAAATAAATTTTTCCTGGGTACAATTCCAGCTTGGCCTCAGCCATCCCCTCTGGCCCCAACCCCCCACATTCTTCAGTGGCAAAGCCGGTGACTGAGGATTGCTGTGGTCTATCCTGGGGTCTTTCTCTGGATGGGTACCCACAAGAGACCTAGCAGATTTCCCTGTATCCTTTCTGAAGAATTAAGCATATTCTCCAACTCAGAAATAAAACAAAAAATGGGATCTTCTGTCCCCAAATGCTTTTCTCCTTAGGAGCTGGGTAGTTTTCTGCAAGTGCTAATTGATAAAGATATTTACTAAGTGCTTAAAGTGAAAAAATTTAAAGTATAGATTTTGAATTTCAACAAACTTTATTGTGCAGAGACCACTTAGACTCAACATAAGTCCAACAGATGTCCCCAGAGTCAGAGGTCCAAAAAGTAAAACCTGGGAAGTTTTTTGAAAAAATGGAAACCCTCCCACAAGTCCCACTTCTCTTGAATAGTGGCAAGGTGAATCCCTGAAGTCGTTTTGTGTAACCTGTTAAAGCGAGCACTGATATTTCAGCACTCAGGAAGATATGTCTGCATCGTAGGGGGAGCCAGAATATAAACTCTGTTTGGGTTCTCTTTTATTATTTTATGTGTCTGTGAGAATTCTGGAGTCTTTGTTTTGCTGCTCTGAGTTTCAGATTCTTTATTGGAAAATATCGGTTGAAGGTTTTATTTTAGTTACTCATTTGGTGATCTTGCTTGAGTGATTTCTTGGTGACTAAAAGTAGTAGCAGAAAAAAGAGTGATAGGGCTGCTGGCAGGTTCATTTGAGTAACTTGCCTGGAGGAAGTGTCCACACCACCTCCATGGCCACATCCCACCCTGAGGTGTGGGAATGGGCAGAAAACGCTGTTGGACCAATATCCAGCATCACACAATATACAGAATCTATCTCATGAATTTAAAAAATTACAGGCTATAAATGTTGTCAGCCTGCTTATTCTGTCTGTTGTAATCTTCAGAAAACTTTAGAGTTTAAGAGAGCAGGCCAACTCACGTGGAGTTAAATGACCTTAAAAAAAAATACAGCATCCAGTCAAACTTATGGGAGCATTATTGGAGGATTTTTTTCTTTCTTCCTATTTTCATAGGAAGCATATAGTAAAGAGGATGGCTGGCTATCTGCCCATTTTGTAGATAAGTTATTTCTTCTTGTGCATTCTTTTGGGTTGTTTTTGCAGAGGAACTTACTCAGAAAAAACTCTGTCATTGAGGGCTTTATGAAGACATCAAGCCTCAGCCAGTGGCAGAAGTGTCTGTCTGTGATCAGTGGCAGAAGTGTCTGTCTGTGATCGTCTTGTAAAAGGAGAAGGCGTCTGAAATGTGCAGGGCCCCGTTTGTTTCTACAAGCTACAGGGACAATATTTCCTGAACTATAAATATAATAGGAAGCTTCTGGTCACACTTACTTACGGGTTTGTTAGGGTTTCCATGGTCTAATTTCACAACATTATGCCAAGATTCCTTTTCTCCTGCTCTTGCCCGTGCTTCATTGTTGGCGGCTCTGGGAGAGCAAGACAGAATTTTCTACCAGAAACGGAGTCATGTTCATTTGTTGAGTTGTGAAGAGTATTATATCCAAACAATTAGTGAAGAGAGAGCAAATTACATCCTGAAAGATGGGCTATTAAAAAGGAAAACAATCCTTTTAGCTTAAAAGATGCCCTTCGAAGCCTCTCCTGCCTTAGCTAGGGAGTCTGTCCGAGGTTTGCCCACCATGGAGAGTGCAGAATGTTGTGGGCTCCATGCCTTTGGCTTCTAAGGCAGAATTTCTTTCTAGTCAATGACAAAACTACAAACGAGGCTTCCAAACAGACTGAGGGGGTCAGCCTAGGCTCCCACTCACATAGAAGAGGGGAGCCACAATCCTAACCATTCGAAGCCCCAGAGCTAGAATATCTGCCTAGGTCTCTTTTGTTTGGTGTTTTTCACAAAGAAAGCTGTCCTTCTGCCACCAGGTCCCCTCCCTACAAACTGGTCTTTTCAATAATAATATTTGTTATGAAGGTTATTAGGTAATTATTGCAATTTTGTGAAGCAGCCCTTGCTGGAGGTGAAGTCTGTCATCGCCTAACAAATGATGCCCGCGCAGTTCACTGCCGGGTTAAGTAAATGCAGAGAAGATAAATCTGCACACCCTAGGAATCGCCAGCAGAGCACGCTTTAGTACAAGTTCACAGTCAACTGGCCTGCTTGGGCCAGCTCTCCCAACAATTAGGGCTGCGTCTTTATTTTTAAATAAAGAAAAATAAAAATGTCTCCAACTCCCACTGCCTGCTTCCTCCCCATCTTTTTCCTTTCACTTTTTGCAAGGTTCCTCCGTCCTACTCCAAATTTTCCTTGTAAATATAATGATGAGTAATTTCAAAATAATCTCATTCCTATTTAAGTGCTGACAAGAAAATACAGTCACAGACACACAAAAATATCCAATTCACCCTTTTATTCCAAAAAGCAGTGGCAAAAGCAGGGTATCCCTGAGATCTGGGGGGGGGGGCTTCCCCCTGAAAGAAGAGGCACAGCTTTGTGTATCTTTGTGGTTAGTGCATTACAACTGCAGGTCAAAAAGTTGAGGGTCAAAAGTTTACGTTGTGCAGCACTCTTAGTCATCTGCCCAGACAGAGTTTGATGTCAATGTTAGAGCTGCGATCTTGACTATCAGCACAAAAGATAAAATGGCTCGAAGTGACGCGTGTATCACAGTATGGACTCCAGGTGAACCCTAGTGGTTGAATGACCTCAATTATGGAGGAAAGGATAGAAAATTCCTCTTTTCAAGAGTAGTACGTGCTGTATTTCATCTTGAATTATCGCTCCCATTCTGAGGGAATAGCAGCAGGTAAATAGGCATAGATTACTGAAACACCAATACCTTAGATGCTGGAGACCCAGGAGTCTGTTTGTGGGTTTGTCACAAAATAAAAAAACTCAGACTCAATCAGTAGACATTATTTTAAGAAATAATGTAGCAAGTTTCCCATGTTCCATCATACCTTCAAAGGCAAGAGAATGGGGCAGGAAACGTCCTTTATGTGAAACCGGTGATTTTGATTGGCCATATTTTTTTCTTTTTAGTATATATAATGATCCCTAAAGTGTGTGAGAACAAGGGCAAACAGAGGCACTTCTTGTAAAATGTATTCTTAGCAACTTCCAAACACAGAATGCTTTTTCTGAAACCGCCACCCACTAAACGCAAAGGATTCTTATTGCTGGGAAGGGGAGGGAAGGAAATGAAAACTCTCCGAAAGCGACAGGATTCCTGCACCCCTCCACCAGTGAGAAAATGCTTATTGGTAGCGTGAAAATGTTCTTGTTGTTGGAAATTTTTCATTATGTTTATTTTTAAACCTAAACTGAATGTAAGAGAAATGCTACAATCTATAATTGAATAACTAAACTGTAAAGAATATGCCATCTGAGCAGGAAAGTGGAATCCACAAATGCCAGACGACTTCATAAGACCACCCATGACAGACTTCTATTCTCCAGAAAATACTCTTTAAAACTAAGGAGAGAGGAAGCAAGCTAAGGAGGAAGGGTGGGAGAGTAGAAAAGGGAATAGTGTCTTAAGGAAGCGACTGGAACCATGCCTCCTGTGAGAGCTGCAACTGGAGAGCTAAACGTTATTTTGTCTTGCACCTATATTAGCTGTAAGTGTTGGTGCCATTAGAATCTATTTTCTGGGGGACAAATTTTCCTTTTCTATGTATTGATCTTCAAGTAATTGATCTTCAAGTAATCAGTGTAGTAAAACAGAGAAGAGAAAGATGAAAAATTTTTTCCTAGATTTTTCCTTTTAACTTTACAGATAAGCTAATTCAACTATTCAGAATGTAGACTCTGGCAGGGACCTGTAAGATCATCCCAGTGTGTTCTGGTTGATTGGATTTGCTGGTGCTAGGTACATACAGTAGTAAATATTTCCCAAACACTGCCTTCATGGAAGTAATCAGATTGCTTCCACTGTGCAATGTGTAGAGTTTTCACACTGGTTGAGAGCTTGAAGCCAAATGGGGGTATGCCAGATGAAAATAGAAGAAAGGGAACAACTGTGGTGATTGCTGTAGCAGCAGTGAACACTTGACCACATCTGGGCTACTGAAATGAAGAAAACTGAAACCCCCTCTATTACTCACCAAGACAATTAAGTGTCTCTTTGAGAAAACCTTGTTATTGTATTATGGTTAAAAACATGCCACACCTTAGAAACACGTCAGCTTCAATAATAATAGATACTTCTTAACTAGTTTTTAAAGTAAAAGAAAACGGTATCTGCAAAAGTTATTGCTTTTAGAATGCTTACTTTTTTATCTGGAGGATTTTGATCTTTAGGCCTCTCACATAATCCTGGTTAAAATTCATGTATACTCCGAATATGAATTTCTATCCTTATGCCTGGGTCATGTTCATTACTATAAACTACTGCAAGGAAATAACCCGCAAACAATTAATTGGTCAAATGGCTGATAAAGTACTGCTTCTCTAAAATCATATGCCTAGTGTAGGTGGCGGGGGCGGGGGAGCCCTCAAATGCCACCATCAGGCATTTTGAAATTCAGCCATTCCGGTACGCGCTCCAGAGACGTGCTTCAGATAGAGAACAGTCAGTCTGGGGGACTCTCGCTCTAAAGAACAAAGGACAAATACAGTCAATACATTCCATAACGTTTACATTTCCTTTGCTTTTCCCCCCTTGGTTTTCCCTGAGAAGGAGTGACCTGGGCAAAGCACCCTGCTCTCTAAAAGACACTGTATAGACCTTTTAGAAGCGCAAAGTCCAAGGCCGAGGTGAACTTCAGGTCAGCGCGTCTAACAAATATGAAAATGTCGGCTGGTGAAGGGCGAGCCTTGTGATTTAACAAAGACTGTCAATGTTTAAGATTAATAAGAAACAAAATGCACACGGTGTCACTGTTCGGTCACTTTGAAACTTGGGACAGGGTTGCATTCAAGAGGGAAGGCTGTTCCAAATATATTCAAAATGATTCAAATCAGATTCAAAGTAGGCTGCAAACACTGTCTCCCTCTCGCCCTCCCTCTCCCTTGGACTCCCTTCGCTCTCCTTCTCCATCTGGGATTTGAGGACATAAAAGTTATTTCACTTAATGGGATTTTAAGAAAGCTTTTGTTGGGAATATATGTTATCCCTGCACGTGGAAATGAGCAAATGTGCTTACCAGTTTCCCCAGAAAAGGATCACGCTTTCACCCTGCTTGGGACTGGAGCCAGTTGGCGTGCGAAGATTAGCACGCTCTCTCTCTGCTCGATTTCAGGGCATCCCATCTTTTCTCGGGCGAGATGCTGCTGGTAAACTTCAGTTTATTTATTAATTGAGTCAGTTTCTTCCTGGCTTTACTTTGGTGACTTGGATCTTACGTGAAGGCAAGAGTTTGGTTGTTTTTTTTTTCCAAAATGTTTTTGAAAAGATTATTTCATTCAATGGAATGATGCTGTGGCTTGCAAAGATTGTGGAAGGATCAGCAAAGGTACTGAGATTGTTTATTACAGCCATAAATCTTGCAGTAAAATGTCAAAATGTCGGTGTGTGAGATAACACTTGGTGGTCCTGGCTCCATTTGTGTTTATGATACGAACCACAAAGACAAGTTACAGGCCTTGGGGGATTCTGTGTAAGCCCATCTTCCTCAAGTAATAGAACCACATGAAACACAGGCAGAGTTAACTCGTTTAGGTTAACCATATACAAAACAGTGCCCGTGCCTCGTTAATACTTTAAAATAGAAACTCGGTAGAAGGTTCTGAGGCTAAACAACATGAATTTTGTGTTTTAGTGTCTGTAAATAATATTAAACAGACATGGGCAAGACTTTAGGACTCAAGGCTGATGACATGAGGAGGGCAAAATTTCGTCGTCGTGTTTTTTCTCCCTCTGAAGCTTAGAGAGCCCAGTTTTGTAAACTACATTATGTATGAATATATTATTCATATTATATAGTATATATGTACATATTATTTTGTCTTGCTGTGGAGCGATATAGGTTTAGGCAGCTCTATCACAGGCTAGATTTTTCCCTACAGAGATTTTCCCTACAGAGGAGGTCTCAAGATTACACTCAGCGTTGATTTCTGTCTGTGGCTCAGATTTCATTAAAAAAAAATTCTCAGGGTGCCCCATATGGATGGACAGCACTCTTCACAGACATACATCCAATGTGGAAAACCTCTTTGTACCACTTCAGGGTGATTCCAGTTAGATAGCTAACATGATCCCTTTTTTAACCTCTTTACCTAAATTAGTTTAAAGATTAGTCCCATATAATAGGCTTTATGTAAGTAAGCATTAAATGACTATCCATCAAATGGATATATTCCAGCATTTAGTAACTCATATGAGTAACCGATATAAATGAAGATAGAATTGACATTCCTTTTGAAGTGTCTCCAGGCTTAGGCTATAACTTTCGTTGTCTGCCTTCCAGACTCAGTTGTGAGAAGGCTGTTTACACTCCTCTTTGAAAAATCAACTAAGGTGCACCAGCTGAAAAATCCTTGCTTTGCGTGCCAATATGAAAGTATTTTTAGAATGGTGACTATGCTAGTTTGCACTGCTTTAATCTAGGCTGAAAAGTAGAGGATCTAGGTGTGTCTGTTACTCAGAAAAGGAAAGAGAAAGTACACACTAGCAGTAAGGCATCAGTATTTACTTCAAAGATCAACATTAGGTGGAATTAATATGTAATTTATTTGTTAATAATGGCATAATTAGTTTACCCATCAAATTTCAATTACCAAATGGCAGGCAACAGTCCTCTCTCCCCTTTCTAGAGCTACTGATATCGTTAATACGCTAATTTTCAGCAATTCAGAAATTATAGACGGTCCTGTAAATAAAAGTTTAGCCTCAGACACAGCCTGAGAAAGCAGCATCCAAAAGACAAAACATAAAATTCTTAGCGGATCAAGACTCGTCAGCGATCAGACTGGGCACAGTGCCTATTCTATCCTTAGCTTCTTTTTGTTTGAGGATTGTTCCGAAATAGGAAGTTGTTGGTTTCAAAGCTCGATTTTATGGAGGGGTCGCTTCTCTCCATTCCCACCCTCGTGCCACCTTCTCTCTCACAATCGAACCTAGAACATGCGAGCATGTTTAACTCTCACTTCGCCACCTCCATCAAATGAGCTACCATTAGGAAAGTTCTGATTTTTCTTAGGGGAAAAAAAAAAATAGATTCTGTCTCTAAAAGAAAGAAAAAATAAAAAGTGCCCATCCGGTTATATTGGAATGCCCTCACTTTACATCCTCGGGACGATCTCTCAGCTGCTCACCCACCCACCCCTTGCGTCTCCTGCCGGGCTTCTCAAAGCAGGACATCTCGGGCGCGGACGGGGCGAGCACGATGTGGTGAAGGGGATGAGCTGGAGAGAAAACGGGTGTGTTGGGCTCATTCGTTTTTTTCCGGGGCCAGGATTAAAGCCAGGATACCTTCTTGGTCCCGACGCCATTCTCTCCCCCAGGCGGCCTGGAACCCTGGAGGACGCCAGGCCAGGCTAGGCTGGCCGGAGGTCAGCGCTGGGCCGCGGCCGCCCGGCTGCCCCGAGGCCTAGACCAGGAGTAGGGGACGCATAGGGCCCGGCCTGGGCGTCCAAGAGGATTAGAAGCCTCGCTGGCCCCGAATTCCCAGCGGGACTCAAAGTTGAGGGGTTGGGGGACCAAATCACCAGCTCCCTCCCTCCGCCCGGGGCCGGACAGGAGCATCCATCACCCACCCGCGCGCTTCCTGATCCGGGTTCGCGCGGGCGGCGCATCCATTGGCGAGACCAGGTCACGTGGGGGAGGGGGTATGGGGCGGGGCGCGCGCGAGGCCGAGACGGAGCGCGCGCGCGCGCGCGTGGGCGGGGGAGGAGCGGAGCGAACTTTGGTGGCGTTGGCGTTGGCGGCGGCGGGAGGGGGAGGGGTGGGCGCTTGACAGCGGGGGAGGGGAAGGGAGCAGAGGAAAGGGGGGATGGGAAGCGAGGCAGGAGGGGGAGGGGCCTCGGTGAGCCCAGAAAAACGACAACGCGAGAAAAATTAGTATTTTTGCACTTCACAAATTAATGACCATGAGCTCGTTTTTGATAAACTCCAACTACATCGAGCCCAAGTTCCCTCCCTTCGAGGAGTACGCGCAGCACAGCGGCCCGGGCGGCGGAGACGGCGGCCCGGGCGGGGGCCCCGGCTACCAGCAGCCCCCAGCGCCCGCGGCCCAGCACCTGCCACCGCAGCAGCCCCAGCTTCCCCACGCGGGCGGCAGCCGAGAGCCCCCCGCCTCCTACTACGCGCCGCGGGCTGCCCGCGAACCCTCCTACCCCACGGCCGCGCTCTACCCCGCGCACGGTGCCGCCGACGCCGCCTACCCCTATGGCTATCGCGGCGGCGCCAGCCCCGGGCAGCCGCCGCAGCCCGAGCAGCCCGCGGCGCACGCCAAGGGTCCGGCGCACGGCCTGCACGCGAGCCATGTTTTGCCGCCCGGGCGGCAGCCCCCGCCGCCGCCTCCCCCGCAGCATCGAGCGGCGCCCCCCGCGCCCCCGCGGCTCTGCGAGGCGGCTCCCGCCACCCCGGGCATTCCGGCAAGGGCCAGCGCCCCCGCGTGCCCGCTGCTCCTGGCCGACAAGAGCCCACCGGGCCTGAAGGGCAAGGAGCCCGTGGTGTACCCCTGGATGAAGAAGATCCATGTCAGCGCCGGTACGTGGCGCCGCTGGGGAGGCGCGGGAGGGTGGGCTGGGGCCAGGGCGGGGGTCAGGAGGCGAGGCAGAAGGGAAGGGGGCCTCGGGAGGGGAGCCCCCATCTGGCCCAAGCTACAGTGGGATGTGGGTGTGTGCGCGCCAGCCCGCCGCCTGATCCTAACGTGAGAACCCTTTTGTACTCGGGGTCCCTTTATCGGGAGATTTACGAGACGCCAAACTGTTAGGGCAGTAATTATAGCCCCCATAAATTTAATTGCCCTGGCAGAGGCTTCAGGCCATGTGTCTTTGAAGCTTTTCTTCAGCCCCAATGCCCAGCACCATTCTTTATGGCTCTCGGGTGTTTCCCGTTGTCAATAGCCTGTGAAACATTTTCTTTGCCGTTTTATGTATCTTGCGTGAACTTGGTGTCAGGTTATTATATAATGATGATGTCCAATTGCTCTTCCCCACCCCACCTTTTCTCTCCTCCTCCTTTCCCTCTCTTCCACTCCCTCCTCCTTGGCTTTCTCCTTCGGGGTTATGGGCTTTCAGTCAACCCCAGTTATAACGGAGGGGAGCCCAAGCGCTCTCGAACCGCCTACACCCGACAGCAGGTCTTGGAGCTGGAGAAGGAGTTCCACTTTAACCGCTACCTGACCCGGCGGCGCCGCATCGAGATCGCCCACACGCTCTGCTTGTCGGAGCGCCAGGTCAAGATCTGGTTTCAGAACCGGAGGATGAAGTGGAAGAAAGATCACAAACTGCCCAACACTAAGATGAGATCCTCCAACTCGGCCTCGGCCTCAGCAGGCCCGCCAGGGAAAGCACAAACTCAGAGCCCGCACCCGCATCCCCACCCTCACCAGGGCACCTCCACACCCATTCCCTCCTCCATATAATCTTCTAGAGATCTAGACCAGTTTCTTTCCCTCACCTGCTTTTCTCTCTTCTGAACCTTTTGCCTTCACCCCTCCCTGGTCTGGAGCATAACAGACCCCAAAACAAAACCCAACTTGATGAAAAGGATGATAAAAAAAGAAGACATTATCCCGGTAAGAGTGTGTGCTGGTTGCCATCCAGGAGAGGACAATAGCCAGGATGCTGGCTGGTGGAACAGGAACCTGCTGGCCTGAACAAGGCTGTCAGGCTTGGGTACCTGAGAAGGACCACTTGGCATCAAATACTTTTGAGATGGCTAAAGTCAGCAAGACAGTCCATGCTGACTGGGGACGTGTACATGTATATTTGTTGCAAGAAGAAGAAAACAGACCCCTTTCCCACCTTTTTACCTCCCCCTCCCTCATTAAGGCAGCTCAAAGAAGCTCTTATTGAACTGAAGAAATGAGTAGACATTGTGGACCTCACAAGATTATTTAATTCTCAAAATTTATAGAACTTGATGGTAAATGTGACCCGTGTTAGTTTCCCTTCTTTGCATTTATTTAAAATATCGTTGTAGAGATATTCTTGTCTTATTCTGAGGCACAATCTGGGGGGAGAGGGGAGTGCATTTAGACCCATGTGCAGCTGTACAAATCGTGGTGTGGCTATATAGAAAGCCATGTGCTAAGAATAAACTGTTTGAAAAAATTAAAGTTCTAAGACATATTTGTGTGTTTCCTACTTTTAATTAAAAACACAAAAGTTCTTTGAATTGAGATGCTTGACCTTGCCTGTAACAATCTTGTAGATGGCTTGACTTGTGTTCACTTGGATTCTGACTGCTCACATAATTTGCGTGAGTGTATTCAACTTGAGCTGAACTCTTGTCAAGCTTGACCCACTGTGGGAAAAGTTCCAAAGAGCATGAAGGCTCTTGAGCTCTGAGAGGGCTCCTCTTCTTCCCAAACTTGGCCAGGCTTTCAGGCTTCAAGTCTCTGTAAGGCATAGAAACGTGTCCTTCCCGGCAGTGAAAGGTGAAACCATGCAGTGCTCCGGGTCCAGGAGTTTCTGCAGCTGTTCTACACGCTGAACTCTGAGCACACTTGGAAAGAAGTGGTCCCTGTGGTATTTATTGCACCTTCACACTTAATCTGCCTGTTTCCCTGGAGATAAAAAATAGTTTGTGCAAAGGGTTGAGATTGCTTTTTGTTTCTTGGCTGTTTTTAAGGTTCTCTTCACTAACTACAGCTTGGGAATTTTTGTTTGTTTTCTTGTTTATTTTCTTTCTTTTTTTTTTTTTGAAGCAAGAACTTTCAAAATAAAGTGAATTTTCCCAGTACACCCTCCAAAGTTTCTTCTGAGGAAAAAAAAACCCATAATGACTTCCCAAAATGCACCCCAAGCAAGGTAGACCTCAGAGTATTAAGTGTTGGAAGAAAGCCAAACTCTGAACTAGGGTCACTTTCCTCAAATGCTCCCGGATCTTTCTGCCCAACCTAGAGATCTAGATTCAAAAGGTTGAAAATCAAAGCCCACTTCTAAATCTCCATAACCCTAGTATTTGTTTACTGATTTACAAATTGACAAGGAGGACTTAGACTTGGTTGTCAGAGAAGGGAGCAATCTGCAACAAGAGACAGAAAACCAACACACACTAGCCCCAGAGTATTAGAACTGTCACCTGGCCTTGAATGAGTGTGGTTTTTAGTTCACATAATAATTTTAGCAGAGATGGGAAGGGGCAGCACTCACCTACCTCTGCAATGTCAGAGGAATTTTAAACACATTTTTCCATCAGTGGCAAGTCCTTAGCCAGTGGTCACTGCTGTTACTCCTTTTGCCTCTGCTGCCCTATGTGTGATACAGGCACGGGTCATCAGTTCTCTACCTGTGAACAAACCAGATCTGAGAGGAAAGTGATGGACACTAGTCTCTGAGGGGCTTCCACCTCTCCCTAAGAAAATTCAGGGGCAAACAAATACATGCCTTCCCGAGTCAGGCCAAACCTGGCCTAAAGTGCATTTTATAAGGTGTGAACGGGTGCCAGGGATTTCTGGAGGCACTGCAACTGCTGCTGAAACTTATTAACCCTCCCCTACTACACGCACTTGTAAAACGAAATTAAATCACGCTGAAAATAGCAATTTTCCCAGGAATCATTAATCACCTCGTACAATAAATACTTCTTTGTAATTCAACAGCAATTCTGAAAGGCATTCTCTGGGAAAAGTCTGTGGAGAAGCGAGGGATCTTCTTGCAAATAATGTGGTCTCGGGCAAAGACACAGCATCTTGGCTGTCTGCTCAAAAAATGCCTAGACTCTTGGTGGAAATTGAGTGTTGAGCTACAAAACCTCAAATGGCAGATTATCATCATTTAAGGTAAATTCTTGTATTTCTCCTTTGTAGGGAAGTCTGGGTATGGGGGCATTCATTAGCTTCATACTGGAGGCAGTTGTTTAGGGATAAAAAGGGTAACTTTCTTTCACCTACTCGTATATCTGTCCAAGAAAGGAAGAGAGAATTGAGATTGTTTTTCTAATATTCCGGGACAAAATGGCATTTTTGTCCAAACTGTCTTTGGACAAACTGATTATTAAGGTATTGGTAAATTTTACAAAGCCAAAATGATCCAGAATGATCCAAATGATTGTGTCATTTCTTCACAGTGTTTTGCCTGTTTCAGTTTTGGGTTTTAAGGGAGCTTGTTATAACAGCTTAGAAAATCCCACTTCATGCTTTAAAATCGTGCATTGTCTGCGCTTTGCTAGGGCAACCGTAAGAGTTCACCCAGAGGACAAATTTTCTATCTCATTAATTGTTTTTTTTTTTTTTAAGCAAACCCTACTGGCCCCTCAAACCCTTGACCTTTAAAGACAGTATTTTGTGTAAGCTCTATAATTCTCCTACCCAAATGACCCTTACACATGCTCCCCTCTCCTTTCTCTCTTTCTCCCTCCTTCCCTCTAACGCACACTCATCTGCTTTAGTCACAGAGCCAAGCTGTGCATGACTCCGGAGATAAAAGTTTTGTTAACATCTGAAATCAACCTAAATCGGATAGGAGACACTTTAATGGTCACAGTTTGAATTAAGTACTTACCACTCTCCCCGCTGAAGAAAAATGGCACTTTGCAGGCTCTCTTTCCTAGTTTTGCTGAAATCTACGATATACCCGGTGTTTTATTACAGCAGGAATTCAACTGTGACAGACATAGTAGAGTACTTAATACCCAGGATGGAGCTCATGGGAGGATTACCTAGATATATGGTATATGGGGAGTGGGCCCTTGGCGCACAGCGTCTCTGACTTTGTACCCAGCTGTCCCAGGGTGCCCACATTCCCCACCCACCTCTTAGCCTCCTGTCCATGGGGTGGGTATCATCATCTCTCCTCTGTCCCCTTGCTCCCCTAAGCTTCCAAACTGTTCTGCTCTTCTCACTGCTGGCTTCCCTTCAGCAGTTTCAACATAGAAACAGATCAATGAGTCTAGAATGGAAGGAAAGAAAAACCCCAAAGAATCAATGTAGCAAACAGAAACGTGGGGCATCCTGTCTGAATGAGTGGGTTCTGTGTAGGCAAGAGGCTGTTCTTCGCACTCCCTTAGTCTCTGCATCCCTAGCTGCCATCCTGTATTGAAGAACACCCTTCAAGTCTCATGCTTCCCAACCACTGCTTCTCTTGCCCCTTCTCTAGATTATACACTGGCCCAAGAATAGCTCTGCTTCCTCTCAAAGAGTATAGGCTGAGAAAAATAAGAGGAGGAAGAGACATGAGTTCTAACTCTTTGATAGCATCAGGGAGGCTGCTAGGGCTGTTGTGAAACATCCTAGTCTGAAACTTCTGTCTTGAAATTCTAGCATCTCTTCTCCTTAAGAGCCCAAACTCATGGACTATCCTTCTCCCCTCTTTCAGGCAAATGCCACTTTCTCTGGGATTGATTCCTGTGACTAAAAGAGATTCCCTGATTGAAAGAATGTCCAAGGCCAAGATATCTGGAAGCCATTTTGGTTCAATCTTCTCAGTTTACCAATGAGGAAACTGAGGCACCTGAATGCTCCCCCCCCACCCCGTGCTCTTTATGTTAATATTTATGTTAATGAGTGTGTAGGTTGAAAGAGCCTTCCGGTCTCGCCTTGGTTAGGGGTAAGTGCACAGGCATCTTTCCTCTGCGGAAGCCTATTCTGCTTGGAATGGACGTGTGCATCTGGGCTTACACTTGACATGGAGGGCCACAGGTGTGCTGCGGCCAGGGAGGAAGGGTGGGTTCTTGCCTGTTGCGCCATCAGAGCGGCCCGGGAGATTATGTAGCCAAACCACCTTAGCCAGAACGCTGAGGCAGGTGGGCTGACCTCTGGGCTCAGGAGGGGAGGGACGTCAGGGTGTCTGGGAGAGCGGTGGGCACCCCACTGTCCACAATTCTCACAGTCCCAGAGTGACTAATTCTATGCTCACCCTTGGATTTCGGTGGCGGTTGCTTGCCAGGAGCCGGACCCAGGGAACGGCATCTGCGTTCCGGAGGCCTGGGAACTAAAAAAGCCAAACAAGGACCCTGGTTGCAGCAGATAAAGGTGTAGCGGCTGTTCGAGGGAGATATTGAAATTGTAATCTTTGAGGTCACGTGACTCATTAAATAATTAATGCGGATCGTCAGGAATGGATCGGAGTCGTCAGGGCCTCACTAGGAATGAATCTCTCAGAAGTGAGACCCCAACTTCCTATTAGATTTTTAAAAACACACTTCCTCAGATTTATCTCCAAAGGCTTTTAACTCCTTCAGGAGGGCTGAGAGAGCCCTTCAGCGGGGAGGACCGGAGCTGGCGGGCCCACGCGGGGTCTTGCGGCTTTTTCTGCAGGGTTTCTGCGAGTCCGGGGAGCGCGCCGAGTCCGCGGAAACGTGAGTTCGGGCTCGGGTTTTCTGCGGTCACATCCTGGCTTTGGTGATGAAGTGGGACGGATGCGGAGACAGTTGGTAATGTTGTGATTCACACTGGGGAAGGCTGCAGAGATGCCACAGGACTGGCGCGCGGCTTTGTTCAATTTTCCCGGTGTTCATAAATCACCCGCGCCGGGCGAGTGAGGGAGCAAGCGAGCGCCAAAAACGCCGGGAGAGAGGCCACAGCGGCGGCGGCGGCCATTGCGGAAGGAGAGACCTGGGCAGCATCTCTTTGTGACCATTAGTCTGAACGATTTATGGGGAACAGCAGCCATGAATATTTGACTTGGGGATAAGGAAATAGCAACAATAATAATAACCATAATAATTACAATACTCCTAAGCGTCGCGGAGAGGGGAGGAGTGGGCAGCGGATGGTGGCTTAGTGGATATTTCTGGGGCGAAGTTGAATGGCAACCTGCAGGGTAGCTAAGCCCCACCTTGCTCAGGGTTACACCAGGAGCCCCAAGGCCAGGGGGCACTCCCTTTGGGCACATAGAAGGGGAGTTTGAACAAGAGAAAGGGCCTTAGCATGGATTCTGAGTCGCGAGTGCCTGATGGAGAGTGGGGGCTGCAGGTTGAGGTGGTGGCAGAGGGCAGCTAGCTGCTGGTTTTCGGCCACTTGTTCAGTGTGCTAGGGAGCCCTGAAGCCTAAGGGTCAGGAGACTTGTCAGCTATTTGGTAGCCTCTCTTGGTGCTATCAGCAGGATTGCATGGATGCGGGACAGCCATGGAGGGCTGGTTTGGAGCAGGCTGGAGTATAGGGAGGCTACCTGGGCCTGGTGAAGGGGTAGTGGAGCAGGGATAGGGCTGTGGAAGCCACCTGTCTGGCAGAGTCCCAGTCCTCCTCCAAGCCAGGGCCCAGAGAGTCCCCTTCCCCAGCGACTTCTCTTCATCCCTGAAAGTTGGCTGACCATTTCCTAGTTAGAAGGCAAGCGAGGGTAGCAGATAGCTTGAGGGATGAGGTGGCAGCAAAATTAGGGCATCCAATGGCTTGTTGCTGTTGTGCAAGGTGAGGCTGGATAAGGCCCCCAGATCGGGTATTGTTGGATGCCCATGTCCTTCCCAGTTTCCCATTTCCAGCAGCCTTCCAGTTGGCCTGCTCTAAGGGACTGGGCGCTGCGGTAGTCAGGCCAGCCCACTAGGACCCAGAAATGATGCCTCCAGGGCTTGAATGAACCAGAAGACAAAACCTCTCAAGACTGCCCCCGGCCCATGCACTGAGCCGGGGTCTGATTTCGCGCCAAACATAAATGAACGCTATTAGTGAGGTTTCAGGAGAGTCGGTGATTGAATGCTCCCAGACAAGGGTTCCCTTTGTTAGCAAAAGAAAATAAAGCGTGCATTCACATTCTCCAAGTTGAGGTGCGTGAGGAGCTCTCCGAGCAGAGCCAGCACCAAGAGCCAAGCCTGTTCCACCTTCCTATCTTCCTCTGCCTCATCCATTTTCTTCCCCTTCCCCCTGCCCCACCCCATAAAAAGAAAGAAAAAGGAGAGTGTGGGTGCGGAGATGGAGTATGTATTTATTTTAAAAAAATAAATCACCATCTTCAGGCCATTTGTAGACTGGAACCTTTCGAGCAATGAGTGCGCCGCATGGACGAGTGCCCTGGCGACTCCTCCGTGTCCGCGTCACCCCGGGGGCCACCCTGGCGCCCGCGCCGGCCGCGCTTGCAACTCTGGTTCTCCAACTCCCTTCTTTGGCAGCCGCCGTTCACCCTCTGCTGTTTATTTGTCCGCAGTGCGCCTGGACACCGGAAAAGGCGATTCCCTGAGCGCCCGGAGTTGGAGACAATCTCTGGTTCAGTCTTAGACATCTTTCGAGGTAAGCGCTGCGCCAAAAGTCTTCACTGCGCCGGGCTATGCACCCGGCCTTTGGGAGGAGTTTACTCTTCCGGGCAGCTGAGCCCTTTGAAAGAGGCTCTGGTCAATATTTAACATCGGAGGAGTTGTGGAGCTGGGTTCCCTTCAGCTGCACGCCCCGCGAATTCGCGGCTTCAGGCAGACAAAGCGTCTACCCCCAAAGCCGGCGTTGTGCAGGAGGGGTGGTTGCAGAGATCAAAGATGTGTGTGTGTGCGTGGGGGGGGGGTCAGAAGGGTGTGTTTGTTTCTTCCGGTAAGCCCCAAACAAACCACTACACGGAACAGCAGGGCCAAAGCAAGTAGAGGCCACGGCCGCGGTGGCCGCCGCGTGGGCCGCTCTCCTTGTCGACTGTTTGCGGAGCCTGTGGAGACTGTGAGTTGGCAAATTGTCGTCAGCTCTGCGTTGAGGAAACTTGTCTCGCCGTCTTGCAGTTTATTCTACTCTTTTGCCTTGGCAGGAGGGAAGCTGCTGTATTTCAAATGTGTAGACTGTGGCAGGCAGCGGCTCTTCTCGGTTCCTGTAGCCGGGCTGATCCGCTGCTCTTCCTATGGGAAAAGCACGGATTATCTGTGTCTCGGCGTTTCCTTTTCCTATTTGGAACAAGGGAAAACTCTTTAAAATTCTTTTCAAGTTCTGGCTTAATTTGTTCTCTTAGTTCGGGACGCAGGGAGGTAATTACTGTGGTTTATTACCTTGTAAAAGATCCATAAATTTCGTGCCTATTTAGGGGAGGGGCTGCTGGAATAGCTTTCAGAAGCTTGGTGTGAAGGATTGGGTTTGCTTTGTTCTTTCAGGAATTATTTATTTTAAAAAGTTTTCTGAGATTTTGTTTTCTATTCCCTAGGCCTCAGTCTTTCCTAAAATTTGCTCCGCAAATAGATATCAAGTTGTTAATTAATTGCAACGTGCTCTTTTTTTTTTTTTTTTAAAGATTTTATTTATTCAGTTTTTCCCCCCAAAGCCCCAGTAGATAGTTGTATGTCATAGGTTCACATCCTTCTAGTTGCTGTACGTGGGACTCGGCCTCACGTTGGACGGAGAAGTGGTGCCTCGGGGCGCGCCCGGGATCCGAACCCGGGCCGCCAGCATCAGAGCGTGCGCACTTAACCGCTAAGCCACGGAGCCGGCCCAGCAACGTGCTCTTAAGTGACACTCTAAAGCCGATATGGTGTTCTGCATATGATTATTATTTTATCAGATAGGAAGTAAACAGTAATGTAAAGCTGGGTTACTTTCTCAGCTACTGTATGTCTATTTATATCAAATATAAATGGAGCATTTCAGGAATTTGCCACTCAATGTGTACATATGATTTGCATTTCTGCACATAACAGAACCATTGCAGGTATAAATAGTTGCAGGATTTTGAGACCATGTGTATAAAATGGTATACACATCTACATGTGTCCAGAGAACTTGGGGCCCATTTATACTGCAGTTGCACCCACAGGAAATGTCTCATGTTAAATAATGATCTATAACCTCCACCAAAAAAAAAAAAAAAAAGTGGGCTAAGAGGGCCTTACCTGATGGTGAGTAAAAAAACCACCAAAGTTAACTAAAGGGAGAAAAATGTTAAGTGTGTTTTTTGACAGAGAAATCAGATTGTAGTGTTTGAATACAGATATATCTAATCTGCCAACAGCCTTGCAAATATTGACTAAAGCTCTGTATCCTTGGCCACCTGCTCCTTCCAAGACAACTTTCCACCTCTTTTGACTGTGATGGTGTGGATCCAGGGCATGTGTCCCAACCCTGGCCAGGTCGGGTGCTAGGGGAGTGAGTGGAGGAGGACTGGCAACTGGGTTTCCCAACCTGGGCCTAGATACTTGAGCATCTCTATTCTTGTTCTCTGGAACTGAACTTTAAAAGGCCCACAGCCTTGCTCCAGGAAGGCGGATTTCAGAGTGGTGAAGGAGGACTCTCAGCTGCCGCTTCCTTGGTGGCTTGCCCAGACCAAGGTCTCTCTTACGGAATCCGTTTTCACCTCAAAAGTTAAATTTCCTTTGACTTCCTCAGATTTTTCCCTTCACAGCCCACCAAATCACTCCATCCTACCCCAAGTCGTTAACATTAATTGTTAAACAGCAGTTGGAGCATTAACTGGGCTGTTAATAGCGGCACGGAGGCTCCTGGCTGGAGCTGAGATGCCGCTGGGCCTTGCTGGCGTTAAGGCATTTCTCTGAAGCAGTACCAAAGACTTCTCTCATTGATTTATGGCCTTGGGAGTTTCGATGTGTTTCAGATTGTTCTGAGAGTTCTGAAGGAGGCCCCTTCTCATCTCTGAGTTGAAGCCTCTGCAGAAACTTTGCAGGGGGGAGTGGAGTTTGCCAGCAATTCAGCAATACTTCCAGGTCCTTTCTAGGCTATCTGGAGAGCTCAGTGTGAAATATTTGTGTGTCTGTGTGTGTGTGTGGGGGGGCAGGAGGTTAAGGGGAGCAGAAGACAGTATTTTAGTGATCTGAGTCCTTGGGGGACTGGAGAGTGCTTTTTGGGAGCTAGCCTTTGGTCCTGTCCCCCACCCCCCAAATCTGAGAAAACCAGGCTTTCACTTAAGGTTCTCACTTACTTTCCAGTGTGTGGCTTAGCTCAGAGCTGGGAAAGTTCACATAGAGCTTTTCTCCTAGCTATACCACAGACAGAACTTTACTGGAATACTGCCACCCGCTTAGGCCAGGGCTCACTTCCAAGGGATTAGGTCTCCTCCTCTTTTATTGCCCTTCTGATTTGGACACCTCCATGACCAGGCCCCCTTACTGAGGGCCTTACATTCTTACCAGGCCCCTTCTGTTCCCCTGCAGGGGAGGAGCGGAGGGGAGGAATCATGCACAGCCTCCTGCAGCTGCTACAAGTGAGTCCTCACACTTAGAGAGGCCTAGCCAGCTGAAGACCCACTCTTGAGGAACAAAAGAATATGGCATGAGGATCTCACCACCTCAGAGCACTCCCAAAGTTCAGAAACTAAGACCTGAAAAGAGGAACTTTTTAGACAGCTCATGAGAGGGTGAAGTGTTGAAATCAGTGGACAATGTCACCAAGCAGAAGGCAGGAGTAGGAGCGGGGAGGAGGGCTTGTTTCAGCCAGGTTCCTCCTGAGCACAGTTGGTCCAGTTCATTTTCTGCTGGTAGACACAGAGTTGCCTTAGGGAATGGTGGACAGACCCGTCTGCAGAGAGGGTCTCAGGTTGTCTTATAGGTTACTTTAAGGGATACCAGCAAAGGTTCGTTCTTTTTTTTTTTCCTCTTGCAGAGACAATTAGATCATGTCCCCCTTATATTTTTCATCATTAGAAGCCTGTAATTTCGTGTATCACCCAGCTATGCACTGAGGAAATGCGTAAGTGCAGGTTTGGTCAGAGCACAGGGTCCCTCTGGATTTTGCAAAAACAGTGACCCACCACTCTAGAGCAAAGGACATCTCTCCTAGGGGGCTCCCATGGAACACAACCAACTGGACTTGGGGGAGGTGCTTTAGCCTTTTGTCAGGTAATTATGGGCCTTTTGGGTTTCTCCAGTGGCTGTGGTGTGTGGCATGGGTGTTAGCAAACTCCATACAATGACAGGCCGTGAGGGAGTCCACAGTCATCCCTGGGTTTTCTTCTGGAAACAGTCACCTTGCCTTTTGACGTACTGGCCAGCAGGCCAGAGGAGACTGGAGTGTTTGGGTGTGCCGTCCGTGCTTGTCTGTGAGTGGAAGACTGTATAGAAAGTCACATGGGCTCTAAGAATGGGGACCGCATTGCTGTTCCCTTGTGTTTGGATCGTGTGTAAAGAAATATAAGCAGAGATAAGTGGCTTGTGTAGCACGTGTTAGGGGGGAGAGATGCCCCCAGTGTCCTACTACCGTAGACAAAACTCTTCCCCACTGCTGGTCAAGGTCCCCCACTTCACCTCCCCCAAAGCTAAGTGTTCTGCTTGGAAAGCTAGTTCCTTCAGTGATTCCCTATTTCAAATAAAAGGATTTAAGTTGACGTATGACCACGTGAGCACATAATACAGCGCATTATTGTGGCATTTGGAGCGGAGACCCGGGCGGGCTTTGCCTGTGATTACGTTTTCTAGATTCTCTACAGAGCGAGAGCTTTTTTCCCCCACCCCCACGCACCCACATCCTTCTTCTCCTTCCCCTTCTCCGGAGAGCGCTCTCCTAGCCGGTTGCAGTTTTCAGCGCTCATGGAGCGGTTCTGGATGAGCTAGCCGATGGGACTGGAGGCCACACCAGGAGGATGGAATTTATTTTAAGGTATTTCCGCTGATTGTTCATATCTAGAGTGAGTTATGGCTGTGAGAAACAAAGGTCAGGCGAGGAGATCCTGGTTCACGGACAGGACCCTCAGCCCCTCTCTTCCTTTGTTTCTCCTTTAGAACCGAAACCATTTGAATGATCCCCAGTAGCGCCTCAGACTGAGTTTAATTCCCTGGAAAGTGTTGGGGGTGTAAAGGAAGGGGCACTTGGGGGCTACCAGGTGGGCCTGGTGGCCTCCAGTGCTTGAGTGGCTTTGTCCACTGCAGCCGGGCTTGAGTCCCAGGAGCTGAGCCCCAGGCGGAGGGAGGGTCCCGAAGGGCCGCAGGCGCCAGCCAAGGTAGCCTGCGCGGTGCTGCGCTTGCTGGGAGAGACTGCCTGGAAGGGGTGGGGACTGAGTGAACAAGAAGGGGAATCACTCCCCGGTTGGCCCTGTTTGCCAGCCGGGGATGGAGGGTTAGGGCTGACCTGGGTAGCTGGAGCAGCTGGGAGAAGGAAATCAGTGAGTGGGCAGATGCGCTGCCATTTTATTGATGATGCTTTGGGCCACTTTGTTCAGTGCTGGGTTACAGGACGAGCTCTCCTACATGCCGGACAGAAGGAGCTGAAGAGGACGCGCCATTGTTCTCTGGAGCACCCTCTGCCCGGGTAGGGGTGGAGAAGGACAGCTCAGATCTAGGAGAGGCTTGGGATGGGGGAAAGCATGCTGGATGCCCAGAAGTTCTGTTATTCTAACATTCGAGAGACAGAGGAAGGCAGGAACCAGAGCAGGGTTTGGGCTTCATAATGCGCGTGGCCTGGGTGCCCCCTTGTAAGCCCCCAGCCGGCTTGGAGAGTTTGAGGACTGGCCGGTGTGCCCTGGGCAGGAGGGAAGTTCGGAGGCAGTCCACAAGAAGCAGAGGCAGACATTTCTCCGGCTTCAGAGCCCCAGAAACTGTGCTGTAGCTAGGATGGAGGCAGATGAGAGTTAAACTGTGTGCTTCCAAATTACTGGGAAAGCCCAATTGGGCTTTGGGGACCCAGCACTCCTGAGAAGGATGGAAACTCCCTGAAAAGGCGAAGAAACTTCACTTTCCTCTGCTCTTGAAGCTCTTGAAGCAGAGGAAAGGGGTGCCTACAAAGAGTTGTGAATCGGATTTGCCCCGTGACTTTTTAAAATAATATTTCTGTAATTGAAAAAAAAATCAAATCAGGCTTCTCCTACTTGAGTGGGATTTACTTCCCCAGAACGGAGGGGCTGCTTCTGCCCTCCCCCGCTGCCGGCCTCGGTGCTAACCATGTTTAACTGAGGCCAGTTCAAGTGCTCTAAAACACCCCTTGGAAATAAAATGTAAGCTTTAATTGCTGTTCAATTACTTGTCAGCATTTCGTATGATTTATGACCCAGTTCTGGCGCATTTTTGTCCCAGTTAAAGACTCATAAATAATATAGTTTCGCTGGAAAGAATGAAAGAGGTAATAGAGGTTTGTTAAAGGCATCTTTTTATTGTCGCTTCAGTGCCAGCAAGCAAAATAAATATCTAAGGATGGACTCTTGAGCTGGTTCTATATAAAAGTGTGCACGGTGAGAAGAGGCCGTTGGTTTTTTGCACTGGTTGGTTTTTCCTACACGGAAAGAGCTAAAGCCACTTCATCATAGCTAAACTATAGCTATAAAAAAGGCTAGTCCCCTTTTACCCTCAAAATGCCAGCCTCACCCTCACAGGCAAGTGTATTTCCTCATTGATTTTCCTCCCTATTCTGAGATTTCGATGCCTCTTCTGGCCAACAATTATTCCTTGCATTCCTTCCAGGCTGCACAGACAGCCTCCGAGCCACCGGCGGCCCTCTCAGAGGTGTTCACGAGGAGACCCTGTGAGAGGTGGAAAGGCACCAACACACCCTCACTGTTCCAAATATTCTAGTGCTGAGAAAATGTTTTCTCCTAGTCCCCATGAGCGAGAGATCTGGGAGCATGGGGACTCGAGGGAATTTGGGGAGCCAAAGGGTCCTCTCAGGAAAGAACACCTCAGTGGTTTTGGCGGAGCCGGGTGAATGGCTGTGGGCTTTGCCTAGAAAGGGCATGGCGGCAGCAGTGGGTAATTTCTGGCGGTGGAAATCGACAGGCGGTATTTTTCTCTTAAAACACAATAACAAACAAAAAACCTTCAGCTATTATATATTGTTGTTTTTAGTCACCTCGCCTGCCTTGCTCCAAAAGCCAGTCCTTTGGATTTCAGCAGAGAGGCCTGAATCCCATCAACCTGCGTGCCAGGGCGCCAGACCCTAGTCTTGAGGTCGGAGCGCCGCATCTGCCCGCTGCAGCCCGCCGCCCAGAAGCCACTGGTCGGGGCGGGCGGTGGCCCTGGCCCGAGCTCCCGCCCCAGCTTTTCCTCGGCTCCCACCGCTGGTGGGTCCCATCCCTGAGTTTTGCCCGTCACCGTGTTGGTGCCGGTGGAAAGGTATGCGCCCCGAGCCCCAGCCCTCACCTCGGCGCCCTCGGTCCCCTTGGCTCGGGGCCGTCCCCTCCCCCGGCAGGTTCTCACGGAGAGCTGGCCTTCCCTGCAGCTGGCTTAGCTGAGAAAACGGTGAGAGTCGCGTCAGCAGTTTGGAGGAGAAAGTGCGGGTTGATTATTGACCCACGCCTTCTTTCTTCAAATGCCACATCCGACCCGGCCGATTTGAAGAGAAATTGCCGCCGAGCGGATTTTTGCGGCCGGCTCTTGCCTCCTACGCGGCCCGGCTCCCCCTTTCAAGTCGCGCTGCCGCAATATGCCATAAGGAGCAAGTGTTTGCTGTTTTGTGCTCTGTTTACAGCTTTGGGGCGCCGAGTCATAAATCTTGCCCAGCCATAAATGACAAAAACCATTGGTATGCATGAGGCCACCCTGGCCCGGAGTGCTTTTTGATTTCTCCCTTTTCCCTTGGCTTTGTTTTTGCTCTAAGGTGACACTTTGACTCCCTGACAGTTTAAACATTCTACTTATATTTTTAACACCTTCCTTTGAGAAGGACCGGCCGTTGACACCTTGGAATTGCACGAAAGCTCCATTTCTCTCTTTTTGCCACACACAGACCCTTGCAGAGTTTGCTTCTGGATCTGGGGAGTTGAGGGAGGCATTAGGTGGGAGAAAGACCATCCTCCTTAAAGTTGTGGAAATTTTGCCGGGCACACTCGCGCCTTTCCTCTGCTCAGCGTCCCCGTATACCACTAACTAGGGGGAAAATATCGTAGATGTCGGTTCGTGTTGGGGTCAAGAGCTTTATTTGTCTTTTCCTGTGAGTCAGCTGCGTGTCTGTATGTATGTGAAATGGGCGCAAAAGAGCTGGAGACGCAGGTTTCTAGGCACCCTTGTGTGTACCTGAGCCCAGAGCGTCCCATTTCACTGCCGGGACAAATGTGCATCTCCCCCAGGATCCTTCCCTCCTTCCTGCCAGGGTTTCAAGGGTTTCTGCCTAACAATATAACCAAAGATAGCCCAGGTGGCTCTTGGGGAGGTCTCTCGAGAAAGGAGACCCTATTCCAGCCCCCCAAAGATGGCTTTAAGGTTCTTGGATTAGGGGTGGCAGGTGAGGTAAACTGCCCAAAGTCTGGGGAACTCGCTTCTCCTGGTTTTCTTTCCCCTCGCCCCCTAACTGGAAATGTCCAGGGCAGAGGGTTACGTGGTTTCTCAAACGGTTTCCTAAGAAATAGAGCCCGGCCAGAGAGCCCCTTTGTGAGAGCCGTTTGTCCTGATTAGCATAATTTTCCTGGACTTTAGTGACGCCTAGGAGTGAGGAGCGGGAAGGCTTGGGGGTTGGGGGAGGCCGCCCTCCTCCCGCCGCCGCCGAGCTCCCCCTCTCGCTCCTGTCCCTCCCCTCGCCTCAGCCCCATCCCCCACGCCGGCCCGCGCTTCCCCAGCTGCCTCGGCCTCCCCTCCCGCCCGCCCCCAGCACCCCCCACCGCACCCCGACCAGACGCTGCTCCGCGTGTAATATTCATAAGAAACATACCCAAGTCGGTGCCACTAGCCCCGGCAGAGCCCCGCGCCGTGCTAGCGCTTATCTCCGGGCCGCGGCTGCTGCCCTCGGGAAGGGCAGGGGGCGGGGGTGTGGGGGAGGGGTGGGGAGGGGGGAGGGGGGTCCGAGCCGCCCCAGTCCGCCCTGGGCGAGCCGAGTCGGAGCAGCGAGGCGGCCACGTTCTGCGCGGCGGCTTCCGGGCCTCGGGGTCTCCCTCCCGCCCGCTGTCTCGGCTGATGCCGAGGGTCGGTGCCCATCCCGTGCCGAGGGGACCCGGCCGGGCCGCCAAGCCGGGCCGGGGGCTGGAGCCCGAGCCCGAGCCTGCGCTCGCGGCGCTCTTCAGAAGTTAAGGTAAGCAGGGCCACAACCGGCCGCTCTCAGCGCTGAATGGCGGAGTTTACGTCTCGGTGATTTATGGCTGCAGACTTAAATCTCGGTTCAAGAAGAGTTCACAAGCCGGAGCTTCCTTCCCGGCAGTGACTGATACCCTTACACTTCGAGTTCAGGCCGCTTTCCCATCCCCGCCCCCACCTCTTCCCTCTGCCCTAGCCCAGCCTCAACTTTTCTGGGTCGGGGAGGGAGGGAGGGGTGGAAAAAGGGACGTGGGGGCTCTTACCCGATGTTCCCGCTTAAACTCGGGGTGAGGGCAGGCTGAGGAAGGGGCAGGAGTGGGAAGAGGGAGCTGTGTCTGAAGGAAGGAGGTTGAATTTGGGCAGATCTTCCAGAGAGACAATAGGGCTTGTTTCCTGCACTCAATTTAGCCTTCTCAACTCTCCTTCAGCTCTTGCACCTGGGAGTTATTGTCCAGAAACAGATCTTTTCGGAGGAATCTCCTCATATCCCCAGCCCTTGCTTGGGGGTGCGTGCGAAGCGAAGTTTCTTGGCTGGCAAATCTCCAACTTCTTTGCTAGGTTGCAAACTTTGGGAGCTGGGTTGGGGAGGGAATTGTGTGGGCCCCAAAGTGGTTGTCTGCTGACCTCAAACAATAGGAAGGAATTTGGTGGTATCTCCGAGGTGAATTCATATTTTAAGTTTATGGGGGTTGTTGTATGCTGTTTGATTTTTAAAGGTATTTTTGTTATTTTACAAGACAATGTACAACTTGATAAAAAGACTTAAGTAAGCAGCAGGCCGGTGTAGCTTGTGATAATGGATTAGCAAGTCGCTTGAAATGTTACACATTCAAAATCAACTTAATTTTGTTTTATCTAATATCTTGCTGTTCAAATGTCTGGAGTAATTTTCTTAACCTGACGTTTTATTTTACACAAGCCTAGTATCTTAAAAATTTATAATGGCAGACATTAACATTGCCAAATGTAATAGGAACTGTTTTCAGTGAAAGAACAGGAAACTGAGACATTAAATTGCTAATCAGTTTTAAATTTTATCTGTTATTTACTTTTGATCATGGTATCTATAGCTTCCTATCTATTTCCAAAAGAGAAATAATACTCCAGGGCTCAAGATCATGCACAGTAACTCCGGATAAGGGATGCTGTAATTTTTAATTGAGGTTCTGGAAAATTAATTGTGCCTATTTTCCAGATGTTGGTCAGATTGTTGGTTTAATAATGAAATCCAAAGGGGTCCGTTATTTAAAACGAAATTATAATCATCCATTGGTAGATGCTTATTATATTATTTTTTTTTTTCTGTTTAACAAAGTGGCTGCTATTCCTGGAAAACTTGAACAACTCTAGGACTCAAATACACATAGTTGGGGCATGAAGTGTTAAACCATTTTCTCATGAATTTGTCATTGTAATTTTCTTAAATGGTTAGAGAGACTACCATTCTGAGTGTGTGTGTGTATGTGTGTGTGTGAATATATGAACTCACATGGAACTTTTCTGAGCTGAGAATCAGAGCTTGACCATGCAAAGGTTGAAAATAAAAATAGAACATAGATTTCACTTCTGCCAACTGCTTTCTAAATAAAAAAGGGTTGAAAAGGCTTTCAATTGCTTTTTAGATTTCCAGGGTTGCTCTTTACTTGGTGTTTCTGAAGCAGGTAAATAGGCCAAGTAACAAATATCAACAACAACAACAACAGCACACAAAGATCAGGGAACTCTGGCAGGATTTTATGGCTTGTGCTTCCATCCCTAGTCCGGAGCCAAATGACCCCCATACATCAAATTACATAGCAGTTTCTAAGACAGAACCTATTATCGTTAAGTTGGAAGGAGAGTTCAAGCCGTGGTCATGGAGATGAACGCTGGTTTTTCAGGTTCCTGGTGGGTTGTTTTTTTCTCTAATCCATCATGTTTTAACAGGTAGAATTTGATAGTTTCCCTGAATAACAGCACCTCAGAAAGCCCAAGGCAGGAGGGTCTGGGGACCTTCTGTACCAGGGGAAAAGAGGTGGGAGTGGCTTGCTGGGACATGCTTGAGAAATAGGGAGAGGAAAGCAGTAAAGAACTGTCCAGGATTTGAGTTTGACTTGCTGGAGCGGGTGTTGTTGGTCCCTCCCCACACAGGATGTTCCATCCAAAGTTTTCTCTCTCCCCTTCTCGGCCACAAGGGGCTCATTTGGAGGAGGTGGATCATATCCCTGCACAAGGGTAGATAACTGCCTAACAAGCTCAGCTTCTGAAATCCAGCAGGGTCGAGAAGGGCAATTGCGTGAAAAATTTTCGTGCATACCTCTCTTGGGTGCTGGAAAGTCCAAGAAGGGGCTGGATGGGAAGTCACCCCGTGTAGGGGCTCTTTTGGCAAATACGAGTCCTAAAGCGAAGATTGGAGAAAAGTTTGGCGACCCAAAGCTCCACTTTGCTTCCTCGCCCCTTCCCCAAGATCCCCAGAGGGAAGGAGTCGCGGGGCTCGCTGGACGAGGCCAAGGAGCGGAGATGAAGGGACACCCCAAGTTTCTTCTTCCCTGGAAAAGAAGGATCCCAACCCTGTTCCTTTCTAGCCCATCAGGCCTTTCTTCTCTTGGACTCCAGCTCCCAAGACCTGGCTTTCAGCCCTCACTCACTCTCCTCCTCTCTCCCCGGAAAACCCCCCAACTGCAGACGCAAGTTAAGCAAATATTTGTAGCTGCCAGTAAATTCCAGCGGCTTTTTATAGCGCGGCTCTCTGCGCCCGGGGCCAAGTCGTGCTGCTAAATATTGCTGACCACTTTTTCTTTTATGGCTTTCATGTCACTTAGCTATTGAGAGTAAGATGGATTTGCGCGGAGCCCTCACCGCGCTGCGATTCTCGCCCCCCAGGTCTGCGCGGGGCGGCCATTGGCGGCGGAGCGTCACGTGACCGCGGGGGCGTGCCAATGTGCGCCCTCACGGGTGTCAAGCCCCTGCCAGTGTGTGCGATCGAGATCGTGAATCAACGCGATGCAAAAAGCGACCTACTACGACAGTTCGGCGATCTACGGTGGCTACCCCTACCAGGCAGCCAACGGGTTCGCTTATAATGCCAGTCAGCAGCCGTACTCGGGGCCCGGGGCACTGGGCGCAGACGGCGAGTACCACCGACCCGCCTGTTCACTCCAGTCGCCCGCCAGCGCCGGGGGCCACCCCAAGGCGCACGAGCTGAGCGAGGCATGTCTGCGAACCCTGAGCGGCCCGCCCAGCCAGCCCCCTGGCTTGGGCGAGCCACCCCTGGCCCCACCGCCGCCCCAGGCCGCGCCCCCAGCCCCACAGCAGCCTCAACCCCCGCCACAGCCCCCTGCGCCCGCTCCTGCCGCGCCCCCGCCCCCCTCTTCAGTATCCCCACCTCAGAATGCCAGCAGCAACCCCGCCCCTGCCAGCGCTGCCAAGAGCCCCCTGCTCAACTCGCCCACGGTGGCCAAACAAATCTTCCCCTGGATGAAAGAGTCTCGGCAAAACACAAAGAAAACCAGCGGCTCCAGCTCAGGTAAAGGGGTGCCTTCTGGAGGAGGGTCCTCTGGCCTGCTCCCGGCCCCCCAAGCCACCTCCAGCCACAGCCAACACTGCCTGGGAGGGCTGGAAGATTTCAAGAATTCACTGCTCCTCCTCTCCCCACCCCACAAAGGTTTCCAGAGTCTTTGCAACTAGGGAGATGACAGGACACTGTGTGCCCAGGAAACCCCAGAGAGAGACCTGATAGGAGTCTCCCTGGACTTCTCCAAGAGCAAGTGGGGTCTAGCAAGTTTGGAATCCCTTGTTCCACTCTTGGAGTTAGGACCTTTGAGCAGAGCAGACCTGAGCTCCACTCTCTCTCTCTTTTTTTTTTTTTTTTAAAGCAAGTTCATTCATTTATTTTTTTTATTTTTTTGTGAGGAAGATCAGCCCTGAGCTAACATCCGTGCTAATCCTTCTCTTTTTGCTGAGAAAGACCAGCTCTGAGCTAACATCTATTGCCAATCCTCCTCCTCTTGGTCCCCCAAAGCCCCAGTAGATAGTTGTATGTCGTAGTTGCACATCCTCCTAGTTGCTGTATGTGGGACGCGGCCTCAGCGTGGCCGGAGAAGCGGTGTGTCGGTGGGCACCTGGTTGCCAGTAGCAGAGCGCGCACACTTAACCGCTAAGCCACGGGGCCGGCCCTCTACTCTCTCTTTTTAGCACAATTCCTCATTTCCAGTGAAACAGTGACACCCACCGCACACTGAAATGTGGCAGAATAAAAGTCCAAGTAATCACCCTCCAAGTCAGAATCAATGCTTTCCCTACAATCAGAGCTTATTTTTAATTTTTGCTCCAGCAGATGGAGTGGCTGCCTTACCTCTGAAGGCCCAACTCAGACTTAGTATAATGAAGGCAGCCAGGGATCTCCTGGGGGAAGGGTTTCAGACTTGTCATCCTAATAGGAAACACATGGGCCTCCTGGAACCAGACTCCAGTGGAGGATAGGCCCTAGGTCTTGGGCTTCCCAGCATCTTGTTCACCTTTGCCCCTCCTTTCTCCAGTTGCCAATGCTTTGCTCTGTGCCTGAGCAGCTGGGACCCTCGAGCCAGGATTTGGGGGGCCAGGGAGGGCAGGAGGGTGTGAGATTAGTGGGCAAAGCTGGGGCAGGCTGCTTAATGACATGGAGAACTCTAATTAATAGGAACCAGCATCAGGGGCCTGGGCCTCCCCACCAGAAAGGGATACTTTAAATGGTATCTCTTCCTTTGGGTAGAGAAGGCCTTCTAAATTGGGGCTTCCACTCCATCCATCTCCGCTGGGTAAATTAAATAAGTGGCCAGTAGAGGCAACTTTCCAATCCTTCAGTCAGACAGTGAGGGAGGGAAAGGTTTATTGAGTATATATTAGGTGCCCAACATTCCAGTTACTGTGAAGGGAATGAAGACGGTGGGACCTGCCCACAGGGAGCTGGTAGTTTGATAGGCCTGAAGGCTCAGTAAAGGAGTCAGAAAGTGAAAGCTCCAGGAAGGAAATACCAGGAAGGCAAAGGAGGGGGGGGTCTACATTTCTATCCTTACCCCCTTGGAGAAGCCTATGATTTGCAATTTGACTGAATGAGGGGCTAGCTACTGTTACCGACACTGTTTGCCCACCAGGACAGAGGACAGCACCTAGTTCTTCCTCCCCATTTCTTGGCCCTGACGCATGAAGGATCTTTGGCGCCTGGAGCAAGGAGGGGCCTGGCTGGGTGAGGGGCTAGGCGGGGCCGCGGTCGGCCCCTGACGCCATTCTTCCTCTCTCCTCTGTCCTCGCAGGGGAAAGCTGCGCCGGCGACAAGAGCCCGCCTGGGCAGGCGTCGTCCAAGCGGGCGCGCACGGCCTACACGAGCGCGCAGCTTGTGGAACTGGAGAAGGAATTCCACTTCAATCGCTACCTGTGCCGGCCGCGCCGGGTGGAGATGGCCAACCTGCTGAACCTCACCGAGCGCCAGATCAAGATCTGGTTCCAGAATCGCCGCATGAAGTACAAGAAGGATCAGAAGGGCAAGGGCATGCTGACGTCATCAGGGGGTCAGTCCCCAAGTCGCAGCCCCGTGCCCCCCGGCGCGGGCGGCTATCTGAACTCTATGCATTCTCTGGTCAACAGTGTCCCATACGAGCCCCAGTCGCCCCCGCCTTTCTCCAAGCCCCCCCAGGGCGCCTATGGGCTGCCCCCCGCCTCCTACCCCGCACCCTTGCCCACCTGCGCGCCCCCGCCACCCCCGCAGAAGCGCTACGCGGCTGCAGGTGCGGGCGCCGGGGGCACACCCGACTATGACCCACACGCGCATGGCCTGCAGGGCAACGGCAGCTATGGGACCCCACACTTACAGGGAAGCCCCGTCTTCGTGGGGGGCAGCTATGTGGAGCCCATGAGCAACTCTGGGCCGGCCCTCTTTGGGCTAACGCACCTCCCCCACGCCGCCTCGGCCACCATGGACTACGGGGGTGCTGGGCCGCTGGGCAGCGGCCACCATCATGGGCCTGGGCCAGGGGAGCCGCACCCCACCTACACGGACCTTACCGCCCACCATCCTTCTCAGGGAAGAATTCAGGAAGCCCCCAAGCTCACCCACCTGTGATGGTGGGCTCGGGGCTGCGCGCCAGGAGAGCCCCCGGCCCCCCCACCTTTCTTCTTCTTTTGCATTTTTTTGTTTTGTTTAGGGTTTTTCCTGTCCCTCCCTTGTCTCTCTCCTCCGCCCCCCGGCTTCCCATCCCCCACCCCATTTTGTTTTCTTTGGTAACGCGTTTTTATAGTTTATGTGACGTAGCAATCTTGGTTGCTGGAATGGCTGTCAGTATCAGTAGCGGTATTTATCTCCTCCCGCCCCTCACTCGGCCGCTGGCCCTGCACCCTTTACCTTCTCTACTCTTTGATCAGAAACAGGGTATATGAACAAATTTTCTAGCCGAGTTCTTCAATGTGAATTTGTTCGTACATTATGGCTCCCGAGAGGAAGCGATTACTTTTAAAATTTTTTAAGTTTTTTTTTTAATTGCACTTCTTGTAAAGAGCGAGAAAAAAATCAAAGGCGCTTTGAAACAGGGGCTCCCTGTGCAAGGATGACTAAGTGTACGTCTTTCCGTGTGTGTATGCTGGTTAACAGTCAGATTTATTTATATTTTTTTTTGCAAGCATTGAATAATCTAAGTTTTAAATATTATTTATCCCCATCCGTTCGTATTTATATTAAAGAAATTCTGTACCCTGATTGTTCAGAAGGTTTCTTGGGCCTTTTGTTCAATGGTGTATTGGCGTACATAGTAAATTTTTTTATTTGAAAGGGAAATATAATTCCTTTATAAAAACGGTAATGATGCAATAATACCAGAGAGGATCCAGCTTTTGACAGCAGTGATTTAGGTTTGTAACATCCGGCGAAACTGAAAAAAACAATCTGTAAACGCGAAAAACGCTAGATTTGTTTTGAGAGTTCTACATTCCTTGCTGCTCACATTCTGAGAAACAAAACACACAAAAAAATAAAGTTTTTATTCTGAATAATATCCGTGTTCGGAAGGGGTTCTTTGGCCGAAGATGGGGTTCTGCGTGGAATTCAAGCAGACGCAAACTGGCGGACCAGGCCGCGGCAGCCCTGCAGTTGTGGCGTGGGGCCTGGCCAGGCGGCTCGCCTGGGAGCACGGCGAATTCTCGGGAGGGCAGCCGGAGCTCTTGGCGGCGGCAGCTCTGGAAACGCTGAGCGGCCAGTCCGCTGGGCTGTCTGGTTCCCAGCTGCCACGGAGGCCGGCCGCGGACACACGGGCTGCGGAGTGCTGAGTGTGGGAGAAACAAAGGCAGCCGAGGCGCGGCGGGGGGCGCACAGGTGCCCGGGCGGCCCCGCCAGGGAATAAGGCAGGGCTGTTTTCACGATCTTCTTCCGGTCAAAGCGGCCCAGCCAACGCCTTAACCCCGGGAATCGCCAGCTGCGCGGAGGATGCCAAGCACCTTCTAAGAGAAGCGGACTGTGCGGATGCTGCGAGGTACCTCGTCACGCCAGTGAGCGCGAGTCAGCTCGAAAGAGACTGAAGTTCACCCGGATCTCCAGCAAAAGAAGGGCTGAGGTTCGAGGAGCCGCCCTGAGCCCTTCTCTGGACTGCTTGAGTCCCAGCATGGGCTTCCTCCCGGAATTTGGGATTTGGCATTCTCCGAATTTATTTCCTCTCCTTCTTCCCTCCCCACTTTCCTTTTATGGCCCCAGGGGGAGGGGGAGAGAGGAAGGAGATTGGTATCTTTCTAATAAAAATGCAATTTTATAAGTACTTCTTTCATTTGATGCTACCGGAGTTAAACATTACATTTCTACTCCTGGATTTAAGAGAGGGCTGTGTACTGACTGGCTGGCAGAGGCAAAGGCAGGCACTGGAAAGGGAAATATTTTCATCTTCAGATTAAAGAACTGTTCAGAGAAGCAACCAATTCAGAAAGTGCAAACCTCAGAACTGCATCCCCATCAGCATCCTCCCTCAAAGCTGGAAGTAAGGAACCACCTGCGTCTGGGGATTGGGAGCATCTGATGTGAGAGATAAATCTCCCTTCTCCCTGGATTGTATCTTTCAGAGGCAGAAGTGAAAAATGTCGCCATTTTGTTTGCAATCCAAAATATCTATCATCATGGCCTCTATCTCCCCCCTGAGAAGCTCCCTCAGATGATCTTTTAGAAAGAGGCACTGGAGCCATCTCTGGGTACCTGCTGGGTCCACAGGAGCTGCTTGTAGAGAACCGCCTCACGTTTTAAGAAAAAGAAAAAGGCTCAGAAGATGCAAAACCAGGCAGCTGTAGAGATCTGGATTTTTCTCTCACAGCCAGAGTGCTTCCCCCACATTGTCCTGGGGTTCCTGATACATACTTTTTGCTTTTTAAAGAGTTTGGGTTGTGGAAGAAGATTTGCTCCCCACCCCACCCTACCGCACCCTCTCTGCCAAAATATGGCGCACCTCAGAAATACAGAGGCTGGAACATCAGTCTTTGTGAGAACTGGAGCTTCTGCCCTTTTGGTTGTTCAGATCTGAACTGAGCAGGCTGAGCAGACACAGGGGTCTTCTTTCAAGTAATAATTTTAGAGAAGTGTATAAAATTACCTGGGAAATAAGGAACAGTGGAGAAGGAGAGAAAGCTATCCACCCAGAGAGGAAAATCTTTCAGAGATACCACTATTTGAACCCGTTTCTAAAATCTACTCTTTAGCTGAGGAAGAACTGGTTTTGAGGCTTCCTCCTTCCCTCAGGGCACAGATTTTTAAATGAGATTCCAATATGATTTTGCATATCTGGCCAGTCAAGACGTCCATTTTGGCTTTCAAAGAAAAAATATCGATCTCATCCCCAGGTTCCTAGATATTAAAAAGAAATCCTTATTAAAATATCTCCTGAGTTAAAGTAATAGATTTGGGGATGATTTCAGTGTTGATGGTCAAAGAAAAGGGTTTTCTTCCAGATGGTATTTGAATTAAGGCAGCTGAAGCAAGCAGAAAGCTCTCACCCACGCGGACCCTGACAAAGCCTCAGCGATATGGGGGCAGTGCTGCTCCCTCTCCGTAGCCCCCCCTTAACCCCTCAATATTTCTGGAAAAACCAAATACCAAAAGCCACCATCCCCAGAGTCCGCAAAGCACCTTTCCTAAAAGCAGTCTTATAACTCTTTCCAGTGCCAAAAAATATCTTTAAAAAGACTAGTTTTCCTTGTTTACTTGCGTTTCCTGCTCTCCTCTTTGCTCAGCCACATTTGATCTTGGAAAGAGGTCGAAGCTGAAATGTGTTCTTAAGGGCCAGAAGCTGTCAAGGCTTTTGGTGAGCAAGATTGATCGCGCCCAGACTTCCTTCAGAGCTTTGTTTGGAGTAAAAGCAAGAAAACTGAAAAACTTCACATTTTCCAAAATAGCATCTCTATCTGTAAGGCAATGCTCTGGGCTAGTCAGCGATGGAGGCCACTTTATATCTAATTTCCAACCCAAGCCCCCTTTGATGCCGGCCTCAGAGATGGAGTCCTATCATTGTGCTTTGGTCGGCCTTTCTTGTTTTCTCCGTAGATTTTTCTCTCCCGCCAACCTCTCTCTCTCTGGCCATCAGAATGATTTATTTTCCTGCCACTGATGCCTGCCGGCCTGGAGGAGTCTGATCTCTTGGTCCATTTCAAAGGAAGCAAAAGCGAATCATCATCCTCAGAGTTTGGGGGAAAAGAGATACCTCCAGATTTCTCTCTCAGCCTCCTCCCCTCTTTCTGGCTTGGTGGATTTTTTAAAAGTTATTGTTTGGTACCTAAAGGTGTTATCTTTTGGACTCTCCAGCACAGTCCAAGATGCTCTCAGTCTCAAGCCTCCAAATTGGAAAAAAGAGAGAGTGAACAGAGAAGGAGATCCTTTATATTCTTCTTTGGGTCGCCCTCTCTCACCCGCGGTGCTGTTTCCCACAACAGAACCCGGTGCAAACATTCCTGGTGGCCAAGGAGCGGGAAGGTGCGGGAGGCAATTGGGGCTGCCAGGGAGCACCCACCGCATCTGAACCAACAAGCCCCCAATGAGAGCGACAAGGACAAGGAGAAGGGGAGGAAAGAAAAAGAAAAAAAAGAGAAGAAAAAGCACCTTCTCCCTCCCTGCTGCTAACTTCCAACAGACTTCCTGGAAATCAGAAATACTCACCGCACCCGAGCCCTACGGGTATGAAACCCAGAATGCCAGGAGCCGCACTCGCCTCCTCGGGCGCGGCATTTCTTTGGCTAGCCGCCGCCCTGGCTACAGGGATTTGGACACATGGACCTGGGGTTGTTGTCTCGCTTGGCACATGCATCTATCTTTCTCTTGAGCCACTCCTGAAAAGTTGATGGCGCAGGAAGGTCGGGAAGCTTCGAGAGCCGCCTCCCGTTTTCCACTTCCCGTTGGAACCAGATGCATAGCTGCCTTGAAAAAGCCGGCTAACAATGGGCCGGGGTCCGGGGTCTGGGGGCGCGGACTGCGAGCTGGGCTTTGGGAGGGGGGTGAGAGCCTGCGGGAGGTGGGGGAAGGAGAGACAGACAAGGAGAGAGAGGGAGGGAGAGAGGGGAGGAGAGGGAAAAAAAGAGAGAAAGACAGACGGACAGAGAGGAAGGAGAACAGAAATACGGAGAGATCAGTTCTGAGATCCAGGAACTGGTTTTAGAAAAGGCGGTGGAGGAAAAGGGAAATAAAAGGGGGGGACCCTAAAAAGAATCCTTTTTCCCCTCTCTCTTCTCTTTCTCCTTCCCTCTCTCTTTCTTCTTCCTGTCTCATCTCTCCTCTCCCTCTGCTCCTTCCTCCTGCCTTAGAAGAACTTATGTGGCTGGGATGCGGGGGCCCTCGGGTGTCAAAACTTTGAAGATTAATGGATTACTTTGTTAATGACTGCAGGCGTCAGACTGAGGTGCTTAAATGATTTGTGAGGTGCGAGGCGTCTTCCCGACAGTCCCAAACAATGCGCGGAGTGTGCGGGGGAGGCAGAGGGCAGCCGCCGGCGGACCGGCAGCACGGCTCACACTCACACACTCGCACACTCGCACACACTCCCAGGCGCACACACTAGATCCTTGCTGATCAAAAAACAGGCAGGCACCCTCGCCCCCACACACTCCCAGGCATCCCCACCCACACCCACACCCACACCCACATATATGTATTTTTGCCCTGAAAAAAGTGTAAATAAAGCCTCGCTGGCCCCCAATGAGGCGTTCCTTCCCGACTTTTTTGGATCAATCAAACAGACAGTGGCTTCTTTTGATTAAAGCCCAAATTGTCATTGGGCAGAAGCAATCATGTGACAGCCAATTCGGTCCAATTTCAACCTTGTCTCCATGAATTCAATAGTTTAATAGTAGCGCGGTCCCCATACGGCTGTAATCAGTGAATTAGAAAAAAAACACCCCAGCAGCGATCTTCTATGATAGATTTTTTTTTCCTCTGCGCTCTCCTTTTTCCTGGGCCTTGCCCCCCCAAAGCCCCTCCAGAAGAGGGAACTTTTTCTCCGAGGGGGCTCCAAGGAGAAGGCCATGAATTACGAATTTGAGCGAGAGATTGGTTTTATCAATAGCCAGCCGTCGCTCGCTGAGTGCCTGACATCTTTTCCCCCTGTCGCTGATACATTTCAAAGTTCATCAATCAAGACCTCGACGCTTTCACACTCGACACTGATTCCTCCTCCTTTTGAGCAGACCATTCCCAGCCTGAACCCGGGCAGTCACCCTCGCCACGGCGCTGGCGGCCGCCCCAAGCCGAGCCCCGCGGGCAGCCGCGGCAGCCCAGTGCCCGCTGGCGCCCTGCAGCCGCCCGAGTACCCCTGGATGAAGGAGAAGAAAGCGGCCAAGAAAACCGCGCTGCCGCCCGCCTCGGCCGCCGCCGCCACCGGCCCTGCCTGCCTCAGCCACAAAGGTCAGTCCAAAGACTTGGCCCCAGGTCCCCGGGACCCTCTTCCCCCTCTGGGCTGCCCCAAGAGCCGTTATGGGGGGAGGGGAGCGTGGGCTGAGAGAGAAGAGGGAGAGGGAGAGGTGCTTGGCTGCCTTCCCTTCCCCTGTGGGCTCAGGAGTGGGTTTGATGGAGAGAAAAGGGATCCTGCGCTCCACAATGAGACATATATATATTTTTAAGAAGGGGGGGGAACTTTCCCTAACTTGTGTAATGTGGGATGATTTATTTGAGTTGGAACTGACCTCCTCTTGTCTAGTTGTCTTAGAGTTTGGCTTTTTGACAGTAATGAAGAGTGATAGATCGCTCTTGCTCAGCTAAGCAGCTGATGCATTAATTATAAATTGTGGTGTGGCTAATATAAAGTTTGCTTCCGGATGGAGAGGTTGGGGAAGCTAAAGGCAGGAATTTGATGGAGGTGGAAGAGATGGGGTCTCCCCGGGCTGGGCTCCCAGGAAAGGCAGCACAATAGCTCTACTGCATCCAGGGGCGGCCATTTTGTTGCAGTTGATCTTTTCTGCTATATTTATTCTCCAGTGGAATAACCCCGCTCGGACCCCTCCACCTCCAACTGTGCGTGTGTCTCTTGTTGGTTTCCCTTTCCGCAGAATCCCTGGAAATCGCCGATGGCAGCGGCGGGGGCTCCCGGCGCCTGAGAACTGCTTACACCAACACGCAGCTTTTAGAGCTGGAAAAAGAATTTCATTTCAACAAGTACCTTTGCAGACCCCGAAGGGTGGAAATTGCAGCTTTGCTGGATTTGACTGAGAGACAAGTGAAAGTGTGGTTTCAGAACCGGAGGATGAAGCACAAGAGGCAGACGCAGTGCAAGGAGAACCAAAACAGCGACGGGAAATTTAAAAGCCTAGAAGACTCTGAGAAAGTGGAGGAGGATGAGGAAGAGAAGTCGCTCTTTGAGCAAGCCCTCAGCGTCTCCGGGGCCCTTCTGGAGAGAGAAGGTTACACTTTTCAGCAAAATGCCCTCTCTCAGCAGCAGGCTCCCAATGGACACAATGGCGACTCCCAGAGTTTCCCAGTTTCGCCTTTAACCAGCAATGAGAAAAATCTGAAACATTTTCAGCACCAGTCACCCACTGTTCCTAACTGCTTGTCAACAATGGGCCAGAACTGTGGCTCTGGCCTAAACAATGACAGTCCCGAGGCCCTCGAGGTCCCCTCTTTGCAGGACTTTAACGTTTTCTCCACAGATTCCTGCCTGCAGCTTTCAGATGCAGTCTCGCCCAGTTTGCCAGGTTCCCTCGACAGTCCTGTAGATATTTCAGCTGACAGCTTTGACTTTTTTACAGACACACTCACCACAATTGACTTGCAGCATCTGAATTACTAAAAACATTAAAGCAAAACAAAGCATCACAAAACAAAAACCCCTTTGACCAGGTGGTTTTGCCTTCTTTTATTCTGAGAGTTGATTTTTCTTTTATTTTCTTCCCAGCCTACCCTCTCCCTCCTTTAAATGTTGAAGATTTTCTGTTTAGTGATTCCCCTGACCCAGTTTCAGAGCCATCTTTTACAGATTATTTTGGAGTTTTAGTTGTTTTAAATCTCATCCAACAACCCTCTATGTGATTTCCTGAAAGCAATATATGAGGCCTGCAAGAAAGTGATCATATAATTGTATCTTCACTTTCTTTTTATTTTTGTATTACATTAGGATGCATTGTCATGCGTATTTTTTGGTAGAATAAATTCTCCTTTTGCTATAAGTAGCTTTCTTATTTTTTTCTCCCCCTCTTTCTCAAGGCTCATAATGTTTTCTTTTTCTTCGTTTAGTCTAACTTGGTAAATAAAATTCTGGTCACGATTCATCTTTTTCAATTTTAATATATTTATTAAGGGAGCATGTTTAAAGTCATCAATAAATAGCAACAAAAAAGAAAGCCAGAAAATGGTTAGGGCTTCTGAGAAATGTTTTGCATTTTTTTTTAAGGGAATGGATTTGGTTTTTTAGTGTAGAGGTTCAAGCCATAGATTTAAACTGGTAACAGAAACAGGATTGGGCAGCCTCCGAGTTGGGCCAAGCCCAAGCTTCTGAAAGTGGAGAAATAAAGTGCCTACAGAAACCCCCAATTCCAGGTTGGAGGAACATGGAGTTTCTTTAACAAGCTACCAGTCTCCAGTCAATAACATAATAAGTTATCAACAATTCATTTATTTATACACATTTGTTTCAAACATCTATATTCCAACCCCCTCTCCCACATATCCCGCACATTTTCAGTGTGGTGGATTAGTCTCCCAGCTGTTGATGGGTCCAGGCAAACAGACCTAAAAGAGAAAAACAAAAATAAAACAAAACAATGGTTACTAGCTGGAAAATGCATTTCAGAAGGGTTCTTTCCAATTCTCTGGTTCAGTCATTCTAGGATTCGTTTTTTCAGGGTCATAAAATCAATATTTCATTCTTAAATCTGTTTACATGGCAAATAATGGATCATGAAAGCTTTGAAGTCAGGTTACTAAATTGAGATTTCAAATGGAGTGTTTCTGCACCCTAGGTTATAAATTAATCCAGTTTCTAGAAAGAGAAAGAGAAAAAGCACTTTAAATGAAATATCAATAAAATGTGATCTAGGGTATGTTACTGGGTTGTTCTGGTTTTTTTTTTTTCTCCCTTCTAAGTCTCCCCATGTTTATTTTTCTCCGTACTGAGCTGTTCTGATGGCTCCTTACTTACCGTGAGAAAACGCAGCGTGTAAGCAACATGTGTGGGGGCGGGTTGATTTAAGAACCCGGCTCTTAATAGCAAAGGCTTGGAAGTTACAAGGAAATCGCGGTCTTTCTCCGTGGGTTTGCTCCCTACCTTCCCCCACCTCTTTGCCCCCTAAATCCCCGCAGCGGCGGAGGCATGTGAGGACCCCGGCGGGTCTCCTGCCCTAGGCGCTGAGCGGAGCAGGGCGGCCCGGCCGCGGCCGGGGCTGAGCCGCTGCCGTTTGCGATTCGTTCTACGCTCATAAATCAAACGCTTTCTATGAATGAGAATGTCATCAAAGAGATCAATTGCAGGAACACATGCACAAATAAAAATCCTCTTACGTATTTGCCGGGGATCCCCGTCCGAAAGCATTAAGTTAGAAGGCGTTTAGTCATAATTCATTTTTATTGCTCTTTTAAAACAACAGCTTGGCTGAGCCGCGGATGCCATGAACAGCTCCGGGCCTCGGCGGCGTTTTGTCTCCTCCTCGCTCCTTCCCTTTCTAGTAGAATAGCCCTGAAAGAGGCGCTTTGAGCCCAGCAAGCCGCTCGCAGGCGATCATTTAAATAGGGACCAAGCTCGCCTATTCACCCACTCTCCGGTGGCGTTTAAAGACACTTTAGCTCGAGTCGTGGGGCCCCGGCCTACTTGCCCACAGGACCGAGGGTCTCCTACGCGGGGGAACGAGCCCCTGGATTTCGTGGGGGTGGGGAAGGAATCGAGGTACGGAAGCCTGCGGGCTCGAGGCCAGAGGAGGCTGCCTTTGTGAGCGGCACCAGGAGAGCAGCGCTCTGGGCGGCCAGCCGGGGCGGAGCCGGCTCGGCCGCGAGAGCCCGGCCTGCAGGGAGCGGGAGGCAGTGCAGGGAGGCGGGTCGGTCGCCGACCCGTGTGTCTGCGGGCCTGTGTGCGACTGCAAGCTTGTGATCTCAAGAAAAACAGCCCACCCACCCTGGCCCAGAAAAGAGGCCTGGAGGGAGGAAGAGAGGTGGAGGGAGAGGCGCGCAGAGGCCGAGAACTAGCAGAGGAAGGAGAGCGGTGGAGGCCCGGGGCGGCTTTGTGGCGTGAGCCCTGTGGCCGAGGGGGTCGCGCAAACCTGGGCCGAGGAGGCCAACAAAAGGACAGGAATGAGGCAAGCGGGGAAGAACGTACCGACAAGCTTCGGCTCGGAGAGCATATTGTCCGCAGTACCAGCCCCTCACGTCCTGCCTCCTCCCCCACAGGAGCGCCTTCTCTCCGCGTCGCTAGAGGACTGGCTCTCCCAAGGAAGCCGCCTCCAGGAGGGCTGCCTTGCTTTGCCTTTTCCCTTCTCTAAGATGAGGTTCCCCAGGTGCAGAAATTGGGGCAGGAGTGACCTTTCCCGCCTCTGCTCCCTCTTAACCAAGATTGGGGATGGGTCAAAGGTCACAGGAAAATACCATTTCAAAAGGAAATGTTTAGGGAGAACGTTTCTCTGCTACTGAGGGAATCCATAGTCAAATGTTTGCAAGAGTTTGTCAGCAAATGTCCCTCTTGCGGGGACAGGTTTGGGGGGAACTTCTCTATGTGGAGAACAGAACGCAGAATCCTGAAAAGTTGACTAACATTAAGGATGTGCCTGCCTCAAGCAAAACTTCCTTCTTCTAACTGGGGAGGGAAAACTAGAGGGGAGTGGGAACCCCAAATCCACATACAATCCTCAGGTACATTTCATCTGTCAGATTACCATGGGGTAAACATGGTCAGAGAAAAATCTATACAGCCTTAGCTGCAAAGCTTCTTGGATGATCTCTGCATTTCTTTTACCTAAGAATGCATCAATTCTCGGCCTCCGTTTGGCCTTTTCTCCCTACAAGCCAAGGGTTGACACGAAACCTAATAGTAAACAGCAATTAACGACCCCATCAGCATCAGCATCAGCATCAGGGTAGGATGAGAGTGATGGAAAACAGGACCCCTGGCCTGGGATGACGCTGAGATTTGCACGTGTCTCTCTGGGGAAAGACTTGAAGGTTCACTCAAGGAACTACACAGTCGGTTACAAAGGGGAGGAGGTGGTGTTGGGGAAGAAGAAAACGTCCGGTTCACCATCAGCCATCTGTCCACCGCCCCTCCCACCTGCCAGCCCCCACTCCCACTTCAGACGTGTAGTAGAATGGGGTGTGGATGGATAAAGGAAGCTCTACCATGCCTAATATCCTCCCCCAGAAAAGGCGAAACGTTGCGGGGGAGTTCAGCGTACTTTGTTGGAGCTGTGGTCTCACCCCTTGAGGCCCCCACCGGAGCAGCGCTCAGGCTCCTGGATCCTGGGGAGCCGGCAGATGGCCTGCAGCTCACGGCCCGGCCCCCACGCTGGCCACGTCCGCTAGCGTCATCTCTCTCCCCCGCCTCCTACCCCTCAAAATCCAGTGTCCGAGTATCTCCAGATCTCGTAGGGCTCCCGGACCAAAGCTGAGTGGGGAGGAGAAAGGGGCGGAGAGCGAGGAGAGAGGGAGGGCAAAGAGCCGGGCCACCCGCGGCCTTTTCCGGCAAGCGTAGCTCCTAGGGCTCACCCGTTCCCGGGCGTCGAATTACAGAAGCTCCTTATTGCCATGTTAATAGCCAGTGTGTGTGCGTCGGGGTGGGGGGAGCTTCGGAGACCCTCCGCGGAGAAGGGAAGTTTCTTTTCTTGCCCTCGTCCCCTCCACGCCCACCCAGGTTCCTCCCAGCCAGCTCTCTGCGCACTTCCCTCTCCGTTCAGAGGTTGGAGAGCTGGTGGCCCAGCCTCGTGCTACGCCACCGTTCTCTGCGCTCCTCACTGCCCCACGGCACCACAGCAGGAACTGTGCAGTGAAAGCGCCCGGGGACCTGCCCTTCCAGCTCGGCGCGCCTCCGGGCTCAGCCTGTGTGCTAGAGGCCGCCAAGCGAGCTCCGGCCCACTGATTCCCGACCCAAGAGAGAACGGAGCCCTCTTTCCTTCTCACCTCTTGCCAGTTCATCTTTCTTTGCATGGTGGGGAGGGAGGCGGAGACGGGGGATGCCTCCAGGCCCCCACCTCCTGGAGGTGGGGGGGGGCGAGCGGCGTCGGCGCGCGCAGAAGGCAGCCTCTGTTCCCCTTCACCCCAGCGCTCCGAATCTGCCCTTGCAGCCACCGCAGCTGCTGCCGCCGCCTGGGGGGGCGACTGCGCGTCACCCAGACTGAGGAGCGCCGGGGATTTAAATGCCACTGAAACGGTGATCCATCACCGCGCGAGCCAGCAAACTTTCGCAGGAGGCTCCGCCATTGGTTGATTTAGTCACGTGCCCCTCCCCAAGCGCCCTCCGCCCTCCCGCCCCCCCTCTGGCGCACTGTACATTCATATCATTTTTCTTCTCCGGCCCCATGGAGGAAGTGAGAAAGTTGGCACGGTCAACCAGGGCTTCACAGGACCCGGTCACTCAGTGACAGATGGACAATGCAAGAATGAGCTCCTTCCTGGAATACCCCATCCTCAGCGGTGGCGACTCGGGGACCTGCTCAGCGCGAGCCTACCCCTCCGACCATGGGATTACAACTTTCCAGTCGTGCGCAGTCAGTGCCAACAGCTGTGGCGGCGACGACCGCTTCCTAGTGGGCAGGGGGGTGCAGATCAGCCCGCCCCACCACCACCATCACCACCACCATCACCACCCCCAGCCGGCCACCTACCAGACTCCCGGGAACCTGGGGGTGTCGTACTCCCACTCGAGTTGTGGTCCAAGCTACGGCGCGCAGAACTTCGGCGCGCCTTACAGCCCCTACCCGTTAAATCAGGAAGCAGAAGTAAGTGGTGGGTACCCCTCGTGCGCTCCCGCTGTTTACTCTGGAAATCTCTCATCTCCCATGGTCCAGCATCACCACCACCACCAGGGTTATGCCGGGGGCGCGGTGGGCTCGCCTCAGTATATTCACCACTCATATGGACAAGAGCATCAGAGCTTGGCCCTGGCCACGTATAATAACTCCTTGTCCCCTCTCCACGCCAGCCACCAAGAAGCCTGTCGCTCCCCTGCATCAGAGACGTCTTCTCCAGCGCAGACCTTTGACTGGATGAAAGTCAAAAGAAACCCTCCCAAAACAGGTCAGTCTTGCCATTCTGTGGATGCTCCTTGATGATTCTGGAAGGAGCTGGTATGCTTAGTTTCCAAGTAAAATTAATAATGGCTTTTTAAAAAAAAGTTCTTGCTTCCTACCGGTGTTGTAGGGCATGGGCACATTGCCCAGGTGTGTTGGGGCAAAGGAGCATCTGGGACTTGTGTTTCCAAAGAGGCTGACTTTTAGAGGTTCTGGGAGTAGGAAGTGGGTAGGTCTGTGGGTGTGTGTGGGGGGGGTTCTGTTAATATCTCCAGGCTCCATTAATCACCGGTCTGACCACGCTAATGGCTGACTTCAGATTAACACTTTACACCTCATCACTCACTCTCCCCAGCCCGGTTTGTGGAGAAATTCTTGATCTCGCCTTTACCTGAATGTTGCTCTGAAGAGTGTAGGGGATTTCATATCGATTGTAAAAATTTTATCTTTTTCTCTTTCATCACTTCCCACCCTGCCCCCAGGGAAAGTTGGAGAGTACGGCTACGTCGGTCAACCCAACGCGGTGCGCACCAACTTCACCACGAAGCAGCTCACGGAGCTGGAGAAGGAGTTCCACTTCAACAAGTACCTGACGCGCGCCCGCAGGGTGGAGATTGCCGCGTCCCTACAGCTTAATGAGACCCAAGTGAAGATCTGGTTCCAGAACCGCCGAATGAAGCAGAAGAAACGAGAGAAGGAGGGCCTCTTGCCCATCTCTCCGGCCACCCCGCCGGGAAGCGAGGAGAAGGCCGAGGAATCCTCAGAGAAGTCCAGCTCCTCGCCCTGCGTTCCTTCCCCGGCGTCTTCTACCTCAGACACTCTGACTACCTCCCACTGAGGCCGCCCCCAGCCCCAGACTCCACAGCCCAGGCTACTCCTCTGGCTGCGACTTCTTACCCAAAGCACATTCTTAGCTTATCTTCCTTTCCATTTACAGCCTCTCTCTTCCTTTCTGATCCTATCTGGGGAGCTCCTGGCTAGAATAATGTGTTTCCAGAGAATTCTAGACTAAAGGTTCAATTGGTGGTGGTGGTGGTGGTGGGGCGTTAACTCCTTAATGCAGATTGGGTGCCAGCATCAATTTTCTGGTGGTCCTTAATACCCCTCCCTACTTTTGGGAGATTTCCACAGAACTTACTGTTCCTTTCAGATGCCCTTTGGAAAATAGTCTTCTTTGCCAGCAGAAACATGTCAGAGGAAGGCCTCTCATCTTTTATCTATCTGTATATTTACAGTTCTCCCCTACTTTGCCCTTAAAGTAGGATGGAGAGAGAGGAGAGATTCCAGGAGCTCACGAAGAAGAGATGCACTATGATCATGTTTACACAATTAATTCATCTCTTAATTTAATTGTTTCATGTGTGTGAGTTTGCTGGTTGTAAATACTTTGTCCTGAGAGATTTATCTTTATACAGATTTTCTAGAAACATTTAGATTAAGCAACTAAAACAGGGTGGGGCAAACTCTCAAAGCTGGTACAATTTTAGATGTGATTATAGGTTAAACAATTAAAGCCCTCATTTAAACTCAATCAGATGCCTCCGAGGATAGTCTCAATTTCTTCTTTCAGTGAGTTCAGAAGGCCTGCAGAACACAAGGTTCAGAAACCTTGCTTCCTGTGCTGTCTCTTCATCCCCACCCTTTCTGGTTTCTCTGGCCACACTCTATTTAAAATTTGTGCTGGATTATTGGGAACCTAAAAGTATTCTTCAAATCAGCTTCTTCCTTCCACAGTTATCTTAGCTGGATATGATTTATTTTCAGCTCAGTTGTTAATGTGATGGGTGGCACAATGAATGTATATTTTGTGTGATTCGTGAATAGTCTTTTGCATGTCGCACAATGTTTTGATGTCCCTAAAGTACCACACTGAGTTCTATCAGTTATTCTTTGTGAGTCTATGATATTCCCCATTTCCTGTACAATCATGAACAGCTCTGAGATCCTGGAGTGATGTGATCCAGAGCAGAGTTTACGGGTCTTAAGATGTCTGTAATAAATATATTCAAGTTTCAGATATGTTTAAGCATCTGTTTGGCTTAGTTATAATCTGTTGGTTCCTACAAAGTTGGTTCATTTCATGCAGGGAAGGGGATAAAAGTGGTGTGCATTTTCAAAGAGGTGGGCCTTTTCTTGAAAAAAGTAAATGCTTTCCATTATGTAGCTGAAGCTTCTCCTAAAGAGTGTAATTGCACCTAACTGAAGTCTATTTAACAGATTGATTTTCTTTAAAATAAATAGTTCCTTTATTATAATCAAAATTCATAATGGAAAAAATGAGTGATAAAGAAATTTATGAAGCAGATCTATTTTTGAAACAAACATGGATACTTCCTGGGTCAAGTGCTAACCTTTTGACCTCCAACTGAATGTTGACGTATATATAAACAGAACCCCCTTCAAAAGCTGAAACTCTTCAGTCAGTCTTTCCTCACATCAGTGAACCAAGAGCTAAGAGATTCACATTTAATTAGCTCCAGTATAAAGCTGTTTGAGGATGGGTCCCCCACCCCACTCTTCTTCCTTCTTTTTGGATTGCCAGAGAGTGTTCCAATATATTCCACTCTTTTAAACTGAGTGTAGTCTGTTTTCAGTAAACCTTTGCATCTCTCCTCCCATTCCTCTGGTCAGTATCCACCCCTTCCTGCCACTTTCCACAGCTCCCCCCTCCACCCCTCTGGGTTACACATCTCATTCCCATCAGATTCAGCTTTGATTTCACAGTCGTCTTGGCTGTAATGGATCCGCAGTTCCAATTCCATGCCACATAACCCAGAAAAAAAAAAGTTTGTATTTTCTTCTCTGGGCTCAACAGGTTCCTCCAGGTAAACTTGTGGAAGCTGCTGTGAAGTCTTTCAATATTCAAGTTGCTTCCGATTAAGGCATGTCTCTGCTCTCAAACAGAGGAAGCCAGCAAATCAAAGAGTTCAAAGTGGCTCTCCTTGTAGACTTCTTACCACTTTTCCTTTACTTTCACACTTTTTTGGAGGCTTTAATTTAGCCCCAAGAGTAGAGCAGAGATTTTACAGCATCACAAACAAAAACAGACATATGATTCCTTCCTCTCCAAAGGGTGTTTTACAAAGGATGTGCAGGGGGCCAGGGGAGAAATCCTACAAAAACTTGGAATTTGCAGGCCTCCTAGAGCACCCATGAGATTTCCTGTACTTCCCTGTCAAAGGGGGCAAGCCCGGACTTTTCAGGCGCAGTTACTGCGGCCATATCAAGGGCATCGGGTGCTCTCTCCTCTGCTCCTGGGTTCTGGGGTTGCCTCTAAAAGACCAAGTGGATGGGGGAGAACTTCAAAGTCAGCCAACTCTTTCTTTCATTTCCCCGCCTGGCCTTACACAGTATCTTTTGTTTATTAGTGTAAGGCCATACAGCAAAACAGATGGCCGGTTTCCAAATACTTTAATGTGTTAAAATGTCATTTGCATGCCACTGCCCTGATTTCAATATCTAAAAGCAGGGCCGGACCAGCTGGAATCCCGGAGATTCTAATCTTCAAGGTGCTGTTTTAATGTAGCTGAGAGAGAGGAGAACGATAAATTATGGCTGAACATTCCAAGACTTCTCTAGGTCATGGAATAAATCAGTTAACAAGCAATGCATTTAGGAAACATTAATATACCTTTCAACAAGGAAAACATTTGTATCTTTTTAGTTGCCCCAATCGATTAAATCAAAGGCGCTTAACACATCCTATTTCAAGGTCTCTCTTTTTCTGTTGTGGTCTCTGAGGAGCACAGTTAGCTCCTTGAAAAATGACAGCAATGGTAACTGAAACGACAAAAGAAGAAAAACAGAAAATAACATTTTATGAATAAATTTAAAAAGGACAAGAGTCTCAATTAAGGACTTGAGATAATTGCAACATAAATTTCCAGTTTTCAAATGCTTTTTCCTCACTTCCCTCACTTTCATTCAAAGTACTCCTGAAATTCAGGGTGTTCCCAAACCAGGCAGAGTTGAGATCGGCTGCGGCTGTGAAGTCTGCTCTGGGCTTCACCTTTGAAAGTTTACTTTTGGAGGCTATTCAGATGCTGCAGTGTTTTCCTCTGGGGCAATCAGATTCAAACCGATCAATATTTACTCAGTCTGAAAGGGTTGTTGAAAAGGCTGCTAACAACAAATGCTTAGCTGCTCACCCCTGTTTAATCTCAGGTTCACCAAAAGTTCAAGAAGAGATGAATGCTGTGATGGGTCACTTTAGAATGAGTCCCAGCGGTTTATCTGAGCTCTCTGCTAAAGGCAACAATTATAGTTCCATCCCTCTTTGGGAAAGGGGCAACTTTCCTATTATTCTTTTGCTAAACAGTGTTTACTAGAAACTTAAAACACTTTCCTCTCCCTTCCTGGCTCTTTTTTGGGGGGAGGAGGGAGAGGAGCTTCCAGCTGCCCTTCTGCCTCCTCTCATCTAGCTTTCTGCCAATCCACTAGGTTTCATTTGACTTAAAATAAATTACATTGAATATTTAAAATACGTTAAATTAGCCTGACAGAAGAGATCCGATTTATTTCAGAAGCCATGAGCTATGAAATGAAGCTCTTTGGGCCATTAGAGTTGATCTTCTTTGCAAAAGTACAGGGCAAGATTGAATTGAAATCCGTTTGCGTTTGAATAATATCGACAATTAGAGCCCCAATACCCATCTGAGATGGCTGTTTAGACAAGAGTAGGGGGGAGAAGAGGGGGAATTGACTTGTGCAGAAGCAAATAACTCAGGTGGAAAGTCAACTTTAAAATTTTATGCCCTCCTTATGCCCTCCTAGTGCATGAAGTACTGAGATGAAAAAGGAAGACCCAAGGAAGCCAGTGGGGAATGGTGAGAGAAGATGCCGGACACTAAAGCTAATTGCTACAGCTCTTCAGAGGTCAAAGTTCATGTAATCACTGCATAAATGCATACTAAATAGGGATTTATTAAGCTTTTCTGATGGCTGAGCACGTCTGCGAAAAAACGGTCAGTGTTGTTTGTGTTTCTTCCTGAAGAATAATCATTCTTGCAGTAGAAGCTCTGGGAGTCTGAGTCCTTAATTTAATGTTTTGAAGGCAATCCTTCTGCTTTAAAATTTTGAAATCGGTGCATGGACAGCATCTTTCTTTATATTGGATGGGACTGTAAAATACCTCTCTCACTCTTAGAAATGCTATAGCTTTTTCAATACACACAAGCTAGCATGTCTTTATCAGATAAGCTACTCACTGGAGGGCTAACTTTGGTGAACCTCTGCTGTAGATAAGCCTACTTTTTGCCTGCATTTCTGAGAGCACACGAAAGTTCTGCCCTACGACTTCTTGTGCCTAGAAGACTATAATTGAAAGGGACCCATCTACCCAGCCTCTCATTTTATGAACAGAAACACAAGGCACTCAGAGGTGGGTTGATTTGACTTAGAGCACATAGTATCAATACAGTACCCTTACTCCCTAAACAAGAACCAAGGTTGCTTAGAACCTGAGGCCAGTCCACTTCCTAATTCTAAATTCGTGATTCAATTTTGCCCATTCCCATTTATTCTATGTGATTTGTGTCATGCTGGATATCGTTTACTTTTTTCCACTTCTGGTTTACTAGCCACCCACTCCGTCAAGTCCTTGATTTTGAGGCCATCAGGATCACTGAATCTTGGAAACAACCTCCCAGCTGAATATTTCTGCCATCTTGTTTGAGCAATACAATGTTGGGCTACTTACTGTTAAAGACATATGTTCTTTTTTTTTTTTTTTTAAAGATTTTATTTATTTATTTTTTCCCCCCAAAGCCCCAGTAGATAGTTGTGTGTCATAGCTGTACATCCTTCTAGTTGCTGTATGTGGGACGCGGCCTCAGCATGGCCAGAGAAGCAGCGCGTCGGTGCGAGCCCAGGATCCGAACCCGGGTCGCCAGCAGTGGAGCGCGCTCACTTAACCACCAAGCCACGGGGCCGGCCCAAGACATACGTTCTTAAGATATAAAAATAGAGATAGAGAGAGCAGGTAAAATTCAACACATATTTTTGTTGTCCTTGTTTTTAAACCTGCACTAGGGAAGAATAAATGAAAGAGGAGTTAACTGCACCCAAGTTCAACCTCCATTAAATTGTCAAAAATATCAGCTAGAAAGGGCTTAGAGATGCAAGGAACATTCCAGGAGGTATCTTAACCCTGGATCATTTTTCTGTTGGTTTCTGTTTGGTTTGTGGCACAGCATAGCCTCCTGAATTTTTCTGATCCATATTTCTTAATTTTTTCCATGACTCACTCATGTACCTAATACACACACACACACACACACACACACACACGCACACATCAAGCCCAAACAATTAACATAAAGTTTCTTTGCAACACAATTTTTCACATTTTCCTTACTCTGTGGGGTCCTTCTGATCTCAGCAGAATCTGCTGCCCAAAAGGATATCTATGGTTGTCAGTGTTTGAAAAGCTGAACTGGAAATTCTAGCGTTTTAGAGCCTTATTTTTAGTAACACCCGTCATCAAATATAGCTGACTTTTGATTGCAGAACTGCAAACCAAGTATCAATCAAGCAACTTTGCTCATAGACTCTAGCCTATAAATGCTCCTTCCCCCCCCCCCAATCCCAAAGCCCAGTCACGTCCTGCAAAGTCTGGAAAGACTGCATTTTGGGTTTACTGGAAAAAAGTGAAAAGACCAATGTTTCTTTTTCAACATTTCCAGGCACAACTAAAATATGTCTCCATTTTTTGAACAGCCCATTACATTTTTTCTCATTAAAATGTGTTTGTAAAACGTCTAGTCCCAAATCTTATCTACAGACATCAGATCGTCTTGCGTTTTTATTTTAGGCTTAGGTGGTTACTTGGTTAGGGAAAAACAAAAAACCGCAACTGCTTGCAACAGAAAATAAAGGGGAAATTATTGAATGACTTTTTTTCTTTTTAAACTAGGATACTTTTTAGCCGCGCTGGACATTTTACAAATTATGACCCGCTCGTTCTGAAAAGAAAAAACGCCACAGAACCGGAACGAGAATGCAGAAAGCGATGATTTAAAATGGTAGGGACGATCCTCCACCCCAGCCCCCGCCCCCGCCCCCGCCCCCGAAATATCAGCAATTGGGTTCTGGGTAAGTAAGAGCGGGAACTTTCCGTTCTGAGGAACAAATGGGGTCCTCCCCTGAGGACGCGCAGGGGGCAGCTGCCCGAGCCTCGGGGAGAGCTCGGCTCCGCGACCAGCTCGCCGGGGCCGCGGCGGCCGCGCCCACTCCGGCTCCGCCCGCGCGGCGTCGGGCGCGGAGAGCGGCGTCTGCCTCCGGGTGGCCGGCCTGGTGCAGCCGCCTCGGGGATGCCACCGGGTCTGCGCGGGTCCGCGGCGGGGGGGCGGGTCCCGACACCAGGTTGACACGCCTTTCCCTCCTGAGCTTCCCCGCCTTCTCTCTGGGAATTCTCGTCCCTCCGGGGCCCCACGCGGGGCACGGCAGGAGCGGCATCCGGGCCCTTCCCCAGCGCGCGGGCGGCGCGGTTCCCAGCCTGAGCCCAGGGTGGGTTGACAGCGAATGGAACGTGAGTTGCGTAGGGCGCATCCCCCGAGGCTGCGAAGAGCCCCAATTTGTCTCAGGGGACCACGGGGCAGTTTCCTCATTCTTTTCCCGCCCGCCTCGCCCTGCTTCCAGGTGCCCCAGGAAGTCGCAGGAGCTGAGAGGTGCGGCCCAAAATGCCCAGGCGGCTGCCTGACTCCTGGTGAGGGCCTCAGGGCTTCATCCCGCAGGACGAAGGACGGAACATTCCTTCCCCAAGAAAAGAAACTAGCCCCTTAGTTTATCTTTTTAAGGTTTGAAAGGGGGAGGGAGATTTTACTCCCTGCTCCCTCCTCCTAGATATTTTCAAAATATATTTAATTGAGTAACATATTCATTCCCCTTCTGGTTCAATTTAGGTGTTTTGAAGGGAAGAGAGGTGGAGGTGGCAGGTGTGATGAGTAGAAGTTTCCAAACATTGGATGTTCTAGAGAGACTAGTGCTTCTCTAGTTAGGGAAGTATCCTTGCTTCTCAAATGTCCTCTCCTCATTCAGTTGCAGAGTCAAACTCTGCCTTGCCTCAAGTTTCACTTCTTTCTAGAAAGTTTCCTGTACTACTTCTTGCTCTTTCAACTGGGCCTCTCCCCAAAACTCCACCTTTTACACAGGAAGCTTTGTTAGACAACACCTAACTGGGATTGGGACTAGACTATCCATGTGTGTGAGTCTTGGCTCCCCTAAGTGGATCTTAAGCTTCTTGAGGGCAGGGCCCTTGACTTCCAGTGACATGAAGAGGCAGTCCCTATGGAAAGAGCTCTGGACTGGAATTCAGGACACTGTGTTTAGTCTTCTGTCATTCACAGTAAGAGCTTGGGTAGGATACCTTAACCTTTCTATACTTTCAGATTCTTAAATTATAAAATAGGCGACTGTTCTTGTTGACTTTTAAACTGTCCTCTAAAATTTATGCGGTTTTTCACTATCCTGAAAATCTGGTATTTATTCAGGGTTTCTCTGAGCCAAGCCCTATGTCAAACACTTGACATACATGAACTCATTTAATCCTTAGCCCCAAGAAGGAGGTATTTTGATTATTTTGATTTTATAGTAAGGAAATGAAGGGGCTAAGATGTTAAGTAACTTGTCCGCTGAATCCAGAGCCCAAACTCTTACCAACTTTGTTGTAGTGCTTGTCCACAAGGCCAACCACGTAAGTCCTCTACGAAGAGTTATCAGGCTGTTGCTGTTTGATACAAGTACTATAGTGGGTAATTGCTCCCTGGTAAAGAATTAGGGATCTGGTGAAACTGACTGTTTAATATCAGACATACGTGCAGACTGTGGCTACATGTTCTTGGGAAAATAAGCAAGTGACAAATACCTGAATGAAAATGAAGCTAAAAAGAGAGGTCAGATTTAAGAATAAAGTCAATGAGAGGAATAATTTAACAGTAAAAGATTTTTATCCATATCTGACACTAATTGATTAAGGGAATTATTTGCAGAGAGAAGAAAGATATCCTTTATATTCACAAGTTTTGTCTGTGGCACGCCTAACATGTGGACAAAAATGGAAATATTCAATATAAAATACAGATGTTTTGTCTCTATGAAAGCTAGCGTCCATATGGTTGGAAACGTTTGAATGCATGATAGTACACCCCACAGTTTTTATTTGGTTACTTTATATGCAGGTGTACCTTGGAGATAATGTGGGTTTGGTTCCAGATCACTGCAATACAGCAAATATCGCAATAAAATGAGTCACACAAATTTTTTGGTTTCCCGTGAATATAAAAGTTATATTTACATTATACTGTAGTCTACAAAGTGTGCATAGCATTATGTCTAAAAAAACAATGCACATACCTTAATTTAAAAATATTTTATTGCTAAAAAATGCTATCCATTATCTGAGCCTTCAGGGAGTCACAGTCTTTGCTGGTGGAGGATCTTGCCTCAACGTTGATGGCTGCTGACTGATAAGGGTGGTGGTTGCTGAAAGTTGGGGTGGCTGTGGCAATTTCTTAAGTTAAGACAACAATGAAGTTTGCTGCATTGATTGACTCTTCCTTTCATGAACCATTTCTCTGTAGCATGTGATGCTGTTTGATAGCGTTTTACCCACAATAGAACTTCTTTCAAAATTGAAGTCAGTCTTCTCAAAGCCTACTGCTGCTTTATCAACTAAGTTTGTGTAATATTCTAAGTCCTTTGTTGTCATTTCAACAATTTTCACAGCATCTTCACCAGGAGTAGATTCCATCTCAAGAAACCATTTTCTTTGCTCATCTGTAAGAAGCAACTCCTTATGTGTTAAATTTTTATCATGAGCTTGCAACCATTCAGTCACATCTTCAAGCTCCACTTCTAATTCTAGTTCTCTTGCTAGTTCCATCACATCTGCGGCTAATTCCTCCACTGAAGTCTCGAACCCCTCAAAGTCATCCAAGAGGGTTGGAATGAACTTCCAAACTCCTGTTAATATTGATATATTGACCTTTTCCCATGAATTACAAATGTTCTTAATGGCATCTAGAATGGAGAATCCTTTTCAGAAGTTTTTCAATGTAGTTTGCCCAGATCCATCAGAAGAATCACTGTCTATGGCAGCTATAGCCCTATGAAATGTATTTCTTAAATTATAAGACTTGAAAGTAGAAATTACTCCTTGATCCATGGGCTGCAGAATGGATATTGTTTTAACAAGCATGAAAACAACATTAATCTCATACATTTCCGTCAGAGCTCTTGGGTGACCAGGTGCATTGTCAATGAGCAGTAATATTTTGAAAGGAATCTTTTCCTCTGAGCAGTACGTCTCAACAATGGGCTTAAACCAGTCAGTAAACCATGTTGTAAACAGATGTGCTCTCATCCAGGCTTTGTTCCATTTATAGAGCACAGGCAGAGTAGATTTAGCATAATTCTTAAGGGTCCTAGGATTTTCAGAATGGTCAGTGAGCACGGACTTCAACTTAAAGTTACCAGCAGCATTAGCCCCTAACAAAAGAATGAGCCTGTCCTTTGAAGCTTTGAAGCCAGGCATTGACTTCTCCTCTCTTGCTATGAAAGTCCTAGATGGCATCTTCTAAGAAGCCAAGCTTCTTAATTGCCCTGCCTAGCTACTCAGATGGCATATTAGCTCCCTGGTCACTGCTTGATTCAGGCACCATGGAAGTTGAGGGGATTCTGGCTTCATTGATGTGTTCCCTATGGACTACAAGGACTTAACTTGCAATTCATTATCTTACATAAAAAATACTCCTTCTATGAGAGAGATCTAGACTTTAACAAGTTGTGACAACTTATTTTTTTATATTAACATTTATTGAAGGCTTTCTTTGTACCAGATGCTGGCCCAAGAGTTTTGTATGTGTTATCTCAGTTATTCTCCTGAGATATTCTTCTGATGTGGGTTTTATTATCCCCATGTACAGGTGGAGAAATTGAGGCTTAGGGAAGTTCTGTAAGTTTCTTACCATTACACAGTGAGTGATTAGTAAAGTTGGAATTTGCAGCCGGTGCATTTAATCCTCACACGTTGAAGCCAAATATCTTAAGAATGTGAGAGTAATAATGTAATTAGGACTAACTTTAATTTCAGATTAAAAATGTTTATATTTTAGAAGACTGGTGTTAGGTTGTTATGTATATGTTATATATGTACATTATGAAAGATCTTAGTTTTTTAAAATAAAAAATATTAAAAATATATAACTATACACATGCACAGAAAAAAATTTATTTTTCTATCTGGGGTTTTATTGCAAACAGAATTGAAGCTCTCAGAATAACAATGACTTGTTATGCTTGCAATGCTCACGGTGTAGTGAAAAATAGCATGGTTCTATAATGTCATAAAGATAAAATTATTATAGAAAGAAAGAAAAAAAAGACCAGCTACCATCACATTCCCCAAAATATAGCTGTTTTCTATAGTCCAGTCTTTGTCCCTATGCAGACTTTTACTTAAGGGCCATAATTATGTGCCACAATTTTGAATTCTACTTTTTTCAATTGTGTTATATCATAAACATAATCGTGCTTGTGTGGCATAATTTTTATTTAATGATGGGTTAAAACAGTGGATGTACAATTATTTATTGCATCAGATATTTTTCTTTCTTTTTTTGGGGGGGGTGTATTCCAGCCAACATCTGCACCTTTTATGTTTAGGGAATTGCTCACTGTGAGTCAGAAAAGGCCATATCCTTGCTTTCTCAGTAGCCTCATCTATTTTCAGCATAGCCATGGTGAAGGTGCCAGAGATGGCATCCAGCAGCAACCAGGTATAGTAGTTTGGCAGGGCAGGTGGCAGCATCAGGGTTTGGGGCAGGGACAGTGGTCTCCTCATCAGACTGGCTCTGTGATGACATTTAACTCTGGCTCTGGCTGCCAAGCTTTTCATTTTTCAAGCTTGATTTCCAGTCTTCCTAGCAATTTACTGAGCTACCCATGTGTTCCTTTTCCAATTAAGTCACCAATAGTCATGTTCCACTGCTTACAACTAAGAATCCTGATACAAATACCTTGTGATATACCAAATGATGGTGCTTTGACAGTTTTTAGGGCCTGTGGGCTGTGGCCTGGAATTGTGGAAGGGAAGTTGGACTATATGATTTAGAAAGTGTATAAGATGGGCCAGATGGCAACTTCTTCAAATTCCACTTTCTCTCCTTCCTCTGCTTTGGGATCTCTTAGTGTACACGCTTTTTCCCTTGTTAAGCATAAACAAAGACATAAAAAGAGCCAAAGATGGCCCTTTGCCCACCAAGAAAACACAAATTTATCTAAGTGAGTTGTAGAACAGAACTTATTCCCTATTTTATTTTACAGCTTCCCTCTCTTATCATCTTGAGTAGTTATTATGAGGCTGAGCCTGTGTGTACAAGAGTCACTGATACTTGTTGAGAGCTTACATTGTGCTGGGCACTGTGCTAAGCACTTTGCATGGATTGGCTCCTTTAAGTCCTCTCCACAATGCTATCCAATGTAGGCACTATTAGAATCCCTATTTTAAAGAAGAGGAAAGTGAGGGGAAAGGTCACCCAGCTCAAAAATGGCAAAGCTCACTTTTAAACTTAGCAGTCTGGCTGCTGAGCATTCATTCTTAATAACATTGTGTATAGTCTTTCCTCTGCCTGGCTTGACTGACCTGATTTTTCCTTTTCTTACCTTTCCTCTTTCTCATCTTCTCTCTCTCTAATTTTTTTTCTTTTGTTTGTGAGGAAGATTAGCCCTGAGCTAACGTCTTTTTGTTTGAGGAAGATTGTCCCTGAGCTAACATCTGTGCCAATCTTCCTCTATGTTGTATGTAGGATGCTGCCACAGCATGGCTTGATGAGCGGTGTGTAAGTCCACGCCCGGGATCCGAACCAGTGAACCCTGGGCCACCAAAGTGGAGCACATGAACCTAACCACTATGCTACCGGGCTGGCTCCTCTCTCTCTGTAATTTTTTCTTTCTCATTTGAGAATGACATAAAGGCATCCAGTCCAGCCCCTAATTGAGCATCTATAATTGTGAAAGGTGCAGGTACCCTTGAGAAGCACCTATAGATTTGTTCTTCTGGCTCTAGGAATTCCTTTTGGCTTCACCTCTTCCTGATCTCCACTAATTCTATCCCTCCCCCGACTTGGAACTTCTGTTCTCATCTCCTTACTCTGGTTTCTTTCTTGCTGCCTTATATTTGAGTCCTGTCTCATGACTTTGCTCTTTCATTAATTAAAACATTTATTCAGGGCCGGCCCCATGGCTTAGCGGTTAAGTTAACTGGCGGCCGGGGTTCAGATCCTGGGCGCGCACTGAGGCACCGCTTGTCAGGCCATGCTGTGGCGGCGTCCCATATAAAAAAAAGTGGAGGAAGATGGGCATGGATGTTAGCTCAGGGCCAGTCTTCCTCAGCAAAAAAAGAGGAGGATTGGCATGGATGTTAGCTCAGGGCTGATCTTCCTCACACACACAAAAAAACATTTATTCAGAGATGATGTAAAATTTTACAGAGAGAAGATACCATCCTTTTTCAAGGAGTTTACAAATCATTATGAAGCATATAACCTATTACCTAATTTATGTTGTATTACATTATTTATTAATATTTTTGTTGGAATTTAGTTAGACATTTAAACTTCTAAGATTTTATTATAAAAGTCCTAGAGTAATTGAGGTGACCTTCCTGGTTGGGGCAGTGATCAACATGTGATTTGAGCCAAATGCTAAGGTTTTACGGTGACATTTGCCGGAGAAGACAAGGTGTCTGGGAAATGTTAACATAAACGTCATGCCTCCAGTTTGACTGTGAAAGCCAATGGAATGGAAAGAGAAGAGAGCAAGAATTATAGAAACTTAGGGTTTTTTAAGTGTTTGTACATCAGAAAGGATGAAAAGGAGGATAAGATAGGTGGAAATGACCCTGGGAAGATTGTGTGCTTAGGAAAAAGGGGATCTAATTTTGGGAAAATTCTGTTATGGAGTCTAAGGATGCTACCAAGTCAGAGTTCTTATGGTTCTTATGGTGATCAGATTTTCTAGATCCGGTGATGGAATATGTGAGAGACTAAAGAAGTTTTAAAAAAAACCTTCAGTTTTAAAAAAGAAAATAGAGTTAGGAACAATGATAAAAGCAAAGATAATTTACCCATAATTTAATGTGTCTATGCAATTATACATATATATATGTGTACATATCTCTTTAGGTAGAGCCTTTCCTCCTAATGCCACACGGCTCATATTGTTCACCTGCCTTCTTGAGTTCAGTCCAAAGAGCCAAGCTCTTTCTTGCCACAGGGACTTTGCAACTTGGAATCAACACCGCTCCCCCCGCCACCGCCCGCCCCATTTCTTCCTAAGATCTGAGGCCTTAGCTAAATGATGGTTCCTCAAAGAGGCCTTAACTTCGTACCCTCTTTGTTTCCTTTACACGCTGTCACAGTTTCTGTCTCTCCTTCTAGACTATAAACAACCTACGTCCAGAGAACTTTTCTGTCTATTCACCACTTTATGTTTCCCCCGTATACATTTCCTGTCACATAATAAATGCTCAATAGACATTGAATGAATATTTATATTAACTAGGGTCCGGCTAAGCTGCTGTAACAAAGAAACCTAAAAATACAGTGGCTTAAATACGGCTGGCAGTTTAATTTGCATGTAAAATTTCAGAGGAATGTGAGAGCCCAGACTGGTGGGATGCCTTAGCACTATGAAGTCATTCACAATCTGGGTTTCCTCCATTGTGCTGCTCCAACATTCCTTAGGTCTTGTCTAAATGATTGAAGCTGTGTCACCTCCACATTCTCACTCCAGTTTTTAGGAAGCAAGATAGAGTGAAAGTGGAGAGAAAGCAATTTCCTATAAAGTAAGTGACTGGTAAGTGGGACACATCATTTCCACTCACATTTTATTGTGATAAACTTAGTATATGGCTACACCTAGCTGCAAAGGATACTAGGAAATACTGTCTCTGGGTGGGTGGCCACTGGCAAGCCATCTAAAATGGAAGGAGAGAATGAGTATTGGAGAATAACTAACCATCTGCTTCATTGTTGGATAAATGCTTGTTGAAAGAATGAATATTCATTCTTACATTATCAGAAGTTGGAATAATATAGAGGTTTGAGGGCTGTATTTTAGAACTCCAGAAAATATTGATGTGATACCAAGATGTTAGACACTGACTAAGATAACATCAACCTGTTCCCGTGCAAATTTGGGGGCAAGGGAGGGTTAAAGATCGAATAAAGTTGCTTAGGCCAAGAAATTGAGCAAAGGCAGGGCAGGGCAGCTCTGGGTATTGTGAGTATACACCCAGCTTTGTTAGAATTTGGGGACGAAGTTTCTGCTTTCAGCAAGCTTCCAGAAACAAGCCTTCAACTGCTACAGTGAGGTAAGACTTCCCTCTAATCCTTCTCTGGCCAGAAGGAAGCTGTGTGGAGGCAAGAACATTATTTGACTACCAACCTTTTCTCTTTGTTATCCGAAATTTGACACTAACAAATCCTAAGGCCAAAAACAGAGCAAAACCAAATAGTAACTATTTTAGAGGATATGGATAAAATTTATGTTTCACTGCTGTATCCTGATACAAAAATAACATTTTAATAAGTGTAGCCTAAGTATGGAGTTGTATGACAATACTTGCCCCTGTTCTTTCCTATAAGTGGCTCAGCGCATCTTGGCAAGGCTTATCATCAGCTGGCCTCTCAGGTGACTGCAGATGGGAGGAAGGGGCCCAGCTGCTGCCGCAGCCTGAGTTATCTTGACGTTTGTGGCTGCAGGAGACCCTGGGCTTGGTGTTAGCCCCTCCTGCCTTAAATTCCCTTTGTTCAAAAAAGGTAACCATCTCTTTCTCATCTCCCTTTATATTTGGGCAAAAGATTAGGGAACCCATTTTACCACTTTTCCTGCCTTTTGGCCTGTGAAAGTCTTTTGAGCTGAGGTCACTGGTCTGTCTTCTGTGACGCTTGCCCCAGCGAGAGTGAATCCCTACTCTGCTGTCCTCCTTTAGCCTTTTATTTGTCAGACCACTTCTCAGTTTTGGACTTCAAATTCTTTTAACCTGTTTGTCACTCTTCTTTGTAAACTACTCCAGGATAGAGACCATATCTTATTAATCATTGATTCTCACTGCCTTGTACAATACCTGGCACATGGTAGGCACTTGACAAATGTTTGCTGGATGCATAAATGAGTGAATGAGTGAATGAATGAGGGAATGAGGGAACAATTCTTTGGGTTCTTTCTGAAGCCTCTCGGCTATTCTAATATGGTTCATGACTTCCCAAGGCTAGGAACACAACATGTGATTTCAAGTTCTTCCTTGTTTCCGAAATATTTTCTTACTTGCTTACTGAAGTTAAATTGAAGTTCGAAATTCTTTAATGTAGAATTGACCTTTCATTATACAATGAGGTGTAAAATGGTTTAAATGTAAATATTGCTTGAATTAACATACTGACTAAAGCTCATTGAAACTAAAGTGTAACCAATCGGTCAATCAAAAAGTGTAAATAACTGATACTAGAGTCTTTTCTGTTTTGACAGGGGGGTGGAGGTCAGAGAGAAGTTGGTGCTTGGGCCTTACTGGGGGCGGGAGAGAATGGCAGGTCAAGAGTCATCTAGGTAGAAACAGCCTAGCAAGGGGAACTAGAGGCCATTGATTTAGCACTTCCTTAATGTTTCCATTTTAGAGAGAAGTATGACACAGCTGCTCATGTTTGCAGTTGTTGGAGAACGTGTTGGGAACTATAGGACACATGAGTACTGCTTTATAGGATTTGTTAGGATCTGGCTGTTTGTGCATGTGTGCACTTTTAAAAAGTTGACATTGTTGCAGAGGAACTATGTTTTCAGAGGAGTTAATTAAGAGTCATACCCCAAAATATCTCTCCCAGAAGTAGAACAATTTGGGTACTTTGCATGACTAACTAAGGGATGTTGGAGATGGCCCTGGACAGAGAAGGGTAGAAGATACATCAAGATTTGATTTTGAGTTGGAGCCCCCTAAATGGGGACTGCCATAATCTACATTTTATGGTAAATTGCTAAAATCGAAGGATCTCTGATACTTCAGATTATTCATGTAGAGCTGCTTAAATAGCTTGAGGAACTTGGCAAACTTCTGGTTAGTTCTCTCAGTACCTTGAGAAGTGGAGAGCAAATATGAACAGAGGCCCAGTACTACACAATTGGTTGAAAAGTTGCTCTTATGCAGTGCCGAATGATCAGTTTGACTTTTTTTTTTTTTAATCTCCCTTGAACTGGAATTGAACTAGAGTATTGGTTTGAGAGTCAGATGTCCTAGGATTTAGTTTCTGGCTCCACACTGAGTAGCTGTGTGACATATCACAGATCATTTCTCCTCTCTGGGCAAAGTGAGATTGTATGAACCTCAGGGCTTATTCCATACCTAACACTTTCTACGTTTCTACTCAGTTGCAACAACTAGAGTATTTGACATAGCAAACCAGTAGCAGAGTTTAGACTGGAACACATGTCTTATAACCCGTTTAACCTCTATTTTTTTTTACATTTTAAACTTTTTAATTGAAGTATAAAATATACATAGTATAGTTAAGTGCATAAAGTGCACTAATCTTAAGTGTACAGATTGTTGAATATTTTTTTAAGGTAGGTGTTGAATTATAATTTAGCTATGTTAAAAATGATTAAAGAAGACAATTTAAGTGATACAAACAAACTTTATTTAACACTTCAAGAAGTGCATAGTTTCCTTTCAGAGAACTGCAAAATGGGGCAGAAGGCAAGAAGCTTTTATAGGATAAAGAATAAAGAATAAGAAGAGACAAATAGAAAATATCTGATTGGCTGGGGCTACATAATCAACCTTGTTTGGAGTGAGAAGGCCCAGAGTTGGCTTGGCATTTGGGGATTGGCTGACTGAATATACTGTGTTTCTGGTCAAGTGGAACATCTACGGGGACAGGAAAATTATCTAAGTTTCAGTTTGCTGACGTGGTACCCTGGGTAGGAGCAGCTCCATCTTGGGTCTAGAAAGTTATTTCAGGAGCTATAAGAAGATTCAGCTTTTTTATTATTTATTTATTTATTTTTTAAAATTTTATTGTGGTCACATTGGTTTATAACAATATTTTTAAATGCGTAGTTAGATGAGTTTTGATAATGGTATACTGTTGTATAACACCACCATGGTCAAGATATAGGCCATTTCCATCATCCCAAAAAGTTCCCTTGTGCTGTTTGCAGTCAATCACTTCCTTCCACCTGAAGCTCCTGGCAACCACTGATCTGTTTTCTATCCCTATAGTTTTACCTTTTCCAAAATGTCATATAAATTGAATCATACCATATGTAGACTTTTCTGTCTGACTTTTTTCTATAATGCTAAGATTCATCACATACCTGTATAATGGCCACCTAGATCAAGACATAGTACTTTTCCAGCACCCCAAAAGATTCTCTCATGTCCTTTTCCAGTCAATACCCTCCTCCCCCTATTCTGACTTCTACCGCTAAATTAGTCTTATCTGTTTTGTATTTCATATAAATGAAATCATACAGTAGATGCTATATTGCTTTTTTCCTTAATGTGATATCTGTAAGTTTCATTCATGTTATAGCTAGTAATAATAGTTTGTTATTTTAAAAATCACTGTATAGTATTCCACTGTATGAATATACCACATTTCATTTGTCCATCCTACTGTGATGGCATTTGGGTTGTTTCTAATATTTGGCTATTTTGAGTTAAAACTGTTATGAACATTCTTGTCAGTGTCCTTTGGTGAGAATATGCACTCACATCTCTTGGATATATTCCTAAGGGTGGAATTGCTAGATCATAAGCTAGGCATATGTTTACCTTTAATAGATGCTGCCAAACAATTTTCTAAAGCAGTTATACCAATTTATATTCTCACCATCAATGTATGAGAGTTCCAATTACTCCATACCCTTGCCAACACTTGGTGTTGCCAGTCATATTTTAGCCTTTCTGGAGAGTTGTAATGTTGCCACTGCTTTTTTCCCCCCAATTTTTCTTATTGTGGTAAAATACACATAAAATTTACCATCTTAACCATTTTTAAGTGTATAGTTTGGTAGTATTAAATACATTCATTATGTTATGCTACCTTCACAACCATCTAGCTCTAGAATTCTTCATCTTGTAAAACTGAAACTCTGTACCCATTAAACAATAACTTCCCATTCCCCCCATTCCCTCCAGCCCCTGGAAACCACCATTCTACTTTTTGTCTCTATGATTTTGACTACTCTAAGTGCCTTATATAAGTGGAATCATGCAGTATTTGTCTTTTTGTGACTGGCTTGTTTCACTTAGCATAGTGTCCTCAAGGTTCATTCATGTTGTGGCATATTTCAGAATTTCTTTCCTTTTTAAGGCTGGATAATATTCATTGTATGTATATACCATATTTTGCTTATCCAGTCACTCATCAGTGGACAGTTGGGTTGCTTCTACATTTTAGCTATTATAAATAAAGCTGCTATGAGCATGGGTGTACAAATATCTCTTCGAGACCCTGGTTTTACTTCTTTTGAGTATATATTCAGACGTGGAGTTGCTGGATTATATGGTAATTCTATTTTTAATTTTTTTGTGGAACCACCATACTGTTTTCCACAATGGCTGTGTACCATTTTACATTTCCATCAACAGTGCACAAGGGTTCCAATTTCTCCATATTTTTGCTAGCACTTGTTATTTTCTGGTTTTTTTGACAGTAGCCATCCTAATGAGTGTGAGGTGGTATCTCACTGTAGTTTTGATTTGCATTTCCCTGATGATTGGTGATATTGAGCATCTTTTCATGTACTTACTGGCCATTTGTATATCTTCTTTGGAGAAGTGTCTATTCAAGTCCTTTGCCTTTTTTTTTTTTTTTTGGTAGGAAGATTAGTCCTGAGCTAATATCTGTGGCCAATCCTCCTCTTTTTGCTGAGGAAGATTGGCCCTGGGCTAACATCCGTGCCCATCTTCCTCTACTTTATATGTGGGACACCTGCTACAGCACGGCTTGATAAGCGTTCCATGCCTGGCATCCGAACCTGCAAACCCTGGGCCGCTGAAGTGGAGCCGCTGAAGTGGAGCACACAAACTTAACCACCACACCATTGGGCCAGCCCCTAAGTCCTTTGCCCGTTTTTTAATTGGGTTATTTATTTTTTTGTTGTTAAGTTTTATGGATTCTCTGTATATTCTGGATATTAGTAACCACTACTTTTAAATAGAATGAAATTGCATGTGCAACACGAACAGTGCAGTTCAGAGGTGTGGAGAATCCAGAGTGATCACTAACAAGGCAACCAACACGAGTAAGCAGTAGTTGTGCCACTTTTTCTTGCCAAAAAGACCTGAATTTTTAAAATTTATCATTCCTGTATCACTAAGAAATAGCGGTGGTCGAGGCAGAGCCTTTCTCCCTGATTCAATCACCCCTCCTCCTCTTTATTATTTATTTAACCCCAGTTTCCCTGGAAGAAAATATCTGGGGGATTGGTTGGTGAGGACCCCCCCCTCCTTCAGCGTTATCAAAAGAAATAGATGAGTTTATTCCTTCTTCACTCGAGATGGCCTTCAGAAGCCTGTATCAAACCTCCACTGAAATCAGGGTAATAATTACTCAAGAATGGCAAGGTGGCTGCAGGGGATCCACAAATGGAGTGTGGGTCCATGTGCATGTCTGGAGCAAAAATATGCTTTATATTGGCAAAGATAGTAATTTCCAGGAAACATAGTGAGGCTGAAGGATCCATTTAGGATTCAGTTGTTATTCATTTTTTTTTAATTTTATTTATTTATTTTTTTCCACCAAAGCCCCAGTAGATAGTTGAGCATCATAGTTGCACATCCTTCTAGTTGCTGTATGTGGGATGTGGCCTCAGCATGGCCAGAGAAATGGTGCTTCGGTGCGCGCCCGGGATCCGAACCCCGGGCCGCCAGCAGCGGAGCACGTGCACTTAACCGCTAAGCCACGGGGCCGGCCCTCAGTTGTTATTCTTGATGTTGATAGCACGAGGCAGGTTTTTGCTGGTGGGCTATGGGTGGTCCTTGCAATGTGGTTGTTCATCTAATGACATGCCTATGAAAATACACCCCAAACTGCCAGATTTTTTGTATTCTAAACCTAATGTAGACTGTATAATGGAGTTTTTCTGTGTACCTAAGAATCACTATGCATTTTAGAGTATTTCTGGCCACTCTACAAATACATGAATCAGATTAAAGGATAGTCAGTCAGACTTGAATTAAATATATATTGCCATAATGGTGATTATCCTTTTTCTCCTGGCTTGACATTATTATAGCAAGCTAAAATAATAGGAGATAAGTAGCTATTATAAATGAACCATTAAAAGCAACAGTAAGCCAAAGTTATCATTGATCTCTCCTTGTCTCTTACTTTATAAAAACTAATGTAGTGAATTGCCATGGAGTTACCTACTTTAATAATAAATCTGTTGTGTCAGGGCAGTGACTTGATGTTTTCTTTTACATATAATTTATAGTCTATTGATTTAATTCTCTGAATACCTCGCCTTATTGGTATAGCATAAAACCATTTCTTAATTGAAAGACAAAGGAAGCTTGGGATGAAACCACATAGCAGAATGTCTTTATTGAAGATTTCTACTTGATCAATAGCCAAATAAATATGAGCTTATTTTCAATGACAGTTTCAAGTTTCAAAGGCCAAAAAAGGAGATGCTTTGATTCATCATCTATTTGAGTAATTGATTTATAGATGTATTTAGAAATTTAGATTTTTTCCATGGGCAGGGGAAGGAGGCTTATGGAGACATTTTAGGAAGACACTAGCTTCTTTTTTTAGTGAGTCATAAACTAAAATGCGGAAAATGAACTCAAGTAGCAGACAGTTTAATGTGACTACATAAAACATTGATGTTGTGCTGCTAAAGCCCTTCCCTCAACTTGTGGAAGACAAAGCCAGTACTTTATGCTTTTCCAGCCAATATCTGGCACCTTTCCATTTGGCTACATGTGCCAGGGTGCCAGGCACCACATCACCACTTTCTCACTTGACTAGAGCTGCTGACTTCCTCTTACTGCCAGTTTTGAATTGCTGGCAATGACTGTTACCCTGGCCCTGTCATACCTCCTGTTCCTCTGCGCAGTTCTTGAGCTTAGTGTCCAGCTCCTGAGTTTTTTCACTTATCTCAGGCATAAGCATAATGAATACCATCAAATATCACTGATAAAAAGCTGAGACATAGCAAATATAATAGAAATTAAACAGGATTAATTTGGTAGAAGGCTTTTCTCCGTTTTTGTCCACTTGCCTACTTATTTGTTTATTTTTCTTTAGATATCACAGATCTTACCCAAGTAAGCTAAAAAAAATGACCACGCATCATTGTCATATCACAAGCATAACTCAGTTTGGAAGGAAGCAATTTAAGGATGGCTATCCTATTACCATGCTTGATTTTTTCTTCACCTAATGTAGATAGCTCTAGAGAATATGGAAGAACACCTTAATACTCACCCTTTGAAGAGAAAGCAGTAATTTTTTATGGTGCTTGTAACTCATGCCATCAATTTTATCTGTGGTAGGTCTATGTCAAAATCAGAGTAATTAAATGGAATGACAGTCCTGTTAAATGTGTTCATGCCATTGCATTGGCAATAAAGCATGTGCAAATTTACAATTAAGGCTTGTCTTTCTCCTTAGCCATAGAGAATTGTGACAAACATTAAGTTGCACAGGCATAGGGATCCAAAAGGGTATTCATCAAAATAAAACACCAGGTAGATACTCTCAGGATTATAATGTCTTCTTATGCAATTACTCTTTTTCACTGCATATTTTTTGACTGAATAATAATTACTTTTGCACCGAGAAAAGGCAGGATCAGCTAGTTTCAACTTGTTTTATTATATTCCCCCCTTTTCTAAATTTGCAAGGCAGTGTAGAACCATTACTGTTTATTCAGATAAAAGTATATTTGTTCCAGTTCTTAGCTTTCAAAGGGTAACAGACTCTTTCAAATACAGCACAGTGAGCTTTTAATACAGTCACTTTGGTGCTATAAAACACACCATTAAGATACATATGGATGGTGTGGTTAATTTCTTAAGCTATCACTAGGAATCATCAATATAATAGAGATAAAGGAGACTTGAAACCTAGCCCAAGCAGTGAATTGACAGCCATCTTTAACCATCATGACCTAAGAATGACCCTGAGCTCTGCTGGGTGCAGGAGTTAGATATGTTGCTGAGCACAGGAATCAGATATCTAACAGACCTGGAGGCCCCCACTGTGTGGCAACTGCAGAATCACTTGCAAGGTCTGATATACACATAGGTGACAAACAGTGATGCCAACTCCATGCTCTTTTATTTTATATTTCAAAATAGAGTTGTCAGTGTTTAATGTTTAACTGCTCCCTGCTTTGTAAAGTTAAGATTCATAAAAAAATTAATGAATTTTTATATTATTTAAAGTATTCTAATTTGACCATGTCTTCAAATATTGGTACTGTATATGTATACATTTTGCACATACACACAGCAAGATGTAATTTTGCAGCAGTGGAACAAATATTCTAAAGTACTTAAAATCACACACGGCATTTTATGATAAAATGTACCCTTTGTCTTGTTTTTGAAAGCTCTGTATCCTTAGGTCTTGCTTACATTTAAAATTTCTTCCTTAAATCTTTATAATTTGGTCAGTAATGATAGTTTAGGGGAAGCGCACACACAGAGCTGCAGCGTATGGATTTGGGCTTGATTGCCATACTCCCTTGTTTCAGAAATGCTATGTGAAGCAGTTGTTTTAGTAAAGCAGAGTTGTTAATAAGGGGATAGACATTTGGAGGAGCTAAGCAATGGGAATGCAGGTTACCTCATTAGCTTTCAGTGACTCAAGTGGAGAGTTTTGGGTTGTTTTCTCTTTTATAACACTTCTTTTCCTAGGATTCTCATGAATGAAACGGATACACTCACCTTAAAAAAAAAGATATAAATCACATTATTTGTACTATTAGCATATGCATACTGACTAAAATGTTTACATATCAGTGAACATGCAAATGGGGTGATGTCTGTACAATCTCCTCCAAGTGTAAAATGCATTTAAAAATTATTCATATACAATAAATAATTATAATAAGCCTCTGTTTCTCTAAGGTCTCTGATTTTCAGTTTCAGACCACTGCAGCTCGCAAGTAAATCCTGCATTTGGAATTTGCCAGAGTCACTTTGGAAGTTCCATGGGCAGCACCATAGGAACTGGATTCCCAGGTCTTTTTGGGGTCTATGACCATGAGGCAGTGCTAACCACACGATAGAACTAGAGCTCCCGCCCTGTCTCCATTGGAAAAAAAAAATCTTCTGCCTCCTACCTGCAGTGCTGAAAAATGGTAGAGGTTTTGAATCAAATCTTCACAAATACCAAATTTTAGCTGAATCACCTTCCCTCCAGGGCCAGTACAGGATGCCAAATTGAACTGCCGCATTTCCTTTCAAGCTCATGCTTTTCCCAGGATGGCATTTCATGGTTATTATTCCTTGCTGTGCTTTAAGTGAGAGAAACAGGTAGTGATCTGCATACTCTAATTGGTAATGCTTTCTAATAATATTGTAATCTGGGTTTATATGATAGTTCTCCTCTGAAGGGTATGGAGGAATCTGTGACTAAGAGAAGAGTATTGCCTCCCTGGCTCTGTGACAAATGAGGATTTTAATCTGATTCATAACCTTTTACAAACAGCTTCATCTTGACCAGACCACTGTATTTGGTGACATATTCAATTTATTAATGTTTCACATCGGGCCTAAGTGCCTACAATGGGGAAATGACAACAAGTGAGTACCAGTGACCTCATTAACTTGACTAACACTGCTAGACGGATGGCTTGGCATTATGGAAGTTTGCCCCGTGGAAACCCTTCTACCTGAGGACAAAGATAGCAAGACACAACCTTACTATCAGCTTCTGCAGAGATTTATATGTTCTGCTGCTTTGTTCATTTGCATACACCCAATGCTTTTTCTTTTATAAGTACTAACTTTTGTGCCCAAATGATACCACCCTGTAAATGGGATTCATCTTTGGCTTGACTTGTTTATCATCACAAATCTGTAATGCTTTAGGAAGTAGAATGTTTCATGGTTCACTTTCAGGAAGTAGAAACCATTTTAGCTCCATTAAGAAGAGATTTAAATATAGGGCATTTGTCCTTATTGGAGTTCTGAGCTCAACGTTGGGCCTACAGGAGTCACTCTCAGAACAATACTGCTGAACTGGCCTGAAATTTTAGCTGCTACTTGATCAGGAAGGTAGGGAATCAGGAGGCTGCCACAGAACTGTGGAATTCAAGAGCTCACCACAATAACTTCACAAAGTTAGTGACTAGACACTGGAACTCTGCTGCAGAAAAACCCAATATCTCCCCTCCCTAACCCTTCGAGAGCAGGGTGATTGCTCTCACTTCCCTTCCACCTTCCAGATCTCATGTGATTGCATCTACTTGGTGGGTCCTGATTCCAGAACTCTTGCTACAAGGGAATGGAAATATGTTTTTTAGCTTTCTAGTCTCTGCAGTACTGGAATGCACATTAGAGGGTAGTTGGAATAGATGTTGATTGCTAATTCACCATTTCCATCTCACAGCCTAAAGAAGCAAAATGTGTAACAGGATAGGAAATCTGTGAGTTCTTTCTCTCGCTGATGCCCTTTGATTTTCACTTAGACCAGTTAAATTTTTTCACTAATGTAGTAAAAATGATGATTCTGCAATATTTGTCTACTATTTGTCTGATATAGCTTGGCACCTTCACAGCCCTGTCCCATGTGTTGATTGAAGATATAATAACCTGAGTCTCTGAGATTCTCCATCCTCTTCCATCTTCTGTTTGAACTAGTTGCTCCTGACTTCTCCATTTGCTCCCACTTGTTTCTGTCTCACTTGGTGCCCATTCCCGTCAAATTATTTCTTTGGTGGGATTGTGTTACTTGGCCTCAGCTTTTTTTTTGGGAGCTATCTTTGGGATCTTCCTTGTTCTAGGCTCAGGAACCAGAGGAAGCCTTAAGCAAATGCCAACCCCTCTTCTTCAAACCCCAGCCTTGGACCTCCAGTCATCCAGGAGGGAGCTGGGCCAGTAATAGCTATGTTGCTGAAATGCTCTTAAAATTTTTTGTTATAAAAATTCAAACAGAGTTAGATATGTCAGTTGAGCAAATGGCAACATTTAGGGGTTGCGTTTATTTCCCATTGCTCAACTGCCCTGACCTTGCTGGAACTGGCACCTAGCACAGTTGGAGTAAATGTGCAATGTTGGTTGAATTAATCACAGAATTTAATGACTATGAATCCACATTTTCAGAATTCATTCATGTACTTTGATAGGTAAGACTTATACTTTAAGTTTATGCATCTTCCTTTGGAGAACAAACCTTACAGAGTGCTATGCTATCAAGCCATCTGACTATACAGTGTGGCTTAATTACTAAAGGGAGGGATTAAGCTATGTATCAGTTGGAGCTGTTCAGGTAATTTATTGACTCACATAGCTGAAAGGTCAGGGACAATCTTCAAGAGCAGCTGGTCAGGGCTCATATGGTGTCATTAGAACCTGTCTTACTTCCACCTCCAATGGTTATATGGCTACCTTCTGCTCTATTCAATACATTGTCAGGCTATACGTGATGGCTTCAAGCAACTAAGAACACATCAACCCAATATTAATTCCAGTGGGAAAGAGAATTCACTTTCCCCATGGTACAAACAGAAGTCTAAGATCTAAACCTCCTTAGCCCTGCTTGGCTTGATTTAGGTCATGTGCCCATCTAGGAACCAACAAGTGGCTAGGGGGATAGGATGCTCTAATTGATTTAGTCTTGGTCTTAAACTGAACTCTCAGATCTGGAGATAGAATCAACTTCTTCATTGAAGGATTGAGAATGGGGCTGGAGTGGATCCCCAAATGGAAATTTAGGAATTGTTATCACAGGAAACAGAGTAGATGCTAGATAGCAAAGCAACACATGTCTACCACAAGCAGAAAGCAAGCTACCTCTACCAAAAAGATACTGTGTCCCCAGAAACTTAGAGAGCATATGAAGTCAAGAATCATCCTGAAATTTCTGGCTGTGTCTCAGTGTTCTGAGCCATAGGTCCAATGGACTCTCTGAAAGCAATTTTTTTATTGTTGTGAAACAAAGGAAAGCAAAGCTGAGAGCCAGCTTTAAGGACATGAGTCTAGAGTCAAACTGAGATGGACCATGTCAGACTACACCCTGCAGTTCTCAAGAATGAATCAGGGGCCAGCCCCATGGCTTAGTGGTTAAGTGCACGCGCTCCGCTGCTGGCGGCCTGGGTTCGGATCCCGGGCGCGCACCAGCGCACTGCTTCTCCGGCCATGCTGAGGCCGCGTCCCACATGCAGCAGCTGGGAGGATATGCAACTGTGACGTACAACTATCTACTGGGGCTTTGGGGATAAAATAAATAAATAAAATTATATATTAAAAAAAAAAAGAATGAATCAGGACTCTGGGCACCACTATTTGTCTGTACTTCTGTTTTTAATTTAAAATTGTTTTTGCAATAATGTAACACTTAGAAAAAAATTTCAAACGTACACAAATGTAGAGAGATGGTACAATGAACTCCCATCTACTTGCCACCCGAATTAAATCACTATCTAGATTTTGTCATTTTCTTCATCTATCATCTCCTTTTCCCCCTTTGCTGAAATATTTTAAAGCAAATCCCAAATGTCATGCCATTTTACCCCTACATGCCTGAGTATCAAATATTCTTTTTTAATAGCATTGTTTTGTTATTGTTATTGAATACAACTAGGAATGATTCAGCTATAAATCCAAGTATTCTCGGGCATCAGGAGCTTAAACTCCTTTCTCTAAAACCCACAGAAGCCAAATATACCTCTGACCCAGTAGCAGGCCTACAGAGGATTCACAATACTTAAAGATTGCAGCATTCCAAATAATAAGAAAGGAATGAAGAAGATAGGTGTGTTCCGGCCGCCCCGTGGCTTAGCGGTTAAGTGCGCGTGCTCTGCTGCTGGCGGCCCAGGTTCGGATCCCGGGCACGCACCGGCGCACCGCTTCTCCAGCCAAGCTGAGGCCGCGTCCCACGTACAGCAACTAGAAGGATGTGCAACTATGACATACAACTATCTACTGGGGCTTTGGGGAGAAAAAAAAAAGAGGAAGATTGGCAACAGATGTTAGCTCAGAGCCGGTCTTCCTCAGCAAAAAGAGGAGGATTAGCACAGATGTTAGCTCAGGGCTGATCTTCCTCACAAAAAAAAAAAAAAAAAAAAGAAGGTAGTTGTGTTCTTTGCCTACATGGACAGGACTTTGGCTAGCTTCCTGTTGAAGCAGTTGGGACATTTGAAAGGTACCACAGCGGCTAGATTTCTGGATGTGATCATCTTTAACAGTTGTCTTTTTATTAGGGAATTAAGATGTTCTCCTTTGAGATTTCAGCATGATTGGTTTTTTTTCCAGAAATTGTTCTCTTTAGGGCCGGCCCCGTGGCTTGGTGGTTAAGTGAGCGCGCTCCGCTGCTGGCGACCCGGGTTCGGATCCCGGGCTCGCACCGACGCGCTGCTTCTCCGGCCATGCTGGGGCCGCGTCCCACATACAGCAGCTAGAGGGATGTGCAGCCATGACACACAACTATCCACTGGGGCTTTGGGGGAAAAAATAAATAAATAAAATCTTTAAAAAAAAAAAAAAAAAAGAAATTGTTCTCTTTAGAAAACTACTTATAAAATGAATGTGAAGCTCAAAGTTTACTTTAATGTTATTAATACTATCTTAGGTTTTATACAGGCACACCAATATGGTTAGCTTGAGCCATTTTCTTATGTATGGTGTGATATGCAGGGATAACCAACTTCCAAAAGAAACTTGTGGTTGGAATTTTTACACTAAAAAATTCTATTGGGATTGTTGTCAGAGAGATTATAAATCAAAGTTTAGGCATGTGGTTTAGCAGTATCTCTTTAAGTAAAATATCTGGTATAGTTTCTACAAAGTTGCCAGTGAATCTTGTTCCCGGAACCTATAATTCAGAAGGTTCCATGAGGCTTTGATCTCTGGCAGCATTTCCATTGCTATTGATCTAGGTGAAACAAGGCAGAGGTGGAAAGAGCAGCTGGAAATAGCTATTGATTTATTCATTTGACAAATATTTATGGAGTTTCTGTTAGTGCCAGGCACTGTGCTAAGTACTGTGGGTAGATTAAAGAAGAAATGACCCTGGTTACAAGGAGCTTATAGTCTACTGGAGATAAGACCTTTACACAAAGTAGAACGTGAAGTATCATAAAAGGAATATGGGAATTCTGAAGAGGAAAAGACTTGCTATTTCCAGATTCTGGGATCTGAGATGGCTGCATGGAGAGATGGCAGTTGAAATGAGGTGGGGAATATATTTTGAATTTCGACATGTAGACATTGGCAGGAAAGAAGATAAAGTCCCCGCAAACCATTACAAACCATTGTATCTTTTACAGTAGAGCCATAGGGAGGCTGGTGCCGTGGTCCTTCAGTGATGTGGACAAACTAGTGCTTAATTGCTGTTTGTCAACTTACGTCGTATATTACTTACGTATTATGTACAAGTTATGTATTACTAATTGTAAAAGGGACAAGAGAAATCACATGTCAAAAATTCTGATGCTATACCCTATCTGTATTCTGTGAATCTGTTGTGGCTTTGCTTCTGTGACTCCTCCAAGATTTTGGGATGAATAGGGTGCAAGATAGTGCTTCCATCAGTCTTTAATGTGAAATAACTTTAATTCATATACTTTGCACCACCTCCCCCTATGTAAAATGCACAAAAAAGTATAAATAAAAGAGGACAAGATACAATAAATAGCAATGATTAAGTTCTGTCTGTTTTACCTCCTTAAGTCTCTCTTGCATCTATTTTTTCTCATGTTCACTGCCACTATCCAATTCCAGGTTGGTAGTTCTCATTTAGGACTCCCAGCATTTAGCTCTGTTCTCTTCCATTTCATTCTCCATCCTGCAGAGTGAAATTTCTAAAACACCAATCTGATAATATTTCTCCTTGTTTAAGAACCCTTCAATGGCACTACAGTGCTCTTAAGATAAAAGCTGAATTCCATTACGTGATTTGCAAGGCCTTCCATGATTATTTGATCAGGGTTGATGTGTGTGATTAAAGAGTATCTAAATGTAAGCAACTGAAAAAAAATAGTTGAATGTTATGTTACAGTACTAGATATCACATGATAATACGTTTGCCCTGATTATGTCTTATTTTTCTTACCCTGTTTCTTATATGAGCCATTTAGCTGAAGTTTACTTTATGTAATAGATGGATTCTTTTCTCTGTAAAGTGAATTTCTGCATTTTAAGTCTTTTCCACACTAAATTTCATTATAGAATTAGAAATTGATTCTTCTGTAAGGACTGTTGACCTTAAGATAAAAATATTTAAACTTTCAAACATCATATATTGAAAGAAAATGAAAATATGTTAACTTAATTCAAGTTTTAATATATAAATTTATATGTATTTAACATATACGTTTAAAGCAGTTAGGATTATTTCTATTTTTAAGAAAACGAAGTAAAGGTCATTTTGAAAGATGCCAATGATTTGGTTGAATATAATACAGCAGAATGAATAATCTTTATAATTTATCAACCCCCAAATGTCAATAATATACAGCAGGATAGCATGTGATTTTCATATTCTATTTCTTGGTACCTTTAGAAATTGTTGACTTTAGGAAACACAAGCTGGGCAAAAGAGGGAGTGAGCTGTTACAGAAAAACAGCGAATGTAATGATATAAAATCAACAACGACTTTAACAAATGAGACAGTACATTTACTGACGCTTCTTCAAAGGGAAATAGAGTGATAAGAAAGTAACATCAAAAGCTTGTTACTAAAACATAGGCCAAGAGGTCCTGAACTTTTGAATAGTCTGCTGGGGTGATGCTTTCATTCATTCATTCATTCATTCAAATGCTTATTCAATATTCATTCGAAAATACTTATTGAGGGTTTACTCCATATCAGGAAGAGTAAGCCCTGGGGATGTAATGGCAAAGAAGTCAAAGTTCTGATTCTCTTAGAATTTTCAATCCAGTGGGGGGTGGGTGGAAACAGAGAGTAAATAAGTACATAATAAGTAAGAAAGTTAATTTTTGATAGAGGTAAGTTCCATGAAGGAGATAAGACAGTGAGAAGCGATAAAGACTGCAGGGGGAGTGGTTATTTCATATAGGCTGGTCTGGAAAGGACTTTCTAAGGACAGAGCGGAGACCTCTATGATGAGAAAGAGCCAGAGAAATGAAGGACTGGGTAAAGAGTGTGTCTGGTTGAAGGGACAGTAAATGCAAAGGCCTGGAGGTAGGAATAAATTTGGCATATTTGCAAGAAACTCAAGGGCAAGGGAGAGATAAGGCAGGGAGAAGATACCAGGCCATGTAAGCCATGGTAAGGAGCTTGGATTTTTAATTTCAATGAAATTATTGAAAACCTGCTGTGTGAAATACTATCTTCAAGGAGTTCACAGTCTAGTAGAGGAGACAGACATATAAAGAAATAATGACAAGTGAATGCGATAAGTTTGGAAATAGCTGATCTTACCTCCTAGTAGTGATTCTCAGTTCTGGCTCCAAAGCAGAGCAAGTTAGGAACTACATTTGCCTGGGTGCCATTCCCAAAATTTCTGATTTTAATTGCACTGGGCTGAGGTTGGGTCTCCTTGTGTTCAAGAAGCTGCACAGGTGATTCTATTGCCGTCAAGGTTGTGAACTACTGCTGAGGACAAAGGCTTGATTCCAGTGGGCAGATGTTGGTAGTTTCCAGGCAGGTTCACTCAAGAAACCACCAGTACAGCACCCTGGCAAGTTTTCCTTGAAGATCAAGGCTGGAATCAAAGAGCTTATATAATGTCCAGAAGTTTATGCTCATATAGAAATGTGTTCAAGGGATAATCACAAAGCCCAGAGCAGGTAGCTTGATGAGTCTTGTGTAAAGAGAAAAAATTAAAAGAGCAGCTTTTCAATAGAAAAATGGTACAAGAAGAAAATCAGTGGTAACATACATATTTTAGAATAGAAATAAAAATGAAGCTATCGATTTGACAGTCAAATTATTGAGTCCTGATGGTTAGCCACTATTTGATGTTCTAAACAGTATGAGACATGTGCCCTACAGCAAGGGAAGAACAGAGGGAGCTATAGTAATGCTAGCTTTTTAAAATGAAAGCTTGGCAGATGCTCTCTTCTGCAATCCAATGATTCATCCCATGATTTGTAGGACTGTTCTTCGTACATTCACACAAAATAAATGACAGCGTTTATCAGTCTTTACTTTTTCTCTTATTATATACTCTGAGAAAGCCAACACAGTGACAAGTTATATTTGGGTCAGTGTCACGATCCAAAATTAAAATTGTGGTACTATTAACTCCATTTACAAAAATATTAAATAAATAATAATACATCTTAAGGACTTGGAAAAATTAGAGGCAACACTTCAAGACTTACTATTTTCCTTAGGCTCTGTAAATAATAGAGTCGAACAGGATATGCATAATGTATTGAATTTGTTCTGATATCTCAATTTAGCACACACATACTAATCTTATTCTTGCCGAGTTGTATATGTGTGTGTGTGTGAAAATAGTTTGGACCATTTAAACTTATATCCTGCTCGTTCTATTTGTATTTCATATTTTCCATATTAAATTACTCTGTGCAGTAGTTTCTCCTTTCTATGTATTTTTAATTGTTTACATTTTACTGAATTACCTTTGCTAAAATCTATTAAGGAGATATCAACAAATAATGAGCCTCTCATCTGTCACCATTGTATTGCTCCAGTCTTACCATTCTACTACTTAGAGACCATTCAATTGCCTATGGAATTAAATATATGCTTTTTTCTAGATGACCTCTAGGACAACGCTTTCTAAACTTTTGGATTTCATGGCACTTATAGAATTTTAAAATAAAGTAGGGAAACTCCTGTATGATGACAAACGTTTTCTTTTCCCGAGGCCATTAAGGAAAAGAAATACCATCTAAGAATTATCAGTTCATTAAAAAAATCTTGACTTCAGAAAACTAAGAAATGACTGCTTTAATATTCCTTTTAATTCTAAAGTTCTATTTTAAATGCTGATTGTATAGAGGTTATAGTTTCCTCCCCACATTCCTCTATAATAAGTGCCACCATACTTAGCACAGTGCTGAGTACAAAGGTTGTGCCCAAGAAATATTTTAATAACTTTATTTATTTTTTCCCCCAAAGCCCCAGTAGATAGTTGTATGTCATAGCTGCACATCCTTCTAGTTGCTGTACGTTGGACGTGGCCTCAGCATGGCCAGAGAATCGGTGCGTTGGTGCGCGCCCCGGATCCGAACCCGGGCCGCCAGTAGCTGAGCGCGCGCACTTAACTGGTTGCTAAGCCACAGGGCCGGCCCAGGAAATATTTTAAAACTGATATTCTGGTTGTTTTAGACTCCCATGGTATCTGACACAGCAGTAGCTGCTCAGTAAAGGCTTACTGAATGAGTCAGTGAATAAATGAATGAATGCTCTTTGTTAGCATATCCAGAGAGTTCGACACTGCCTCTCAGCACTTTGAGCAGGTAGATATGGTCATCAAGCCTGATGCAGGGATTCTTCTCTATATCTGTCATTGTGCTGCTGTAAATAAAACAGCCATAGTCAATGGAAATATCAATTTTGATTACAAATGGTTGTGTTTCTGCTATTGATTAATTAGCTCATCTTATGTAGGTAATTTTTAATAAGTATGTAATATTTTTCCAATTTAATTTTTATTCTTATGCTTGAATGTGAAGTGATCAATAACTTTGTAAGCAGTTTTAATATCTTTAATGTATTCCATTCTATCCCCTAAGTACAATAGTCTTTTCTTTAACTACCCAACACTTGGACATTGAAAAGTTGATGTAAAAGGTCAGGTAACTTCTTAGGGAAGTGATACAAGTGTTTCAATGTTTCTCAGTTCTGCTTTGATCTGCAGGCTGCATGCTTCTATTGACTGCTAAATTGGATACAAGTGACTTAGCTCATTACTCTTTCATCGAAAGTTACAGCAATTAGAATCAAGAAACCACAAATGGATCTAGGTCCCACCCCCAATTTTTTTTTAAAAAGATGTAAAAATAGTATCAGCTCACTGAAAATATTCAAACTGTACAGAACTATTTAAAGTAAAAAAATTCCCCTCCTGACCATCCCCTTTACTTCCAAGGGAAAACTCTTGCTAACGATTTGGTATTTTGTCCTGATACACATAGCAATTTTCATATAATTATACTTTTTAAAATATTGTGGTAAAAAACATATAACACAAAATTTACCATTTTAACTATTTTTAAGTGGATAGTTCAGTAATATTAGTTATAGTCACATTATTGTGCAAAAGATCTCCAGAACTTTTCATCTTGTGAAACTGAAACTATATACCCATTGAACAACTCCCATTTCTTCCTCCCTTCAGCCCCTAGTAACTACCATGCTACTTTCCATTTCTATGAATTTAACTACTTTATACATTTTTTTAAAAAAAACAAAAATAGGATCAATCTACATTACTCTTAGGTAATTTGCCTTTTTTTTTTTTTTGAGGAAGATTGGCTTTGAGCTAACATCTGCTGTCAATCTTCCTCCTTTTTTTCCCCTTTTTTCTCCCCAAAGCCCCAGTAGATAGTTGTATGCAAAGTTGTATATCCTTCTAGTTGCTCTATGTGGGACGCCACCTCAACATGGCTTGATGAGCTGTGCGTATGTCCGCGCCCAGGATCCGAACCGGCAAACCCCGGGCCGCTGAAGTGGAGCGTGTGAACTTCACCGCTATGCCACTGGGCCGGCACCTGGTAATTTGCTTTTTTTAAATTTGAGCATGTATGAAGAACTTTCTTCTATGTCCCCATTTTTTAAAAAAGTAAAATTTACTAGCTTTCAGTTCCCAATCCATTAATGTTTTATGATTATAAAAATACTACATTCCCATTATAAAATGTTTAGAAAGTACTGAAAATGATTAAGAACCAGAAAAAATCACCTACAGTCTCCTCGACCTAGAAGCTGCCACTATTGTTATTTTGGTACATTCCCTTTTTGTCTTTTTTTAATCCACTCTCCTCTCCATTCTCATTTTGATCATAGAATACACACAATTTTGTATCCTGTCTTTTTCACTTAACGTGATATCATAAACATTTTGGCTTTTCACTTAAAAATATTTGTATACATAATTTTTAATAGCTGTAAAATATTCCATTCTTTCTATTACTATAATTTGCTTTAAGCATTCCCTTTGGTGGGCATTTAGATTGATTCCAGCATTTTGCTATCATAAAGAACTCTGTCACATCTTTGGGGTTAAATAGTCAGCATTTTGCATTACTTCCTGAGAATAGACTCCCAGAAGTAGTAATACTGGGTCAAAGGGTGAGGTTATTTACAAAGCTCTTGATTCATATAACCAAATTGCTTTCCAGAAATCACCAATTTATTTTCCAAAATGAAGTGAACATAAGTGTCCATTTCATTGCACTCTGGCCAGTATTGGGAATGAAAATAAATTTAAATATTTTCCAATTTGATTTTTGGAGATAGTATTTTATCATTTTCAAATGTTTTACAATACAGAGATTGTTCTCTTCTTTGCACTCGTTCTTTTTATATTAACACATATGTTTTATGTTTTATCAAATTCCCTAAATAGAATCTAGCACATTTGGAAAGAAAGCTAACAAATTTAGGATCTAAGATCCTTGAATGTAAATAATTTGTCTAAATTTGAAATAAGTAGCTGACTAATCGTGCTATATTAGAAGTAATGTTTGTAGCTGAAACAGAGTCCTTGTGTATCAGATTGCAAACATTGTTAAATTACACTAATTTAATAATACCTCTCTACCACTGTCTCTGTAGAAAAGAAATTGGAATATAGAGATTTAAAAATATAAAAGCCATCTGAAATGGCACTACCATTTTTGCATAAACTCCCACAATAAAGAAACTAATGAAAGCAAGTTTTATTGTGAAGTAAGAACAAGGACTTTTATTTAAATGAGTGAAAACATTTCAATTCAATTTTAATGTCTTTAAATGATGCATTTCCTACTGTTAATAGCAGTAATCCCCATGGAGAGTAACGTTCTTGTTAAAGTCATAATAGATCTCTGTTCACTCATTTAACAGCTTGAAGGTACCCTTTTTAGACAGTAGAATGGTACTTAATCTTTGCTGCAATATTTCTTCAATGACTTGTGAAAAAGCAGGATTTTTGTGATGTATCATTACAATTGGTGAATCTGTGGAATTACTACTATACATTTTAAAGGAACTTTAAAATTTTTAATTAGAGATTACCATTTACAAGTTTACAGAGTTATCTTTACCAATTAATAGTTCTTTTCTTGACAATTGTAAATCCTAACTTTGGGCAATGGGAAGAATTATATATCTTTATGTATGATAGTATGTTTCTCATTGAAAATTTATGTCAAAATATTGTTCTGATATTTAGCAAAGTGTTTTAGTATACTAATATTCTAATTTACATTCCACGGTCAATAATCTTAGTCATAATCCAAGAACACAGTTCTATCAAATTAAAATTTCGTGTATTATATTAGAAAAGTAGGCTAGCTGAACTAGGTCTTTATAATATATTAGTTTACATTCATTTCTCATTTTTCACTAAAGACTCTTAATATTTGTAGGTATTTTCCTAATTCAACTTATTGAATTATTATTATTTGTTTTGAAAGAGAAACCGAGGTGATAGATGTTAAGTGCCTTGCCAGAGTCATAGAACTAAGAGGAAGCTATTAAGTGCCTTGCCAGAGTCATAGAACTAAGAGGAAGCTATTAAGATTGCTGATTCAGTCCTTATCCATTAGACCAAACTGTTAGTGTACAATGATATATAACAGTGGTAACCTTTTGGGGCCTCTGGAAAACACATATGTGCATATGAAAGGGGGCATGTTCTAAATCAATACACAGCTAAACCAAGATTTGATTAAGGAAGAACTCATAAAAAAGGAAGCATTGATAACTACAGTATTTTTCATTGAGTTATTTCAGCATACTTACAAAATATTGTTTTATGGTAAATGTTACAATTTCCTTTTCCTTATCAAAATGCAAAAATGGGTACTTTTTAAAAAAGAAAACAACTCCATAATTACATTACTCTGACTTCACTATTCAATTGTGTATAAAGTGCATTGCTGTTTGTGGATTGTTTTTCAGGCTTTGCTCACATCCATGAATTTTTTTTTTTTACATAATTGCAATCATAATATGCATACAATTTTTACTATGGATTTTTATAGTTTTATTTTATATTGAGATTTAAGTAATTCCCTAAGGATCCATATGAATTGAAAATTAATAAACTCGTAAACAAAGTCCAGGCATTCTAATAATCTGTCACATACTGAGACTATTTTGTTAAACTTTCTTCACACTGAGAACCTGCTGGAATCATGTAATTAATTCTTTAGGTTTAGTTGTGAAAGGAGGAGAGCAATACAGAAATTCTCAATGACGTTTCAGTATAGAGTCAGGCATGAACAGGTCACTTGGGGCAGAAATGGCAAGGTGGGAAGGCATAGACTGTAATTGAATTGAAGTTCTTGAAATGACATTCTGGGTGGGTCTAGAGAGGAAGTCCAGGCTGATGGACCCTCCATGGTATCTGAGATGGAAGATGTGCCAGTAAAATGATATGTATCTTGAAAGTCCTATGTGGCATGCAAGGTACAGATACAGAGAATCCAGGAGCTTGTGGTGTTTGAAAATCAGCATGGTCAGGTTGGTATTACAAAACCCTTGCCTCAGAACTTGAGATCTGCTGCAGGATTCTCTTCCCTGAGAGGGGCCTGACAAGAGCCTGGCAGGGTCACAACTCCCAGATACTAGGTACTGAGGTACCAACTCAAATTCAGGGAATGATACCACCAAGGATTCACCTACCATAAATGGAGATCTGAATGGACACTGCCCTATGGAATAAGACCAAAGTGCACTTGACAAAACTCAGCTAGTTGGGCTGGTCAGAAGGGGTAAGCTGAGCTTGGTTCCATAGTATTGAGTTGAAACTCATTAAATCATTATTGTCTAAGGTCAGGATTGATTGTAGAGACAGGGATCAGAGTTGAGCCCAAGGGTGGGAGAGTAGGGGAAGGGGATGAGGACGAGAGTGGAATGCAGTTAAAGTCAAACAGCTTGAACTGTCTGGAAGGATGAGAGAGGATGGGGAACCTGGCAAAAGTGGATTGAATGGATGCAGGTGAAATACACTGGATGTTTTTAATATTCTTTACAAGTCGAAATGAAAAATGAGAAAATTATTTCTTAGTGTCAGAGATTCTTGGGGTAAAAATGACCTGAGATTTTTCAGTAAAGATGCACAAGTATTTGGGTAAAATAATAGAATTGTTATAGCAGCTATGTAAAAGTTTCAGTTGCCATCTTTAGTGGATTGTCTTAATGATCAAACCAGCTTTTAATTTCTCCTGACATAATCTCTTTCCTTCTGGATAAGTACTTGAAGTCCCTTTCATTTAGTGATTATTAAAATGATGTACATGATTTGACTTTCCTCTTTTTTGTCTCCATTTTTTTTAATTGAAATATATTTGACATATAACATTATGTTAGTTTCAGGTGTACAACATAATGATTTGATATTTGTATGTATTGCAAAATGATCACCACAATAAGTCTAGTTAACATCCATCCCATACATGGTTACATTTCTTTTCTTGTGATGATACCCTGTAAGAATCACTCTCTTAATGACTTTCAAATATACAATACAGTATTAATTATAGTCACCATGCTGTACATTACATCCCCAGGACTTATTTTATACATGGGAGTTTGTACCTTTTGACCACCTTCACCCCCCTGCCTCTGGCAACCATCAGTCTGTTGTCTGTATCTATGAGCTCGGTCATTTTTTTAACATTCCACATAGAGGTGAGATCATACGGTATTTGGCTTTGTCTGACTTATTTCATTCAGTATAATGCCCATCTGTTTGTACTTCTTAATTCCCTGCACCCATTTTGCCTCCCCCCAACCCCCTTTCCCCTTTGGCAACCACTAATCTGTTCTCTGTATCTATAAGTCTGGGTTTGGTTTTGTTTTGTTTATTTGTTTTGTTTTTTAGGTTCCACATATGTATAAGTGAAATCATGTGGTATTTGTCTTTCTTTGTCTGACTTATTTCACTTAGCATAACACCCTCAAGGTCTATCCATCTTGTCACAAATGGCAAGATTTCATTCTTTTTTATGGCTGAGTAGTATTCCAGTGTGTGTGTGTGTGTGTGTGTGTGTGTGTGTGTGTATACCACATCTTTATCTATTCATATGTCAATGGACACTTAGGTTGTTTCCATATCTTGGCTATTGTAAATAATTCTGCAATGAACGTATGGGTGCATATATCTTTTCGAATTAGTGTGCTTGTTTTCTTTGGATAGATAACCAGTAGTGGAATAGCTAATTCACATGGTAGCTCTGTTTTTAATTTTTTGAGGAAACTCCATACTGTTTTCCATAGAGGCTGCACCAGTTTACATTCCCAACAACAGTGCGTGAGGGTTCGCTTTTCCCTACATCCTCACCAACACTTTTTTTTTTATTGGTTTTAATAGTTTATAACATTGTGAAATTTTGGGTTGTACATTTTTGTTTATCCATCACCATATATATGTCTCCCTTCATCCCTTGTGCCCACCCCCTACCCCCATTGCCCCTGGTAACCACAATCCAGTTTTCTCTGTCCATGTGTTGGTTTATATTCCACATATGAGTGAGATCATACAGTGTTTGTCTTTCTCTTTCTGGCTTATTTCACTTAACATAATACCCTCCAGGTCCATCCATGTTGTTGCAAATGGGATGATTTTGTCCTTTTTTATGGCTGAGTAGTATTCCATTGTATATATATACCACATCTTCTTGATCCAATCATCAGTCCAGGGACACTTTGGTTGCTTCCACTTCTTGGCTATAGTGAATAATGCTGCAATGAACATAGGGGTGCTTAAGCCTCTTTGGATTGTTGATTTCAGGTTTGTTGGATAGAATCCCAGTAGTGGGATAGCTGGATCATAGGGTATTTCTATTTTTAATTCTTTGAGGAATCTCCATACCATTTTCCATAGAGGCTGCACCAGTTTGCATTCCCACCAGCTGTGTATGAGGGTTCCTGTTTCTCCACATCCTCTCCAACGTTTGTTGTTTTTTGTCTTGGTGATTATAGCCATTCTAAAGGGCATGAGGTGATATCTTAGTGTTGTTTTGATTTCCATTTCCCTGATGATTAGTGATGTTGAACATCTTTTCATGTGCCTATTGGCCATCTGTATATCTTCTTTGAAGAAATGTCTGTTCATTTCCTCTGCCCATTTTTTGATCGGATTGTTTGTTTTTTTGTTGTTCAGTTGTGTGAGTTCTTTATATATTATGGAGATTAACCCCTTGTCAGATATATGTTTTGCAAATATTTTCTCCCAGCAGGTGGGTTGTCTGTTCATCTTGATTCTGGTTTTGTTTGTCTTGTAGAAGCTCTTTAATCTGATAGAGTCCCACTTGCTTATTTTTTCTTTGGTTTCCTGGTCTGGGTAGGCATGTCATCCGAAAAGATTCCTTTATGACCAATGTCAAATAGTGTGTTGCCTATATTTTCTTCTATGAGTTTTATAGTTTCAGGTCTCACCTTCAGGTCTTTGATCCATTTTGAGTTAATTTTTGTGAATGGCGATAGCAGATGGTCCACTTTCATTCTTTTGCATGTTGCTGTCCAGTTTTCCCAACACCATTTATTGAAGAGACTTTCCTTTCTCCATTGTATGTTCTTAGCTCCTTTGTCGAAAATTAGCTGTCCGTATATGTGTGGTTTTATTTCTGGGCTTTCGATTCTGTTCCATTGATCTGTGTGTCTGTTTTTGTACCAGTACCATGCTGTTTTGATTACTATTGCTTTGTAGTATGTTTTGAAGTCAGGGATTGTGATGCGTCCAGCTTTGTTCTTTTTTCTTCGGATCGCTTTAGCTATTTGGGGTCTTTTGTTGCCCCATATGAATTTTAGTATTCTTTTTTCTATTTCCATGAAGAATGTCATGGGGATTCTGATTGGGATTGCATTGAATCTGTAGATTGCTTTAGGTAATATAGACATTTTAACTATGTTTATTCTTCCAATCCATGTGCATGGGATGTCTTTCCATTTCTTTATGTCATCATCGATTTCTTTCAATAATGTCTTGTAGTTTTCATTGTACTCTAGGTCTTTCACCTCCTTGGTAAGATTTATTCCTAGATATTTTATTGTTTTTGATGCAATTGTAAATGGTATTATCTTTTTGAGCTCTCTTTCTGCTAGTTCGTTATTAGCATACAGAAATACAACTGGCTTTTGTAGATTGATTTTGTATCCTGTGACTTTGCTGTAGTTGTTGATTATTTCTAATAGTTTTCCAATGGATTCTTTAGCATTTTCTATATATAAAATCATGTCATCTGCAAATAGTGAGAGTTTCACTTCTTCGTTGCCTATTTGGATTCCTTTTATTCCTTTTTCTTGCCTAATTGCTCTGGCCAAAACCTCCAGTACTATGTTGAATAGGAGTGGTGAGAGTGGGCAGCCCTGCCTCGTTCCTGTTCTCAGAGGAATGGTTTTCAGTCTTTCCCCGTTGAGTATGATGTTGGCTGTAGGTTTGTCATAAATAGCCTTTATTATGTTGAGGTACTTTCCTTCTATACCCATTTTGTTGAGAGTTTTTATCATAAATGGATGTTGTATCTTGTCAAATGCCTTTTCTGCATCTATTGAGATGACCGTGTGGTGTTTATTCTTTGTTTTGTTGATGTGGTGTATCACATTGATTGATTTGCGGATGTTGAACCATCCCTGTGTCCCTGGTATAAATCCCACTTGATCATGGTGTATGATCTTTTTAATGTATTGCTGTATTCGGTTTGCCAATATTTTGTTGAGGATTTTTACATCTATGTTCATCAATGATATTGGCCTGTAATTTTCCTTCTTTGTATTGTCTTTGTCTGGCTTTGGTATCAGGGTGATGTTGGCCTCGTAGAATGATTTAGGAAGTGTTCCATCTTCCTCTATTTTTTGGAATAGTATGAGAAGGATGGGTATTAAATCTTCTTTGACTGTTTGGTAAAATTCACCAGAGAAGCCATCTGGTCCTGGACGTTTATTTTTGGGGAGGTTTTTGATTACTATTTCAATCTCTTTACTTGTGATTGGTCTATTCAGATTCTCCATTTCTTCTTGGTTCAGTTTTGGGACATTGTATGAGTCTAAGAATTTATCCATTTCTTCTAGATTGTCCAATTTGTTGGCATGTAATTTCTCATAGTATTCTCTTATAATCCTTTGTATTTCCGTGGTATCCATTGTAATTTCTCCTCTTCTCACCAACATTTTTTATTTCTTGTCTTTTTGATAATAGCCATTCTGACAGGTGTAAGTTAGCTTTGATTTGTGTTTCTGCGATGATTAGTGTTGTTGAGCATTTTTTCATGTGCCTGTTGGCTATCTATATATCTTCTTTAAAAAATGTCTGTTCAGGTCCTCTGCTCATTTTTAAATTGAATTGTTTGTTTTTTTGTTATTAAGTTTTATGAGTTCTTTATATTTTTTGGATAATAATCTCTTATTAGATATATGATTTGCAAATATTTTCTCTCATTTGGTAGGTTGCCTTTTCATTCTGTTGATGGTTTCCTTTGCTGTGCAGAAGCTTTTTATTGTGATGTAGTCCCACTTGTTTATTTTTTGCTTTTGTTGCTTTTGCTTTTGGTGTCAAATCCAAAAAATCATCACCAAGACCAATGTCAAGGAGTTTACCGCCTATATTTTCTTCTAAGAGTTTTATGGTTTCAGGTCTTATGTTCAAGTCTTTAATCCATTTTGAGTTAATTTTTGTGTATGGTGTGGCTTCCATTCTTGTTTGGTTGGCCTAAAGCTTAACTGTTGAGATGATCAGTGCTCTGACCAGACAGAGGAATTTCTTAAGAATTTTAAGTGTGGTGACCATATAATTTCTTGTCCGAACTGGGACGCTTGTGAGAGTGAAAGAGAGTGTTATTAATAATTAAGCTTGGACAATGGGTATTAGCCAGGGCTGTCCCAAGCCAACCAAGATATATGGTCACCCCAGTATTTGGACATTATTTTCCTTAGTTCTCTAACATTTCTTCATGTCTTGTGAGCATAGCTACTGTCAACCCTTTGTTCAGGACTGTTTTTTCAAGAATGTTGGTAAAGCAAACAGCCTTGGAAGAGAGAGTGTCTCTCTCTCTGGAGCAGAAGAAAAAGACTGGAGTTTTCTAAGCTCAGGGTTTCTCTACTTTAACACAACCTACTGTGTGTGCAGCAGTCTCCTAGCCCTTGTTGTGTTACCCTGTGGGAATTGGAGCTTGGAAAACTGGCACAAGAAAATGTTGCTCTGGCTACTGCTATTCTGTGGGTAATAAACTGTCCTTTGTCTCTGATCCGAGTTTTGTGTCTTCTGCAAGCATCCACGAAACTGTGGCAGGCTGACTGGTTAGTTTACAATAGGGTAAAGTCTCAAACGCTTCTCATTTCTTGCCACCTGGTATAAATATAAATCACTATGCAAATGTAAGGTTTTACTACTACTATTATTATTATTGTTATTATTAATTCAGTTGAAATTTCATTCTGTGTGTGTAAGAATTTCTTTCCCAAATAGTATTCTAAGACATTAACAGCAGCAAAAGCAAAGATAGGCAATATTGGATTTGGTCTCATTGATGTCAAGATAGATTGTTTCAATTAATCAGATTAAATATATAACTATTATAATTAATACATAAATTATTAAAAGTAAATTATAACTTTATCTCAATGCATTATTTGATTGCTTAGTTCTATTGTAAATTGATTTCTTAAACCTACATAGCATATTTTGAACTTAAAATATATATGGATAGAAATTTTTCTCCTAGCATAATGATTCATACTTTCAAAAAGTATATAATTTTTTTTTGGTGTGATGATAAGGTTGGATTTATTATTATTTTTATAACTGCTTTATTGTGATATAATTCACATACCATGCAATTCATCCATTTAAAATGTACAGTTCAATGGTTTTTAATCTAAGAAGCATGTAACTTGATGTAACAAGAAGCATGTAATAAAACGTGCCAAATTCCTTATTTTTCCTTTCTTCTACTCTAACAACCCACATGCTTTTTTTTTTTTTTTTTACTTCTTGAACTTTCCTTAACCTTTTGTAAATATTCCAGGAGTGAGGCACCCTTACAAGACATAGAATTTTAAGGTGGCAGATAATTGCGAAGAGATATACGATGCACACTAATGATAACATTTAGCACTTAGGCCATGCTTTAAGAACATTAACGAATTAATTTGCACAGCACCCCCTGTGAAGCAGTAAGTAGCATTATCTCCACTTTCACAGTGAGAAAATGTACAGACAGAAGCTAATCGACTTTCTTGAGATATTAAAGCCAGTGAGATCTTAATACAAATTAAAACTCTCTTGCATTCAAACTTATGAAATAGGCTCCATTCATGATAGAAGTTTATTTGGGGGTCATTGGGAAAGGTATATTTTTAAGCTATATGTCTTGCATACTTTCATATTATTTTTTTATTTTGCAAAGCATGTTATTGAAATTCTTTTATCCAAAAAAAAGAAGTCCCTTTTTTGGCCTAATGTTTTGAATTAAGTGGTCTTTCATAGCAATCACAAGAAGATTATTGTCCTCAGAAGTAGAACTGTGTGACAAACTATTTCAGTTATAATAAAATGAGACAGGAGTCAAGTATTAATTTGTGTTAGTTTAAGGACCAGTAGTTAACGTTACTATTTAACTCTTATAACCAAGTCTCACATACTGAAATATTGGAACTTTCTGTATCAAAATGATGTACAGCTCATTTATTATGTTTAATTTCTCAATTATCTCTTTTAGATAGTGACAGATTGTGTTAAACTGTCTCTCTCTCTGTCTGCTTGTCTGATTCTCCTTGCATCCGTTGGAGAGATGGCTTGTTGGGACAAGATATGAAATTGTGACTAGAACAGGGCCAAAAGACCTGTTTGGGGATTGAGCCCTTGATCTCAGCTCCTACACGAATGAACTGAGCTAATTATTCGTAGTGCCTCTTGCAGTATGGTGCAACTTGGCAATTGCTTTTCAGTAAGTCAATGATGTTACTGTGTCACTGGCTTAACAAACATTTATTGAGCACCTACTACATGCAGGCAATGTGCTAGATACTAGATATAAGAGGTAAAAGAGACACATTTCTTGACCTTGAAAGAACTAGATGATTATCGATGGCTAGCTAGTAAATTCTAAATTCCCTAGTTGTGAATCAAAATATATGATTTCATGTATTAACCATATTTTTGTTAGAAAGGTTTCAGTGCATATCCATAGACAAAATAGCCAGACTGTTCTCTAGGAATGAGCTGCCTTGTCAGCTTGTCACTGTTTCTCCTATTGGTGAACTGTTATGTGTGTGCCAAAGAAACGGTGCATTTTGACAGAATAGAAGCTGGTCTAGCTTCCTTGCATTTTGCTTCCTCTTAAAATAGTATCACTAGCAGCTGTTGTCCTTGACCTGATTTGGGCACTTGATAAGGCATTTGGGTCAGGTAGATGTGAGAAGACAAATTCGGTGAAAAAGCATGTTAATGAAATTAACTTGTGAGAGAGCAATAGCATGGTCAAATAAAGTAGTTTACTTAGTCAAGTCCTCTAAAAGGAAGAGTTAGGTTTCCAATAAATTCAAAGGTTAAGTTTATTTTTATTTAAGAAAATGACCAATCCCAGAGCCTATATACAATAATGAAGTAATATAATCTAAGGATGTAATATTAATAGCTTGCATTTATGTAGCTTTTTAACTACTGTTCAAGTTTATTTTTCTTTTTACTTTCAAAGTAATATGTACTTATTATATAATATTTGGAAAGTACAAAATAATATAAAGAAGAAAAGATACTCATTTATCCTCTTACTCCCAAATAACCATTTTTAGTATTTTGGTGTACTTCCTTCTAATCAAATTTTTTGTGAGTAGATGTTTCTTTTTTGCATACTTGTCAAGTTATATGTACAGTTTTGGTACCTATTTTTTTCTTTTAATGCTACATCTTAAGGATCACATGTTGTTTGTTATTACATCATCTTTTGAAATAATTTTTATGATTTAAAAATGGTGTATAATGTTTTATTGAGTCATTGTGCAGTAATATACTTAGCCATTCTCCTTTGTTGGATGTTTAAATTATTTCATATTTTTTATTATTATAAATAATATTTGAACAGCATTTAAAATATTATTCCATGTTTACAGGTTTTCCTTAGGATTGATGACTAGAAGTATAACTAGTGAATAAGAAAAAATGAAAAAATTTAAGCTCTTGATAAATACTGTCAAACTGCTTTCCAAAAAATGTATAGTACTTTAAAAAAATACTTTCACATTATTATCTAATTTGATAGCATGACAAACTCCAATTAGGCAGGACAGATATTATTATGCCCATACGCTAGATGAGGAAATTGAGATACATAAAGTGTGAATGTCTTACCAAGACTCACTCACCTGATCAGCAACAGATTTAAATTAGGCACTCCGGGAAGTACAAAATGAATAAACTCAAAGTTGTGTTGAAGAGAGAGATATAGACACCAATAGCTATTGTGGGGGAAGAGGGAGAATCCCCCTCTGCCCTTTCCCTTAAGGTTCTTATGGCTGGCCAAATAATTAACAAGACAGGTTAGCAGGAGAAAATAATAGCAAGTTTAATAACATGTATATATGGGAGAAACCAGGGACCCTATGTTTCTCAACACAATAGCAGAAATTCTCATCTTAAATACCATCTTCAGCTAAAGACAAAGGAGGATGTTGGGGGTGGGGGGAGTCAGTTACAGGAGATTACCAGTAAAGCACAGTAAACAAGAGTAAGGTTATTATGTAGATTTAAGGCCTCATCTTCCACATTGATAAGTTTCTAGAAATGAGGTCATCCCCCCTCTTCCCAATACAGAGAGGGAGATACCTTTACAAATGGAGATTTCCCTTATAAATGTTTGTCTGGCAACTCCTTGCAGGGCCACCTAGAGAATGTGGCCAGAGAGACAGAATTTTTGATAAGATGGGCTTGTTGGTGCCTTTCCTATTGTAACATCTATTTTACATTATATTACAGCCATCAGATAGTAACTCCTTCCTGGAACAGATCTTCTATGTCAAATTCTTTAAGTAGTTAGTGGGGGAGGTCAAATGTCCGTCAGAGAAAACAATCAAGGTAAAGAGATATATTTCAGGGTGGCCAAATTTTGATCTCCCATAGTCCCGCCTTTGAAACTAAAATTTTCAGTCCTTTTGAAACTTAAAGAAGTTTCATAGTCCAGAAGCTGAGTTGGTAGACTGTTTCATCTTACTGAACACATTTCTTAGTCCTGATAATAGATCAGTTTAATTAAGTTTATTTTAGAAGGTGGTGATGCAGGTGGGCTCTCAAGGTTAGGCTTTATATATTGTGGAAGCAAACAATCAAGTATTTAATAGAAGCATTTCTATGGAAACAAAAAAAAACAAGGTTAATGGTTGGAGCAAATTGTAAACCAGTTTCTGAGTTCAGAGGACAGCCAGTTAAGAAGATTTTTAGAAGTCAGCGTCAAAGCATCTTTTGCAGTTTATTTTTTTTTTATTTTTATTTTTTAAAGATTTTATTTATTTATTTTTTCCCTCCAAAGCCCCAGTAGATTGTTGTATGTCATAGCTGCACATCCTTCTAGTTGCTGTATGTGGGACGCAGCCTCAGCATGGCTGGAGAAGCGATGCATCGGTGCGCGCCCGGGATCCGAACCCGGGCCGCCAGCAGCGGAGCGGGCGCACTTAACCACTAAGCCACGGGGCCGGCCCTCTTTTGCAGTTTAAAATGTCTCTGATGATGTCATCAGGTAATCTCTTAAATTTATATTAAGTCCATCGGCTTCAGTTTGTAAGGCTTCAGGATAAACGGCAGGTTCAGTTCTCAGTGATTCCAAATGAAAATGATGAGAAAAAATCAAAAACGTTAGTTTGGACATCTGTAGCCAGATATTCAGGAGACTAGAAGAATTCAGGATCCAGTCCAGTCAACAGATATAAAACAAAAACCTCAAAAGACAATTAACAAAACTAGGATCTAATATCCACAAATGTATACTATAGTTTTTACTGAAATATAATTTTTCTCTCTAAAATCACCCTCATTTTTATCAAAGATAGCCAAATTAAAACTAACTAGTTTGCAAAATAAGTCTAGTTTTAATAAATTTGGCCCAATTATTTACATAAGTACAGCAAGGATAGCAACTGATCATATAGGCTCTTTTAAATCTGCTTTGCTGGAACTTTTCATAAGGAATCTCAGCTTGAACTTAAAAGGCCTCTCAAGGCCAGGAAAGCCAAGCCAAGGATTTTGTCATCAGACTTTGCCTGTAATACCTACAGATTTGGGTGAATTCTTCTCTTTCGAGGTTCCCCCAAAATATTTCGAGGTTCCTTGTACCTGCCAGATAAGTGACATTCTTTACTTATCCTGGTAAGTGTTGTTTGGAACATAAGGTACCAGGCCAATATTTCCATGTGGCTTTATTCCATAAAGTCCAATCTTTATTTCTCAAAAGCTGTATGGTTATATCGCAAATATGATGTTCCAGTCACAACCTCGGTAATATAACCAGTGTTTCCAATTGTGTCCTGTTATAAGGAGAACAGATTCTTATTGAACTTATGCAAATAACTATATTGCCATGAAAACAACAATACTCACTTACTAAGAGTTTCCAAATTCTAGAGGGATCAGGTAGAGAGAAAAAGATAAATATTTCAATTTTGCTTACAAAAGTATCATTTACCAAATTGCTATAAGTCAGAGCTAGCTCAGGAGAAAAGAACAAAGGTTTTCCTTAAATCTGAAAAAACAAAACATTAAAAAATCAGCAATATTTCAAATGAAAAATCATAAAAATTATAATCATCTTTATCAGTTCATTTAGTCCTGTGTAATCCATTCTTGATCCCAGTCTTTTTGTTAGCAGCTTCATGAAGTCATCAGTCTCTCCATCAGAGTTCTGTAATTTCTTACCAAGTTCAGGTTTATAATCAGAAAGTTTGTCAGAAACCTGTACTCCAGAGTAAATGTTAGAGTCCTTTCCATGAACTTCTCTGAAGATGAAACATATTTTGTAAAAGCATTAGAGCAAAGATATAACTGTGAACAAGACCCCAAAATGGCAATTGGCAAAGAAATTTGGTTAATTTTGTGACATACAACACTTTAAATAATAATAACCAGAACCAGACTGATAACCAGGATGGATCAGAATTTCAGTAATGTTATACAATTTTAAAACACCTATATCAATAACATTCACCCACATAATACCACCTAAGCAGGCTTATCATCATTTGTCTGACAATGCTTCCCATGTAATTTAACATACTGAATAAGCCTAATAAGTTTAGTATCTTCCTCCTTATAGGAAGAGAGCAAATTTCTTTGAGAAGTTCCAGTCCCCTTTGAAAATTCTCAAAGAAAAAAAGTCAAAGAAAGACTTTATTTAAGACATGAATTTTGGGGAGCTTGTCAAAAATATAAAAAGTCAAGGCAAATAGTCTAAAAAGCCTTAATAGAGAGACCTCAGTCTTTTGAATATAGGAAATTATTTTTAACGATTTTTTTTTCTGTCTTTTAGGTAGACTTACTCAAAGGTAAAGAAAAATCTTTCATAACCTCTTTATCAAGTTCAAGAAAATTATCCTTTTAAGAGAAAGAAGACCAAATTTTAATTTTGTACCAGCTTACTTTTGACATTAAAACTCATTTATTTAATTGGATTTAGTTTAATCCCAGCCAACTTGACCATGCATAAAACTCTTTTTCCAGAATTCCTCTTCCACAAACCTTCTATAACTTTTTTGTTTTTACACTCAGAATTTGTCCCATATCTTCCTTTCTTCCCTTCTGGTACTTTGGGACAAATTTACCTTTCTTAACTAACCAAGCAAAATATTTCCATTCTTTGTACCTTCTTTATATATCTTTCTTTCCTTGTACATAGACATATTTTTCTTAATTTTAGTAGCTTTAATCACATATACTAATTAGAAATTTTAACCCTTAGAAATCTTAATTTCTAAGTAAAAACTAAGTAAGCAATTATAAACTTTCTTTTTTACATTATTATCTTGTGGCTTGGAAAATTTATAAACATTTCATAATTTCTGGAAACATGTTTCTTTATAGTACAATCTTTTAATAAAACACGTTTACAATAGACCCAAAACACCTTTTAGTTTTCCTGTAATAAAAAAAAGCCAAAAGTAGACAAACCTATATTTAGCAATTAATGTTTAATATCTTATTTGGAGATGGTCTAGATACTCAATGAATTTTTATCATAAAATTTGGCAAAACTCTAAAGTTTTAAGTCACCGAAAAGAGTTTGGAAGCTGTAACCACCATAATACATAATTATTGTTAAAAGCTTACCCAACATTCATCTTTTTCACATCTATTTAGTTACTTGTTCCCAATAATTATTTAGATTGCCTACAAGACTTCATAATACATTAGATAAAATTAGCCATCATTTAAGTTACCGTTTTTGTTAACCAGTTCTGTAATAGAAATAACAGTTTTTCTACAAATTTTCATGTAAATTTCATCACCTCTTGTACCTCTTAAACACAGTTTTCATTAGGACTTTTATCAGTAGGTCTTGGTCTTATAATTTTGGACAAGGGAAGCATTCCCAGTCAGACATTTTAAAACATACTCAGGCAAAGTTGATGTAACCTCTTTATATAAAATTAGCTCAAACATTCCAACCTTTATAATCTTATCAACACTTACACTTTTCCATGTTCTCAATTCAATTGTAACCTGAGTCAGGGTCTTATGGCTAGTCAAATTTTTATTTTTTTTTTCTGGTCTTTTCTTAGGTACCAATTAAATAATTATGTGAGAGCTCTCAAAACATTTTTTTTCTTTGTCCCCCCAAGTTAGAAGTTTTCCCAATTCAAAGGATCCATTGTCTGGCCATTGACAAGTAAGATCTTCATTTGTATATTTATTCCAATGGTGACTGGATCCAATAAGCCTTTTTAAGGAAAGACCCAGAGGTAACTTTCCACGCTTAGAATACATCTTTACCATGGACACAAGAGGCATCCCTAATGAGGGCACAGATGATGTAGCCCCCAGGATCCACAGAATTCACTCCCAAAGATATTCAGAGAAAGTAAAGACCTTCATTGCACAGGCGGTAAGGATGGGGTAGTGAAAATGGTGTCTCCAGTCTCCCACAATAGTGTGGGATGCCTCCAGTGACAGACCCGCTAATCTGTGACACTGGGTAGGCACTACTGGAATGGGATTTTTCCAGCACTAACAAGCAACGAAGGCTAAGACAACAAAAGCCCTTATGTATTGGGCCCTTTATGACAAACTCCCCTGAGAGCTTGGCACAGCCGGACAAAGACAGTTCGGAACCCCAGTCTACTTGACTGGCCACCAAGGTGCACTCTGGTAAATGCACCTTCCGTATGGTGGAGACCAAGGAGAATATTCTCACTGGTCACAAAGGCAAGTTCTCAGGACACAGAATAAGACAGAAGGAAAAACCTCATCCAGTTTTTTTCTTATATGCACAATGACAGCTTTAGCTATGCCTTAGGTCTCTTGGAGCCAGAATAATCGGTCTTTTTGGCTTCCAAGATGCCCTTGGCAATGGCCTTCACTACATGTGCATATTAACCCACAGCAAAGTTTGTCTAAATAGGTGCCAGTCTGGTGAGACCCACAAACTCACCAGTCTGTGGGGCCAGCCCAGACAGCAGGCTTATAGGGCCCATGCCTGTGTCCTACCCTATGATATTTCCTTCTTATGACACATGACACAAAAGACAAAGACAAAAGAGAAAAACAGAGACTACTCTGGGAGGGAAAGGGATCAAGATCAAAACCAAGAGTACTCTACCAAATTTACCAGAGTCACTAAAAGCACAAGAATCTAGTTTCCCAAATATTTTCTCCTGCCAATTTAAATTTAGAAAGAGAAAAACATTCTCACCATTTGCTTCCACTGGACCCCACAGATAGAGATTCTGGGAGGCTGACATGGTAAGAAGTCTTACCTTTTGCTGGCTTTTGTCAGGCGTTCCCGTATCTCATCATCTACAGTAGTCCAGGGAGAAGGCAGTTCTTCCAGCCAGAGACGGCAACTTGCCAGCCAGTGGGGATCCTGCCGGCTACGCCAAAACTGTTGGGGGGAAGAGAGAGAATCCCCCTCTGCCCTTTCCCTTAAGGTTCTTATGGCTAGCCAAATAATTAATAAGACAGGTTAGCAGGAGAAAATAATAGCAAGTTTAATAACATGTATACATGGGAGAAACCAGGGACACTGCGTTTCTCAACACAATAGCAGAGATTCTCTTCTTAAATACCATCTTCAGCTAAAGACAAAGGAGGATGTTGGGGGTGGGGAGAGTCAGTTACAGGAGATTACCAGTAAGGCACAGTAAACAAGAGTAAGATTATTATGCAGATTCAAGGCCTCACCTTCCACATTGATAAGTTTCTAGAAATGAGGTCATCCCCCCCACGTCCCAATACAGAGAGGGAGATACCTTTACAAATGGAGATTTCCCTTATAAATGTAAATGTTTGTCTGGCAGCTCCTTGCAGGGCCATCTAGAGAATGTGGCCAGAGAGACAGAATTTTTGATAAGATGGGCTTGTTGGTGCCTTTCCTATTGTAACATCTATTTTACATTATATTACAGCCATCAGATGGTAACTCCTTCCTGGAACAGATCTTCTATGTCAAATTCTTTAAGCAGTTAGTGGGGGAGGTCAAATGTCCGTCAGAGAAAACAATCAAGGTAAAGAGATATATTTCAGGGTGGCCAAATTTTGATCTCCCACCCTATAAAACAAAGTGACCCAGGAGAAGCTGAAAAAGAGGTCAGAAGAGCAATGAATGGGCGCCCAGAGTGTGCTCAGGTTTCTTCCAGCCACAGCCGTGTGAAAATACCCTGGGGCGGTATTTACGGGTGGATAGGTGGGGCGGGGGTACCTCTGAGTCGGCTGTACAAGGCTGGAAAGGATTTTCACAAGGCACTGTGTGGAGAGAGAGTGGGAGGTGGAAGGATGAGGCAGGCTGTTCCAGATAGAGCAAGTGAATGGATGTGGGGAGACTGTAAGAGGTGATATTTGAAGAATAATTTTTAGGTAAATAAACAATGATTTTTGTGTTTTAAAAATATACTTTTCTTCTTCTTAGGCTCTATTGGAAGGATTTTGCTAAAAGTATTGTTTCATCCTATCCTGCTGTTGGCTTTTAGTAAAGCACAAAGCATTAGTGTGTGATGATACTTTTCTTTAAAAAGAAACATCCTGGGATAGTTTTCATCATTATTTTATTAGTTTATTAATTAATTCCTAAGCATGGTGCTAAAATACTGGGTTCATTTTGGGTACTGAATGATGAAACTCATATGTTTGAGTCACTTAAAGACTTTTCTTGAGGCAACTGAAAGGCAGACCATCACCAGTACAGCGTGTGCTCCCAGTAGCTCGTGGCCTAGCAAGCGCTGTCAGGCAGCGGTGCACTTCAGCTGTTCGTTTTGCTGAAGGCAGATAATTTATGCTGCACCCCACAGCACAGATCGAGTACATAAAACCAGAGAGGAATGTTAATGGAAAATGTTACAAATTCTTAAAGTGACAGAGTTTTTAATATTTAACTGAGTAAATCATGTTGCAATATTATCAGATCAGGTGGAAATTTGAATGAAATGTAGATAAAAGAATTTTGTAAGAATGAATACAATATATTTGATTTAAAACAGAGGGCACGCAGTAGGCATTCAGGAATATTTATTGACTGAATAAATGAATGAGTATATTTATATTTTCTGGTGTGCTTAATATACATTTTTATTTTGGTATTACTGAATTTTACTGAACTGGCAAACTTTTACAATATGCACAATAATTATTGTAAGGTTGATAAAGCTTTAAGCAAGTGTGTTTTGTTTTATTTTTGTTAGCATTTATGAGATATTTGCCTTATTGCTTTTATGACTATGACTTGATTATAAAATACAATACATAAGTATGGGCAGAATATTAATCATAGCTCTCAGAGATAATTCAAATTTTTCAATTACTTCAGATAGATTTTCTGCTTAGTTTAGTTAAAGCACAATAATGAGAGTCAGACTGTATGGTGGACCAATCTAAAAGTATTCTGATAGGAAGGTCAACGACTTCTTCCTAGGAAAGATGGATAAATTTTCTTAAAAGAGAAAGTTACTTCTGATGAGAGCAAGAACTGATTCCCAATAGACAGTATATTTTGCTTTCTCAGAGAAGTGGTTTTAAATGTAATTAACAAACAACTCTCTGATTCTATTTTTTGCAGTGAAGGAAATAATGATACTTAATTATGAAGCTAAAAGCTGTACTAAGACCTGTGTTGTCGGGTTTTATCCTCACTCCAACATTGTGAGGTAGGTACTATGGTTATCACCCTCATTTTACAAACGTGGAACAGAAGCAGAAAGCTTGTATGACTTGTCCGTGGTCACAGAGCTAGTGAGGGGTGGAGCCGGAATCCAAGCCCAGCTCTGATTCTAGGTCACTGGGATCTGCTGCCTTTCTACACAGATGTTCAACCTGTTATCTAAAATAGCTCATAAAACAACAACACTTGAAACTTTTCTCGGTTGCCAGTGAGTATGCAAGGTCTGTTCTTGTGTTTGATGCTACAGGAAAGTTTTCACTTTCTTCCACTCTAACTTCCTGTTCTCTAGGCCTTAGGAACCGAGGTAAACTAGTAAACTCGCCTTTTGAAGCAATGCCATAATAGCCAGCATTCATTGGCTGCTTACTCTGTGCCAGCAACTTTCTAATTGCTTTATAAACATTATTTTATTTCCTCATCGCAGCATCCTGAGGAAGGTACTAATATTAGCACGTATTTTATAGGCAGGAAACGGAAACTTAGCACAGTTAAGCAACTTTGTTACCAAAGTTAAGCAACTCAAAATCACATAGGTTAAGTACATAAGCAGAGGAGTTGGGATTTGAACCCAGGTAGTTTGACTGACAATCAGCTTACTTAACTGCCTCGCTCTACTGCCTTCCTAAATCATAAGCAGAGGGCCTGTCTCTGAGCAGGTTCAGACAGCACTTCTCCCCTGTGAAGCATGCCTCCTGCTGACGTTCCCAGTACAAATGAGAAGGCTGCAAGAGTCAGACTCCCACAGAACATTGCTCTGAGCTCTATCAGGCCTCCACATGTTGGAATGTTCTATATAGATTTTTTGTTTTCTCATGGCTAGAACATTGACAACCTTCATGATTCCCCTGAGGGAGGACAAACTTTTTTTCTGACATGTGAGCCTCTCTCTGATTACAGATGGAGGGTGTGGATTGCATCTGTCTTGGGGCAGCTTCTCTCTCTCTCACTTACCAGCTGAAATGCCGCGAGCGCTTCCCTGCTTCTTTCATTCTCCTACTATTTCCCACAGTTGTTTTTTTTTTTTTAAGGTAAAACATAGATCTTTCAGTTTCATGTCGCACCAGCTGTCTGGTTTGCCCCCCTTCACCTCCTCCCACCAACTGGAGCAAATGGAAAGGATACATTTGCTGGAATGGGACTGACCCATGCGGCCTGCCCCTGTTGGCTCAGTGGGTACCCTCTGCAGGGGAGACAGTGTGAGTTTTTGTAATCTTGCTACTCTCCCTGGGAGGTCTTTTAAGGGCTGGGGACCTAGGGATGTTTTTCTATCAGGCCTTCTTTTTTTCTTTTTCACCTAGGCTTGATCTTGCCTTCCACTGTTAAATCAGATAACAACAATAACTAATACCTGCTATGGAACTTTACAGTTTACAAGCTTCTTTTATATTCGTTCTCTCATTTAACTCTTACAACCACCTGGTGGTAAGTATTATTCACACATTTAGGGATGAGAACACTGGCATAGAGAGGTTAAGTTGTTTTCCTAGGATCAGGAGGCCCAAGATCTTTGCCAGGGAATCCCCGGGCCTTTCTACTCTATGATGCTACAGTAGCTTGTAAGTAGCTTGATCACTAGGTTGAGTGGAACTCTGAGAGATGCTTTATACCGGAGAAACTCTTTGTAGAGGGGAGGGTTTTGGAATGTGGGGGTCAGCGCAGCACCCAGGCTCTAGCAGGTGTTCAATAAATTGTTGTTGAGCTGAGCCAGTCAGGCATTGTCACTAACTCATAACATGCAGTGTACCCTCAGGCAACCCTTTTAACCTCCTTTGCCCTTTATCCTTTGTCTGCCCTGATGGTCTCAGAGGGTTGTTCTGAGGATCAAATGAGGTAACATATAGCTTTACAGGGTGATATAGAAATGTAAGGAATTAACTTTTTGCCACTGTTTTTAATCTGAATTTCCCTGGCAAACACCATCCTTTCTATTTCCTTTATGAATATCTTTCTTTGGGGTCATCTCGTCTCAGAAACTCTGTGGGAGTATTTTAGTGACTGACTGCATCCGTTTATTAAAAAGAAAGGAGGAAGGAAAGGGGAGAAAAAAAGAACGAGGGTTGATGGGAAGGGTAAGTATTAGGCCAGAGAGGTGGCACTTTTAAAGAAAGCTAAACAGCAAAACAGTTGAAGAGCAGGCAAAATAGCAAACATTTACACAGTTCTTACTGTAAGCCAGGCGCTGTTCTATGTGCTTTTCCTTTATTAATTAATCCTCACAGTGACCTTATGAGGTGGACACTATTCTTATCCCCACTATCCAGATGAGGAAGCAAAGTTAAAAAGTAATAGGACCTTCACACTTCACCTTCTGCCTTTGGAATCAGAGGTCACGTGAAGGAGGCAGCACACAACATGTCTTGTAGAAAACTGAAGAAAATGCTTAAGGAGAGAGCATTTGATCCTACTAGAATGGAGTTCCTCTTCAAAATACTTTTTGCTCACTTTTAAGACATAGATGCAAATCAATGAAGCCATAGGATTAGTAGATAGTATTTTGGAGGTCTTTTAGCCTGCAAAACCTATCCGAGCTTCTTTCACTGATGAACTTTTTAAAATTTTATTTTCTTTATTTCCTGACAAATTATTTTTTTATTTCCTGACAAATCCAAACTACAGTGCCAATAGCCCAAGAATGAGAATTCCTTAGTATTTTCTTTCTTTCTTTTAGCTTCCTTGCACTAAATAAAGCTACTATTTCTTTCTTTTTAATTTAAATTTTTGAATAGGCAATATAACCAATAGTTCAAAAATAAATGAAAAAGTATAAGAAGATATATCATGAAAATTGTCCTTCCCACTCTCCTGTCTCTTACCATGCCTAGTTCCCACACACCCTTAACCCCAATAACCAGTGTTATTAGTTTTTAATGTCTCTTTTCAGAGTTTCGTTATAAATATAGAAGCAATTATGAACGTTTTTCTCCTTTTTTAATGAAAAAGGTAATACTATTCTGTATATTCCTTTTTTACTTAATATACCTTGGAAATCTCTCCATGTTTTTTTTTAATAATGCATAGTAATTCATTTTATGGAGTACCATAATTCATTTAACCAGTCTATTGTTGATGGACATTTGAGTTGTTTCAGTCTTTTTAAAGCTGCCATTTTAAATGCCTTAGTGAGGGGATGTGGAGGGGCAAAGGTAAAACTAGGACAAGAAGCAAAATCTAGAAAATCTCCGGGTAAGAAGTTTGACCTGGGAGGCAGGAATAAAAAAGTTCTGGCTTTGCACTGTGATGAGCACATCTGGAGTGCCAGAGGCTTGCATTTTGCTACACCTGTCCTGTAGCTGGAGAAAGAAGGAAAACAGTTTATTCTTGCAAAGCTTCAACACACCTGAGCTTGGTTTGCTGCAGTCTCGGGGTGAGGACAGATTGACAGCTGTTGTCTGAGCTGCCCAAAGGTAAACTCCTGCAATAAAGAAATTGATAGCATGGTAGATAGAGGTGAGATAAGGACTATTATCCACAGAAAAAGTTCTTTCAACAAGCTGCTACCAATTCTCATATATAACTTGCAATAGAAAAAAGAATAGTTCAACAGCTCTGTTCTTAAACCTTTAAGTAAGCTCTGACTCCTTATCAAAGAGCGGGAGAGAAGATTTATCTTTGTACCTTGGACACATGTCAAATAAAAAACCTTAGTAAAGGGTAAAGTATTTAAAATAGAAATGACATATCTTAAACATATAATATTTAGCAGTTTATTCCATACTTATTTTGATGACAAGATCAAGAAGCAGTTTAATCTTAGTCTTTCTAAGGTCAATAATCGTATATGTGGGATTTTATGTCCATGGTTTTCCTCTGTTAATAAATAAGGAATAGCTTATAAGCTGATATCACAGATTATCACTGTACTTAAAAAATTCAATATATCTAAAAATACAAATGTATAATTTATGTCAGTGTTACACAAACACTGTTTTATGGATTGATAGTGAAATGGAAGATATTTTTAACGTATTATTGTGGGAAAGAATTTCCTGATTTGCATGGTTAAAGAAGAAAACTTAATATGACTACTGATGTTCAGATGTAAACTTGTGTTGTTTTCTTTTTCTTTCCTTTCTTCTTTCTTTTTTTTTTTTTAGGTTTATTCTGTTTTGTTTTTAAAGAATCAGGTGAAAGGAGAGAGAAATGTCAAGGAAACACTGGTTTGAGTTTTATAAATATTGGTCCTGAGTGAGGATGATAAGGCAGATACAAAAAAGGAGCTTAAGTATGACCGAGGCGTGCAATCACATTTCTCTAGCCTTGATTTTCCATAGAAGCCTTCCCAAAAGTACATTTTGTGGGTATAATTATTAGAAATAGCAAGGTTCCTTAACACTTAGAGTTAATTAAATTGTAAGGAGCTTATTGGGACCCATTTTGCGTTCTTTGTTACTTTGGGAAACTTTACTGAGGTTCGTTCAGCAAAAACATTTTTAAACTCTAAATAACTGTGAAATCCAAATAACTCTGAAGGAAAAGTAAATTGAGTAACTTGTTTTTTCCTCTATGAAGATTGATAGGGTGTAAAAATATTATTTAACCAGAGCAACTTTTTTTCCTTTAAAAAATTTTGACCAATAACCTTGGAAAAGTTTTTTTTTTAATTCAGTTCAGTTTAATAGTTTTATACTTTTGAAAAATATTTTTTGAAGATGTGAAGGTGACCAATTTCAGAAAAATAACTGAATATCTTGCTTATTCTTGAACCAAAAGATTTTGAATCTATAAGGAAATAAATCAAGTTTTGTCTTCCTAAGCAATCCCTTTAGACACTGACTTATTACCCTCTTCCACAGGCTGATAGTACAGTTTCTCTGAAAATGTGAACCATATTAGGATCACTTTGGATCTTTAGGTATGATTATTGAAGTCATGTTAAAAAAAAAAATAAAGCTGTTTTCTTTTAGACATACCAAATGAGATATTAATGAATAAAATGTTAAGATATCTGGGATTATCTTCAAAATAAATTAGTGATGAAGGGTAAATGGATGGGGATATAGATGAAACAAGACTGGTTCTGTGTTGATTATTTATTAAAGCTGGGTAATGAGTATTGGGTAATTTTATACTATTCTCTCTAATTTTGTATGGTTTAAAATTTCCATTGCAAACACTTAAAACAAGAATCTCTTGTGGTCTTGTTAAAAATTCAGATTCCTGGGTTCCACCCCAGATCTCCTGAGTCAGAAACTCAAGGGTGAGACATAGAAAATGGAATTTTATGTAGTGTAGTTGTGCTCACTGGTTTGAAGACTGCTGGTAAAAAGTTACCTTGTGCACCCAATTCAGTGTATTCATTTCATCCTTGCATGCATTTCTTGTTTTTCACACGTCAGACTATTTCAGACCCCCTCTTTACCTGGTGAATTTCTATACCTTTATCCCACCTCACCGCCAAGCCTGTCTCCTACTCAGGAAGCCTTGATTGTATTAGTAAGGAGGGTTAGGTGCTGTTCCTTCGTGGTTCCATGGTCTTCTATAATACAGTGGTATTATAATGCTGAACATACGTCATCGCGCTTAAACCTTGTCATAAGGCTCTATTTACCTGACCTCTTCCCTCTCCTGCACTAGACTATAGATTTCTATTGGGTAAGGATTGTGTTTTGTTCATGATTGTATCTCCACTGCTGTGCACTGCGCCTGGCATGTAGGAAACACTTACTGAATAAGTGTTTGGTGCACAACTGAATAAGTTCAGAAAATATCTTGGTACTGCTTTCTAACATGCCAGAGGGTCTTAGGAAGTGTTGTCGTCATTCTTTAAGGGAAAAAAAGAAAGCGTTCTGGATCTAGAAAGCACTCCTTGGCCGTAAAGACAGATCTTGAAAAAACAGTTCTTTAAAAGGAGGCCAAGACTGTACCAAGAATTTCTGTCTTGGGTACAATAATGTTGATAATCACTTTGCTTCTATGCTTAGCTTTTTTCATACACATTTATTAATTAACCATAATTACATTATATCTCTTGACCCCATTTTTCCCAACATTTTGTTATGAAAATTTTCAAACATACAAAAGAATCGAAAGAATAGTATACCCAGATATATATGGGTATAGTATACCCTAGATTCTACAATTAAAACAGGATGTTCCAAAAGTCTTAGTGCATTTTTAAGTTTCAATAATTTCAGAAGTATAAATGCTACAAACTTATAAAAATATCATTTAAACATTTATTTGATTTTATACTTATTTAATTTTGTGAATTTTAAATAATATTTTCATTTTGGCTTTTTGTTTTGCATCTTCAGAGGGATTGAAAGAAATTAAAAATTTATTAGTCCACAATCTCATCAACACTTGTTATTTTTGGATTTTTTTTTTTTTTGTGAGGAAGATCAGCCCTGAGCTAACATCTGCCAATCCTCCTCTTTTTGCTGAGGAAGACTGGCCCTGGGCTAACATCCATGCCCATCTTCCTCCACTTTATATGGGACGCTGCCACAGCATGGCCTGCCAAGCGGTGCGTCGGTGCGCGCCCGGGATCCGAACTGGCTAACCCTGGGCCACTGCACGCACTTAACTGCTTGCGCCACCGGGCCGGCCCTGGATTTTTTTTTTATTAATAGCCATCCTAATAGGTGTGAAGTGGTATCTCATTGTGTTTTTGATTTGTATTTCCCTAATGATTAATGATGTACAAAACTAAAACTAAACAAGTTTAAAAATTTAAATAATTAAACTTTCAAATGATTTTTTAATAATTTTGTAGCAAGAAATTATTAAAGCTTAAAATTGCAGTAAGGACACTATCAACAGAGTGAAATGGCAACCCGTGGAATGGGAGAAAATATTTGCAAATCATATATCTGACCAGAATATATAAAGAACTCTTACAACTCGACCAAAAACAACCAAACAACCCGATTAAAAAATGGGCAAAGGACTTGAATAGAGATCTCTCCAAAGAAAATAACAAATGGCCAATAAATGCATGAGGAGAAGCTCAACATCATTAATCATTAGGGAAATACAAATCAAAACCACAATGAGATACCACTTCACACCTATTATGATGGCTATTATTAAAAAAAAAAATCCAAAAATAACAAGTGTTGATGAGGTTGTGGAGAAATTGGAACCCTTGTGCATTGCTGATGGGAATGTAAAATGGTGCAGCCACTATGGAAAACAGTGTAGCATTTCCAAAAAAAATTAAACATGAATTATCATATGATCCATCGATTCCACTTCTGAGTATATGTACCCAAAAGACGTGAAAGCAGGGACTTGGATAGCTATTTTTATACCCATGTTCACAGCAGTTATTCACAATAGCCAAAGTAGAAGCATCCCAAGTGTTCATTGAGGGACACAGATAAACAAAGTGTGGTGTATACATACAATGGAATATTATTCAGCTTTAAAAAGGAAGGGAATTCTGACATATACTGACAAATACTGTCTGATTGCACTTATATGAGATATCTAGAGTTGTCAAATTCGTAGAGACAGAAAATAGAACATTGGTTACCAGGGGCTGGGGAGGGCGGTGCGGATTGAAGAGTTACTGTTTAATGGATACAAAATTCAGTTTGGGAAGAAGAAAAGAGTTATAGAGATGAATGGTGGTGCTGGTTGCACACCAATGTGAATGCACTTAAATGGCACTGAGCTGTATACTTGAAAGTGGTTAAAATGGTAAATTTTGTGTTAAATAGTTTTACTACAATAAAAAAGTTCTGTTTGAGAAATGTTGAGCAAATATTTATAATTGAGTAAAGCAAATTCATCTGTTGAAATATTAATATTAAAAATGGAAAAAACTCAATTTTTAATGCAAATTAAAAGAGAAAAAGATGTTGCTTCCTCTTAAGGAAGACGTTGCAACAGAAATGGAATTGTCAAACAAATGAGTCAGACAACAGTTTGGTTTAATCTGTGACCATTTGCTGTGGTGAAATGAATATATAAAGAGAGTAATGGGAAAAAATTGCTGACTCTGGTAAATTTTTCCTAAGTATTCCCATTAATTTATTCTTCTCTCTCTTTTTTTTTTACTTTGTTTTTTGTCAATTAGAATGTCTTCAGATATAAATAACTTGTCCATGGATTGCAAATAACATAGCACTTCCCCAAAGGCAGAATTTGTGCATATGGTCATTTAGAAAAGAGACAATTTAGCTCCCTAGTGTAAATTGCCATGACTACCATGGGTATGCTTCCTGGAGTTAGGGGCAGATAAGACTGAGATTATTATGAAATCGCTAGTTTTGGCCTTACTGAATTAGCTTTATCTGGAAGGATTCAACATTGAGTTTATTATTTAGCCTGATTGGAGTGAGTTAACAAGAACCCCATAAAAATCTCATGAAAGTCTTAGTTTTAGTGTGCAATAACCGCTACAATGATGATGAGGTGAAAGGAAAACAAATTTGGATATTATAAATATAAGGATTTATAATGTTTGAGCTTTTTATAAATTAAATGTCCAGAAGACCGGAACGTAAATCATGTGTATAGATAGTCTTAACGCTGACTCCACCACAGAATAAACACTGCTTTAGAGATCACTGTCTTGCTTCCTTCAGCTTCAAAACAAATTGATAGAATGTGATAGGCTGTCTTCCTGCCACTGGCAGCGCAAGAAATACAGATATTTTATACTACTTTGGCCTCCGAAAAGAAAGAGAAAATACCAAAGGAATAATGGTTAACTCTGCCTTCAGATTTGAATATTGCCCTTTCTTGATCCATTTTTTACCAAGTCCCAATAACCCAGTTCAAAAAAAAATCAGGCTTTTATGGAGAAGGGAGTGAAGAAAGGGAATTGGGTGAGAATTGTTTTAAAAAGGGGGGTAGGGGAAAGAAAGGGGAATATGTTTTCTTGCCTGTGAAAATCCATAGGTAACAAATTCATGTTGTACAAAGTTTTAATTTTTATTTCAAAAATGCTTTGAAATTAGCCTTTAATGTATATCTGTAAACTCAGATGTATTCCCCTTGTTTTTATGTGTCTCTGAGTTGATCTGCCACCTGCCTTGGGCCCAGGACACACCAAATTGCTTGGGTTATCATATGTCCAACACGCTTCCTTCTTGAATTAGGGAGGTAAGCCATTTTCCTGCCTCCCAGAGAAACATTTGTGATTTTGTTCACATCTTTTTCCCTGTGAATCACAACAAAAATTTGAACTCAAATGTCCTTTTAAGTGTAAAATAACAAGTATGGCTGTTGTGACTCTGTACACTAACACACACAAAATACGTACACACACATATGTAATTTTTAAAAGACTCTCACTATTTAAAAACAAAATCTGAAATAATGTGTCCTTCTAAATTTTATTTGGAGTTACTAACTAAGACCTCTTTCCTTTATGGGCTGTGGTTCCCGAATGTGTTGAACCCTCCTTGGAGAGCACAGTGGAAAGCTCCTCTGAGTGTCACTTCTCCTGTTATTGATGTTGGTGGCAGAGCCTTCTAATTCTATCCCCTGCTGAGTCTTTAGAAACCTGGTAGATTGTTAACATGGTTAGCAGGAGTTCATGAACTCTGCTCTGTATAAATGCAAAATCCCAAGAACTTTGATATGGGATTGGCATTAAAAGATTTCTTTTCACATTTCTTAAAATATTCTAATAGTTTAAATTAAAAAAACACAAATTTATAGAAGTTTGTTGGGTTTTAACATTATAGTTTCTACTGTATAAATATTGCATTTTCAAACATAATATGCTTAGAGAATTGTTATAAAGCTCATTTTTTGGCAATATGCTTATAACACCCCCAGCCATTTAAAATCAAGTGGTAAATGTTTTTCTATATGCTAATGGAAAAACTTAGAGATATTTAGTTATTTACATAAAGAAAATGTATGGTAGCAATGCAGTAAAAATCAGTCATTTGGAAATGATTAGAACCTATCGTCGTTAAAGGGTGTATTTATTACTCACATAAAATTAAGGATATCTAAAGGAACAATCATTACATTAGATTTACAGTTAAGAAACCCAGTTGTATATGCTGCGGTTGTAAATCAAGTGTGTTTTTCCAGAGGGTATTTGAGTATAGAGGCTAGAAAAATTTCCTGGCAGCCACTTTAACTTTTCTCTGCTTGTTGGAAATGAACTGAGTTAAATCAAGAAGAGAGAAAAGGAGATGGAGGTACATAAAGAGAGAGAGAGAGAGAAACTGGAGAAAGAAAAGCCAAAGTGAGTGAGAAGCTGAGTTTTTTATTTCTAGTGCAAATTTCCCACCAACTAGGTAGCGTTTACCTGTAGATTAATTTATTCAAGTGCTTTTTAAGTTACCTACTAAATACAGAGCACTGTGGAAAGGTTCTGTTTAGTCCCCAACTTTGTAAACAAGGAATAAGGTCTCTTTTTCTATGTGGGAAAAGTACACTGAATCATCAAAAAAGTGGTCATCTAGCCCTCTTTCCCTCCCTCTCTCCCTCTCTCTCCTACCCCCTCTCAATCCCTCTTCTAAGCTGAAGGATCATACTCTGATCTCGTTCTAGCTATGGACTGATATACAGGGCAGGACTACACGGGCCTGAAGAGCTCTCTCTGGGAAAGGGCAGCACTCGCTGGAGGGTCCCGGGGTTCGTTCTTTGTATGAAAAGCTGCTTCTCTCGACATCCATTAGCGTTTATTGAGTGTTTAGTGAACAGCTGAGGGCACCAAAAGGAACAAGGGCTGATGCCTCTCTTTCAGGAGCTCACAGTCTTGGTCTCATTTATATAAACCTGCACTTGCAGTGCATCTTGAAAAGTGCACTGATAGAGGACCAAGGATCCCATAGGTAAGATGTAAGGCAGTGAGGGAAAGCTTTACAGAAGAGAGAATGGGTTTAAAGATGTGTATTTGGAAGCTATCATTATTTAAGAGACAGGAGAAGCCATAGAAATAAATAAAATTGTTCAGATAGAGCTTCCTGAGTGAGAGCTCCAAGGAGTAAACTCTGGGGACTAATCAGGGAGGGTGCAGGGGGAGGAATAGAATGGATATGTGTCCGGACAGCCAAGTGGTTGAGGAGTTCCAAGGAGGGAGCAGTCAGCAGTGCTGCCCCCTGTAGGCAAACCGCCCGCAAAGTGCTTTTCTCCAGGCTGCCCCCTGAAGGAGTGCTCTCTCCGAGGCTAGGAAGAGAGAGAAACTACCTCCCCTGGAGTAGATGTTTCCTTCTCTCTCCTCCTTCCTCTTACTCACGCTCTCTTATCTCTTTACTCTTTTTTTAAAAAAATTGTGGTAGCTTCCTGAAATGAATTTGGAGTTCCTTCCAGCGTCCCCCTCCAAAAAAAAGCAATGCACAGTACTTGCATTGCTAATTCAAAACTAACAAACGCTGGAATTTGATTTATGGCTCATTTCACTTTGAACACAGAATTTATTCTTCTCTATGGATGCAGTTCAGACTTACTTCTCTGCTCTTGAAACTTGTTTTTAATAAAGCAGTTCCCCAGAGCCCAGGTCTCATTGTTGCATAGAATGGGATACATGGCCTGTACCAGGGCTCAGGCTGGACTGAAGTCTGTTCAGGGCCTTGGAGTCTCTGCCTGACTGCTGTGTCGTTGTTCAAGAGGGAATCCAACTATAACACTCCGATTAAAAGGAGCCAGGCATTCGTCTTTTCTAGTTCTCAGATTCTCTGAAATGTCCTGTTATGAACATTGCTCTTCATCAGATCAATAGGAAATTTAGTCTTTTGGGATTCAGAGAACCATGAAGGCCATCAGCCCTTGTGACTGAACATCCCGATTAATCTGGGGATTGGGAAATCTTTCTATCCAAGGTCATTGACTCATAGAAAGTGAGTAATGAAGTAAAGGGCCCAAAGTTCTAGCAGATATAAAAGGAAGTTAAAAAGAAGACATATAGAGGGCCGGCCCCGTGGCTTAGCGGTTAGGTGCGCGTGCTCTGCTGCTGGTGGCCCGGGTTCGGGTCCCAGGCGTGCACCGACGCACCGCTTCTCCGGCCATGCTGAGGCCGCGTCCCACGTACAGCAGCTAGGAGGATGTGCAGCTATGACATACAACTATCTACTGGGGCTTTGGGGAAAAATAAATAAATAAATAAAATTATTAAAAAAAAAAAAGACATATAGACAAAAAGAAGGCAGACAGGAAAGGTGCTAACACATTTTTAAGCACCCACAATGAGCCAGACACCTGCCACGTGTTTTATATGATCTTATTCCATCCTCACAGCAACTCCATGAGACAAGTATCATTCTGTCCGCTTTACGGATACGGAAGCTGAAGTTTAGAGATATTAGGTGAATTATCAAAACCACACAATCAGTTCATGGTGGGCTGAGATTCAAACCCTGACAATGGTTCTAAAGCCCATGTTCTCACCAGCAAAAAAAGAAGGGGCAAAAGGACTAAAAAATGAGAAAGATATAAAAATGGATAAGAAGGGAAGAGCAGGATTTTTGGCCTTCTCAGCTTATGTTCCCCGCAGCTCCAGTTGCAGGCTTTCAATCTTTCCCTTCCTTCTCGTCAGCTGTTGGAATCTTCCCTTGTGGTTGCCCAAGAATCCCCAACAATCTGCCTTGTATCTTCTCTTACTGGTTCAGGCTGGAATTTACCTTTGCCTACATCACCTCATCCCTCTTTGTGCCTGCTGGTTCAGAGGACTGTGCACATGTCTGAAAGAGAATTCCCCCGGGAAGAGGCAGGGCATGCATCTTACCACAGGAACACACATTCCTGCTATTTGCACAGCTGTATTTGTTGCTCTTAATGGTAGAGAAGGGAGGCTCAAAAGACACTTGGTTTTAGAAAACTTTTCATGGTCTAGCTAGAAGAAATTAAACTAAGGGCCAGAGGTTTCCCATTGCTTTTTCTAGAGGCCAAGATTCTTTTCTTTTTGAATTCTCTCTTGTCAGTGAGGAAGCATTATAGCAACTACTGTATAAATGTTACCATTTATTTTTGAGATTTGCCTGAGGGAAGTTTCTCCCTAAAGAAATTATTTTTCTCCTTTTCTAAAAAATATTTAAGTTCTCTTTCTAAATGGAGTATTTGTGACTTTTCTTTGACCAGAACTAGGTCATTGTATTCAGTGAGCACATCGCTCACCAGTGCTGAACCATCCTCTTCCTTCTGCCTCCCTCAACAACTCGGGGTCTGTTTTTCAATTTAAAGCAACTGTTCATCTTGCCATGAAGGAAAATATTGTGAGTCAGTACACTTTGGGCCAAGTCCAACCCTCAGATAATGAAGTCAGTAGTACTTATGCAAGAAGTAGTTTGCCCCATGATAGTAATAAATCTGTTATTTGTATGCCATAAACAGAAATGGCTAAATGTACTCCAAGGTCTTGCTTGAAATTAGTTAAATGGATTTCCCTATGTATCTATAACTAATTTAGTGAGTATTCATAGAACTATTTTTACTTAGATCCTAATTACTAGTAAGTAGGCTTTATTTAAGGACTGAAATAGAGAAGAGATATTTATTTGTAGTAAATGTAGGGCCTCATCAGCATTTCCTTGTGTTGCTTGAGCATTTATGCCTTTTAGGGCAGAGGTGGTGATACCTTACCTTAGGTAACTCAAGGGACATGCTGAGTGATTAATAACGAAAATGTTGGATTATTTAGTAAAGGGATGTTAGTGTTGCAATGACTAGAAAATTGTTGGTGTCTCATGAAATGTTACTGCAAAGGTTCTTTCAAGGTAGACGAACTGTTTATGTGCTGTCTCCAAACTAAATGGATCCCAAATCAAATTCTGTGAAGTATAAACCACATTAAAAAACCAAAAGTCCCTTTTCCTTTCCACAGGAATTACAATTTTGATCAAATCAATGCTGAACAATATTACTTTTTCTTTCTAGCTATGGTGTGTCTAGAAATGGTTTGTGACAGAAAGTCTTTTTATAGCTTTGCTTTCAACATACATTTACGTTTTAATGATGCATTCTCCACCAGTAAAAATGTAATTGTAGCACACAGAAAATCAACACATTTTAAGCTTTCCGAGTATATTTAAACTGTCAACAGCGTGCTGTCTGACATACAACATTACTTTCCTTCCGCCTTTAATGGCTAGGTTGTTTTCTAAAGACAGTCTAATGACACAAGACTCCTAAATCCTGTCGGACCATGTGAACTAAGAATGACCTGAGTGGATAGGGATGCTTTGGCCATCTGTCATTGATAGCCATATTGATCTGGAGATGGGGGCTGAGGGCACTGTGTACTGAGGGTATGGCATTTTACTGAGGTGATGATAACCATCACTGATAACTTTGTGATGGGCTTGATTTCTCATTGTGTCTTCCCCAGCCATGGAACCCTTGGGCAGTAAGTAACCTGGTTTTAAAAGTCCACTTCTAGGTCAAAAGGGTATATCAGTCCTCATACATTATTCTCCTAGGTCACCCTTTAGCATGTCTAAGTAAAGTACAAAAAAGAGCTTCTCTTTAAGTTTCAAAGCATCCAGGAAGTTATACCTACCACCTAGATTCATTAATTGTTAACATTTTGCCTTATTACCTTTATCTACTTATCTATCTGAACCATTTCAAATCAAGTTTCCGATAGCACAACAGTTTAACCGTAAATACTTCAACAAACAGTTCCTAAAAATAAGGAAATTTTCCTACCTATTCACTATATCATTATGATACCTAAGAAAATTAACAATAATTCCCAAATATCATCTAATAACCTATCCATATTCAAATTTTCCCCCCAAATGCCTATAGTGTTTTTTTCAAACAAGGATCCATTCACGGTTAATGTATTACATCTGATTGTTATGTCTCTTAAGTCAAAAGAGCTCCTTTTTGATGTTCAAAAAGCAAGGCAAAAGTGAAGGGAGAAATACTGATCTCAGATTCTATTATAGGTAGAAATAGATAATTAAAGTGTTTTATTCACATACACTCTATCCTCTAAAGGCAAAGCAATTTAGATTCTAGCTGATGAAATTTTCACCAAGTTTAAATGTTGCAGTAAGGCCTCTATGAACACTCTTTTAGGAAAGAATGATTTTTCTTTTTGGGACAAGCCTCTTTTTCAATCTGTGCATGGTGACAAGAAGTTAAACTCTTAAAAGATTGCCTTAGGTTTTTAAAAATTTATTTTTGACAAACAAAAATTGTATACATTTAAGATATACAACATGATGTTTTGATATATGTGTACATTATGAAACGATGACCACAATCAAACTAATTAACATCTTTCACCTCCCATAGTTACCTTTTTTTGTGTGTGGTGAGAAGACTTGAGATCTACTCTCTTAGCAAATTTCAACTATACAATACATTATTATTAACTGTAGCCATCATGCTGTACCTTAGGTCTCCAGAATTTATTCAACTTATAAGTAATAGAGGTATTTATATATTCCTAAGTAGTCAAGGAAAATTGAATGGCCACTTTGGTGCAGTGAATACTTTACGAATATGGTGAAAAGTCATAGTTGTGAATGAGAGATCATCTCAAAAGGAGTATTTAGTTCTAAAAGTTGATACACAGTGAGTTTAGTCAGTGCATTTGGTGTTGCATATAGTGGCAGCAGGCTCATTTGGATAATGTAGTAAGCAAGTGATAACAAGTATAGTAGAATTATTAGAACATGTGGTAATAAATGCAAATGTGATGAAATGCATTTTCTATATATGGGAATGACCTTTGTTTTTCACCTGTGGTTTCCCTGTGGTTTCATAAAGATGTTTCTCAGTAGATAACACTCTATGCTATTGTCTCATATATTAAAAAGAGCCCAGTAGAGTGCTGCATGTTTACACAGTGGATACTCTGTAAATGTTAATCGTTGATGATATACAAGCCTCCTTTCACCCTTTGTGATCTCTAGATCACAAAAGAAGGCAGTATGGGTGAAGAATTATATAATGTATAAAGAAAAGTAGCACTAAAGGGACCCAGGAAGATAATATAATTTTTCAATGGTACAGTAATCTGCATTGGAATTCGAAAATGTTTCCACTTATTAATACACTTTATTCAGCATATGTTTGTTATGAATTTTTGACGTGCCAGGCACTGTGTAGAAGTATTACATTAAAAAAAAAACCTTTCATTATGGAAAAATTCAAACATACACGAAAGTAGAGAGAATAGTATAATGGATTCCTATATACCCCTCATTCAGCTTTGCTTAATCATAGCATTTTGCCAATCTTGCTTCATCTATCCTTCCCACTATTTGGGAGGGGTGGTGGAGGAGTATTTTAAAGCAAGTCCCAGATGTCATGACATTTATATATAAATACTTCTTTTTGGGAAAAAAATTCTTTGTGAGCCTATGAGGTTTTATGAGGACTACAAAGTTTGGATTTCTAAAACATTTTGACTTGAGATAGATTAGTAACTTTAAAAGATTCAAACCCTATAGTTAATACTTGATCATGGACCAATATCCATTTAATAAAGATATTTGTTCCATAGCAAAGTTGAATAGTTTGGAAAAGCATTATATGTTATTTGAGGTATAAAATGGTGAAATGTTAATAATAAGCATTTTCATAGAACTCAGATTACAAAATACTCATCAATATGTTGATTTAAATAATGTAGGTTATGGTTTTTATGAGGGCATTTGTGTGTTTATGTCTGTGTATGAAGAGAACAGCATTAAATTTAAAATATATATGTATACACACACACACATATGCAATTGGGAAGCAGTCTATATGTCTTTCAATCACACACTATTCTCTGTAAAGTCTAGGAATAATAGTAATGCAGAATTCCTATACAGTTTATCACTTTATGATGAACTTACGACCCAGAAGAGAAATCAAGTATGGTTTGACTGGAGGCAATCAGGAAAAGGCAAAGAAGCAGAGGCTCAAGCAGGGTTCAACTCAATTAGGTGACTTTCAAGGGTGAAGGTAGAAGAGGAACAGAGGCACCAGGAGGGCCATTTGCTCACCATCTGATATGCTTCCACTGTGTCCTGGGACAGGCCCATGGATGGGTCCAGTGCACATCGTGCTTACGTGCAAAGGGTATTTCTGAGTTTGCATTGCTCCTTGAATTCTAGTCCCTCATTTTATAATAGAATCATATAATAGTATCAAGCAGAAAAGGGCCTGAGAAAATGTCTGGTCCAACTAACTCACTTATTTTAAAAAAGAATGCTGAAGCCCAAGTTTCAGTGACTTGCAAGCCTGCAGAGTTAGGACTATAATCCAGGTTTCTTGTTTGCTAAACTAGTGATTTTTCTATTTCACCATGTAGCTTCTCCATATTGTTTCATATTCAGAGGTAGTTCAGTCTTAAGGCAAATGAGATAACCCTCTTGGGCCTCAAATATGTAAAGATTTTTCTAGAATAGCACTTCAAAGTGAGTAGAATGAACAGTCCCCCTGGCCTAATGTGAGGGGCAGAACACTCCATAATTTCAAGGAAAGATGTAGTTCACTTGCAGGAGTAATGTCTTTACTTTATAAATGTGCATATAATTTCATACATTTTAGAGAGACAGCCTGACTTTACTCTCAGAATGGTTTGTACAACCTACACTTGTGTGCAACACTAACTATTACATGGACCAAGCAATTTATAAGTGAATTTAGCTAATCAGAATGGTGGGACACACAGACACACACACAAAGGGGACAAGCTCTATAATGGAGATTTTCTTTTTTTTTGTGAGGAAGATTAGCCCTGAGCTAACATCCATGCCAATCCTCCTCTTTTTGCTGAGGAAGACTGGCCCTGAGCTAACATCCGTGCCGATTTTCTTCCACTTTATGTGGGATGCCACCACAGCATGGCCTGACAAGTGGTGCGTCGGTGCTTACCTGGGATCCGAACCCGGGCCACCAGCAGCGGAGCGCGTGCACTTAAACACTACGCCATGGGGCTGGCCCCTATAATGGAGATATTAACTACAAGTAATTCTGTTTGCCTGGGAGAGTCAGGGAAGGGATTGCCATGAATGCCTGACGTTTTAGCTGTCTTTTTTTTTTTTTTTTGGTGAAGAAGATTGGCCCTGAGCTAACATCTGTGCCCATCTTCCTCTATTTTGTATATGGGGCGCTGCTACAGCATGGCTTGATGAGCGGTGTGTGGGTCCATGCCTGAGATCTGAACCTGTGAACCCCAGGCCGCCAAAGTGGAGCATGCAAACTTAACCACTATGCCACCAGGCTGGCCCCTTAGCTGAGTCTTGAAAGAATTAATTTGACAGGGATACATGGGGAAGAGTGTTCCAGGGAGAGGAAACAGCATGTCAAAGGCATAGAGACATATTTTGCTCAGAAAAGAGGGAATCCTTTGACCCTAAGAATGTCAGTTGGTTTGGGGCACCCTTGGAGTTAGGGTTGTTCTACATGGAGTTGTGTATGGCTATTACCAAGACTCCTCTTCCTCACCACATCAGCCTGCCTGCATTCTTCCCCACACTCTCACTTGGCTCTCTCAAAGAGCAGATAGGGATCTTGAGCAACTCTTACTAACTTAGCCTCTTGACATCCCTTCCTCTCAATGTCAGCTGGATTCTCTTCAGATCCATCTTCATTGTCTCATGCCTTTGCACTCAATCTACCTCAGTGGTTTTCAAGTATTTTGGGTAAGACATAGAAGTAGTCTAAGTAGAATTTTCTTAACAATTACTAAGAATTCTCAAAAAAAATGTGCTCGATAACATTATTACAGTTTTCAGTGTTCTTACAAGTTACCATATGGTGTAGTGGTTAAGAGCATTGGAATCAGACAGACTTTGGTTTGAAACTTGATTATGTTACTTACTAGATTTATAACCTTGTTTGGGAAACATTTAAAATCTATAAATCTGTTTCTTCAAGTAAAGCATTCAGTTTAGTGACCAGCGTATTGTAAATACTCTCTCTCTCTCAGAAAAGTGGCTTTGCTGGACTATTCTGATGGGGCCCAAGTGAGATACTGAAGAAAGAGAAAAACTGCACAACATGGTATTTATTTGTACTTGGGCTGTTCTGTGAATGTTTTCTGAAGACAGTTTCTTGTGTCTTTTCTGATTTTCTGCTGAAGTGTGAGCAGTTGGAGATTACGGACTGTTTTTTTCTTCTGTTTGTTTTTCTCTCTCTATAGCAGTTAGGACCGGCTATACAAAGGTATGAGCCATATACATATTTTTGATTAGCTGATGTCCTGGACTTCCCAGGGCATCCTGAAGGTGACTCTGACCTTTGCTTTCCCCCTGGAGCCATCCTGGTCCAGATTTAATCCCATGGCAGCAGCTGCCTTAGAATTCAACTATGTGCAGGTCTTGAGGCCTGAGTACGACATTTGGATTTTTGTGTGTGTGCGTGTACATATACATGCGTGTATATATACACATACATAAATGCATATATATACCATATATGTATGTATGTTTGTATATATAAACATACACACTTAGAATTTCCTACCTATGTAGGATGAGTTCAGCATTGGTGTTAGGTTAGTGAGAAAATGCTGAAATGTTTGTCTTTTGCCGAAGCCTTGGAAGCAGGGCTTACCAATTAAAATGACAGTCATTTTTCTGTTAAGTAAAATATTTCAAAAGTTCCACATTTATGTTTCTTACTCTAATATTAAGTATCCCAAATCAAATATTTTCTCAAATTAAATAATCCCCTTTATTTCTACAGGGCTTTGAAATTTACAAATCTCTTTAATATCCATTATCTGGCATAGGCACTAAGTACATGCTGATGACGAATGAGTTCCATTGACTCCCGAAAACAGACCTATAAGGTAGACAGAACCAGTATTAATATTGAATATCATTATTCCCATTTCACACATGAGAAAAGCAAGAGCTATTGAGTTAAACCATCTTTCTCAGAGTCATACAACTAATAAATGGCATAGCCAGGACTCAGCTTAGGTCTTCTAATTTCCAAATCAGTGCACTTTCTACTACTATCACTGATTACAGGAAAGACATTTTAAAAAACTCCAGTACTTAGGGAGAGAGCTTATTACTGCAATTAATTCTTCTGTTTTCATATCAGATAATTAGTGCTTCTAATTATGGCTTATTTGTATATCTCCTCTGTACGATAATCTTTAGACTAAATTTAGTCTTAACTGTGAAGTGCTTCATGCTCCAAGAAATATTATAAGAGTGGAACACAGCTATTGATCAAATCCAATGCCTACAAAGCAACACATTCAATATGTATTAAATCTATTATCCAGATAGATTAGTATACATGCTATCTTCTTAACTAACATCTGTCTCTCATACTTCACTGAAATTACCAGTGAAACTATGACTAATAAAATTGGTTTGGAACTGAAATTCAATAAAAGCAAAGTTAATTATGTGTTTGTAAGAGAATAAGCATACAGTTAGATCAATATGCAAATTGTGACCTTCAATGGTCTTTTCTGTCTTCTTTTAAGCCCTTAGTCTTGCAAAGACTAATTTACTACCTAGAACTTCATTTTATGAAGCCACTAGGACTTAGATTACTAGATTTTTAATTGTTTACATATCAATGATAAGTATTTATACCCGTCTCAATCTCTATATCTTTTGGGGGAGCCCTGTTCTAACAGCAGAAACAGTGGCTGAGGCAAATAAATATGTTCAACTTCATGTTAACAAAAGAACAGACCAATTTAGAAAATTAAGTTCACGTCAACATTTTTTAGGCACCATTGTTTGACACCATGGTTGACACTGTGGGAAATACAAAGTTCAGTAAGACATTTTCTGGCCCTTGAAGCGTTTACAATCTAGTGGAAGAGAGTCGGGTTCACAAATAACTAAAATACAACTTAGTATTTGTTTTTAAATAGAGACACTTGTTACAGGCTGCCTGCACCTCTCCCTCCCCACAAATTCGTATGCTGAAGTCCCTAGTACATCAGAATGTGCCTGTATTTGGAGAGAGGGTCTTTAAAGAGGTAAATAAGTTAAAATGAGGTCATTAGGGTGGACCCTAATCCAATATGACTGGTGTCCTTACAGAAAGAGAGAGTTTGGACATAGACACACACAGAGGGAAGTCTCTGTGAACAGACACAGGGAGACGCCTGTAATGAGTTCCTACTATTTGCCAGGCATTATTCTAGTTACATCAATGTGTAAAACAGACAACAATCTTTGCCTTATGGAGCTTATATTCTACAGAGATGTCCATGAGAGATGGACAATAAACAGTAAACATAATAAATAAATTATGTAGTATATTAGAAGGTGATGAACACTACAGAAAAAACTAAAAGCAGAGTAGTTTAAGGAGGATAAGGAATGCACCTGGCGGGTTGCAATTTTAAACTAGGATAGTCAAGGTAGTCCTCGATGAGTAGATAAAATTTTAACAAAGATAGGCAAAAGAAGTGAATGGTAAATCACACATATTCAAAAGAATTAGAAATGCTCGATAAACATAGGGAAAATGTTTAGCTGCAACAAAGCATCATTTATAATCTGGTGAACTGATAAAAAAGTGTTAAAAATAATACCAGGGCCGGCCCCGTGGCTTGGCGGTTAAGTGCGTGAGCTCCACTACTGGCAGCCTGGGTTCGGATCCCAGGCGCGCACCAATGCACTGCTTCTCTGGCCATGCTGAAGCCACGTCCCACATACAGCAACTAGAAGGATGTGCAACTATGGCATGCAGCTATCTACTGGGGCTTTGGGGAAAAAAAAAAGGAGGAGGATTGGTAATAGATGTCAGCTCAGAGCCGGTCTTCCTCACCAAAAAGAGGAGGATTAGCACGGATGTTAGCTCAGGGCTGATCTTCCTCACACACACACAAAAGATAATAATAGTAATGCCAAATATTGGCCATGGTGCAGGATAAAGAATTAATGGGAATATAAATTGGTATAACCACAAAAAAAAAGAGGAGAGAAATTAAAAGAGAAAACATATGAAGAAAAAGGTCCCTATATTAGATCATAATCAAAGCTGAACTTCAGATGGTTTAAAGATCTAAATATGAAGGGCAAAAATAAAAATGAAAAACATAAAAATTATAATATAAGAAAATACTAATAAATACCATATGAACTAATGATAAAGATTTCTTAAATAAGATTCAAAGAGCACAAATCATACATTTAAGAGAAAATGGTGGATTAGACTCTGTTCAACAAAGAATACCACAGACAACAATAATTGACTGGGAGAAGATAATTGTAACATCTAAAACCAATAATGGATTAATATTTAGGATTTATGGAGAATATTTACACATCAAGAAGAAAAACTTATAAATGGGCAAAGAATAATAAGCAATTCCCTGAAAAGAGAGTCGGAATGGCTGACAAATAAATGAAGAGATGCTTAAACTCACTAGTAACCAGAGAAATGCAAATTCCAGTAATAAGATACCAATTTATACAATTAGATTTACAAAAATTTCAAAGGAGGCAAGTACCAAGTGCTGGCAAAGCTATTAGAAGAAGTAGAGGCCTCATGCACTGCTGATAGGTGTTACCCAAAAACAATCTGGCAGTATCTATTTGCCCTATGGCCCAGTAATTCCATGTCAGACTACATGTTGCAGATGAATTCTTGCTCACAAAGTTCCACGAAGGGACAAATACATGGTTGTTTATTGCAGTGTACTTTAGATGGCAGAAAATGGAGGCTGAGTATCACTAGCAGAGAAATGGAGGTGTAAAATGTGGTGGATGCATAAAATAAAATACTATCCATCAGTTAGAACTAGATGTTCTACAATCACTATGACAAACTAGATGTACATATAGCAACATGGATAGATCCCAAAGGCGTTGTCCTGAGTGAAAAAAGTAAGAAATATCTACAGTACAGTATTATTTATGTAAATTAAAAGCACATTAACAAATAGAGACATAAACAAAAGTAATATAATGGAAAACAGAGAGATTTATTCTATCCAGTCATGCACTGCATAACAACATTTTGGTTAATGACGGACTGCATATACAATGGTGGTTCCATAAGATTAGTACCATATAGCCTAGGTGTGTAGTAGGCTATACCATCTAGGTTGTTGTAAGTACACTCTATGATGTTCACACAAGGACAAAAGATGCATTTCTCAGAACGTATTCCCATGGTTAAGCAACACATTATTGTACTTGGTAAAGCTTCACTGAGGAGATGGCGTTTGATCAGATCTTGTGTAGGATTTTCATCAAGGAAGTGGGAAGGCAACAAGAGCAAAGGCACAGAGGACACAGTGCAAGCATAATTGGGGATCAGTGAGCAGTACCCTCCATCATACTATCCAATCATATGGCGAAACAACATCTGGCCCTGCACCTTCATATTGTGACAATGAGTTAGTTGGCACAATGGATGGTAGATGTATTCCTGAGAGTCATTCTTATGTTGAGAATAGCTGGTAATAACTTACTTAAACGTGGAAGTGACTGCAAACCACATAAATATCTCACTAAGCCCAAACTAAAGGTATCACCACCTTAGCGTCCCCTTGGATCTCAAAATGTTTGTGGCCACTCTCAGACAACTCCATATGATAGGAAATGTGATAGGGAGATCAGAGTGGAAAAAGACAGTGGTCTTACCTTATTGAGGATAAGTATCTTTGCAAATTTTACAAAAACATGTGACCAAACACATTGCTAGAAGCTTAAGCTTCCTTCAGTTTATGGTAAATTAACTTGTTCATGACCCTGCTGCTAACCTCCTTTCTATAAATTCACGAAGTGCATTTTCCAGAAGTGCTCCTTAAACACCTGCTAATAGATTAGAGGAGATTTCCCAAATGTTTCTGAAGATCTTAGAGCACACTTGTAAACAAATCATCTGAGCTTGTAGGTGATATGCAGGAATAAAGCAGGTGGTGAACTCTTAGCTCTTTGTTTGCACTCAAGCTACTGCAAGGTTCAAATGAAACCAGGGTAGAAAACTATTTATATATGTATATTCTTATTAATAGTGTACTGCTTAAGAGAAAAAGGGGGCTGTTTCTGCTATTTCTTTTGCATTTTGTTTGTTCTTAGGCAGTCTGAAAAGTTGAAATAGCTTGTTTAATTCCCAGATAGTTTGAGATTCTTTTTCTTGGCTCCCTTCCTTAGTTTAGGTTTCTGCATCATTTTCTTTTTAAACAAAGGAAAACTTACATTTTTAGGTTAAGATTCTAAGGTCATTTTTCTTTCAATGCCAATTATGTGATATGGAATAAAGAACTTCTGTCTTTAAGGCCGTTAACTAACTGAGACCCTTTGTGTGATGGAGAAATGTTGCATTTTGAAAGAAACAAATTATTTTGTGAACTTCCTGCTCACTGACCAAGACAGACTTCCCACTAGTGTCCATTTAGGCCCCTTTGGCTTGTAAGGTCCTTCTATACCCTTCTGTGTGTAGCCATCAAATGCCTTATGCTGAGTGATCTGGGACAGTTACATTGAAAAGAAATTCATTAATTCCATGAACATTTAGTGAGCCCCTATTTGAGGTAGGTGCTGTAGTTAGTTTCTGAAAATATGAATATGAAGAAGACACAGTCCCTGCCATCAAGAAACCCAGAATCTAATAAACATATAAACTCAGAATAGTAAGATAAATCCTGTTGAGGAGAAAAACACAGAGCATGTAATAACTTTCCTTGCCTGGTGGTGACAGGGAAGGCTTCACTGTGGTGGTATCATCGAAGCCGGGTCTGGAAGGGTCCGGGAGTCTGCAAAAAACAGTAGGTAAGACATTCTAGGTAGAAGGAATAACGTGTGCTAAGCCCCCTCTTTCTGGAAAAGTGCCCCAGAAAGTGAGAAATATGGGATGACAGGCGTATGTGGTGTGTTTGAGAGAATAGCTGGAGATACAACCAGGAAGTTAGATTGAGGCCTGTTATAACTAAGAATATTTGATTTTATTCTGTATGAAATAATGCAATGTGAAAGGCAGAGAAAATATAAACTTGAGGACTATTTTTAAAGATTTGTTTGCAGATCATCCATTAAGTTCTGATCCACAGAACTAAAATTTGGTCACTTAATGTAACCTTTGCATGATGCTTTTGGATTAAAATAAATCATTTCACTGCATATTTTCAGATTATCTGCAGTTATTACAGTGTGAAACATATTGACTATAGGCTTTACAAACCATTGATACAAAATACAACAAATAATTACAAGTATGGATTGTTACAGTAACACGGAGCAAGCTGAGGTGTTTTGAAAAAGTAGTAAGATTTTTTTTTAAGGCAAAAACCTCACCCCATGACTTAACTGAAGTTCTATATTAGAGGGAGTGCCATTTATTGATGGAAACAGTGAAATTACACTTTAGCTTAGACAAAGTAAAGGGTGTATTTTCTTTTAACCGTAGACAAATACTTATAAGGAGGTACAAATTACCAGTCTGAGAATTTTTTAAACTTGCCCTCTTTTCTCCAAGGCCACATAGTGAATATACAACTTAGAGAATAATATGAATAAAAGATACTAAAGTAGTTCTTACTAAGTACTGTAAATGGTTATTAATTATAAGTAAGTGGAAAATAGACCAGAAGCCTTTCTGTATTCATGAAAACTCTGAAGGTTGTGAAACAAAAATGTCGCTGCTTTTTACTTATTAAAAGACGGTAAATAAACATTTACATTGAATCTCACATTATTCTAAGCCTATTAAAATAAACTTGCAAGAATTATAGTTGTCACTCTTTATCACCAGTCTTATTAGACATAAAAGTATTCATCTAAATAGTATTCACTGAGTGCTTATTCTGAGCCTACTTGGTGCTATGGAGGGTTCCTCAAAGTACACTCAAATGAAAAATTAATAGTGCAAGACACTAGAAAACAAGTCACAAGATGATCCATGATTATGTGCCAAAGGTGAGAGCAGACATAGGTGCTGGGTTCCGTAAGAAGATTCATGAAGATGAGTGTTAATATTGTTTTATATAAATTACATATTTTACATATATGATATCATAAGGTATATGTCATTTTGTAATTTGTTTTTTGACTCAGCAGTATGGTCTTAGAGATCTTTCCATGTTAGTGCATAAAAAAAATATGTCATTCTAAAGTTGCATAGTACTTCCTGGTATGTATATACCAGAGTCTGTTTAGCCATCCTCCTATGGTGGTTGGCATTTAGATCATTTCTAATATGTAAATGAACTTGAAAAGGTCTGGAGCATCCAGAGGGTTGATAAATTTTAGCTTTACCTGTTATGTTTAATTTTTCTAGCAAGGAGAATATGTTAATGTATAATTAAAAGTTAAACATTTTAATAACACTTATTTTGGGGCAACCATTTAACATTTGTCCCCACTCCTATCATCCCCATGGCATGCTGGTCTACCTGGGCTACCTCTGATATGTATAGCTGTTCACCCAGCTTGGACAGGTGTCTTAGCTTTCCACTGGGCACTGGTATCTGCTGGGGTTGGAACTGTCCCTAAATCCCAGTCCCTTTGGCTGAAGCTTTGTTTCCCTTGCCTCTTTGCTGTCAGCCTCTGTTGCCTCCAGCAAACAGAAGGTAATGTATATTTTAATTTTCACTGTAGCTGGTTTTCTGAAAAGCAAGTCTTGATTTAATCCTGTCATGTGGTTATTTAGATTGAGCTTTCTATTTCATCTCCTTTTGCAAAAAACTAAAAGGTAGTTCTTATTTTATAAATTTTAGTTTTCAACATAAATTTCATCTTTGATGGCTTTCATTTAGAAAAATTCGGCTTTTAAAGACTATTTAGTATAAGTCTATATTTAATAGCATACTAAGGAAAGAACGCTACTAACACTATAAACTCAACAATAGAGTTGCAATTAAATCTTTTGGGCTGGTTTCTTTTCACACCGTATTTTCAAAGTCATCTATTTTTCTGTGACGTAAAGATGTAAAGAAACTAAAAGTAGTCATTTCAAACAAATTAAGCACATATAAATGTTTCTGGGCTTGTCAGATTTTTCAGGAAAAAAACTGTATATCTATTGTAATCCTTGTTAAAAAGAAACAACAGCCAATTCCTTTCATCTCAACCTCACTTTAGTAAATTGAAATTAGCTAATAAAATTTGGAATATTTTTTCCAAGTGCAAGATAAAACGATTGGTCTCTATAAATGGGATTTTAGAACAATGCCATTTAAAAATTACCTTCAGAGTATTTCTAAAAACTCAATTCTATTTAACAGAATAAATATTTGTATATTCAGGCAGAAGTTTAGTGGAAAAATTTTTAAATTAAATACTTAAGAGAATAATCTCATCTGCTCTTTGCTGTTTTAAGAGTTGCTTTGGAAATGCCCAGGTCACCACACAGTGATGGACTATCATACACGTTGCTAAAGGTCAAGCCGTAGTAATCCTGACAGTTTACTCCAGACCTTTGCTTCCAAACATGATCTTTAAAAACTGTGTTTGGTGTCTTTTTTCCGTAATAAGAACAGATTGTGAAAGACTTTTGAGACTTGAAAAATATCCTTTCCAGTTTATGGTTGTGGGAGCTTGCTGGGAATGTTTGTAACTTGCACATTTCTTAGTAGGATGAATTTCAGCCTTGCCTTCTCATTGCTGTGTTTATAGATGAAATAAAGAGGCAGGTAGAAAGGAGGGTACATGCAATAACTAACCTAAATGAGAAATAACATGGTCACTGAAATCTAAAAGGCAGGGAGGGTTCGATCTTTGGGCTCACCTATAATTTGTGCACCATAAATGTAGAAGAAAGTCAGCAGGGACTTTTTAATGACAGTGCTGTCTATAACAGTATCATCAAGCAAGACATTGGCATAAATCATTGGCACTTTGCAAAGTGTCACTTCTGTCAACCTTCTAGTGATGTGATCTTTAGTCTTTCAAATCCATAGACTGGCATTTGGATCAGCTAAGCATCTTACATCCTGTCTTGCATATTAAAGCTGTTTTAGCCAATACTGAAATGCTGAAGTAATGCTTGTTCTAAATATTTGTAAGCAACTGACATAATAACTAAGCTTTGCTCTCAGTATAGCTTACAAAGTTTCCTGTTTGCAAATGCAAATGAGGCTGTTATTCATTTTAGGAAGTTTCTCAGGAAAAAAAGATAATGAAGAAGTGGTGATTTTTATATCACTTTAAAGGACTTTTATTAGTAAAGCTTTTATTTTAAGTTCAAACGTGACTTTACTATTGGTATTAGTTTAATTTACAAAATAAACTGCTCGTTAAAGTGATTAATATGCAGTTGGATGAATTTTATAAAAACAATAATAATAACATTGATAAACATAATAAATTACTCTTGCCTGCATGAAATAAAATTAATCCACATCTGTACATAATAAGATGGAAAATCTGTATGCTTTACTCTAATTTAATTTGAATAACTGCTTCTACTCAGCAGGACTGCTATTTGCATCTATGGAGCTCAAGTGCTGTAGAACTTGCATTGGTGTTTAGTGATTCTGAAGTTAAACTGAAAAATATCTTGAGATGCATAAAGCTTATTCATACCTCATTATTAAGTTTTCATCACTGACTACAGTGTTTCGAGAAGACTAAAGTTGGGTTAGTAGAGCTCCAGTCATACTAGATCTAGTTATGGTAGATCAGCATTATGGTTTGGGGTTGCAACACTGCTGTTAATTTCATTTTAAATTCTTTCAGACACAGTACTTATCACCTCAGGAAGATACCTTTGAAAATGTAAAACATACTCCCTGTCTTCTCGGAGGTTATGTTCTTTCCACCACCACCATTATTCCCCATTCTCTGGTGTAGCACCCCGGAATCTAATGGCTTTTCTAACCGGCATTGTGAATTTACAGTGTCCCAGTATCTTTGGAACAATCAAATTCCCCTTTGTCCAGCTTCCCAGGATCCCAAGCAGAGCAGGGAAGGATCCTGTATGAAACTTTCGGAGTGGCTGCAGACAAGAGCAGTAGTCCAGGACCTGCTGTTTCAACCCAAACTAAAGGAGCTTCCAAACTTTTCCTAGCTTCTCAGAGTATCGCTAAGACAGCCAGAATGCAGTTGACCCAGTAACACAAGACACAGAATGAGAGGCTGTGGCAGTCCCTGACATCCACTCAATTTCTAGGCGACTTTTGGTAATAGAAATACTCTTTAAGATGCTACAAGACTCTAGAAAGACAAGACATATTCTCAAAAGTTGCTAAATGTTTCTTTTGTTCTACCTGCTTATTTGTGGCATCTTTCCATTTGAGTCTTGGCTGCCTGCCTCCAAAGTGACTGAACATTAGCAGAAACTACAAAATATTGGCTCCTCTGTGATTTTTGTTTGTTTTCTTGGAACGTGTGGATTTATTTCTTTGTTAGAGAAAATCCTGGCTTTGCTCTAAAACAATCAAACCACTCTTTTCCAAAGCTGTTTGGCAGAACAGTTTTATTGGACCAGGCTCTATGCTCTTAGTTTTAGTTTCAACTCTTTCAGTGACTTTGTGCATAGTTAAAATGGAGGAAAGGGGAAGCAACAGAAAATAGGCTGTAAATAAAACAGATCTTTAGTGCTTCCCCCAGCTCTGTGACTGACGGTCTTTGAGATCTTATACAAACAGCTCTCTCTATTTCAACCTTCCAGTTATAAAATAGGAATGATGGTTTATGTTTACCAGGGAAGGTGCTTATAAAAAAGGTTTTAAAAATTCCAAGTAAAAAAACTTCAGGAATCTGCTGGTTTTGCCCATACCTAATTGTGCATCATAGTTTTAAAGAGGTAGCTTATTGTGTAGACCCGATTTCCCCAGATTCATCCCCAGCCTTTCCCTGCTTGGCCTGTATTACAGGAGGGCAGACTTCTGCAGGCTTCATTTCCCTGGCTTCTGAATTGCAGTGGGGGACTAAATGGCAAGAGAAAGGAAGAAGCCATCATGTTTCTCTCTTTCGCTCTGCCTCAGGCAGCAACTCTCTTCAGCTGTGGTTCTAGCTTCTAAGAGGTGACACCCCTCCCCAGGCTCCAGTAACTGCCTCCTCTCTTGGCCTTCTGGGGTAGGTGGTGGTGGTGCAGTGGTTTCCTGCTTTTGCTTATCTCTGGCTGCCTCACCATCTCCAGTTTGCGTTTTAGCTCTTCTATCACTTGTGTTAGCAATTTCTTCCATTTCAAGTACTCTTAGTGGCTTGTTTACCTGATTAAACTAATTCACACATCTGCGATATTAAGCATGATAATTTTACTGTATTCTTCCCGAAGAGAAGATAAGGAAGGAGACAAGATGCAAGAAGGGAAGGAAGGAAGGAAAGAAAGTAAGAAGAAAGGAAAGGGCTTCAGGATATTTCTGCTTCTTCTTAACACTTTCCCCTTGCCCCCTTGCTCTGTCTCCACCATAGTGTGGCCTGTTTGTGAGTAGTGTCGTCTCAGGACTGGGACCAGGACTGAGATGTAAGTTGGCTGAAGGTGAGGGTGGAATGAGGAGGAGCTCAAGAATCACTTACAGAAGGATTCCAGGTGAACCCAGGTTACTCCGGAACTAGGAACCCTCTGACTTCCAATAAGATTCAGGATCTTCCCTGATGTTTCCATCCTCTTATTTCTTTTCCATCCCACTGCCCATTCACCCCTCCAAACTCCTCACTACCCCACTATATTTTTTAAATAAAGTTTTAATTTGAGAATAGTTTAGATTTGTAGAAAAATGGCAAAGATAGTACAGAGTTCCCTTATACTCCACACCCAGCTTCCATTATTATTAGCATCTTACATTAGTATGGTACATTTGCCACAATTAATAAATAGATATTGGTGGATTATTATTAACTAAAGTCCATACTTTATTCAGATTTACTTTGTTTTCCATTATATCCTTTTGCTGTTCCAGGATCCCATCCAAGATACCATATTACACTCAGTCGTGTCTCCTCCTTAGACTCCTCTTGGCTGTGACTGTTTTTCAGACTTTCCTTGTTTTTCTTTGTTTTTGCTGATCTTGATGGTTTTGAGGAGGACCGGTGAAGTTTTTTGTAGAATGTCCCTCAATTGGGATTTGTCTGATGTTTTTCTCATGATTAGATTGAGGGTATGTGTTTTGGGAGGAAGATCACAGAGGAAAAGTGCCATTCTCATCACGTTATATCCAGGGTATATACTATCAACGTGACTTGTCACTGTTGATGATAGCCTTTATTACCTGGCTGAGGTAGTGTTCATCGGGTTTCTCCACTGTAAAGTTACTTTCTTTTTTCCCCCTTTCCATGCTGTATTCCCTGGAAGTAAGTCACTATGCATAGCCCACACTTAACGAGTGGGGAGTTATCCTTCTTGGAGGGTGGAGTATTTGCATAAATTATTGAGAATTCTTCTAATCAGGAGACCTGTCTATTCTCATTTGTTTGTTTAATCATTTGTTTGTTAGTATGGACTCATGGATATTTATTTTATTTTTTGAGTTACAATGCAATACTACTGTATTTATTTTGTTGCTCAAATTGTTCCAGCTTTGGCTATTGGGGACTCTTGCAATTGGCTCCTGTGGCCCTTTGACATACCCAATCATTGTGGGTTTTTTTGAGCACTTCCTTACTGTCTGGCACTATGAGGTGCTCCAGGCTCATCTTGTCGATTTCCTGACCCAGTCCTATAATCAGCCATTTCTCCAATGAGTCCTGGTTCCTTGTATTGGAGAATAGTATTAGAAACCAAGATCTGGGATCTAGGTGTGCTCGTTGCAACCTGGGTGTCCCCTCTCCCCTTTAATTCCATCTGTTAGCATAGTTAACCAATAATTCTTCAACACAAGGATCCAAGTTCCTTTTGCATTCTTTACTCCTGAAGATAATTTGCATGGCAATAAAGCTCAGGATGAAAAAGTAGAAAAAATAGGTGTTCAGGTCTAGGTTGGGTCACTCTTGGAAATATCATAGATTAGGAGATTAGACCAATTGATCTTAAAAATCACATCTAGTGTCAAGGTTCTATGATTCTTATTCTAATGGTTTGATATAGGATGACATTCCATTTATTTTCCAGGTGGCCTGAGAAAAGTGTGATGGGAATGTGCATGGGGATGGGGAGTATACTAGTCTGGCTGGAGTAGAGAGTTTTTATAAGCAAGTGCTGAGAGGTATGGTTGGAAAAGAAGATTGGGACTGTGTATGGGGGGCCTGGCCTTGAATACCAGGCTACATTCAATAAACTGTGGTGACCATTTTTTTAAGAAACCAGGTTTATATGTCCAATGTTTTGTAATATATATAAGAGAAAGATTATTCAGTGTGAGGTTGGCCATGCAGGGGCAGGGAAATATTAATGATTTGCCATGCACATTGTTGACTCCACTAGGGGTCATGGCTGGGGAGAACAATTCCCTTTCTGTTCCTTAGTCACTATATATTAATCATTCTCTTCATTATCTAGTGGACATAGATATTTGAGTAAATTATAGGAGCATTTTAAATGTACCGTATGAAATTAAGTCTGAAATGGACTGTACGGACTCATTTTCCTTCATAACTTTCTGTTCCTATTAGATTTCAAGCAATGCTAGGAAGCCCTAGAGGAAGTAGGAAAATGGCATATGTAACCCAATTGTCTCACTAGATGATTGTATGTGTACCTATAATCTCATTGTCTGAGGCTAGAAGATTATAGGAGAGTGAGAACAATTTTGAAGCCTTGGGCAGGAAATATTAATAGGTCTTAGTCTTCAAACTGGTATAATAAATATTGTCTTGCTTACTTTTCCTTCTGAGTTTGCGTTACTTATTAATTCTGCCATCCCCTTGTGCCCTGAACTTTGACATTTTCATATATATTTTTTTATTTTCATATGTATATATATTTTCCCCCTTATGATTCATACTTCTGTATCTGAGTTTGAGTTAGGTGGTTAACCTATTTAATAGGGTAATCACTCTTTGAAAGGATCGTAATTCATACAAAAGGCAGTTTACTTTGCCCCAAACCTCCACTGAATTGTTAATCTTAAAGAGGTAACTCTAATCCTCACTTTTTAAATTCATTAATATTTTATGACCTGATCTCCTCTTCCTTTTCGTAGCTCTGTAGTTAACTATTTTCATCTAACCCTTAATCTGAATATTTGTATTGATCATCTGCCAGTGGTAGTTGTTCAGATAACAGGGAGTCATTATTTTCACTATGAAGACCAGGTCTTAGGTTTTTGATCCACTCTGTAATTCTTGCTTATTGAGATGTGGATACTTAGATGTTTTCTTCAATGCCATTTAGAGGACAAAAACGTTTTAGTAAGGGTAGGACTCCCAAAGGTAAATCACCCATTATTTACCCTGTTTGTTGACATAGATGCATATTTTATGCAGTTTTTATTTAATAGTTATAACTACCCCCTTTTTTATAGGTAGGGAATAGGTGCCATTTAACAGATCAGTTAGTGGGAGAATAGAGAACAGACAGACCGATTCTAAAATTTGCCAGCAATGACTGGACTTCCCTTCAGATGGTGGTTTCCCTTTGTCATTTTTATTATTGTTTCTACTAGCTCAACAAACTGTTGGGAAGATAGCATTTTAAATGGGTGTATGATATGGCTGGAGAGAACTGCGTTTTCATCACTTCCCACCTTCCTAAGCATCACAATGTAAGTCTTTGCCAAATGCTAGTGGAAAGGAAGGAGCCATGCGGACATTCTCCGGCTGGCCTTGGACAATGCTGACAGCACACATCAGCCACTCAGCACTTTTCCAAGTAGCAGCTAATGCCCGGCTACTCAACTTTAACCTGGGAAAAGAGGGTCAACTCAGGAAAGAAAGCATGTCAAAGATTGTGCTGGTGGTCTGCTGAGGATGGTCGTCTTCTGAGATTTCCTTCAGCTCACTGTCAGCACCCTCTTTGGGGGTAGTAAAGTAAGTGCTTATCTGGCAAGGAATGAACTAGATTCATCACTGCAAGCTAAGGGAAAGAAAATAGTTTTTATCTCAGGGTATTGGAAGAAATCATAATAATTAACATTTTTGAGCATTTACTAAGTGTTAGACACTACGCTTAATGTCTTACATAGATTGTCTCATTTAATCCCTAAATAATCAGAGCTACACCTCATTTTTCTCCTAAGATTAGCTTCTTCCTTTAGTAGACATTTTGATTAAAACACCACTTATTTAAAATTACATCCTGTCTCTGACCTATGCTTTACAATAATTGTACTACATTATAAAATATTTTGTCTCTGACCTGAGTTCATTTAATCTCAAATATGCGTTGTTTTTCTGCACAGCTCCTCTCATCCCATTGTTTATTACCATGAATTATGAAGATAGAAAATGCCTATCCCAGTCTCTGCCACTTGCACACTCAGAACTGTGTATGTGTGGTTGATAGGGCTTTAGAGCTACAAATACAAGAGAGTCCAGCTCACATCCACAGCCTCATCATTAGTCCAGACATCCCAACTTAGAGTGGTAGGCTGAATAATTATCCCCACGTATGTCTGTGCCCTAACCCCTGTGACTGTTACCTTATATGACAAAAGGGACTTTGTAGATGTGATTAAATTAAGGATTTTGAGATGAGATCATCCTGGATTATCAGTGTGGGCCCGATGTAATCACAACGGTACTTAGGAGAGTTGCCGGGGGGGGGGGGGGGGAGGGGAGTGCAGGGGGTTGGGGAAAAGGCCATGTGATGATGACAGAAGCAGAGGTTGGAGTGATGAGCTTTGAAGATGGAGGAAGGGGTCACAAGCCAAGGAATACAGGTGGCCACTAGAAGCTGAAAATCAAGGCAACAGATTCCCCCTCAGAGTCTCCAGAAGGAACCAGCTCTGCTGACACCTTGACTTTAGCCCAGTGAAACTGGGCTAAGATTTATGACCTCCAGACCTATAAGAGAATAAATTTGTGTTGTTTTAACCCACGGAATTTGTGGTAATTTGTTACAGCTGTAGGAAACTAATATAGCTAGATAGTGTAGAATTTAAGTCTTGTGAGACAACAATTATATGGAGCAACTGCAGAAATTGATGTGCACGCAGTGCAAAGCACAGGACATCACAATTCTGAGTTCTCCAGAACAGATATTGCTGGATAGCACTCCACCATAGGACCTCTTGTCCTCATCCCCCCTCACCACTGCTGGCATGTGTCAATCCTCATGAATGCATGCACACAGGAACAAAATAGCTTCTCTCTGGGTGATTAGTTAGTCTTCATTCTCAGAACAAAAATCATTCTAGGTTGTTTCCAAGGGAGGTCTTAGGGAGAAAAAATACCTCAGATTTAATCTCAACAGCTCTTAGAGCCAGCTTTGTCTTCACTGGTGGTGTGCCGAGGGATTCATTCAAAATAGAGAGCGGGGATGCCTAGGGTAAGCAGAAAGGAAGATCTATTTGTTTTGTCCTTTGTTATCTTAGGAGAGTAAAAGTAATTAATTTTCTTGTTCTTTGGTGCAATTTTATGTGTGAAACTGCAGAGTGCTTGATATTTAATACTATTTGGAATCGTTGCCATCAGGAGCTGCATAATAGGCTGTGGTAAATTCTCTGGTTAATCAGAGAAGAATCCCAGCCATTGTGGTACAAGGAGAGTGATAATCTTAATTAGGGGCCCGCCCAGTGGCGCAGGCGGTTATGTGCACGCACTCCACTGCAGCGGGGCATCCCATATAAAGTGGAGAAAGATGGGCATGGATGTTAGCTCAGGGCCAGTCTTCCTCAGCAAAAAGAGGAGGATTGGCAGATGTTAGCTCAGGGCCGATCTTCCTCACACACACACAAAAATAATAAAATAAAATAAAATAAATAATCTTAATTAGAAGTAGCATCTCAAGAAATACATTAAAATGATAGAGGAAAAAGAGGAATTTTAGTGGAGTATTAACTACCAAATTTTAAGGGACATTTTATTACTAACATCAACTTTGATAGGCAGTTAGGAAATAGAATGTTCTGGTTATTAAAATATCCATATGATTGAGAGTAGCTCTATATCAACAATTGATTTTCAAAGAATATAACAGATTAAAATTCGGTTAATGCTGAAGCTACATTGTACATAATTTATTCGAACTCCAGTGATTCAGATCTTGTACAGGGTTATATTATGCACTTCAAATATCACTGAACTGCAGAGCTGCAGAGAAAAAAGGATCTTTCTTTACATTTCTGCCGCTTACTGCCACTAGTAGCAAATTTAGTGCCTTATTTGGCCCTGAAGAATTCAAAATGGTGAAAAATATTTCCTTATCATCACTGTTATAAATTTAAATCGATGTAGTTACCCCTTTCCTCAGAGAAGAGTACATATGGGTTATAACAAATTCCAAAAGAAAAGAGTAATTGGAGTAAAATTATTAGCCTTTTCAGAATCTGTGTATGACTTCTCTCCTCCCCTCCATCTTCCACGGAGGGCTAAAATAGTGACATTGAGCTAAGGAAACACACTTGTAAATTTTCAGTAGCATCTTAATTTGAAATTGCACTTTGAGAAGACTAACATTCACACTGCTTTTAAAGAATGTTCTGTGTCTATACATACTCAATTAAAATGCCTGTATTTAGGCCAAATCACTTCATTGTGGTTATATTCCTGGAAGGGCTCTCATTTCCCTGACTGGCATTTCCAGGAATAATGTTACAGCTCTGGCCAATCAGAGAAAAATGAACAGAAATAATAAAAGTATTTCTACTAATTGCAATAAACAGTTAAAGGAAACATAAGGAAAGTAAATGACAAATGTTCACGCAGAAAGTGAGCTGTTAAATGAGTTCCTTTTGGACAGTTATTCTTCCTAAAAGCACAATTTAGTATCATTCAGTCACCAATCATTTAGTCATTAAGTGTTGGAAACTGAAAATCTGTAGGCATGAAATTGCACTGATTCAATCTCTTCGGGAAATATAAAATGGGAAATGTTAGAATAAGCAGTATATATTATATACAGGAAATATTAGAAAGTAAACTATCTAGGCAAAATTCTCTGTCACTTTTTATTATCTCCTGAATGGAATTAAATATTTCTGAGCATACTATTCAAGACAAAACAAAACAAGACTTGCATTTTAAAAAATTTTCTTTATGCTTTTTTTCTTTGGTAGTATTAATTTTTGAGATAACTTGATCTGGAGATAAAATATGGTAGAGCCATCATTATTACTGAATATTTTAAGGAGGAATATGGTCAATTTCTGTGAAAATCCTGCCAATTCTGAAGCTTGTGTGTGTGGACAATGTCATCCATTTCTAGGATCACTCTGGGGGGTATAGACTGTATGTGAACATCAGAGTCATTAAAAAGTGTGAGTATTTTTGAGAGATGTTCGTGTAACCATCCTCTATAATAATTTTCATCTTTTATCATACAAATGAGGCTTTAAAAATGGTTATTTAGAAAATCAAAGTGAATTTTGATTATTTTTGTAAATTATTAATTCAATTTTATTTTATAGAAATACAATAATAATATATAAAATAATATATTAATAAACGCATAAACTATAGAATGTCCTTGAACTTGTGATCTCCAATGCTGAAATAGCCGGTCTCTTTATTGAGTTGATTTAGAGATGTCTTTTCAGATGCTATCATTGGTGATTGAGTCATTCTGTAGTAAGACAGACAGATTTTAAAATGTGATTTAGAGCTCTTTCAGCTCATTGCTAATTTTAGGGATAAATATACAGTAGTCTAATTTTACATATTATTTTTCAACGGTATTGGGATGATCAAAGTAAAAGCTGTTACTGAAAATTTCTTTGGAGACTTGAGTGATTTAAAATAATGTACCTAAAATACCAGGTTTCTCACTTAGTTTGCCTCGGTTAGGATCCTCCAGGCAGGCTCTACATCCATCTTTCGAAAAGATGTTGATGTTTTTATATGCCCTTTTAGCTTTGGCTAACAACTACACTTATATTTTAAGTGAACTGATGAGAAAAAATATTGTTCATGTTCACCGTTGAGTTTTAAGAAAACTTAAAATTAGCATTATAGTTTTTCCCTCTGTGAAAACAAACCCCTGAGATTTCACCCTCAGGCTTTGACAGTGAACCATTAACAAGGGTTTGAAGAATGCTCTTACCACCATTTCCCCAGGAGAACTTTGTAAGCTTTGCATCTAAATGCAAACAGAAATTTTAAGGCTTTTTGATCTTGGGGATTTGATGAAATCTCCAAATCTCTAAACCAAATTTAAGGATTACGGGCTACAACAAGTACACATATGAAAGCATGACAAATTAACAGTAAATATGTAGTATTGATCCCAAACAGGAATATGATGGATTTATTTCTTATGACGACATTCTAGTCTGAGTCACTGAAAAAATAAATGTCACTAGGATGGGTGGGAGTGGGAGGAAGATGGCAAAAGTCTGTCTATTGACCTTATTCATATTCATTTATATGCAAAAGAAGGAACACAGCTCACTCAAAGTCTTCTTTTACATTAATCCTTTTTCTTTCTTTCTTCTTTTTTTTTTTAAAAAACTTGTTCTAAGCAGAGTGAAATTCAATTCTGATCAGACCTGGGTCACCAGGGAGTTGATATCCCAAAGGCCTTTTTGTTTCCCTTGTGTCAAGATCTGAGTGAGCTGGTACTTAGCTGTGGGAGTACAGGAAGCCTCTTGCTAAGCAGGACAATGACCAGGGCTTGTGGAATTACCATAGCTCCACACAGTAATTGTCATTCTGAGAGGTGATCTATGCAATCCCTCTCCCACTTGGTAGCAGTGGTAGCAAGTTGACCTGGTCATTCTAGGTTCAAGTGTCATTGATTGGCTGATGATGGACAAGGCAAGACATGAATCTACTTGACATTTCACTCCACAAGCATCTTGGATGTATTATCCAAATCAGTCTTTCTTTTTTCTTTACTTTGCTCACAGTTTAGCAAGAGTAGCATGCAGGGACATAGCACCTTGTTTGCATCTGGTAGCAACTCTAGGAAACAAAAAAAGATTTCCCACAATCTGATGTAGACATTTCACATTCCACAACTGTTAGAGAAGTTGATTGAACCATAACAGGTGGTGCTAAAATGATCAGAAATGGATGCAGTTGTCTCTAAAGAAGAGGAACAGAAAATGAACCCGATCCTGTTTCTTTTATACTAGGGACTATTGTTGCTTTCTTTCCTTGCATATTTTAAATACTGAGGAAAATGAAACTTAGTGAAATGATAGTTTCTCTTTGGAGTTCCCCATGGAATTTACACAAATCAGCATATGTGAAACTTGAGAAACTTCTTTGATTTCAATATAAAAACCTTGTACAAAGGAGCATATTTTGTTTATATGCTGGATGCATACATTTGTTACCTTCTATAAGCCTTGATGTCTACACTGAAGCGAAGACTTCGCTGGGCTCAGTGGTAGATAATAAAAATGACTAAAAATGTGGAAAATGAGATTTGTAAGGAGATGATAAGGCAATTAAGAATAATATTTGGGAAGAGGCCAGAAGCGTAAACAGAGGGAAATTCTTGGTGAGATGGTAATCACACTCTTTGGCTTGGGCCTATAGGAGATGTCTATGAAACTGGAGAGACTTTGATCTCAAGTTCTGTACCCACTCTTCTGCATGACATGATTGATAACACTCACAGAGCAAAATAGATAGGATTCACGTATATATTTTTTAAATCTGCCCATCTGCACATATATCTTCAATTTTCAAAAATGTACATATATTGGGGCTGGCCCCATGGCCTAGTAGTTAAGTTTGGCACCCTCCCCTTCCACGGCCTGGGTTCAGTTCCTGGGCACGGACCTACACCACTCATCAGCAGCCATGCTGTGGCAGTGACCCACACACAAAGTAGAGGAAGATTGACACAGATGTTAGCTCAGGGCAAATCTTCCTCAAGTAAAAAAAAAGGGAAGATTGGCAACAGATGTTAGCTCAGGGCGAATCTTCCTCAGCAAAAAAAAAAAAAAAGTACATATAAAGTCTTGAAATGTTGATTTACATTGTAAATAGTTTCTAAAAGAAAATTTCTTATAAAATTTTAAAAATACCATCTACAGTATTCAACAGGGTATAATTCCACATGGTATCAGATTGGAGAAAGGTCACAAGACAAAAAAACTTTCAACATAGACGTTCTCAGTTGAGAGTTGTTTTTGGTTTAATTTTCTTTTTTTTTTTTTGTTAGACTGGCGCTGAGCTAACATCTATTGCCAATCCTCCTCCTTTTTTTTTTTTTTTCCCCAAAGCCCCAGTAGATAGTTGTATGTCATAGTTGCACATCCGTCTAGTTGCTTAATTTTCTTTTTAAACTTGGCTAAGACCATAGTTCAAAACTTTTTATGTTAAATAGGCATTCCCCAAAATTCCACCAATGTAATGCTGAAAACTTATAGAGGAGTCTATTATAAATATTAAAATTAGAAAATAGAGGTAGACAGATACCTAAGTTAGCAGTCAAAATTGAACATATAATAGTTTATGACTAAATAATAAGCCTCATGTTAATGCATTGTATATAGGAAGAGGTTTATCACTTAAATGTCACTCTATGGATTTAATCCACTCTTTTTTTTTTTTTTTGGTGAGGAGATCAGCCCTGTGCTAACATCTGCCAATCTTTCTCTCTTTTTTTTTTTTTTGCTGAGGAAGACTGACCTTGGGCTAATATCCATGCCCATCTTCCTCTACTTTATATGGGACGCCACCACAGCATGGCTTGCCAAGCAGTGCATCAGTGCGGGCCAGGATCCGGACCGGCGAACCCCGGGGCTGCCGCAGCGGAGTGCACGCACTTAACTGCTTGCGCCACCGGGCCGGCCCCTTTAATCCACTCTTAATCCATTCCAGTCATTTACTCTGACTGGGGAAGAACTTTTCTCTGGGGAAGGAACTTCTCATGCCAGCTTCCTTTGATACTGGCAGGACTGAGTCACTCAGGAGTTTGAGGCCTTTGGCTCTCTATTGTATAGATGAAGACATGAAAATACCTAAGAAATACTCAGGTTATCGCCCAGGAATTGCAAAGGTATAATTAGGCAAGGGAGCAGAATAAAAGTACCACTCACCTACAAGTCTTAATTTTTAGCATATAGAGGATGTCTGATGAGACTCTGTAATTCAAGAAACCCAGTGAATAAAGAGTGAATTGACAGCGATATAAACAAAAATAGGTTACAAATTATTAGTAACAGTTTTTGAGCAATAGCCTATTATGGTTGATTGTGTTACTTTTCCCAGTAACTTCTATTGTAAGTGAATGTCTTCCTGTAGGCAGAAGTGCTGTATGTCAGATCCTAGTTTAAGACACATCATATGTTTCCAACAGCTCTTGCTCTTTTCCCTTTGCCATGAGAATGAGATGACCCAGGGTGTGTACCAGAGAGGCGCCACCACCTCAACCTTGGAATGAAGATCACTGGGCCAAAGCAACAAGCAATCTGCAGCTCACATGAAAAATGAGCAAGAAACCATCTTTTTTCTTTTAAGTCCTGAGATTTTTTGGAGTTGCTTGTTATTGCTGAATAATATAGTAAAAGCTGACTGGTATACTTATCAAAAATAAAATGTTTTAAATGTTTAAGTAAAGTTCCTTTGTAATCTTCAGTACTCATTCATTCATAAATTTTATTGAGTACCTTCTGTGTTCCAGGTACTTGCTTGGTCCAGGAAATACAATATCTCATGAAGCTTCCAGTGGGGAAGCTTTCAGTGGGGGAGAGAGACAAGAGATAAGAAAAAAAGCACACAATTAAAATAATTGTGTGGAAGGCTCTGTGTCTTCCAACTGGTCACCTTCCAGCTTGACCAGTGCCTAAAAGATAATAATAGCATTCTGAGATATTGTGCTGTAAGTCACGTCAGGAGTTAGACGTGAGTTTAATTCATCAGAAATGCATGGGATTGCACTGCCTTCCTAAAATAGAGCAGAATCTAAAAAGCTTCTTTTCATTTGGTTATAGCATGCTGGGCATAGGAATGTAGAAGGAATAATGGTGGCAAGTATACAAACCAGAGTAAAGGGTAGTTTTACTTTTTCTCTCTGAGCAATACCCCAACCAGCCTCCCTGCTAGCCATTTCCTAGTTAGAAATTTCTTGTCCTCCCCAAAGTACTCTGGAGATAGGCCTCTCACAGTTGAAAATTGTATCCGTGAGAAAATACGTACAGAGTGTCAACTCTACCCAAAGGTCCCACACCAACGTGGACCTATACTTTCAGGGGTCGGCTCTGAACTTGTTTTAGAGGAATGGGCCACTATTTACTGGTATTCTGCTGGATATTAATAATTAAATCGTGTCACACAAATGCTTCCAATGGAATCATGTTTATCCCGTATCTGGACCGAAGCTGGAGAGCTGCCCGGATGTCTAGCCTGATTTCCAAATTCTAGGTTCTTCTTATGTTCACACCAACACGGATCAGTGGGGATGCAGAAGACTCTCACAGCCATCTGTCCAGGCAGAGAGTTACACAGGAAAAGCAATTAAGTTCATTTCATTTCAGATGACTTCTCCCCAGGCGCTATCCCCCACCCTTTTCTTCCCCCTAAGGCAAAAGGTACAGGAAAACAATTCTTGACTTGGTGTCTTTAAACTCTAAATTCTGCATTTCTGTGATTCCTAACTCGACAAGTACATTTAGAAATCAAAACTCAAAGCCGGGTTGGGAAGACAGCCAGTTCTTTGCCCATTGCACCTGGTTCCTTAAAAGATAATTTATATATGAGGCAAAGAAGGCATTGGGAGTATTTTCTCTAAAAGGAGAAAAATGCTTTTATCTTTTACAGACATAATCTATAGACAGCAGCAGACAATTTATATGTATAATTCCCCAATTTGATGTAGTAGTTAAACTATTTTATCTGGCTTTTGCAGTACAGTGAGTGATAGAAAACACACTCCTGTATAACTCCCATATAACAACATAAAGCAGAAATAGAAAATAGATAAAATTGCATAATGCTCTCATGATGGTGAGTCGAGTAACAATTGTTACTTTCATTTAGAACAGGGAGAGTGCCTGTAGAAACAGCCATTCCAGTCTAATTAGGGATGCAGGTAAATACTCCTAGGCATTCTGATTTTTCAGTTATTTTCTAAGTGAATTCAAGGCAGAATTTTAAAATACAGTTAGTATTAAACTAAATAGCAATTTTTTTTCTCTTTAGAGGGTGGATGAAAAGGGGAATAGTTTGTAAGCCATTTCCTTGGCTAAAATGCTAGTTGCCACAAACTAATCATCATTTGGATGAAGAGTGTTAAAACTGAAAAACAGAGAATACCAAAGTAAGCGTCTCAGGGAATAAAATTGCGAATTAAGTCAGCTTTAAATTGGTTGTCAAATATCAGTATAAATCCTCAAATAAAAGCCCTGTGTACAATTCATACAAAATCTAGGACATTTAAAAAAATATGTGGCAGTCATGAGTGACTTTGAAAGATAATACTGAAAAACAAATTTAGGATGTACTGAATATCTAATTACTAGCAATATTTTCATTGTTTTATTTATTTATAGTTGTATCATTGTGTTCATTTTACATTTGTTTGTATTTTTTAGCTGGAATCCAGAAGTACTTAGTACATGCCCTTCTTTGGAAGACCTATTTAATAAGATACCTTATTTTTACATTAACTATCTTTTATGTTTCATAATATAAACACCCTTCCATTAGATCTTTTAAGTAGTTTTATGTGATCAAGTGAAGTGCTTAGTATTTAGATAAGTTCTCAGTAGTAATGATCTAAACAGAGTAGAACAGTGTAAAGGAATTTTGAGTACTTTGAAAATAATCAGTTCTTAAAAATCTCTTCACTTTTACTTACTTACCCTATGTTGGTAAGTAAAATAAGATCTTATCTTAAACAGTTTAAAATTCTCAAATCAGGTGTGTTCATAAACATTATTAGAAAAACTTACCTGGTAAAGCATGCCAAACAATCAGAAATTTATGTGAGAAATTTTATTTTTTGGGGTTATATATCAAATTTAGTTTTTATTTTAATCAAGGTTGTTTATGCACATAATTTAAAAAATTAAAACCTTATTTTGATAAACAGCAGGTCTGTGGCTCTCTTTCCATCACCATAACCCCATTTCTCAATTACTGGAGGAAACCACTTTTAACTCTTTTGGCTGTTTCTCGTGGTATTTACCTCTGTGTCACTAAATATGCTTAGACTGATACTTTTTGACTTTTTATTTTTAGACACTATCTATGGATGTCCCCCTGTGGAAAATAAGAATTTATCTTTCTTTCACTCTGTTGCCACCAGTATTCTCATTTCCGCCTGATATATTTCTTTCTAGTTTCCCCATTTCCTCTTGTAATTATATTGTAATTTTGTTCAATATTCAGTGCTTTCATTATTATAACTACATAAATGCTATTCATGCTGAACCATGTAGTATACTATAATAATTTTTCTTCCTGTACCACTATGTTAAAAAATAATTTATTTTAATAATGCTCTTGTTTTTCATTTGTTTAATTTTCTGTGTACTTATAACCAATTTATCCCTCAATCTTTCCCAAGTCGTACAAATCTCTTTTCAGTACATTCAAACATTTCAGCAAGTATATTTTTTGGGCCATTTGCTGTGCTTGGTGGATAGTAGCTATTATTCTAGGATCTTCCTTCAGGGCAAGGCAAACTTTTTCTGTAAAGGGCCAAATAATAAGTATTTTGGGTTTTTCAGGCCTTATGGTCTTGGGTGCATTTACTCAACTTTGCTATTATAGCACAAAAGCAGCCATAGATAATACATGAATAAGTGTGATAGTGTTCCAATAAAACTTTATTTACAGAACCAAAGTTTGAATTTCATATAATTTTCATGTGTCGTGAAATATTCTTCTTCTGTTTTTTAAAAACACTTAAAAATGTAACAATCATTCTCGCCTCTTGGGCCATATTAAGATATGTGTCAGGATGGATTTGGCCTACGGGCTATAGCTATAGCTATACATAGCTGATCCTTGTTTCAGGGAATTCCTTTTGCTTCTCTTTTGTGTTGGATCCCCTGGTTTCCTGGATTTTATGTCTTTCTTTTTCCTATTTCACATTCTTATTTTGATAGATCATATCTTCTAACAGCTTCCTGAGAAAGTTTTGAGATCTTGAATTACCAAAATCCATTATTCTACCCTCACGTTTAATTGTCTAAAATTTAAAATTTTGAAGGCATTTCTCCCTTGTCTGCTAGCTTCCATTATTGTTACTGAGAAGTCTAATACCATTCTGATTCTTCATCTTGCGTGTATGTGTGTGTGTGTTTTTTTAATCTGAAATCTTTTAAAATCTTTTCTTTGTGCTAAGGCTCTAAAATTTCATATTGATATTTTTTATAAAAGTGTGGGTCTATTTTTATCCATTATGCCAGCTACTCCATGGATCTTTTTATTCTGGAAACTCGTGTCTTCTAGTGCTGAGAACTTTCTTGAATTTCTTCAATGATTTCCTCAAATCTCTTCTTGGAACTTTTTTTTTTTTTTAATTTTTTTTAAATTTTATTTTATTTATTTTTTTTGTGAGGAAGATCAGCCCTGAGCTAACATCCACACGAATCTTCCTCTTTTTTCTGGGGAAGACTGGCCCTGGGCTAATATCTATGCCCATCTTCCTCCACTTTATATGGGATGCCACCACAGCATGGCCTAAGCAGTACATTGGTGCGTGCCCAGGATCCGAACCCCAGGCTGCCAGCAGCGGAGCGCGCACACTTAACAGCTACGCCACGGGGCCAGCCCCTGTCTTCTTGGAACTTTTGTTAGCAGATTTTGGACTTCCTGGATTGATCCTCCTCAATTTTTCATCTTTTCTCACTTTTTAAAAATGTGTTCGTCTTTTATCTCTGTTTTCTTGGAGATGATTGCAACTCCTCTGTGGATTTATTTTCAAAATCTCTTTATCATTCTCTGATTTTTAAAAAAAATCATCCTATTCTTCTTTCATGGATGTAAAAACTTCGCATATCTTTCTGAGGTGTGATAAGAGAAGATACTTGTTTGTGTTTTGGAAGTTTTCTTCTCTATGCATAATCTCTGTTTCCTCCAACTTACTTTTTGCTCTTTATTTGTTTTGGTAGTTGACTTTCATGTTAGAAATTTTTTCATATGTCTTGGCTATTTGTTGGTGATTAAGAATGGTGAGATTAGAAAGCTGATTGGAAGCTCTGAGCACGTGAGTACAGCTTGTTGACATCGAGCTTTACTATAGGTTGATATCTATGGGCTGTTTGTAGGGGAATACCCCAGAATCAGAATCTTTAGGTTTGTTATCTTGGGCTGGTCATATTCTCCCAAAAAGAATCATACAGGGGCTGGCCTGGTGATATAGCCATTAAGTTTGGCATGCTCTACTTTGGTGGCCCAGGGTTCATGGGTTTGGATCCCAGGTGTGGACTTACACCACTCATCAAACCATGCTGTGGCGGTGACCCACATACATAATAGGGAAAGACTGCCACAGAGGTTAGCTCAAGGCCAGTCTTCCTCAAGCAGAAAGAGGAGGATTGGCAACAGATGTTAGCTCAGGGCCAATCTTCCTCATGGAAAAAAAAAAGAATCATACAATTCCTTCTTATTTTTTTTTTTTGAGGAAGATTGGCCCTAAGCTATCATCTGTTGCAAATCTTCCTCTTTTTTTCTTTTTCTCCCCAAAGCCCCAGTAGATAGTTGTATGTCATAGTTGTACATCCTTCTAGTTGCTATACGTGGGATGCTGCCTCAGCATGGCATGATGGGCAGTGCGTGTGTCCATGCCCAGGACCTGAACTGGCAAACCCCAGGCCACTGAAGCAGAGCGCGCGAACCCAACCGCTATGCCAGCAGGCTGGCCCCCCAATTCCTTCTTAGAAGATATAAATCTGGCTGCCAAATTCTAAAAGTAGAATAGGGCAAGAGGGCTAGGATTTTAAAGTTCTACCTATAAACTTTTATGTGATCTCCCTATTTTTAGTATGATACTTCTATTTCATTTGTGCCTGGATTCCTCCAGGCCAGAGTCCTTCTATTTTATCCTCTCCAGAGAATAAACCTCCTGTCTTCTGCTGAGACTGGGAAGGGGCAGTTGTCCAGCTGCACAGAACTGAGGAAGGAATAGCTCTACATTCCCTTCTTTACTTCCATAGTGATTTGTGATGTTAATTCCTGGGCCTTTTGGTGGTTCTTAGAAGCAAATTAGGTTGCTTCTTAGCTATCTCCACTGCCAGTTTAGGATTTAGCTTTTTGGAGTCTTACTGCTTGTTTATCTGCTTTCTAGCTTCCAAAATTTTGTGACTTCATCCCTTTTCTCATTTTTGTTCTCCTTATGGGTTTTAAAAACTCTCTGCCATCATTAGTGGATTTGGGGAGTGGAGATAAATGAAAATATTCAATTTGTTATTTTAAACTGGACTAATTTTATGTGAGAATTTCTCCCTTTATGAAAATATATTAACTTCTTTATATATTTTAGTCATATATCATTTGGTTTATAAATATATCTCCATGTGAGGGATAGGGTGTGAAGAAATAGGTTAATTCTCAAGGGGGTAATAGTGAGTGGTTGCGTATACTTCTGACAGGTGTCTGGAGTTATGAGTCCTAAGTTTTTACATATTTTATTTATTCATTTATTTTTGGTGAGGAAGATTGGCCCTGAGCTGATATCTGTTGCCAATCTTCCTCTTTTTGCTTGAGGAAGATTGTCCCTGAGCTAACATCTGTGCCAATCTTCCTCTATTTTTTGTATGTGAGACACTCCCACAGCATGGCAGTTCAGTCCGGGATCTGAATCCATGGACTCCGGGCCACCATAGCGGAGTGTGCGAACTTAACCACTACGCCACTGGGCCAGCCCTCAGTTTTTTCTTATTTTAAATGTATAAGAGTGTAAATCTATAGGAATTGTTTTAAAGTACATTATTTATTATTATGTTGTTATGAAGATAGCCTGTATTCATTTGTACTAGGTTTAGCTGGTCTTGACAAAAACCCTCCAATAACAGTGGCTTAAATAATATATGAATGTATTTCTTTCTTATATAAATGAAGTCCAGAGGTAAGCAGACTAGGATTTGTAAGGAGACCCAAGATCAACAGGAACCCAGATCCTTCTCTATTGTTTCTCCATCATCATCCATATGTGGCTTCCTCCTTATGGTCCAAGATGGCGGCTTGAACTCCAGTCATCATGTTCTCATATTAGCCAGCAAATAGAAGGAAGGGTGAAGAAGGGCACATCCCTTCTCTTTAAGGACACTTTCCAGAAATTGCATACATTCTTTCTACATATATCCCATTGACCAGAAACTAGTTATATGGCTATATCTATTTGCAATGGAGTCTGGAAAATGTAACCTTTATTGTAGATAGCCCAATAAAAAATTTTATGTTCTATTACAAGGAAGAAGGGAGGAATGAATACTGGGAGATAACTAGCAGCTTCCACCAAAATATCTAAGATCTTGTATGTAGGAACTAGGCCTAATAAGGGCATATGGTCCCTGGAAGTAGAATGCACTAAACAGCAAGAGGAGAAACAAAGAGGAAGAAAGTAATGTTTGAGGAGGAGTTGAAGAGGGCCTCTAGAAAAGGGAGTGAAGGAAACTGTGATGTGATGAAGCAGCCCTAGACACAAGACAGGTCTGGAGACAAGGTGCTACTCTTGGTCCTATAATTAATTCTGCTCTTTTAGGCAAGTCACTTACCTCTTTGTGTCTTATTTCTTTATCAATATGTATGTTGAAGACCGTCTAGTAGTGAATGCAAAGACAGGAATGCCCTGGGAGGTAGTTCCATATCCACAGGTTTACTCTGCAGCTTTAAGATCTGTGGCATCTAGTTAAATTTAAGAGCGTGGGCTAAATTCTCAGTATTGTAAACATGACTTCTTGTTTTGACTTAGTTTATAATTAGCTTGATAATCTTGGGAAAATTCTTTAACTATTCTCTGCCTCACTTTGCTAATCCACGACATGGGCTGTTAGTCTAGACTCACAGTTCCCAAGCTGTGTGCTTAGGTGCCTTGCGGTGCTGTAGTGGGGGGTTGCGGGATATCTTAAATTTTCAAGGGAAATACGGTGATATGTGACATCTTTCAGAGACCAGGCTTGAGATAGTTCACACATTAGCTCATGCTACATTTCTTTTGATGTCATGTATTCGTAAAGCTGGGTTTCTGTCCATTGCTGTGATAAAAAGCAAGTACTATGTGAAAATCAGGGTAGAATAGGAAAAGAGGGTGGTGGTGTCCAATTTGATTCCAAGGTTTGAGATGTGCAGGGCTGAACAGGCACATACAGCTCATTAGGAAGTAATTATGGTTGTTTAAGAATTGAATAAAAATACAATTTTCTTTTAATTTGTGCATTTAACAAAACAGCTACTAAGTTGTTAGGACATAAATACTTATTAAGTGTTTGGGCCTAACTACTTAATAACTAGGGCTGTTACTTATTTCTTTTGGCCTAGAGGTACCGTGAAAAAAATTACTAAGACACTCATAATGCTATGTACCAGAAAAGTTTGGGCATCTCTGGACTAGATAATCTTTGAGATATTCTCAAATTGTCTGATTCTATGACAACTTCCAGCCCTAGAACCATCCCTAGCATATGGTTAATAGGTTGATGTCCTGGGACCTAATGTTGTAGGGATGAGAAAGCTAGGGGTGACTCAGAGAAATAGGCAGGGCTGCCATGTACTCCTAAAAGTAAGGACAGCCTGTTCTAACTACTCTCACACAGGACTGCATGGGAAGTCTGTCTCCAGAGCACTCTTGGCTCACACTTCATATTATCTTAGCGGAGTATGTGCTCTAAAGATTTTCCTTCCCATTTTCAAATTTAGATTTAGTTTGCTGGCTCTTAAGGATATCTACCTCTTGCTGAGGGAGCTGCCTTACTGGGTCATGCAATAGATTCTCAGCCAAGGAGCTGAACAGAGGTTTCTTTCTGGCAAGCTAATCTGGAACTTGGAATACGTTTTTCATAAGGAACAATGTTATTAATATTTGATATAGTTTAACAGTCCAATTTTCAGCATTTATCAAATGTGTAAGAATATATATGTGACATTCAGATTTTTGGCAATCTGTAGATAAAACACCCAAGTGACTGACTGAAATCTTTTCTTGGAAATACTTGGTAAACAAACTATTGTATCATCAGAAGCTTTCTTACAGCACCTTTCCTAAACTCTGTTAACTTTATAAAAGTGGATAAACACCCCAGAGCAAACAACCAACCAAACTCTGGGAAAATCAAACAAGACTGACTAGAAAAAGGAAATTTTGTTTATGTCAAGAAAGCTTTGAATGGTTTAATGAAAATGCTAACAATAATGAGTTGCTAAGTTGCTGCAAGTTTAAGAAGCATTCCTTTGAATTAGTTTCGCAATCATGCAGAAACTCATCCTGAATGTAGAAGCTGTTCTCTTGTATACAGCAGTTTAATCAAAGAAGAAACAAGGAAATTAAGTGTCCTTCTCCAGATTATCCAAACAACGCCCAGCATATTTGGATGTTGCAACCTAAGGAGACACAGATGCTGGGCAAATGCTTTCCACATGACCATCCTGCTGGTTTTGATTCTGGATTGGAATTTTAGGTGTTATAAATGAAGCATTTTTCCTCACCTGAATCAATGTGGCTAAGAGTAATTTTTATTATACACAAATAGAGTTCAGATGATGTTTCTCACTTATAACTATTTTAGTTTTTTCTTGATGTTTGTGTTTTTCTGATACTTATTGTCAACCTGATATTTTCTTATGCTAAAGAGAATTACATGAAAGTTTAATTGATATATCTGCAAATATCTTGTTACATGTGTAACATGTTTATATACCCTATATTGAAAAAACAATTTTTTTAGGAGAAATATTACAGTGAAAATACAAAGCACTAAATTTAAACGATCAGATGTTTATGGTCCACTACATACTAGCTATGATCTTTGTCAAGTCATTTAACTTCTCTGTGCCTCAGTTTCCTCATCCGCAAAGCATTAAAAATTGGCTGTATATAGTACATATGCCATCTACTGGGTCTCAAAATTTCACATTCCTAGTACTCAGGGATTCAATGTGAAGCCAGATATTCATGATATTCATATATTTTACTCCCTGGGTGTGTGCTTTCTCAACACCTTTCTTCTTAGTTTATTTTTCTAGAAATTTCTTGCTTAGATTTAAAATGAGATTTAAAGTGCTGCCAGTTATATAAAGGCCATATGCAGGCATGATGGGGTTGAAGAAGGTGAAATGTGTGACTAGGGGTAGCAATCCTTCTGAACATGTCCCCCACACTGCCTTGCCACAGTCATAGGTATGCCTTTAATTACAAGACTGAGTTTTTCAGAATTGCAGAAGAAATTACTTGCTCAGCAAGTTGCATGGGTAAAATGTTCCTGATGCTGCCACCCCTGCCTCCCCACCCCTCCCCCTTATGTTTCTAACCGCCTGTCACTACTGACCTTAGTAATAACCTCATATCCTTGACAGTTTGGCAACATGTAAGAACTAATGTTTTGGGAGGAAATCAGTGAATTCCAAAGCCTGAAAAATTTCTAGACGTAGTATAAGCTGGAATAAGTTGCATAGAGCTACTAGGTTTGAAAGAGAGTGCTGCAGAATAAGGAGCAAAATCTACCCTAATCCTGGCGGGAGTACTGCAGAACCCAGAAAAATATGGGTCTCAGTTTCCAACAAAGCAATAAACATGTATAAGGAAAGTTATGACTATCACCCAAGCATGCCTTACACTAAAGGAAAACATAGTGATACCTGCTGAAACTAAAAGTAATGTTTAAAAAACAGCTCCTTCTTTACAAATATTATGAATTGGATTCTGCCAGTATCTGTAAAAACTTGGATTACACATCCCAAGAGCCCTAAACATGAAAGCTTCAGCTATCTTGAGATTAATCAAGATCACACCATCAAATGTCCAGTCTTCTGCTGTGTATGCTTTTTCAGTGATTTGCTTTCTTGGCTTACCCACTGGGTTTTGCCTGTTTTTCCTCATTCTCTGCTGTGTCTTTAGACAGTGCCGTCTCTGACAGCAGGCTGGGTAAATCATCAATTGCATGCTGATGAGCTGGTTTGCCTTCTTTTGCCAGATTAAATCAGGACAGCCTTCAAGTTTGGAAAAGGAGACTGTGGTCTGTGCCATTACTTCTGACCTTTCCTTCCTTTTCTTTTATCTGGGACTTTTCCACTCCCAAACTCTCTTCTGTTATGTCCTCGATTTAGGATACTTTCTTTCCTTCATCTTTTCTGCCAGGAACATAACTGTTTCATTGTCCTGCCAATTTGTTTTCTTGCTTGTTTTTACTGATTTTACTTTGTGTTCCTTTTTATAAATAAGTACACAGCCATATGAAAATTTTAAGGGCGTTCAAAAGTAAAGTAGAAAGTCTGTTCATTGACATTCTGAGCCAAGAAACAATATTTGCAAATTTAATTTTCATACAGGATTGTAATAAGGAAAAAAAAGACCTATATACCAGTATTACCCAAAGTTGTATTGAAAAACACATTCCAGAACCTTTGATATGCTGCCATGCATTGTAAATCTATAAGAAGAGGATATTTATTGTATGCTGCATTTCTCAAACTTATTAGATGAGGAATTCTTGTTTACAAAGGATTTTCAATGAAGTAGTGTTCCTAGGAACACACTCGTGGAAATGTTGTCATATTCCATTTTCCTACAACTTATTTTGTAATTCAGCTTTATATGTAATTTGATAACTAATCATAATTTCAAAGAATCACAGACTTGATATCTTATTAACAGTGATCTTTGTGGGGAAAATTTGGCCTGAGAGTGGATAAGGATTTATTGTAATTTGAATGTGTTAAAAAATTTCAACGTCCTAGGAATCTTTAAATATTTATTTAGATAGGAAACCTTTTTGCTTCAATTTTATTTTCATGTTTACTTTGATAGAATGTATAGAAAGAGATGTGGCTAGAGTTCAGGGTTTTTTTCCTAATCTTATTTATTTACTATTTTATGTACAATAGGATGAAGTAGCTGAAGCCTTGGATATAAATACTGAATTTTACCTGCCAATATGAGTCTTCTGATTTGTCAATACTTCAGAACATTGCTCTCGGGGCTCAGCATGTCCTATTAGCATACAAGCAAGCCTCCTTTCTCTCCCAAAATATGTTCTGTACCATGGCTATGCCCCAGTCAAGGCCCCAGTCATCAACTTTAAGCCCACAAGGTCACTTGGTCATCTTGTGATTACAACAGCAGCTTTACTGCTTGTAATTGTCCTACAGCTGTGGCAGGTCAATGGAAAAATGTTCTTTAAACACCATAAGTGTCTGATTGTGCAATACCTAAATGAGTGTCATTGATTATTCACACTGCTGGCTGGTCAAAGCTGGGGAAGTAATTAGGGCTTTTTGTGTGGATTATCCACTGAGAAAAGGTCAAATAACTACAAACAGTGCCAGCAGAGAAGAGCCACCAAGGACCACAGCATCCGTGATCAGTTAAGAAATGCTAAAGCAGGGCTTAATAATGATGTGCTTATGCCAGGTTCTACAGAATGTGATCATTCTGTCATAGAAATCCAATGAAGCATGAATGATGGCTACTTTTTCCCTGGAAGCTCTGCTTCAGGTCCCTGATGCCCATCAAACAGGTTTGTCAGGGAAACTAGACTGAGAAGAATTTAAAAACCAGGGCCTTTTCCCCTTCTCCTTTCTTTAAATCAAGAATAAAGGATGTCAGCTAGCAACCATTCTTTTTATCTCCCCTTTTGAAACATCATAAAAATGTTGTTTTTCATATTTTTTGGTAAAATATTCCATCAAGTTGTCTGAGTTATGGGGACTTGAAACCATTCATTTGCTAATTTAAATTAGGATCTTGGAAAAAATCCTTTGAGCCACAGTTCTATTTATAGTAATATGATGCTGAAAACATGTTTCAGTTTGCTGAGGGGTCTTTCATATTTTCCAAGCTTTAAGATAGTTCTTCTAAATCCACTTAGTTATACTTGGGACTAGCCTTCATCCTCAATAAGACCTGAAATTCTAAGGTTATGTCTTCATTATTTTAGTTTAAATTATTCATTTCTATTAAACTGAAGATATTCTGGGAAAGCCAATAATTTAGCCATTTTTCACCCAGTATAAATAAAGCATCTGAAAGTCAGGTTTGAGAAGGCATTAGGAAAATAGTATTCAGAAAGCAAAGTAAGTGATTGGGGGTACCCCAAACAAAATATTCTTGGGTTACTTCCTAAGTCTGTTTGGAGTTGTATTAGCATAGTGGGGAAAAATACTGGGTAGTAATTAAGAACACCAACCTTGTGAGGGTTCAGATCCTGGTTCTACAACTTATTCTGTGATATTGGGCAAATCACTTAAACATTCTGAGCCTAGTAGGGGGTGGACAGAATTAAAAAAAAAAAACAGTCTTTTATCAGAAGCCAGTGAAATAGCAGGTGGGAGATGAACTAGCCAAGAAAACAGGAATTCTGAAAACCACCCTGTCCTTGTAGAATGCAGACCTGCCAGGGTCTCCTAGGAAATAGCAGTAGTGACCAATGATCCTCACGTGGGGACAGCCTCTTGGGCCAAACTGCTGGATTTGGCATTGGGTTCTTTGGTCTCCCCTGCCTATCTTTATCCCACTTCTTTAAAGTTTGACCTCCCACAATCTGTGAGATTGAGGTCATGTTTGATTATGGCTTAAAGATGATCCACTTTCTAAAACCAGACAGAACAGCCTTCAAAACCTAGTGGTGGAATTTCAGTCAGTATAACAAACCAAAAGGAAGGTATTTTGGAGCAGACCCTCCTAACTGATTTCCCCAGTTGATCTCTCTCTGTTTCCACTCTTGGTCCTTGTCCCAGATTGGAAGCCTCCTGAATTGACAGAGAGAGGAACTGTAATGGGAATGAAATGAGATAATATACTGTGAAGTGCCTGCACAGTGCTTGGCATTCAGCAAAGCTCAACAATAGATATGTAGATGCCAGAACCCTAGGAGAGGCAGGAAAATTGCTGTTAAAATATTAACGTATTTCTGTTTCTGAAGTATTATTTTAAAAATTCTGCAAGTTCTGAATGATAGAGTTGTGAGAGTTGTCTGTTATTTTGTACTAATTCCCTTTCATTGATCAATTAAACAAGGGATTATCTTGTTTTCCTCTTTTGGACTGAGGATTAATTGTTGAAAAGCAAAGATGGAGTATATAGTGGCTCTGAAAGTTAGAATATCCAAGGAACACTGCAGTGACACTTATTTATATTTTGTAAGAAAGGAATTTTCACTGTTCAGCAATAAGGGGGGAAAAATGGAAGCAATATGGTTTAAATGATGAGAAAGTAAAAAATCCCTAATTCAGATTGCCATTATCTTTAAGAATATATTAAAGGTCAAATGAAAAAAATTTTTGTTTTAGTTCATAGACAAGATGAAAAAGTTTGTATTTCTTATGCGTGTTACTGTAATTTATAAGGAGAATGCTGTCCTAGGCAAAGCCAAGGCAGAGGCAGCAGTTCTGGGGGGCAGAGTTTGTTTCTGACTTTATTGGGCCGTGGTAGTGGAAACTTGGTAATGTGATTTTCTGTTGCCTTTATACCTGTTACTGTTTCTGTGGGCTGATGGAGCAGGTGAGTGCCTGGGGGCAGCAGTGACAGAGTGATTGAGTAGTGAGAAGACCACTGGGGGAGGAAGCAGAAGACCCAAGTTTTCGTCTCAGCCTCATTTTATATTAGTTTTCTAGCCCTTAAGACATTGTAAAGGGAAAAGGTTATTTTTTTTTGTTTTAATGTAACAGCTTTGTTGAGATATAATTTACATACCATAAAATTCATCCTTTTAAAGTGTACAGTTAGTGGTGTTTATTCACAGAGTTGTGCAACTATCACCAGTATCTAGTCTTAGAACATTTTCGTCACCCTAAAAAGAAACCTTGTACCCATTAGCAGACGTTCTCCATTCCTTCTCCCTCCACCCCCTGACAACCACTAATTTATTTTTCATCTTGATGGATTTTCCTATTCTAGACATTTCATATGAATGGAATCATGCAAGCTGTATTCTTTTGTGTCAGACTTTTTTCACTTAGCATAATGTTTTCAGGGTTCATCTATGTTGCAGTATTATGTATCAGTACTTCACTCCTTTTTACCCCTAATCTTTTTTATTTTGGTAAAATACACATAACATAAAATTTACCATCTTAACCATTTTTAAATGTACATTTCACTGGTATTAAGTACATTCGTATTGTGCAACCATCACCACCATCCATCTCCAGAACATTTTTCATCTTGCAAAACTGAAACTCTATACCCATTAAACAATAACTTCCTTGCCTCTTGCAGACAGCATACAGTTCGATCATGTTTTTAAAAAATCTGTTCTGTTGATCTCTGTCTTTTGATTGGATAGTTTAATCTATTTACATTTAAAGTGTTTACTGATATGGAGGAACGTCTGTCATTTTGCTATTTGTTTTCTTATGTGCCTTATAGCTTTTCTGTCACTCATTTCCTGTATTACTGCCTTCTTTTGTATTTAGTTGATTTTCTATAGTGAGATGTTTAAATTTCTTTCTCATTTCCTTTTGTATATATTCTTTAGTATTTTCTTGTGGTTACCATGGGGATTACATTTAACATCCTAAATTTATAACACTCTAATTTGAATTTATACCAGCTTAACTTCAATAACATGCAAAAACTCTGCTCCTTTAACAAGTCAATCCCTACCTCTGTCAGTTCTTGATGTCATAAAATTACATCTTTATACATTGTGTGGCCAAAAACATGAACTAGTAGTTTTTTTAACACATTAGTCTCCTAAATTATGTAGAAAACAAAAAATGGAGTTACACATCATGGTTACAGTAATACTACATTTTATAATTGCCCATGTGTTTACCTTTACTGATATCTTTATTTTTTCATACAGCTTTGAGTTAGTGTCTTTTCATTTCAACCAACAGGACTCTCTTTAGCATTTCTTGCAGGGTAGATCTAGTGGTAACAAACTTCCTCATCCTTTGTTTATCTGGGAATGTCTTAATTTCTCCCTCACTTTTGAAGGACAGTTTTGCCAGATATAGGATTCTTCGTTGACAGTTTTTTCTTTTAGCACTTTGAATATATTAGCTTACTGCTTTCTGGCCTCCAAAGTTTCTGATGAGACATCTGCTGATAATCTTACTGAGGATCCCTTGTATGTGATGAGTTGCTTCTCTCGCTACTTTCAAAATTCTCTCTTTGTCTTTTGACAGTCTGATTATAATTTGTCTCAATGTGGGTTTCTTTGAATTCATCCTACTTGGCTTTATTGAGCTTCTCGTTTATATTCATGTCTTTCATCAAATTTGGGACGTTTTTGGCCATTATTTTTTCAAATATTCTCTCTGCCTCTTTCTCTTTCTCTTCTCCTTCTGGGACTCCCACAATATGTGTGTTGCTCTGCTTGATGGTCTGCCACAGGTCCCTTAGGCTCTGTTCACTTTTCTTTAATCTTTTTTCTTTCTGTTCCTCAGATTTTATAATTCCCATTGCCCTATCTTGAAGTTTGCTGATTTTTCTGCCTACTCAAATCTGCCTTTGAATCCGTCTAGTGAATTTTTCATTTCAATTATCGTACACTTCAGCTCCAAAATTTCTTTTTAGGTTTTCTACATCTTTATTGATATTTCCATTTTGTTCCTATGTCATTTTCTTGATTTTCTCCATGTCTTCCTTTAGTTCTTTGAGCATCTTTAAGACGGTTATTTTAAAGTCTTTGTCTAGCAGCTCCACCATCAAGTCTTTTTTCAGGGACAGTTTCTGTTGGTTTACTTTCTTCCTTTGAATGGGCCATACTTTCTTGTTTCTTTGTATGCCTTGTGATTTTTTTGTTGAAAACTGGACATTTACATCTAATAATGTGGTAACTCTGGAAATTAGGTTCTCTCCCACCCCCAGGGTTTGCTTTTATTTTTGATTGTCGTAGGCTGTCTCTGTGCCTGAGGTGTAAACTTAAGGTGTTCTGAGGTCTTTTCTGAACCTATGCCTTCCCCTGGGCATGCGTGGCGATTTTCTTTTTTTTTTTTTTTTTTTTTTTTTTTTTAAGATTTTATTTATTTATTTTCCCCCCAACGCCCCAGTAGATAGTTGTCTGTCACAGCTGCACATCCTTCCAGCTGCTGTACGTGGGACGCGGCCTCAGCATGGCCGGAGAAGCGGTGCGTCGGTGCGATCCCGGGATCCGAACCCGGGCCGCCAGCAGCAGAGCGCACGCACTCAACCGCCAAGCCACGGGGCCGGCCCTGCGTGGCGATTTTCTAATTTCCCCTGTATATGCAGTTGCTTTTGAATGTCCTACTCTTCAATATTTGGTTCCCAAAAGGAGAAAAAGAGAAAACTTAAGGGGGTGAAAAAGGCACTGGCCTTTTAAATCTCCCCAAAAGTCAGTTCAGCCAGAGGGGGAGGGGCTTGCAACAGTGGGGGGAGGTGCAACAACAATGGTCACCACCTCTTTGTCTGTACCTCTGTGATCAGAAGCAGCAATTAGTGATCAGAGTACAAATCCCGGATATTTAGAGGACAGAGTCCTTTTTGCCAATTCTGAATCCTACAAGCTGTGGGCAAGCTACTGCAGTAACATATGCATAGCTGTCTGCCACCAGGCTGAGAGGTGGTGGATGGGTAGCTACTACTGTGCTAAGAGCTGAAATTGACTGGAATTAACTGCAATTTACCATCCAAATAATTCCAGTTTTCCCCTGGAAGTTGCTTGCTTTCAGTAGACTCCAGTGTTCTAAATTAGGTACATCAGACAGATTGTACCTTGTTGTTGTTGTCTAGGTGGTGAGACAGATTTCTGGTGTTTCTTCCATCCTTCCAGAATCCTCCTTCCTTCCTTTTTATTGCTGAATAACATTCTATTTATGGGTATATCATATTTTGTTTACCTATTCATCAGTTGATGGACATTTGCATTGTTTTCCACATTTTGGCAATTATGAATAATGCTGCTAAAAACATTTGTGTAAAGTTTGCATGGACATATGTTTTCATTTCTCTTTAGTATATATCTAGGAGTGGAGTGGCAGGATCATATGGTAAGTCTATATTTAACATTTTGAGGAACTGCCAAACCATTGTCCAAAAACCATTTTACATTCCCATCAACAATGTTTGAGGGTTCCAATTTCTCCACTTCCTCATCAACACTTGTTATTTTTGGTCCTTTTGATTATGGTGATCCTAGTCGGTGTGAAGTGCTATCTTATTGTGGTCTTGATTTGCATTTTCTTGATAGCTAATGATGTAGATCATCTTTTTATGTGGCCTACTTTTTGGCTATTTGGAGAAATGAAAGGGACAAGGTTTATTTTCAGTGTTCTTTTGTTTTTTGAGGCCTTGTGCTCTTTTATGATATTATAATCTCTCTAAAGTCTTGTTTATCAGGTGAATTTTAGGAAGGCTTGGCTGAGAGCTCGGTGTCCTGAGACCTCACCTGCACTGCTAGTGGGGAAAATGAAAGAAGGTGGAATTAGGAGGCTGGTGTTGAGGGGATGCCCAGTAGTCCATATTGTGTCATTTAAAGAGGTAAGGAAACTATAAATGGGCCTAGGTGAATGTTAGTATCCAAAGGCTCTCTGATATGGTGATTAAGGTACAGTAGCAGAAATCTCTAGCTAGGGACAGTTCTCAGAGTCATGCATTCATGCAACAAATATTTGCGAAGCAGTTGCTCTGAACCAACTAGAATCTGTTTTATGTGCTAAGGATAGCTCAGCAAAATAGCAGTAAATTCCCTTGCTTCACATCATGTAGGTTCTAGTGGGGGATCAATCCAGTTTAGAACAGAAATTCAGTCCGTGGGGATGAGACTGATGAAGGCTGGGCAGTGGAACAGCCTAAGATTTGAATGGAACTCTTGTTCCAACATGGGATTCAGACATTACATCAGAAAACTGCAGGAGAGGCCTCATCACGAGGGGAAAAAAACTCCACACTAGGATGAAGGACCAGAGGGCCGTAATGTGGGCATGTGAATTTTTAATTTGCTTTAGCCAGCAAGACTAATTCCACAACCCAGCAGCTTAGGGACTGGGCCTCTTGCTACTGGGTCATGATTGGTTCAGGAATGCAGTGCTGCTGAGTAGATAGCAGGAGGTCATTAGTGCCTGTAGCAGGGCTAGACTTAGCGGGGGAAGAAAATGACACCTCTCCTCTAACACAAGGATTCCCTCCCTCAGAGTCTCTGCAGTACTTTTTATGGGGATGATATACCTGGCAAGTGGCAGAATTGTGAACCTTCAGGGAGAGAATATACGTAAAAGCACTCTAAAATATTGTGAAACAGCATCCATTTGTAAGGCACTAAAATAACGGTGATGATTATTGTTTTTGGCAACTGATGTCTGAGAGGGCATCAGGTTAGGGTGGTGGCAGGTGACACAGAAGAGAAGAGACCATAGACACACAAGTGGCTCATCCCACTCCTGCTTGAAGAACTCAAATAGTTGCAAAATTTCAGCATACTTTTGGCATCACAAATGTGGTTCTGTCAAAAACAATGGAATGGTGTCCCTTTATGTCTCTTTGAAGCTAAATGCTGCAGAGGGAGAGATGAGAAGCAAGTAGGTAAGAGATCATTTAGTTTTTACCTTTCTGTTTAACCTGTGTTTTCAATTTATAATCCAGTTGATGCAAAATTTTTATTATAGGACATGATAGTTTTATATTACAGCAGCAGATCAACAGACTGGTTTCTTCTGGTTGATTATTAAAATAAAAAAATCTTTGTTTGAATAAAGCCAAGTAGGAAAAATGGCTTGAGTCCCATCTCTCAGGTGGTTCAGGCAGAGGTAAGAAATAAGCAGACAAGGCACTGTATTGGAATGCATTTGACTGTAAGAAATAGAAAAACCATCCTCAGAGGCCTAAACAAATGACATTTCATATTTCGTACACAACAGGAAGTCTGGAGGTAGGCAGTTGCCTGTGTTGATCTAATGATTTCAGGGCCAACATCTTTGTCATTTTCCTGGCCAGAATATAGCTGCTGTGGCTCTGGCCACCACATCCATGTTCAGGACAAAAAAGGGAGGACTGGTGGAGACTTTCTCCATGTGAAGTCTTGTCTTTTTATTTAGGAAAAGAGCCTTCCCTAGGGGACTTACCCTGTGTCTCATTGGCCAGGATTGGGTCATGTGCCCGCACTTTGGCCAATCCCTAAAGAAAGGGAAGGAGATTACTATGATTGATTTAGACCAATTTCAGCTCATTCCTTGTGGCTGAGGTAGGGGCCTAACCTCCCTGAAATCAAAGGATCTCTGCCAACAACCGGAACACAGGTTGGAGTTTTGTCACCAGAGAAGAAGGAAACAGCTGTAGCTTAGACAAGTGTCTGGCCCATGTGCCAATGGATCCAAAAGTGGCTGCACACCCAGATTGAGAATGAGGGGACTCATGGAAACTTAGTGCAATAAGATCCACAGAACTTTGCCACATTAAACTAGAAGGATGTCCTTGGCTAATCTTGTGCTTTAGTGCTTCAGTCCTATATGGTTCTTTTTCTTTCACTGTTAGAGATAAAGGATTCTTCAGCGAGTACAAATTCACTGCCTTGGGTGGTCTCCTACCTCTTTTTTCATTCTTTCTCTCTGCTGCCAGCGCTCCATAAGGACCTAAGAAAAAAAAAAATAGGTAACATCTGTCAGGCTCTTATTGTGTGCCAGGCATGTGCTGAGCACTTTATATTCTTTATCCCATTTAATCCTCCTAAAAGCCCTTTGAAGTAGGTACTATTAGCGTTATCCTTATTTTATAGTTGTGAAACTATAAATTGACCTTCCTAGCCTGGGGCCAAAAATACCCAGAAACTGTGGACTGCACCAATTCCCAGCCCACCATTTTGTTCTTCCATTTCCAATAACTCAAATTCTGTGTCTGTCATTTTTATGTTTCTCATAGTGTCCTGGAGAAGGCTACTATGTATGTGTAAACTGACCAGATTCACATAGCTAGTAAGTGGCAAGGCCAAGTTTTGACTGCAGAGTCTATGATCTGAAGAAATTCCTTTAGCTATCTAATTTCTCCAGATAGAAGGTAAGTAAAATAGAGATTGAGAGGGCTGCCCTAAATATCCAGTATTCGGTGTTAATCCTTATAGACAGCATATGTATATTTAACAAGAGCTTTCTGAAGACATAATGCCCCAACTTAATGCTAATGGGAGAGTCTTCATATCCCCTGGAATGCTTGTGGGACAACTGTCTGGGGGACAAGTAGGTTCTTGTGACTTTCTCCAATAACAGCCACATTAGCTCTCAACAAAATGTTGATAATATGGGTAATCATTCATTTTCTAAATATCTTCTTTGTCTGAAGCCTTTGAATTTATCAGAACATTGCCTCTAGAGAGGAATCAGGACCTGGGAATCTCATGTTAGATTGAAAACTGTGCCTCTTACAAGTAGCATAAAATGAAACACACCTATTTGAATGTTATTTTTTGCCCTCATTTTGTTTCTTGGATACTTTTGTTGAAGCTGAAAAGCTTTTTCTGAAAAGTAAGTGACCTTGAAAAAAACTGACTTTACAGATGTTTTCAAGTTATAGCGGTCAGATGGACATACCTGATTAATATTTTTTTCACACCCAATTCTCTGCTGTTTATTTTAACTTGTGTAACTTGCTTGCATTAGCTTGTACTGGCTCTAACTGCCAGTGGAGCATTCTGTAGTAATTTTTTTTTATGACGGCCTTCATACAAACATCATTCATGGCATGGTTTGAGCCAAGTTAGTACATTGAAAACTAAAAGGACTGTTGTTTATTTAAGATTGAACTGGAAGAAGACTGCAGGGCACTGCCCTTCCAATGCCAAGCAAGGAACCAATCTAAACACTCAGTCATCGTCATATATAAACATCATTAATGAGTGCTCTCGTTATGCATAAAGAATATGGAAGAATTCTTTTTTCTTTTTCCTTTTTCACAGAATCTAAAAGCACAAGAGGTTTTGCCAGATCAAATATGGTCTTGTTTTTGCTGGCTTATTGATTTAGGAATAAACGAATAACCAGTTTTGTTTAGAGGGAATTTCTTAGCAAATAACCTGTTTTTTTGGAGGGAATTACTTAGCATTTTACCTTTGTTGAAGTACCATTCTTATTCCATCATGTTCAAGTACTGTGATTACTTTTTGTTAATGAGGGGATTGGGGTTGGGCGGGGTGAGGGACAGGACTGAGCAGTGTATCAGAGGGTATATGTTTGCCTTTTCTATACAATCTCAAATTAGACCCTTGTTCACAGATTAATCTTCTTTATGGAGGAAATACATTTGAGTTCCCAAACATATTTAAGCAACTTTTGTTCTGTATGCAAAGTATAGCACATAACTTAGAATAAAAATTTGCATTTTGCATGCTTATACATCCAAGTATGCAAAGACTCTTTCAATAGCTGACAGAACAAACAATAAATGCCTTTGTCAAAGGGTTACCTATTGGAGCTTGGCTATTAAAAGAACTGTGTTATTACTGCCAAGGATCTGAACTGGCCTAGACATGTTACACTAGTTATGAGTCATCTTAGTGATAATGATTTACAGCAGAAATTCATAATTATACATAATGTAAAGAGTTTTAATTTAAAGATTTTTTTCCTCCAAATGTTCTCAAATGTAATAAATTGGTCTACAACATAACCAATATTATTTTGTTGTTGTTAGTGCTGTCCAATCTATCCTGACTGTCAGTGACCCTGTGTACAGCAGACGGAACCCTGCTTGGTCTTTTTTGCACCATTTTCTCGCCTTCCAGCTCTGTATCAGACAATGCTCCACTGCTGTTCACAGGGTTTTCATGGCCAATTTTTTTGAAAGTGGATGGCCAGGTCTTTTTTTCCTAGTCTGTCTAGTCTGGAAGCTCCACTGAAATCTGTCCACCACGGGTGACCCTGCTGGTATTTGACATACTGGTGGCATAGCTTTCAGCATCAGAGCAACACTCAACTGCCACAGTATGACAACCAACAAACAGGTGGTGTGGTTCCCTGACCAGGAAACGAACCTGGGTCGCGGAGGTGAGAGCACTGAATCTTAACCACTAGACCACCAGGGCTAGAGAATCAATATTATTAGAGAGGTATTAAAAGAGGAGACACAATGTATATATTCTTTCACAGGAAGCTAGCCACTCAAAGAGTAAAATATACTCACGTTTTAATCAGCCGCTTGATGTTGCTGGTTAGGATGTTTACTTCTGGAGAGAGGCTTCCAGTAATCTCTGGTAGAACAGAGACCGATTAAACTGGAAGCATTTAAATCGTAGGTTAAAACTCCTGCATTCTCTGAAACTGTGCTAAAATTGGATTGTGGCGATGATTGTACAACTCTATAAATATATTAAAAACCACCAAATCGCACATTTTAAGTGGGTGAGTTGTTTGTTATGTTAATTGTATCTCAATAGATCTGTTTAAAAATCCTCCTTCATTTTCACAAAATGGAAGTCACTACTTTTTTATTGGTGTCCCCTATTCTCTTTTTCTCCTCAGATCTGTTTATTAATTTTGCTGCTGTGCAACATTGTAATTTTGTACTGACTGGTTTCACCTGGGAAGTTGATAATGTGCTAATTAGCTATTTTGGACATATATCTTTCTCTTCATCATTTCTTAGTATTTAAAACAATGTGCTTAATTCTTTTATTTCCTCAGTTCACATTCATTAGTATTGAGTTACTTTAAAATAATGTTCTAGTGCAGTGGTTCTCAACTGAGGGGGAGCACATTTGGCAATATCTGAAGATATTTTTGATTGTCACAGTTTGTGTGTGGGGGTATTACTGGCATCAGGTAGGTATATGTCAGGGATACTGCTAAACATCCTACAATGCACAGAATAGCTTCCCACAACAAAGAATTACTTGGCGCAAAATGTAAATAGTGCTGGGGTTGAGAAACCCTCCTGTAGGGAAACTGGTTGATATGCAGTGAACCTGTATTATTTGTCCTGTGGATAAACTGAGACCTAATTCTGAACTCTGTCGTGAAGTAGCTTAGTTATCCAGAAAACTAAGCTCCCTGTCCTAATTTGACAACAGCTTATATATTGGGGTCACGGCTGACATCTCCACTAGTAAGTAAAAATGTTAACAAGTGAATGGATTAATTCTCTCCTATTAACCCAGCCATATACCTTCTTGCTTATAGAGACAGAAATGTCTCTTTGTACCCCACTGTTTCATTCTCTGGTTTTAGATATCCCCTACATTTGTAAAATACTTTAAAAATAACTCTAATATCTATTATCTCATCTTACCCACACAATTATCCTGTGGGACAAACACGATGGAAATGATTCCTCTTTCTAGCATTAGGAAATTGAGAAGCAGAGAGGTGGTGACTTTCAAGACCATGTTTCAGGTTATTAATAAAGTTGGCACTAGAGCCCAAGCATCCTTTCCACAGAGTCACCATAGGCAATATTAGTAATTAAGGGCTTGGGCTTTGATTTCATACAGAGCTAGAGTTTTTATTAATTTCTGTCTCTTTTAGCTGTGTGACCTAGGGTGAGTTAAATAACCTCTCTAAGGCTCATATTTCCTTCTTGGCAAAATGGGGAATTTTCATACAATAGGCTTTCTTACTAGGACTGTTCTCACAGGATTGTTGTGAGGAAAGAAAGAAATAATACATGTAAAACAACTAGTGCCTCACCCATCGTAAATGTTCAATAGAAGTTTGCAGTTATGGGCTAGCCCTGTGGCTTAGCGGTTAAGTGCACGCGTTCCGCTACTGGTGGCCCGGGTTCGGATCCCCGGCGCGCACTGATGCACTGCTTCTCCAGCCATGCTGAGGCCGCGTCCCACATACAGCAACTAGAAGGATGTGCAACTATGACATACAACTATCTACTGGGGCTTTGGGGAAAAAAAGGAGGAGGATTGGCCATAGATGTTACTCAGAGCCGGTCTTCCTCAGCAAAAAGGAGGATTAGCATGGATGTTAGCTCAGGGCTGATCTTCCTCACACACACACACACACAAGTTTGCAGTTATTATGGTTCTCTTCTTTCTGAATTAAGACAGAAATGCCCTTACTATATCTGGCTGTTAAATACTGTCAAGTCAGTAATTGTTTAAAGGCCTTAGTTTTGTTAACTTTAAAATAAGGGGATTGGATTAAATTATTTGAGCTTCCATTTTAGCCCCAAAACTCCATGATTCTTTATTGCTCAGTGACCAAGAGAAGACATATTTCAAAAATAACATAACGTTGTTTTGGGTTTTTTAATCATAGTGGCTATTGCTGAGGAGACAGAGGAATTTTCTTAGTTGTATTACTACTGCTCTTACTATTAATGTTTTAAGGTAATGGTCACTTTCAGGCCATATATGGACTCTATTTTCAGCCACTTCCTATCCCATTATGTACAGAAAGAACACTTAAGTCACTCATTCAAAAAATGAATGAAAAGTAGCAAATATGAAAACCCTCTCAGAATCATGAGACATATTATGGAGCAATATCTGTCTCTGTTTCATGTCCAACAGTTTCCTTGTGGGAACCCAAACGAGAGAAAAGAGAATATGTTTCTACCAAACATCTTCAAAGGTCATTATTGGGCTATTTTGGATACTCTTTCTTAGTTAAGCTCTATTCATAATATTTTAGGAATTATTTAACAAAAAAGTGATAAATAAATGAAAAGCAATAGGATATATTGGAGTATATGAGGAAGCCATTTGGTTTAAAACTAATTTGGCCTGACCTTGTTTTTCCAAAAGAGCCTGATGTGGCCTGTTGAGCACGCATTGTACATCTGCTTTAAATATTTACTATGTCCCAAAGACATAGTAAATATCTTTAGGGGCATCGTTCCTTAAGGATAAGCGTCTCCTCCTGGAAACTAAGGATTGATTACTGCACCTTGTGACCACTGACCTACTGACCACCAACCTGCTGTGCCAGCTAAGCAACTCATGACAGTAGTAAAAAAGATATTCCTGTCATATGCAATGTATGCTCTTTGTTCCAAGACAGTATATAACCACTCTGTACACCCCACTTCTTTGGTGCCCTTCCTTCCTTGGGGAAGGAAGGCCCCGGGCTATGTCCTCAAACCTGGCTCATAATAAACTCACCTCAATTTTGATTTATAGATTAATTATGGATTGTTTCTGTTGACAAAAGAATGCCCCCACTTAGCAAAATATGGATTGGACATATCGGAAAGATTATCTCTCACCTAGTGCTCGAGAGAGTACAGGACATATGTGTGGAGGACATATCCTTCTCTTCTTAAAGCTATTTCCCAAGAGAAGGGAACTCTCATACACTGCTGGTGGGAGTGCAAACTGGTGCAGCCACTATGGAAAACAGTATGGAGATTCCTCAAAAAATTATGAATAGAACTACCTTACGATCCAGCTATTCGACTGCTGGATATTTATCCGAAGAATATGAAAACACCAACGTGTAAAGATACATGCACTCCTATGTTCATTGCAGCATTATTCACAGTAGCCAAGACTTGGAAGCATCCCAGATACCCATCAAGGGACGAATGGATAAAGAAGATGGGTTGTAATTAGTATTTGGGTGGTGAACATGATGTTATCTATGCAGAAATAGAAGTATAATGATGTACACCTGAAATTTATACAATGTTGTAAACCAATGTTACTGCAATAAACAAAAAATTTAAAAAAAAAAGATGTGGTATATATACACAATGGAATACTCCTTAGCCATAAGAAACGATGAAATCCAGTCGTTTGTGACAACATGGATGGAACTTGAGAGTATTATGCTAAGTGAAACAGAGGGAGAAAGTCAAATACTGTATGATCTCACTCATAAGTAGAAGATAAAAACAACAACAAACAATCACATAGAAACAGAGTCTGGATTGTGGTTACCAGAGGGGAAAAGGAGGGGGGGCGGCGACAGGGATGATTAGGCACATATGTGTGGTGATGGATTGTAATTAGTCTTTGGGTGGTGAACATGATGTAATGTATACAGAAATTGAAATACAATGATGTCCACTTGAAATTTATATAATGTTATAAACCAATGTTACTGCAATATAAAAAAAAGCTATTTTTCTCTGTTTTGTCCACTCTGACCCCTGCCCAAGCCCCATTACCCCACCCCCACCAGTTCCATACTCTCCCTCTCTGTTTGGCCCCCTCCTTTTGGGCCAGTTTCCCCCTAATCCCCAAGATGCTAAATATCGTTTGCTGCCTTCTCCTCCCTTGAACTCTTTGCAGTCGGCTTTCTTCCCCATAGTGAAACTTAAGGGTATCTCACTCTTCAGGGCCGCAATATCTCTATTTTATGAGAAGTCAGCCAGAAGTTTGATGTGGTTTAAAGTTTTCGGACCTCCTTCCAGCTTTGATCTTTACTATGGGTAATGTTTTTTGAGCATGTATGTCAAATTAATTCTTACAACAATAACCACAGGAGATTGTTAGAGTTGTAATTCCCATCTTAGTCCTGGGGAAACTGAGATCTAGAGGGATCATATAACTCTCTGAAGGCCACACAGCTAAGAAGTATCAGAGCTAAGATCTAAGCCGAAAAGTCTGATGGAGTCCATGCTCCTAACTTTTACATTGTACTAAGTACTTGAATACAGTTTCTCATTAAATTGTTAATACTACTCTATACTATTAATATTGATACTACTGATCAGTTTCCTTTTCTGTAAAATGAGGCTATGATACCAGTAACCCCATGTTGCCTCAGTACTTCATCATGTCTGCATTATAACATGTTAGAAGGATCTACATGGCTTACATCTTACTTTTTAACTAGAAAGTAAGCTTGCTGAGAATGTGTCTTATTCGTCTTAGTGTCTGCCCTAGTACAGAGTAAGATGCCTGGCACCTAGATGGCATTCATGAAATATTTGAGGAATGAATGAGTACATACCCTCCTTCACATGGCAAGTGAGACAGTGCATGTGACAGTGCCGTGCAAATTAATTGTTCTACAAATGTGATATATGGTTAGTAATAATCACCTGTTTGACTCTGCTTACTAGGAGGTAAGAGGTTCTCCTTTTCCTGGTGACCATTTTTACAGCGGTTTCTTGAATCATTGCCCTTGCCTGTGCTGCCCAGCCAAAGACAGACCCTTTCCTGAATATTTCCAGGGAAAGAGATGATCGCTTTGTCTTGAAAATCTACACCCTATTTAAAAGGCATAGCTAATCTAATTTTTAAACATCTTAAGCCTCCCAGTTGTAAATACCAGTCACAGTAGGTCTTTATCTATAGAATAAGCATGCTGAATAAAGTGCAAGTGTATTTGTAGAGAGCTGGAAGAGCCTCGGGTGACAGGCAAGTAGATCAGAACAAAGTGTTGGTAGTGAGTCCCCCGAGGCCTTAAGAAGAGTGCAGAGAATCAATTGATCTACAGAGCACTAGTCCCTCTTGAAAGTGTGAGCATCCTGGATTTTATTTATTTAAGATTGATACAATTGAGTTATATTTTTGAGAATCTAATGGAAGAGAATCACATCGTCTTTCAGAAAAGCAATCCTCTCAGCTGCACTGGCCAACCTCCATCAGTTAATCCTTTTGACCAATGAAGTAGTTGGTATATTATTGTAAACTTTCTGGAGGCAATTTGTCCATTATTAGGCCCGAACTTGAAATAGTTGGAGAAAGAAAGGAAAATTCAACGGCTCCTCTTGCATCAAAATAATATAACTGAGTCTCATTTTAATAAAACCCGAGAGCACAGTATCACCTAGCAAGTAACAGGTATTCAATAAATGCTCTTTGAATAAATGGATGAAAATCTAAATTTGTGAAATAGATCAATAAAGATGTGATCATTTACACTCCCAGAAGATTTATCTGCTCATTTGCTTTAGAGTGTTGACTTTAAATATGGATCTTTTAAGCTAGTATTAAGGAATGAGAAGGTGAGATTTTTCTTTTGAAGTTACTTAGTCCTTTTTCCCGTCTACAGGGACATTCCTACCACCTCAGTGGCTTATCACTTTCCCTATCATATGTATGATGAAAGAGAGGGCTTCCAGTTTCTTCATTTTCATAAGTACCAATATCTAATTTTTTAAAAGTAAAAACCTGCTGGACCACCATGATATATAGATTTGAAATGTGCTGTAATGTATTATGACTTAGCATACATAGCTTTCCCCCCAACATCTGTATCCTGATTTGTAGTCTAATAAACCTTCCTGCTGCAGATGGCATGTGCATAGTTGTTCTGAGGTGTAATACATCAACACAGCATTTCTAAACACAGAGCAATAATGTATTCAATTAAAGGAGGAAATAAAACATCGAACCATTTCTTATAATAAATCTTTTACTAAGCTTCCCACATCACATGTTTGCTGAGGAAATAATACATGTCATTCAGACTAAGGGTTATTGTAGACTGCTTAGGGAAACATGAAATTCTGGAGGTTTCAGCAGTCCTGTGAAATCCTGAAACATGGAAAGTGTACAAATTAGAAAAGGATGTAATATGTGACTAATGATACCTCCTGGGATACCTTTGGAACCCATATTTACTGTTATGATCACTAGATTCATTTAAGCTATAGGAGTTGAAAAGCAATACCCTAGTAAGTGAAAAACACCTCTGGGTTCATTAGATGTGGTTGTAATTTAAGCTCTAAAGGCTTTTTTCCTCACTGTCATTCTTCATATTTCTGGAAATGTGGTGCTTGAGCTCCTAATAAAAGTGGTCTACATCATGACCATATAATCTACAGTTCCTGGAAAGCACATTTACACCTCCACATCTGTAGCTAAAGCCGAGACTGAACAGAAACTTAATTCACCCCAGATGTCGCTCAAAAGAAAGTTCTGGAGAAAGACTGCTGTTCTTAGAATTTTCTAGCCACTGAATGTGTCCCAGGCAATGGTATAAATATGCAGCCCAGGTCCTCCAAGCCCAAATGTTGAAAACTCTTTTCATATACTATGCCAAGTGCAAAATTAACTGAATCTCACAAAGTAAATCCCCCATCCTACTCCTCCTTTTGTGGAGGGAAACAACAGCTCTTTTAACATTATTTAGACAGATGATTCCAGGTCTTTTTGTCTGAAGCATCTTAACATGAAATTTTACTCTTCTGGTTTGGTAAGACATCATTCCATAATGCTTTGAAGAAGCTTACATGACAGTTTCTTTGAAAAAAATGTATATGATTTGGGCTGCTAATCACAAGAATTTGGTGGCTCAATAGAATCAGGCAATCCATTTCTATCTAGTGATACCGTTCCTTTGCAATAATAGTCTTCTTTCCTTACCTTTGGGCTTCCCTGGCCAGTTCTTCTGTTCCTCAGTGATGGACTAGTTGGTATGAATCAGTTCCCTCCCATTCCCAGGTAATGTGCTTGACTGGAACAGCTTTATGGCTGAAAAAAGATCAATGCATAAACCATAGGGTTCTCCACAATGTGCAGAAATCAAGTTAGACAAGACTTCAGTCCCACTCTAAACTATTTATAGCTTTTAGTTCTGCCTCTTAAACTCATGTATTTCTTGGTGCCTTGCTAGAGTCACCTTCTTTCCACATGAGGCCCACCAGGAGTGTGGCTTGGTGAGTCTGCACGATTTCCCAGGAGGCCCCGCTGATGCTGCAGCTTCTTAGTTGTGGTTCAGGGAAGGCCAAAGCAGGCACATTGTGCCTTATGAATATTGGAGCTTTCTCTAGAGGAAAATCATTTGCTGCTATGTCAGGTCAGATATAGAAGCCAGATTACCTGGGCTCAGTTGGTGTAACTGCTCATAAAAATTACTATTTAATAAGGATATCCTCAGGATTTATTAAGAGAACAATGTAAAAATGGCCATGTGAAAAATAGTTTTGCACCTTTGCAAAACTGCTGTTAAAGACATTGTTCATTGAATATTTAATAATTAATCGGCGATTCATCCACCTGACAAATTCCTCTTAAAATGTGTCTCCTGAAAACCTGGTATGTGTTCCTCTACTAAACGTTGAGACCTATATAACCCATTGAATTCTCTGTTTTGCTTTGGTCACAAAGATTAGAGCTAAATTTCATGCTTAATTGTACTGATAATTTTATTCTAGTTTTCTGATATACATCTTCTTTCCCCTTCCTCTTTGGTGGTTTGTGAAATGATATTGGTCTCTGAACGCCTGAACTGGTATGCAAAAGTGTGTGTTGTGTGTGTATGTATAACTCACTTAAATTTTTTTGGAGAAAGAGCCCAAAGTTTTCATCAGATTCTTAAAGGGATGCATGCAGTATCCAGAAAAAGTTGAGAACCATAGTACAATATGGTGTTTTAGATCTTTGATCTCACCTTTAACTGTTCTAACAAATATATTTCAATTATAAACGATCTAAATCCTTTTTTGGGGGAGAGGGGAGGAAAAGCTAGATGGCAGTAAAAACTATATAAACATAAATACAATAGCACATTTTGTTGTCAGCCTGTTAGTAGGCATGATGTCAGAGGCCAATTTTTTTTGTTTGTCTGTGTTTTTCAGAAACAGTGCGCTGAAAAGAATAACCCTAGATGGCATACATCTGTATGAAAATGTAATCTGGTGTCTTTTCTCTTATTTTTCTACTATCTTGAAAAAACCCAACTATCTAGACGGGTCTATCTATAAAGCCCCCTATGTAAAGGGTCCCCTAAATACTGTAGGGAGATAACAACATACATAGAAAATTCCTTCACCGTGTGAAATTGGTACATATTGACCTTGGGACTGGAAAACTCCACTGTGTTGTACATATTAATGAAAGATTTTTAAGACAACCCCACAGGAGCTAGCTTGCTAATTTGGAAACTATATAAGTCCAATAAAATGACAACTTATTCAGAGAAAAGCCTTGATGAGAAAAAAATCTCAGGAGATCGAACAGTAACACCAAACCATCGGAGGAACAGATATATTTCCCCCTAGAACAAAATGTCTTCCATTCTGATTTTTCTAAAATAATTTTTTATGAACATATTGTGAATTACACAGGACACCAACCCTGCTGCTTTGGGAGCAAAAAGACAGAGCTGACAGATGTAGTTATTTGCCAGAAACAACCATGTGAATTTATAAATATTTTACAAGTGCAGCTTTCAGAAGAGTGACTTTTACTGCCATATTAATGCAACTTGCAAATTTATAGTCTGGGTATTTGTGGGTTATGAATGTCCAGTATTCGAGGCTAGTGCCAAGAACATGGTTTATGTTTCAAAATTCTTTTTTTTCCTGAACACAGACTTCTTGGCTGTTAAGGTCTGTGTTATAATTCAGCTGCACATGAGGTGCAGAGCTACATAATACATCAGTTCCCACTCCCAATGGCTGGACTCATAAATATACTCATTATAACATACTCCATGTGACAGAATGACACACAAAGCATAAAAATATCTCTAAAGAATAGAGAATTAGTAATAATAGAAGCAATAGTGGCACGATTCCACGCCTCTGGACAGACCCATAATATGTGACCAAAAATTATAATTATGTGCCATAATATAAAGAAAACTGGAATCATATGTTTTGGGAAATAATATTTTAGTATATATTAGATCAACATACTTATGTGTTGTCGCATGCATTGAAAGGTACACTACTGAAAAGACATTAGTTACTCCACTCATCTTTCAGCAGCGGGATCACGGAAGAAGGAGCATCACTGCAACTCTTTCTTTGTAAATTTCTAAGTTGCTTTTCCCAGTGATCGTGCCCAAGGTGAAATAGCCTTTCTGGTGTTCCACTCTGGAGAAAGAGGAGCAGATTTCTCTGGGCTTGAGCAAACAAGGCCTGGAATGAAATCCTAAAGTGAGCAGCCTTTGGTCACATGTCAGAGCGTCCTCCTCTTTCAAGATGCTATGACCTAGGCAGAATCGTTCATTGATGAAAGTCAGCACAATTGCCTGACCTTTCTGCCTTCCGCTAAGTAGCTCTATTATCTTGAACATGTCACTTCTCTTCTTGGGCTCTCATCTCCTCTTCTGTAAAACATTCAAGTTGTACTATAAGATTGCAAAACCCTTTCCAGTTATGATTATTTTTTTCTAATGCATGTGTGCCAATATATGTAGATATTGATAAACAATATATTATAATTTGCAGTATTAATTGTTTATAAGGTGCACACTTTTCTTTCCCTAGAAACCTCAGGTGGCAAAATGCTTCACTGTTTCACACCCTTGTGTCCACCATCTCTTGCCCTGTATTAAAACTGTATATTATCCGTAAAAGAGTTAATTGGAAGTCTAACCTTAAATAATGGAGAATCTTATGTTCTTACAAAAATTTGTAATTAGTGAGTAAAGCTCCTCTGAATTATCAAAGCTAAATAAATGAATGAATGAATGAATGAATGAGTGAATGAATAAATAAATAACAGACAGACAATCCCTTTTTATTCCAAGGCTTAATCCTACTGAGGCCCCCAACCTGATTAATCATGCAGCAGGCAGCAAACTGCCCCTTACTAGCTGACCTTACACATTTCAATGAAATGGACTACAGCCTGTAAAAAATGACACAAACCCAAAATCTCATGAAGTAATTATATTAGAAAATACTTTGTTAACAGGTTTTAAAGACAACCTTAGCCTTAAGAGTAAGTTCCTGTCAAGAGCAAATCCTCTTTCTTTTATTTGCTTCTAACCTAAGGGATAGAAGTAGTCAAATGCTTGTTATGGTTACCCAGGAAAAATTCAGCTTTAAAATTGATTGAATCAGTTTCCTATATCTTATTATCTTAGCCATAGCAATTAAAAAAAAAACAAATAGAATGATAGCAGTCCACGATCTGGACGGTCTCATATGTCCCTTGTTTGTTTGATTGTTTTCCTTTTCCCTTTATCTCTATCCTGACATTTCCTTTCTGTTCTCCAGTGAAGGTAAAAACCTAAAAGGAAAATAATTAGCTATTCATACTCTTTTAACACAGCCACATGTTCACATGATAAATGGAACATGACCATACAATACAACTAAAATGACATCCTTATTGCAGGCTCAATTTACTTAATTTTGTGTCTTCCAACTAATAAGACAAGGGTCACTCATTCTGCAAAATTAATGACTGATATAAATTTAGAATTAAAAAAGCACAAGGGGGCCGGCCCTGTGGCTTGGTGGTTGAGTGCGTGCGCTGCGATGCTGGCGGCCCGGGTTCGGATCCCGGGTGTGCATCAAGGCACCACTTCTCTGTCCAGCCTGAGGCCGAGTCCCACATACAGCAACTAGAAGGATGTGCAGCTGTGACAGACAACTATGTACTGGGGCTTTGGGGGCAAAAAAAAAAAAAGCACAAGGAAAATATTTCTTAACCTGGTGTATGGCCAACCTGTGGAATTTACTACCCTGGGAGGCCATAGATTTAGTTAATGGATGAATTAGAAAGGGCTAGATAATTTTATGACCAGTCATAATACTGTAGTTATGAATACTAAGATAAAGGTAATAGAATCTCATGCTTCAGGGCGCAAGCTGATCATCTTAGGAGCTTTGCAGTTCTCTTATTTCCTTATGATGCTCTGAGCAAGTGGTTCAATTGATATTGAAGTTTTATCTCTTTTTGGAAGTATTCACTATTGCTGTGAACAGGATGCCACATTTAGGTCACATTGTTTTTTGTTTTTGTTTTTTTGAGCAATGAAAACCACAAGTGTCCGCTAATACAATACCAAAGAACAATACAACAACAAAGAATTTATTCTTTCATTCAATGGATATTTATTGAGGGCCTACCATGATCCTGTCACTCTTTTGGGTGTTTGGGGTACAATGAGAAAAACAGACAAATCCCTGCTTTCAAGAAACTTACATTCTAGTGGGGACAGAGAGATAATAAGCCATCAAGTAAGTAAGTTGTAAGGTACATTAGAGGGTTTTAAGTATGCAGAAAAAGAAAGCAGGGAAGGGAAATAGGAAACAGTTTACAATTTAAAAAGGGTGATCAGCAAGGGCATCATCAAAAGGTGACGTTTGAGGCTTGGAAATGCGTGGAAGAAGAGTGTTCCAGAAACACAGAAGAGCAGGTAGAAAGGTCCTGAGGCCTGTTGAAAGTTATCTATTAATTAAAATATATTCTTGATTGATTGGAAGACTCAGGGGAATAAGATAATCTGATTAATTTTTTGTTGTTGTTGTTTAAAATGCTACAACCCGTTTTATTTCTACCCTTCTTGCTGAAGAAAATTTTTCTAAAAATGTGAGATAATTTTCCTGCCTTTGGACATACAGAACAATGCTCACAGCTTAATGATCTACTTGCCTTAGATTGGGGATGAAAATTCCCATTGTCCATTACTGTAGCTTGTAAAACTATTGATGCATGAAGGGAATCTGTATAGATTCCCAGATGGACTCTGGTTTTTACTTTAAAAATCAAATTCTGGGGGCCAGCTTGGTGGCATAGTGGTTAAGTTCGTGCACTCCACTGTGGCAGCCCAGGGTTCGCAGGTTCAGATCCTGGGCGTGGACCTATACACTGCTCATCAAGCCATGCTGTGGTGGCACCCCACATACAAAATAGAGGAAGATTGGCACAGATGTTAGCTCAGGGCCAATCTTCCTCACGAAAAAAAAATCAAATTCTGGATGTCAACTAATATTGTCTTTTGTTTTCCCCTCCTTTACTTTGTCTTTGCACTTTTCCCTTTACTTTACTCTTTCTATTTTCTTTTAGAAACTTTATGTGAAATCTTGCTCAGGTTTACACGTTCCTTTATCTTTTCTGCTGTTGCTGCAGTTTTCCTAAAGAACAAACTTCTGTAGGAAGAACCTCTTTTATCCACTGAAATTTTCTGGGTAAAAATCATACCCAAACTTAGTGGATTAGACAACATCTGCTATTTCTCATAGTCCTCTGGGGGTTGGGAGATTCTTCGGCTCTGGACTGGCTTGGCCAAGCTGGATGTGTTCTAGGATAGCCTCCCTCACATGACTGGGGGTTGCTCTGTCTGCGGGGATGATAGCCATGTCTCTCTCATCATCCAGCAGGCTGGCCCAGGCTCCTGCACATGGTAGCAGAAAGATTGCAAGCAGCAACAGAGGGCAAGCCCCAGTGTACAAGCACTTTTTAAGCCTCTATTTATATCGTGCCTGCCAATGGGCTATTGGCTAAAGCAAGTCTCGTGATTAAGCTCAGGTATGAGGGGCAGAGAGACAGATTCCACCTCTTGATGAGCTGAGCTGTAAAGTCATATGGCAGAAGGGCTTGTGTTCCGGGATGGGAGGAATATGTGGCCATTTTGTACAGTTTACCAATCTGCCTCCTGGCCACAAATCATTCACATTTCTTCTATTTGTAAAATATACTCACTCATATCACAAGACATCCCCTCCACCTGCCCATAATTTTATCCTAAGGTATCAGGATCTTGTGATATGCAACTGGTCTAGATGTGGATGAGGCTCCCTGAGTGCAGCTTCTCAGGTGCAGTTTCTCTTGAAGTTATCTAGCCTCACACTCTACATCAAATAGTGAGACAGGGACAGGGTAACTGCAACAAATATTCCCATTTGAAGAAGGAAAGAATGGGAGGCAGTTACATAGCAATTCTGAAGTTTAGCCTGGCATGTGTTGCTAGGTTCCCTTCGCTCAAGAAGCAGATAACATTTCTTGATTAGGTCCCAGTTCTTCTTCCTAGAATTGACTCCCTGGCTCATTGTCCTTTGAGGGTCTTCTCAGAGGAAAGGAGTTTATTGCCCTCTGGGGTCTTACTCCCCTTTTGAGACATTCTTCCCTTTTGATAAAAAAAATAGCTCATATTTGTAGCTGTGTTGCTTCCTAAGCCTGCTTCTTTCATGTGGAAAATTGGGGGCCAGAGAAATCTTTTCACTTTGAATTCTTTCTGTTTTAGTCCAAGCTGGCTGGGATTCTATTAATACAACTCTCTTAAAAACTTGTGGGCTTCTTATGAATCTAATTTGGGCCTACTCTATGCCCTAAAGTCACGTCACCAACTTTCTCAAGAAGGCCACTTTCAATTTTGGGTTGCACAGGCTGCTGCGCAACCTTAACATCCTTAAGATTCTAGGCACTACCTTACACTGTTCTGTGGTTTAACGAAGGGTGTATCAGCCACCATCTTGATCTGGATCTTTACCCTGAAGTCAGTTCTTACTTTGAGAATCTTTTTTTTTTTTTTTTTTTTAATTTTTTGTTTATTGCAGTAACATTGGTTTATAACATTGTATAAATTTCAGGTGTACATCATTATACTCCTATTTCTGCATAGATTACATCATTTTAATGGCTAGAGAGACCAGAGATATGAAATAGTTTTATTTTCCGAGCTCTGAAGTCTTGGCTTCTTTATATTGCCTATAAATTCTGCAGGAAAACTGCACAGTTCTCTCTTTAGGTCATCCCTTTTTTTTATACTTTATCATATGCAATTAAAAAACCAACAAACTAGTCCTTCAACATTTTGCCTGGAAATCTCCTTAGCCAAATCTACAAATTCATTAGATAAATTTTCTGTCTTCCAAATTATCATAGACAACAGTTTTCCATTGTTTCACTATGCTATTACACAGATTGCCATTTTTCTAGCGTGCTGTAGCAGCTTCTTCACCAATTTTCTAGCCTCTGCTAACAATTTATTCGCCATTTTCCCAATTTAGGCTAACAGTTTTCTTGCCACTTTTCTAGTCTCTGTCTACCACCTCGTCCCAAAGCTAATGCTATATATTTTAGGTTGCTGCTAGAGCAGCACTTCAGCGCTAGTACCACTTTCTATATCAGTTAGCCTTTGTTACATAACAAACTGCCCAAAGCTTTGTGGATAAAAACAGAAATATCTAGGGGCCATCCCGGTGGCATAGTGGTTAAGTTTTCACGCTCCTCTTCGGCAGCCCGGGGTTTGCAGGTTCAGATCCCAGGTGTGGACTTATGCAGCACTCATCAGGCCATGCTGTGGTGGTATCCCACAAACAAAATGGAGGAAGATGCGCACAGATGTTAGCTCAGAGCCAATCTCCCTGAGCAAAAAGAGGGAGGCAACAGATGTTAGCTCAGGGCCAATCTTCTTGAGCAAAAAGAGGAAGATTGACAACAGATGCTAGCTCAGGGCCAATTTTCCTCACCAAAAAAAAAAAAAAGTAACAATATCTATATTTATCACAGTTTTGTGGGATGGTTGGCTGTTTTTCTCATCAAAACTGGCTCAGCTAAGGCTAGATGGCCTAGGATGGCTCTATGCATGTCCAGTAGCTGCTCTGTCTGCTAGAGTGATAGCCACATGTCTGTCATCACCAGTAGGCTAGCCCAGGCTCATCCTCCTGAAACATAGTCATAGTGCACAGGGGTGCACATATAGGAGTGGAAAGAATTTGTGGGCCACCTTTTGCAATCTATCACATTCCTTCTCTTTTCACTTCAATTTCTCTGATCTTTATTCCAGTACTGAGAGGACTTGGCTTTGTTAGCAGCTTGGTTGGTTGCCTTACCAAGCATTGGCTTTTTTATTATGCTACCTGATCAAGAGTGCGTGAAGATTTACTAAAACTACACATTTGGCACAATAGCTGTTTGATACTTAATTGAACTATGTTTCTTTGGATCTTCTTGACAAGTTTAACTCTTCCCACTTTCTATTTGAGAATTTCATACTTGAAAATGTTCAGTTATTCCCCACTATTGGGGATGTAGTTGATTAAAACTGTCATACTTGGGGGGGGCATGGTTTATGACTCATGAGCTTTTATACCCCTTTCTTTATCATTAGAGAACTGACGTTTTCCATGAAAATTACCTTGCCTTTAAGAAGATGAATATTGAATACAATTATGAATTTGTTTGAAGAATTGAATATTGTACTGGTAGGTTATATGAAACTTTTTTTTTTTTAATATTCTGTTTTTTTGTGCATCAGGATTAGTGATTCCAAAGGAGGAGGGAGTTTGAGAGAGATCAGATTTGGGAGTGAACAATGGAATTATGTTTTGAGGAAAGCATCTACTTAAGGCTTCTGCATTCTTAAATTCATCAAAGGAGTCATTTATTTCTCTCATAAATCTGCAATGACAGTACAGTTGCACGTAATGGTTTGTAATTTCCTTTGGTCAGCAAGGAGAAAAATGAAAGAAGTAAACAAGCACATGAACCTGGTAATGTCTACCCAATATTGCTTAATAGCCCCTGAGATAGCAAACCTAAATGATCTTGCTTGCTGAAAACCATGGTAATATTTGAGAGGATGAGTTTCCAGTCATAAACAGAACACAAATAATGAGATGATTTCTTCTGCTCTACATAACCTGAAATGTTAGCCACAATTTCCTGCAACTGGTGAGCCTTCTGCATTTACACAGATCTATAATAGAATACTCAGTGTATTTCTATTCTTAGCCCATTTCCTATTCTAAATGCATAAAAACTTAACATGTTTATAGACCAAAAGCTTAAGCCAAAATTTTGGCTTTGTTTTACTGAACTCTCAAATTCACATCTTGTCCTTTCAACATAATTTTTCTATCTTCCTCCCTCAAAATCGAAGAGCTTGTGTTAGAATAAACAAATAAACTTTACTTAAAAGTGTCTGTTTTAAACCAAGATGTATTTCTATATACATGTTATTAAGAGCGATATGTAAAAAAATCAACTTTACCTGAAGGAATTATTTTGTGACGTGGTTATGGGACTAAACTATGACAAACACACTATCATCGGAAGGGTAAACTCTTTACTCATCTTCTCTGAGAAGTTTATAGCTAGTAAGAGGTTTTTAAACTTCATATCAAGTCCATCAATACTACCATCATTACCTGAATGTTTGATGCGTTTGCTCTGGAATATTTAAATTGCCTCCTAACTGATCTTTCTTACTTCACTCTTTGACTACCACCATTTAATTCATTGCTGTCAGAGTAACTTTCCTTAAGCTGTCATTCACTAGTTTAGAAACATTAACCATTTCTTCATAGCCCAAAGAATAAAACCCAAATTCCCTAGTTGGCATTTAAGGCTTTCTATTAGCAGGTATCACATCTATTTTCCACCTTCATCTTAATACAATAATCTCAGAAAAGAGGTTAACTTTTCTTAACTTGAAGAAAAAGCACTTCATATACCATAAGGAAAAAATTGTCTCTTATTTTAAGTAGACAGAGACATCAGGTTTTTAATGGGTCTGAGGATTATGCATCATTTTAATCTGGAAAGCCTAGCGCTGCTCTGGGCTTACTCTGCAATTTGGTTTCAACAAATTTTTATTGAGTCCTTTATGTGCCAGACATTTGCACATAACATTGTCTTGTGATCCTCAAAACAATCTTGTTGGGTATTACCACAGGCAGTTTTCAGACAAAGAAGTTGAGCTCAGAAAAGGTAAAAAAAAAACTGCCCAAAGCTTCGTGACTGGTCAGAGTGGAGCCAGAATTTGAATAGCATTTTCCTGAACCCATAATCTGTATTCTTTCCCCTTTACCACAGCTCTAGCAGAAGTCCATCCTAGCGCTGTTTTGGTCCATCCCAGAACCTTCCTGTAGTTTTCTTAGGTGACCTCTACACCAGGATGACTTTTGGAGGTGACAGCATGATAAATGAACTTTTTAGAGTTAGAGCGTTGCAAAGATTTACTCTCATATAAGCTAGGCTCTGAACTGCTCTTTCTCTTTGAGTCAGAACTACATGTTGCATGATGGCAAAAAGGTGTTTTCTTCTTGATACTATGTTTTTTTCTGGGTATTTAAAGTGTGACGTGATGATGAAGATTAACTTGCAGTAATACTGAACATAGAGCACTTTACAAGGTCAAAATTCGCAGCCTTTAATGCATTCAATGGTGTTGCCAATGATGGCAAAAGCAGAAATGAACCGCAGGCGTGTATTTCTTGGTATCACAGTTTAGCTCAAGTGAAGGATTTCTAAGATATTTGAGAGATTTTATTGTGTTTTGAGTCTACAGGTATAATAGCAATAGCCCTTGAAGGCTTTGGTTAATTGTAAAGGATCCTTCTTTCTGCTACCTTACAAATGGTCATATCTTAAATGATAAATATTTTGTGAAGAGATTTGTGAAAATAGAGAATGCTTGATCATAGAAATATTGAACAGCAATAAGAAACACATAGGCACTTTAGGTGCATTGCAAAAATATTTAACTTTCTGATGCCACATTTCAAGTATATTTAATTTCTAGACTCCTAGACTGTGATTGGGTTTGAATATAGCATTTCCAAGCCAAAAAAAATTTTTAGAAGGAAACTCATTTTAATCCATATATCCCCCAAAATGTTCCTTCTGTATATTTTGGATATATCTCTTTCAAGAACTGAAAGGATCTGACATTTTATACTGCTTGCAAGCCAACAAGTTAGTCTCCCACAGTTTCACAGGTGCTGGCAGAAGACACAATACTCCTGGATCAGAAACCAAGGATAGTTTATTACTCACAGTAATAGCAGTAGCCAGAGTACAGTAGTCCCCCCTTATCCACAGCAGATATGTTCCAAGACCCTGAATGGATGCCTGAAACCACAGAAAGCACCATACCCTATATATACTATGTTTTTTCCTATACATACATACCTATGATAAATATTAATTTATAAATTAGGCACAGGTAAAGATTAATAACAATAACTAATAATCAAATAGAACAATTATAACAATATACTGTAATAAAAGTTACCATAGATCTTAGCAACCTCAGCAATTTTTTTTCTTTCCTTATTAAGTCAAGAACTTTCACTTTTTCCCTTAAAGGAAGGATTTTACAGCTTCTCTTTGGCATATTTGAATTGCCACCATCACTACTCTTGTATCGTGGGGCCATTATTAAGTAAAATAAGGGTTGCTTGAACACAATCACTGTGATACCGCAACAGTCAATCTGATAACTGAGAGGGCTACTAAGTGACTACAGGGCAGGTAGTGTATACAGGGTGGATACGCTGGACAAATCATGGTATATGATTTACGTCCCAGGCAGGATGGAGCTGGATGGTGCAAGATTTCATCACGCTACTCAGAATGGTGTACAATTAAAAACATGAATTATTTATTTCTAGAATTTTCCATTTGACATTTTTGGACTGTGCTTGACAGCAGGTAACTAAAACTGTAGAAAGTGAAACCACAGATAAGGGGGGACTACTGTATTGGCGTTTGTGCCAGTTTCCCGAGCCTCAACTCCTGCTGGGCAGTGTGAAGAGGATCAGGTGATTCCTGTACATGCAATGGGGAGTATTGTAGGTGAGGAACCCAAATTGTTTACAATGGGCAGTAAGCATGTCTGCCTTTTCCTCCAGAAGGAGACATTATCTCTATCTTCCAGGACTGAAAGCACACCTGCACTTTGCTCCAGAGCAAGATGTTATCTATATCCGCCATGGCTGTTCACTACACGTACATCCTAGAAAAGCTAGTTCAGAACAAAGACAGTCAGTGCTTCTGCTTGTAAAGCCTGCAGAAATGTGAGACACCCATGGAGAATTGTCTCCCAATACTCAATTTCTGGAGTCTCAAGAAACTTTAGGGCATACTACCAGCTTGACACATTGCGTAGAAATGGAAGTTATGCCCTGTGATTTGAAGGGGTCCTGTCTCTCAAATTAACTACATATAATTGATTATTTTACCATTATAACTTCACTCCTTTGACTCAAGCTTTAGGTCTATAAATGAGCCCTTTATTTAATTGCAAACACTGCTGGAAGTAGTTCCACTTTATCCCTCCCTACTTTAGTAAATAGAGCCTGGGCATTATAGGGGAAGAATATTCCCGGGCTTGGAATTAGAGAGATGTGATCGTGAGGCCTGTTCTGCCACTGACTACACTGGCCCTGAGTTTCTCTATTAAATATTAGGAAGTGGAAAACAATGGAGAAATGCTATAAAAATTCTGAGAGAAAATGCTGATTAAACTAAAATTCTATATCTGTCTAAACATGAGGGTAAATGTGTTTTCACATATGTGATGTCTCAACAGAGTTACTGCGCCTCTACCCCTTTTCAAAAAGGATATGCTCAATGAAAACGAATAAGTAAAATAAGAAAGAGGAAGGCATGAATAAAAAAGATAAAGTATCTAACACAGGAGGGAGGCAAAGGGAAGCCCTACAATGGTAGGTATCCAGCAGCCTAGAAAACAATTAGTCCAGATTATAATGGAAAGACAGAGGAGTCCATAGGGAAGTCTCCAAGAAACAAATTAAACTGACAGATTACAAGAGGAATTTGACTACACTGAGAGGAGTTTTCAGTTCTAATGGAGAGTTTCAGAATGAGTTGATGATAGATATATAAAAAATCAAGTGACCAAAAAAATAGAGGAAAGTATAAACTCTTAGGAAATAAAAAGTTGTACAAGAGATATAATATAGTGCATGACTGAACTGTAAACAATATTAATAGATTCATAATTATGTAAACTTTGATTATGGATTTAACTTAAAAGTGTGCTATAGTTATGTTGGGAATATGGAGAAGGGGAAATATGTGTATGTTTTTGGGGGGTGTGCGTGGGGATGTATTAAGAGAGGTAATTCCATAGAAGAAAGTAAATAAATAATGTTTAAAATTCAAAAATCTGGGCCGGCTCTGTGGCTTGGCGGTTAAGTGCGCGCGCTCTGATGCTGGCGACCCGGGTTCGGATCCCGGGAGCGCCCCGAGGCACCACTTCTCCCTCCAACACGAGGCCGGGTCCCACGTACAGCAACTAGAAGGATGTGAACCTATGACATACAACTGTCTACTGGGGCTTTGGGGGGAAAAAACTGAATAAATAAAATCTTTAAAAAAAAAAAAAAAAAAAAAAATTCAAAAATCAAGAAATAACAGTGTAAGTACATTACTTATACAGTGGACGTAAACACCAAAAGAAACAGCTAAAAGAATTGAAAGTGGTTACCACAAGGAAACAGAAAACGGGTTGGGAGAGGGTGGGCTAGGAGACTGCTTTTTGTCATGTTTTACTTTTTAAATGATGTGCATTATTACTTTGATCAAAATTAAAATTAACTTTAAAATGTAATGCATTAATTGGCCCATTGCCAGTTAAATGTTTAGCAGAGGTTAGTTGAAATTAAAAATGGGATGGAGCCTAGTGGAATAAAGGGGGCACATACCAGAGAGCAAAAGGTGATGCTATTAGGAGAAGTGAGATTTATATTTCTAGCTCTTTTACAATTTTTTTCTAGGGTCAACCTTGGCTACATCTTTGATCTCACATCATAAACTATGTTAGTTAGAGCATTAATCACATTTAGAAGCTGTACTAACTTGTATGGGACACTAAGGTCTACACGGCAAGTCAGTACTCCAGCACACAAAATGCTATCATTTCAGCCTGAGTAAGTTAATGCATCTTTGCTGAGTGCCTAATTCAGTATCTAGGGGTACTTTGACTTACTGGAGGACTATTGCTGCCTTGCTTATTGAATGCGTGTATGGGTGGGAGATGGAAGAGAGAAGGCCACTGTGTTTCTGTAGGTCTGCAGAATTTAAATTACCAGTCTCCTGGGTAAAGATGATGTCCAATTCAACATTCTGAATTGCATCTAGCAATTGTTATTGCTCAATAAATATTATGGTAGTAATGCTTGGAGGGCTGGGATGCTTGCAGTTTAGACAAAATTGTCGCCAGTTGTGTGGAAATTAGCTCGAACTGCTGTCATATTTCTGGCTGACTCTCAAGTGATGAGCTTGTTTTAGGCTGCTCATCATATGGTACTTCCACCACTTCACTTCTCAGGACAGTTCAGCTAACACGGGCCTCGGAGCTCCGTGATAGCTGCAGCTTCTGCTTTAGGGATTACGTGCAGTTTTTGTAATCTGTACTAATGAGCTGGGGAGGTGGATGGTAGGAAAGAAAGGAGTGGTGTAAGAAAACTATGCTCTATTAGAGTTGTCAAACTTCCACATCCTCTTTTCTGTTTATTCATTAAAGAATCTGAGCAGCTATTATGCACAAAACACAGTGCTAGACACTGCAGGGATACAGAGCCACAGAGACACAACCCCACATCTCAAGGAGCTTACGGTTTCGATGGAGAGAGCGAGTTATGAATACTAATTATGGTATCAGGCAGAATGCTCTAAAAGAGCATTGTCTCTGGTGGAGGAGGATCTGGATTTCAATTTCCCACTTCCTAACTGCGTGGCTTTAAATGAATTAATCTTCTAGAGGCCTCTATAAGACGGAATAATAGTGATGATGATTAAATGAGTTAATGCTTGCTTAGCAAAGTGTCTGGCACATAGTAAGATCTTAATAATAATTTAAAAATAAAATATTTTAAATTTTATTATAAACAAGCACAATGTCACGGGAGCAAGGTGGAAGTAGTTCCCACTGATGGTATTGGGATAAAGTTAACCAAGGTAGTGGTAACTGAGCTGAGCACTAGAAGATGAAGAGGAAGAATGAAAAGAAGGGGATAGTATTTCAGTATCTCAAACTCAGGGAATTGTATGAACAGTGACACAGAGACGTGAATGTTTGTAACTTATTTGGGAATCAGGTATGCTTGGGAGGTTTGCAGTGAGAGGTAATGCCAGAGAGTGAAATGAATCCAAATTGGGATGCACCTGGTGTGCCACAGGCAAGGAATTCAAATTTTATGCTGTTGGTAGAGAGAAAAGTTAGGAAGCTAATACTTGTTACCTAGTTGAGAGGAGATGAGCAGGGCACTTGGGAGCTTCTCTGTGGACACTGGGAATGTGGGAAAAACAGTAGATACCACAAAGTGCCTGGGAGGATTGTGTCACCATTGACTAATGTGAAACACAAGAGGAAGTTCTGGTTTACAAGAAGATAATGACCTCTGTTTTGGAAACTGATGATTGTTTTGGTCCTCAAGCTTATTCAAAAATTATTTTTTCAAGGCAAGATTTCTTAAATCAATGATTATATTAAGTTTTGTGTAGCTTCAGAGGGAATAACATATGAATAATTTGACTTTCAAGTGGCATCCCATGTGCCATGCCAGGAAGTCATATAATATGTAGTGAATTATGTTATATGCTTTCAGCACAAGAATCCATTAGCAATATTAACATGCCAGACACTCTCTACAACCCCTCAACATTCCCTCACACCTTAGCAGGAAGTGTGGTATCTAAGGTATGATTACTGATAATTTAGCAGGAAGAACATCTCTTCACATTTGTGTTTATCTAGCTTTGCATTTGCTAGAATTACCTCCCATGCATATTTAAAGAATTTGTTACTGGCTTATCTATAAGGCATGCATCAAAAGCTGTTATTGAACATTCACATAATCCTAAATTTGGTTGAAAAGTCAGCAAACAAGAATTTAGAACAAGATCTCCCTTTTGAATGGCACTGCTTTTATTCTCCTCACCCACAGATCACTCTGGGATGTACCCATGAATTCAGTAGCTATTGTACATGCCTCAGACTGGAAGGAAGGGAAATGACAATTCACTTACAATTCTTTTTGACATCATTATTACGGTTCCAGTTAGGATGATTTCTGTTAACACTGTGAGCTGTGACCTTGAACCCTGAAGGTTATAGGAAGATGAGCTGGCCAGGAGTTTGGATGAAGGGGTTTAATGGAGCTCAGTGGTACACTATTCCTATTGAGAATACGCCTGCACCTTGAATCAGCCCTCCAAGATTAAATGAGTTTAGATAATAATCAGATATTTTCCCAGTAGTTTGCAAAACATCTCCCCCCACACCCCCCACCGATATTTCTATGGTCAATGAGAAAATGTCAGAGGCCTATATCTGGTAATTATCAAGTATCTTTTATTCTTTCCTTGCTGTGCCCTTTCAGCACTAGAGTTACTGCAGGGTTGGTCATTCACTCATTCGTTCGTTTTTTGTCTTCTTCCTTTGTGTCTAGTACTGTACTTGGTGCTATATACCAGGTGCTGAGGATATGGGAGGAACAAGGTCTCCGCTCTCATGGAACTTAAATTCTGTTGGGGAAGGCAAATTATAAAGACAAATAAATAATTTCAGATAATTATAGACTATTAAAAAAAATAAAACAAGGTAAGAGAAAGTGACAGGATGAGAGGATGCTTTAAATGGAGGAGTTCAGGAATGGCATATCTGCACGTTTGAGCAGAGATCTGAATGATAAGAAGGAGCCAGTCATATGAGCATCTGGGGAAATACAAAACTTAATCTGGTGACAAGAGCAGTAGTATGTGCTTGGTTAAGAGGTAGAGCATCATTGATTTATGTAACTAGTTACTAGAAAAGGATGGGTGGAGAGCTTGCAGTTAATATGGGTTTAAAAACATAAACAACTACCAACTGGTGTCCATGTCCTTAGAGATGTAAGGAGTAGTGAGGCCAAAAACTGCCGGCTGACTCTCAGCATCTCTGCTTCATGCTTAGCAACAGAATTGCTGGGTAGACACATAGTTTAGAACCACCACAACAGCTCTACATGGCTTATATTTGGACCGTAATATGAGAGAGAAATAAACTGCAATCTTGTTTAATTTGCCAATATGTTGGATTTCATTATGGCGCTGAATCTGTTTGGTAATATAGGTTAAAATTATGCATGGGGTAACACTAAGATTGAAAGAAATTTTGAGAAAAGGAAAAAACACCCACCTGTAATTCCACTCTTCTAATACAACTATCTTAAAATTTGTATATTATCTTCTAAGCCTCATCCAGATGCACTTTTTTTTTAATAATTTTATTTATTTATTTCCCCCCCCAAAGCCCCAGTAGATAGATGTACGTCATAGCTGCACATCCTTCTAGTTGCTGTACGTGGGACACGACCTCAGCATGGCTGGAGAAGTGGTGCGTTGGTGCACGCCCGGGATGCGAACCCGGGCCGCCAGCAGTGGAGCGCGTGCACCCAACCGCTAAGCCACGGGGCCGGCCCCACGTTTTTACATAATTGTAGTGAGTTTACTTACATACCATTTGACAGTCTGCTTTTTTAGATTTAATCTTATACGTTACATTTTCTTATATGTTTTAAAATAGTTGTCATAGTTATTTTTAGCAGCTTTATACCATTATAAAGTGTTGCTGTACTACGATTTACAAATCCATTCAAGGGATACATTTTTAAAAATTAGGTTTATTAGTGATCTGGGTGCTGATTTTCTGATGAATCTGGTTGGATCTATGAGTGCCTCTTAAATGCTTAGATTGCACCTGAAATATATACTTGGTACGAGATGAGTATAATATACAATCAATAATGTTAGCGGGCAGTATTATTATTGTTATCAAGATTGGGCTCCACCGTCTATCCCTAGAGATGGGAAAGTAAAGAACAGGATTTGGTTTGAAATGGCAGCTGGGGCAAGTTGGAGGACAATCAAGCAAACAACCTTTAATGAGCTGTAACCAGTCAATACTCATGTGCCATTTGTAAGACATCTAGTTGTCAGCTGTAAGATTTGTAAGTTGTGCTTATTCTTCAGATATTCTGGGCTGGAATGCCAACTCAGCCTTCTTCTGTTCTTCATCTTCAACTATGTTGCCCTTCCCTTTACTCTGATTGCTTTACCCCATCTTGGACATTCAGTGTTTCCTTTATGTGGTTTCAGGGTCATTTGTGAGCTTGCTTAATGTTTTGGATGTCCTAACAGAATTAGATCACTAAGAAGAACATTCCACACAAAGGCTTTCAAATTTCTCATTTAGTACTGTTTTAACCAAAAGTCTAACATGGTGTTGGGTGGAGATGGTAGGGTTTCTCCTGTTGGTGGGTTCTTGATGGTAGAATAATCAACTAATTTGGGGGTACTTCTGGTAAAAAGCATATTTTAGAGGTTTTAAATTTATTTTTATTAAAGTGATATTTTAAGTAAAATTGTGTATATGTAATATAATCACATTATTTCAAAGACCAAAAAATATACAGAGATATGTCTTCCCTCAATATCCTCATCTGCCCAGTCCCCTCACTCCCCTTGAAATGAACCACTGTTCATAATTTCTTCCTTTCAGAGTTTCCTGATTTATATATAAGCAAATATAGATTCTTATTTTCGCTTTTTTTTTACACTCTTCTGTATCTTAAGAAGCATCTTTTTTTTTTTTTTTGTGAGGAAGATCAGCCCTGAGCTAACATCCATGCCAATCCTCCTCTTTTTGCTGAGGAAGACCGGCTCTGAGCTAACATCAATTGCCAATCGTCCTCCGTTTTTTCCCCAAAGCCCCAGCAGATAGTTTTATGTCATAGTTGCACATCCTTCTAGTTGCTGTATGTCTAGGAATCGTCTAGGAATGAGAGAAGTCCAGTACTCTTAGGAAGAATAAAACAGAGAAGTCAAAATAGGATTAAGTTTTAATTCCTAGTGAAATAATATTGGCAGATGACAAAACTTGTCAAACATCCCACATTAAGTACTTAATTAACATAAAGCTAAAAATAGTCCATTATTCTAATGAAAATAAAGGCAGAATCAGACAGAACATACATTTTTATGATGATAAAAATAAGAAGCAAGAAATCCCTATACCACATTACCCTCCTTTTTTACTAATTAACAGCATATTTGCTAATCTTTGTACATTCTAGTTCCTCCAACTCTTTTTTTTAAAATTTTTTGTTTATTGCAGTAACATTGGTTTATAACATTGTATAAATTTCAGGTGTACATCATTATACTTCTGTTTCTGCATAGATTACATCATGTTCACCACCCAAATACTAATTACAACCCATCACCACACACATGTGCCGAATTATCCCTTTCACCATCCTCCCTCCCCACTTCCCCTCTGGTAATCACCAATCCAATCTCTGTCTCTATGGGTTTGTTTGTTGTTGTTATTATCTACTACTTAATGAGGGAAATCATACGGTATTTGACCTTCTCCCTCTGACTTACTTCACTTTGCATAATACCCTCAATGTCCACCCACGTTGTCACAAATGGCTGGATTTCATCGTTTCTTATGGCTGAGTAGTATTCCAAAAATATGGAACGCTTCACGAATTTGCGTGTCATCCTTGCACAGGGGCCATGCTAATCTTCTCTGTATCGTTCCAATTTTAGTATATGTGCTGCCGAAGCGAGCACTAGTTCCTCCAACTCTTGAATCCACTCCTTCCCTCTAATTCCATTGCTCTTACCTTAAATCAGTACATCACAATCTTTCACCTTTCACTGTGCAATCTCCTAACTGGATTTGGTATTTCTTCCCTCTACTCTTTCTTTCACAAAGCTTCCAGATGAACTATCTCTTAGTAAAGCTATTATCATATCAATCATATTATCCCTTTGCTGAAAAGTCTCAAATTCCTTAGCCTGGCCTTCTAATGCCTCTACAGTGTGGTCCAAATCTACCTTTTTCGTCTTATCTCACACTTTACCCTTTCATTCACTCCATGCTTTAGTCAAATTGAATTAGTCACTATATCATAAACACACTCTGCCTATTTACCCATTAACACCCTGCTTAAACTTACCTTTTCCATATAATATTTTCTGATAATTCAGCTGAAAGAAATATTTTCTTTCTCAAAGCTCCATAGCACTTTAACTCAATTTATGTTGTGGCACATATCTTGTTCTACTGTGCAATATGGTGATGTGTGTACATGACTCACCTTATAGACTAACATCTTTGTGTCCTCCTCTTTGCTTATATTTGTTGAATTGATGAATGAACATTCTAATTTCTTCTCCTTGTGAACTTTAGACTAGTTCTGCATGTTTCTATGGTTCCAGACCAGTTGAAAGAGTTTAATAGGATGGACCGCTGATAAAAATGTCTCATGTCTCAGCTGGCAGCTTGGTAATGTTTACTATTTTCTGACTAGTTCTGTAGTTACTATTTATTGAATGCCTGCTGCATGCTGGGAATAAAAATGTAATCAAAGTTCCCAAAACAATCATCTCATCCTCATCTTTCAGACGAGTAAACTGGTACTGAGGGTGAGGAACTTGCCCAAGTTCCTTCACAAATTGACAGAGCTGAAGTTCCAGACTTGCTCTCTCTCTCCAAAGCCATACAGGACAGGGTTAAAGCTGAAAATAGAGATGGAGGATAGATATTAGCTACTGATTTTTTTTTTTTCAGCTCATCCAGACAAGGTCAGGTTCCCATCTGCTCATTCACACATCAGTCTATTCTGATTCTATTCCCAGCTCTACCAGGAAAGCTACTTCTCATCCAAATGCACAATTAAACAAAGAAAAGCCAAATCTGCATTAGATATCTTGAATCCAGCCCAATCCAATCCTGCAGACACCATCAGAAATCATTAGGATTTAATAATAGAGATTGAGAGGCATCAAAATGAGAGAATACAGAGCTGTTAATGAGAGACGGCATTTCGGGGGCCAAACAACATTGGTATGAAAGCTCAGCCTCTATATTCAGCCTCTTTCTTGCTTCTTACATATTCATAGACATAGAGGTTGTGTCTATAAGACCAGAAACTTTTAGCTTCAAAGTGAATTTGAATTTTTTACCTGAATATTCCCAAAATAACCAGATTTGTTTTTAGTCTTCAAGATGTCTACCTGACATTTTCACGTCTCATCCAGAGACAACTTTGCAGAAAACTATGAACATCAATTGAATAAATACAATTCCAGTCCTGTAGGTTTAGACCTAGAGAATTAAATTTAATGGGAATTTGACAACCTGGTTCTAAAGCTGTTACTAGAACAGGGTTATTATTTAGTCCAACATAGAGAGGACATCCATTTTTCTTAACTCAAAGGTGTCCCTGTCTCTCCTAATGTTACAGTTTTGGCCATCAGATTTTTATGGTAGAGCAGAGCTGTAATTTTTTTTTTTTTTTAAAGATTTTATTTATTTATTTTTCCCCCAAAGCCCCAGTACATAGTTGTCTGTCATAGCTGCACATCCTTCTAGTTGCTGTATGTGGGACGCGGCCTCAGCATGGCTGGAGGAGTGGTGCCTCGGTGTGCACCCGGGATCCGAACCCGGGCCGCTGGCAGCGGAGCGCACGCACTTAACCACTAAGCCACGGGGCCGGCCCTGTAATTTTAATCCTTATCATGTAAGCTTCAACTGGTTTCTGGATACTCTACAGTGTGACTGTCACAGTTGAAGTCAGGACTGAGCCTTCCAGAATCAGAACTGCTCTACATCAGAGGTGCTTTTCTGTCTCTCAAGTAATGATACACAAATAGACACAGTGGCTACCCAGGTACCAGAGAGATTTTGTGATGAGATGTCAAACTCAAGATAAAGCATTTCCCAGAATTTCTAAAATATAGGAACTGCATTGTTTCCAGTGCACTATGCCTTTTATTAGTGGATACTTTTATTAGTCTCCATAACTGTTGGCTAATGAGTCCCAACTGACACATACATAGAAAGGATACCAAATTGGTCATAAATGTGACTTTTACTCTAAGTCAGAGAAAAAATTAGGGGACCACAATAGTAGGCTGATATTTGATGCTTACCAGGTTCTCAGTATTCAAATCTTTTCTAATAATTTTCTGTAGGTTTTACTTTTTGTCTTTCCTAATTAGCCTGAGAGTATAGGTCAGTGGCTAGATAACGTTACCACAAGGTAGGAAGTTTAAGTTCAGTTCCTAGCACACCATGGAGGTACTGTTGAGCAACTTAAAGTCTCTTTATTTTCATTTTTTGATTTATAAAATTGGGAGATTAATATCTTGATCTCATAGGAAGGCTGTGAAACTAAATTAGATTAATAACCAATAAATATGGAAAGGCTCTGAGCAAATGAATAACAAGTTATTAAGTACATTTGTTTATAACTATATTTAAAGAATACTGGAATGTAAATTAGTAACAAACCTTTTGGAAGGCATTTTGAAAATACCTATTAAAATTCAGAGTAATAATATGGGGGAAGGGGTACCTTAACTTTTCACTTTATGCCAGTTTGATTTTTTTTTTTTTTGCATGAGAATGTTACATTATCCTTTTTAATTAAATAACTTAAAGAACACTGTGCCCTTTTTAAAAGTAGGAATGCTCTAAAGGGAAGTAAATTGTTTGTTTGTCTTTATTCCTTCAAGCAGCTGAAGACCAACCGGTTACATAGTTAAGGCTTAATTTTTATTTTAGAATGGTAACATTAACGGCTTAGTGTGCCATGATAACAGCTTCAACATATTCTGTATTCTGAGCATAGGACATAATAGCTCAAATAAAAATGCTTCAGGCCAGCCTAAAAGCACTTTCAAGAAACCCTCGAATGGCTGTCTTTCCACCTCAGATTTCTTCAAGTTGCACTCTAACTGCTAATGCCAAGGAGAGCAACAAGAACCAGAGCAAAAGCTGCTTCCAAATCTTCATTCGTGAGGTGATAACTAACCTTTCTAAAGCTCCTATAATTATGGGCATTGTTGGAAAATCTCAAGAGAAGAAGGAAAAAAAAATTAAAACCAACCTAAGAAAGGACTAGCCTTAGCAATATAGCAATAATAAAATGTTTTAAATCTCTGCTTCGATTTTGTTCTCTGAAAATACTTGACGCTGGAACATTCTGCTTTAACTCTGAGTATAATGAATGCCTAAATCATCTTTCATTAGTGAGCACTGAATTAATTTTTCATATAAAAAACTTTATAACTTTTTCCTATTTTATTTTTTAATTATCTAAAGTTCAGGTGTACATCATTATATTTCTACTTCTGTGTAGACTACATCATGTTTACCACCCAAAGTCTGGTTGCCATCCGTCACCTTACACATGTGCCCTTTTATCCTTTTCGCCTTTCTATTTTATTTTATTTATTATTTTTTTTGAGGAAGATCAGTCCTGAGCTAACATTCATGCTAATCCTCCTCTTTTTGCTGAGGAAGACTGGCCCTGAGCTAACATCTATTGCCAATCCTCCTCCTGTTTTTTTTTTTCCCCAAAGCCCCAGTAGATAGTTGTATGTCATAGTTGCACAGCCTTCTAGTTGCTGTATGTGGGACGTGGTCTCAGCATGGCCGGACAAGTGGTGCATCGGTGTGCGCCCGGGATCCGAACCCAGGCCGCCAGCAGCAGAGCAAGCGCACTTAACCGCTAAGCCACGGGGCCGGCCCTCGCCTTTCTATTTTAAAATAAGCTATTTTTACAAACACTCTCATCCAGTTATTTTGCATAATACCTTCAAAATTAAGAATATGTAAAAGTTCAATTCAACTGCAGTTAAGTTTATGATTAATACACTTTCTTTGGTTAGTCAGTTGATCAGATAATGCTCTGCTTTTAGCTAACAGAGAGTGGATTCTACGCCTAAGCCCCTCTAACAAATGCAATAATAACAATTACTATTTGGTTTTTTAAATATTGTGAACCTATTTCTGAGCCTCTTGGCATACATGAAAAAAAAACAGATGTAGATAACTCTCCCATTATCTGGAGCTTGGAACAGATTGCTGATCTTCCAAGTTCGGGAAATGCCACAATTATGAAGAAAGGTTTCATCAAACCAGAACAGTGAAACAAAGGGATAGACTTTGTAACACACAAGAACATTCAACCAGGAGAGATGAGCAAAGGTGCTGGCAGCATGTGATAAACAGAAAGCAGAACTATTTCCTAAAATTTTTTTTTTTAAACAAATTCTCTAGGATTTCAGGACTTAGTGCTGGCATAGATTCTGTCCTGCTGTTATTTAGCAAGAAGAAACATAACATCTGTGGCAGACTGCTAGTCATTCTCTAGTGTCTGTTCTCCTTTTCCCCCAGACTAAGAGAATTTTTAGCTGAGCATGGGACCACACTGAATAAATACTTCCCAGACTCCTTTGAGCTAGTGTTGTCATTTAACTAAGTTCTGACCAATGAGATCTAAGTGGAACTGTCCTGTGGCAGCTTGAGAACCTTCCTGAAGAGAAGGCTAGGACATGCTTTTTGTCACTCTTCTTTGGCACTCCTCCATCTTTCTGCCTGGAACACAGATGCTGCCATCTTGGACAATGAAGTTGAAACTTCACATTATAAAGGAACCAGACAAAAAGAGCCAGGATCTCTGCACATGCAGAACCATATAGCCCGGGGCTGCCTGCGTGGACTTTAAAACAAGAGAGAAATAAACATTTACCCTGCTTAAGCCACCGTACTTGGGGCTTTCTGTCATTCTCAGTCAAACCCAACCCTAATGAACACACCAGCTTTAAGGTTCACTGAGTCCACGTGGGGAGCAAACTATTATCTATTTAAAATCCAATTAAAAAGAGAAAGACTGGGTTTTTTTTTTGTTGTTGTTGTGGATAACATGGATAAAAAAGCAAAACAAAAATAGACATCATAGTGGAAAACATTTTCTACAATACAGTTGAAACGTAAAGTGAGGCCTGAGTTCTTATCCCAGTTGTAGTACTAATTTCTACCATTGTGTAATGGAATAAAATAAATATATAAATCATAATAGATACAAATTAGCATATGATTTGTCCCCAAGATTATGTGAATAGTCATTTTGTTTGTGATGTCATAAGAACACATTTACTTTTATTTATACAGATATAAAAATATTCCCATTTCAGATTCCTTAATCGAATTGAGTGCTGGCCGAAAACCAGCTGAGGAGAACGGTATTGCTGCTGCTAGACTAATCTTTATTATACATTAAAAAAAATCAAACCTGCAATTCCTCCTCTTTTCTACCACTTACTCGCCACCCCCCTCAATACATACACACGGTAGATGATCTCACCTCTTACCTCTCAGAGAAAATAGAAGCCTTCAGGTGGGAAGCCCCTCAGTTTTCTCATACCACATCTCCAAACCCACCTGTGTCTATACTCATCCTTCTCTCATGTTACAGTAGAAGGGATGTCTGTCTTCCCACCCAAGGTCAGTTTCTCCACCCGTATTTTGAGTCTCAATACTCCCTGCCTTCTCAGGAAACATATGCTACAGATTATCACCTCCCTCTCCTGTATCTTAAATATTTTAAATGTCTTCTCAACTGGATTATTCTCATCCACTTACAAACAAGCTTGTTTCATCCATTAAATGAAAAGTTTCTTGGTAAAGGCTCTCTTCTCCCTAGACAGTGTTTAGGTGAACACTGTCACTTCTTGTCTCGGTGATTCATTCTTTTCTGTACTTTCATAGCTCACCACAAGGCTGAGAAATAAGTCCCCATATTTAATCAGATTACAGCCAAGTTTTCTGGACCACAGAGACAGATATTCTCTTTTAAGTGGTTGCATATATCTCCTCCTGCCCCTTTTATGTGTTGATTTCTTGATTTAGTTCTCAGTGGGGAATTTTATTTTCCCAACTTCCTTGTTCCTAGAGAGTACCTCACCATGGCTACAAAATATACAGTGCTAATTTTCACAGTATTTTTATAAATAAAGGATTTCTCAAAATCAGTGTATATGCTTGCATTACACATATAATAGCAAATTTTGTCTCCTAGTCTTCATATATAAATTTCATATATAAAACACTAAGAAGTGCAATGTTAATTGAGTAGTTCCACTGAAAAAAGTGAAGTTACTTCTAACAGACTTTATTGAAATAATTTGCATTTACATCAAGAGTTTACCAAGGTTTCCTATTTTACAAATTAGTATTTAGCTACTTACATTGCCATGGAAATTAACAATACAATTTAATAAAACTGCAGTGAATATTTGTAGAGAAATAAGTGTTTCACATTTTTTGCAGTGTTTTACGATTATGTGCATCAGTAAAAAGAAATAGAATGTTTGACCCACATAGAAAAGATGTTAAAGCAATGAGAAAAAAGATATACATCTGATTCAAGCTAACCGGAAGATTATTCATGTATTTTAAAAGCACATTTTCATTTTCATGTTCCCAAATACCAGTGTTGAACCCAGGCAGTCAAGAATGGCTGCTTCATCTGAATTTTATGATGGCTTTCTGATTTGTTGCTACTTAAAGCAATCACATAATGGCAGCAAATCCCCAAAACATCAGAAAATGTAGTATTGAAAAATTCCAGTATTAGGTACCTTCGACGAACCTTCATGAGTAACAGAAATAATAAAAGATGGTCCTATGAGTGTGTGATGAGGTAGTAAGGTCACTATGATTAAACTGGATGACTTTCATTTGACTCACACGTGGTAATTTTTAAGTGGCATTTTTTCAGAGAATCAGCACAGCATAGGCACTGCATTCAAAGGCTCTCGTTATAAAAAACAAATAATTGAAAATAATTTTCAATGAAAATTCATTCTAAAAAAAGCTAAGCCTTCAAAGACTGAAGCTTGGGTTGCTTTCATGCATTTTATAGAACCACAACATAATTTAAAAAGTTTCCCAAACAAGCATTGTGCAATTCAATTTTTTATAAATTATATATTTTTACTTGGGATGTTTTTGAATTCCACCTACAGAAATTTTGCTCTAAGCATAAATAAGGAAAAAGTAATCTTCTTGGCAATCACGAAGAACTTTAGAGATTTCTAGACCAATAGTAAACGAAAATGATGCCCTCTGACCTCAGAGTCTCAGTGAGGGGATGAATATGAGTACTACATCAGAAAAAGTTTAATGAGTGGATGGTGAGATCTGAAAAGCAGATTGGAAGGCAGACTGGCATGAATTTGAAGATGGGAAGAAACTCAGGAAAGTTCATAAGGCTAGACTGCCATAGTTATAGTTACAGTTATATGATGTCAAACTACACTCATTATTCAAGCCTGGAGTTTAGGGATGAGGGGCTCAGCAGTCTTTGTGGAGGGAATACGTGTTTGATGTATGAAAAATCTGTTTAACAATTACATACAACAATAAGGAAATAAAGTCACAGGCATTAATATATTTTCTGCAGGGCCGGCCCCATGGCTTGGCGGTTGGGTGCGCGCGCTCCGCTGCTGGCGGCCCGGGTTCGGATCCCGGGCGCGCACCGACGCACTGCTTCTCCGGCCATGCTGAGGCCGCGTCCCACATACAGCAACTAGAAGGCTGTGCAACTATGACATACGGCTATCTACTGGGGCTTTGGGGGAAAAAAAAAAAAATATATATATATATATATTTTCTGCAAAGTCCTATTAACTAAAATGATATTTAGTTGGTAGTATGATTACATATATTGGTTCTATTGATTATTTATAAATCTCTTATTCAGTTTATAGATTTTTTACGTGTGTGTATTAGTTTCCAATTGCTGCTGTAACAAATTACCACAAACTTAGAGGCTTGAAACAACACAAATGTATTATCTTACAGTTCTGGAAGTCAGAAGTCCACAATGGCTTTCACTGGGCTAAAATCAAGGTGTCAGCAGGGCTGCGTTCCTTCTGAAGGCTCCAGGAGAGAATCCTTTTCCTTGCCTTTTCTAGCTTCTAGAGGCCACCTGCATTCCTTGGTTTGTGGCCCTTTCCTCCAAATTCAAAGCCAGTAGCATAGCATCTTAAAATCTTTCTATGCTTCTGTTGTCACATCCCTTTCCCTTACCCTGACCCTCCTGCCTCCCTCTTAAAGGGACTCTTAAGATTACATTGGGCCCACCTGGATAATCCAGGATGATCTCCCTATATCAAGATCCTTAACTTAATGACCTCTACAAAGTCCCTTTTGCCATGTAAGATAACATATACAGGTTCCAGGGATTAGTATGTGGACATCTTTGGGGGAGGGTCATTATTCTGCCTACCGCAGTGTGGTAGACTGGGTTATTGTTCCAACTCTTCATTCCTTCCTCAGAAATAGGATTATACATCTATATCCTTTGCAGTAATTTTGCAGTGTCCTCTCACTGTGGTTATAGAGTATTTCCCCAGCCCCCTGGCTCTGGGATTGACCATCTGACTTTCTTTGGCCAATGACATTTTAGCAGTTGTGATGCAATCAAAGGCTTGAAAAGTGCTTATGTGACTGGGCATGCTCTCTTGCACCTCTGTTAGTGCCATGAGAAGAACATGCCCAAGAAAAGAGTCACATGGAGTAGAGCTGAATAGCCCTAGCTGAGCCCAGCCTGGATTAGTTAACCTTCAGCTGACCATTGGCCACTCCAAAGATCTCTGAGAATAAACTATTGTTGCTTTAAGTCAGTGAATTTTGACATAGTTTATGCTTCATTTCTGTGGCAATAGCTAACTGATACAGTTCTTGGATTTTCCTCTTTCCTGATCTTATTCTCCATTTACGGTTATTTTACTGCTAGATAGCATTTATTCATCATTCATTCAACAACTATTTAACTACTAGGTGCCAGGTATTGTGCAAAGTTCTGGGCAGACAATTGGAAGCAAAACCTCCATGCTCCCTTCATATGGAGCTCACAGACATTCCTAAAAGAATGGAAGGGCATAGAGAAGACAGAACTTGAGGTCATTCTGTGGTTGAGTTGGATGGCAAAAATTTGATTGACCTGACCATCATGACCAGTCCATGTTGATGTGCCATAATTGAACACATTTTTATTTATAGCTAGTTTGTGAGTGTGGTAGGTCTTAGGGATACATACAAGACGATACACACTTTGTTTAAAATAGTATTTAGAAATTATACTACTGATTATAGTGTTGTAAAAAAATGACACTAGGTTAATGAAATCTTTCTGTTCTAAATTTGATTACGTATTCATAACAAGTATTGCAGCTCTGATTAGAAAAACAAAATTAATAGGAAAAAGGTTTAAAATGATTAGTTTAAGCTTGGGTAATTATTGGTTTTATTTATATCAGTGCTTCTCGACTCTCTATGGTGAAGGACCATTTATTTTTTGTTGTTAAATTCCCAATCCATGCTGACTGATACATTAATAAAATACAATAAGAGATACTATGGCAGAGTCAAATTTCTATAAAACTTTCTAAATACTCTCACTTTTTATGCTTATCTTTTCTTGCACTGGTAAGTTTGTTGATTGGCACCTGTCCACAGACTATACTTTGAGCAACACTATACTGTTTCATATTATGAAAATGAAGGAATGTGAATATATGTGAGGCATAAAATTTGAGGACTTTTGCTAATAATTTATGTGTCAAATTTATTGTTTTTTACATTAGCTTTTACTTTTAAAATTAAGAAATGATATATGAAAATGAAAATAGGATATGCTTTCTATTAATTCATTCAGGTCCATCTTCTTATATTTTCATGTCATGTCTTTTGACTGAAACTGAAATGAATGAAAGACTGAAATAACTGAAAATTTCAAAATGACTGAAACTTTAAATTGTGAAAAACGGTTTTCAAGTATTTTCAACTGAGAAAACAAAACCAAAACCAAAACAATACCACAACAAAAAGGTGAACCACAAAAATGTGTAGAAAAGCAGAGAACACTTTGTTCTGTTATCTGGCAGAGGAAATTATTTCAAATATTATCTAAGATTGGCCCTTTGGCAGAGTATATGCTGAATCTATTTTGTCAAGTTTGTCTAATTAATATTGATTCTCTGTAAATACTTATCTTCTGCAATCACTGTGCTGCACAATTCTTTTACAAACTTAGTATAGTTTTACCTTTAAAAGTATAATATTTTGTTTTAGACAAGTAACTTTTTTTTATGTTATTCGAACAACTTTGAAAATGTTTAACCTTGCCACGTTGATGTATGGTCTAAATAGTGCTTAATTTATTTAGCTAATGGCATGGCAGTACAGGTATCACAGATGTGTAAGGTATTTTTCTATACAGAAAAGCACAAACAAAAATATTTTCATCAGGTCAGTTTCAATGTGGGCAGTATGCTTTTCCACTTTTGAAAAAACAAATATTTCCTTGAAAATGTCCCATAAAAACATTGATCCCCAGCAAGTACATGGCTATATTTTCTTTGAAAATATAAAAATAAGGAACATCCTCTTCTAATGTGTGGTAGTTAAGTACAATAAAAGAAAGCAAGAAATTTGGGGATTCCTTTTTTGTGCTCCAGCAAGTTAAAGTAATTTTTCTAGATTTTAAAAAGTATATGTTTACGGGCCGGCTCCGTGGCTTAGCGGTTGGGTGCGCGCGCTCTGATGCTGGCGGCCTGGGTTCGGATCCCGGGCGCGCCCCGGGGCACCGCTTCTCCGTCCAACGCGAGGCCGAGTCCCACGTGCAGCAACTAGAAGGATGTGAACCTATGACATACAGCTATCTACTGGCGCTTTGGGGGGAAAAAAAATGAATAAATAAAATCTGTAAAAAAAAAAAAAAAAGTGTATGTTTTGACAGCACTGCATAAAAATATAAAAATACTTTTTCTCCCTCTCTCAAAAAAATTAAGATGGCTATTAAAAAAATAAAACCAATTTCTCAGAGAAATATAAAGCAAGCTGGCTGGAGAGGAATCAGGTTTGTCAGTCCTTCTCCCTCTTATGCATGCTTCTTGGGGGAGGCACAATGTCTGAAGTGATAGTATAGTCTCGGGGCCAAAGCAACGAACTAAAACCAGGAAGAAGCAAGTTCCCGAGAGGCAGCAGTGTGTCTTCAGATGTTGAACAAATGGACTGAGGGGCAGCAAACCCCATCAGTACGGTAAACTGCATAATTCCTGATGTCCTTCATTGTGCCGCAGTCATGTCTGCTGCAGTCCACAAGTTGTGAAGACAGGGTAGATGTCAACGGTACTGACTTTCTTTGCTTACCAAAATTTTGTCCATAAAATCACATTAAAGTAGTCATCCCACAGGGAAAAAATAAAAGGGGAAGAATTATCAAGTAAAAATGTCATAAAATTATGCTGTTGGGGATAAGGGGAAAAAATTGTTTTGTATTACAAGATGGGATTGAACATGGATTTGATGGATGTATATTTCTATATATAATACTGTCTCTCTATATTTTTATACATGTAAATATAAATAATACTCTATATATATTATGGTCATATCTTCTCAATCTTTCCTATTTAATCTTTTGAGTTAATATTTGCCTTTTCTTAATCATGCATTGAATTACACCATGTCCAGGCTCCTCGTTTGGTCCTGGCTGAATCACCTGTACTCTACCAGCAATTATTAACAGACCATATTCACAATATTGAAAAAAATCTTATCGTAATACAGTTTTTGAAAATGTTTCCTTCCATTTTCAAAAAGCAAATGCCATAGCTTCAGTGTTGTATTTATGTTTTCTAAAACATAATAAATAACAGATCAAGTTTATTTCCTCAAGTGAGGAAATAAAATTAAATAATTTTAATATAAGAGCTAGAGTTCTTATTTAATTCTTGAAGAGTAAGGCATCAGCACAGAATCTAAGACTTTATTTTTGTCCACTGCTTTTTTGGTGTGCCTAGACCATTAACATAACATGCCTTGATATGTTAACTAACCTTATTGTGGTAAACATTTTGCATCATATATGTATATCAAATCACAACGTTGTACACCTTAAACTTACACAATGTTATATGTCAATTATATCTCATTAAAGCTGGAAAAATAAATAAAAATAATTGTTAAAAAAGCACATGGTTCACCTGCTTGTAGGAGAATGAGGACAAATGACTTAATCTTTTTGTCACTACAGTTAATGTGGTTTATACTTAAGCAGACCTACCCAGTAGTTTTCCAGATTAGTTTCTTTTCCAACCAAAACAGAGATACATGAAAAAAGAACAAAACTTAAGTGGGAGATGGGCTGGGGAAGGAATGGAAGAATTTCTGAGAATAGTAATATTCTAATGATGCAAATCATAGGCAAATATACAAGGCAGTGCTTAAAGTTCTGTAAAAATGTGTTTTATTTTTGTTTGCTTAGTAGTGGGACACTTTAGAAAAAGAGGAGAATTTGGTTGAGCCTTTTAAATTTTATTTTACTCTTATTGGCCTTAAAGTAGTCATTTGTAAAACATTACTGTTTAATATTGACAACTTTGAAAGTCACTGAAAAAAATTAAATGGCAATTTAATGTTAACAGCTGCTTATGGTTATCAAATCCATCAAAGCCCTTCATGAATATATTAGGCACAAACCCACTGAATTACTGTTGCTGAAGACAGCTTGGTATTTTAAAATTGCCTAGTGAGAATAGATGTACTATAACAAGAGGAAGGACTCTGATCACAATTTACTATTTTGCCTTCACATACAGAAAGAAACCTAGACCTCTTTCTAATTATTTAATGTTCTAAAACCTCTGCCAACTTAGCTATAGAATGATCCTAGGAGTATATTATAAAATTATGTTTTATCTAAATTCATGTTTTTTTAATAGCTACAATAACAAAACTAAAATAAAATTCCTGTAATAAAAATCATTAATATGGGTAAGGGTAGAGAAAATTGAGTAAATTGTTCCTATTGAACCAGTTATGATTCAGAGCCCAAAGGTAAGTCCTCCAAAGTTTAATTAATAGGGCAGTCATGCTCTTCAGTTTCATGCTTCTGGAAGACTATCTTCTCACTAAATGTTAGTAAGGATGTGGTGGGGACCAGAGCTACCCTAAAGAAAGAGCAGGGCACACAGCATAAACATGCCCATGAACACCTTGCTTGCTTTACATGACTGGTCCTGAAACCATTCCTTGGAAGGTCCATGCAGCCTGCCTTCTCTCAGGATGTTTAAACTCCAAAATACTGTCTCAGTTATCTTTCATCCAAAGCCACAATGTGCTTAATCTGGGTATTAGAAAACCTGACTTCTCAAACCAATCTAGACTGAGGTGCAAAGGGAGACAGTTACCCATCCACTCTCCTGAATCGCTGGGTGGTAGAATTTTAGGGAGTGCAGGTTAGGGTTATCCTTGGGAGTGGGGTGGACTGGCGGAGGCTTAAATTACACCAGTGACCTTGCGCATTACCTCTTAGGTTAAGCTCAAAGATAACTCTCCCTTGGTTCTTGTTATGAGCCAAGAATAAAATGGAATCTTTAAGGTCACTCATTTGGGCCTCTGAAGTAGAAAGTGAAGATTTTGATGAAAAGAATTAAGGGGGAGAAGGAAAAGTTCTTGTCTTTTTATGCACCTGCTCACAGTTCAAGGTAATCTCACCAAACCACAGAGGAGTAAAACAGTTTACGTGGAGAGGAGGGGGTCTGCATTCATCTTTATATAGTAACAAAGAATGAGCATTTTCTTGGCTTATTCCTAGCGTACATACTCTGGGGACCAAGCCTGATTAGCAGAAGGCAAGGCAGGGATTTGGGTACATCTCTTCTCTTGAGGCCCACCTAGAATATAACATCAGGCTATAAATCGAGACTCGAAGGGGCCGGCCCAGTGGCGTAGTGGTTAAGTTCCCGCGTTCCGCTTTGGCGGCCCGGTGTTTGCCGGTTTGGATCCTAGGCGCAGGCTTACTCACTGCTCATCAAGCCACGCTGAGGCGGCTTCCCACAGAGAAGAGCTACAACTCTACAACTATGATACGCAACTATGTACTGGGGCTTTGGGAAGAAAAAAAGAAAGAGGAAGATTGGCAACAGATGTTAGAGCAGGGCCAATCTTCCTCAAAAAACAAAAACAAAAATAAAAACTCTAAGAGTGAGGCAGAGCCATAGTCCAAGAGGGCTGGAAGTAATTACAACAAATACGCCCTTTACTGAAAGCAGGCAAGGTAAAAGACTTGGTCTCAGAACCCAGGCAGGAGAAACTCAGTTACTAGAACTAAGATATAAGGTCAGAGCCAGATTATCATCAGGCTCTGGGCACTGAAGAGTCTGGATAGGGAAAATCAATCTCAGTCAAAGGGAGAAGAGGGCTGTTACCTGGGCAGAGAACCAGGTAGCCTCTGACAAGTCTGGAATGGGATGGACAGTTCTCTCAACTTATTCCTAATTTGTGGAACCCTACAGACATCATCTTGTTAAGAGCTATATTAAATTAATATTCTATATTTAATTGCTTATTATTCTTACATTAAAATGATTGGCCAGGGCAGCAAAGTGCTTGAGCATATGTTTGTGTGTACGCAAATAAGATGGAGAGCAAAAGAGAATAGTTAATAAATTATACTAATAGGATTAATAATATTTATGACCTAAAAACTCAAAAGACAAGTTAGTGAGCTGCATCTATCAGAACCTGTTGGTTCTGGTAGGGTTGTGTCACATCCTTTGAGAGTAAATGACTTCATATGAATTCCAATGAGAATATAATTTGTTTTTCCTGCTGACTGCCACACAACGATAAACTCATACCTACCAGCCCTAGAAGATTCAAAGGAAGAGAGGAACAAGAATTTAGAAAATAAAAACAAATCTTCATTTCTAAACACTCTTAAAAGAGCCCTTACTAGATGACTTGACACAATAAGTTTTAAAAGGTTTAAAAATGTATTAGGCTGCAAAATAAATGCAAACTGCTCTTTTTATCTAATCCACTTTTTACTTATGATAGTACAAGGGTATGCTTGGTGGCTTTGCAATCTGTCAACTTATATTTCCTGAAATTCCCTTTTCTGTCTGTTTCTGGTTAGGGTGGGCCACAATAGATTCTTCTGTGAGAATTGCAGAAGTGAAGCAGCTGTCATTTTGTAGCTCACATAAATTGTTGCTTAGTTGCTGGCTCATCTCATTGGCAGCAGCCAGGCCTGCAACTGCTCTATCTTCTGCTGGATCCCCCTTTCAGCTCTCTGACTCCTGAGTCAAGTGTGTGTTTAACTCTGTAATCAAAGACCCTAGCTTCTACAGGACATCCACACTGTCAAAGTTAGAGGCAGTGAGAGCTAACTTTGGTTTCAGGATGTCCTCATCAACTATGGCTCATGCTTCTGCATTCCAGCTTGTCACGAATCTCCTCCATCTTCCCTTCCTGACTCCCTGCCCTGTCGACTTCAAGCTCCAGCAAAGATAACAGCCCTAGAGAGACAGTTTAACCACCTTCCACAATTGTGTAGGGTCAAATCTCTGTAACAAATTCCTTTATATTATCTCTATCTCTATCTCTCTCTCTATCTCTACTCTAGTGGTTTTGCTTCTTTGATTGAATCCTGACAGAGATTGGGACAGTGACAGTACAAAATGAAAAGAGGTCTTTTGACCCCCAAAAGACCACTGGCAGGAAGCAGATTGAGAAAACTATGCAATTGAAAACACAAGCTACCTTTCGTGGAAAAGGAAAGATGGCTCAGAGCACAGGACTGAGATACATGGAGCAGTTATTCCAGGTAGAAGTAGAACAGTGTTCTAATCAAAGAACTTTCCACATTTTCCTGGTTGGTTTTCAGAATTGCTATGAACCAGTGATCTATGCATACTTCTTATTGTCCCCACCCCTTTTGAACAGGAATGTTTATAGTTGTTATCCTATCCCACTGTTGTGGAGAGCAGATAACTTTTTTACTTCATAGGTCTTTAGATTGAGAGAACTGTACTTGAGGAACTGTATTTAAGGAACATAATCTACCCCTGGACTTGATTTAGATGATGAGATTGTGGACTTGCAGCTGATGCTGTAATGGGATGAGACTTTTTGAGTGGCTTTGGGAAGGGATGGGTGTATCTTCCATGTGGGAGAGATGTGAACCACTGGAGGCAGAGGGCTGACTTTGGTAGCCAGCTTCCAGTATGGCCCCAATAATTCTCACCTCCTGGTGTTCACAGCCTTGTACAGTCTCTTCCTTCTATATACTAGGCTTGGTTTGTGTGACCAATAGAATATGGCAGCAGTAAAGTTATGCCACTTCTGAGATTAAGTCATTAAGACATTGCAGCTTTGTCTTGGTTGCACTATCTTTTGGATCACTTGCTCTCAGGGAAGCCAGTTGCCATGTCAAGAGGACACTCAAGCAGCCCTGTGAAGAAGTCCATGTAGGAGGAAGTCATGCCTTTTTTCCAGCAGCCGAAGAAGAATGGAGAACTCCAGCCAACAGTGTTGTGGGTCAGCTTTCTTCAAAGCTGATCCTTTAGCTATGCTCAAGTCTTTAGATTACTGCAACCCAGTCTACAGCTTGACTGTAACCTCATGAGAGACTGAGCCAGAGCTATCCAGCTAAACTGCTCATGGGTTCCAGACCATCACAAACTGTGAGAGATACTAAGTGTTATGTGAGATACTAAGTTTAAGCTAAGTTTTGTCATGCAGCAACGGATAACTAATACAATGCCTAAGTATAAATATAATCTTTCTTCCACGTGCCTATGAAAGCCAAACAAAAGAAAGATAAGAGAGGCAGAGAAAAGTAAATGGTGTTTTAGCTCACTGTTTTTCTTCAATGCTCATTTAGATTCATTTAAACCTAGGCCTGTGGGAAAATACTTATTTAACTAAGCTAAATTTGAAAGACGTAAGGAAGGGGGTTAGCTTTAGTTACAGGGATATGTATATGTCTATCTATATATATTCCTTGAACTGGAGAATCTATTTTTGAGAAGACAAATCATGAGATATTCCCAGAGTCTAGTGTCTTCTTTGCAGAATGGTGGGGAAGCAGCTACTTCTCTCAGATTGAGATTTAAAGTTTCATTTATTACTTTTTTTACCTAAAAGACTAGTTTAAAGAATGTGAAGTGTGTTTGATTTCCATCCTATGTTTTTTTTCTATTTATTTATTTATTTTTCATTGAGGTAACAGGGTTTATATCCTTCCTAATTTTTGTTATGGAAACATTTTGAAATGAGAGAAATAAGAATATATTTCTTCTAGCCTCTCTTTGTTTTGCTTTCTCTCTTATAATCAATTTCAGTAACTAACAATAAACAGTAAAAATGATAGAGTATACAAAGCATTGCCCAAGTGAATCCATCACAAACCTGTGTCTGAGAATGGTTTCCTAAATAGGGGAAATGTGTTTCATACAAAAAGTCCATTTTCTGTTATTGCCTTTTTTATTTGGACTACTAGATGCTATATATTTTAAGGCAATCTTAATAGTTTCCTGTCTCTCACTAACAAGAATGACTTGTCATAATGAGCAGTGGAGATACTGTCCATTTGATCCATTCCAGAAAGCTGTCTATTTGATACAAAAGTAAATTACCTCAATTCCTTTGTGGAATGAGTCGAGTATAAATAAATAAAATGAGACACAAGAAGAAAAAAAAATCTGGTTAGTTCTATCAGAAGGAAACAAAGAATAGGAACATTTGGAGAGCTGATTTAATAAAAAATGTGACAAGACAAAGAATTATACGTGATTACTGTAAAGGGAGCAAGAATCCTCACTAATATAAAATATCCATGAAATAGTTTCTTCCTACTTTAGGAAGATAATTTTGTAGTTTAAGAATAATAATTCTCAATTCTTTGAAGTTGGACGACCTATGTTGTAAAATAACTCTTTATTCACTTTTACTTTCACCAAAAAGAACTCTGATTTTCAGCCCTCTTCCTATAATTCATCACATTTCTAAATCTGAGAGGGAATGTCAGATTCCGTTCTAGGCAATGGGTTTATTTTGAGGGTGTCTTTTTTGTTGTTATTTTGCATGTTTTACATCAATTGTAAATTTTTTGCCTTGATTTTTGTTTTGTTTTGAGAGGACTCCAAAATGTACTAATTTTTTCTTTTACAATTAGTGTTTCATGTATCTCTTAGAAAATTATACAAAATGTCATTGCATTTGAGTACTTAATTTTTTACTATTACTGAGATTTTTTTTGCATGAAATATTAATAGAATCATTATTCTCTGTAAGGTTTAGGGTTCCAGGTAGGGATGAAAGATAAGTTATGACGAATTCCGTGTCCTGTAGGAGCTGGAAAGTAAGAAAGTGATTCTCAAAATCAAATCTCAGAGTGTCTAGCATCAGAACCACCTAGGGGGCTTGTTTAAAATGCAAATAATCCGATCCCACCCCAAAGAGACTGAATGAGAATCTCTGTAAGTGGGACTTGAGAATCTTTACTGTAATAGGTCCTCTCTGTGATTCTAATGCACACTAAAGTTTAAGGACCACTGATCTAGTGAGGGTTGGAGGGTAGAGGAATAAACAATTTACATTGCAGTTGGAGCCACAAAATAATCTTCAAAATATAATAGCAGCATCTAGGAAAAAGCTTTGGCACGGCAGTTCCTCCTGAAGAGGGAAAAAAAAATTATATACTTTTTTTTTTTTCTACACACACATTAAAGACACCAGAACGTGTCTTTCTGGGTTTTAGAGAAAACTTGTAAGGAGATTTGCAGATAGAAGATCCTTGAATAAGTATTTGTTGACTAAATGATCAGGTTGGAGTGAACAGATTTTATAATTCCATTCTACTGATCACCAGCAATTTTCTTTTGGTGCTTATAGATGGACAGTGGTATCTATGTCTATTTAGCTTTTTTTTTTTTTAATTCAAAAGAACAGTGATTAGAACTCCTCGCTCTTCCTTCGTAGTGGGGGAAATCAGTCACCCCAAGAATCCGAATTAGGTAGAAAAGTAATGTAGGAGCCAATCAGAGCGCTCCCAGGAACAGCTCCAGACTGGCTTTTCAGGGAGGACTGGCGGAAGACGGGATTTGTTACCTTCACTCAACCGGACAAAGAAGGCCATAATAGTTTAGGGCGGTGGAAAATACCTTGTGGGTTACTAGGCGAAGTGTTACACCTCGGCAGGGCTGACCGTTGACTAGAAGATCCCTTATTCGGAAAAGCTAGAGGCACTACCGATTCCTTCTTTTCCGAGATCCTGGAGAAATGGTCAGCCGTTGTCCCGGTACCAGTACCCAAAATGGCAGCAAGGCGCTTCAAGCGTGGGATCAGGTGATGCAGCCCCAGTCGGCTCCCTTCCCACCAGCCGCTCCTCCTCCAGCTCCCTTACGTAATGTGGGCGTGGCTTGTCCAGGGGCTCTCTTCGGAGGCTAGGAAAATCGAAGGATACACATGCGCAGTTGGGCCTCTCAGGCCCTTGGGTCTTTCTCCCCGCCCATCGCCCCGCCCCTATCTGCCGGGCGGGGCTGGGTCGAGAGTCCAGCAGCTGCTGGCTGCGGCTTCAGTGACTTCCTTGTTGTGAGCCCTGGCCCGGCAGTGTTCGGACTCTTAGTCCCGCTGTCCTCACCGGGACCGCTATTCCGAGTCTAGGTGGTAGCCGCAAACCCAGCCTGTCGGTTCCCCCTTCAGCACAGGTCCTTTCCCCGCACCCCCGCGCTTCCTAACATGCCCAACCCCAGCATCACCTCCTCTCCCTACCCCCTCCCTGAGGAAATTAGGAACCTGTTGGCAGGTAAAGAGCGGGAAGGGGGCGGGTAACGCCGCCGGGGCAGGGGCGGGGGCGAGGGGACGGCGAGCCGGTGGGGACAGAAGTATTCAGAGTCTCTACCTTCCCTGTCCGCGCTCCCCAAGTCCTGTGGCGCGTGGGAGCGGGACTGGGAGTGGGGAAGAGGGGTCTGAGAAAGGGAGTGGGCATTTGTTGAAATTTGGTGCGAGGATGGCGGGGAAACCCTTCTTGATGGGCTACGCTGATGGGATCAGGGCAATTCTGTACGCATCGTGAAGACGGTGTGTGTGTGTGAGAGGGAGGGAGAGAGGGGAAGAAAGAGAGAAGAGAGAAAGAGAACGATAATGAATGTTTGTGTGAGAACTGGGAAAGGATCAGAAGTCAAAGTAGTTCTTTGGTGGCCTGGCCAATGGAGGAGAAGGGTGTGAAGATGCAAAGAGATGTCTGAGCTACAGATGTTAGGGGTTGGGGTTAGGAGTTAGGGGACGGAAGGGTTTATCATTTCTAAAACTCCCAGTTTTCTTGAACATTCATTCCACTCGTATTTAAGACTTTCAAAGAGGGCCTGATTCTCAAATGGCCACTTGTCTTCAGCCTGAGTGACATTTTAAAACAAAAAAGGAAGGATGTGTTAGAAGTCCAACTTCCTGTGTCACACGATGATGAAAGTACTTCATCTTTGCACCCTCATCTTCCCCTTTTCAGTTTTAAGTTACCATTTATAGGAACTTATTTTAGGAGTTAAAGATGGGGTTCTTCAAGGCTATTATGAATCCACTCTTAGTTCATTAATGTACTAGATATGGAGATGTGTATTTTCACTAAGGGCCAATGAAAAATTTATTTCTGCACAAGGTAGAAAATATGTCTTTTTAGGGTAGCACAAGGCTTACCTTTCCTGATGCGCTGGAATTCTTACCATCATTCATGCATACGTCAGAATTCTGGAAACTGGATTTTGATTGTTTTACTTTAGTTGTCTCAAGTATTTATCTTTCAATATTGGTTGTGAATAACTGGATTAAAAGAGTTTCCCTTAGATGACTGTGTTACAGGTTGCTTATTTTAACTCTTAAAAAGCAGTATCTAAAATGTGACATTTTAAATAGTAAGTTACTGTTATAGCAGGGTGAGACCAAATCTCCTAATACTCTTACACTGTTTTGGTGGTTAGCATCATGAATATGATAGAGAAAATAAAACCAATACTATGTGAATACAGACTTATGTTTGTGTGAACATAATTACAGTGTGATGAATGCATTTGTGGTGGGATAGTATTTTACTCTAAGAAATGCTTGTTGTCATTAGTGGGTACTATTAAGGGAAATATTCAAAGAACTGTAAAGACTGATTTAAGGCGGCTTTTATTTCATTATATGAGAGTTTTACATAAGTACTGGTTTTGTTTTACCACAGTCAACATTTTCATTGTTACAATGCTGGAATTGCTTGTTTGGAATATTATTTTAATAACCAGATCAGAGAAGTGTTTTTCATTACTTTGAAAATAGATGTCACCATTTTCAGGATATTCTAGGTCTGAATTTTTGAATTTAAGAAATAAAGACCTCTGGGTGCGTGTTTTTAAAGCTTGACAGCCCCCACAGTAGACCGTTAGCTATTTGGATCCATAATCATACATTTGCAGGTGGTATGATATATAGGTAATGAGACCTTTTGTTCTCTGATTCCCATAGATTTCAAGTGTTTCATGTGGCCCTTATTTGTGTAATTTAACTGAAAGCTCAGAATTACATAATATTTAAATTATCTGCCAATGCTAACTTCCTATATACTTTAGTCATCTGTCTCTCTTTAGTCAGATAATGTACTTGCATATTGTCTGAAATCAGTGTTTTAAAAGTCATTTTATTGACATTTTCAGTATTTCATATAATTAAAGCAAATCACATATTAAAACACATGAAGTATTAAGAACAAATATTAAAACATTAAAACTTTGGAGATTATAAATTTGGCTTATACTTTATTTGCAGAGGATATTTTCAAGAGAGATGGATATGAAAAAAATATGTATTTTAAAGAAATGAAACAAGTGAACCAATGTTTTTCGGTTTTCTTTTTTAATTTATCATTCAAAGAAAGTTAACATTTTATGTTTGGCTGTAATTAAAATCTTTTTCTGAGGTAGGAAAGGTTTCAAGAATAAATGTTCTCAGCAGTTTTTTCACATTTTTCATTCAAAAAATTCTGTTGGAATTGTGCATGATGATTTGCATAATTCAAGTGTGTTGGGTAATAGTACATGGTTAGATTTAAAATTACTAAAACTATAGAGGAAAAGTTGGTATTAACTTGAATTTTAGGGATATTGCTGGCTTACCTCGTACTTTCTTTGAAACCAAGGCCATATTGGTAGTGGTTAACAGTTCAGGGCTCTTAGAATGCACGGCACTGTGCTGGCATTCTAAGGTAGAGAAGATAAGGAACTAAACTTTTCAGGTGTTTAAAATCGCTTGCCTTCACATAAAAAGAATATAAAATCAAAAGATAATGCCTATCAAAATAACATTGCTTGGATATTTTCCTTTGTGTTCCATGTGCCTTTTGTCCAAATCATTATATGTCATATGTGTTAAATATTTGACGTTTCAACTGCTTGATAGAGGTAGATCCTCAAATGTATTCTTATCAATTTATTATTTTCTTTTTGTTTTTCTGATTATAGCAGTTTTAGGCTTCCCTTTCAATGTTTGTTCCCCTCTCCTTCTCATTCCTTCCTCCTTTTAAAATAAGCATTCTATAGAAATGCAAAAACCCACAGAGGCTATCATTCTTAACTCACATTTAATGATACTCTTGAAAAAGTGGCTATATAGTTTGACTGTTAGTTCTTTATATTTCTGTGGAATCAGTGTATTAAATCTTGAAAGCCTATACTTTTAATAAAAGTGTTGAATTATTTTGTTTCATGAATAGAAAAAGGTTTACAGATTTTTGTTGTTAAAGGTAAATTTTGAACTGCCATATGCATTACAGGCAACTTTTAATTTTTTTTTTCCCACAACAATGGAAGAACAGGTTTAGCCTGGCTAATTAGAATCAAAGGATAATCCCAAGTCTTGTCCATTTAATCTTCTCCCACATCCAAATATTTTGACTAGGACTAACAGCAAGAATAATCTTGATTTATGTGAGTTTTCGTCTCCAGGCGGGCAAGAAAGTGAGAACTGGAACCACTGGCTCCACCCCCACTTCATTGGTTTTAATCACCCTTTGAATACTGGAGCATTAGTGGTTTGCAATCAGATATTCTCATTTATTTGTTTTAGGACAACACATTTAAAAAGGAAAGCTGTAGGAGGATGTTAGTTTCTTTTTATTAAATTAGAAAATGAAACCAAGGTTAAAAGGAGAAAATAGTGCTTGTCAGTACTCTGAAAAATCAAAACCATACCAAACCAGCAATAAACAAAGTGGCTGTATGGTTTCTGCAAAGTGACCTTGAGATTGTGTTCACACCGCAGTCCTGAGTAGAAATATTCCATTTTCCCTTATTGGGGGTTTCCAGAACATTTTTTTTAAACATTCACACAATATAATCTATATTTCCTTTAGGGGCACTAGGTAAAGAATGCAATTCAGTTGAAATTGAGGCAGAACTTTTTCAATGCTGAGAATAGCATGGTTTGATTTCCACCTTTCCAAAGTTCCATTTATAATTTGGTCAACATTTTGGTTTTATTTTTCCTATGAGAATTATTTATGGTATATCTAATGTCCCATAACTTCTTTCTGGGGCATTGAGTGAGTATGTAAAGGAAAGAGTGCCACCTACTGAGTCACCAATAGTCACCTACTTCTTTAGCACCTGGATTTCCCTACAGAGCAAGAACAAGCCTGCCCCATTTTGGCAGTAATAACTAATGAGCATCAAGTCGATATGAGAACATTAGATCTCAAAATGAAGTCAGTTTATGACCTCTAAGATTTCCTCTTCTAGAACTAGGAATATGTGTTTGTAAATCAAGGGACCAGAAATTTATAGTTTCTTGTATGGGTCAGATAACACAGATGAATTAAGATGTGATGTTATGAAAATTATTTGCCTATCTTAAGCACATAATATCCTGCTTTTTCTTGGGGGGGGATCTTTGGCTGGATTGCTTTCCACATAACTTTTCATTGACAGTATTTTCATCTCAGATTACTAAATAAGGCTCTTGATAGTATGTGTAGTTTTTATAGTTACTTAGTCGAAATTATCACTGGTTTTCTTTTAGAAAAGGAATCTAAATATACTAAAAAATGAGAAGTATATAAAGAATTTCTAAATGGGTTTCTCTCTACATTATCAGCATTAAAGTATTACTAGAAGGAAGAGAGACACAACAGAGTGGGAAAAGCCTCTGGTGATTTGAAACACAGTTCAGTTGTCTCTCATAAATTTAAGATTAAGTGTCATATATGGGTGATAAAAGTGGCATAGGCTAGTTTTTATATACTCATTATTCACTTAGTTTGTCTTTTTCAATTAAAGCCAAGTCTATCTTTTTCATTCCACTGAGTTTACATTTCTTTTTCAATCATATACTGAACACATTACAATAGATGCTGCCCAACAGTGAATCTAGTATAAATCTCAGACTAATGTGTTATTCACTGTGGCTTCTTTGAAAATGCGTGGTAAAAAGATTTTGATCATCAAGAGTCATCTTTTAGAGGTGAAAGATATTCATCCCTATCCTTCAACAGCCCAGCTTTGTATCAAAATAAATCACTTAGCCTCCAAATCCAATTTCGAAAATTTTGTCAGATGATTGGATTGTAAGCCTCAGGTGTGTTACCCATTGTACTGTGAGAACCCCTTGTGCTCGTTCATGCCTGTTCCATGTTCGAAAAGTCCACAGTTTAACTGTAACCTGTAGAAGTGCTAGGTAATCAAGAGAAAGACATTGATTAGAGCAATCAATAACTTTTCAATTAGCCATTTTCCAACTTTGGGCATTTGGCCCCATTGATCTACATGTGCCCAGTATAATTGATTTTTGGGTTTTCGCCGGTAGGTGTTTGGTCAGACCATACCCCACTTTAACAGAGAAGAAAAGCTTGTCTTTTTGTTCTGATGCCAGCTTAAAGTTTGGCTGGGATCCTTACCACATTAAGTTTGGTGATTGCACCTCAATGAATACAAAGTGAAACCTGGCCTAATTCATAAAGTGGAGAATGATGTGGAATTAAGTAGTAAAGCCATTTGGGGTGTTGTGCGATTGGTTTTATTGATCTGAGGCTGAGCAAATGGTAGTGGATTCAGTTCAGTTCTTGTCCCCCCTCCCCCCATACAATTCAGCCATCACAGAGGCTCTGTGTGTGTATGTGTGTGTGTGTGTGTGTGTGTGTGTGTGTGTATGCCCACTCAGGGAGGTATTGAGTGGCTGGGGGATGAGGCAGAAGACACCAGGTGTTACCTTTGTGACTTGCTTACAACCTGCAGCCTGGAAGTCCTATTCCAGGCTGTTTGCTGGTGGAGGATGGTGAGGGCAAAGGGTCTAACCTCTGCTTTCTCCAAGAGTGGGAACCTGTGCTATGTATTCAGCCTGGGGAAGTGGACAGTTTATTTTATTATTTGCAAGAATTAAAAAACTGTTCTAACCTCGTGTAGTTTCACCTTTTCATTGTGTGATCCTTATGGAAGTTGGTAGAAAGCAGTTAGCCTTTGTGTGTATGTTAGACACCTGTCCTAACCACTCAGGACTCTAGGGAAAGATGGAGTGGCAGTTTTTGTAGGGAGTCCATATGTACAGAAAAAAAAAAAAAAAAACCAAAGGAAAACTGGAGTACCATTCCGTGATTTGGTGTTTGCTAAGTGTTTGCCTTTTAGGGATTGCAATGGCTATTGAGAGGTTTCTAACTTAAACTGCTTGAGGATTGCTGAGCCAAGACATGATGTCATCTTTTAATTTTTTTTTTTTCAGACCTTCACGTTTATCCACAGAGCAGTTGTAAATCTGATCTTTTCAGCGGCCCTCTCCCCCAGATCTTTACAGTTGTACCGGGAGATAAGGTTTACTCTTGACAGTGTTAAGGTGTAACAGGAGCAGAAATCACATTTACATTCGCTGGGATAACTTTTTTCTCGGTGATGACTTGCGGGCAGAGGCTGATGGAGATGGCGCTAATTCTGGGGTTAAATGCGGGAGGCGCTGATCTGCAGTCTGTGTGGCCGAGGGCGGGGCGGCAGTGGGGGTTGGACCTGGTGTGTTGGGGGCACCCCCGAAGTGCGCTTTCTCCGCGCGGTCAGGGTGTGTCCCCACGCTTCTCCTCTCCCGCAGGGAGTGTGCATGTGAGTGGAGACTCCTCCCTCTGAGGAAGAGGAATTCTAACTCACCAGGCCAAGAGGCGAGCGAGGAGGCAGGCTGACCTTTTCTTGTAATCGAATTGCGGCTGTTCCCCGAATTCAGGCAGTCTGCAGTCAGTGAAATCTACATATTAACAGAGGGACACGACCTCTAAAGGAAGGTAGAAGAGGGCTAACGCGCTCGCTAGTTTACCGTTTGCAGGGCTATTCAGAGCACAATAAAAAGCTTCAAATCTCTTTTCCAACCACCCATAGGAGCGCTTGATTCGCTCAGGACTTTTACTGCTCGCTTTTGAAATATTACCCTGGCTCTGAGCTACAAAGCCGCAGATCAGTCCCATTTGTCTGGCGGGGGCGCTGCCTCAAACCCAGTGCTCCCTGCTCACGGCTCTGATGACGGGAACCCTGGGGTTTAACACTCCGAGAGTGTCGAATGTCGGGGACGGCAGAGCCGGCAGAGCCGAAGCATCTCCCAATAAAGCGGGAGTAACTTTTCAGCGCTCACGCTGTCTTTGCGTGGGGGGAGCAGGGTCAGTGTTTGCTCAGGGACCCAGCCGAAGGCCCCAGGCAGGTCTGCAGGGTCTCCTGTGCCTGGGAGGGGCTGGTTTCATCCCATTCGAAAATAAATGGGCACAGTGTGGATTTTAAGAAATAACCCAGATTTCAAAGATTTAAAAACCAGCCGAGTCTCTGGGCACCAGCAAACTAAGATTATTGCAGGAACCGCTTCCACTTTAAAGTTCTTAACTTGTTAAAAAAAAAAAAAAAAAGAAAACAGCAAAGCAGTTCCTACATTTTCCGCGTCTCCTTTGGGAAATAATTTAAAAAAATCAATGTTTGTTAAATCTTTTTAGTTGCCTTAAACCCTTTTTCTGGGATAAGTTTCAGAATAAATACATTAAGACTACTCTAAACATATAGATCTTTTCCCTTGCCCAATCTCTGAATCTCCTCTTCCTCAAAAAAGAAACAAACAACAGATTTTTCCTGCAGTCTCGTGCTCTTTCAACAAGTATCTCCTGATAGAATAGTAGCATGGCTCAGTATTTTAAAAATATCTTCTTGGGAGTGTTAGGAAACATTACATAGAGCATTGCAGCTTTTTATGTTTTCTGAGTTATTATGGAACTGAAATGACCTTTTAAAGAAATAACTCTCGGGCTGTAATTCGTTCCGTTATTGCTTCCGGAGATAGAAAATAGATCCCTTTTGTTTAAACTTGGGTTGTATAATGAAAATGTAAAATAGGCAATTAAATACTCATGGATGAGGGAGTTAAGGACAAACAATGAGTGAAAGTAACATTAAGCAGGCTATTCACCAATCATTGTGCCGTGATTCTCCCAAGAATTAAGTCCGGTTGGAAGAAAGAATCAACAGTAGAGATGCTATTCCTTCTCTTATTCCCCTTTCTTAGTAGATTTATTGTAACCGTCTCAGAGAAACCAATGATCTTTTCCATTTTAGCTAATATCTGCATGTCCAAAGATTGCTTGCTCCTCTGGGTACAAAATTTAAAGAGTTTAGAGAAGAGCGCTTTTTCATAAGTTTTGTTATTTTGAACTCACTTTGGAAGTCTGGGTCTAATTTGCACTGGATTATGTCTTTCTGTCCTCCTCTTCAAAATATGGACAGCTCAAGGAAAGAGAAGCTGTGACTTGCTTTCATTTCGTTTTGATACTTGCTTTTAACATTAGTTGTTAATGGACTTCCAACCAGAAAGCTATTTTAAAAAATTATTCCAAGATTAAATTTTAATTTTCACTTGTCATATTGATTTAGTGAAAAATTACCTTTACACATTTATTATGAATGCGTAGAATAACAGTTTAATCAACTTTGCTCATTGGATCAAGATACTTTGTAATCAAGAATTTAAAATCGATTACAACATTCTATCTGAAATGCTAGGTTTTAAATTGTTAATTACTACTATAGTTGAAAGACTATTTATTATATGGCTTTAAATTAATTACATGTAATATTATTGTATGTTTTAATACCATCTTTTTATCAGTGTGAGTTAGGAGACAAAGTAGTTAAATAAAAAGAAAGCAAAACATACACACATCTGTTCAATATGAAATATGGATGGTTTACAGTCATATCTACTTAAAAATTTTTTAATGGTGTCCTTTATATTAGGTATCTCAAAGTGAGATTTGAAATTCTGAATATAAAATTAAAATTGTACAGTATTTCATGAACAATAAGAATGGGGCTATTATAAAATCAAACCAGTAAGGATTTGTGGGAATTTTATACTAGAGAGAACTAGAAAGCAGAATAATTTAGAAGTTTACTACATTTTTTAAAGAGAGGCTATGTGGAAATGTTGTATGAGGCCATAGAAATCTTATCTCTTGGTTAGTATATTTTTAAATAGTGGATAAATCTATTTTTGCCACTTCTTCCTTTATTTAAAGAAATATTTCCAGGTGGTGATACCAACGCAGGCAGCACAGCACACAAAACCACACAACTAATTATCTTTTTTATTTGAGGGTGGCTGGCCAGAGTGGGTGGGGCCAGTAGGAAGGAGGAGGGTTTGATTTGGGAATCTTGGCTAGGAAAAGGGATTTATTTTTTCCTTTAAAGCATTAAACATTGCGTATACATGAAAATGGATTACACTGGGAAAAACAGGCCTTTGCCAGAGACATTAGCTTGTATTGATATAATATTGTGAATGACCTGTTCATACAGGAACTTATAAAATACTGTAAGATGATAGTAACACATGCATAAAAGCTCTGTGCTTGCTTTTATATGAGAGAATTTGTTTTATGGGGCACCATAGTTTATTAAAACTTGTGTGCTTCTTCCTGGTTTAATGATGCCAAACATCCAAATAGCATTTGCTGTGCTAAGCATAAGTAGAGCATTCAAATTTTATTAGCTAAGTGGTGAACAGATTTGTTCAACTTAGTATTTGAAACATACTTCAACTGTTATGCTTTGGATTGATAAATAACTGTAACAAATTGTACAGATATTAACACTTATGGGTAGAAACAATCATTGTCCTATTTGTCTTCACAAAACATGATTCTTTCCTATAATTTGTATCCTATTTCTTATATTTCATGGTTTAGATGTTGAAACATTTGTAGCAGACATACTGAGAGGGGAAAATTTATCCAAGAAAGCAAAGGAAAAGAGAGAATCCCTTATTAAGAAGATAAAAGATGTAAAGTCTACGTAAGTCACTTCCTTGCCTTTTATTACTAATTTCTTACTTAGAAGTAATTTTGTAATTAACATTTTAATAAAGAATTGATTATTGTGGAATTAAATTTTTTATGTTCTAATTTATTTGGTGTTAAGTATTTTTAAGGGTCAAAATATATTTCCACTCTAATAATTTTTAAAAAGACATGCTTGTCATAATACCCTTATTTTGTGAAGGTTTTTGATTATGTATATGTATTTTTATAAGCATTCTAGCAAAATCCAACTGTTTATTTTGATTATTTGAGGATATATTTGGTTTAAATAAGACATAGGTAGATTGAGAATTTGAATATAAATATGGAAAATACTTCCAGATACTAAATTGAATAAATGTAATATAAGTTGTAGGTATTAAAGATATATCCTGATTTTATCACTGTAATTTAGGTCTTTAAAAATTCTTTTATTATAAATCCATAAACCTTTGGAATTGTTATTTCAGGGTAGGAAGCAGTTTTTTCTCTAAATGTATATTTATAATACAGATTTTAAAATAGATTTGAATTATTGCCACTGATTAGACCTCCTTTTGATTTGTCAACACTCATTTTAAAATATAATGTTCTTGCTTATTTTGCAGCTATCTTCAGGAATTTCAAGACAAAGGTAAATTTTCAAGCTTGTCAAACTTATAATTTTTTTCCTTGTGGAGATTTTCAATAGAATAATCTAACACATACTTCAATTTGATAGTTGGAATCAAAATTTAAATTTCTGTTTTGTATATTTAGACTTTCAAGATGAGGGTGCTAGCTCCCCCTGCTGAGAAAAAAATTAAAGAACATATCCAGAATCTACTCTGCACAATCTTCTGATGCAGAAATCTTCTATATTTAACTTTATTAGGTTTTATGTTTCTTAGAATACGTTTGGCAAAAATTTGTTAAGAACAGTATATACTTGCAGTTACACATGGAATAATTTGGTGAAGTGGAGATGAGATACCAACCCTACACCATTTGCTGAGATTATTTTTTGTAGTGATGGGAGCAGGAGCGTCTGTGGCTGGGTGCTCAGAGGTAATGTTTCTAAAGGGTAATTATTTTAAAAACAGGAACAATTTTTGTTTGAGAATATGAGTAAAATCTTTTTCAAATACTGGTTTTTATTAACCTTGTGATTCTTTTGATATGAATAAATGTATGTCATAGAAATGTTCAAAGAAGAGAATTCAGTTTAACTTTTTTGAAATATGTGAGAGTGCTGGTAACCTGATTGTCATCCTTTAGATTTGAGAGACAGCTGCCTAGCGTCCAGAAAACCAAATCAGGAAAGGCATAGGAAGTTCCTACTATTTCATGTTTTCAGTTCTGTGAGGGAAGCTGGGTATGGCCCTTGCTTGCAAGATGCTAATTCATAGGTTGTGACCTAAAGCCTTGTGGATGCTGGTATGAGGGTCACAACATGAGGTTAGTTAACCTACCCAGAGCTAGGATCTGGGTTTAGGAGAAAACAGTGTGGCATCTTCTAACAGGAGTTAGCAGATACCACAGAGTAATTCATATCTCTGCCAGCTGATAAGTGAGAGAGTAATGACAGTTTCAATAAACCAAGTACTTAACCAGACAAACCTGAAATCAAACAGTTAAAGGGAAACCACAGTTTCTTTTTACATTAAATCATCAAGATCATTGTGATTGGAGGGAATGAGAAGAGATTTTTTTTCCATATTAAATTTTTAAAATACTATTAAATAAAGAGAAGAGCAGGAAACTACTCTTCCCAACGAATACCCACTTCTTTGTAGTCTACAATGAATCCTAAGCTATGGGTTTAATCATATTGCATTTTGCTTAGTTGAATATAGAAATAATGAATTTGTGCATTTTAATTATGATAACTTTTATCCAGTGCGTTTTTTATAGAGGAACGTCAGATACCAAATTCTGCCTCTTTTCTTAAAAGGCATATTTTGTTCCAGGGACTACTTGTCGAACCCTCATTGTGACTCAATTCTTTGTACATTAAAAATTTTTAAGCTAAGAAAGCATCACAATATGAAGTCATTGTAGAATTGCATATAATTCAATAATAGGGTAGGAACTTTCCCTTTGGTATTCTGGTTTAGGACTTGTTCAGGTGTGTGGATATTAAAATCACATTACTGAGATACATTCTTTGTCTCTAAAGAGAATGGAAGTTTATATAGTATTTGATAGAAATTGAAAAATGAGCCTAGAATAAGAGTTCAAATAACACAGAATTCAGAGATTCCCCATCATCATTTTCCTCTGAATAAGTCATTTGTAGGTCAATGACTGTAGTACTGAGTTAACGAATCACCAAGAGTGTCTGCTCAAAAGTAGGCCTGTGGATAAATTAGATGTATACCTTGGAGAAATATGAGAAGCTGAGTAATTTTATGCCGTGTAGCCTCAAAGTATATTCAGCTTTGTTCTAAAAAGACTATTCTTGTAGCTTGTTAGGAGTAGTAAAGGGAAGTTGGTATGGACTTAATAGTTGCAAAGTAACTATTCAAGATACTTCTTTTTTTAAAATAGGAATTTAGTAATTATTGGATCTCTACATTGAGTAAATTCAGTTCATTTAAGTATGTTTTGATTGTGCTGCTTTAATTTTTTTTCTTACATTTTCTGCTTGGGGTTTTGGATTGTCTTCATCCAAGAAGACCTGGGCAGAATTCCTTTTGGCTGTTCTCCTGCTCTCTCTCTCTCTCTCAGGTCAATATGGGGTCACAGTGAAGAGAACAGAGGCTGTTTTCCTCCTTTTTACCTTTGTACTCCTATTTGTTTCTCATACTTTATTTTTTTAAAATGACAGTTAAGTACCATTTTAATATCATTATTGGGAGAAAAAGGACCAGGTAGAGATTTCTTAAATAAAATGGATTAATTCAGATTTATTCATTTCTAATAAGTGAGTTATTAGTTTCTCTAATGTACACAGATGAAAAACCTCCCTCCCACATCACCCCTCTCCCCTTATACTGTAGATACTACCCCTGATCCTGAGATTTAAAAATACAGAATTTACAGTTTGAAGTATTTCAATTCTTAAAATTATTTAATTGATACAGTTGTTGAAACACTAAGCTGCGTAGATATTAGAAGATTTTTAAAAAATATTTCCATTTTTTTTGGTGAGAATAATTTGTATTGGTAGAGACTTATTTTATTACAGTGGCTTGTAGATATTGAAGCTTGTCCATTAAGTTAATTTTCTACTTGCTGTTTATATTCATTTCCATAGCAAGCTTAAAACTTCCCTTTTCGTTTCTTTAATTTATTAAGGCCCTCATTTTATCTCCTCATGTACTCAAGTCTAGGTTCTCCATTGAGGAGGTCTGACAAATTGTGACTTTAGAATAAATTATCAGTTGGTTTTCTAAATTCCTTAATTTTTCTTGTATGTAAGAAAGATTTGAATCTAAGCAACTAGAACCCATCTTGCTTAGTTTAGGCCCTATTATTTATTCATTTGAAATATTGCCTATTCTATCTAGAGTAGAGAGTCCCTTCTTATATCCTGAAAATATTGTACATGATAGAACAACTATCTAACCCTAGTTTCCTATTCTTAGTTGCAGTATAGCCTAGTAATATAAAGTGTACTCCTGAATATAGACTTCATGTACTAGAATTATGCTCATTTTAGAATTATTTTAGAATAGAATTATGATTATTTTAGAATTTATTCTCTGTCATGTAACACATAAATCTCTTAAATATGACTTGAAATAATTATTTTTATAATGAAAATATATTACCAATTGAGTAAAGACTATTATTGACTGAGAATAAAATAGAAATTTCTAATATATATTAGGTACATGATAAAAAGGTTTTATTTGTAGCTGTATCTTGCTCTTATATTAGTCTTGTTTTACTCCAGTGATGATTTAGGAATGATTATTTTCCTTATAGAATGATTAAGATGATGTGAAGATACCTATTCATGACACATAGTAGGTATCCAGTAAATATTAGAGTAATGTGTGTTTATCGAGGATTTAAGTAAATATTGATTTATAATTCAGTTTTCAAATAATTTTTAAGTAAATTATAAATTATTGAAAGAAGGCCATACATATTAACATAAGACAAATATTTCAAGAGAATAGTTTTTAAATTTGTAAAATATTAGTGTCTATAGCTTTAAAAAAGGTGAATACATTGTATTCAATTCTCTTTAGATACCATAGCTGAAAAGCTCTCATTTTCTTCTTTAAAATATTTTTCCTCTAGTTAAAAAAAAATGTGTTTAATAGATTTTGTCCTTAAGACTCCATTGATACTGTTAAATATGCATAGATTTACTTAGAAAGCAATTTCTTTGACTTCGTTTGTATTATTAAGTTTGTTAATGGACTTAGACTACTTTTTAAAATAGTAGACCTGTTAGGTAAGAAAGGAGACCCATTTTAGTTTGTTCTGATGGAATCCTTAAGAACAACAGAAAAGTCAGAAGTTTGGATGATGTATAATTTTCTTTCCTTTACTCTTTCTAACATGGTGTGTGTTCTCTTGAAAGTTAGTTCCCCAGTGAAATCTGAGCAAATAACTTGCAGCTCCCCCACCCCCACCTCTAGCCTTGTCCAAATGTGTTAAGCATGTTTGAGATTATGGGGCCTGCAGTAGTAGAAATATGTTTCAGAGGTAGTGCTTGGAAATGGTATTCTTATTTTAAAACTGTCTCATATTTGCATGCTATAAATTAGCCCTCCTATGATAGAAGAGTTATGAGGAGAATCTTATTTGTGGTGGCCTACATCTTGCAAAGTTTTAAAAATTGAACTATAGATTCCCTTAAGAAATGACAAGTTAAATGTTTAATTCTTTCTATTTAGTTGTCTATTATTACTTGAGAAATTAGTTTGGACAAGTAAACTGAGTAGAGAATTAGAAATTAATTTGTTTTCACTCAAGTAATTTTCCCCTCCAAGTTTGTCTTTCATGTTCTGTACGAGGGAATGGTTATCATCTAATTTTTAGGTTTATTTAGTTTAATTTTTACCTGATTGTGTTTAAAATAGGATTGTATTTGACAAACAAGCAGTAAATGGGTTAAATCACCTTCAATGGTAGTCGAGATCATGACTGTTATTTGCTGTAGGGTTTCATCTCTAGGTATTTAGGAAAGTGTTAATTGAGGATGAGCCATATAAAAAAGAAGGGATAATAGTGATTCGAACCCAAATATTATAAATTTAAAGATGTTTTTCATAGAAATATGCTGCTATGGTACTATTAAGCCTTGATTTTGCTGTGATATTTTAAGTTGCCACTGAAATTATAGGAAGGGAAGTCTTGGATCATTGTCTTTTAGACTGTTAACTTTGTATCGTTAATTAAACTTTTGAAAGTTGTGGGATAAATCAAATGCTTTTCTAGGGAAACAAGAAACAGTATTAATGAGCAACAACCCCATAATTATCCTTGTGAGTACATAACAGGGACACATTCATGTCTTTTCTTTGAGCAATAACTTTTACAAAGAAGTATTTTTAAACTGATCATTAATTTTATGGCCACAGAAATGAGATGCAAAATTTATGCTGTTGTCATTGGCACAGGCTCAAGGCACCACTGACATTATGTGTGATTGTAATAGAATGGCTGCCAACTAATGATTCTGTAGCCATTTCATTTGAGCATGCTTTTTTTTTAGATGTCTGATTAGGCTGTAATGCTTTCAATTATGTCTGTAAATTGTATTGGATACGTTTACCTGATGCCCGTTGTTGCTTTGGAGTTCAGTTTTCTATTACATAAACACAAGTTGAACATTTTCCTTTTAATTTATAGAAGTCTTTGCAGGTATAACTGCAAATACTCAGCCCCTGGGGAGAAAAAGTGCTTTGTACTACTCAACAGCGACCCCTGTGTTCAATTAAAGCTCCTTATAATACAGCAGCTCTCTATTGGATTGAAAGAAAATAATTAGGGAGAGGGAAAAGGGATGGATCATCACTGGAACAATAGTAAATTGAAGAAGAACATTTTGAAAAATGATGTATCCTTTCAACTTAATGCAAGTTAAAAAGGGAATAACCCTGTACAGTTACCACAGAGATTCTTATTCTTCCCTTTTCTGAATTAATACAAAGGAAGCTTAAAAAAAGACAAAGGGAAGAAATGAGGCCAGTAGCAGTACTTAATTTTTTTTGTCTTAGATAAATATAAATATCACACTGATTTAAAAAAAAAAAACATTGGAAATGAGCTTCAGTTCTTAGAATGGATAAGTCGAAGACAATTTCAGTTTAATATAATCCAAAAAGTGTTTTTTGTTAAAAAAAACAAAAGCCAGCAGAGGTCTTTAACATTTTAGTGACCAATTTTTCTGGAATATTCTTAACTCATATTAAATATTATTGAATTTATAGCTTTAATAATGACCTTTTTGCTGTGTGTGTATATATATAAAAATATACATTGGTATGTGCGTTTGTATATGTATGTGGATATATGTGGATATACACATAAAAATATATAATGGATATTATCAAAGAATAATACACGAATTCTGATTTTCAAAACTTTTTAAATTTTAATTTTTTCTGTTTATTTCCGCATAGAGTTTCATAGGTTTACACCTGAGCATCTGAATTTTTTTTCAAAATCCTTTCCAAAATGTTTGTTGGTTTTATTGTTGTATTCTTATATTTGTAGTAGCGTAATATGCTAAGTGCTTAGTTATGGTGATGTATTTGAAGTATCCTAATACTTTTTTTTTTCACAGCAAGATTTATTTTACAGTTCATGATATGAAATATTTTTAGAAAATTCATACCATAAAAATTCTTACTTTATTAAGAATATAAGGATACTTTAGCAACTGAGTAACTGAGAATTTTGTGTGTTACTACTATATATTCTGTGAGCTGTGATTCCATGTTCAAACATATTTTTACCAGCACTTTATGAGATTCTCTCTTACCTCATATTTGAAATCAGAGCACTCTTCTTTCCATAAAAGAAATATTGTAAGGGATCACTGAATGTTCTGAAAAGTATTTTGAACATCTCAAAAGAAAGAGAAATTAAGATCTGAAGAATGAGTAGTATTTGTCTGTGTTCCTTGGAATTTTAATTGGGGAAGAAACATCACCATGTATGGTGCACCTAGTGGTGGAATCACTAAGGACAATAAGATAGTCTATATTCTGCTCTATATTCTGCTCTTATTGTCTTGATGGGAGATATCCCTATTTTTACTTTCAGGGTGAGGATGACGAATGCTGATGAAATATCAAAATTACAGGGAAATAGAGATGAATATTGATTTTTTTTATTACTTTGACCATATTATCTTGAAAGAGGCTATTTCCTCTGCCAAAAAGGTGGTGAAAAATAGGATTCTACCCAACAAATGGATGTCAGAGGATACAGATATCCTTTTGGAGAGACTAGTAGCTTTAATTTGGATCTGCTCAGCAACTATTTTCTAAAAGTCATACTGTAGGTACTCTAGGGTTCCTATAGAGATTTTCACCATGCTGAGGTGGCTGGTTTTCTGTTGAATTGTTAACGGGTAACTTGAATTGTTAACAGTTAGATAATTGATATAGTATTAAGCATACAGTTTTCTTTGTTGTTAAATATGTATGAAAAAATGAGTGCTTATATATAACTGGGCTAGCAAATATCTGATTCATTCTTTTTAAAAAAAAAAATTATTCTAGGGGCTGGCCCGGTGATGTAGTGGTTGAGTTCACGCACTCTGCTTTGGCGGCCCGGGGTTCGCAGTTTAGGACCCCGGGCGCAGACCTACGCACCGCTTATCAAGCTGTGCTGTGGCAGGCATCCCACATATAAAGTAGAGGAAGATGGTCATGGATGTTAGCCCAGGGCCAATCTTCCTCAGCAAAAAGAGGAGGATTGGCAACAGATGTTAGCTCAGGGCTAATCTTGCTCACCAAAAAAAAAAAAAAATTACTCTAAGTGAATATGTGGGAAAAACCCAACCCACAGATTTTATTGTGGGAATTAAATTACTTCAAACCAAGCAAGCAAGCAAGCAACCAACCTAGGATTTGGAAATCATGTAGAAAACTGACTAGAACCTTAAAAGAATGGTAACATATCATTGAATGAAAATTGAAAATGTCTAGTTTATCAGTCACCTTGTTTGCATTTAAAAGGTTTGTATAAGTTTTAAAGCAGATTTTCCTGTAAAGGATGGCTGCTCTTGAAAATCCAACTGAGTATTTTTAATCTATTCTAGTGCAATCCTGTGATTTTTAATGAAAACATAAACTGTTCATATAGCTTTGAATTATCAATTTCTCATCATAATTTTTCAAATTATTGAGTAGGTAAAGGGGATTAACTTGAATTATTTTCTCTGTTGTGCTTTCCATGTTTTTTTGTCATTGTTATCCTTATTTTGGGTTTTGTTCGCTTTGGATGCACACCCTGCTTCTACTTTTTTGTATTCATCTTTGTAGAGACCATCATAATTTTGGAACCTGTATCCTTTCATACCGGAAATAAGCAGTTGTATACTGACCTTCAAAAACCCTTGCTTTATCTAAATTACAGTGGACATATATTAAAATAGGACCTGTTTTTACCTAGTTCCAAAGGTTTCCTTTGCTTTTCTATGACAGTGACTCAATTTAATAGTCAAATTTACCTCTTCTGACAAAGTAACATTTTTTAAGATAGCAAAATTATAAAAGAATTATCTCTGATTCTTTTATAGGTGATGCAGAAGATGGGGAAGAATATGATGACCCTTTTACTGGGCCTCCAGACAGTATTTCATTAGCCTCAGAAAGATATGATAAAGATGATGAAGTCCCCTCTGATGGTATGTGACATTTTCCCATAGAATATACCTCTTAACACTAACACAGAACAATGCAATGTGTAGAGGTGGTCTTGTGAGAAAGCAGATAAACACAGAGGCTTCAGTTACCTTTACCAGAACCAATTCAGGAACAGAAGAGCTCTCTCTAGTGGTTTTCCTAAGTATGTAGTTCCTTCTTTTCTTAGGAAATTTTCTTTACTGGAATTTTTAGGAGAGTGCTTGCATCATCATATGAATATTATTAGTAAGTTTGTTGGTTAATTTAATATTATCAGATTCTTGCTTAATTTTATTGTGCTACTTAATGGCTTGTTGTATTATTTATTTTATAAATAATGAAAAAGGTTTTTGATCTCTTTTTCTGAAAACTTTATACAAAATGAGTTCATAAAATATTAAATTAATTATTCCTACATTGCCTTCTCACATTGAGACAAGTTTTTATCAAATGCTTCTTTTAATACACATTTTCATTTTTCTGACTGTCACCTAAAAATGCCCCACATTATGCAGTAATATTATAGTGTTTCAATGTAATTGAATTGGTATAAAGTTAATTGTTTATCTCTTAGTAATTTTTAAAAACTTGCCAAAGTCATGAAACTTGTTTTTAGTGTAGCGTGTGCTTTCTCTGTTATAGCCAGTTGAGTACATCTGCATTATAGAGACCTTATAAGGGTGATATATAGTTATAAATTAAGAATGTATATTGATAAATTGGCCGTGCATATTAATTTGTGGTACTCAAAGTTTCACATAGACGTAGAAATGAATAATGCCTTCTGCTACTATATGATGATCAAACTGTGCAGTTCCATCTCTAAATACAATTGCTGAATGAAAATATGCTTCCTGCAACAGAGCACTCCACATTTTATGTTACCCAGATTATTCCCTTTGGAAACATAAATTGCTTTTATGAGGTATAAAATTATGTCTATCGCAGAACAGGGATAAGTCAAGTACATGCATAAGTGATAAACATTCTAACCACTGATTCAGAACAACACAATCTTTTTTTTATATTCAGAACTTTGTACAATGTGTAGCAATAATAATCATGTCCATTTTATGTTGAATTATACATTTTGGCAAACATTTAATTTCTATTTTTAAAGGAAGAAATTTCTTTCTCTTATATTCCCTATTTTTTAAAAAGATGCACATTTCCCTTCAGTCACTACCTGAAACAGCATTACCCTTTCTAATATGATCTTCAAAAGCATTTCTACTAGAAAATGTTTTATAATTGATGAAATAATATTTTTAGGCGAAACAATGAATTATTATTTGAGTTGAACTATTTTTCAGACACCTTACAATAATTTTTTTTGCTTCTCTGTAAAATGTTGGTAGATAGAAATGAGTATGTGTGTGTGTGTATACATATACAGAGACAGAATATTTATACTCAAGAGAATATATATATATATATACGCATACACATGTACACACACAGAATATATTTATAGAATATGTATACTCAGAGCTTCTCAAAATAGCATAAATATTTTGATGTGCAAGGGAGCATTATGTACATTCTTAAAAAAATTGCAACTTAAAAAATCCAACAATTAAATATCTCTGAGAGCCAGTGATTTGTTAAAAAAAGCAAATTGTTTTTAAATTATAGTGCATTTACATAATTATTGTGTTTTCTTTCTTATGAGTAAATAATTTATCATATGTTTGTTTTTCATAACCAAATGTACAGGACATATATTAATAGCATGAAAAAGATTTATTGTTAAAAAGTTACATTATCAATATTTGAATATTATCTGATAACTTGCATTTGTGTATAACATTAATTTTTTGTTAAATATTGGTGCATTTTCATTAGTGTTTTAGTAATTCTTAAGCAGATTGAAAATTTAACTTTTAGTATCGTTCATTTTTGGTATATAAATAATACCATTTTTGATAGTTTTACACTTTCTATGAATATTATAAATTAATTTTAAAGCTATCATTTGGACTTTTAATTTCCACTCTAAAATACTATCTAGTCATATCAGTTTTTCTCCCTGCAACTTAGATTTTGTGTGTGTTCTCTTTCCTTGGCTGAATAAATTTTCCTTCATTATGTGACCTGAGTCTAATGATATATTAATTATAAAGAGATAATGCATTTAACAATAAGTATAACCAAATTAGCACAGGTCACCAAAAGGCCTTTTGTCAAATCAGATTGTTGTTTTGTCCTTTTGACTTTTACCTTATGGTAGGCACTAACAAAGTATTTGAACTTTGATGGATTATAAACTCTAAACATGATAGGTATTTTTCATAATGCTAATGTAATTTTCAAGGTACTGAAAAGGTCAAACCTGAACATCTCTGTGTGCATTCTAAGTCCGTCTTTTCCTTTAATATTTCTTTTTCTCTGTTCCTCTGGTTCAAAAGTTCACTCAGTTCCCAAATGGGTACCTAATTTTCCAGTTATTCCCTCAAGCCATATGTGTTTTGGTTTCTTTATGGTTTATTAGGTACTGTAGGAAAGTAGCATAAGTTATATCTTCTAATGAAATTCAAGCACACTTCAGTGATGCTTCGACTTGATTGCTGATAGCAATTAAATCACAGCCAAGGAGAATAATGCATAATCTCACAAGGTCCAGACACCCTATAGAAATTGAAAGGAGATGAAAACAGAAAACAAAAACAAAGTCTCTAAACCCTGCCAGACACACTGTTTCCAGCCTGCCTTTTTTTTTTTTTTTATTGGCCAACTGCCTGATTGATAGCAAAATCATAACTTGCTGCATGCTAACAGGCAGAGTTCACTTGTAGGTTATTGTGAGCTGATAAAGGGTTAGATGGAGTTTTGATTTTCGCATTGGACCTTGGTACACCAGATTAATGGAATTTCAATGAGAGACTAGAGTAGCCACAGCTTTGTCAGAGAAACAGATGGAGATTCTATAGTCATGTCTACTCATTAATACTAGTTGCCTGAAAGGTGTGCTGCTTCTCTATACAAAAGAGTTGATATAATTGATTTTTGAGTGGTGCATTGAAAAAAAGTACCTTATTGATGACTAGAATTGTAACATAGATGGTGACAGATTTTTGTATAGCTTGTAGCGTAAAAACATTGTACTTTGTAATTTTTTCCTTCTCTCTCTTTGGAAACATTTCTTATTTTTATTTTTTTGAGGGGAAATACATTTTAAGATCAATTGCAAAAAAGGAGAGAATGACATGCTAAATTACCTTTTAAGAAAAAGAGGAAGAGCCTGTATTTTATTTATAAATGATTGCATGACTGTTGTTAGTTTCATTTTGGTATGGTAATATTTATAAAAAATCATACTTATTAGAAATTTCATTTTATTAGCTTTGTGCTTCATTTTTTTCTGGAAAATTTAAAACAAATCATAATGGTTTCTAGACTATTATAGATCACTGTTAGAAGTTTTATGCTATTGTGTGATTGGGTATATTGAAGTGTTAATATAAATGATGCATGTCAGTAATCAGATAAAATTAGAGATAATGAAACTCAAACCTTAAAGAAGAATATCCCTTATACACGTGTTAGAATGTTTGTTTGGGCACTAAGGTGGTAGATGCAGAGTAGCCTTAAGACGCTATATATAATGACTTAGGTTTCCATTTTTCTATTTTGAAATCATTTTTCATTCATTTTCATCATTTGTGAAAGAAAGCTTCTAACCATATAGCTTTGTGGAAAGTCCCTGAGGTAAGGTGAAAGGATTCAGTGAGCTAGAAGACATATATTGGCTCTTCCCGTCGATGATAGGTCAAAGGATCCCAGTGGACATTTGTTACAAATCTGATTCAGTCCTAGACCATAATCACTTTGTGGATAAGAATCTGGAACCTCTAGGGTGTGAATACAGGAAGGCTAAAATGAAGCTAAGGATATAAAACAGTCATTTATTGTCCCAGTATCTTCCTAACTAAAAATTTCCAAGTAACATAGTTTGCTGAAAACTGTGGACATTGCAAGGACATAGGTTTATATGAAACAATATTGGTTTAGGAATGAAACTATTTTTTAAAGCTTGGGGATTAAGAAAAAAGGCTAAACTGTTTTGATCATAATTAATAATATTAAATAATGATTTTTTTTCTTTTCTCGTATAGTTCTCTTTAAGAAAATCTAGTGTATGAAAATTTGGATTTTTAAAACTTATAAATCACTTATTCCAAAGGATTGCTTTAAAAAGGATCTCCAGGATGCCTATAAATAATAAACTTTCACAATGCATCTAAAACAGGCTTACATATAAACCCATCCACATGCATAAACGTAAATTTAATGTGCAAATTTTTACACATTACACATTAAACTTTTGAGAAAGATCGTTTTTTGTGTAGAATTAGGTATAGCACTAATCAGTTCTTATAAAAGCCAAGCGATAGATGCTTTACTTTCCTTTGGGTTCCAGTAGAATATGAAACAATGTTTAAAACCAGAAAAAAAAACAAAGATTCTTTCAGTAACTTGCCATTTAGGGTAGGTGTTTTTCCTCCCATGGTATCATGTGGTTTTTGATACTTAAAATCATATTTTTGTATTTTATTCTGAGAATTTAGATGAGTTTGCAACTTGCATATTTCTTTGTGTACATAAGATATATTATTATTGCACTTGTGAGTTTTTTTTACTTTTTTGATTATTTCAATGTACCATATTGTTAGCTTGTATGTGTTATAACAGTATAAGAACAGTGATTATTTTAGTCCTTCTGTAATGTGTCTAGCATAGCTTCAGGTACTTTGGTAGAAGTGAGGGGTTATAGTTTGGGGAAATAATAAAAAGTAGAAGACATATTTTTAACACTCCAGGTACGTATTGTGTGATTGGAGATATAAAGTACACAAATGTGAAATATTTTTATGATCCAAAGGTGTATATAAATAAAAACACATAGCCACTGAGAATCTTCTTTCTCAGTTTTACGCCATTGAATGGGAAAATAGATCACCATACTAGAAAGTGGGCAAAAAAGACTATACCAAAGTGGGCTAGATAAGAAAGATTGCAAAGGTTAATTCAACATTATGAAAAATAATGCATCTTTAATACAGTGAGTTAGCAGTATTTACACAGTACATGAAGAAGGGAGTAAGTTACCTTGACAGGACAGTGGGGAATTCAAAGATGAATAAGACAAAGTTCCTATTTTCAAGAGACATATAATCTAGATGGAAACAGAAGACAAATACCTAAAATAAGGTAATTAGCAATCTAAGTTATAGTAAGGCAGATTCTGAAAATAGTAGCTAGTGTGTTTTACAATATTCAGTTGATTTGGTCTATACCAAAGCAAATAATTGGTTTCATTGATTTTCCTCCCTAATTTGTTGACTGAACCAGTCATATGTTTTGGCATCATATTGAGTAAACCAAAGCATAAACTTTATGCCTACGTTCTGAGAGGTTGTGGAAGGAAAGGGTCTTTTATTTAAGTGAGTTTTGCATGTTTCCTGAGGTTTGCTTGAGAGAAAGTGGGAAAAGATGCTGAAAAGAACATTTGGATAAAGTCCCCAAACTGGGTTTTCATACTGATTGATAATAATTTTGTTGTCAAGGCCAGGTCACTTAGCCTCTCTGGATTTTTATTTTCTGCTCTGCGAAATGAAGAGTTTGGACCAGGTAGTTGCTTAGAAGTTCCCTAGATCTCTTAAATGCTTGTGCCCACGTTTCAGAATTAGTAAATTTAATGGTGGTGCAGAGGTGATTTGCCTGGAGAAGATAGGTTTTATGGGTAAAAGCCGGAGGTGATGTAGAATAGGAAGGAGTAGAATTGGTCTTGGAGGTAGGTGGATGGTGGACAGTAGGAGCTGAATACCAAGTTAAGGAGTGTACCTTTGATTTGGTGGTCATTAAGAGATCCCTGAAGCAATATACTGATGTGATGAATGCAAATTTGAGCGAGATTGTCCTGGCAGTTAACTGTAGGATGCATTAAGGCAAAGAGACTGTCTAGTGGAGGCAGCAAGCTAAATGCTTTGCTGCATTATTTATTTTTAATCTTGACAGCCTCTCTGTGGGGTAGATATTATCACTATTTGACAATTGAGGAAACTCAGGGATAGAGAGATTAAATGACTTGCCCAAGGTCATATAGCTACTAAGTGGCGGAACTGAAGTTTGAATTCATGTCTCTCTGACTCCAAGGACCATGCTTTGCTCTCAAAACCACTGTGTTTTGCCCCTTCCCCAGCTGGGATACTGTTGCTTTTGGTTCAGGAGGTGTTGATGAGAGCCAGGGTTAGAGTAGTGGACATTGCACTGAAAAGGAAGAGATTTTCTAGCCCCTTCCTACCCAAAATATGGTCTGTAGACCAACAGCATCATTATCACCTAGGACGTTGTTAGAAATGCTGTATCTCTGTCCCCACCCAAGACCTACTGAATCTGAATTAGCATTTTAACAAGATCCCCAGATACACATTAAAGTTTGAGAAGCTCTGTTCTAGAGATGTTTATCATATTGGCCCTTGCGGCTGAAAGAAGGGTGAGCAAGACTGTGCCTTTGCACTTGGGCTGCATGTGCAAATGTGTGACCAGGCGTGGCGCTAGGCAACGCCTTGAAGTAGGTAAAAAATATCCTTCTGTGTATGCACCTACCTTCACTTCCAGCACTTTTCTGTGGTCCCTCAGCACCCTAATGCTGTGGCTTCCTTGGCTGCACAGGGCCTCTTCCTGAGACTCCTGTCTGTGGGTACTTGTCCCATTTTTGAACCTGTTTCCAGAGCCTCTTCCCTTTCAAATCCAACTCTCAGTTAAGTACGTTGAAAGGCTCTGATAAATTACTCCTAGGAATATTTGCATTTTAATAGGGGCGATGCCTTAACCCAAAGGAGTTCAAGCTCCACTCACAGATCTTCAGGTATCAGCACCAGGCCAGTGGTAAAGATGTTTTTGGCTGTTGCAGAACATCACATCTCATAAACAGGCTTATCTTTCTTGCTGTGTATACGTGGATTTGGCCTGCAGTCTTTGAGTTTAGAGAAGTTGCAATGTATGGCTTCCTGTTTTCAGTTGTGTCTCCTGAAAAAGGGTGAATTTACAGTTTAGAAATCGAAAAGCAAAAGTTCTTTAGGACAGTGGGCTGACCAATGTGATTGTAAAGGAAGGTGTGCTAACCTGGCGCAGAATTCCAAAGAAAGCTTTCTTCTTCTGAGACAAACACCTTAGAGGTGGATGTGCTGGTGGTTGGGGTAGTGTCTTCAAGGAAGGAAAAGGGATTGAACAATCTTTAGTTAATATTTATCGAGAAATAAGTCTGGCACCAAACCAGATTCTTTCATGTACATTATTTCCTGTAATTGGCTCAAAACTACCCTGTGAGGGAGACAATGTCCATATTTTGCTGTTGTGGAAACCGAGACTCGGAAAGGTTTAGGTCTCTTGACCAGAACATCCAACTCATAAGTAGCAAACTTTAACTCTTTTGGTCCTTCTATGCCATGCTAGTTAAAAAATTAGCTGATTACAGGAGACATGCATGTGGCTGAAAATAAAAAAGAATAGAAGGGTATACAAATTCCGCCCCACCCTTACCCTTAAGTCTGCTCTCCAGAGGCAGCCACTTGTTGCAGTTTCTTCTGTAGTTACCATAATAACTTTGGATACTGTACTTTTATAGTATAGAAGTATACTTGTTTGATCTACCTTGAGCAGTATCTTTTGACTCCCTCTATGATGGATGATTCTTCAAACCTCTCCCTCTTCTGCCTACTGATTTTTTGTTATTTTGTTTTTAGTTCTTTTTGTGTTTGCTTTTGACTTTAATAATGTTCTTCTTATTTTGTAATGTGCCAAGCTCAGACAGTGCCTATTGACTCTTTGTTAATAAAATATGAGTGGGGCCGGCTCGGTGGCGTATCGATTGAGTTTGCACGTTCAGCTTTGGTGGCCCTGGGGTTCGCTGGTTCGGATCCTGGGCACGGAACTACTCATTGCTCATCAAGCCATGCTGGGGCGGCTTCCTACATAGAGGAACTGGAAGGACTTACAACTAGGCCATACAGCTATGTGCTGGAACTTTGGGGAGAAAAAAGAGAAAGAGAAAGATTGGCAACAGATGTTAGCTCTGGGCCAATCTTCCTCAAAAAAAAAAAAAACATGAAGAAATTAGTACACCAGCTTTCCTTCCATTTCTCTTCCCACTCTTCAATTCCAGTTTGTTAGGGTCTATAACATTTATATTTGATTCTCTAACTCTGAGTCTCTGAGTTGACTGTGCTTTGTCTACAAGTTGGTTTTTAAACATTAGTCTTTTTCCTTCGTGTTATTGGTTTTCCTCAAATGTGTGGAGAACCTTGGTTATCGATTCATGTTTATGAGTGGAGGACCTGGTGGAATAGTGTAGGTAGCTTGTGTGGGGTTCCTTTGCTTTTGCACATCTGTTACCCTTAAGGCTTTTCCTTTGAATGGGAGGTCTGACTGGGGGTTGTGAGTAGAGTGGGTGAGGCTTGTCTACAGGCACCTTGCCTACAAGGCATCTTAGTGAGGAGCAAAGAGGCAGACTGGGACCCCACAGTTGTCAAAATAAGTAGGACATTCTCAGGGGGAAGTTGAATGCTTTTATTTCATTATAAATATTTCAATAAATATTTTATATTTATTTCATTTCATTCATTTCTAGTCATTTTATTTCACTCCTAGTTACAGGTTTTTAATCCTTCTGTCCTGTTTTGGTGTTGGGGTGGGGGCAGTCTGGAACAATCTGAAGCTCTGCTCAGCTTCTCTCTCAGTTTTAGTTCCCTCCCTGGGAGCCCTCATCAGTGAGCTAGTGCACTTTGTTTAGAGAGTGGAATTCAGGATTTAGTCTGAACACAAATGCCTTTACTGCCAACTGCTTTTGAGGAGGGACCCCATGGTTCTAGCTGCTTTGATTACAAGTTGTTTAATGAGTGACCCTCCTCATCCTCCTGTAACTCTGCTTATACCATCTCTGAGGCTCCTTTGGGAAAACCAGCACTTACTCTTCCTGGTGTCCTCCTGGGCTCTGGTGTCCTCTGCTATGTCTTCATCACTCCAGTCTCATCTGCCTTCCAGCTTGTAGGAATTACTCAAAATTTTTGATCCACTGAAGATACTCTTTCTTGATTACCAGGGTTATTAAGGTTCTATTCTTTAAAAAGAAACAAAAAGAATTTCAGGGAGATTTTAGGAGGAAAGGTTGGTGCTCAGTCTATATTCCTTTTTTGATGATACCAAGAGGCTGCCTTATCCTAAAACCTTTTCACAACTCATCTATTGGAATCGTTCTTTCAGGAAGAGGTATGCTCCTGGCTACAGGTCAGAGGTAGTCCAGGTAAGTATGTCAATCAGGCCTTAGATATAGTCACTTAGAGTGAGTGCTAGCTTTCTAGAAGAACCTATATGCTTATAAGTAACAGAAAATAACTATCCCTTCCCCTAAAAGAATTGCAGTCTTATTGTGGGTATAAGATATGAATACCTAATAGTTGGAAACCTTATCAGCTTGGTTCAAATATAGAAATGTGTGGCATTGACACTAAATACTCTAGGAGGTCAGAAAAGGAAGAGGCTTTTGCAAACTGATGTCAGTGAATGTATTATGGAAGAAATTGGAGTTTGAACTAGAACTTAACAAGGATGGGTAGAATTTTAATTAGTAGAGAATGGAAGGGAGAATGCTTTTCAGATAAGCTGAGGGAATGGAGACTGAGGAAATGGAGCTGGAAATGGGCGTAGTTTGAGGAACTGTGAGAAGACTAACATGACTGAGAAAGATTGAAGATTGGGAGATGAGGATTAACAAGGGTGGGTGTGAAAAGCATTGGCTTTGGCCTCACGCCCTAATTTGGCTACTAACTGAGTTGCTCTGGCTGAGGTGCTACCTTTATGAATTGGTTTCTACTTCTTTAAAAAGAATTCCATTATTTTAGGCAGGGTAGAATTTAAGTATCGAGGACTTTAAATGGTGTCATGAGTTGATTCAGTAAGCAAAATGAGTGTTCATTTTAGACTTCTGAGCAAAAGAATGTTATGATGAGAAGTATTTTAGAAATATTTAGCTAGTTGTGGAATATAGATGGATTGAATGGGATAAAAACCTGTAGTCTATGAGATAAGAGACCATTCCATTAAGCCAGATGTGATCAGAGACTAGACCAGGATGGGAACAATGAAACTGGAAAGGAAAGGATACATCTGAGGAAGAATGGTCAGGACTTGGTAAGTGGATATGTGTAGAATTTAAAAAAGAGAAAAACATAAATGATGAAAAAATTCTAAATTAGATGACTGGGAGAATTGACTGAAATTTGAAAATTGGGAGAACAGGTTTGGCAAAAGATGAGAATGAGTTTGGGTTTGAAAAGTTGAGTTTGAGGTAACAGTGGACATCCAAACTGCCTAGTAATTATCTAGAAATATGGGAATTGAGCTTAAGTGAGCCTTAGCTTGCCCTTCTCTTTCTAGTTTCATGCCTTTTGGAGCAGATATGGGATAAGACCTACCTAAGTCACCCTAAAAATGAAACACAGTGGTTGAGAATAGGTCTACGATCATACTGCCTGGGTTCAAATACTGGCCTCTTCATCGCTTATCTCTGTGACCTCCAGCAAAGTTGCTTAACCTATTCGCGTTTCCTCATTTATCAAATGAGGATAATAACACCACCCATATCCTCTGGCTATTATGAAGATTAAGCAAGATAAAGCACGTGCAGAGCTTAGAATACTTCCTGGCGATAGTGAGGGTATATTAAATGCAAGGTATTATTATCCAACCTATTTTAGGGATTGACTTAGTTCCTTTCTGTGTGTGACACAGCTGTGTGCCGGAGGTGTTGTCTATCTTCTGTACTATATAACTCATATGTTTCACTGGCTAAGTTGGATTTTGTAGGATTTGCAGTTGGCAGTTTTAGAGATTCACACTACATGATTATTTTTTAAATTGAGTATTCTGTGTTGAAAACTGTTAGTGGTTAAATTTTCTGTAGTAAATTTATCGTGCCTTTGCCCAGAACCATTCTACCTCTCTGTGCCTTAGCTTTTCCCTATTGAAAATATGAGAATAAAGAAATTTTATACCTGGAAAAATTTTGTGGATGGGTATCATGAGCCCATGGAAGGAGTTACTCATTTTATACAGGAGCTTAATGGCCAACGACTAAAAAGTTTGTGAACTTTACAGAGTATTTGAATGAGTTTGAACTATATTAGAAGATTCATAAAACTATACATGAAAAAAAAGTGGGGAAAAAAGTGGCCTGAAATTATTAGGAAACAAGGATACCAATCAATGTCTCATTATTTTCATTCAAGAGCCAGGTGGGATAACGTTAAAGACAATAACAGGTCCGAACAGAAAGGGCAGTACACACAACTCAAATGCAGGGCTGGAAAGGCATTAGTAGCAAATAAATGCTCTGTTAATAAATAAATCCAGAGTGGATTAAGGCAAAAATTGTTTTTTATGTTTACAAAGATTAAACATAGAATTCAGTCTTTGGTATCTGCTTACCCAAGTATTTTTTCAAAACTGAGAGTTGATATCAGGGTCCTTGTTTCAATATTTGAGGAAAAATTGGATGCATATGCTATAGATTTAAAAATAATACAGATAATGAAGAAAATGTCTCTGCAAGGAAGGTGTAAGAATCTACTTTAATAAATTATTTTCTTGAGGAGCTTTTTCTCTACATATGAGTGATACCTTGCAGTATAGAATTGGGGGTAAGAGTAAAGCAATTCCTTTATTAAACTTCTAAAAATTATGGCTTTTGAGAACATATGCACTTGTTGAGTTAAAAGGGATGACTGATTTTACAGAGTCCATCAATAGTTTGGGTGTAGAGTCTAGGAGTCTTAAAATATTATTTTTTTTAATAGCCTTATAACGTAAAAATAGAATTTACCCTTTTAAAGAATGCAGTTCAGTAGTTTTTAATATATTCACAGGGTTGTGCAAGCCTCACCCCAATCAATTTTAGAACATTTTCATTGCCTCTAAAAAGCAATGAAATGTACCGTGAGCAGTCACTCCCCATTTTCCCCGACTCTACCCCTCCCTCGTGGGCCTAGGCAACACTGAATCTACTTTCTGTCTCTATTGAGATTTGCCTAATCTGGGCATTTCATATAAATGGAATCATAAAATATGTGGCCTTTTGTGTCTGGCTTCTTTTACTTAGCATAATGTTTTCAAAGTTCATCCATATGGTAGCGTATATCAGTACTTCATTCCCTTTATAGCCTAATAATGCTTCAGTTGTATGGATATACCACATTTGTCCATTCCTCAGTTGATGGATTTTTGAGTTGTTTCTTCTTTTTGGCTATTATTAATAATGGTGCTATGAACATGTGTGTATAAGTTTTTGTGTGAATATGTTTTCATTTCTCTTGGGTATATACCTAGGAGTGGAATTGCTGGGTCATATGGTATCTCTAAGTTTAACTTTTTGAGGAATTGTCAAACTGTTTTCCAAGCACTCTACCATTTAATGTTCCCCTCAGCAGTGCGTGAGGGTTTCCATTTCTCCACATCCTCTTCAACACTTGTTATCGTCTGTCTTTATTTTAGTCATCCTGGTGGGTGTTAAGTGGTATCTCATTATGGTTTTGATTTGCATTTCTCTAATGACTAATGATGTTGATCATCTTTTCATGTGCTTGATGGCTGTTTGTATATCTTCTTCAGAGAATGCCTACTCAAATCCTTTTCCCATTTTTCAATTGGGCTGTCTTTTTGTTGTTAAGTTCTAAGAGTTCTTTATATATCCTAGTTACCTGTGTCTGGTATATCAGATATATGATTTGTGAATATTTTCTCCAGTTCTGTGGGTTTTCATTTCACTTTCTTGATAGTGTCTTTTGAAGCACAAAAGTTTTTAATTTTGATGAAGTCTGTTTTGTTGATTTTTTTTCTTTTGTTATGTGTGCTTTTGGTGTCATGTCTAAGAAGTCTTTACCTAACTAAAGATTCTTAAGGTGTTCTTAACTCAAGGCTAAGTTATTTCTCAAAATACTGAGTTCTTTTGCTCTAAAGAATTGTGAGATTAATATACTAATTAAAACAGGAATATGTTCTGGCCCACCTTTAATATTGCTGCTTAGTGTGTATTTAAAAACTTGTGCAAATGGCAAAAAGTAAATTTCTTGCTGTGCCTTTTCAGCTCAGTGAACTCTTGATTTCTGTAGCCTTTAACATCTTTAAAAGTTCTTGCTTTGTGTTGTTGCATGTGATATCACTCCTCTCACTTCTAGCAATATGCCTTTTGAAATGTAAATGCAGTAAGGTTTGTTACATTACAAATATAAATGTATAATCACATGGCTCTTCTTTCATGTCAGTTTTAGTTTAACAAATTATTTCAGAGAACATATAGTCCAAATAGATGATCTTGTTGTTTTTCTGGCTTTTGGGGCTAGGCTTTTCAGTGTGTGGTTATGGTGGTGGGATCTAAGGGGCGCTGGGATCATCATCTTAGGAAAATTGTTACTGGTTTTAGCTTCCAAAAGGAAAGTTGGTTTGTTTGAATTTGTCTCTTCTCCTTTTTAAGGACATTTTTTTTTCCCATGTGTCACTCATCAAACTGAGCACTTGCCAGATAGGGGAACTGAGACACAAGCTATGTGAATTGTCTAAGCAGGGCTACTCAGTGTGTGGTCTGAAGACTGCTCTGAGTCTGTGATCTATTTGTTACTGATCTGCAACAACATAAGTACAGCAACTGAGAGTAAGCACTTAGAAATCTTTATAGCATTTTGACATTCCTGTATTATCCAAATATGTGATCATTATTTTTTCAAGTAATTCATATTTATATGTGTATATATATTTTAACCAGAGTATTAATTTCTGATATCTTGGGGGGAAAAAAACTCCTTTACCACAACTAGAAGCATTGATCTAGGGTCAGAGAGAGAATTAATTAGTCTCGGAACTCTTAACTTCTGATTTTTGGTTGTTTTTTTGGGGAGTCTTATCTTTCTCTATATCTTCATCCATAGTCATGTTTTAAATATTAGATTCATTTTCACTATGGAGAAATTTTATGGATTCTAATTCCATATTTCTTGTCAAATATGCTTTCAGGTTTCAATGGCATAATCAGATATTTGGTTATATTTTGATGTGAAAGTCCTGAGAGCAGTCTCCAAGTTTGAGTGTTATGAAGCAATAGTGCAGCTTCAAAGCTTTTCATTTGGAATATCTAGAGAAAAGTTTAATGTAATCTGAATACCATCTAGTTCTTTTCCATGCCAAAAAAGCAAAAACAGATGGTGTAATAATTAAAGATTTTATCAGAAAGTAATTTCATCTCAGAGATGTGCTTTTGTGTTGTTTTGTTTAAATGTCTCTAAAAGCTCATCCTTACTTTTTAATACCACCTGTAAGCTTTGCTATTTTGAACATACCCATCACTTCCTTTAACACTAAAGGAGGTTAATGGAAATAATATTTAATATTAAAAAATAGTGAAATTCTTACCATGGGGAAAAAGAAATACATATATATTTCTTTCATTGAATGGGACCTGTTTTGGTATTGGTATCCTGGGATCTGTGTCCTGGGATCTATGTATGCTATAAACCTCTAATATGCTTAGAATAAGATTTCTTTGCTAAAAGAAAATGTGTCTTATAGGAGATAAAGAATGGATTTTTTAAATATAAGTAGTAAGAAAGGGTAACAATGTTTTATGTCTTAGGCAGAGTGCTAGATGGAATAAAAGTTTAATTCAACAGATTTTACTGTTTGTTTTGTTAGACTGGGGGGAATAAAATGATTAATAAGACATGTCACTTCTCTAAGGATCTTATAGATTAGTAGAGGGAAGAGACATGTAAATATCAACTCTAATTCAAGGCAGATTGGTGTGATCACTACTGCAAGACATATAGAGGGAGAAAGAAGATGATAATTATAATTGGAATGAAGATAGCCTTGATAATAGTGGAGGTGGCGTTTCAGCCTGGTGTGGAAGAAGAATGCTTCTGATCTGTGGAACGTGGAGGTAATAGCATTTCAGATTTGGGAAACATCTTGGTTAGAACTGTTTCAGTACATGGAACAGAAAAGAAACCCAGCTCAAACTGGTTTAAGCAAAAAGCAGAAAGAGGAATGTATTGGTTTGCCTATGCGAGAAGGGTAGAGTTGGAGCCTTGCTTCATGCCTACCTGGATCCAGGTGGATGTTCAAACTGTAATGAGTATTCTCACTCACATCCTGCTTTCCTACGCGTAGCTTTCTTTAAGAAGGCCACCAGCCATCAGCTACTTCTTAGGTATTTTCTTTTCTTTCTTTTTTTTTTGTGAGGAAGATCAGCCCTGAGCTAACATCCATGCTAATCCTCCTTTTTTTTTTTTTTTTTTTTTTTGCTGATGAAGACCGGCTCTGAGCTAACATCTATTGCCAATCCTCCTCCTTTTTTTTCCCCAAAGCCCCAGTAGATAGTTGTATGTCATAGTTGCACATCCTTCTAGTTGCTATATGTGGGACGCGGCCTCAGCATGGCCGGAGAAGCAATGCGTCGGTGCATGTCCGGGATCCAAACTGGGGCCGCCAGTAGTGGAGCACGAGCACTTAACCGCTAAGCCAGGGGGCCGGCCCTTAGGTATTTTCTAGCAGCTCAGCAACTCCAATGGGAAGAGAGATCTCTTAATAGTTGTAGCAAAAGTCCTTGGCTTGCGTCATGTGCTTGTTCTGAATCAATCACTTATGGTCTGGGTGGGGGCTGGGGAGTGGGGGATTGTGAGGGTGGGGGTGGTGCTCCAGTTGGCCAGGACTGGGTCATATGAGGAAAAAAGAGTGTGTGTGTGTGTGGGGTGGTCAGCTCCACCTGAACCACTTGGAGATTGGGAGAGGTGTCATTCTCCAAAGGAAAATGGGGGTACTCTTACTGAAAGAAAGAAGCAATTCAGGGCAGGCAAAAACAGGTATCTACTACAAGGTAGGATATTATAAAAGTATGACTAAACTTAGACTTTGTAAAAGCATGTGTAGGGAGATAGGAAAATAAAGGGCTGGAGCAGACAGTATTCTTAGATACACAGTCAGCAGTGGGTATTTCAAGCTGATTAGAGGAGAGTAATGTCATTAAAGCAGTAGGTTAAAATCATTATTTAGCTTGCTAAATTTTGAATTGATTTATATAGAGAAGAGCTGGAGGTAAAAAAAAATGTTGTTAAGAAGGCTAACTGTCTAGACTCGTCAACTTTTTTTTTTTTTTTTAATCTCCAAACCTTTCTTAAGGGCTGATTTTCCAGTTAGTGAAGTTCTGTTTTTATTTTTTTTAAGACCTGTTTGCTGTTTGGCTATCCTATTCTTTATCTCTTTTAAGTAGTGTATGTGTAGAAAGGATTAAATAGATGAAACAAATATAAAAAGTTTAAAATATTGCAAATATAAAGGATTAAATAGAGGAAACAATCACCTACTTTTTAGCATCTATATAAAAAGGTAGAGTTGTATAGATTAGAGCTAAACAAAAATTAGGTTATTTGAATTTAATTTGTCCTTAGCAAACCTGACTTTTAATTTTTTTTCTAATTTATATTGTTTTTTTAAAAAATGGAGTTAACAAAGATAATATATTGCACCAAAGTTAAAAAAATGAGTTAGGTGGGGGCGGGCCCCGTGGCATAGCGGTTGAGTGCCCGTGCTCCGCTGCTGGCGGCCCGGGTTCGGATCCCAGGCGTACACCGAGGCACTGCTTGTCAGGCCGTGCTATGGTGGTGTCCCATATAAAATGGAGGAAGAGGGGCACAGATGTTAACTCAGGGCCAGTCTTCCTCAGCAAAATGAGGAGGATTGGCATGGATGTTAGCTCAGGGCTGATCTTCCTCACAAAAAAAAAATGAGTTAGGAAATCAAGGATGGGGAGAAGCATGGTAGAGAGGAAAACTAAAGTGAAGCTAGGATTAATATTTGTGTCTCAAATGCATACCGTAAGTACTCTAAACTTTTACTGGAGATCAAACACTTATTTGGCCCTGAGCTTTTCATCAGCCAGGCAAAGAGGGAAGACTGATAGGTGCATGAATTATAGTGTCTTTGATATACAAATCAATAAGATACTCAAGAGAAGCATAACTCTTAGTAGTACTAGAACTTAGTAAAATTTCTTTCAAGGAGGCTCAAAAACGGATACTGTGTGATGTGATAAATAAAACCCTTAAGAATACATTCAGTAATGCTCTAGAGTTCTTCCTTAAAAGATCCATCAACATAGGTATGTACATAATGCCAAAACAGTTTAGGACAAGTCTTTTAATGCAGGGCCAAAATAACATTCTAGATCAGGGATTGGCAATCTATGGCCCATTCGCCAAATCTGGCCTGCTGTCATTTTTATAAATAATTTTTTATTGAAACACAGCCACACCTGTTTGTTTATACATTGTCTATGGCTGCTTTTTGCTACAACAGCAGCAATAAGTAGCTATGACAGAGATCAAATGTCCTGCAAAGCCTAGAGTATTTCCTATCTGACCCTTTATTGGAAAGGTTTTGCCAACCCCGGGTTTAGATAGGTAATTCTCTGATGGATTGGTTTAAAATTAAGATAACATATAAAGTATGGAGAGCAGAGGTCTCAAGTTACAAATTTGGCCTATGGATGTATTGTTTGACCAAATCAGTATTTGGTTTTTGAAAATTTACACCAACCCAGAAAAAGTGAGATTTCTGCCTTCTCTGGAAAAATTAGATGATCTGGCAACACGGGCCTGCATTGTGTTTGTCATGCCCTTTAGATGCACCATCTCTTTGCAGTGTACATTCCATGCTACTCTGTTACCTCCCAGTCCTGTTCTCCTTCACATACTTTTTTTTTTGGTAACTGGAGAGATTTAGTTTTTGGCCCCTGAATTTGAGGAATAGCCAACCTGTACATTCTTCAACTATGTTCAAATATATTATTTCTCTGTTGCTACTCATAGTCATATTTTTTTAGCCAGCAGAATTGGAGGTAGGGTTGATATTCTCTTAAGAAGATGAGGAGCTTGTCAAGGATATGTGCCTATGTAGAAGACCAACACATCTGTGTGTGTAAGTGGGCTAAGGGATTTGGCCCAAAGGGAGACCAAATTTTCCTCAGAAAATAATTCTAGTTGTATCCCAATACAAAGACAATTGGGTAGTTGAGGACCAAATGACATATCTCTTACATTTACTACTTTGGTTCATCAATTGTCATATTTAACAAAAGTGATAATGGGTAAAGCTATAACCATAGAAATGAAGAATAAAGATTGGATTTGGCAAAGGAAATATTTATCAGACTAATTATTATTATTAATTACCTGATAAATGTTAATTTATCAGATTAAGCAAATAGAGATAAGGGTTGTAAGGAATGTATCATAAGAGAAGTAAAAATTTAGTTTGTTGTAGGAGTGGGGCTGGAAGTGGAGAAAAGAGATTGGTGCACTTCAAGGGAGTACAGGCCTGAGAAGGACCTGACTGAAGGCTCATTGGTCACCTTTATGGGTAGAGACAAGGAAAAGTAAGTACCCAGAGGGAACATGGGGAGGAACCAATGGTAGACTTCATGATTAGGCCTAAAGTAAACCCTGACACTTAGATTCTTTTCTTGAGAAAGTGATACCATCTATAAAGAAAATGGGAAAGTGGATAAGAAAGATCAAGTCTGTTGAACTTGAAGGAGTATTGAGAAATTCTGTCAAAGATATTTAAGAGGGAGTCTGAGATATGGAATAGAGATATGGAGAATCATTGATTTATTTTACTAAACATGTTGAATGTCATGAGAAAGATAAGACTTGCCAGAGATTGTAGAAGGAGATAGATTAGGAGGTTCAGAATAGAGACATCTGCCCCAACTTTCCTCACAGGTAAATGAGGAGTATTGCTGCTTTTGCTTCTAAACATATGATCCTAATTTATAGAATTTTAGAAGCCATTAATTACTGTCATTCCTTTGTATGATTATACAGATATGGGGATACATTTTATCTTGATAGTTTTCTTTGGCATTCATTTGAATCTTGGTATGTTCTTAGGCTTTTCTTTTCTCTTTGTTTTTATTGTCTAATTATTTTCCTCCTTGTAATTCAGGCATCATGTTTATTAACCATGTTTTGCCCTGGCAGCTTAAACAATATTAAGCAATGTTCAAGGCAGACCTGATATACTTCTGGTACCTGAAAACTGATTTTTGAAGGGCTTTAAAGAGGATAACTTATGTACTTCATCATATCAAGGATCAAATTGTATTCTTGTGGTTAAGTGCACAGATTATGGTATCACATATACTTAGGTTCAATCCTAGTTTGACATTATGACTTTGGAAAAATTATTTTCTCTCTAAGCCTTAGTTTCTTTTTTTTTGTTTTGATTTTATTTATTTATTTTTTCCCCCCAAAGCCCCAGTAGATAGTTGTATGTCATAGCTGCACATCCTTCTAGTTGCTGTATGTGGGACACGGCCTCAGCATGGCGGGAGAAGCGGTGCGTCGGTGCGTGCCCGAGATCTGAACCCCGGCCACCAGCAGCGGAGTGCTCGCACTTAACCGCTAAGGCACGGGGCCGGCCCTAAGCCTTAGTTTCTTAATTTTTAAAAATAGGGATAATTGTAGTATCTCATAGGATTGTTGTAAGGCTAAGTACCTGACATATAGGACTTGCCTATTGTTAGCTCTTGGCTATTATAGTGTCTTAAGATGACTAAGGGATTGAATGATTAACTTGGTTTTATTATGTATTTTCTCTGGAATTTTAACCCACGTTTGAACCTACGTAGTTTAAGTTGTGTTAGATGATATTTCATTTAATCATGTCATATTGTGAGTAGCTAAAAGATGAGTTGATAACACTAGGATTGTTTTTATGATTTAATATTCAACTTTTTACTTTAAACATGGCTGACAGTTTAATGTCGTGGCTCACACATGTCACAACCTATGTTAAATTTCAGTGATTCGTTTCTTTTTTATTTGGGTGAATTGTATTTAGCTTCCTGTCTCTGTCACACAATAGGAAAGTAATAAAGAATAGCACATGAATTTGATCAAAATGAGTCTTATCCTTGAGAACCGTTAACTGGATTATTTTGTTAGAAAGATGCCAATGAAAATGTGGATAATTTTGAAATTCCAGATGGCTCCTTTCTTTGATTGGATATTTACATACTTAGTGACCAAAAAACTAAGATACATAGTTATTATAGAGTTATATTAAGACAAATTTTATAAATTGTTACATTTTAAATGCACTAGGAGATAATTTTTAAGAGAACTTGTTAGTGGATCCTGTTTTATAAAAGGAAGAGTTATTTTTTGTGACAGTCATTCCTTATTTTTAAAATTAGGTTCTTAAATATTTGATTTTTTCCTAAGGATATAAACCTGTATCATGTAACTATATGTTTCATAATTAAATAAAATTGAAGTCTTAATAATGTCTTGAATTTTATCAACTGGAATTTTTCACGGTTGTCCTTTGGATGATAAAAATATACGAAATATAAGTTAGTGTTTTTCTTTATATGCATAATATTTGGATTTTATATAATAGTAGCTCCTTTAGCTTAAAATTGTTCCCCAGTATATTTTTTCTTGCTCTGTTTTACTTCCCATTGAGCTTTTATAAGGTGTCTGTTATCATGAACTATGTCTTCTCTGTTGACATTGTTTTACATGCTCTATTCTTTCTGTTCTATCTGATCTTCATCTAACATTAAAATGTATTTAATGTATTTTTATGAATCCTTATAGATACAGGAACCCATTGACCTGTATAAATACAGACACTTCTGTGAACTAGCTATATTCCTCTGAGACTATAAAAACATTGCTAGTCTGTTATTTAGTCTAGAAATATGAAGGTTGAACAGATATTTATCCCAAAATTATGATGAGGAAATGTGTCCTAAGAAGGTGAGGTGCTGATGTCCGTTTTAAACTTTATAACAGTTTTTCAAAAAAGCTATTTGAAGTATACATACACAGTTTTAGTCAGATAAGGAAAGTGAGTTAGGTATAGTTTAGATAAAGCATATCCTCTGAGATTGATTTTTCCATCACTGTGGCTGTCAGTGCTCACAACAGGGATTCAGATTGTGCGTTGAGCAACTCATGTTAGCAATTCATTTCCTATCCTGTAATCTACATGCTAGAAAATGTATTAGAAAGGTTTCAATGAACATCGATCAAATTAGTGTGTACCTGTGATTTGACTAAGCCTTGTAAATTCAGTCCTTGCTTTTATACTTACAAATTAATTACCAAAAACTTTTTCACCTTACCAAATTTATTTATTAATGAAATCTAATTGATCTGTTGCTGATTGGTTTTTGAGACTAAATCCAAAGGCCATCTGTCAGTGTAGTTGCTGATATATTAAGTGAATCACACATATTTGTATTGTGAAATTATGTAGTCTTAGGATTTAAAAAATCAATAGTCTGAATTTTTTATCTTTAATACCTTAATATGCTTGATTTTCTTATCTTATTATGTGACTTACTTAAGCTAGATTAATATAAAACAGATGTTATTCATAGGTGATGGTAGGCCAAGGAAAAGTGGTAATAAAAAAAAAAAAAAAAAACTCCCTCAACATAGGCTTTGCCAGTCGTTGCTAAGTGTATAACCATCTTACATTTCAAAAGTATGACTAAAACTGATATTAAATTTCTCATAATTGCATAAATTAACAATGTATATTATCTTTTTCCCACTGTGGTTTGACTTAGAACATATCTTGAGACGTTACTGTTTCTTTAGCATTCTTTAGATTTCACAAAGTGGGAAGTACTTTTTTTTGTGAAAAAAATAAATGAAATTTTTTTTTAGAAAACATGAAAGTCAATTATTTACTCATGAGACCATCATATGTAACCATTATCTACCCATAATTCTCTTTTTGGAAAATATACAGAATTTTAACAAATGCCATCATTGAATGTAAAGCAAAAGAAAAAATTGAAAAAAAATATAGCTTTATTTTTCACAACAAAGCTATAACTAAAATAGTATTTTTTGCACATGGATCTTATGCAATTAGGTCAGGTTATCAATGTACTTTGTTAGTGCCTATGATGAAAAGCTGAGATTTCTTTTACTTTTTACTTTTACTTTTTACTTTTTCATCATTCTCAACTAATGTTGGGACCTTAAACCTCGAACAATTCGCTGGTATGGTGTTTAGAATCCATTATTAGGGTATGATAGGAAGGATGTAGCGAGTTGGTGGTAATTGATTTATCCCCATCATACTGAACCTCCCGCTCTTCTTCCACTTTGTCCTCCCTTGGGCAATAATCACAGGGTCGAGCTGCCAATCTGTAGACTTAATTTTTTCCAGCAGTACCATCTGGCTCCTTGGCACCAGAAGTTATATTGGTTCTTTGTGGTTGCTGCTGAATTTGTCATATTGTTAGACAGCTGATGGGATGTTTCTTGCTATTTGATCTTATTTTCTTTTAACTAATTATCGATTTTTATTTAGAGAGTCTTCTTTAGCCATTTCTGAGAGCAGGGCAGAATTTTATTGTGAAAAGAATAGAATGCACCTAAACAAATGCTACGTGTCAGCCTTGAGATTCTCCTCTCTGTATTGTATTCTATCTAGTTCTTTAGTAGCCCTCCCTTTCAAGAGAGATTAATTGAACGTTAATTGTTCAGGTTTTCTGTTTCATTCAAAGCCTGTATCTCTGTTTAAAAATTATTTGAATGTGTATTTAAAATCCTGTTATGACTGCTGTCATCTCCCAATAAACGAATACTTAGAAATCCCTATCGGTGGCACAGATAACCTTCTAACATCCAGCAATACTTTATCCTCTTTAAAAATGGCCATTTGTGTATATCTTGTGTTTTATTTTGTAGATGAGGTAGTTTTACTGTCATGCCTAGTAATGTCCATAAACAATTTAAGAGAATAGTTGTGAGATGCACATTTTAGTTTCAGTAAATTAAAAAAAAATTGCCTAGGCACACATTTCTACACACTTAAGTAGTTTTTTCATATTACATGGTCAACGAGACATTTTTGATGAAGGCAAAGAATTATTTGACCTATTTGTTTCTGAAGTAAAGATCATAAAAATAAATTATTGCTTAAATTCTTAAAGAATCTGCATATAAAGCAGTTTATTTTGACAAATATTTACTTTATCATGTTAGATTGCGTTCATTTTGAATGGAATAAGATATATCTTTTAGAATGTTTTTAGAGGTGTTCATTCATATAGAAATGTTTTTCCTGAGTTGAAACTTTTAATTAGATGTTATGTAATCTATGTTGGTTATAATAATGTCAGGATACTGATATGTTAGAAATATTTACTTCAAATCCTTATTGTTGCTGGTCTGTGGGTGTTTGAAGTTCTTAAATGGTGATTTAGCTGGGATTATTTTAATACCACACTATTAGAAGCCTACCACCTGAAAACTGGACTTGGCAGAACATTTTCATTTTATGTTAGATAAAATATACAGCTCAGTTGCTGTAATTTGGTCATGTTGTGACGTTAAATCCAGTTGTTTTATAATTGTTTGGGTTTAAAGTATCTAGAGAAAAGGAGCAATAAATGTCACTCTGTAAGAAGAGCTAAATCAGATGTCAGTGAAATGATTCATGTGCTAACTGGAATAGTTAACATGCATTTTATTCTACTGTCTAGCAGGAGGAGGTGGGCTATAGAAAAATGAATTCTTCACTAAATAATTTACAACAATTATATCAAATTTTAATAACTTCAGCTAAGAAGGCATACATATGATTCATGTTCTCACAATCACATACATTAGAGATTAATTGTGCTTTCTTTAAACAAAAATGTACTCTTATAAATGTTTTTTATTGGTAAATCATGATTAGTTTTATCTTTATAGAGTAGCATCATTTGACCAGTTTTTAGCTATAACTTAATGTGAAGCTAAAATATTGCAGCTAATCTGTTGTTTCAAATGCCAGCTCATTAGAATTTGCCCCTAATACCAAAAAATGCCCTGAAATTGTTTGTTGGCTTTATCTTAACTCAAATATGTAAAGGGGACAGTAGAGCATTTTTCTTTGGAATCACAGAGAGTTCAGTGACCTTTCTGTGGCAAATTATGTAGAAAGAAAATATTTATATTCATTTAAAATAACCTCTGTGAAGAAATAGTCTCATTACCCTGTTTGATCAATTTCTTGTAGCCTGAGCTGTAGCATGCTGCTATTGCCATTGGTTGATGGAATACACTGAGTAGTGGCTAATGGTGATGGTGCTCATCAGGAAGGGTTCAGCCAGCGGTCAGCAACAAATAATTCAAGACTGTTTCTAAGTTTGTGGCTGGTGGAATTTGCTTCTTGCCCCAAGCCAGCGGCATTGCTGAGCTGGGCTATTTGATTAGAAGAGAGGCATATTTGCTTCTTAGCAACTGCACATTTGCACAACCCATAGTCCTCTACTGCCTCCAAAGGTTTTCCTTTTGTGATGGTAGAATAATACTTTATTGTTGATTGACGGACAAAAGAGGTTCTAATACAAGGCAGGCTTATAACCATTTTTGTTGTGTTGGCTTTAAAATTTTTCACCTATACGTAGCGTTTTTTGAAAAAGTGTAGAATCAATGTATGTGTAGTGTAAATAAGCATAGAAAACCCCAATGTGTTAGAATTTTAATATGCATATTAGCAAGGAGGTTTGCACAGCGTGAATACAATTGCATACTGTTACTTTTTTGCCCAGCAGGTTCAATGATAGGAAATCAATTCTGACCCTAGTGTATGTACATATATCTATACGTTGGGTGTTTGCATCTTCCAACAAGAATTAATGCTAGAGAAAATTTAACTAATAATGTTGAAAAAATTTAATGTTAGTTGGGTTTTTATATGGCTTTGTCAAATTTAAGAACTAGTCTTTATATAAGATTAGAAGACAAATTTTAAATTCTAATACAATGTGGGTATAGAATTTGGAACATATTTCTCACAGGAATGAATCTGCAGAAGAAAACATGTGTGTTTAATAGAAGACAAAGGTATTTATAACCCAGCAGTTAAGAAACAAGTGAGAAAAGATAAATTTGAGAAAGACAGTCTGAGTTTTATGATCCTAGGAAGCCAGGACTGGAAAAAACAGGTTTTTCTTCATGGTTTTATGGCTTTTCTGACTTAAACTGTATGGCTAGGATTTGAGTTTCAAGATTTTAAGGAAGATAGTATAAAAAAGTGATATGACCGTAGATGATGTTAATTTTATTCTTGTATTATTTTTTGATAATTAAAAAAAACATACCTACTATACCTTAAAGAAATAATACAAAAACTATTCGAGCCTACATATTTTGATATACATAATTTGAATCCATTATTTTGTATAAATTGTTGACACAGTTCATAATAAAATGAAATTGCATATGTAAAATTAATGTAAGGTTAAGTTTTTTATATTCTTCTATGATATATTTAGAATATATGACTTTTTTTTCCAGTTTAAAGGATGTTTTTTCTATCTTTGTCTCCTAAGGTTTATGACAGATATGAGAGTTTCCATAATTTAAATTGAACAACCAAAAAGTGCATTGGTATGAAATTTCCAGTTAACAAATCTTGAAACATGTTTTGGGATTTAGGAAAAGTTAAAGCAAGTGCAGACATTAACATAAGACATAAAGTGTATATGGGCAAATACTCTCATTTCCCAATAAAAGGACCTTAGGGCATATCAGTATGCATAATATGACCATCACTGTATTTACTTTCTAATAAATAGCCACTTTAGTGGCAACCTAGAGCCCAAAAAGGGAAAAGGAGTGAAGTTGACTGATTTGATATTGAAAGGCAGTAATATGCCCTATCGTATCAAGCAGCTATCCCTTTGCAATTTCAGTTAGTATCTTTGAAACAGTTCCTTTAAAAACCAGTTGGAGCTCTAGGAGGAAATAGGAAATACTATTAAAAATGGTTTTAAGTTGTTTAAAAATTAACATGCCTGCAAGTAAATTGCCAAAGTTAGGATGTGAGTTTGATGTTATATAAATTAAGATTATAGTTTTTATGAATGTTTTATTTATAAGGTAAATTATGGGAGTTTGATATAATAAGGAAAATGTTCTTTAAATTGCTAAACTGTCTTGCAAATAGTTGTGAAAATGGTATTTTAAAAACTCTAATCTACTCCATTAAAATTATTTGTATTTATTAGTCTATATCATAAGGTGGCATTTATTGCTAAGTGTTCTTTCTCCCATTAATGATTTCTTATTTTGGGGTACACAGTAAAAGGCAGTTTTCTTAGTGAGACTTTGTCACAATTGTCACTTGCAGATAGGCAATCTATTTTATTATTAACTGGAGTCCTCCCTCCATCTCCCATTGTGAATATAAGAAGTACAAAGTAATGTACAAAGTGATGTCCTTTTGGACTTCAGTTTTTACACATAGGTCCATTTGTTGGGCAAAAAGATAAACAGGGGTAAATAGAGGTTTCTGGTTCTCTTCTTCTATGTAAGGTTATAGGAGTAAGGAAATAGCAAGGTGGTAGGGTTGAGGGAGGTGATGGAATTATATTATCTGTTCATCAGAAACTTCAGTGTTCAGGTGGCTTCCTTGGGTTTTTAAGGTAAAATCGCTAGAGAAATATATCAGAATAAATTTCGGTTGCATGCATGGTGAATTATTGTTTTATTATTGATGAAGCTGTAGGTGGCTCAGAGAGATTAGATGATTTGTCCAAAGCCACACAGCAAGTAATGGTGGAGCTGAGGTGGAAATTTAGGTCTTTTTTTTCTCCAAAGCCCGTGGTCTTTCTCCTGTAGAGCAAGCTTGTAGTGTTTAGGAGTATGTGCTTTGGATGCTGACAAACAGGAGATGAAATCTCTGATACTAACTTTGTGACCTGGCCAAACTACTTGGCTTCTTAAAAGTTCATTTTCTAGTTAGATTAACATAAGGGTAATAATATCTATTCCGTGGAGTTATTTGAGGCCCAAATGACATAACCTATGCAAATTTTCTTTGTGAATCTGAAAATACTTTACAGTAAGGGATTATTGCTTGCCTAATTGAATGATGTATCTGAGGTGCAGATGGTTTGAAGAAGTTGAATTCATGTTTCTTAATTTCTAACCGTAGAAATTATATAGTCTTTTTAGTTCTGGAAGGGACTTAGAAAGTCATTTAGCATGCTGCTTCCTCATCTTACGGGTGAACACTTAAGACTTAGAATGGTTAGTTGGCTTCTCAAGGTCACTTATCTAATTAATGGCGTCACCACCTCTACTGGCACCATTTCTTGGGCTTTTATGTACCAAGCACTGTGCTGGTTATTGCTCATGTATTATTTCGAATCCTGGTAACATTCTTAAATAGGAAGTATTATATCTATTTTGCTGATAAAGAAACTGAAATTTCAGATGATCACCCTGCTAGGAAGTGGGAAAACCAGGATTCAAACCAGAATCTACCTCCAGTGTCTGTGTTCCTAGTATAATGTAATCAGCCTCCCTGACACGAGGTCCCAATCAACTTCCTGACTCCAATTAGTGAAACATTGTCTCCTCACTCTACATCTGTATTTTCTTTAAAGAATCTGTTAGTATTAGCAAATGTAAAATTTGAATCATTTAAGTAGCCTTTTATTCATCTACTTCAAAGAAAATGAATCTTTTTTTTTTTTTTTTTTTGGCTATGTGAGAGAATTCTAAGATGATAGGAATCCTATGTTGGCTTTTTTTGACGGAATCCTTTTGCGAGGATACATATGAAAACATATTACTTGACGTAGATATTCGTAAAATAAATTTCGTTTTAAAGCTATAATCACCTAATTATTATTTTCCTTAAAGAAGGGAAGTAATGGCAATCTATGCAGTGGACTATTCCAAAACTAGTAGTATGTTCTTTTGAAGTAGATGATTTTTATTTTCTCCATGGAAGATTTCTCTTCTTAATATAATTTTGCTTGGATTAATAGTGAAACCAGTTTGTGCAACAAAAGTGCAAAATTCTTGGGAAATAGGTGGTAGCAACTTCATAATATTCAGTGCACTGGGGGAAACTGGTCAGGATAAAATGTAAAAAGAAATGGATAAGACAATAAAAACTTAATTGTGGGTTGATTCATTTTTCCAAAATGGCTTTGTAATTTCTCCTTCAAAAATAGTAAAGTGGGGTGGAGGCTAGGGCTGGCTTGGTAGTGTAGTGGTTCAGTTCATGTACTCTGCTTTGGCAGCCTGGGGTTCATAGGTTCGGATCCCAGGCACGGACCTAGACACCGCTGATCAAGCCAAGCTGTGGCAGCGTCCCACATACAAAATAGAGGAAGATTGGTACAGATGTTAGCTCAGCAACAATCTTCCTCAAGCAAAAAGAGGAAGATTGGCAACAGATGTTAGGTCAGGGTGGATCTTCCTCACACTCACAAAAAAAGGTAAAGTAGTATCGTGTGATAAGGCATCTTTAGGGGCCCAAACAATGGGACTGCCTTATAGTGAGATCACTTTATAAGGATGTTCTTTTGTTACTTCAATTACTAAATCTCTTTTTCTGATGTCTAACATCATCTGTCTTCTAATGAATGAGTTTTGTTTTATAGCTAATAGTGTTTTAATAAGAGTGGAGTATTATATAATTGGTGTGTAAAAGAGTACTTTTATAATAGACATTTTATTTTATTATTTTATAGTGTAATTTTTTTAAGTAATAAAATTTTGAGATAAATTAAGGAAAATATAAGGAAGCCTAGAATATGTGAATATTTTGAGGAAAACGCTCCCAGAATATATAAGGATACTAATAAGAATTAATGATTATCCTGTTAGGGAAACGAGCAGTAAGATGAGGTCCCTGCCTGGGGTCATATACATTAAAAACTGTAGAACAAAAGCTAATGGTGATATAATATAAACTATAACGTATATGGTGAGACTTTGTTTAACCAGAAGTCAATTAACCAGTTTCTCTTTTCAAAACCGCTTATAGGTGAAAAGACAAATTTATATTAAGTATATTTTTAAAAAAGCTCTTTTTTGGGTCTAACCTAGAATTTGTGTATACTCAGTTCAATAGCTAAGACCTTTTATCTTGAAAGCATAATTTAATATAATATTTGTATTCGTAATCAAGATTTGGAGGCACTGAAAGATCTTAGAAAGAACTAGAAATGTAAAAATTCAGTGTGCCAGTAGACTTTGTATGGAGATACAACAGCATGAGCAAAAGCTTGGAGTTATCCATGAGTATGATGGGGTTGCAGTAAAGGGGTTCATTAGAGTTTAAGATATAAGGTGCTACCAATGTGGATTAGCTAGTTGTCAATGGATAACTTCAAATTCTAGCCCTGTTTAGGTTACATTTAGAGGAGAGGATAAAAATTGTGGTGTGGGAAGATAATCTGGTATTTTTATGAAAAATGGACTGTTCACAAGCAACAAAATAAAAAATAAACAAGTGGGACTACATCAAACTAAAAAGCTTCTGCACAGCAAAGGAAACCATCAACAAAATGAAAAGGCAACCAATGGAATGGGAGAAAATATTTTTAAATTATATGTCTGAAAAGGGGTTAATATCCCCAATACATAAAGAATTCATACAGCTCAATAGCAAAAAAAGAAATAATCCAAGTGAAAATGGGCGAAGGACCTGAATAGACATTTTTCCAAAGATATTCAGATGGCCAGCAGGTACATGAAAAGGTGCTCAACAACACTAATCGTTAGGGAAATGCAAATCAAAACCACAACGAGATATCACCTCATGCCTGTTAGAATGTCTATCATCAAAAAGACAAGAGATAACAAATGCTGGCAAGGATGAGGAGCAAAGGGAACTCTTGTGCACTGTTGGTGGGAATGTAAATTGGTGCAGCCACTATGGAAAACAGTATGGAAGTTCCTCAAAAAATTAAAAATACAACTACCATATGATCTAGCAGTTCTGCTTCTGGGTATGTATCTGAAAGAAACGAAGTCACTATGTTGAAGAGATATCTGTACTCCCATGTTCGCTGCAGCATTATTTATAATAGCCAAGACATGGAAACAACTTAAGTGTCCATCGACAAATGAATGCATAAAGAAAATGTGGTATATATATACAATGGAATGCTATTCAGTAATAAAAAAAGAAGGAAATCCTGCCATTTGCAACAACATAGATGGACCTTGAGGGCATTATGCTCAGTGAAATAAGCCAGACAGAGGAAGACAAATACTGTATGATCTTACTTTTATGTGGAATCCAAAAAAGCAAAAAACAAAAAACTCATTGAAAAAGAGATCATACTTGTGGTTACCAGAGGCGGGGATGGGGGATGGGGGAATTGGATGAAGATGGTCAAAAGGTACAAACTTCCAGTTATAAGATAAATAAGTACTGGGGATGTAATGTACAACATGATAACTATAGTTAACACTGCTGTATAGTATATTTAAAAGTTGCTAAGAGAGTAGATCCGAAAAGTTCTCATCACAAGGAAAAAAAGCCCATTTTTTTTGGTAACTATATGAGGTGATGGATGTTAACTAAACTTATTGTGGTAATCATTTTGCATTATATGTATGTCAAGTCATTATGCTGTATACCTTAATCTTATACAGTGCTAAATACAAATTATATTTCAATAAAACTGAAAAGAAAAAAAAGAAAGAAAAGTGCACTGTTGTGGGAAAAACATAAAAGTAATCTGGTCATTAATTGGGAGGCTCTTGAAATAAGAACCAAGATGAAAAGGGCCTAATTTTTGCCTTTTGATTTTGGAGGGCAGAGTGTCAAATCTTAGAAATGGCATAGAAGAAGATGAATGGACTAGGTAACCAACACAGAAAAAGGAGGGATCAGAGAGAACTCAATTTGTCAGTCTAGTGACAAGGAAATCAATTTTGGCATTTATTCATTCAACAAATATTTAGGGAGCACCTACTCTGCTCAATAATTCCTATTATAAGTGCTGGAGACACAACTTTGAAAGGATAAACAGTTATTGAAAGTAATGGGGATGTTAGGAAGAATTATTAGATCATGGGAAAGGTAGTTAAAATGTTAGTAGTGTAGCCACGTAAAGATGTCCATTAGAGTCCTGGAACTGTGGTATGAGGTTAGAGAGAAGGTGAGAAGACAGAAGTAGAGATATAAAATGTGAAGCCATCTGTATAAAATTGGAGATTACCCTGTGAACTCTGAAAAAATGGGAATGGAAGAGCAAGGGATCTTGGTTAAGTGAGAGGAGGAAAGAAAAAGCTACAAAAGAGGTAAGGGTGATTAGGATGGCAGAATGTCCTAGAGAAGAAAGAGACAGCTTCAGTTTAGAGAATAACAGTCAGAAGTAACAGAGAGGTCACTGAATATGAGAATGAAAAAATTATTATATTCGACAAGGAGGATATTGTTGATCTTAAAGCAATTTAAATTATTTTTTGATACATTATTATTAACCAAAGTCCATACTTAATTCAGATTTCCTTAGTTTTTACCTAATGTCCTTCTACTGTTCCAGGACCCCATCCGGGATACCACATTACATTTAGTCAATATGTCTCCTTAGTCTCCTCTTGGTTGCAACAGTTTCTCGGGCTTTCTTTGTTTTTAATGGTGTTAACAGTTTTGAGGAGTATGAGTCAACTATTTTGTAGAATGTCCTTCAATTGGGATTTGTCTGATATTTTTCTCATGATGAGTCTAGATTGTGGGCTTTGGGGAGGAAGACCACACGAGTAAAGTGCCATTTTCATCATTCCTATCGAGGGTACATACCACGGTTACAATGATCACTGTTGTTAACTTTGATCGCCTGTCTGAGGTAGTGTGTGTCGTTTCTGCACTGTAAAGTACTCCTTTCTTCCCTGTTTTAATTATTTTTTAACTTTTAAGTTTTGATATAATTTACATTTATAGAAAAGTTCCAATAATAGTACAAGGGATTCCTGTATACCCTATACTCAGATTCGCCAAGTGTTTATCTCTCTCTCCATATATATATATTTTTCTTTTCCTTTTGTTCTGATCTATTTGAAAACAAGTTGGACACATTGTGCCCTGTTGCTCCTAAATAGTAAAATATGTATTTCCTAAGAACAAGAACATTCTCTTACATAATCATTGTACAATTATCAACATTAGAAAATTTCACATTGATTATTACCATATCCATAGTCCTTAACCAAATTTTATTATTTATCATAATAATGTCCTTTATAGTTATTTTTAATTGAGTCCAGGATCCAGTCCAGGATCACAGATTGTATTTAGTTATCATGTTTCTTTGGTCTCTTTTACTCTGAGACAGTTCCTCAGCTTTCCTTTGTCTTACTTGACCTTGACAGAGTACAGGCCCATTATTTTGTTGAATATCCCTCAATTTGGTTTGTCTGATGTTCCCTTATGGTAAGATTTGGGTTGTGCATTTTTGGCAGGACTTCCACAAATGTGATGTTCTGTTTTTCTCGTGCATTATATCAGGAGGCAGATGATGTCTGTTTGTTCCTATGTTGGTGATGTTAACTTTGGTACTTGGCTGAGCTGTTGTCTTATGGGTTTCTCTACTCTAAACTTACTATTTTTTCCTTTGTAATTAATAAGTAATTAAGGAGATACTTTAAGACTATCTAAATAGCCTGTTCCTCATTGAATTTTCACATGCTAGTTTCAGCATCCATTAATGCTTTTCTAATTATATGTTTAATACTTGGCATTCCACTAAGAAAAAAATTTCCTTTCGCCATTTGTTTGTTTATATCAGTACAGACTTATAGAGTCTTATTTTATTCAATGTAGTCTATTACTTTACTATCATTATTTTGATGCCGAAATTGTCCCAGATCTGGCCACTGGAAACCCTTTCAAGTTGATTCCTGTGTCCTTATAATATGTTCCCATTATTTTTTGAGCAGTTCGTATAAAAGATATTCCAGGCTCATTTGTACCCAAGTCCTGGAATCAGCCTTTCCTCTAAGAAGCTTTGGTTCCTTTTAGTGGAGAATGATATTTAGAAAGCAAGATCTAAGTGCTTGATGTGCTCATGCTACTGGTGTATCATTGCTCCTAGGCTCTTGTAGTGGACAGAGCTGGGAAATGTGTATATATAATATATATAAATATTTAAACATATTTTTGCATATCTAGATTTATTTCTCTATGTATTGTGGTAACTAGTCTCCAAGATGGCCCCCCAATGAGCCTCACCTCTTAGTGTTCACACCCTTGTGTTAGTCCCCTCCTCTTGAATCTGGGCTGGCCCTGTGACTTGCTTCTGACCAGTAGTGTGTGGTGGAAGTGATGCTGTGTGACTTCTAAAGCTAGGTCATAAGAAGCTATGTAGCTTTGTTCCAGGCCTCTCAGAATTCTCACCCTTGGGATGCTTTCTCTTGAGACGTAGCTACTATGCTGTGAGAAGGCCAGGCCACATGAAGAGACTGTGTGTGTGCTCTGATTGGCAGCCCCGGAAGAGTTCCCAGCCTACAGTAGGCATCAAATGTTAGCCATGTGAATAAGCCTTCTTGGATGTTCTAGCCCATTTGAGTCTGCAGATGACTTCAACTCAGCCAGCATCACGTGACAGAGAAAATCAGCCTAACCAGTTAACCCGCTAGATTATTTTTAAATGTAGGTTTTATTATTGTTCAGGTATGGTGAGGCCAACAGATCAGGAGATGACTGCCGTTGAAAAGATAGTTTGTTACTCACAGTTTCCAAGAGGAGGAGGCACACCATGCTACGCAGGGCCACATGGGAAGGCACCAGGATCAGTCAGGAGGCAGAGGGAGTAAGGGGGAAATGTGGGCAAGAGCCTCTATTGTGGTTTTTGTCAAAAAGGCAAGGCAGGATAAGCAGGTTTAGAATTGGCTAGTTTGAGTAATTTCAACAGGGGCATAGGGGCTGTCCCTATTTGTCTAGTAGCCCTGGAGTGATTAAGGCAGGTGGCTAGTGGCCTGGAGTGTTAGAGCTAGGTAAAAGAGGTCATTGGGGGTATGGGCTTTGCATTGGTTGGTTTGCATATGAAAGGCACACATGCAGTAGAGTCCTGTACTATCTCTAGGAATTGGCTAGCCCTGGGAGGGGCACTCTCTCCAGGATCAGCAAGGTCCCAGATGTCAAAACATCAGAAAATAAAAAGGTATGATGAACACAATTATGAAAGATAATGAAATGATTGTTGCTTTAAGCTACGAAGTTTGGGGATAGTTTGTTGTGCACAGTAGGTAACTAAAACATCCATTTATCTATCTATCCACCTTCCCATCTACCTACCTACCTACCGTAACCGTCAATTCACTCTGGTAACCCCAATTCCTATCAAACAACACAGGCTACTTTTCTGGTTTTCTTCTTCTCCAATAGTGAGAAACTCGTCTCTCATCATTCTCAATGTATTTACTCATTTGCTCAAGCCTATAATTCAAAAAAAGTAGTTTAAGAATTGCTAACCTATACCACTATGAAAAGCAAATTTATAACTAGAGTTCAGTATTTGTTTAGAGTTTTTTTTGAGGTAAATATTATAAACAATGAAATGCATATATCCTAAGCGTGCAATTCAGTGAGTTTTAAAAAATGCACACACCAATGTAACCTATACCCCTATCAAAAGACAGAATATTTCTATTGCCCCAGAAAATTTCTTCATGCTTTTTCCCAGTCAGTGCCCAGCCCCTGTGCCATCTCACCCTAGGCTGACCCTACCACTTTTCTGATTTTTCTTCACCATAGGTTAGTTTTACCTGTTTTATAATATTCTTAATACTTTTTACCTCCTCCACTGGTACCACCCTATTCTAAGATACCATCATTTTTCATTCAAAACACTGCAACAGCCTTCTAGGATCTCTCTGCTTACTCTTTAATTCATTGGTTCCCATACTTTTCTGCACATTGGTATCACCTACCTCCAGATACTCTGATTTAGTTGGTATGAGTGTGACCTTGGCATTGGAACTTTTAAAAGCTCCCTGGGCGGGCCGGCCCGGTGGCTTAGGGGTTAAGTGCGTGTGCTCCGCTGCTGGCGGCCCGGGTTCGGATCCCAGGCGCGCACCGACGCACCGCTTCTCCGGCCATGCTGAGGCCGCGTCCCACATACAGCAACTAGAAGGATGTGCGGCTGTGACATACAACTATCTACTGGGGCTTTGGGGGAAAAAATAAATAAATAAAATTATTAAAAAAAAAGCTCCCTGGGCAATTCTAATATGCAGCCAAGTTTGGGAACTACTTGTCTTATCGATTTCAGAACTGGAAAAGACCCTAATTCTAGGAGCTTTCCTCATAGTGGTCTTCTCTATTTTATTGCCCCGCTAGTTCAATAAACACAGAGAATGTGCTTTGGATTGGCTTTAATCAAACATATAAAAAAAGCTAAATGACGTTGGGGATATGTGGTCTATTGTCAATAATGTCATTTCTTTTTCTAGAGTGAAATGTTGGGTCTACCCTTTCTGCTCTTTTCCTGTAGTCTTGGCCTAGGCCTTACATGTCTTGTGCTTGAACTACTTTCATAGTCTCTAACCAACCTGCCTGCCTCTTCTTCCACCTCTTCTAATTTATCCCATATTTTGCAGCAACAATTATGCTCCTCAAGCGTGCTATTTGAATCTCTGTCAGAAACATACAATAGCCTACCTGTTTCAAATGTGAGATGTTTGAAAGACTTCTATAATTGTCACACTAATAACTTAACTATCATTATTTCACAGGGCTTTAATGCATGTTTATTTTTCTCTAAATATGCTTACTCATAATTTTCCCAATTTTACGTTTAAGTCATAAATATTTTTTGCCTACCTCTTTCTTTGAAATCAAGTTCCTTTCCTCTCTGAAAATTCTGTCAGAACTGAGCTTTTCCATACTTCTTTTGTAGACCCAAATCCCCTGGTTCTAAATACTGCAAACTCTTCATTCCTTTTAGTGGTTTTATATATTGCTGTATATGACATGATGTTTGTCTATCACTATTTGTAATAAAAAAATTAACATTTTTCAGATATCAGAAGCAAAACATGCTCATCTTACTATGATGATAATTGATATTTTTTGAGCACTTGCTGTATGCTAGGTGCAGGGCTAAATGGATTTGTTGTTTAATCCTTATAACCACCTTATGCAATAGGCATTGTTGTTATGCCCACTTTACACATGAAGAAGTTAAGATATAGAGAGGCTAGGTCACATGGCTAGTAAGTGTTGGAACCAAGATTCAGACCGGAGCAGTCTTACTCCAGGACCTGCCCCGCCTTTTTTTGTTATGATAAAATACACATGACATAAAATTTACTGTTTTAACCACTTTTAAGTGTATAATTCAGTGATATTGAGTATATTCACAGTGCTGAGTAAGCATCATTGCTATCTATTTCTAGAACTTTTCATCATCTCAGATAGAAACTCTGTATCCATTTAACAATAACTCCCCATTTCCCCTCCCCCAGCCCCTGGTAACCTCTAGTCTACTTTCTGTCTCTATGAATTTGCCTATTTTACGTACCTCATTTGAGTAAAATCATGCAATATTTGTGTTTTTATATCTGGCTTATTTCACTTAGCATAATGTCTTCAAGGTTTCATCCATGTTGTAGCATGTATAAGAATTTCATTCTTTTTTAAGGCTGAATAATATCCCATTGTGTGTATATATATATATATATATGTCACAATTTGTTTATCCATTTATTTGTTGATTAACACTTGAGTTCTTTCTACCTTTTGGCTATTTATGAATAATACATAGCCTGCATTTTTAACCACAACCCCACACAGATGTAGTTATTTATTGCTGCATAGCAAATTACCTAAAACTATATATTATTTTATTATTATTTATTTATTATTCTCACATTTTCTGTGCGTCAGGCATTTGGGAAGAGTTTAGCAGTGTGATTTTGGCTTAGGGTCTCTCATGAGATTGCAGTCAATATGTTACCTGGGACCACAGTCATCTCAAAGTTTGAGTGGAAGTAGAGACTTCTCTTTCACAGTGACTCACTCACATGGCTACAAGTTGGTGTTGACTATTGTCAAGAAGCCTCAGTTCCTCCTCACGTGGGCCCTTCCACGGCTGCTTGAGTGTCCTCATGACATGGTGGCCTGCTTCCGCCACAGCTGGTGATCCAAGAAAGAGCCATGTGGAAACTATATCCTTTTATCCTTTATATCCTTTTATCTTGTTATGACCTATCCTCAGAAGTCACATAATATGACTTCATGTACATTCTGTTCATTAGAAAGAAATCATTGAAGTTGACTCACATTCAAGGGGAAAGAGATTAGTCTCTACCTTTTAAAGGGAGAAGTATCAAGGAATTTGTGAACATATTTTAAAATCTCCACAACTGGTAAGCAGAAGAAAATAATCATTGGTAACGGAAATAATTCCTGCTAAAATTGTGGTATATATCAGTCTGGAGGCATTTTCTGTGCATATCTGACCTCATATTGTATATACTGTTTTATAATCTGATTTTTCCATATTATATACTGGAAACATCGTTCCATGATATTGTGTTTTTCTATACACCGGCTGTTAATTTTTCAAGTATTTGCTAAAAATGGTATTCCATTGTTGTTTTAATTTGCATTTCTTTTTTCCTGGTTTTGTTGATATATAATTGACATATAACATTTTTGCTTTTCTTTTATTACTAGTGATGGTGAATTCTTGAAATATTTTTATATTATTTGTATTTTTTATGAATTGCCTTTTGCCTATGAATTGCCTCATAAATTTGCTCTTTTTTAAAATTGGCACATTCTTTTTCTTTATTAAACTTCCATTATACGTTAAGGAGTTTAAAACATTATCATGTAGGTTGTATATATTTCTTCCTTGCTTATCATTTAAGAAAAATAAATTATAGAATTTTAGACTTAGGATAACAAAGGAAATCAAGTCCAACACTTCTGACTTATAGATGAAAATACCTTATTTTCTCTCCCTCCCTTCAGATCTCCTTCTACCCTTTTCCCACCAAATCTTAACCTATTATACTCACTTGCCCAGATATTTTGTGCACTACTCATGGTAAAGGAGTAAAGGATATGATTGATTACTTGCTATTTGCATTTAACAAAGACGTCTTCCTTAATAACCTCAAACAATTAACCACTGATGATGTAGTAGGTAAGAGACACCAGGTAATGGGGGAGATTTTGGTTTTTTAAGAGTTAAGCAACTTCATAGGTTACTCCAATGGTACTTGATAGGTGACTCTTCCTTTGTCTTTTTATAAGACCACATTTTGATCTTGCAGTTGTTGCCCAGTAAATCTAAACAAAACGTAGGGGCTTAAATGACACACCATTGTTTATATTTCATCTCTTTCCAAAATGGATTTGAGGTGACTAAAATTTTGTTAGTGCTGAGAATTGTACCTTGCTAATAAATGTTGATTGAATTAAATTCACACTACTTTTGAAGTTATCAAAATGAGGTACTTATTAGTAAGAGGAGAAATTCAAAAATCTACTTATGAGTTTATCCATCCTATGATCTAAGGTAAAATTAAAATATTTAATACGTAGATAATTTAATCTTCAGATAATTTAATCTTATTAAAAAGCTTAGAGCTTTCTTGTGGGAAAAAGTGGTATGACTTAATATTAGGATATTCATCAAAAGGAATAAATTATTTACTAGAACGGGCCAATATTTGAATCTTTTACACTCTTCCTTTTTGGCTGTGTATAATTACTGAAGTGTATCTATCACAAGTGATAAGGAACTTGGCCCAAGTTTCAAAGATGGGGGAATTTGATTGTATAAACTGAAGAAAATACTGTGTAGCAAGAGTAATATTGAATTTCTGTGGCTCTTATATACCTTTAAGACTAATTCTGTTTATATCATAAAATATCTTTAATTTAGACTAAAACATTTATCTATTTGTGATCAATCTTGTTTTGTCTACTCCTTTGCCCACTTCTCCCTACCCCTAGGATTATGTGAGGCAAATTATTATAGATGATATATATTGGCTTTGTAATTTCTGTAAGTGAAGATTTAAATTTTACTAATCCCTATATTAAAAAATATAAAAGGGCCGGCCCTGTGGCTTGGTGGTTAAGTGCATGCGCTGCGATGCTGGTGGCCCGGGTTCGGATCCCGGGTGCGCATCGAGGCACCACTTCTCCGTTCATCCTGAGGCTGAGTCCCGCATACAGCAACTAGAAGGATGTGCAGCTACGACATACAACTATCCACTGGGGCTTTGGGGGGAAAAAATAAAATAAATAAAAAATCTTAAAAAAAAAAAAAAAAATATAAAAGAACATGAATTATACCATTTCCAAAAAATAAAGGGTCAACTTGGGCTCCTATTGGGGGATAGCATCTCAATTGATTATAGAATCAGATGACTTTAGGGAATTTTCTTCTTTGTTTCAACTTATTATGACTATTGGATGCAGAAGCTTCAGCTAATATGTCAAATTCTTCCTAGATACTTAACCATTCTGTTACTCTGGTCTTGGTTTCTTTTGAGCTCTAATTTCCCAGGGCAGGCACATTTCCTGACAGCTAGGCAAATTAATTCTTTTTAAAACCTGAATCTTGATGCTGTAAAAAGTTTGTCAATATTAGCAAGTGTTAAACCTGGCTCATTTAATAGTTGCTCTGTATTTCATTCATCTGCTTTTAAAAATGAATCATTTTTATTCTTATATGTAAGAGAATCATCAACTGTGAGAGTTGAAAGTGGTCTTAGAGGTTATTTTACAGATGAGAAAACTGAAGTACTGACGTGTTAATGACTCATCCAAGGTCACACAGCCTGTTAGTGGCCAAAATGCTTCTATAACTTAGATTAGATGTCTCTCATTTAGGGTTAAGAATTTCTATCTCTTGCCCTTATTGGTCTAACTTCCTTATCAGGTCATACACGATAGTAGTCACTGTTTATACTGTTAAATGAAAAATAACTTTGAGGCCAGCCCGGTGGCTTAGTGGTTGGGTTCGTGCACAGTGCTTTGTCGGCCCTGGGTTCGCAGGTTCCGATCCTGGGTGTGGACCTGCACCCGGCTTATCAAGCCATGCTGTGGCAGGTGTCCCACATATAAAGTAGAGGAAGATGGGCACGGTTGTTAGCCCAGGGCCGATCTTACTCAGCAAAAAGAGAAGGATTGGCAATGGATGTTAGCGCAGGGCTAATCTTTCTTACCAAAAAAAAAATAATAATAAATAATAAATAAATAAAATAATTTTAAAACTCAGAATTAGGAAAAAGAAGGCTTTCTTAGGAAATTTGGTGTAATTTCATCTGTGTGATTTGAGAGTTGTCAGTCTTCTCCCCAGGCTGTGGTGGTAGAGCGGCTTCTCTTGTCTGGATACTGAGCTGTGCAAATTTTTATGTAAGGATAGTCCACTTAAGACTTTCAATTTCTGGTTTTTAGGGCACAGGGTTAAGGAAAGAGCCCTCTGGAGGATTCCTGCAACTATTTCTCATCTTGGAGAAGTAACAGTTTAATTTCTGGTCAACCTGGTTTAGTTAAGGATAGTTGGCAGTTATGTTTTTGCCTGTTTCACATGCAGAAGTTTTCAAGTTAGGTAAAAGTAAGCCTGTAAGACCTGGGGAGGGTTATCCTAGAAACAGCAGGTAGGTAAAGAAGTTTAGCAATTCAGAAATAAGATCCTAATTTCTAGCAAACTCTGTGTCACTGCTAGTCTGGAGTAGCCTAATTGCCATTAGGAGAGAATTGGTTTCTTAAAAGGGAAAAATAATGGGGAAAACTTCATAAGAGCTTTATTATATTCTTTTTCATGAAATTATTTCTGCAACGTATTGATTAATATCTAACTTTAAGAATTTTATGTAGGCATTTCACCATTATGATTTTGAAATATGGAAAGTCCTTGCAAATATTCTTAGATTGCCTTCTGTCTGTCTGCCTTGTAGAAGATCCTTTTAGTTAAATGGACCATCCTCCTTAAATGATGTCATTAGCTCAGATTGAAAAGACATTGCCTGCAGGGAAATCATTTAATTGAACTAAAGTGCCTTATTTCTGTAGATCTTGGAGCAGCTCACTCACTCTTATCTTCAGATTAGATAATTTATATCAGATAATTTTTTCAACTCTATGAATGATAAAATGTTAAGAAAAGTAATCTCCCTTTTGAGGTATTTTGGTTTTTCATAGTTTTCCATTTATATCAGAGTTAGAATTGATGGTTCTTAAGATGTAGACTGAAGTCTTATTTTCAGATAAAAAGTGTTTTAGTTCATTAGACTAAGTTATTAATGCATTTGGGTTATACAGGTCAGTGGTTCCACAATAAATGTTTGTGACTTCTATAGAAATGAGTCAACTAATTTTACTCTTGAAATCTTTTTCCACTTGTAGTGTCTTTTTTTGTTTTGTGTTTCAGTCATGTTTATTGAGGTATAATTTACATATAGTAAAATTCATCCTTTTTGGTGTAAAGTTTGATAAGTTTTGACAGATGTATGTGTGCAGCTGGGTAGCCACTACCACAATCACAATCGAGATAAGATACGGAGCATTTCCATCATTGCAAAGAGTTCCCTCATGCCCCCTTGCAGTCAATCCCTTACCTCCATTTCCAGCTCCTGGCAACCACTGATCTAATTTCTGCCTCTATAGGTTTGCCTTTACCAGAAGGTCATATAAATGGAATGATACAGTATGTAGCCAGGGAAGTTTGGCTTCTTAGCGTAATAATTTTATGATTTATCCATGTTGTTACATGTAGCTGTAGTTCGTTCCTTCTTGTTGTTGAGTAGTAGTCCATTGTATGGATGTACCACAACTTGTTTATCCATTCGCTAATGATAGATATTTTGGTTCTTTTCAGTTTTGACTAATATGGATAAAACTACTATAAATGTTTGCGACAGGTCTTTTTGAGGGCATATGTTTTCATTTCTCATAGGAGTGGGATTTCTGGGTCATATGATAAGTGTATGTTAACTTTGTAAGAAGCTCCCAAACTGTTTTCCAAAGTTGCCATACCATTTTGCATTCCCACCAGCAATGAGAGTAGCAGTCGCTTTGCTTCCTTACCAGTGCTTGGTATTGTCTGTCTTTTCATTTTTAGGCCTTCAAGTAGGTGTGTTAATGATTGTACTACCTTTTAATTCTATTACCTACTTATCTTTATTTTATTTTAAGTTGAATCCTAAGAACTTAAAATAGGAAACAACCAAAACATAGCATCTACCTGCTTATTAGTTGAATCTTTTAAAGTTTTAAAACTAAAACTTTTAAATCTTTTTAGTTTTAATGATATTATATTAGGTTTGGTTCATACTTCTAAAACCGACTATAATCATCCCAGTTTAAAAAAAATTTGTATTAAATTCAGTGCATTCTAATCACTTTTGTTATTATAGGACTAAAGCCATTTTCATCAAGTATATTGGTCATGTTCCTAAACATGCAACATGATAATGCTCGTTAAAGGAACACATGACTCTTCATCTCTTGGAATTTGCCCTAAGAAAAATTTTATTGAATTTTCTTGGCAACTGTATATATGCTGAAATTAAAAAAAGACAAAAATTTTTAAAGTCTCAAAGTGATGTTCAAGAGTTATACCACTCCATTGTTTAAATGTGTTTCTTTAAGGGTGACAATTCATCATATTTGACTATTAAAATCTTGATAGTTCTCTACTTTGAAGTCCTCTGATGTGCATAATAGAAAGTGTTGCTATGCTCAGAGCTCTTTATATAGCATGACTATTTAGTCATAATTTTAAGTTCCTGCTGATATGTGGTTCCTGCGTTTCTACTTGGATTAGCACTGTTTTGAAAGGGGGATGATGATTTACATAAAAATTAAGGGTGAGTGAATGCTGTCCTAAGATTTCTTTAGAATCTCCAAAGCATTCATTGTTTTATCCTGGATACTTTAAAAAACTTAGAAATGCTAAGATGTTAGTATCAAAAGCAAATGTGAAATATAAAATGTTTTATTAAAATAACTAGTATGTGAAGGCTCTTATTGAGGTAGAAGATAGTACCAAATAGGCAGTATATTAAATCACATCGTAGTTGAATTATAACTGGTAAAACCTTTTCTTAGTATTTCTTCTGAAAACCGGTTTTCTCTTAAATAAGTGTACCTCATAGTGTCCTGTATCAAAATGTTTCATAACTCATGTTGTAAAAGACACATGTAAGATTTCTAAAAGTTCACCTTGTTAAATTTAGATCATTGCATGTTACATAGCTCTTCTGTCAGTCATTTGATGTGAACCTCACCAAAATCAGTCGTAACAACATCCAATTTTCTCCTAGTCTCTAGTTCACTGCTAGGTCAGCAAAGTTTTATGGGGAAGAGAATGAAAGGGCAAACTGGTCTGAAACAGGTAATAGGCAGCTTTTTGTATCCAGGTGAGAAGGCTCTTCGCTTCCAGACCTAAGTAATTAGGGGGGTAAGAATCCTCCGATAATTCAGCCAATAAAGGTGTTTAATGATAGAATGAACAGTTAGAGGTGATGATTAATTAGCCCGGGCACTTTGGGCTGGCCAGTGTGCATGCAGTAGAGCATACTGGCCATCAGCTGGTAAGCATGCAGTCTTGTAAAGGGCTTTCTGCTCTGACACCGGTCATATATCATTGCAGCTGTGCCCTTTGATTACTGGGAGGGCTTGCAGAGTGATTAATAGCCAGGATCAATGTTTCTGCCCAGCACATGACATTTGGTCACAGAGCAACCATATACTTATTCCCCTTTGGCACAACGCTTAGGAGGAATGAAGGATGAGACCTGCCAATTTATAGCTGAGGAGCTTCCAGTTTATAAAATGAGTCAACTTTGACTGTACAAAATTATTCCCCATTGAAATAATTAGTGCAGCATTAAACACAATTAGAACTAAAACTACAGGAGCATGCTTGCTGAATTCAAGCCAGTTGACAGATGGTTAAGGCCTGATATTTGGCTGCCTGTGATGACCAAGAGTTATTATTTTGCTGAGAAAATGAAAAAGCTTAAAGCTTAAAGTGGCTACTTTAAAAACAAAAAAAAGATAGGTAATATGAGGCGAAATGCACATTTAAAATAGACCGGAATGTTAGAATATTCAGTCTGACAACTCTATAAATGTAACACAAACAATCAAATGTCTTTGTGTGAATAATGTTTATTATTAATACAATGTACATCCATTTGAAGCAGATCCTGTTTAAAACAAAATTGGTTACATGAGGGCTACTTTAATATGATATGGTCTTATTTTATGACATATGTGGGGCCTCAGCTTACTTTTAGTGCCTTTTATAAACACCGCTAGAAGAGAAGATTTGTCGGACATTATGTATTAAGTATTAAGAATGTAACTATATAGTAAAACTGTTTGAGTTAAAAAAATTTTTTTAATCTAAAACCCTTTCCTTGAAATCTCTAGTTATGTAAATTAAGCTCCCTTATGTTAATGTCAGCACAATGGAAAAAAGATTATTTCCCAACTTTCTAGCTCTTTTATAAATTAAAGTCTACATACTCTAATACAGTAGAATGTATATATTGTGGTCTTTGGTTTTGATAATACTTTAATAGTGGTTCATATTGCTTTTGTAGTGCTGGTATTAGTTCACAGTGTATCTTACTATTTCTACACCAGAGCTGGATGTGCTGAGTCATTTTACATTCTGTTCATAATTACTCTAAAGAGGCTACATTCAGAAAGTTGTCAAGATCTGTTGAGTATACCATATAACTTTATAATTATTTCTAAGATATCTGCATATATGTGTGTATATATATATGTATAGTATTAAGCATATGCTTTGGGAGGTGTGAGAATTTAGAATTTGGACAAAATTCCAAGAAATTTATATGAATAGAATTTGCTTTCCAACATACACACTTCATTAGAGCTAGAGTTGTACTCATGCTAACAAAAAGTCAGTTTTCTTACCTGATTTCTTTTTTACTTCTAAATCATTAAAAAGGGATCTAAGACTAATATGCTGTTTGGTATTGATATGCCCCTTTCTTTACAGTTCGAAACAGGTAGGACCAATTTAAATTCTGGTGGTTTTGGGTTAATCACTTAATTTATGACATGTCTACATTTCTTAATTTGTAGTGTAAGAGAGTTATGTTAATTATATACTAGATTTTTTTCTTAAGAATTCTAAGTGTTTTCTGATTTCTCCTATAAGGTCTATTTTTTTGTTTCTCTTAACCACTGGGAAGACTGAGGGATACAAAGTTTCTGTGGCTTATTCAAGATCACAGCCAGTGACACAGTTGTTATAAGAAAGCAGGACTTGCTTCTAATTATCTACCTACACCTCTGTTACTGTTACTTTGTAACAATATAAAATGGTCACGGTCAACTTTCATGAAATCTAATAAAACATCTTTAATAGTATTTTATAAATATTCAGACCCATTTTGTTTTTTTTTTGTTTCTTGAAGCTATGGTAATTCTGTTATTATCTATCCACACATAATATTCTCTCTTGACAGTATAAATTTCTGAGTTGGTGTGAGTTTAAAAAGAGGTGATTAAAAGTCATTTATGGCTGTGAATTAGAGTAAAATTCTGAGCTCAAACCGAGGAACTTGGCTTCTTTCTTACGTATGTGCTAATCTAAGATGGCTGGACATCGAGTACATGAAAACTAAAAATGAGCTTAATTGGTTACTTGAAGGCCTTGGATTTCTACTTTTGCTTCATTTCCTGTCCCATGTGGATATGTAATAAGTGTTCACCTGATTAAAAATTAATTAGTTATGGGGAAAAGACATGCAAAGTTTGAGTTAACTACATATTATATAATGGTTCTCTAAAAAAGAATGATCTATAGAAGGAGGAAAGAGAAGATTTTCTTAACCTTAAAAAAACTGAAGACCTCCATAGGAAGAATAAAGTCAAAGAATTATATGCTCGGAGAAACAAGGTATTCTAGAACTGTCACTTTGGGGAGAAAGTATTTGTTTAGATAGAGACAAATAATTTATATACTAAAGAGGCCATAACCCTACTCTAGCTACAGCACTTGTTTATTATAGTTAAGGACTTTTTTTACACATGCATGTGCACGTACACCCACTCTTTGAAGGTTCCAGGTTCACTTCTGCCTTGGGTCCCATGCCCTGCCCAGTACTCTGTCTGCAGTGCTCTCCTGCACTCCCTTCCACTTCCCTGCATCTTGATATGACTGACTTTTTATATCCCTCAATTCAGTGGTCACCTCTTTAGAGAGGTCTTCCTGGACTGCCCTTTCTAAAGTAGTCCCCCATCTCTGCCATCGTTCTCTATCCTGCTAGTCTGTTTTACATTCTCCATAGCACCCTCCGTTATCTGAAATGATCTTATTTATATGTTTTTCTACTTATTTGTTTCTTCTCACTAGAATGTAATTTCTGTGTGGAGAGAGGCCCTTGTTTGTCTTGTTCAACACTATGTCCTCAGTTCTAGAATAGTGGGTCTTTAAAAAAATTGGTTGAATGAATGAATTTAACTTTTTTACATTTTATGTCTTTTTTACTTGTAGATGGGAATGACATGGAATTAAAGCAGTAGTTTTTGTGCTATTTCTCTCTTGGAGGAAGTTGGATTCTAATCTTAGTTAAAAAGAATTTTTTTTCCTGTGTCCTAGTCTCTTCTGTCATGATTACTAAATGGTTTGTATGGTATTGCCAGTACAGCCTTCAGACCCAGGCAAGAGGGGACCCTGCTTTGGATCCTATACTTTAGATGGTCCTAAATGCGCCCTTCTCTAGTTGTACCCATTCCCACAGGTCTAGTCGTTGGGGTCAAGGGGAGGTGCCCAACTCATGTATACACCTCACTTCACCTCACCTAATCTTCTATACCGTGCTGTGGGTACCCAAGGTCCCTAAAATTCCTGCCCAGGTGGTCCTAAGTTTGCTCCCAGAGCCTATGTGGGCCTCTTCTCTGTGTCATCCTCTGGTAGGTGGACCATATTACTGATATGTACACCTATAGGCACAGGGAGTAGCTATGGGTTTTGTGCAGGGTAGTGCGGACAGAGCATGGAAAGGTGGGCATGTGCACAAGCCTCCTTGGGCGGGTGTGGGATGGAGCCAAGAGTGGGAAGAAAAGAGATGTGGGACTCTTAGAAATCGAGATTCTGAATTTGACCCGGGTCTTTCACATTATCATGATGGTGTATATTTGTCAAGTTTGAAGGATAGACCATGTTTTAATTAATAGTTTTATTAGCTTGATATATAACTTCTTAATATTTAGACATATGCTATGTTGGTCTCCATTTATACTCTTGTTCCAGGCCCATAGATATCAGGGGAAGGTTTGAGTGTTGTATCTAAAACTTATCTTCCTCAGGATCCTAAAGGCCTGGTCCTTTTTCCAGAACTTGGGTATATTGAAAAAGTTTAGCAGATTTTTAATGAAGTTGAAAACCATTTGTATACCTTGTGAGCAAAAAAAAATGACAATTCAATTTTGCTCCAACATTTTATTATGAAAATTTTCAAATATACTGTAGAGAATTAAAAGAATTTTACAGTGAATGCCTATATATCCACCACTTAGAGTATATCATTAACATTTCCCTGTCACATACCAGCTTCCTTTATCACATGTCAGCTTTCTACCCCTCTATTCATTCATTCAACTCATCTTGTTTTTTTTTCTGAGGAAGATTCACCCTGAGTTAACATCTGTGCTGATCTTCCTCTATTTTATATTTGGGACACTGCCACAGCATGGCTGCCGATAAGTGGTGTAGGTCCATGCCCGGGAATCAAACCTGGGCTGCCATAGCAGAGCACGCCAAACTTAACCACTAGGCCATGGGGCTGGCCCCTCATCTTGTTGTTTGATGCATTTCAAAGTAAATTGCAGTGACCAATATACTTCCCTCTGAATACTTAAGAATGGGAATTCATTTTTAACAGGAGACTAAAAAACCTCACTGTAGACGCTTAATGTTTTAAAAATAAATTTTCCTATAATTTGATAAGCTTTATTGTGTTCACTCTTCAGCAGTAAGTTTGAGCTCCCACCATATGTCAATCTTCTGCAAAAGATGTGTGTGTTGGTAACTGTTGTAACTCGATGCAGCACATGGTAGTTTACATCTGATTTTGTTCAGATAAATCAGACTTTGAGAGTACAAAGATGAATAGGAATGGCTCATATCTTTCAGAAACAAATTCTACTGGGGGACCACAGACAGCAACATGGAGAATTATAATGCAGAGTGATAAATATTGGTATTCTGGTAAATGTCTAATTGCTTGCTCTTGGTGGGAAGAAACTCTGATTTGTAGCATTTGCTGATTTCCATTGTAAAAATACTCCCACCATGGCCGTGGTGGGAGGAAAAATTTTTTGTCTATCAACTTAGGTCTGAATGGTGGTGGTAGTGGGGGGATTGTGAATTAACTGCCAATTTCAAGCAACCGAGGTGATGTCACTGCAGAGTTGGGAAGAGATGCTACTGATTGGCTCATGATTCAGCTCCTGCCAGAAGCGTTATTATAGAGGGGAGTTCATAGAAGGGATTTCCAATCCAAAGGGAGACATCCTGGAAGAGATGGTATTTAAGCTGACTCTTGAATGATGAGTATGAATTAAATGATGAAGAGTAGGAGAATGGGCTAGTTTATGCTGGATTAGTAGCATGCTTGTTTAGATCCTGGAGGATCTTGTATATATTGGTAAGGAGTTTAGAGGTAATGAGGGAAATATTGGAGAATATCAGCTTAGGGGAGTGGCATTTTTTTCCCCCCAGAAAACATCAACCTAGTAACAACATAGATTGGAGGAAGACCAGAATAAAGGCGGGAAGGGTGGAGAAGAGAGGACAAATGAGATATTTAGGAACGTGAGTAGATGGGACTTGGTGACCGACTTGGAGAGTACAGAGTGGATGATAACTCCTCGATGCCTACCTTTGGCAAATGAGTGGGGAATGGTACATTTTTCCAGGGTAGTTCAAAGAGGAGGAATGATTTAGGAAGATTTAGAAAATAATAAGTTGGAACTGCTTTGGGGACATGCAGGTGGCAATGTTGGCAGTTAGATATGGGTCTGGAGCTCAGAAGAGGGATCTGGAATAATCATATGTATTTCAGAAAAAGCAGAAAGAATTTGGTACATTCTGGTGTTCTTTTTGTGCATGTTTCTAAAATGCGTTGTTTAATAGAATCTTTTCTAGTTGACTTTTTTTTGTAAAAACATAGACAAACTTGAACCAATCTCTTCAGAGGATGCTTAAGATAATGTTTACTTATTATAATTTGATGTAGCATATGGCGATTTACATCTGACTTTGTTCTGGTAAATCAGAATTTATGGCTGATTGAGGCTTAGCACTACCTTATGTTAATTATCAGTTACACAGCTACCGGGTTAAGATGATTCTTCAGTGCCAACAAAAAATTCCTCAACATGTATACAAATGATATAATGTCTTATAGCATATATAGTAGTCAGTAAAATTGTCAAACTCGTGTTATGTGCCAGGATTGTGCCAGGTATTGGGAATCCATCAACCCTGCCCCCGTGAAGCTTAGAGTCTAGTGGGAAAAATAGACATTAATCACACAAGCGTATAAACATATAAAATAAATAATATCTACAAGTTCACATGCTATAAAGAAGAGGTACATGATGCTAACAGGGGCATCTGACCTAGTCAGGGAGGTCAGGAAGGCTTCCCTGAGAAGGAAACAATTGGGCTTGAGGTTTGAAGAGCGGGTGTAGTGTGAAGAACAGTGTGCAGGAGAGTGGTCAGAGTGGTTGCTGCTAAGAGGCTGTTTCAGAAGTCTGCGGAAGAGATGACAGTAGCTTGACCTAGAGAAGTGATGGAGGTGATGACCAAGACAGAAGTGAATGGAGATCCTTAGGAGGTCAAATCATGGGACTTGGTGATGGTTGGGCAGAGAAGGAAGTGTCAAATGTTGTCTTAGCTTTTGCATTTAAAGTTCTCTGTTTTATTTAGGAGTTGTCACTGATTCAGTATTTAAATGAAACAAAAATGGCAGGTACACAAAGCCTGGGGATAATAGCTAGTTCGTTTTAAAAGGTTCCCATTAATAAGTCTCCTTTTGATCTAAGGATTTGTTGCAAAATTGATTCATTGACTATCTTAGTAGCAGGTAAATATGCAAATATTTCTGCAAGGGGCAGTAGCACCCAGGTTGGCATTTCCAGTTCCGTCTTCTTTTGACAGATATATGGAATTTTTACTGATATCAATTGTAATTATATGCAAAGTAAGCAAATATGCCTTTATTTTTTTCAGAAAGACTTCATCTTTTTTACTAGGGAAAAATCCCACAAGACATTATTTTTCCACTGGGTTTTAGACCACCTGCTCTGTTCAGAGCTAATATTATATAAGACACACTATTTTGCACACTGTAAGAGGATCACATTTGTATTGATTGTATATTGCTGAAGGATAAGCTTCCATCTTCCTTTTTTATTAAAAGTATGTCTGTTGGCAGGGATTTAGTGAGACTGGATAAATATCTTCTTCTGTTGTGTCAGTGAATACTGGCAGCAGCTCTAGTTATCTTATAAGAATAAGCATTGGTAAATAGTTAACATCATAATAGAAATTTTTATGTTACGGTGATCTCTGTAAGCTTTCAATTGTGGAACCGTATCTTTAATACAATACAGCTTCAGACCCAAAAGAAACTTAGTATAATAGCCTCTTGCACTGTTTTAGCCATGATTTTTTATGTGATATATTGCACTAGAGCAAATTGGAGAAAAGATTGAGCCGATGAGCTGGATATTATTCCTCATGTGAAAATAAATTTTGCTATTTGAACATTTAGAAGGTAGGAAAGCTGATTACATTCATTTTGGTTTTATATATGGAGAAATTATCACTGAAAGGGTCATATATTTAAATTATAAGTGTCTAATTTGGCAAACTATGGCCTGCCACCTATTTTTATATAGTTTGTAAGCTAAGTGTAGTTTTTATATTTTTAAATAATTGAAAAAAAATCAAAGGAGTAATATTTCATGACACATGAAAATAATATGAAATTCGAATTTCAGTGCCCAGTTTGTGCGACACAACCATGCTCATTAATTTACATATTATCTTTGTCTACTTTTGAGCTATAGTGGTATATGGAGTAGTTGTGACAGAGTCTTTCCGGCCTGAAAAGCCAAAAATATTTACTACCCACCTCTGGTCTAGATTGCCCCTATGCAAGAATGGAAGTTATTTAGGTCATTCAAAACCAATCACATGGTTTTGAAAGAGGAATGACTGAAGTATGAATTGAACTAAGCAGAATAAAACATCTCTACCACAGTAATAATAGCAGCAGCTAACATTTATTGAGCATTTGCTTTGTGTCAAATACTCTTCTAAGTACTTTATACATTTGACTCATTTAATCCACGCAACAACTCTATGAGCTACTGGTTTGTCTCATTTTATGGGAAATAGCACAGAGAGGTTAAGCAACTTGTCCAAAGTCAGTCAGTGCTGAAAACAGGCTAGTTGAGCTGACTTTCAGATTTACCTCAGTGGTTTTCTCACAAGTGTGTATCTTATAAGTACTTTCTGTTGAGTGTATTATATTTCTTGAGTAAGAGGTAAGGCTGTTTTCCTTTGGTTGATGCCAATTGCTTCTTCTCACTTAGGGCACTCCTGGGTTGTAATAGTTTGTACTAGTAAGAGCTTAATCAGTGCAGTTCATCTAACTTTAAATTGAAATTATTTCAATCTATTTTTAGTGATGACTTTAGTGGATTGGATTATTGTACAACAGATTCTCCAGTCTTAAAACACCCATTACTTGTTTTTTTTTTAAATGGAGTTCGTGTTTTTTCCATTGTTTATATCTAATGTATGACCAATCCAATTGTTTTTCCCTCTCTCTTTTTTTTTTTAATTTTATGTCACGTCCCTGATCAGAATCCTCCAGTGGTTACCCACTGCACTTAAAATCAAGTTCCAGTTTCTTAACAAAGCTGATGCAATGTCTTGCATGATCGGTCTGTGCCTACTCTCCAGTCTCATCTTATGTTAGGCTTCTCTTCCCTCACTGTGCTCTAGCTATACTAGACTTACTTAAGTTTCCTTGAACAAACCAAACTTTTTCCTGCTTTTACATATGCTGTTTTTCATGTCAAAAAACATTCTTACTTTTGCCCTTTGTTCCTTTACATTGTTTAGGTCTCAGCTTAAAAATCATCTCTTCAGGGAGGCCTCCTTGAGCATCCTTTCTAAAATGAGTCTCCCTCTCTGCCTCCTGCATTATTCTCCATCCCTCTTTGTTTCCTAGGAGCACTTATCACAATTTGTAATGTTTTTTTTATTTAATACTTGTTTTTGTGTCCACCTCCCTCACTATATTGTAAGCTCCATAAAAGAAGGGACCATAAGTCTAGTTTCCCATTGTAATCTTCATGCTTAGTACAGTACTCAACGTATAACAGGCTGTTTCTGTAAAAGGAATGAATGAAAGAGATCCTCTTCCAGAGCTACTATTTAGTCTGAGACCTCATCACAAAGTATTACTGTGGCTGCTTCCTAAACTAAAAGATCTCTTATATTACTTTTATGCTCCCAATTCCATCCTGCCAGATTGATTTTATAAAATAGTACCTTGATAGGATCATTCCCTTCCTCAAGATCCTACAGCAGTTGCAGATTGCCTGCTGAATCAAGTCCCAATTCCTCTGCTTGTGTTTTAAGGCTTTCCATAATCATAACCTTCTACTTCTCTTTTGCATAACCCTTTATTTTTATTAGGCTGGCCTCTTTCCCAAGCCATCAGCATTTGTCCTTTATGCTTGCTATCTTCCAACACTCATAAGAACCCCCACAGCTTCTATGCCTTCTCCAATAAATCCAACCCTTCATCCCTAAATTCCCATTGTAACTATTGCCTGACCCACACTTAGAACTTAGATCTTGATCATGTACTTGAACAGATTCTCCAATATAAATCTTATTTGTACAATGATATTGAATATCCATTGTGAAAGTTTTACCTCAGAATCCAATAAGAAGCTAATCCTAACTTCAGCAGAGTATATTTTATAGAACAGTATGAATGGAAGTGCTTTGTCATATGGTTGTCAATTTTGGGATTAGAGAAAGATTAAAATGATACCATTTCTGCCTTGGATATTAATTGGGATATTTGATGTCGATGAACAAAGTTGCATTTTACTTTATTAAACTTCATTGAGTATAGTTAGGCTTCAGATTTTTCTGATCTATGGCATATAGAGAACTGCTTATAAAATTAATGGAATTCTATTCCATTAATTCAGAGTTTGTGATAATAAGAGCAGGAGGTTATATTCTCTCTGTGAGAAAAAGAGGGTTTATTCATGGTGCAAAAAAGATTGTAGAGAAAATATCTTATTAGAATCATTCTTGTATTTTATAAACAGATATTTAATGACAATAATTACAAGTAACCTCTAATAAGTTTTTAAAAGGAGGATGCCCCCCACCAGAACTTTATTTTGAATTATTGATACGTTCAAATTTCTATTCATAATAAAATTAAGAACACTTAACATCACTGTGTTTTATTAAAAAATTTTTTAAATTCAGTTTTGTCACCTGTTCAAATTTATTGCCTCCTAGTTCATTTTATATTCAACTTCCTGAGTCCTTTGAAATTCTAGACTTAAGTTTAGAATGTCTCAGCTATTAAGGCAGACATTACATAGCCTGAAAAAATTTTCTTTTTAGCTGCTTTGATGTTGACAAGGCAGATCACTGTAATTCATTTATTTACTTTTTGTGTTGTATCAAATACTTGAAGGAGAGGAAATAAATCTATTTTTGCTTTAAATTTATTTATATATACTGTAGTATATATGCAATACCTGAATTTTTACATTACTTAATCACAAAATATATTCTTTTTAGATCTATTAAGAAATATACGTGTTTGATATAAGGTGTTACCTGCTTTGCCTGAAAAGTAAGTTACCTGAGATCATCCCACTATTGAGTGGAAAAACTTAAACTGGGCCCATGACTTTGGCCAATGTGCTGTGCTCTTCACAGACATACAGATGATCACAGCGCAAAATAGTGAATACAGTGATAGAAATATGCCCATCAACTCAAAGTTCTTTGCTGTTCTTAATGTCCTTTTAATGAATGTAAAAGTCTGAGTGTGTGTGTAGCACTGATTGTCAGCAGTACCATGGAATATGGAATTAGAAAGTCATGGAAAACTCTCAAATATTGTTCTAAGTGCTTTACGTAAATTATTTCATTTAATCTTCAAAACAGTTCTATGAGATCTGTGCTCTTACTATTTACTTCTGCAGTTGGGGAAACCAAGGCTACATAGAGGTTAAGTAACTTATGTTCTCAAGGGAGCCTACGCTAACCTAGCCCTGTACTTTTTTAAACACTATGAATTCTGCCTCCCTGAAATGTTTTTTCCCAGCCCTAAAAGTAAGGGTTTTCCTATTCACCCGTAATGATTTTCCTATAACAAACAACTTTTAGACTTGTTACTACGATTCTTATAGCATGGCAGTGTTCTGACTTAGGTCTCAGTGGTCAGAAATCGGTTTAGGGTCATCAAAAGGATTCTGTACTACCTTTCCTTATGGTAGAACTTATGTAAAATGTAACTAATGGGATTGCCATGTCAAAACTTACAGCTCATAAAGTTATATATTTCCAGGATTTTATTAGTTTAAATACATAACAAATCAGTTCATTTATAGATTTTGAGTTGTAAAATAATGGGTATGTAATATTTTACCAGGAACTTAGTCTATTTTCCTGTTTTTAACTCAAAATACCATTCATGCTTCTCTATGTTATGGTTTCTTATTACTCCTCCCTACAAGTATTTGTTGTTTGTTAGTCTCAACACCACACTCTGGACTTTTGTGACAGCCTCTTATCCTCATTATTTAGTATTCTTAAGTTTATGTGTGTACAAAAAAGGAACAGCTGCTTTCTGCAGACATCTTGGGTACTCATTTATATTCCCACAGTGGTGACTTCTTTTGAAACACACTGCTACCCTGTGGATAAGCAGAAGAATACACTGCTGGGGGTGTGGATCGATTGGTCTGTTATCAATGATTAAAGGCATAGCAAGAATAATAAAAGAAGATTAAAACTAAATCATTGGGAGTCCTGCACATCTGAGGAAATGTCAAATATTCAAAGAGCTATTAAGTGTACTATTTAATATTTAGCAAATTTCATCAGAAGCAAATTTTATTTCCTTTTTTTCTTTTTTTACCATCATTTAGTTTCTTTGGAGAGCAAAAGATCTCACAATATCCCTTAAAAATCGATAATTTAGACTTGATTTTGTGCTATATTCAAGTGTCTAGAAAGATTATATCAACCACCTCCCTTCTTTTTCTGGCCTGTTTAGGAGGGTATTTGAATTTCATCCGTTGGAGTTTAGGGAACCAAATGGCTACCATCTCCAGATGGTATATATTTTATGTTAAATGTTTGAAATATTCTTTAAATTATTTTCTTTAAATTTAGAATATTTTTATTTTTATTTATTTATTTATTTATTTATTTATTTATTTATTTATTTATTGTGAGGAAGATCAGCCCTGAGCTAACATCCATGCCAATCCTCCTCTTTTTCCTGAGGAAAACCGACCCTGAGCTAACATCTATTGCCAGTCCTCCTCCTTTTTCTCCCCAAAGCCCCAGTAGATAGTTGTATGTCATAGTTGCACAGCCTTTAGTTGCTGTATGTGGGACACCGCCTCAGCATGGCCGGACAAGCGGTGTGTCGGTGCGCGCCCGGGATCCGAACCCAGGCCACCAGCAGCAGAGCACACGCGCTTAACTGCTAAGCCACGGGGCTGGCCCCCTAGAATATTTTTAAACATTTAAAATTTCGTTCCCTCTGAATGTCAAATCAATTAGGGATTTCAACTCTTTCGACCTACTAGAAGTCCCAGCTACCATTTTGGTTCCCTCATAGAGCATTCCAGATTTCACATGTGGAGACCTGAATCACTAGTGTGTGAGACAGAACACTTGGGAATTGCAAGTAGTTTGGAATGATGAGAGCGTAGGATACAGATGCATGAAAGGTGAAAGAAGGTGGAGAGGTGGGCAAGGGATAGATTTTTAAAGGCCTTGTGTATTTTGCTGGGAAGTTAGGCTTTTTCATAGAGATGACAGGGAGCCGTTGTAAGATCTTAGTGCAGAAATGACATATGAGAAGTATCAAGGTAAGAGCACTTAGCAGAAGTTTGGAGAATGGCTGGAAATACCAGAAGTAGGGAGAAGCTATTGTGATGATACAAATGAGAAATGATAAGAGCTTAAACTAAAGAAATAGTAGAGAGAAGTAAGAGGAGGGAATAAACTCGAGAAATATTTCGGGGATAGAGTTGGTGGGACTTGGATGTGAAAGTGAAAGAATAAAGTTGAGATGAGTCTGAAGTTTGGGGATGACTAAATAGATGTGGTAGTGTTCACTGAGACAGGGGTTACAGGAAGGAGAGGAAATGGTTGAATTAGGTCAGTCATAGTGAAGAGAAAAGGGGGAATGTGTTAGTTCGGTTTTGGACACATTAATTTTAGGAAGGGAAACAGTCATTTGATAATATGGATTTGGAGGTTAGGAGAAAGGTCTTGGCTGAAGTCTTCAGCATATAAGGGGCAGTGGAAGTTATGTGTGTGGGTAAAATTATGCTGGGAGGGTGTGTAGAATTTTAAAAGTGAAAACACTGAAGATGGAATGCTGGGAGGATATCAACATTAAGGACTGTGATGAGGAGGATTAGAGTCTACAAAAGTAGACTGAAAATGAACAGTGTAAGAGGACCAAGAGAGAATGGTCTGATGAGAAGCCAAAGAAGAGATTTTTAGGAGAGGGATGAGTGGTCAGTAGTGTCAGTTGCTTCAGAAAGATCAAGAAAGATAAATACCAAAAATTGCCTATTGAATATGGAAATTAGGAAGTTGTGGTGATTTTACGAGATATCTATGGAGCAATATGGGCAGAAGTCAAATTGCAGTGGATTGAGGAATGAGAAGTTATAAGTAGGGAAGCAAACTACTTTTAATAAAAGCTAGGTAGTAACAAACTGTGCTATACATATGCGTTGGAATACTACTCAGCAATACAAAGGAATGAACTACTGATACACGTGACAACTCAGATGAATCTCCAGGCAATTACGCTGAGTGAAAAAAGCCAATTCCTAAAGGTTACATACTGTATGATTCCATTTATATAACATTTTTGAAATGACAAAGTTATAGAAAGAGGGCAGAGTAGTGGCTACCAGAATTTAGGGAAGGGGATGGGTGTAGTTATAAAAGGGCACACAAGGGATCCTTGTGGTGTTGGAACTGTTCAGTGTCTTGACTGTAGTAACATACATTAACCTACACAAGTGATAAAATTGTATAGAATTTATAGCCACACACACTCAAATGGGCACAAGTAAAACTGGGAAAATCTGAATGATTGGTAGTTGTAGGAATGTCAGTATCGTGGTTGAGATATACTACAGTTTTGTAAAATGTTACCATTGGGGGAAACTGGGCAAAGTGTACAAGGAACTTTCTGTATTATTTCTTATAACTGCATGTGAATCTGTAATTATCTCAATAAAAATTTAAAAAAAAATTCATGTAGTGAAGGGGAGGAAAGAGAGCACAATAGCCAGATCGAGATGCAAAGTTAAAGGAGGGACTTGATCATGTTTGTGTGTTGCAGAGGAGGCAGCAGTGGAGAGGGAACGATTCAGGATGCAAGAGAGAGAGAACTTTCTCTGAATCCGGAGAAAAAGTATAAGGATGGGTATGAATATATATACGTGTGTGTGTGTCTCTGTCTCTGTCTGTCTGTATCTGACTCTCTCTATGATTCATAAAAATTGACCCTAATCATTGCAAATTAATTTTTAAATCAATTCTGACAGACTTGGGTGTGCTGACTTTAACAAGTCCCTTTAGAATAAGATTTAGCAACTCCTTATTTCAAATCAACATGTGTGATGTGATGCTCTTTATCCTCCAGAGGCAGTAACAAATAAGGTGTTAGCTTATTTGAGCAGTACCCTGCTCTTTTTTATTGCAATTACGGTCTAATCTAACTCAAAACATTTTCGACAAGGTTAAAAAATCTGTGCAGATCCTTGGTGCTGTCCTTGTTCTTTCTGAGCTATAATTTGAATCAGCCCCACAATACATGTTTTACTGTTTATAGCATATCTTGAAACCCTAAGTTTTAGAATGGTGTTGCTTGCTTATTAGGCTTTGGCAAAAGAAGTGGTGGTGTGATTCACATTCATTCAGGGAAAGAGTAAATAAGGATGGTCACTGCAAACTTGGGGGGCTTTGAACTGCTAAGGCATTGGCTGCTCACTGGGAGAGATCATTTTGACTGGTAGCATATATAGGCATCTACTACATATATATAACTTGATCGTGTCCTTTCCTCCACCAACGCTCATTTCAGCAAGGCAAAGAAGCTGGAATTATTTCTCCCCTCCTTTCTGCCTTTCAAGATGCATATTGCTCCTTATGAAGCCTTTCTTTCTTCAAAGTTGTCCTTGATGTGCTTTTAAAATCTGATTTTACGTGTAAAAAAGATTGGTGTGTGGGAGAAAGAGGAGAAGTGTACTGAGTGATAATTTTCCAACCCTGCCTTTCCTGATGGCACTGGGCTTCGCATGTCATACCTTACAATGGCCTTACCCCAGGTATTACTGTTTCGGTTGCATCTGATTCGGTTCATGTATTAAGCTTGTGTAACATTTATAGTTATTGTTTCATCACATGTTGTTGCTTTTCAGATCTTGCTTTTCATGTAAGATATCAGCCCCTTAAAGACAGATCCTGTGTTGTCTTTATCTTTATGTCTCCCCAGGGCCTAGCATGGTTCTCGACATATGCCGGGTTCATAAAAAATGTTTATTGCTCATTGAATAGTGACTATCATGTCTTGTTGGCATAGGATAAAGAAGACGTGAAAATATTATGTTTTATTCAGAAATAAAGTTCATAATTGCAGTTACGAGGTTTCAATGGAGAAGGAGAAGGGAGAAATTGTTGGGAGGTGCCCAGCAGTTTGTCGTGCTATCCAACTGCAGAGTCACTGTATTAAACTGGTGTTTGTTTATGCTCTTTTGGAACTGTATTAGCTAGAAGATGCAGAGTAAATGTAACTGAGGAAAACCTGTAGCATGCCAAGAAATACCTAAGGAGACTGCTAGCTTAATACAAATTACCTTGCCTTCATCCTCAAGAGGGCAATAAACCTCAATTCATATTGCCTGAAATGGAAAAAAGGAAGGTTTTCACCTTTATATTCTTAATGGGGAGACAGGAAGAGAAAAATGTAAAATGGCATCTCATTCCATTCTTCTGGTGCCCTCAGCCAGTCTGTAAGTTACAGCCATAGTAAGGGGGCAGGAGGCCAAGCTTGTGGCTGCTGGTTGTGGGCCTACATAATTACATACCTGAATTAGCCTCTTTGTTTTGGGGAGTTTAAAGTGGGTCTAAACTCCAAATTATATGAAGTGTATTGCTGGAGAATATCATCCTCATCCCACATGGGGATGTGTTTTATAGATGACAGGCTGAGTCGTCAGGACCATAAATGGATTTATCTAATAAAACTGCATAAAGGGTGAGTAGAACAGGCTAAGCGTTATCACTGGACCCAGCATTATCATAAGAATGCAGAATTTCCCATTAGTGTTAAAAGTTTATTAATTAAATATTCTAGACTCTATGCATAAGTAAATGAACATGTAGTGTAACTATAAAGTGATATTTTAAGTCTGCCACCAATTAAAGTTACATGCCATAAAAATAATTGGCTCCCGCAAAACAAACACACACATGGGTTGAGTTTCACTTGGAATTTCCTCTGGCTGGCTGAATGTTTGCCAAGTGCTTTGTAAAGTGCTGCATACAAAAAATTCAAGAGGCTTTGGTTTTCTTGATATTTACATAGTGCTTCTTAACTTAAACGAGAGTTTTATTTCCTTTGGAGGGCATAATTTGACTTTATGGCCCACCATGGTTACTATAATTTAACGTAAAAAGTAAAGCTAATCTTTTGGTGTAGAGGATGATCCCTATAATACATATCTTTATTTAATAATCCTATTTATTCAACATGCATTTATTAAATGATTGTGTTCCAGGCACTATGCAGTGGGAATAGGAAGATGAATAACACTTGAGTGATCCAGCCCTCAAGTAACTTATGCCCAACTTGCATCTCCCCAAACCTGTTTGTCATCCAATATAACTTTCTCCTTGCTGCTTTTCTGGTGTCATCTTTTAGCCACATATTAAAAGAATGGCCTGCATAAAAGTGCTTCAGATTTTAGTTTGATCACTTAAATTATTTTTATAAAAATATTGATTTTTGCTTTATACACAGTACTTATTTATTGTTTTCAGAATCTACTAAATCTGTGGTACTTTGTCAGGTTTGTACATTTATTGATAGCCATTTTATAGATGTAAATTGTAAATTCCCATTTTATAGATGAAGAAAGTAAATATTAAGTCACAAATATAAAGAAAGCTGGCTATAGGTATTTATTCTATTTTAGTAAATATGTAAATATTTATTCTATAAATATCTATGCATTTTTCTAATTATACACACAAGCATGCATATTCCTATATATTTTATATAAAATATACATATGCACAGCTGACTCCAGCCTAGATTTTGTACCTATCATTGGTATTCCAATTTCACTATAACTTTGTGAATATCAGTTACATCGCCTGTTTATCATTAGATGTACAGTAGGTCTGTTTTGCTCTAGAACTCTACTTGTTGACTTCCCCTCCCTTTAAACCATCAACGCAAGTTTGGGCAAGAGTTCAGATTTGTTTTCTCTGTCGAGTCTGGGAGAAGAGCTTTAGAAACCAGGCTGTTTGATTAGAATAGGCTACTGTACCTTTTGGTTTGAGTCCTCAGGTTCCAGACTGATTATCATTTAAAACCCTTATTATCACTAGCTATACCTAGGGGTAAGTTGCATATTAACAAATTGTAACACTTATCTCGCAGAAACAATTCCTTCTTTCTCTTTGTTGGAGGAAATTTATATATCTAATATAAATAATATAATAATGGCTGCTGTGTTCTAAATCATAACCAGAAGGTTCCTGAGAGGAGTTATGATTTTATTTCCTTTGCAATGTTATTAGGTAAGGCTTACCTAAACATTTATTATACTTTCCTTCAGTTTTAGTGTTATTTTTTTCTGATGGGTATAAAAGGAATGTGGTAAAGATAAGATTTTAAAAAACATCTTTGCATAAATCAATATATTTTAGTATTATTAGAATGTAGCATACTAGAGTTGGAAGGAGCTTACAAATTATCTAGTCTATGCCTCTCATTTTACAAGTGAAGTCCAGAAATATTGACTCATCTAGGTACCCACAATGAAGTTTAGACTGACAGGAGTAGTCTTGTGACTTGTAATCTATTTTTTTTTCTTCTTCTTCTACCAAGGATGACTATGCCATTGCTATATTTTGTTGCACAATTGTGCTCAATATATGCATTATGAGGTCATGTACCTGGTTGCTATGTGGCTAAAAAATGTTAATACACACATACACACACATACATATACACACTCAGATACACACACACACACACACACACACACACACACACACAGAGTCATGTTTGCAGTCTACCAGGGCAAGAATTAGCTATTTCGCTTTCCCAAATATTCAATTCCCAAATTGTAGTCTTTTGTATAGCTTTCCGCTTTCTCATATAAAGAGTATTCGACATTTTCACTTATTAAAAACAAAAAGTTAGAAACATCACCATTTGCAATCATGATGGAAATGATTAACTCAGGCAAGAGTCATAAATTAATGCTAAAACTAGTGGGTGAACGTATGAGGAAGAACAGGATATTTACATCATCTCAAAGAATCTCCCCATAAGATAGTTATTAACTATAAAGTGAAAAATAGTAATGTGACAGTGGAGAAATGTGGCAGATACCACCTTAAATAGGTGGTGAAAATTAACATCATTTGTGATGGGACAAGTCAACATCATGTGTCTCCTGATATGGTGTACTGAGCCATATTAATGGGGTGTGTTTTGAAAAAAATATTTTTTTGCCTTTCTATTTTTGAAATTCCTTAGAATAAAAAATTTAGACTTTATATCTTTTATGTCTGAATCTACAGAGTAATTTATGGTGTTATTAGATCACTTTCAGTGTGACCACTAATTTTCTTTGTTTGAGATTTTCTTATGTGGAAAATCTTGGTAATTTCGGATTTATTAATGTCACTAAAAAAACAAGAAATATGGCTTTATTGATACTGCAGCAGAAAAATTTTTGGCATTATTACAAAATAAATGAAAATATTTATAGAAATCTGAAGTCTCAGACTTGAAGATAACGTTTTCTTCAGAACATGTAACTACAATTGGTCAATGACCCATAGTGCTGCTTCCTCTTTATATCCTAAAGAAGAAACTGTTGCTTGACTAACAAGTTAGTTCAGTTAAAATTTGTTGTTAAGGAGCCAGTGTTACATGTTTGATCTTATGTGGGTGTTATTTTGTTCTCTGCCTATGCATGTAACATTGGCAAATTGCTTGCAAGTTTATGATTTTGGTTACTTGGATGTCTGAAGTAAGAGTATGAAAGGTTTTTGAAAGAAGTTATAAATTGCCTTCCTTTGAAACATTCAGTTTTCACCTTAAAAAAATTTACTATTGCTTAGAAAATGATTTTAGTTGTATTTAAAAGTATAAGCTGTTTGTGAACATTACTGTGATTTGAAAGAGAAGGCAAACATTCGCTTCTCTAGGGTATATTGGGCAGCATTGCCCAAAGTGTATGTGTGTTTCACACACATACATATATACACATATTTTTATGTGTTTATATATGTGTTTGTATGAGAGAACATTAAAATAATCACATGTCCAGAGTCTTAAGGGATTTCATTAGGAGGTTCAAAGACAACTAACAGTAGACCTAAAAGATTTCAATATGAGTAAATATATAGTTTGCATAATAGATGTTTTTTAAAAAGTTATGCATAAATTGAACTTTGCAAAATCATAATTTATGTGTACTAGAGAAATATCACTATTTCAAGATCGTATGAAATAGCATTGGTGACTGTGGCTTCTAAGTAATTTTTATGGTTCGAAAGAGTTTTGAAATTTATTTTTCTTAGCTGTTAGCAAACTTCTCTACTTATTTAATGTGCCATATTCTTGACATCGACAGATCACCTATAATATTGAATCAGTATTTCTGTCTTTTTATTCCCTCTATGCATCAGCTTCTTTCAGTAAGGCTAGTTAGAACCAGTTGTCTTGTAATATTTGGTGATGTATATAATTCTTCTTAGCAAATTCAACTAACTAGCGAATTATTTTGCTTAATATCTGAAATGCTATTAGATTTTAAGATTGCATTCTTAAAATATGCTACATACCATATAAGACATTTTTGCATTACATTACAGATGTCATCCTAAATTTTCAAATGCTAGTTATCATTTTAAATCTATGATTATTTATTTTTTAACATTACATATGAATGTATTATTACTAAATAAGATTAAAAATTATCAGATTTTAAAAATTGCAGTATGGGCCTTTGGTTATTTTGAAGACTAGGTGTTGCGTTCAAGTGGAATTTGGTACGGAAAAGGGAATCTTGCTACTAATATTGAATTAGAAAGTAAACTGGAAATGCTTTTCTTCCTGGCTGTTGTTTCTTCTCTTTTCCTCCTTCACTACTGAGTTTTTTTAAAAGATCAATGATCTTTTCCTGGTTCTACTTTCTCCCATTTTATTCTTTAATTACTGCTGGCTTCTGCCCACCTGCCTCTTCCCTGATATCTCACCGAATCGCTGTAGCCTCCTAATTTCCATATTCAGTGAACAATTTCGAATACTTCTCTTTCTTGGCCTTTCTGAAATAGCTGATATTACTGATTATTCATTCATTCCTCTCCTAAAATTCTATGCTCTTTTGGCTTCTGGTCAGACCTTTCTCTCCTGGTCTCATAGTGTTTCTCCTCAGCCTTTCTGTGTCTTCATCTTCCTCTCAGGAGGAATGAAAAGTGTAAGACTTAATAGTTTGGTTAATATTCCTTCTTGGACTTTGCTAACCAGAAGTAGTACATGTAAAGGAGTTGTTCATGTTGTCTTTAAAAAAATTAATTTCATTCTATATATTGGGTTAGGAAATCATTTTTTTCTCTATGCCTATTCTATACTCTTAATTTGACATGAATTTACATTTTCTTTTCCTTCAAGGAGTCTCAGTTAAGGATGCATAGATTATCTAAATTGCAATAACTTTGTTAAATTTATGTTGACTCTTTAAATAAAATTTAATATATTCTTGAAGAGGAATCTGTCATATCATCTATTGTTAAGGATGATTAAACATTTTTATTTTATAACTTTAGAATATCTGTTTCTATTAGCACAGAGCATAATATTCTCAATTACTTTTCAGTATGAGAATGCATCTTTTTTTCATTTAAAGCTTTAAGTATGTAAGTGCTTTTTTAAGATTTTCTTCAAGTGTAGAACTTTGAGGTATCATTATCTGAGAACAGGGACTTTTACTTCACACATAAGAATTCTCCAAGTGGTTCTGTACATATCAGCTTCTTTTCTTGGCCAGAAAACTTCTATTTACCTTGACTTGAAAAATTAATGACAAAACATGCTTTATGAATAAGCATTCTAGAATTGGCTAGAAGACTTTTCAAACCAAAAATCGGGATATATTTCCTGAGGAGTGTGAGCTCAGTAAGTCAGGTGACTGGAGTTGGGAAGGGATAGTGGTGAGCCTATTTGTAAACTTTGGTTTCTGAATGTTAATTTTAAGCTTCCTTTTAAAAAAGCCAGTGTTTGTAGAGCTTATCCTGTCAGCAATATCCTGTGTCAATTGTCAGGTCCTGTTTAATGTGTGGAGATGTATTAATCTGCCATGGCTAGCACTATAAGAGGCTGGGATAAACAGTGGGCTCAAGCAGATGAAGAGGGATTAACTGTGTGGATTGAGCAAACTCTTCAATCACTGAACCAGTGATTTTACAAAGGATTAGCTGCTGCTTTTACAAATATTGATTACTGATTTGCTACTCAGAATGGAGATGACATAACTTGTGCAGTTGCTGTGTAGTGCGCTATGTGAAGTGTACATCATTCATATTAATGGATTTGTCATAGGCATTATAGAAACTGACAGATTTATTATAGCAGCAGTTGCTAGAACTGTTATGGTTAAGGTTGTGTCAGCATATCTATTAAAACTTCAGGATTTTAGACGTTTATAGTATAGCCATAAAATTCATTTCCCAGGTGGAATTTGGAATACCAGTTATAGCCTGGCACAATTATTTTTATGCATATTTTTACATGAATCAATTTGAAGTCATTTAAGTTGAAATAGAACAAAAAATACATTATTGTGTTATATTTGTGGTATCAAAAAATATAGATTTATGTCATTTTGAAAAAATTTTAGTTTCATCATAAATACTTGCTTTCCAACCAAGAACATGTCTAGACCATGTGGACTTCTAAAAATCCATCAATATTTTTCCCAGAACAGGGTTTGTCTTGAAGCCTTTGCTTGTTTCTATAATAAGGTGGAGAGTTTTAGAAAATATAGAAATATCTAGATAATTAAAAATCAATGACTATTTTGTTTCATTTAAGTGACTTTTTTAGAACACTAAAAAATCAGTAGTAAGAATTAGAATTACCTATGTCAGAGAAAATATCTTCCTTTAATCTTTTTTAGAAGTCAGTTTTCTTGTAAATATTTTCATTATGTCACAACAGGAAGGCTTTTCAGAGAGTTGAGCTGTCTTGAAGTCATGATGAGCTAGAAGCTTCTAGGCAGTGAGGGTGGGAGGGCTGGTAAAGTAAGAAAAGGTAAGGGGTAGCACAGTCGAGGCAGAGGGAGAGCTTGTGTGGATGCGTGCGACTTGGCCTGTTTGGAGACTACCAGGTCTGGGAACATTCTCAAAGTAATACCTTCATATGAGTTGAGAAGATTGTTTTCGAGTTGTATTATTTTATCATAAAACTACCCTTGTGTTGATTAAATTAAGTCTTCTAGATTAGTTAAAGTTTTTCTAGCTATGATTTAAATAATATAAATTGATTTAATTTAAATTATTTAAAAACCTGTAAACATTCTTTTTTGCTTTTCAGTTAAAAAATTCTATTGCATAAAATTTTAAATGTAATACATATTAGTAACAAAGAAAAAGTAGTTTCCCCCCCCCAAAAAAAAACTCCCTAGAAGTAAGATCTGTTAACAGTTCTGAATGTGTCCTTCCTGACTTTTTTTCTCTGGATTGTACAAATGTATTTTTCTATAATACATATGGAATCAGATTTTTTTAAATTAAAAAATGGGATATCGCTATACTTACTATTTTGCAACTTGTTTTTTTACCTAAGTATCATGAACATCTTTATAACTTTAGTACATATCTTTCCACGTTAACACACATAGATCTACATATTCATATTTAAATAATATGCATTATTTAAAATGGTTTCATAATGTCCCTCTTGCTGGACATTTTCCATTTTTCTGCAATCACAAATAGTGTTTCAGTGACTATTCTGGCACATATACCATTATGAACCTGTGCTTTATTTTTGTAGGATAGATTCTTAGGAGTTGAATTCTTAGAGCATTATCAAATTCTTATCCACGCAGCTATAGGAAGTTACACTCCTGAAAGCAGTGCATGAGACTACCATCTCTTCCTGCCATCCCTGCTGTTCGGTGTTACTAATCTTTTTTAGTTTTTGCCAGTCTCATAAGTTAAAAAGTAGTATCCTGTTTTAGTTTGTTTTCTTTAGTTTTTAGTGAGAATTTTTTATTCCTTCAGCAAAATTTGATGAGTACTTACTGTGTCCCAGGCACTAATCATCTAGGCACCGAGGATACACAATGGACAAGACAATGGTGATCTCTGAGCTCATGGGACTTACATTTTAGTGAATGTGAGGAGAGCTGGGCAAAAGACAGTTAATCAGTAAACACTCATCTTTTCTTGTGTTTATTGGCCTTTGCACTTATTCCAAGAATTGCCTGGTTCATATTCTTTACCTGTTTTTGTGTTAAACTGTTTGTCTTTTTCTTATTGATTTGCAGGAGTTCATTGTGTATTGTGACATCTATGCAAATATTTTTTCCCATCCACCCCTTGAAAAAGTCATCATTTGAGAAATAAATGATTGTACTAATTCTTATCCATGTGTGGAATTGTAATCCATACCTGATTTCTTTGGTTGGTAAGAGATCTTTGGACCAAGTGTTAAATTTCCATAATTTTCCATCCTCTGAATAATTTATAAGAGTTACTTCTTTTCTCTAATTTAACGTACCTTGATATTTTACAAAATACATTAGAACTTTGAATCTTGCATGAGACTATCCAGATAAAGGGAACTTAATTGAATTAATCAATTTAATTAATAACTTATTAGGAAGATAGATATAACATATATGTAAAAAATTTTTTTTTTTTTAGTGAGAATATACATCATGATCTATTCAGACATGATTTAATTACAGGTTGAATTTGTAGGAAAACATGTGATGGAATATCTTATCGTAAAAGCTTACCGTATCTGGATTGACTTTGAATAAGTTGTATCTCATTTATTCATATGGAATTTAAGTGGGATATATATCTTTTGGATTTTAAGTCTTTTACTTGTTTTTAAGAGATCATTGTGTATTTCAAATATTCATGAGCAAACTACAGATTCAGACTTCAGACTGTTTTACTGCCTTCAACTCCCCTGAGGTAACTGCCAGCACCTTACATTGCAATGAGAGAACACAGCTGAACTGCCTTTAGTGTGATGTTCATGTGTGGCTGAATAGCACTGTGTGTTTACACATAGTTGCGTCAGTTGTTGCATGTTGCCAGCAAACATTTTATGAGCTTCTTTTTCGAAGTTTTGATTTTGACGTTTTTAATTTGAATCAAAAACTTAAACTTCAGTGGTGAAATTGTTCTGGTAATGACAACTCTTAACTGGGACAAAAGAAGACCATGGGCAATTGGGCTGTGTCAGCTCTGTGAACCCGGGGCTGGGATAGTCCACACAGTGAACAATTTACTGCATTGCCTTATCATGTCTAACTCATAGTAAATCTCAGTTTCTGTATTTGGCAGTTGATTTTTTATATCATGGATACTAATTTTTAAAAATATGCTAAAATCACGTGGTTAAAAATGGGCACTTTTTATGCTATATGTTTGGTCCCAATTTCTTTTTTTCCTTTTTACTGTATTTCTTACTTTATGTTTGTTGTTATGAAGTTTAGAACTGAATTGGAGTGTTACTAACTGTGAAAGTAGGTCTTAAGGTGGGAAAGAAATAGAAGGATGACCTCTGCTCTTCAGTTGTGCTTGCCCTTTTCTGCTGTCTTGCGTCTCACTCTTGTGTTTCCTCATGAGTACCGTCTTCCCCTACTCTTTATCAGTGGGGACCACACCAGCTACGGTGAAAGATGAAAATTACATTAATGATTAAAAAGTTAGATACTCTATAAATAAAAATTGTCACCTTCATGAATACTTATGTCTGGCATTTTCCTTATTTGCAGTGTTGTGCTGATTGTATTTTATCTACTTGTTGACATTCTTTTGATTTTGTATTAAACATTATCTTAGAGCATATTTTATAAATACTGTAAAGTATTAAATGAGGCTTTTAAAATATACCATTAGGAGCAATGTAGATAGTTTACTTCAAAGTTGTACTTCTACATTTTGAATAAGTGCCCTTTTGATTTTGATGCTTACTCAAGTTTGAGAATCACTGTCCTATCATCCCTTGCTCAAAGTCTACTGAATAAGACAAACTCGTGGGCACATTATTTTAACCTACTATTGTAGGTACCACACATATGTCTCTTTCCCTGGCCGGTTTCACGTATGGCTGTTAACAGTTATTCCCTCTGAGCTAAAGATCAGAAAGAGGATTAAGCATGTAGTATGCTTTTATTTTCAGGTACTGGGGAAAAAATGCTATGCATTAACTCCTCTAATATTGAAATTTTAATATGTATTCTCTAGTAATTTACTCAGTTACATAGAGAGCAATGCTTTCTAATTTGTTCAGTTACCCAGGTATCCGTATTATTACCAGTTCATACTGAAGAGGAGACTCGGGCATTTTATCACTCTCAGTAACATGTTCTGTGGATGTTTTGTTTATGTGAAGTAGGCATATGCTTAAATTTTTTGCAAGCTAGGATTATTCTGGCACTGAGTTAAAACTTTATGGGCAGTCGCTGATTTGTTTTTGTGTTAAGGTGATCTTCATCCAGGCATATGTCCCTGCTAAGCTTTTAAACTTTGTAAATTTATAATAAGGTTTATCCCCAGCTTGCCTGCTTGTTAAGTGATGTGGCTCTTTAACGGTAACGTAAAAGAGCTGGGTTAGCTTCTTGCAGGGATCATATGTCCTGCTTGGGATTTAATATTTACCAAAAATTTGATTAAGATAACTACTATTGGAAGGATTGTCTGAAAAATGCAGGGTGTCTGCAGGGTGCCTATTCACATAGTATTCTATGGTCTTATCCTTGACAAAGCTGTTTGGGAGCTGTTTGCTTGGGCTGCCTGGTTCTGTACTCTATAAAATTGCTTTTACTGAATTTTGCTTTGGCATTATGCTGTTGGCTCGATGTGAGTGATGTTATACAAAGCAGGCCTATGTAACTTTTATTTTACTTACTGTAAAACTGTTATTGAGGACATTGAGAACACATGGGAGAAATTTCTTCTCATTTCAGTACCAGGAACCAGGAATAGTTGTTGTATGCTTCTCCCTGAGCAATGATCTGTATTTATCTTATGGGCAATGAATCACATAATTTATTATTTCTTGCTTCATATTGGTTGTTACAAAGCTTATAACTGAATTTTTGGCCCACTTCTGCTAAGTGTAAATGACGTTGTAGTTCCAACTTGTTTTGTGTTCTACCCTGACTCCTAGTTTGCCTTGATTTTTTACTTATATATGTATTTTTAATTTGAAATAATTTCATTTATAGAAAAGTTGCAAGAATAGTACAAAGAAATCCCATTATACCCTTCACTCAGGTTCCCTTAACATTAACATTTTTTTATACAGGTATTTGCTTTCTCTCCCTCTGTATATTCACAATTTTCTCCTATTTGCTTTTAATTTCCTTACTAAATGTATCTGTACAAATACCTGTGAAGTATTTTGGGGGGAAGAATGAAGCAGTGTATTACTAAATTAACAATAATAATAATAGGTGAGAATTTGTTAATTTCATACTTATATTGAAAAAAGAGATGTGTGGAAAGACCTGTTTCAGATGGTACAAAGATAAATTGTGTGTGTATGAAAGAGAGAGAGAGAGAGAAAGGAGAGACAGAGCATGCATGTGTTTTAAGAGGACACTTATAACACTTTGAATGACAGGAGAGGGGAAATGCCAAAGGCTTTTTTGCTTAAATAAAAGTTAGGGAGTTGTCTTCTTATGTAGAAACAGATAATAAATACTAAAGCATGAAGAATGTTTGGGAATGTATTTGCGTTAGTAATCAAGCCCAATTTAGTAATCAGGTAATCAGAGTAGGACCGTAAGTAGAGAGTCTTAATTCAGAAATGTTTACTTTTTATTAATTTCAGTTAGTCACAAAATAACTTCACATTTGATAGTATTCATACTAAATATTTTTCATTTATTTTAACCACCCCTCAATAGGAGATTTCTTTGGGAGATGGGAATAGAATGACAATTGTTTGTATACCTATTCTCTTCAAGGCGAAAACAAAAACATACGCTTTACTGTATCATATAATATAGAAGACATTTTAACTCTGCATTTTCCTATTTCAGGTATTTCAGATATGATCTTAGGTTATTAATAGGTCTAAACTTTTAGTATACAGAATAGGAAAAATAAATGACTAAAAATGAACTTGAGGGGGCTTTCCCTGTGGCCTAGTGGTTAAGTTTGGGGCACTCTGCTTCGGCAGCCCAGGTTCGGTTCCTGGGTGCAGACCCACACCACTCATTGGCAGCCATGCTGTGGTGGTGACCCACATACAAAATAGAGGAAGATTAGCACACATGTTAGCTCAGGGTGATTCTTCCTTAGCAAACAAACAAGAAAAAAGAACTTGAATATTACAAATCATATTCTGAAAATGATTGTAAAATTTATGGCTTAAAACTCACAACAAAAAACAGTTGCAAAAGATAAAAATATAAAAGATTGCCCTATAGCCTATGTGAAAATAAAACTTAGTTGAATGGAAGGGAGCTAAAGAATTCCGTCTAAGTTATATTCATTTCTTATTTTTATGCCATTTGCTAGAGGAATCTGCATACAAAAAGAGCTTCCTTTTCCTTCCATAAATAGCAGTTTTCCCATTACTAATTTGTCCCATGTTTGTGTGTATGTGTTTTTAAACCAAAATGGAAGTCTTTTAAAAAGACATTTTTAGGAAGCAAAATTGACTTCTCTGAAATCTTGTAGAAAATGAAAAAAACTTTCTAGAATGCATAATATTTTAAAATATATTATTCTGCTGTTAAGGAATTAATTTTAAATAATTGTGATTACTTTAATGCCATAGAACAGTCATTCAATGATGTTGTCTTATACAGTTTCTGTAGAGGGCATTCACTTATTCCATCAATAGTAGAACATACCATTTCAGAGAATGGACTTCGTTGGACAGATCTAGGGTCCTGGCTTCACCAGTTACACAGTGACCTTGATTTCACATGGAGCTAATAATGCCTCCCTTTTGGGGCTGTGGGAGAATGAATGAGATGAAGGCTGTATCATGCTTAACTGGTGGTAAAGGCTTAATAAATGTTAGCTGTTGCATTATTATTACCTCACTGACCCATGCTGATATTTGTTTATGTGTATTTGACAGTGCTTTTAAAAAAGAGATGCTTATAACAGTCTGGCAATACAGAAAGTGTTGTGTTTGATGTATAGGTAGCATGGATAAGGAAGGAGTAAGACCAATTATTAATTATTTTTAAAATTTTATACATAAATTATTTGATTTTTCTTTTAAAATGCTTTCAACAAGTTTTCAATGAGGTTGAGTTTATTTTTCCTAGTTGCCTACTTTAGGTAATATGTAGAAAAGGGCCTGGCACATAATATATACACTAGTAAATATTTGTTTAATAGATGAGTTGAGTGTTCCTTTTCATTTATACAATCTTTACTACGTACAATACCATAAAATATGTTTTCATGCCTCAGATATTTTTTGCAAAATATCTATAGCTGGAAAGGAATTTGTATTGTTAAAAGGTATTTGGCTTTCAAATTTTATTGTAGTGGTTTATCTTTTCAGCTTTCTTGTTGTTTTCTTGTGTAGGGAACAATGAAGAATGGAAATCTGAATTGCCATTTTAAAATAATAGTAATAGTAATAAGAACTAGCATTTCTTAGAGCTATCTTCAGTGCTATCCTACTAAATCTCCACAGTAATTCTTTGTAGTGTGCCCTCTTATTACCTACATTAAAAAATTTGAAAACTAAAGTTAATGAAATCAAGTAACTTGTCTAAGTCACAGAGCTAGTGGTCAAGCTGCAATTTGAATCCAAGACCCAGGGTTTTAACTACAATTCTAAGATGCAAAATCAGATCGAGTCACCTCTTTGTGTTAAAGAAAAACATTAAAATCTAGTTCATAATTGTATATATTTAATTTTGTATCATTTAGAGTATCAGTGAAGATTTTGATATATTTAGAATTTTATTTTTATCTCAAGGAGAAGAGTGGATTCCTTTTCAGCTTGTATCTCAGTTTCTCAAAATGTTTGTGTATCATAGGCTTTTAAAAGGGTCTGTTGTTTTTCTGAATTCAATTAATTTTTTCTTGCCTCAGAGAAGATGATTAAGATATAGCAGACACATACATACATATGTATACAAAAATCAGTAGCCAATTAATATGTATAATGAGGGGTACAATACACACAATAATAGTCCCTGAAGAAGTCCACATCCTAATCCTTGGAACCTGTGAGTATGTAGTTACATGGCAAGGGGATTTAAGGTTGCAGATGGAATAAGTTTGCTAATCAGCTGACCTTAAAATAAGGACATTATCTAGATGGTCCCAATGAAAATACAAGAATCCTTAAATGGAGAAGAAGAAGGCAGAAGAAGAAGAAGGCAGAAGAATCAGAACCAGAGAGCAGGCGTTGTAAGATCGACTCAACGGGCCATTACTGGCTTTGAAGATGGAAGGAGGCCGATAACCAATGAAATAGTTCAGCCTCCAGGAGCTGGAAACACAAGGAAATATATTCTCCCCTAGAGCCTCCAGAAGGAACACAGCCCTGTTGACATCTTGATTTTAGCCCAGTGAGATGCTTTTTGGACTTCTGACCTTCAGAACTGTAAGAAAATAAATTTGTGTTGTTTTAAGCCACTAAAAAAAAAAAAGAAAGAAAGATATAGGCAGATACAAAGTAGCTGAGAAGTTACTCTATATGGGAGATAAAATTTGATTTAAATTCTTTCTGTGAAATATAATGATATTTTATTAATAAGTAGCCTTTACCAAAATATAAAAGAATAAAGGGTGCCCTGTGTTATAAATATATGAAATAGTAGTCTTGTTTTGAGAGTGAAATTTCTCACATTGAATCTCATTTTTAAATGGCTGATTCAGTATATTGATATGTTTTCATCCCTGTAAATGAGGGAGCCTTACAGGGGTTTCCACAAATCAATAACTCTGGAATTTTTAGATAAAACACATTTTTTAATTCTATAAGGAATCATTTTAATGTATTATAAAAATGTGATACCTCATAGTCTGTCATTAGACCAAAGAATGAGAAATCTTAAAGAGATTTTTTTTCATCTACTTTTATGAGTTAGGGACAGCAGTTCTATATTAAAAATTTATCTAAAAAAGCAATCTTCAGATATGTAATTAGGTAGTTCAGTTCTGGTCACATGCTTAAGCATACTCTAAAGTACAAGAAACAATTTTAAGTGAGTGAGAAGAATGATATAACTCTGGATAATATAATCCACACATACTTTTTTTGTGTGTGTGAGGAAGATCAACCCTGAGCTAACATCTATGCTAATCCTCCTCTTTTTGCTGAGGAAGACCCGCTCTGAGCTAACATCTATTGCCAATCCTCCTCCTTTTTTTTTTCCCCAAAGCCCCAGTAGATGGTTGCATGTCATAGTTGCACATCTTTCTAGTTGCTGTATGTGGGACGCAGCCTCAGCATGGCCGGAGAAGCGGTGCGTCGGTGCGCGCCCGGGATTCAAACCCAGGCCGCCAGTAGCGGAGCACGCGCACTTAACCACCAAGCCATGGGGCCGGCCCTCCACACATACTTGTGATCCATGGCTTTTTGACTATTATTTTAGTGGATATTGATGAACACACTTGATTTCAGATTTCTCTCAATTTTGATTATTAATTATTCTCTCTCTCTCTCTTTTTTTTTTTTTGTGAGGAAGATAGGCCCTGAGCTAACATCTGCCAATCCTCCTCTTTTTCCTGAGGAAGACTGGCCTTGGGCTAACATCTGTGCCCATCTTCCTCTACTTCATATGGGACGCCTCCACAGCATGGCTTGACACCACCACAAGTGGTGCGTCGGTGCGTGCCCAGGTCTGAACCTGCGAACCCCGGGCCGCCGCAGTGGAGTGCTCGCACTTAACCGCTTGCGCCACCGGGCCAGCCCCCTAATTATTCTCTTAATTATTCTCTTATTGCCACTTGAACTTTATGTATTTTAGTAGATTTCCATGAAAATTAGTAGCAGCCATAATTATATATGTATATATATTTTGATATAAAATAAAAGCTTTTGATTGGACTCTGAACAGACCCTTAATATATTTTTTGGATCATATTCATGAAGCATTTTCTGCATGCATATAGCTATAATATTAATAGCTATTGTCTTTGGTTTTGGATAGACCTATTGAAGACATATTGGAACTTTCATGAGGCTATTGGAATTTCCATTTCAAGAAATAAAGTTAATAAAGGCATACTTGAATTACTCTAATGGTTGTTCAGTTTTTCTTGGTAGCTTTCAAAGTGACTTAACCACTTTATGGGGGAGGGACTAAAAGATGGCAAACCTGTGAGTTACAACCTCTTCTTTTGCCCCTATTGTTGTCACGTGGGCCCCTTTATCTGTCTTTAAAGCCTTTTCCCCAAGGCTTAACCTCCCTGGGAATTCTGTGGTCCTACTAATTGGAAGTTAACTATCTTTGTGTCCAAGCATGACATGAACAATTTTTTTTAAAAGGAAATATCATGATAGAGGTCACCAGTACTAGTATATTCATTGGCTCATTCTTTCAGAAGAGAGAATAGTGATAAATGAGAAAATGAGCTCTGTGAAAGGACTATGCTAAAGAAACATAATTACATAATTTTATCTATGTAAAATATAATTACATAACTATCTTTTAGTTACTGTAGTGATTATTTTCTTAAAGTTTATTATTGTTTGATATGTCCATTGAATACATAATAATTTTCTTTTTCTCACTAGAAGAACTGATAAGAAAATTTGAAATTCCAAATTTTCCATGTAGAGGGGAGAATTATTAGAATATGAAAAATATTTCATTTATATATTTATTTTATTTCACAGATATTCCAGGCCAAGATTCTAGCTAGAAATTAAGCCTTTGAAATGGCATAAAACAATTCTGTGCTAGATCTAAAGGAAGTTATCAGTTGCTCCATGAAAAATATGGTGTGAACAGTTTCCACATTTGATATTTTTGAAAGTTGAATCCATCTTGGACCTTGTCCATTTGTTACTGAAAATACAAGAAAAATATTAGTGTGGCTGTATTACATGGAATCCTAGAATTGGGAGGGCCTTGGAGATGATCTGATCTAATTTTTTCATGTTTTAGATGAGGAAACTGATACCTAGAGAGGCTCAGTGACCTGCTGAAGGTCACAGATTTGCAGAACTGGGATTTGATTATAGACCTCTTTAACCTATACCGTGCATCTTGGAGTCAGTATTAAAGTAAAACTAAGCTTCTAGGTATCTGCTATATCACGAAACCATTTTATTTAATATTTATATCCAAGTTAACTTTAGGTTTCTCTCCCTTGTTAGGGCATAGTCTTTTTTGTTTTGTTTTGCAAGTATACTAGTGAAGTTTTGTATTTAAAACCTTTTAGAATAATAAGAAAAAAAAGTGTCAGCAACTCTGTGTCACTGTATCTGTTATATATTCTCTAGAAACAGGGAAAATGGCATCTAAGTTTGTGTGTGCACATGTGAAGTAAAGTGTGGTTAAATTGTACTTGTGGAATATTGAGTTCTGATCCAGTAATAGCTCTGGGAACTGAAGCTCATTTATAGACTGTTTCCTAAAGCTGAGTACTCAATATATACCCTTTGCCAGAAATGTCTGGACATTATCTGGAAAGATATAGAAAACAAAACAGAAAGCATTTTTCTACCTTTATGCAAAATTATAATACATGGAATATTGGCATCTGAAAATATACTTCAATTCTGTTGACCACTTTTTAAGAAAAATGAACTTGAGCTGGAGAAGTTAACACAGACAATAAAGTAACCACTGAGATGACCAAGGTAGGAGAAGTATTGCCAACATGAAATGAGAAACTAAAATGATCAGTAGTCTTGGAAAAATTGAAGCCTAATACATGTTTTATATATAAAGCAATCATCAAGTGGGTGGATACTGTAAAAAAAAAAAAAAAGGGTCTATTTATCAAATTCAGGAATGCTAGAATGACCAAGAATTTTAAAAAGTTTATCACATAAAAGTTTTAGAAAAGATGAAAGGAAGCACTGTCTTCCCCCAGGAGGTGGCTGGTTTATGGAACTCAATATTCCAACTATCAGGTGAAAATGAAGAATTTAAAAAGATTTAGATAAACTCATGGATGTTTTATTCATATGAATTGAGAGAAAAAAAGATAATGTTGAGGGACTTACCATTTACTTTTTGCAGTTCAAGGAAAGCAGTCACAATGTGTGGTGACAGAATATTTGACTAAACCAAGATCCCAACTTGGAAAATTCTTATGAACAAAAACAATCTTTTTTTTTTAATATACATCTCCATTCTTTTCCAATCTTAGGGTAAAGGAATCTTCAGTTGTGTAAAGGTAGAGGGAAAAATTATACTAACTGAAAGTTTAGTGTTCATGTTGAAAACTATACAAATGCCAAGCGATAAAGAGAAAAGCCAGTAAAAGATGAGTAAATTGAAGCCAGTAAAAGGTGAGACTCAGAAACGTAGCAGGAATTTTTGTGCTAAGTCTAGATCAACCAACTATAAAACTGTGAACATATTAATGCAGTGAAGCTCATAATATTGTTATAGTTTATTAATGATAAAATAGTAAAATTGAGGCTTTCTATTCCTTAGAAGTCTAGCATTTAAGTCAGTCACCAAAGTTGCGTATCAAAAAATAAAAGGGATAGTGAAAAACAGACATCTGTTTTGAAAATGTCTCTGAATCACTCACATCCCTTGACACCTATTCATAGTCCCACATGAAGAGCCAAGAAGGTAGAAAGGAAACTGAATGAAAAGTTAATTCCAGAACTCAGCAGTTAGAACTTATATAGATTTAAAAAAAAAAAAAAAATCTTCACTTTAAGTTGCACTTTGAAAGTGATGCCTCACTATAAGTCTTAGAAAAATAAATGCATTTAAAGAGGTGTCAGATTGGAATACAGTTAATGTAAGTGTTTGTGTGTGTGTGTGTGAGGGAGGAGTGGATTAGGAGACATGTCAATGTTGGAGGTCAGGAATAGTGCGTTGAGACACCCAGTGCTGGATAAAATTGTAAATTAAACAAAGTTTGTTTATTTAGAGTATTTTGAGGAAAGAGATACAAAAAAGAAAAGATGATTTGTTCTCTCTCTCCCCTCAACTCAACTCTTTCTCCCCCTAACTCTTAACTCTCTCTCTCCCTTTATTGCCCTTACTCCCCTTTCCTATTCTAGGAATTTTCATGCTGTTCTAGGCCTTTTCTTCTGAGTAAAGCATTCTGTGATATGGACCTCTTTTTCCACCTTTCCCTATCATACATACAGTAATGCAACTGTCTGCCTTGCTAATGCCAAGACTAGTTTTATACCCAACCAACCTAACATCTGAAATATGCCTAAATGATACTTCCTGCCAAAGAAAATTCATAGCTTTCTCTGAAATTGAAATAATTATTTTTCATTTTGAAATAATTATTTTTAATAGTTAAAACTTTTTAAAAAGTAAAACTTATTTCTGAAATACATTACAGATATTTAAGCATTCCAGTGTGTTTCATCTTAGATTCAAGGAAAAAAGTTAAAAAAATAGTTTAATAAATTGCCAAGATTGAGTAATACCTTAGTTTTTAGGTAATTTGTTTTTGATTTTCATACTTTGCTACTGTTCTCCATTTTTCAGATTCTAGAATCCATTCCTTTAGCTTGCTAGTAGACTACATCCACTATATACACAGTTTGTTTTTAAGGCAAAAGTTTCAAGACACATTCTAGAACTCTTTGAGTTATCTTTTAAACAGTGGCCTTGTGAATAAAATACCAACCAAAGTATAAGAAAATTTGGATTCCACTACTGCCTTTTTCCTATTGAGTTGCTAGGAGTTGATACTTGTTTATTTGAATTCATTGTGACCTTGTAACCATTTTGCATATTTCAGATTCAGAAATTGCAAGTTGGAGAAGACCCATTCCTTGCCCGCTTTTGTAGGGTTATAGTTTTAATGTCTAATATTTTGACCCACTTTGGAAGTGTAGGACTATTATATAAGAAATACATGCTCATTTTATAAAAAGAAAACTAGTCTTTGTCAGTATATGCTTATTTCCTCAGGGTAGTGAAAACTTGTTGCCACGTAAGCAAGCCCATGTAGTAATCATCTGCAGTGTAAATAGGCTGCCCTAGAGTATAGGTTAATTTTTTTTCTGCCCTTAGGATATAATTTCATCAATCACTTTCACCTAACCAAAAGGAAATCTTTGAACTGCTTTTAAAATAACTACAATGCTTAACTTGTACAGTTACCAAATCATGCTTTTTTTCCATCTTTCTGATTAAAATTGTCTAAACAACATTAGTCTTACATGTACATTGGCATGCATTCATTTGAATTAATAGTTACAGTTATACTAACGTATAATAATAATGATATTTAGTTATAACGGTTAATAAAAGCCAACATTTACTGAGTGCCTGCTATTGTGCCAAAGGATTAAGGCTCAGTGCTAAACTTACTGGGACAAGGGCGTGAATTTTGATAGTGAAACAGAGCTGATAATGTATTGTGAATTTGTTGAAATGTTTGTATTGGCTATGTTGCATGGTTTCCCATGGTGAGATAATGTAATTGTGCTGTTTGGGAAACGTTTTGAAGCTCAAATAGGTTTGTAATGAGCCTTACCTTCCTATTTTTCATGTATCATTATACCTGCATTTGTATAGTCTTAATTCTTTAGATCAACGTGAATCTTCTTCAATGGTGACATACTATTGATAATTGTAGATATAGTGGTATGAGGTCTAAATGGTGTGAGAATTCATATTTTTTAAAGAGAAATTGCCACTTTTTATATCTTGTTACAAGTTTTCAATTTCTACCATCAAAAAGTATTAAGTGTTGGGGCCAATCCTGTGACGTAGTGGTTACATTCGTGGGCTCTGCTTTGGCGGCCCAGGGTTTGCTAGTTCGGATCCCAGGCCCAGGCCTATGCACTGCTCATCAAGCCATGCTGTGATGGCATCCCATATCCAAAGTAGAGGAAGGTTGGCACAGATGTCAGCTCAGGGCCAATCTTCCTCACCTAAAAAAAAAAATGTATCAAGTGTTTATATGTTTATGGTACTATACAAATCAAATGGTTCTTCTAAGAACTTAAAATCTAAAGTATCTAAAGGGATTACTATTAATAAACCGGTTTCTTTAAAAAATTTGCGTGCATATTAAATAAATCCTAGGTATTGAGCAAATAGCAAAAAAGGTTTAGAAAATGAAATCTCAGTCAGAAAACTTGCTTTTTTTCCCCCTTTAGGAATGAAATAAAGTATTATATATTAGAAACATGAATTTAGAATTCAGAATAAGTATTGCTTGTGACATCAAATTTTATTGTGATTTATCAGGTGGAAATTTAATCAACATTTTTCTTAAAGCAGAAGCCTCAGGTTATAGTTATATTGACCCTAGTAAATTCTACTTCCCCTCCTGCTCCTCCTCCTTCTCTTATTTTTCTCCCCATCCTTTTTTTTTGATGAATAACTTTTTAAAGTTGAAAGCTACGTTAAAGGTACCCGTTTCTCTTCAGAATAATTTAAAGGTTCTTCTTAAGATCTAGAGGGTTAATTTTATGTGTAAAGAACATTTATTATGCCCAATGGAAGTGAGAGGGTCATGGGACTACTTCTCAACGAGCTTTCTTTAGCCAAGTGGAGGTAATTAATTCCTCCCCATGTCCAATTAAAGCAGCACATCAAACCTTAAGATTGAAAAGTTGCCTCTTCCTTCTGTAGTTTAATTTCATCCAAAATGGACAGTGCTTAGGAGTTTTATTTCCATCATCTTAAAGATATAAAATTATTTATGGGATATTTGCAGTGAATATTCTTGTTTTTTGCCACTGTGGACAAACTACTTGTAAATTTTAATATGATAATCATATTAAAATACGTAATGAATACGTTTGCTTTCTCATCCTGAAATGATATGATATGATGCTTCTCGCAAAGAGATTTTGTGTGGTTGATTTAAGAACTGTACAGGCCAGTTTAAAAAAGCCTGAGCATAAGCAGACTTCCACAGAAATTAAACTTTGGTCTTGCTTAGTTGGAGAAGTAAGTACTTTATTTTCAGGAATTTTGTTTAGAGAGAAAATTTTCGTAAATGTTTTTATATTAGCTAGAATTTCACATTCTTATATGATACAATATTTCTGTGTTTAGTTTTTTGTCAGTAACCTAGCTTAATAAAAAAGTGCTATTAGTCATTATTTTTTCTTGTCTTTTTAAAAAAACAAATCAAACCACAGTCACCCTCTTTAATTTAGTGGTTGACTAGGACTTGTTCGCATAGATAAGATTTCCATATGTGATTTTTATTTTATGTACAAAAATATTATAGTAAATAGCTTCTTCCTTTGTATAGATCAAGTTTATTCTGAAAAATAGAAACATGGATCCATTTACTGAACAACTATTCAAATATTTACACTGGCTTTCCCTAAAATTTTATATACATTTCAAAATCGGTGCTCTATTTTAAATATATTTTAATGATATTGATTTGTGTTTACTGAGTAAAATTGATCTACCAGGGAACTGAAATCAGTGCTTTAATTTTAAGCTTTATTTCTTAAGGAAAAATACCTATGACTTTATAAAAACTACTGTGATACTAATGTTTAAAAAAAACCCAGCTGGTAATTCTGTGATGAATTTGTATTTAATAAACTTCCTGGGCCGGCTCTGTGGCTTAGCGGTTAAGTGCGCGCGCTCTGATGCTGGCGGCCTGGGTTCGGATCCCGGGCGCATCCCGAGGCACCACTTCTCCGTACAACGCGAGGCCGAGTCCCACGTACAGCAACTAGAAGGATGTGAACCTATGACATACAACTATCTACTGCGGCTTTGGGGGGAAAAAAATGAATAAATAAAATCTTTAAAAAAAAAATAAATAAATAAACTTCCTATCAAAACACTTTTTTTACTCATAAACTATATTGAAACTGTTTCCATTGTGTGTATTCCATAGAAACTTTCATTAGATTGATTGTTTTCACTTGTTAGACTTCTAGTAAAATGCTGAGATAAGTGTGTTATATTTCTAATGAAGTTTATATAAAAATATTGAACACTTGTGAAATTATTGAGTAACCTATGATCCGTGACCATGAATATATGATTTCTAATTGACTTAACTTTTGGTTTAATCTTTAAATTTTTTGTAGGCATCTATTAGTTGTTTATGTTCTATCAGATCGATCTACCTAGTTTTAGACTCTCACGTGCCCTAGAAAAACCTAAAGCATACTCATTCAGTTGAATGTTTACAAGATTTCTCTGTGAGTACAATCAGGAAAAGAGAATATTTGCTTTAGACTCAGAGAAACCAATTTTAGCATTTGATTTTGGGGAAAAATCATTTCGTTTTCACTTGGTAGGCGTAGGGATATCTAGGTAAGAGTCGATATGCAAAATTGTTGAAGAGTTAATCCAATATAAATGTTAAGAAGCTTATGTGATTTATTTGAAATTCATAACTTCTCTTTCTCTTTGCACGTATTTTTAATAGTTTCCTAGTCCTTTCCTTACAGACTGTAGGTCGAGAAGTATTGCCCTTTAGAGATCATTCAGTTTCATAATATTACTGTATTTGGGGGAGCATAATATGTATGTATAGAATATTTTTTTGCTCTTGAGATGTACAGGAGGAAGAGAGGGACTAGTCTATGGAATGGATCTAAAACAAAGCTAATAGACTTGGATTTAATTAATTTGGGTAATTAAAAGTACACTGAGTCTAATGAGATCTGGTACTTGGCTTTTCTGAAATGGATTACTGACTACTTTTTTCTTCTTTCCTATTTCCCACAGGAAACCAGTTTCCTCCAATTGCAGCACAGGACCTTCCTTTTGTTTTAAAGGCTGGCTACCTTGAAAAACGCAGAAAAGGTAAACTGTAAAATTCTAATGAAAAAACTAAAAATGGTTTTATCCTCAGATAAAACATGCTTGTAGTATACATGTGGAGCCAATATTATCTTTAGGTGATTGAAGACTTTTAAGACTCTAAGAAAAATCTGGATTACATTATCCAAACCACAAAATACAGCTTTCAGTTCTAAATAATTTTTAATAACAAAACGTTTGGTCAGATTTTTACTGTCAACCTCGGTTATTTGTAGATGATTCAGGAGCTGTTTCCTGCCTCTTAGTGGAAGGCTGCGGGCCATGACCGTATTCTCAAGGATGGGATTTCTCACCGTTATCCCACCCAGCTGAGCAGCAGGTTATCCTGCACCTGACCTGGCATATACCTTGTCTGCTATGGTTCAGGTCAAGCCTGGCATATTGTCTGCCATTTTCTGTTATTCATTCAGTGTTCTCTCCATTGGCTGTGATAAGTGGGAGTTGACCATATGGTCTCACTCTTTCAACACCAATATTTAATGGAAATGGAATGTGGAGGTGGTGTTATGAAATGGGAAATGAAAAGCAGAAAGTCTCTTTATCACCGTTCTGCTGGTCTCTCAGGTAGTCCCTTTGGGCCTTTCTGTTTATAGTCCATTTGCTTTTCTTAGCTTTCCTAGCTGAATTATAAAGCTAAAAGAGATAGTAGAAATAATCTAGGTCAACTTCAACCCGCTCCCTTTTATAACGGATAAGAAAATAAGACCCAGATGAATCAGTTATCTCAAGGCTGTATAGTCAAATGCCTTTTTGACTGTCCCTGTCAGGACAGTTTGTTAGCCATGCAGTTGATCCCAGGAATGTAGCAGCCCCATCTCTGCTTCACTTTATTCCTTTTAGCTTTGTTTTTTGTTTGTCTTTTGGAAAAGAAGATACAAATTTAATTAGTCATAGAATTTTAGAGCTAAAAGGAACCCTAGAAATCATATTAAGTTACTTTTCCTTTTACAATGAGGAAATGGCATTATATTAACATATGTAATGTATATTATCTAAACTCTTCCTTTTTCCCCTTTATTGTAGATCACAGCTTTCTGGGATTTGAATGGCAGAAACGGTGGTGTGCTCTCAGTAAAACAGTGTTCTATTATTATGGAAGTGATAAAGGTAGTATTGGTGTTCAATTATATCAACTTTTATTGCATGAGGGTTTGGGGGGCCATTTTACCCTTTTTTTGCTACAGACTAAGCTGAAGACAAATGGGGAAAGAATAACTGAGAATTTTAATAATTATAGTCTGGCTAATTTATAATTCTATTTCATTATTTGACAAATGCTCCATATTCCAGAATGCCCTAAAAGTCAACACAATTGTGTTTTATTGAATTAGGAAAGAGAGTATAATAACTTTCATCTATGTGGCCTTTCACCTTAGGAAATATTTATCATCCAGGCTATAGTTGTAGATTTTCTGGCAGAGTTAAAACCATTTGGATTGTGAGAATTTTGAAGGGAGGAAAGATATTTTTTTCTTCAAATATTAGAAAAGTTTAGATAAAATGAAATATGTGCAATACCCTTCTCAGCTTCTTTTATAAATTTAAATAACAGCAGCAAACAGCTGTATAGAGGTTACTATTCTAAGCACCTTAGCTGTCTAAGCACTTTAGCTATTTTAACTCATCTAACTACCACTCTGTGAGGTAGGTACTACTATTAGCCCCATTTATTTTACTGTTTGGGAAACTGAGGACAGAGAGGTAAAGTAACTTGTTCAAGGTCACAGAGCTGGTAAATGGCAGATCTGGGATTTGAACCTAGGCGTAATGGTTAGAGTCCACGCTCTTAACCACTATTGTCACTATATTAATTTAGAAACAATAAGATATATTTTGTAACTTTATTTGCTAATTAATAAATCTCTTAGTCATAGTTCACATAATTTTAAGTACATTATTTGAACAAATAAAGCCATAAAATATTGAAATTTAAAGAATATAAGCTTTCTTAGTTTTGCTTTTTTCTTGGAAAAGCAGGTCAGAAGATGAATATTATAAAGGAAGGGTCATATAGAAATATCTAACATTCATTTCCAGAAAGGACATTTAAGGAGAAAAAAGTCATAAAAGCCCAGTGTCACTGAATATAAGCTTTTCCGTGGAATTGTTACTCATCAGTGTTGTTTGGGATCTATGTTTCATTTGGCATTATTTGCAGTTTTTAGGATTCTTTTCCTTATTATAAAACCAGGAAGATATGATTATTGTATTTCAGATAAATTTGAAATATGTGCATGATGCTAGAAGTTGGTCTTACCTTTTGGCTAATGGGATTAAAAAGTTGAGAATTAATTTAGTGGCTAGTTTACATTCTGTCACTAATTTACAGTATGTTCAAATGTAATAATGGCGTCAATGAAATGTAAACTATAAACAACTACCAACAGACAGCCTTCTTTCTTTTGCTAAGGGTAAATAGGTGATTTGTCAGGAAATTTAGAGTCCAGGTTCAGTTATGATTATCATAGGTTGTAAACATGCGTTACTATTATAGAAATACAATTTTGTGCAGCATTATGAATTGAGATCAAGATCTTACATTTCTACAAAGAAATATCCCCTATTTTGCAAGACCAGAGGAGGGAGGTTTTGAATCCTTGCGACTTAGGTTCAGTTAGGCTTCTCATTTCTAACTTTTTTAAGAATCAATGAGTACTAATGCCTGTTTCCTCCACTCCTAGTCCTAACTGGTGTATACCAACTGTTAGGTCAAAGATTACTAAGAGTTTTCCCAAAACCTAAGGAGTGTTTATGTTTATTTCAAAAACTAATATTCAATAAATAAATTCTAGTTATTTTGGGGAGGTATTAGTTAGATTCCCATTTCTGTTCCTAATTGATGAGACCTTGTGGTAATAACATTCTTTTTAATTTGTATTTTAACTACATTGTGATCCATTTAGCCACCTTGACCACCACTGCTTTTTGAAAATTACTATTTGAGCATTCCTTTTTTGTGTGGCTATTTGAAGATCTGCTTTATATTTCCTTAAACTCTTCCCTATCTGTTACTATGAAGCCTTCTGTTTCCATTGAGGTTTCAGATCTGCTTTTAGTGGTTCTTTTCTCTTTTGGCTGCTTCCTTTGGAATTCTTGGCCAGTTATTCTCCTTTTAGGAACCCAGAAAAAAAAAATCTATCTTTAGACAGTTTTTAATTGCTTGTTTGGCATGATATTAATTTCCTTCCTTTGTATCTTTTTCTTTTCAGGAAAATGTACATGTCACATGAAATTTTTATTTTCTTTTGTGAAATCAGCTGATTTGTACCGTCTCATTTACTGTATGTGTGAACCGTTTACCTAAACTTTGGAAAGAGCTATTTATATATGAGTACTATAATCCTCCAACTAAGTAGGATTTAGATAAATGGATTATAGAGGCACAGAAGGAGTTGAATGGCACTTACTAGGTTAACTGTACTTTGTTACTGTTTGACAGATACATAGTTCACATTTTCTCACTCACTGTGTGTGCCAAAAAACATTTTGACCCATCAAGATAGTAATGGCTTAGAAAGAGTAGTTCCAGCCTCTAGGGTGAATAATGCATTTACCTTTGTACCCATAAATATTATTTGTATTTATTACTCATGGCCATTTGGGGCCCTTAAGTAATAAATAAATAGATAGATAGATAGATAGATAGTATGTATTTTGTCACTTTATGAAATTGCATCTGTCCTTTCATCTCTTTCCTCTTCCTTTGATTGTCACAAATCTCATTCATCAAACTTCTTAAGTCCTAGATGTTCAGACTGCCGTGAAGGTAGTCGTTCATTCCCTCATTCATTTATTCATTTTTTTTATTTGATAAACACTTATTGGATACTTAACGGATACTAGGCACTGGGGATCCAAAGATAATCGTGCCTTAGAAATAGTCACTGTTTGAGTTGTGTGGGTATAATTGAGGAAGAGAGCAAGTCTCAGGATCAGAGGCGGGGGCTGGGTGGGTAAACTGGTCATTTCAATGCAGTATAGTACATGATGTAAATAAAATATCTTTGAATCACAAAGGAGGGATGGCTAACTGACTAGGAGAGTTAGGGAATACTTCTAGTTATTCCCTAGAATAGTTAATACCTCCCCAAAATAACTAGAATACCTAGTGGAGAGTACCCGTCATTGAGCCTTCGAAAGTGCGTAGGAGTTTGTTGGATGAAGAAGGGTAAAATGGGCATTCCAGGCAGGGGAATAGCAGAGATTCTGAGTTGCAGTAGACCTTGGATGAAATTAAAGTTGGAATCAAGGTAGAGTAGTGAGGGAGTGAGAGGAGGAGGCACATAAGGCTGAAGAAGTTGGTTAGGATCAGATTGACAAGAGCCTTGTGAGAATAAGGGCCTTGCTAAGTATTTTATCTTGAATGTGGCCTTTAAGCATAGGGCTCTATAACCAGGTTTGGTGTTTAGGAAGTAATTGTGATGTTATTGTGGAGTATGGATTGGAACGGATAGGGCCTGGGCCAACAGGATCACATAGGAGGACAGTGAACCAGTCAGGAGAGGTTATCACAGGGCTGCTGAGAGGCAGGTTGAGGATTTAGTGCAGTCCTCTCTGGCCCCAAAGCCACGCTCTTTCCACAACTTAGTTGTTATCAGCCCCTCCAACATGCCTGTAAATGATAGCCCATTTAGGAACCTGTTCCAAACTCATGGCTTTTTTTTTTTTCCTTTTTCTGTTTAATCTCCATATGCTCTTGAATCAGCATTGTGAACCTTATCTTTTCCCACTGTTGAGGGGGGAGTAGTTAGTTTGTAGTATCTCTTTTCTTCCCATTTAAGGAGTTTTCCTGCCCCTACTCCCACTCCATAGTTGAAGAGAATCCTGGCGCCATCCAGTATGTGACAGCTACAGGTAGCCTTGGTCCTACCAAGTCATTCTAAATATATATCAAAAGTTATTTGTTACATGTGGTTGTAATTTTTTCATTGTAATATCTTTTCAGTGTATAATAAAAATCATTGGAAAATTGGGCATAATACAGATAATTTAAAATAACAAAACTTTTAGATTGGCTGGGAAATAAAGTTTTTCTTTGAAATTGACCTCTCTGCTTTCTCACTTCCCCCACAACTTGAATAATAGGAAAAAAAGGACATATCTGTTCAGTTTGGATGAAAATTATCGTGTGTTTTGATGTTGAAATAGCATAATAATTCTCTTTTAATATTTTTAAAATGTTGTTAAAGTGACAGAGTGTTTGTATAGTTGGAAGTTCTGTTGTTTTGTAACAACAACTTCAGTAACAGCCATAAGAGCTTACCTTTTTTCTTTATTCATTTATGATAGAGGCAAATTCCTCGGTCAAGGCATCAGCATTTTATAATTATATCATGAATATATGTATAAAATGTGTAAATGAACTCTATTTTAAAAATTTCTATTCTAACTTTGTATAAAGAAGGATAATATTGGGCCGGCCCTGTGGGTTAGCAGTTAAGTGCGCGTGCTCCGCTACTGGCGGCCCAGGTTCGGAACCCCGGGCACGCACTGACGCACTGCTTCTCCGGCCATGCTGAGGCCGCGTCCCACATACAGCAACTAGAGGATGTGCACCTATGACATACAACTATCTACTGGGGCTTTGGGGGGAAAAAAAGGGAGGAGGATTGGCTATAGATGTTAGTTCAGAGCCGGTCTTCCCCAACAAAAAGAGGATTAGCATGGATGTTAGCTCAGGGCTGATCTTCCTCACAAAAAAAAAAAAAAAAAAGAAGAAGGATAATATCTTTGTCATTCCTTAAAAATAGGGATAATTCTATTTTTTATCAGAATTATTGCTATTTTATAGACTTTGGGCCTTTTAATATGCAAGTGTTAACTTTAAAGTTTATCACAATAAATGTTAAATAAAAGGCCTTTATTTTCTGCCTTTATAGTTGAGACTCTGTTACAGTATAGAGAAGTTAAAATGTACATCTGATATTTAGTGGGATTTCATCAACATGCAGAAATATTCAGGTACAAACTAAGTCTTATTAAGGGTCTGATGATGAATCATGTTGGTTTGCAATAAAGTAGGACACAGTTTGATTTAAAATATATCTATACATCAATAAGTAGATTGAAGATATATATGGATTGAAGGTAGATATATTTTAAATCAAACTGTGCAGTGCTATATATCTATATCTATATCTATAGATACATCTATATAAATATATAGATGTATAGATAGAATCTATAGATATATAGATGTTGCTGTTTCTATCTATCTGTATATAGATAGAAACAGCAACAGCTATACCAATAGATTTTCTTTGGACATCTATGTGTCAGGTATTATTAATGCAAAGCAGTATAATACGTAGGCTCAGAGGAGTAGGCACAGAGGACCTGTGAAACAGTCTGATACACAGGAGTCGGCTCACTGGCGGGCAGTAGGTGAGTGAGGGCTGGTGAGCCGGGAAGGGGTTGTTACATGCCCTAGTCAGGAGTTTGGCCTTTCCTGTGTAAGGGACAGTTAATGTTTCTAAGCATTGAAGATAAGTAGATGGCGTGACAAACTTTGATTGGATGTTGGAAAGATCACGTTGACAGCTTTCAGGAGAAGGTGAGACTGGAGGCAAAATGTCTTCTGAATCTGAGAGTGGCCAAGAATCCAGAGAGGTTGTTTACCACCTTAAGTGCATGAATGAGCTGCAGGTTATCTTAGATGTTTTTATCCACTCTCATGTTGCATAAGTAGAGCAGTGTCATTTATTCTCAATTATCGTGGGAGGCTCTAAGAGGATAGTGTGTATAGGGTATTAAGATATTCACTGTGTAATGTTTATCTTAACAATAGCTGTATGATATGATAGTCTAATAGAACATATCATAATTATTATCTGAATTTCAGTTGTAGAGGAAAACAGTATAAAAAAAGTAGAAACAGGGCTTTAAATTCCCATTCTACAAAAATGCCTGTAATTTATTTATTCTTCATTCACAGCTACCTTGTACTACTTTGTTTTTTAGTCAAGTTTATACCTATGATTGAAAATGTGTGGCTGTATTAAAAAAAACCACTTGATTTTTATGCTTGCAGTGTACTTTTATTTTTTTTTAAAAAAGGGGGAGTTGGGAATTATCTAAAATTTCCTACCACCAGACCATATGAGCCAAACTTTTAATTCTAACTAAAATGCTTCCCTTTGGACCCATCAATATTGCCTATGTTTGTTGTTCAAAGCCATTTGGGGCTCTTAAGTAGCAAATATATATAGTATATAGTATTTTTCACTTAAAATAGTAATAATTTGATATTTCCTCAACAGTATAACTCAACACACCAGAAGTATATTTCAAGTGGCTGAATTAGCATTGGCAGCTGTATTTCTGTGAGCTGTATAAACAAGGAAAATGTTCATATATCTTTAACTGTTAACTGAGGGCCTAGAACAACTAGCTAAACAGCTTGATAAAGTTTAGTGGAAAGGTTTAGTATTAAAAGGCATGTTTCTTTTCCTCTTTTATTAATGAGCATTAATACTTCTGGAAATAATATGAGTTATTCACTAAGGGGGAAAGGCCTTCTTAAATATATGAAGCAGATATTATCAAAAATTTCTGAACATGTTGGGTATTTTTCTGTTTGCTAACCATCTGTACCAAGTTAGCATTCTTGGTGTAAATAATAGAAACCAACTTTAACTATGCAGGAAAGGAAATTATTGAGAGAATATCGGTTCTCAGACAGAATTGATGGGAAGGCTAAACAACCAGGCTCAGAAAGCAGGCAAGGACTAAGGGAGACAAAGTGGCTAGAACTTCAGCCCAATCCATACCCCCAGAGAGAGTCTAGTTGGGGCACACTGCTGGCCCTGCCAAGCCAGGACTCATGATGTTGCCATTTTGCCCTGCCACAAATCAGTGAATCCCACTACCACAGGAATGGATTCTGAGCTCTCCCCTGATTCTTCCATTACTCAGTTCAGATTTAGGTCCTAGGCTGGAGCATCTGCTTGACTGATCTGGAACAGGGAAAATCTGCCTCCCTCCAGCTTCTGTGTTCACTCTGCCCCTCAACAATCTCAGGACTAAAATAGGAAAGATACTTGGATGCTAGGGATCCTCAAATGACATATGCCCACAACTTAATAGGGATGCTAAATTATTTGGAATTATTTAGTTGCTATGTTTATACTATATTTAAAATGGTAGCAGAGTGGTTGGTATTTTAAGCATGGTTTCTGAGAGCCAGCAAAGAAGAGAAAAGGCAAGCATATTTGCATAAAAAATAGGACTGTTTGGATTTTGGTAGGTGGCAGTGAGGTGGAGGGAGGGAACATGGGGGCAGTTGATGAAAGAAAGGGAGAAATCAAGAATGGTGCTCAGTTTTCTGGTTTGGAGGCTTCAATTAGTGGAGGTGCCATTTATTGAGAAGGAGGACATACCAAAAGATCACAGGTGTTGGGGGAGTGGGGATAAGATGATCTCCATTGTGGGCATATTATAGTCATTGCACCTGGAGGACATTGAAAAGATGAAACGTGTATAGTGAGCAGATGCAGATTGGGATATACAATTCTGAAGCTGGATTGAAAATTATGAGTCACAACATATTGATAGGAACTTAATCCTTGGAATTGGGTGAGGTTGCTCATGGAAGAATGTCAAGTGGGAAAAGAGCAGGATTTAGAACATACCCCATCATAGCTGTTTAAGAGATAGGCAAAGGAGAGGAGCCCATAAAGCAGGCTGTGAAAGTTGGACCCAGGTTGTAAGAGGAAATGCAAGATAATGTTTATCTTCTCTACTGAGGCTTCATAAATTACATGTTCTGGAAGAGTGGTTTTTCAAACATTAGTGTATATCAAAATCACCTGGAGTGCTTGCTAAAAATTTGGTATCCTGGACCCACCCCCAGAGATTCCTGTACAGCAAGTGCAGAGTGGTAGCCATTTCTGCTTTTTGTTTATTTTATTTATTTATTTATTTTTTGTGTGTGTGAGGAAGATCAGCCCTGAGCTAATATCCATGCTAATCCTCCTTTGTTTGCTGAGGAAGACCCGCTCTGAGCTAACATCTATTGCCAATCCTCCTCCTTTTTTTTCCCCCAAAGCCCCAGTAGATGGTTGTATGTCATAGTTGCACATCCTTCTAGTTGCTGTATGTGTGACGCAGCCTCAGCATGGCCGGAGAAGCGGTGCGTCGGTGTTCGCCCGGGATCCGAACCCGGGCCGCCAGTAGCGGAGCGTGCGCACTTAACCGCTAAGCCACGGGGTTGGCCCCTCTGCTTTTTACACTGTCATCGAAGATGATTCTAACATAGGTGATTCTTGAAATGTACTTTGAGAAACGCCTTTCTAGGAGACAGTGTGAAATGGTTGGAAAGCAAGGGTTTGGAATCAGACTTACATTAGGGTCCTGGCTTTTATCCCTTATTGGTTGTATGGCCATAAGCAAGTTGGTTATTTTAAGGTTTGTTTTCCTATCAGTGCTGGGGATATAATAAACACTTTCTCTCTCTTAGAATTATTACAAGGTATATATGATATATACTATATTAAATTCCTGGCATATAGAGAGAGCTCAGTAAAGGTGAGTTGTCGTCTTAGCACTTAAAACACCCAGAACACAGCTGTAAACCTAAAAGCCGGTGAAAAAGTGGAAGGTAATAGCTATCATTAACCTCATGCATTTTGTTTTGTAAGAGATCAGAGCTAACTGCTTTTTACTTTGAACCTACTGAATTAGAATTGTGTAAAATTAAGTTACTGATTTAATAGATTTCATTATCTAGTTTCTCCTGGCAGCCTTCAGTTCTGTAGACATTAAATTTGAACAGCATAATATAGGCAAGGTTAAAAGTGTGAAAATAGAAGCTGGGGGGAATTTAATAGAGAGAGAAACACTTGAAAAATCCTGAGCGTATCAATGTGTTATAACGTAAAAGGTAATACTCAATACTACTAGATCATCAAGAAAATGTTAAATTTTGTTTAAAAGAATTATTTGAGAAGTCAGGGAAGTATATATTTTAGAAAGATTTCTGTTATAATGACTAACATTTTAAAGAGTTTTGGCACTTAAAGGAATAAGCTTCTGCTTTTTGGGAAGTTCACTTAGATAAAATATTTTATTAGTATTTTACAGTTCTGGGTAAATGAACTTAAATGACCTTATTTCCCATTTAATTGGCATGTTACTTTTTTTTTTTTTGGTGAGGAAGATTAGCCCTGAGCTAACATCTGTTGCCAGTCCTCCTCTTTTTGCTGGGGAAGATCGACCCTAGGCTAACATCCGTGCCCATCTTCCTCTACTTTTTTATATGTGGGACACCTGCCACAGCATGGCTTGATAAGCAGTGTACCCAGGATCTGAACCTGCGAACCCTGGGCCACCGAAGCGGAGTGCAAGAACTTAACCCTTAGGCCACCGGGCCAGACCTAGCATGTTACTATGTTACTAAAATCTTTATGTTTTAGATTACTGTGAGACTAAAATCTCTCTCAGGTCAGCAAATGTCCTTGAAACTATCCCAGAAAGCCCTGTGAACTAACCTATATATAAATTAGCATGGGTGCTAAGGTTTTCTCCTTTTTCTCTGTCTAGAAGAGGTGCTAATGTGAAGGGAGACAAGTGGAGTCTTATCATAATGTCTGCCCATTTCATGTCTTGAACTTCCTATCCCACATTGGCTAATTGGAAATATGTCTACTTTATGATTGTGGATTTGCAAAAGCTGTTGAGAAAGAGTTACCAATTCCCCTGCATTCTCTTCAGTCTTTCTGGTTCCATACCTCTACCCTCATTTGGATGTTTATACAATTATTTATCCTCAAATACTCAACAATCAGCTGATTAGGTATAGGTATTAGATTCTTTTTATTATTATTAGTTAAACAACAACACCTTTCATTCTGTAGACTTAGGTCTTTCTTTGGCAGAATAAGGTTTTCTTCTGTTATATCTTTGATTATCGGCTCTATTTTATTTGTTACTCTTCTTTCGGAACACCCATTTTTCTTCTTATGTTGTATTTTTGTCAGTCTTCCATATCTATCATATTCCCTCTTGTCCTCTCTCCCCCTTATTCTTTTTTTTCTACCTACTGAGGAAGTTTTTAAAGGTATATCTGATCCGATTTTTCAAGAATGTTCAAAATTTTCAACTTTTTATCACTGTAATACATCATTTGTTTTACTGCTGCATTTTCTATTTACTTAAGTATTTTCCCCTTATTTTACCAGCTCTATTCCAATTTCTTCCTGTCTCAGCCGTTTCTCTTTTTATTTTATATTGCATTGTCCCATCTTTCATCTCTTTCAGAATCTTTTTTTTTTTTTTGCTTTATAAAAGACACAAAGCAGTTGTCCAGAGTTTATTCCTGTTTCTCGTAGTGTGCTCTTGCTTTCTACATCTTGAGTGCTATGTTATGTTTATGTATTATATAATATTTTTATGGCACCTGTGTTCATTTGGTTTGTTTGCTTTTCCTTTTTCACTTATCCTTAGACGAGGATACAAACTGTATCCTTGTCTCTATCATCTGGGATGCTTAGCTCTAGATTGGATTATTGGTTTCTCTTTGGTTCATCTGACTAGAGGCTGCTCAAGTTATCCTCTTAGACTCTCACAAAAGATCTCACACGTGGCCCCATAGCATATTTCTGGGGGTTTTGCTTAAAATGGATCTGCTAGTCTAAGGAGGGGTTGCCTAATTGGGCTGCCTGGTCATCTCATTCCTAGTTAATTTAGCACAAGAAGGTTTCCAGCTCCTGGCAGCTCTTCCAAACTCAGTCTTTGTAGAGCTGATTTTACATCCCCAGATGTAAACTCCCACTCGTTATGCATTTCTGTCCCACTCATGTTACATTGCCAAGAATTTTAGACCCAGATTGGAGGTAGAAAGCATGAGCTTTAGATCAGATGGAGCAGTTGAGCCATTGCAGGGAGCCACTTTCCTCAATCTGGTCCTTGAAAATCCTCTTTTTCCTGGGGAGTTTAAGGAAATCTCTCAAAATTGTCCTTGATGGCTTGTGATATTTTGCCTCTGACTACTTCCATTTTTTATAGTGAAAATTAAATCCTATTGCAATCTAGAGGATCATTGATTAATATTCCTGGAGTACTTAAAGTTTGTGTCGTGTGTGGGTATATGTGTGTATTTCAGTGGGAATGTGGGAAAGGTCTGGTTAAGGTGTTACTAGCTTTCGTCTCACCATATCTATAAAGCTCCCTCACTTGTTGTCAGTGCTTTGTATAAATTTGTTGAATGAGTGAATGAATGACATAGTCTTATTTGAGAATTTAGAAGAACCAACTGTGCTTAACCATTTATTATTTTAATACTTTTGTCCTAATGTTATTTTCCTAGTTAGGTATTTTGCAAAATACGTCTTGGGAGTACCAGTTCCATAAAATGTTCTGTGAAAAAAGGGTTCCATGGACAAATAATTTTGGGAAATGCTGCGTACTCAGTCTTTCTCATAGAATCTCAATCAATGTGTAAATATATTAAGCGTCCCAAGAAGGCCTGGACTAACAAAACCTGTTTAACTTTGTTGAATTCAGCATTTCCCAAACCTATTTGATTGTAAAAACCTATTGATATCCCATAAAACACACTTTGGGAAATGCTGCTCTAATTTTTATAGTTTTCCTGAACCTCTTAGAGTTTGTTGTAGGCTTTTTCCAGAAAGCAAACTTCAAATTTTTGAAGTTGAATTGTTTTTTCAATCATCCAAAGAGATGTAAATTATGACTAAATATGTTAGAATGTCCACATTTAAGTCAGGAATTTCTAACTCAGATTTTTTTCTCATTTCATGTTTTGAACAAGATATGATCTCAATGATCTTTTAAAAATGTATGTAACTTAAGGCATTAAATTAGTAGATTTAAGAAAAGGAGATAAATATTTTATTGGTGGACTGAACTGAGAGAGCCCCTCACCCCACGATGTGGAAGCCTTTCTGTATTTTCCCTGAGCTCAGTAAAAGACTCGTGATTTTAACACCGTGTGTTCATCTAGGAAATGAACCTGTAGCTGTGTGCAGCTTTCCTATGAAAACGGTATAACTGGGTAAAGTAGGAAGGCTGGCTGATTTTATTTTCAGTTCCAGAGTATTAAATCCTTTGTCGTATTTCTATTTTATTTGTCTTTAAAATAATATCAGACTAACGCTTAAGTCATCTTTTGACTCCTTGTCGTAGGGGATTCAAATGTGCTTTACTAGTTTAGCTGTTCACTGACGGGTTAAGAAACCTACTCTTTTTGGTTTTGTTTTGGTAACTGATGCTTCTGTACTTGCTTTACCGCTTCTCTCCCCCCAGACACTCTCCCCCACGCACGTCTTTTTATAATTAGTAGTTTTGTTCTGCTTTGCTTTTTAAATTTAGAGTTCAATTCATACCAACTTAGGAGATTATTTTTTTAGAGAAAAGTTGTGTTTTAGAGGCTTTTTGAAGGTGAGGGTCGTGAGATGGTGGTGATGATAGGAGATAGTGGTTAATAAAGCCCAGCAAGTTTTCAATGAGACAGGTTTCCCCACTGGCTTACTAAATATGAAAGAGCCACAGATTTGTAGTGGGTTTGTCTAGCAAGTGCTAAGTTCCAGTTCTTGGATTTTCCATACATGAAAGTGTCATATTTCCCCACTTCCTTCTGAATAAGACCACTATCTGCAGACCGCCTTCCTCTGGTTCCCTAAGATATCCTTTTTAAACCCAATCATCCCAAATATTTCTATAATTTTAGAATTAAAAGTGGTGTCTAGAAACATTATTATTATTATTATTATCATTATTATTATTTGCTGAGGGAGATTCACCCTGAGCTAACATTCACTGCCAATCTTCCTCTTTTTGTATGTGAGCTGCCACCACAGCATGCCCACTGATAGACAAGTTGTGTAGGTCTGCACCTGGGAACCGAACCCAGGCTGCCGGAGCGGAGTGTGCTGCACTTAACCACTAGGCCACCGGGGCTGGCCCTAGAAACATTTAAACATTATACGATGAAAGCAATATGACCAAAACATACTCTTTCTAAGAAAATCTAAATAAAAGATAATTGACTGGGTATTTATATTCACTGTAGTAAATGAAATTCTAACTTTCGTTTTATCTTCAACAGACAAACAACAGAAAGGTGAATTTGCAATAGATGGCTACAATGTCAGAATGAATAACACTCTTAGGAAGGATGGAAAGAAAGATTGCTGTTTTGAAATCTCTGCTCCTGATAAACGTGTCTATCAGGTTGGAGTTTTTATGTTGCTTTGAATTAAGTTGATAAAATGTTCCAATTTCGTTTATGAAGACATTAACATTTTGTTAAAACAACTCTTCCTGACATGTTAATAATAATACAAAATACTGGTTTTTGTAAATTGAACGTTCATATGAGAGGAAATACATTTAAAAAAATTTCAGATTAGTTCAAGTGATATCTTCTTGAAAGAGAACAAGTGAATATGTAATTTATCAATTACTTCACATATTGCATTTTATATCTATTTTAATAGAACTGTGTGATTTCTTGAAAGAGTTACATAGCAGAAAGAGTAAAATTATCAAAAGAAAAATATCAGAGTGTTAAGGCATATTGTATTGCTTAGGACTGTGGGAGAAAATGAAGGTAAAGACACGTATCAGCTCTGCAATTCAAGAGCTATCGGCTAGTGTCAATATGGAATGTATGTTTAATAAGTTTTAAATATCTGAGATTGCAGTTGAAAGCCAGTTAATTAAGTTGTCAGGTAGTGTGTTGGAATCTGACAAGAACATTTTTAAGAAAACTGTACCCAGCAGTCTAAAGAAATTCATGGGTGTCTTCTAATTGTCAAGGGCAAATTTTGTTCATCAGTTCTGTCTTTGACATTGATGAAGAGAAGCAGCTTTTTTTCCTGCACAGCTGCCAGCTGCTGATCAGAGTTTCAAATCCATCATCCTCTGCTTCAATTACGTAAATTTGTCAAAATTAACTGTACATTATAAGAAGCATCCTTGCAAGAAAAGTAGTCTTAGACATGAATAGAATTGCTAATGGTCTTAAAGAAATGATAAGAATGCGACATACCTTTCATTTCTACTGTGGTGATTTTTCTTGTTATTGTTTGTTTTTTATTAGTTCACAGCAGCTTCTCCCAAAGATGCTGAAGAATGGGTTCAGCAGCTGAGATTTGTATTACAAGGTAAGAGCAATCAATTGAACAAGCTCTTGCAGTCTTTAAATACTGAAGAACTGAATGATTTAGATTTTCACGTATAAAAGGTTATTGACTTCTGTGGGAATGACCAAGGGAACATGACTGGTATTAATACAGACCATTCACTTCAGATTTACAAAATTATCTTTTCTGTAAGTACCAATTGGCAACTTTGAAATTCACATATTTATGCAACAATCAATTTAAAATGTTTTAAGTTAAGGATATAGTATATAATAATATTGTGACTTTGTAGGTCTGCATTAATTGAGGAAATAGGGCTTTGAAAATCTCTTTTGCATTCCTTAAAAACTTACTTCATGAAACGTGTTTTGTAGATCTGGGATCTGATATTATTCCTGAGGATGATGATGAAAGAGGGGAATTATATGATGATGTTGATCATCCTCTACCAATCAGCAGTCCACCAGGAAGCAGTCGACCAATTGATGATGAAATTTATGAAGAACTTCCAGGTATTTATTATCTGGTGATTCATTTAAGCATTTTAGGGCTTCTTTTTTTTTTGGTCATATATCATCAAGTTGACAACTTGAGTAGAAAATGGTGAGCTATTAAACAAGAACAAAGAAAATCTTCAAAACACTATTTTACGAAAAGGGTTCTGCTTGACGTATTTCAAGTGAGTGGATGTATGCTTATGAAAAGTGAAAGGAATGTTAAAATGAAGCAGATACAGTCCTAATCTCATGGGACTTTTGGCTCATTAGCATTGTTTATGCTACATAATTTTTTAATTAAAAAATTGACTTGCCTTACAGTTTTTTCCACCAACTCACACATCATTTTTTATTTATACATCTTGGAACTTCCATTAACCAGAAGTTCTGTGCACACCCCATATGTCAACAACTTCTGCCTCATAGATTCCTCCTTGCTGGAGTGTATTGCATTGTCTTGGAGGAATATTGTTGAACTATAAACAAAGGCCTTTTGAAGCTTGAAGTTTTCTAACTTGATATTTTATCGAGATGAATAAATTTTCTTATTCTACATTTTCAGTCATGGTTTAGTGTTTATATGCCTCAGTGTCTGTTATGTTTCGTAAAATTGTCTATTAGCTATTTGACTTGTAGTTTTGAGGGTCAACCTAAAACAGAAAGATAGGCATCTGGAACTTGGGTTACTTAGAATATGAAAACATTCAGGGAATTTTTGCGTTACTAATACTCTAGGTTGAAATGAGCCTTTTTCTGGCTATTAAAAAATTGGTAGAGAAGAAAAAGGGATTATAAGCAATGTAAGTGAGATTTAACTAACATGTCATGTAGAGAGGCTATTTTTCTCTGAATAGAACAATTTAACGGCATAGTATAAACCTTTAAAATTCATTTTAAAATTACTTAAAATGTTCCAAATTAACGTACAGTTGTCATTTTCAGTGAAGTCAGTAGAGCATAATACCTAGCATGGACTTTAGAGTTAAAAAGTTTAAATTCTGGCTGTACCGTTTACTAGCTCAGTGACCTTAAAAGTCAATTTCTTCATCTATAAAATGGGATAATCACGGGAGGGTGGTAAATGAGGTAATGTATCTAAAGCTCTCAGCACAGTGCTTGGATCATAGCAAGCCCACGGTAAATTGTAACATCATCATCATTGTTTTCATTGTTGTATCTGGTAGATTCTTGCAAGTGCTTTTATGAAGGTATAGTAATGGTTTTCTGACTAAGTAAGAATTAATGATTGTAATGGTATTATAAATTCAAGATATTACAAAAACTACTCAAAATATGTATCTACATATTGTCTTTTATTACCCTAGAGGAAGATGATTAGTATGACAGCGTAATTTTGTGGGAAATAGTAATCTGTATATTTCTATTATTTTAATGGAACTATAGTTCATAGCTCTTTTCTTTCTGATTTATCCTAAGGAAATGGCATCTGCCATAGCATCAGTTATCCTCAATTAGGGAAGAATATTCTCTGGCTGCTTGTTTTTAGTTGCCACATACCATTAATACAATACAATACCACATACAATTAATACAATTATTTTAATCTTTAAAATGTTCACAAGAGCTTGTGAGAATGTATACTGATGTAAAATGGAAGAGTGAGCACTTTTAAACATAATAATACTGTCATATACATTTTATTCCTTTAAAACCCCTGCAATGAATAGGTTACATTACAATTGTTGAATTGACTGTTAATTAAGTTCTATGTTTCTTCAACTTGACTATCCTCTCTCTGCCCCCAAACAAAAAATTGGTCAGGAATCAAGATCAAATATTCATAATCATTTTTATAACAGAGATCTAAGGAAGATCTCCTGGAAGTAGCTTGAAATCTTAAAAACATGAAATGTCTTTTATTTTCCCTCACCACAGATGTTCTTCTTCATCCCTTTTTTTGGCCTGGGGCCACTTAGTGGTTGGAAAGAACTGGTTGCTCTTTAAGTAGTCTTAGTTCTTGCTGTGGTACTGGAAGAAACCTAAGCTGCACTGGGATTCCTTGCCCCAGCCTGGGATCCCAGTTGCTGTACAGAGTGATTGAGCTTGACGGAGCCTGCGACTGCGCCCCTGGGAAGGAAGCTGGTGGAGGCAGCTGTGGAATGTCTAGGTCTTCTTTCTTCCCCAGTGTAGCCGAGAGCCACTTCAACATCTGCACGGTTCCAGCTTGTTGAGTTTGAGTCAGCCACTACAGAGGGGATTTTTCTTAGTGAAAGCCCTAAAGTTGTCTCTTAGAGTTAGAGGTTTTGTTTGATTAAATATCTAAAACTAGAAAGGTAACTTTTTGTCTTTGAAAAATGATCTCTCTTGCAGGATAAGAATTGAGCTAATTGCTTTCACTTCTGTGAAACACGAATATAATTTTGAGAGGAGGTGAAAACAGTGGAAAAGTAGTGAACACATTTACAGACTATTGGTGTTTTTCCAGTTCTGTGCAAAAAACTGTGTATCTCTGAAATCTAACTGGTTAAATTCCCAGAATTAATTAATACTACAATTTTAACGCAATTTTCTTTCAATTTCATATAGTTGAAAACTAATCCTCTTAGTTGAAAGATGAAGCATACAGATGTGTTTGAAGAAAAATCAAAGCATTCAACATGTTACTTTAAATCACAAAGTTCTTTTTTTTTGAGAAAGTAAAGCTCTTACTTTAATAATTGTATTTTTTAATGTAAAATAAACCTGCAGTGTTTGTCTCAAGAATAATAAGAAAACATTCTTTAAAAAATTGTATTGTAAAATATGGCTTGAAAAATATTTATAATTCTGTGGGAGTGTAAATAGTCTCATTGTAATTGTTTTTCAGTTAGAATATTCTAACTTTATTACAGCAGCTTCTCTTTAATTTCTTGTTCATTAATTTTTAACTAACTTCACAAAAGAGTAAGAATAAATTTGTAAGATTTCTTTGCATTTAGAGGATTTATACATATGTACAGAAGAGTTGAGAGACTGCCATTTCTGGGGAATATTAAAGGCATTTGGCTTTTCTTCAAATGCCCTAATGCCTTGACATCTTTCATGTCTTAGTACCAATTATTAGCATAGGCTGGGCAAGTTGGCTTACATTGTGATATAACTATACCATATTTGTGTTTGCATAGCTAATATATTGATCAAAGTGTGTTAACCTGTTTCTAAGCAGAGTAATGAGTTCATTTGGCTTAGCACAAATTTCAGAAGTTATTGCTCATTTTTTCATTAGAAATACAGAATGTTTTTGTTTGGTTTTGAATCTTGGGAAAACAATACTTGGGAAATTGCTGCAGAAATCAACCCAGCCTCCTCTTCTCTTCTAGTTACCATGTCACTTGATTTTGTTTTTCTTTGATGTCAGGAAATTGTACAGAAACAACAACAAAAAGATTTTTTTAGATATAGACTAATAGAATCAGTCCAGCAACAAGATGGTAACCTCCTGTTAACGCCTATTAAATCTGTAGCTTTCAGGGGAATTGCACTTGAAATTCTTCTGGCAACTGGACTAGAGAAGAGAGGGCAACATAAAACAGGAAGATGAATTTCTAATTCCATTAACCTATTTTTTTAAAGTGTTAATTCATTCTTTTTTTCCTATTGTAATGACAGATTGAAGTATTCCAAGCCAGAAAAGGATGTTTTTATCCTTTGGTCATTCAATTACATATTAAATTTATTCAGTCCAACTATCTGCATCTAAAATGGAATATAAAATAAAATGCAGCTATAAATTTTTTTCAATGAAACTGTTATGTATATACATAAAAAAGAAGTGTTTGAGTGCTTAAATTTGAAGCACTCTCCAGCAAGTGGACATGAATGCTAACTTAATAAGTGCTAACAACCCCTCAAAATACATTTTAGCTTTATTTTCTTGCTGAATAATTATCGCTCATATTACCAAGTTAATATCAAGATGATAGGGGAACCTGGAGTCTCTGGTATTAACATCATTGTAAGTGATAGTATATCCTGGTTTCACCAAAGAATTTTTCTCATTCCTTCTTTGGAATGCAATGGAAAGATGCCAGTTGACTTTCACAGAACCACATATATTCAGCATTTTAATATTGTTAGTCCAGACAGCCTGCTGGCATTCTTTTTTCTTAAACTATGGTACTGAATTATAAAGTTGTTAAGTGTGGTGGTATGGTGTCTAATATATGGTATAATAAATATTTTTTCCCAAGTGGATAACTACATTAGAATCAACTTTTTGGATGGTTTGAGCTCTGAACTCTGCTGAGAGGGTATAGAATATAAGGAAAATATCCATAAATTAAGGGCACTGCACACATCTGATTGTTTATATTTTTATCTTTGCTGAATATAAATATGACTTGAGTGTGCTTTATGTTCCCTATTTCATAATATGGCATGAAGCTTTGGAATACAATTGTGCCTGTCATGTAGCTTTTCTCTACTTTGCTGTTGGCATTGCAAACGAATTCTTTTCATTACGAGAGATGGTTTAACACATGTTAAAATCCAAAATACCTGTGTGTAAGCTAATCCGTTTTTGCAACTTGGAGGTACATCAGTGGTTCTCAACTAGGGCAGATTTTGGTCCCCACGGTACATTTAATGATTTAATGCCTGGAGGCATTTGTGGTTGCCACAACTGGGGTGTGTGTGTGTGTGTGTGTCTGTGTGTGTATGTGTGTTACAGGCATCTAGAGTGTAGAGCCCAGGGATGCTGCTAAACATCCTATAATGCACAGGACAGCCCCCACAACAAAGCATTATCTGGCCCCAAATGCCAATAGTGCTAAGGTTGAGAAACCTTGGTGCAGGGATGTAATAGACAGGGTTTGGTTTATCACCTTTTTATCTATATCTCTTGAGTTATAAAAACCCATAACCCATGCTCTGTGTAAGAGTTCATTTTTTTAAATTTTTAAATTTTTTGTGAGGAAGATTGGCCCTGAGCTAACCTCTGTCAATCTTCCTCTTTTTGCTGAGGGAGATTAGCTGTGAGCTAACATCTGTGCCCATCTTCCTCTATTTTGTATGTGGGATGCCGCCACAGCAGGGCTTGATGAGTTGTGCGTTGGTCCATGCCCAGGATCTGAACCTGTGAACCCCAGGCTCCCGAAGCGGAGTGCTCGAATTTAACCGCTACACCACCGGGCCGGCCCCAAGAGTTTATTTTTATGGACACAACATAGGTTTTCTTACATCCATAAAACTAGGATTACATAGAATGGTTCTAGGTCATAAGGGACCGGCTGGACGTGTCTGTCAGTTTCCTTCAAGGGATCAAATTTCTATCAGTCTTAGAGAAATGAGAAAACCATGAAAGATAAAAAAGGAAGGAAGCATTTTCTCTATTTTCATGAGCTACAATCTGTGAAGGAAGAGTTTTTTTTGATGCTGTAAATATGTGTCTTTCTTGTATGAGTACTTGGCTTATAATATTCTGATAGGGTTATTCTTTTGAGGCTGAAATGAAAGACCTGTGGGTGAGGGATTAGATCTTCTTAAAGGGAGTCAGGCATCCTGGGAGAATGCAGGGCTGTGCAATTCCAGGGCCACTTGGAAGGTGGCTTTAAGAGGAGAAGCAGCCCTCTTATAGGACTTCTCTCCTTTCTTGGGCCTGGACTTGGAAGAGATTAGTGAGCTTGAGATGGCAGGAAAATGGCCTCTGCCCCTGGAGGTTGACGGGGAGTGACTGAGGCAGCCCTGAGAGGGGTCCATGAAGATGGGCTCACCTGAGTGTACTTCACAACAAGCCACATCAGGTGTTCTTTATTATTCTCTGTTCCTTTTGCTATTGCTAAGTCTTAATTTTTAAATCTTTATTTACAAACAATATGTGCTCACTGGAAAAACCTTAAATATTGCTGATGTGCATAAAATAAAAAAACAGAAGTCATTCACCCTCCACCCTAAGTAAACATTGGTAACAGTTTGATATGAATGTGTTGTCTTTTTTTGCCCATTTACAAATATACAAACGCATTTAAAATTTTTTAAAAATGAGATCCTTTGTTTCATTCACTTTCTTCTGCCCTTTCTTTTCTTTCCTTTTCTTCCTACTTCCTTATTACCTTCTTCCTATTGCTTATACCTTCTTCCTTCTTCTTATTACCTTTTCTCATTCTTTTTTTCCCCTCCCTTCCCTTTTCCGTTTCTATCCTTCCTTTTCTTCCTTGCTTTTATTTCTTTGATTCCATAAATATTCTTGAGCACCTCTTATGTGGCAGGCACTGTACCAAGGTGCTGGAATCCCTCTGCCATTCTTACACAGTCCTTAAAGGGGTGCAGCTACCCCTTCCCTGCTTGGCCCAAGCCTGGACCCACTACTACACCCTTAATTCCCTGTGTGTTTTTATGTCTTATGTATGTATATGCTAGCCCTGGTGGTCTAGTGGTTAAGATTTGGCGTTCTCACTGCCACAGCCAAGGTTCGTTTCCTGGTCAGAGAACCACACCGCCCATCTCTTGGTTGTCATACTGTGGCAGCTGCATGTTGCTGTGATGCTGAAAGCTATGCCACCGGTATTGTAAATATCAGCAGGGTCACCCATGGTGGACAGGTTTCAGTAGAGCTTCCAGACTAAGACGGACTAGGAAGAAGGACCTGGCCACCTACTTCCGAAAAAATTGGCCATGAAAACCCTATGAATAGCAGTGGAGCGTTGTCTGATACAGCACCAGAAGGTGAGAGGATGGTGCAGAAAGACCAGACATGGTTCTACTCTGCTGTGCACAGAGTCCCTAGAAGTTGGAATCAACTCGACAGCACTAACAACAACAAAAAAGTATATATACTATGTTCACGTCTCATGAATTTGTTGTTTTTGCTTTTTTGATATAGGAATCCTGTCTTCCAGCAGATAGTGTCAAAACTATCATGACACCTTCTCTCAAGCCATCCTCCACTTCCCCTCTTCCTCTCCATCTGCCTCTTATCTACCAGCTCCACCCCCTGTCCATACACACAGAATACCTTTCTCTATATTTGTGACTAGTAAATTGTTATGGATGAGAGCAAGGACTTTGGAGGCAAACACACATTGCTTTGCATCCCAGCTCTGCCTCTTACTGTGAACTTTAGCCAAAGGAAAAGTGAATACAGAGGAAAGGTGGAGAATACAAGAAACAATACTGAACACAGAAATGGGTAAAATATGTTAGTAACTTTTACTAATTATTGATTATTTTTAAATGAGGTTTTTTTTTTAATTTAAAAAAGAGGTAAAACTAAATTTAACTAACAAGTAAAAAAATTAGCGGGGCAAGATGAAGATGTGGGGTAGTGAAAACATACTAAGTATTGTTCTGTTTAGGAGGAGGGAGGTGAGAAATACTGAGTAATACTGGTCTTTGTTAGGAAATGCATGTTAAAATTTCAGAATAAGTACTAAATAAATAGGAATGCAATCTTGGGGTTCCCAAAGCAGCAGAGGGGAACTAAAAGGTGATCACAGAAAAAACTTTAAATCTAAAAGAAGGCAGGAAAAAAGAAAAAGGAGCAAAGAGAAAATATGGTAAAAATAAGCCCAAATATAAAAGTAATTACAATAAATGTAACTTGATTAAATTTATCTATCAAAAGATAAAAATTATCATATTGGATATTTTTTAAAAATCTAGTAACATTCTTCTTAGGGGAGATATTTCTGAAATAAAGCCACATAGACATTTTCAAAATAAGGGAATGAAAATAAATATACCAGGTAATCCTATTCAAAGAAAGATGCTATAGCAATGGTAACGTCAGACAATATAGAATTTAAGGCATAAAGCAATAATAGGACTACAGAATGATATTGCATAATAATAGTAAAAGAAGATAAAGCTTAAATGCATCTAAGTACATAACCTTGAAATGTATAAAGCAAAAACTTATAAGACAAATTTGACAAATCCTTAATCATAGTGGGAGATTTTAATTGGTAGACCAAGGGGGCAAAAAATTAGTAACTATAAGGAAGATTTGAACCCCAAAATTAATAAACTTGATCTAATCTATCTAAAAAGATGTATATTCTTTTCAGTACATGTAGAATATTCATGGAAATTGACTGTATGTAAGTTCACAATTGAATCTCAACAAGTTTCAATGAATCTGTATCATACAGACTATATTCTTTAAATACAATGAAATTTAATTAGGAACCAACACCAAAAAGATAGTTAAAAATACCCAAGCCCCTGTGTTTGGAGGCTGAAAAATAAATTTCTGAATAGCTCATGAGTTAAAAGAGGAAATCACAATGGAAATTACAAAATATGTAGTTCTGAAAGACAATGAGAATAGTACAGATAAAAACTTGTGGCATGGTGCTTTAAACCATACTTAGAGGGATATGTTGATGAATAAGACAAATGAGAGAATTAATTCCTAACATACTGGAGATGAGAGAACGATCTGAAAAAAGACTATAAAATAAGTGCATTGAAAATAATTAAAGAGGGCCAGCCCCGTGGCTTAGCGGTTAAGTGCGCTCGCTCTGCTGCTGGCGGCCCGGGGTTCGGATCCCGGGCATGCACCGAGGAACCGCTTCTCCGGCCATGCTGAGGCTGCGTCCCACATACAGCAACTAGAAGGATGTGCAGCTATGACATACAACTATCTACTGGGGCTTTGAGGGGAAAATAAATAAATAAATAAAATTAAGAAAATAATTAAAGAGGCAAAAGAAGGAATAGAAAGTTTAACAAGAGGAATAGACTCTGTGAAAAAAGATCAGATTTCTTTTTTGGAGAACCAAATAGAATCACTAGAAGTTATTGATGGCTTGGATTATTTAGCCACCAAATTCTAAATTTTCAGACTCGCATATTTATGTTTACGTTGCCTAGAGAACCATTAGAATACATATTAAAAATTCTGAACCATAGGGTAAGCAAATGTCAACCACTCTCATCAGACTAAAATGCTAGCATTTATAAAGCAAGAAGAAAAATTGCTGGGCTATTAAGGTTTTTCTGTGAACCTTAGATGAAGAATCCTAAAACTGTGCCAGAAGGTCAGATATTCACACTGCAGGCTTTGTATCTATACATAACTGAATACTTTATCTTTTAGCACCAAGAAATCTCACCAATTAGTTTCAAGGCATAGCTTCTAATCACGTTTGTATCAGACTTTTTAACTGGAGTCTTCATTCTGCAGATATGATTTGCCTCCCATGTAGGGTATAAACAGATCAGAGCCTGCTTTTGCTTTTAATTCCTCCATGCTTTCAGAAGATAGAATATGATAAAGTTTGTAGTAGCTTCACAAAAATTTATTTGCTTCTTTCAGTCCTAGGAAAAAAATACACACACACATGCACACATCTCAAGACAGGCTGCAGCAGGAGAACGTCAAGCTTCACTATTTTTGCAGATAGGTCAGCTGGGAATATCAACTTCCTAAGAGTACTCAGCTGCTTACTTTAAAGCAGTGATTAATAAGAATGGACAAGTTCAACAAAATGTCAGTGATAAATATAAGCGCTCTTCATATCTGGCCTCAGCAAGTGCTGCAGTCGAGTAAATGCAAAGCCTTCAACCAAGTCAGAAAAAATCCAGTCTAACTTAATTAAGCTCAAGTGAAATTTTACCTTGATTTTGTTTCAAATAAAACATTCTTTTATAGATTTGTCCCTCTTTATTAGAACTTCATTAGAATTCTTACAAAAAAGTGACAACTCCTTATGCCTACTTATTCCTTAGCCTCTTTGTTCATTATTACAGGAGTTGAGATGGGGCCGAAAATTTTTCTCGTAGATGAATAAGGAAATTCAGATACTGAGTGGCATTTTGGAGCTCTCTTTGGAACCAGATCCCAAATCTCCTGCCTCCCTGTCAGGGCGTCTTTCCACATTCCTCATCCGGTTCAAGGAGCTGCAACCTAACTCTGCTTCTCTAGCATAAAAATTCTTGCAGAGCTCTCTTTGGTCCCTGTCTCCATTGTCTCTTCACCTGCTCTGCTCCTTAACCCCTGGCAATATGATTTTCTCTCTTTATCCTTTAACTAAAACAGCTTCCTCGAAGTCACCAGTACTCTCCCAATCATCTGTTTCTGTTCTCAAATTCACCTTTGGAAATTTTATTTTACTGGCCACCCCTTTCTTCTAGAAACTGTCTCCTCCTTTGGCCTTTCCCATTTTTTTTTTTTTGTTACATATAATATTCATAAATACGCTTCTCAGCACTGTTTTAGATTTCTTCATTTCCTGATGGTTTCTGATTGTTTCAAATTATTTTCCTATTTATCCTTTATTTCTTTAATAGTGGAGGTTTTTGTTTCTACTTTGCCTTTTTTTCTTATCATATGTTATTATGCATTTAATTAGTTGATTCAACAAATATTTGTTGAAAGCCCATTGCATGCTAGGTTCTGTTCTAGCTGTTGGGGATTTAGGCATAGAAAAGGCAGACCTGATCTCTGGTAAGATAATTAAAGATTATAGTAAGTGATACGAAGATAAGAGGATGATGTGAAAGAAGTAACTGTTTTATATTCTGTGGTCAAGAAAGAGGTGACATTTAAACTGAAACGTCTTGGATAAAACTAGTAAATGCAAAAAGCCAAATGAAGCACCTCCTAGGCACAGGGAATGCCAAGTGCAAAGGCCCTGAGGCTGGAAAATGCTTAGGTGTTCAAGAACCAGTCGAGCACTAGGTGCCTTGTACTAAATTAATATGTCAAGTTAATGAAGTAAGAACAAAAATTCACTCAAATAGCATATAGATAAAACTTTTGGTTAAGTTTTTCATTTTTCTATCCACACAGTCTACATTTAACTCTACCATATTTTCTAATATATCTGACTGTCTACGAGATACAAAGTGGATGCTAAGATGATAAATAAACAGCCCTGTCCTGAAATATGCTATAATTTAATCAGACAAACAGGTATATAAATATCTGTAGAAAAAAACAATAAAACTAATCATATATAGATAGATCAATCTATTACTATATCTTTTATCTATCTATATCACACTCTTACCAATTACAAAGTCCTGTAGTATTACTATACCCCTTGGCCATATTTTCCCTATCTACACCTATCTAGAACCTTTATAGTCACCCATCAGAAACAATGACAGTACCCTTGTTGACTCTGTAAATTTATTACACCATTGTATGTTATTGGTACAAATATAGTGTTTTCTCTAAACCCACTTAGGTGGAACCTTTGTGGTCATGCCATTAAAAACAATTAAAATTCCCTTGAAGATTGTGTATATTTATTGGGCACAGTACAGTATTTTTGTAAGTATAGAGTGGTATAATACTAAACACAGTAAAGTATTATGGTATAATACTAAATACAGTATTATCATATCCTCTGCCATTCTGACCATTAACACTTTTATCAAGAATGTCTCATCTGATGCTAGGAGACAATATATATGAGAGAATTCAAAACCTCCTTTACAAACTGATTAATAATTTTTCATTTAATGGGGTAGATATTTTCAAGAAAAACAGAATTGAGAAGTTTCTTAGGTCATATCTTTCTACTGCTCCAGAATGTTGAATGGCTCTCCACGGCCCATATGATAAATCCCATCTCCCCAGAAAAGCCTCTTTTGCCCATCCCAGCATGAAGTGACCTCTGCTGCTTTGAACTTCTATAGTGCCATTCATTTGAAAATTAATCACACACAACTTTGTGATATTTTTTATGTTGTTATGTACTATTCTATAAATCTTATATTAATATTTTACTTTTCATGTGATTATTCAGAAAACAAGCAAATGAATGGATCTTTATAACTTACATTTATTATATTTATAAGCTCTTCAAGGGCAGGGATCAAACTTATATTTCTTAGCATCCCCCAGAGTAGTTAGATAAGTGCCTTCCTCATAAGAAGTCAATAAATAATACCTGAATAAAGTAGTCTTTAGTTAGAAGGGCCCATTAGTTAAATTAAGAGAAACTCTGTCTCTCTCTGTGATGATTGTTTTCCTGATAACACCAATTACTGCAGGATCCTTGAAGAATGATTATACTAAACAGTATATTATCAGTGGTATATTGAAGTATGGCTAATCTCCCAAAACCTCATTAAAATCTAACATTACTATTCCAGTGAGCATAGTCTCAAATAAATAAACTTGTGAAATGTAATACATTGAGTGATGAAAAGCTCTATCATCATCAATCTTTTGTACCATTAAAGACAGATCATCTACTGTGAGAACAGGACCAACTTGAGTTACCAGTTCCCTATGGTAGGTTACTCATCTCAAGCGAGACATTTCCCAGGAAATGACATTCTCCTTTGCTTCCATTCATTAAAGACCACAAATAAAGTAGGTCTAAAGAGCACAGGATCATAACTGTGATTTTTAAAAGCTGACATCTGTAGGGACAAAAATCAGAAGACTTAATGTAACTAGTAAGAAAATGATGAGCTTCATGTGTAAAAATAAACTCAAATATGGAAAGTTGCAGAAGCAGCTTAAAGGATGGCGAAACAAAGGTTAAGATTAAATGATTAGATAGATGCTCTGGGAAAGTGTTTAAGCCTCTACTTTGATTTAGTGGGTATGGAGGAGTCATTGGAGGGGCTGGAAAAGAGAAGGCTGTGGTCAAGATTCAGTTTGTTCGCTCTTAGTGCCAGCTGCGGCTTACATTAAGCTCTGTTTCCCTTCTCCACTCCACACCCTTTCCTTCAATTAAGCAAGCTCCTTTCCTCAACCCACTGTTTACATGTCCTGCTCCTGATTTCACATTGCCTATTACACACTCTCATCCACCAGATAACCTCATTTCAATTCCCTAGTCAGCCTATGTTTTCTTTCAAAAATTACCTTACATCTCAGTTCTTCCTGGAAACCTAGCTTAATTAGGTGGGTCAAGGTGAAGGTCATCTATACTCATAATAAAATATAATATCTCCCTATATTGGTTAAGACATAACTGTAAAAGACAGTAACCCCAAAACATGTAGCTATACATGTCTAGACACTCTAAAATATGTGAGTTTTGAGCCTAGTTGTTTATTTAATATTTCCTGAGAGCCTAGCATTAATTTAAAGGTATTCTGAAGCAATCATTTAAAATTCTAATAAATGAACTGAAAAGGAAGAAAATGAAACATGAAATGAGAAAATAAAAAAGAAAAAACCCAACTTTTATGTAAGCATTTCAATTATTCATGCAACAAGTTATTTATTATCAATTATTCATGCAACAAATATTTATTAGGCAGCTATTATATGTCAGGCACTGTGCTAGGCACTGAGGATACAGTGTTGACCAATGTAACTCAGAGTTTGTTAAATAGAAATATAAAATATAACAAATTCTCGATAAGAAATAGTTTTGAAAAAGTCATCAGAGACTGAAGAGAAACTGATAAGAAACATAGATCAAAGCCAAGCCTATGCCAGTAGATGAGATATCTGCAGGGACCTATTCATTCAATGCTACTCACACCCAATGAGCAAGATGTGGTTCTGAACACCAGCTAAAGAGCGTTCTGAAGATGAAAGTAAAATGATTAAGGTCAGAGAGTTTATTAAAGGAAAACCTTTTTTTAAAAATGTTTAGATGGGGTAACTATTGGTACATTTGGAAGAGGCCGGATTGTAGCATATTCATGTCATAGGGAAAGAGGGCAATTTATATTCATGAAAGGACTTAAGAAAGAGTTAACAAGAAAGAAAAAGTTTTAAAAACAACCACTAAGTCCCCTCAACATTTAAACCTATTTTTTTTTGGTCCCAACAACCAAAAAAAAAAAAAAAACCAGACATTGCAAAGGAAGTGGTGGAAGAAACCCCATTGCTTGAGACATTAAAAACCAGATGGTCCAAAGCCCCAGAAAATATTCACGTGGGATCAATCCTTCACTGGGTGAAAGCAAAGGCACCAGACTAGTGCAATTCATGTTTTGAATCTATAGCTTAGAAATGTTGGGAAAATAAAGATTTACATTTTCTTGGACTTTTCCTTAATTTCTTAGCTCTCCTCTGTGCTCTCACAGCGTTCTATCTTAACTTCTGTTAGAGCCGGCCACACAGTGATTGCCTGTTTACTTGGCTGTCTCTTCTGCTAGTTCCAAGTATTTCAAGCTCATCAGGTTTTCTCCCTGCCTCTGCAGGGGTGCTGTGTGCTCTGGGTTCTGGAAATGCTCCTGCACAATGGTTTTGCATTTGCTTCTGCTAAAGCCCCAGAAGTTTCACAATTTTCATGTTAAATGTCTTAGTTTGGGAATACCACACTTGAGGATAGTATAAATTTGGATCTCACATTGTACAGGCTCACAGTTTTGATTTCTCACAGGAAACCCTTTCCCTCCCACTCTGACTACCACCATCGAGAGCCCTGGAAAGACAAAAAGCTTCCTTGTGGCTTCCCTGGACTGGTCGGGGTCTTACTTCCAGCTCTCTGCTTCTCCTGGGCTCAAGGCCATGTCTCTTGTATCTGTGAAGATGTTAAAACTCCAGCCTCAACCCCACCCTGCAAATGATCAGTATTTCCCGTTGAGCAAGTAGGGAGAGAGGTCTGTTTCAGCTTGGTTGACCATGTTGCTAGAGGTTGACTTCCTAGTCATAAGTAATTGATTATTGCAAAAACACTACAATAGAGGCTTAGCTTAATTATAAGTGCTTTGTTTATAAACTTTAATTCAAGTCAAATAAACAAAAATTTGAGCATATACTATAGGCAAGGCTCTATGCTAGGTGTCTAATATTCTGTCTCCTGTGTATTAATGGACTTTATACTCTTAATATTAGTTACTTCTTGACAAGAACAAATTTTTGTTGAATTTATGAAGGAAGAGGTCTTAAATGGCTGCTGAATTTATGAAGCAAATGATCCTAAATAGCTGCTTATTACTATTTAGGGAAAAATGACATTTGTATATACAAAGAATTACTCAAAAGTTATATCAAGGTAGAGATCCATCCAGATCCAAATGTATACTTTAGTTGTATAAGCTAATAATGATACATGTTTGCATTTAAGGTCATGCCAAATAAGGTTAATGTTACATGAGAATGTATCTTAAAAATGGGGTTGGCATTCTAATCAAATGAAGTCCTTCTAATTTAAATAACTTATTTTATTCTCTATGCTGATCAATCATTTTCTCTCCCAGAAAGTCAAATCAGTTTTTGCACTATTGATTTGCAAAACTTACATGACACAAACATTATGTGACAGAAGTTTGTTATTAAGAGAGAGAAAATATCATCTCAAAGAAACTTGTCACCTGGAAATAGGAAAAATCACACGAAGTAATTTTATTTGTATCATGGCTTTTTCACTGTTGGCTACATTTGTGACAGCCAATTTCATATTAAACATTAACAGTATATTGTTTATGCTTAAATGTACTACAGTAGGATGTAGATTTTACTCAGAACCTTCCTGGTTAGAAGATGTATCATTTCAGTTAAATGATACACGTGGGCCAGTTGTGAAGAACACAGACATTATATATCTAAGAAAATTAGGCTACCACTTAAGTGTCAAAATTTTGAAGTTTTACTTTACCCTTGAATTTTATAAAGTTATTGTTTTTGGAGATCAAAAGTGGTAAGATACTTACCACTTAGTGGGATACTTAGTGGGAATTTCATTTGGTTCAAACTATGATAGAAACTGCTGTGAGAATATGTATGGCTTTTAGGAAATCATGGATATTAATATAAATTGTATGATTATAGAGAAGGAGCTGTGGAAACAGTTAATCTATTGCTAGAAAGAGTGATTGTTGGACTTTTGATATAGGAACAAAATTAGAGTTTATATTTCTCATTTTCAAGAACACTAATACAATAAAAAACATGGATATGTTTTATTTGAGTTTCTTGCAGTGGTATATCAAGTCTTATGTGTAAATTTTTATGTAATTTCGGTGACATCTACTTTAAAAAGGTCCAAATGAATTGTGTTGAATCTTTTGGGTTGTGAAGTGTGTCTATGATTTGTTTTGTTTTGATATTACTTTTCAATATATGAAAATACCCATGAGACAGACTCCTGCTGACTTTTTGGTCACTATGTCATCAGTGCTATGAGTACACATTGTTACTTGTTTAAACATTGTTGAATCCACTGTGGGCTGGCAAGAAGCATCTGGGAGCCAGACTTTTCCTGTGGACACATGCCAAGTAGTATATTGTATTTCCTCACTAAAGCAAACTATATTGAGATAATTTTTCTTCTTGAGTTTTTTTAATCCAGAAATTATTTTTGAAAGCTGAGTGAGGATCATGTAATAAAATTGTTTATAACTACCTGAATTCTGTAATAGCTGGTTGAGAATTACCTTTATTTAGCTAGAGTGTGTGTAAATAAGTCATGCAATTAAACTACATTCACATAGTTACCATTATTCTCCTAATTAGACTGTTCAGGAAAGTTCATGTGTCATTTCATGTATTCTCTTTAAATCAATGATTTACTCTGAGGAAGGACAGTAAACACTGAATGACCCTTTAGTTAAGTACTATGGTTGGGCATGCCATTAAATTTACATGTTTGATTGCATTATTTAATTAGATGGAAATAAGACCTAAACTGCCTTTTAATAAACACAATTAGAGCATAACATTAATTTTAACTAAAAATGCCAGGAAAAGTTTGTAAAATGTCATATGTAACTTGTTAAAAAAAAATATGAACAGTTGTGGTTTTGGGATGAGAAAACAAGAATGCTTTGTCATACTAGAAAATAGAGTAGGGAGGAGTTTTAGAGCACTGACACTACCTAGACTCTAGGCCCCTAAGGTGGCAGGGATCTGTCATGGATACGGTTACTCCATCTGCTACCCTGGGACACTGTTGGGTGAGACCTTAAAAAAGTAGGAACTGGTTTGCCTGCCATGTACATTGAAAATACCCTGGCTCTTATACAGACATTTTGTTTTGAGCAGACATTTTGTTTATGTTGGCCTTATTTCTGGAATCCAAGTAAGGGACACTTTGCAAATGAGAGTTCAACTTAGCCCTTTAGGGGGCCAAAACTGAGCAAGTGTGTTATTTCTTAAGCTCAAATTTTTATTCTTATGTACTCTGAAGAACATCAAATACTATTTTGTGGGAATGAACACCAAGACCTCCATCAAATGAGCTGTGGGTGCCTAACCTCTCCTTCTTCCTCCTGTAGGTTCTACCTTGCTTATTTTGGCAACTCCTTTCTACAGAAATACCCTAGTTCTAAAAGATCTTTCATTTTCTAGGTACTGTAACATACTTTATCATAAATTTGTCTGTGTGTCAAAAAAATACCTCTTACCTTAGAATTGAATATGCCTTAAAACATAATTCTGAATGTCAACACACAGCCCCTCATAGGTACATAGAAATCTGTATTTTGAGAGTGCCATTCTTTTGTGTTATGTAAAGTGCTTTAATTTGCTGCATTTTTCATGTCTTACCGCAGTCAAATCTGGTGAGGAACCATAGCTATCTTATTCAGGATTAATCAGTCTTCTTAGGCTCCTGGCTGGGACGGAAGCTGCTCTCTGCTCTGCTTGCTTCAGGGCTTGGCCTCACTCTGTGTTTTCATCATATTCCGTCTCTGAGAGGGAGGTGATGGGAGATGAGTTTTCCATTTACAAGCTGCCTTCCAACTGAAAGAAAAATGGAGGGGGCAAATGCCAAGCTTTTCGCTTTCTGTGGCCATTACAAACATGACTCTTCTCCTGTTTTTCAGCAATGTACACTATTTTTCAAGGGAGCTATTTTTTTTTAGACTGTCAGAGTTAGCCAATTTATTTTGTCATTGAAGAGTGTTAAAAATAAGAATATATGTCAATATGACATCATGAATACTAACTTTCTCATAAGTTGCGTGTTATGGCAATAGGTGAAAGTGCTGTCTAATTAACAAATACAAGGAACAAGTGATCTATGTAAGATCTTACATCGAAAGGGAAGGAAAAGCATAATGCTTCAGAACCTGAGCTCTGGAGGCAGACGCCTGGGTTCAAATCCTGACGCTACTTCTTATAGCTGTTATGTTGAGCATGTTACTTACATTTTTCTTTGCCTCTGTTTCTTCATCTGTAAAATGGGAATAACAACAATATATTCCTCATAGAGTTTTGAGGATTGAATGAGATTTACATGTATAGTGGTTAGCATGGTGCTTGGTATACAGTCAATCCTTAGATGATTATTATAATCTCTGTTATATATAAATCTTCTATGTACTGCACACTGTATTGGTCACTATAGTCTTTGTTATATATAAATCTTCTATGTACTGCACATTGTATTGGTCACTTTACCACATTTTATCCTCACAATAATTCTCTGAAGTAGATTTTGTATTTCTGTTTTCCAGATTGAAAATTGAGGTTCAGAGCATTTAATTAGCTTGTCTAAGCTTGTGCAGCTAGTAAAAGAAGAGATTATATGAACTTCTGGAATATGAATTTTATTTGCATTTCTGTAGTTCCATTGTATCTTTTGGGATTAATATGGAATTAATTTGTTTTACTAATTCCATTATAACTAATTTTACATTAGTATTATTTAGTGAAGTATACCTATATTTTGAAGCTTAAAAGGCAAGTGATGTTTGAAGATACAATGTTCTATTTATCTTACATTCAAATAATGATAGAACACAAACCATTTGAAATTTTATGTAAAAGAGAGCCTCAGAAGATATGGCTCTAGGTCAGTGGTTCTCAAAGTGTGGTCCTGGGACCAGCAGCATGGGCTGGGAACTGGTTAGAAATGCACATTCTTGGGGCCACCCCAAATCTACTGAATCAGAAACTCTATGGGTGGAGCCCAGCAGTCTGAGTTGTAACAAGTCCTCCAGGTGATTCCGAGGCCTGCTAAAGTTTGAAAACCACTATTCTAGGTAAACAACATGTCATGGTGATATACCAGGGATATTGATGTAGCTCATAACATCTAGTCCCAAACTGGAAGTTACATATCACAGATGGAGCATGTGGTAGTAATAGAAAAATACAAATGGGGCTGTGTTTTGATAATTGTCCTATAAATATTACTAAATATTCAATACTGCATGCTCGATCCCTTCCATGCCTTGGCTTCTAAGCAGGTGGCAGCTATTACTTTCAGGCACAGCCAATTGAGCACAAAGGACTAAGAACCCAGAGTGATTCTCTCCCCACCCTCAGCTTATGGCTGGGACACACAGAGCCAGGGGCCAGGAGGGTTAGCTTTTTTAGTATTTAGCAACTAGAAATCTTCAACTAAGAGGAACTGACACTAAGAATATGGAAGGGGGAAAAAGCAATAAACAGTCACTACCATTGCATCTTTTTCTTTCTCCAGATATGGTTTTAAATGTGGAAGTAGCATATTAAAAAATGACTGAGGCTGAAGGACATATTAAATAAATAGGGAAACTGCTGCTATATCCAGATTTTTTTTCTTTTTTTTTTTTCTGAGGAAGATCAGCCCTGAGCTAACGGCAGTGCTAATCCTCCTCTTTTTGCTGAGGAAGACCGGCTCTGAGCTAACATCTATTGCCAATCCTCCTCCTTTTTTTTTCCCCCCCCCGAAGCCCCAGTAGATAGTTGTACATCATAGTTGCACATCCTTCTAGTTGCCATATGTGGGACGCGGCCTCAGCATGGCCGGAGAAGCGGTGCGTCGGTGCGCGCCCAGGATCCGAACCCAGGCCGCCAGTAGCGGAGTGCGCGCACTTAACTGCTAAGCCATGGGGCCGGCCCTATATCCAGATTTAATTGTGGAAAAAATTAGACAAAGACAGTTGTTATCTTAGAATCCATCGTTGCCAATGAGGAAAAAACTGGCCATCAACCAGACGTATTTGCTTAGACTTTAGGAAGGCAGATTTCAGAAAATTCAGAGAAAGAATAGGCACAAATGTATGGTATTAAAGACAAACAAGTATTTTTAAGTACCATTTAATCTCAGATGATCCCAATGAGGGAAAAATGGAAGCTAAAATATCTCAATGTCTTCATGCTAGAATCTATCTAATGAATGCAACTTTTAAAGGGACATATATTAACCATTGAAATGGCCAAATAACCAAAGAAAATATGAAAATAACTGAAATTTGTAAATTATGCTAAGTTCAACAAAAAGTGTACAATTGCTATGTGTTTTTGAAATTTATTAGGGGCAATAATTCAAAGAAAAGAAATCAGTTTCTATTCTGTCCTCTTCTGTCAAGAATTATCCTCCAACTGATAAGATTGGTAAGAGGTAATAGAAGCCCAGGATGGGCAAACACATTCTAACAGAATGCCTAGCTAACCAAAATTTTATTTAGTTTTCATTCAACAAACATTCATGGAAAACGTTTTTTGTTCCAGCTCCTGTGTTAGGCTATGGTAATATAAATATACCCTTGGGGAGTTCACACTTGGAGGAAGTAGACTAGTAGACAGATGTTTATAGTACTCTGAGAGGAATGATAATTGAGGCCTGTACCAAGGCTGTGGGAGCACAAAGGGGAGAGTAGCCAGCTGCCTGGAGGGGTTTGGGAAAAGCATCTACATTGGGGGCCATTTGAGCCATGTCTTAATAATGAGTAGGAATTAAGTTTGTCTTCTGGCCCAGATAAGACTACATCACAAGACAACTTGTGAATGAAGTCATTGAACTACTGTCACTGATTTTGAGGGAAACCTACAGGATGAAAGAGATGTTAGAAGTATGGAGTCGAGCAATTAAACTGTGAACTCTTCAAAAAGAGTAGGAAGTTGTGGCATCTTAAGTTGGGTTCCCTGAAACAGACTCTGAGACAGTTGTACATAGATGATTTATTGGTGTGTGATCTTGGGAGATACCCTCATATGAAAATGAGGAAGGCAGAATTGGGCAGGAGAAGCTAACTCACAATGCAGCTGCAACTGAGGCCTCAGCTGAACTTTTGGGGAGCTCTGGGGCTGGGATGACTCTTCAAGGTTGTGCCAAATTGAGGCCAAGGAGGCTGTCTTTATATCCCTACATCTGCTAATCATTGGCTCCAGACTGTCCTCTGGGAGGGGTGTAACCTTGAGTGAGGCAATTCCCTGCAGCTGAGGGCAGGTCCTAGTGAGGGACACAGCTGTGAGCCAGCAACAATCTGAGTCCCAGCAGTTGGAGGCTGGCTGTGTTGGCCCATGGCATTCTGGGAGGAACACTATATTATCCACTACAGATGGATTCTGCAAATTCTAGACAGTTTAGGGACTTTGAAGTGGACTCCAAAGAAGCTACTAAATTAAGGCATCAAAGAGAGTCTTTTATGCTGTCTAGAAGATGAAATAATGATTACTAGAACCCAATATAGGTTCAGGGAAATGACAGACGTATAACTAGACTTCAGTAAGGCACTTGGCCAGGATTCTCATGAAATCTTTATAGATATAAAGACCACTGCATAACTGACTGTACAGCTGAGCCCAAAGGGTGTTGATTAATTGATTTTTTGAATGCCTTAGGGCTTAATTCTCAATATTGTCATACCATCATATTCATATCATATTCATCAATGCCTTGGATGAAGATATACAGGCTGTATTCTCGGTAGACCAAAATCATGGATCAAATCTAACAAGGTGAAATATGATAGGATATCACACTTGCTCCAAAAATCTAGTTGCACAAGTATGAGAAAGGAAAGACTTGGCTCTCCAGCAAGTATGAAAACACATGGGGATTTTGGCCAGCAGCTCAGTATGAGTCAACAGTGTAATGTGATTCAGTCTGAGATGATGTGCTTCAGGAATATAAAATAATTATCAAACAGTGTTCTGGGTTAGCAGGATATCAATTTTTTCATGATATGGATCAACAATGTGTGGATATTTAACTAAAACTACCCTAGAAAGTACAGGACAGCGTTTCTCACACTTTTTGGTCTCAGGAGACTTTTACAATCTTAAAAATTATTGAGGACCCCCAAAAGCTTTTGTTTATGTGGGTTATGCTTCTCAATATTTACTGTATTAGAAATTAAAACTGAGAAATATAAAAGTGTTTATTGATGAATTAAAAAACTCACAATAGTAAACCCATTACATGTGAACATAAATAACATATTTTTAGGAAAAAGAGCTATATTTTCCCAAAATATCAGAGAGAAGAGTGGCATGGTTTACATTTTTGCAGATCTCTTGAATGTCTGACTTAATAAAAGACGTTTAAACTCTCGTATCTGCTTCTACATTCACTCTGTTGTGATATGTTGTTTTAGTTTAAGTGCAGTCAGCATAAGAAGAAAATCCAGCCTCATACAGATATGTAGTAGGAAAGGGAAGTATTTTAATTGTCCTTGCAGGTGATCGTAGATATCCTCCTTTTTTTTTGGTGAGGAAGATTAGCCCTGAGCTAACATCTGTTGCCAATCCTCCTCTTTTTGCTGAGGAAGATTGGCCCTGGGCTAACATCTGTGCCCATCTTCTTCTACTTGATATGTGGGACGCCTGCCACAGCATGGCTTGATGAGCAGTGCATAGGTCCACGCCCAGGATCCGAACCTGCAAACCCCAGACTGCCAAAGCGGAGCGCGTGAACTTAACCACTACGCCACCAGGCTGGCCCATAAATATCCTTCTTTGATACTTCACCCAAACTTGACAAGTGGTAGTTAAAGGTTAGTTGCAATGTGGAATCCAAAACCATATCAATGAGCTTTTCATACTCTGTTACATTAAAATTTATGGTCTGTCTTGTACTCTGAATGGATTTTTTACCCATGCATGCTTTAGTAACATCATGCATTGGTCAGTTGGAAAATATTGGTTCACATTATGCAGAACTTCCGTGGCCTAGTGGTTAAGTTCAGCATACTCCACTTTGGCGGCCCAGGTTTGGTTCCCGGGTGTGAACCTACACCACTCGTTGGCAGCCATGCTGTGGCAGCCACCCACATACAAAATAGAGGAAGATTGGCACAGATGTGAGCTCAGGGCGAGTCTTCCTCAGCAAAAAAAAAGAGCTTTCAAATATTGACACAGTTATGATACAATATAAAAAAGTGCATTAATATCACCACCAATCCCATTAGAAAAATCTTTAAATACTGGAGCGCTGTCAAGCTCACAGTGGCAGATATGTTTCTAAAATTCCAATTCTTGCTTGGAAGCTCAAATTTTGTCATTGGCAATAAATGTCAGTTGTTTTCTTTGAAATACCAAGCTCACTTAGTTCATTTTTGAGAAAATGTCTGCCAAATTCCCAAGTCTGAGTAACCAGAGTTTGTCTGTCAGTCATTCTTTCAAGTAAGAATGGTGTTCCGTGAAAAAAGCCACTAGTTCAGCTGGCCACTCAGTCTCTTGCACATCTGGAGATGCAGCAGCAGTGCTTATGCATTCTTCTGATTTTGTCACACAATATTAAAGACATGAACTCAAGGTTGATATTAAATGAAAATAATTTTTACTGCCTCATCAAGGACGTTCTTAGGTGAGGGTGGCTTGTTTGTTTTTAATGCTGGTGCAAGGCAGTGTGGAATATGGTGACAGTTGGGTGCCACTGCGTTGATTTATGCTCAGGTGTCAGCACTTTAACCATCGTTGCCTTGCAGCATCAGTGCAAATGTTAACACAATGAAAAAGGCAAATATCTTGATTTTGTTATGAAAATAGTTTTGACCTCATAGAACTTCCACCCCCCGAAAGAGTCTTGGAAACCACTGCTGGGGCAAGGGATGTGGAACCAATGAGTCTAATGGGTGATGGCTCCTTTTATGGGCCTGTGCTTTTTTTTTTCCTTGGATTCTTGAAAATGAGGTCAAGGTGCACTGCCCATGGAGAGAAAGAGTGTATTTGCATAAGCAAACAGAGGAAACAGCCAAAGCCTGTAGCAAATGAGCTCTGCATCTGTGTATCTGCTTTTTTCCTAAGGTTCTGGTAGACAGTTGTAGATCCCTTATAAAACAGCCATGTCACAATTAGCTGATCTTAACACCAACCTGTTTATCATAAGATAGTATTTTTTTTACAGAATAAAATTTGAAACAAACCAAAAGCTAAGTTGAGATGAAATATTGTACTTTCTACAAAGGGTTTCAAAACAGTTTATAATGAAATACATAATACATTTGGATAAGAAATGGATGGGGATAGTGAAATACATATACATTTGAGATATTCTTATTAAAAATGAGAATAAAGAAAAACCAGAAACTGAATAAATGTGGTCTAGAAGGAGATGTTAACAGTGTTGTTAATTGTGGTTATAGATAGGTATTGGATGATTTAAAATAATTTTTCTTTTTTGCTTTTCTCTATTTTCTGACTTCCAGCAATGAACAGATACTGCTTTTGTAACAAGAATAATAATAAAAAAAGTTAATTTAAATTTAAAAAAAAGAACTTATATGTAGCAAACTATAATTGTACCAAAAATCCAGAGCTGGATAGAGGTTACTATAACTGAGAAATACTTTAATTTGGACCTTCTTGGGATAAACGAATTTAAATATTGTAGAATTTATTATAAATTTTAATTAAAAAGCTAAGAATTTGAGCTTGATAGAATAGTTCGAAGAATTTTGTGTTATAACATACAGTGAATATAATATACTGGGACAAGAAGGAGACACATTTCATAATTTCCCCGTGTCTGGTGTTCTTTAGAAGTAGGATCATTTTCTGACTCAGTCGCTTCTGACTGACAGAATCTGGCTTCTTAAAACCTTATTTTTAACTTATGTGCTTTCTTTGCCTGTCATAGGTGACTGTAAATGATCAAGTCTATATAAGACTGCCCCTGAGTAGAGAAGTGCATCTAGAGCAGCAGCAGATTTTTTCAGAAATGTCTGCAGTGCATGTTGCATAAAAGGCAGTGCAGGGAGAGAAGAGCAGGGTACAAGTTGCATGACCTTGGTCCAGTCATTCAGCACCCCCGTCCTATTTCCCTTTAATGAAAGAAGGAAGTTGAACTAGATTATATCTAAAGTTTCTTTCCCTTCTAAGATTTCCCCTGATTCTGTCAAACGAGATCCTCGTTTGAATTTGAGTTTTTTCCCAACATCTCAACCATGATGTTAACAAGTTTAATATCTGTGAAAAATCATTATTTTTGCATTTTCAGATTTGTGTTTAAATTATTAAATTTAATATCATAGTACAGAAATTTACTGTAATCTAATGGCATTCCTTTTTGCTTTTTAAGTGCAATGATAACCTTTTCATATCAAACTATAAGAATAGAAGATCAAGGTTGAAAATTAAATTGTATGATTGAACAACTATTGCTTATTTAGTTGCCTTTTATATCATATTAACCTTCTTGGTTGCTAAATTAATAAATGGTTGCAAAACACCTAGCTCCTAAGATAATGAACTTGATACTGCATGCTAATTGTGTATTTTTTTCCCCTGAGAAATCTGATTATCTCATTGTCCTCCCCAAACGCTGTTCAAAGTGCTATGGGATAGACATTATTCTTTCTACTTTGCAGAGCTGACACTGAGAATTAGAAACAGTGTCAAGGTTACATGAGTAACTAGAACTTTAACAATAGGCCCCAGTTTGCCTAATTTCCAGGAGAGTAAACATGACTCTAAATAGGCCATTTCAGTCATATTTATCTTTCTGTTCATTTTGAAGTTTGTATAATACTAAAAGGCACATGCTTCTGTCTTTATAAAAATATATCTTTTATTGCTGTAAAATGTATGTCAGTCTATTAAATAGGTAGAAAAATTCTTTAGTAGTGTCATTTTTAAGTTACCAGTAGTCCAGGATTTATAGGCCCTTAAAGAGCTCACTTTCCTCGTTGTCATAATTTTGAATTCCCTGGCCCACGCCCCTTGACTCTACTCTTCCACTTTTCTAACCCTTCTACCAGCTTCGTAGCTTGCCCCAGGTCTTGAGAGAGAAGAACGGGTGAGGTGCCATTTGTGTAAATCCTTCCCATTTCTCCCTCTTTTACATTGTATTGCTAGGACTGGCCAGAGGTATCTTTGGTTCCCTGTCCCCTCTGTACCATCTTCTCCCACTTGGGCATCTTGCTTGCAGCACCCTGGAGCCTGAACCCTTGATGAAATGTGCAGGATAGCCTGGTGCTCTGAAATGTAGGTGAACTTCTTTCAGATCTTTGTGTGTGGCAAGACTCACCTTTATGGTATACATTTAAACATGTTTTTCTTATTGAAATTAAGTTAGAAAGAAAAGTTGGCTGGCCTAGAAATAAATCCATTTTCAATTGTGAGTTTCATTAGCGACGTTTACAAAGTATCAAATGCTGTGTGCGGGCTGTAGGGGCAGTTGAGTATGTGGAACCTTAGAGTGGGGAAGGAGAGATGGGAGAATAGAAGATGCATGTTTCGTCCATCCCAACTTGAAATTCTGTTTCTAAACCATCACTAAAAGGTTACTTAACCTGGGATGTGCTGCAAATACAACGCTATGGTAGCATAGAACCTACCCACTTATGTGAATGTTTTCCAAGTCCACAAACAGGCAATATTCAAATGAAATTTTAGAAAACAGTCCATCTGTAAACTGAAGATTTTAATGAAAATGAAGAAAGGTCTATGGCTTAGAGCTGGGGCTTTAGTGGCACATGGGAAAGTTTAAATCCCAGCTCTTGTTTGGACTGGATGTGTGAACCTGGACAAGTTATTCAAGCTCTGTAAATTTTATTTTTGCATCCATAAAATGATGATAAAAGTACCTATTATTACCATATAGAATTGTTATGAGGATTTGGTTATAAATGGATATAAAGGCATATAGTATGAACATTTAAGCAATAAATATTAACTTTTCTTGAGAAAAATATATAGTCACATAATCAAATGAAGCTTGGGCAGGTAGAGATCTAAACCCAACCATTTTCTCAGAGCATGACTTTTGATTCTGTGATTATGTCTTTTAAAATACATTGTAATAGTAGAGCTGTTTCCCGAAGGTGTTTAGTGAGAAAGGTAATCATTGTGTGAGTCAAAGATTTTCTTATGTTGTCTTCCCCTTCTCTCTGGAAGACATGACAAAATCAGTCTTCAGCCCTGAAGTGCACATCACACACCCCATTTTGGTGCTAACAAATTAGCCTTTTTCAAATAATGTCAGCTGCACATGTCATTTGCTTATCACTTTTCTTTTTTGGTTATTTATCCTTAAAAAAAGAACATTAGTAAGCCAGAGATAGCCGTTTTGCAAAAACTGCATAGCTAGACAGATTAGTGATCCTTATTAGGGTAATAATCCATCTGTTATGGAACTGAATCAATTTGTAAATTAAATTGATTAATCTAGCAGGAAAAAAAAAAAAAGGGTCTTGCCTTTTCCCACAGTAAGCATTTCCTCAAATGCTAGTCATCCTAAAAGATTTGGGAAGACTCAGTTCTCTACTATTCTTCCTCTCTTTGCTCAACTCGGAAAGAATGCTAAATATCTATTAAAAAGAAGAGTGAGAGTGGAGTTCAAGGTTTCAGATTCTGTAGGGTCTGATGGCTCCTGGAAGTTTCGTATTTTTGACAGGGTTTAATGTTCAAGCCTTTTCATGACTACCAGAACATTTCTAATATTCATTGATTAGTTTAGTAAATATATAACTATGTTTGAATTATCTTCTGCAATTAGTTCACTTTACTGTGATTTTCATCTTGTCTGATCAAAAAAATCTCCTGATGATTCTCTAACAATGTGTGATTGGAATAACAACTTCACATGTTGAAGAGTTTTGTGCTGCAGCTGAGAGGCATGTAAATACAAGCTGCTTATTTGCAAGAAGCTTCCAGATTTGCAATATGATTGCTATGGAAACCACATAATGAAAACCTTATAACCATCTGTGTGGTTTGATGGATTTTACTGCATAGCTGAGCTGTTTTTGTTTACTGTTATTAAAATGTTGAATGGAATATATTAACCCACAAACATTGACTATTTGAGGTATTAATTAGTGTTGTATAATGACATCGTGCCTCAACACCAAAATAAAATATGTTTAATAATAAACCTAAATAAAACAACATGTGTGTATGTTTCTAATATATTGTGAAGGTGATTATTGCCTAGAATTTCGATCACTTGTCCTTATATATTTTTTGAGTGGTGTGGAGAGGTCTGCTCTGTTAATAAATGAATATAGCAGGATTTATTTTCATGATTTTTGAATCCATTTGTTCACCCAGTATTTATTGAACATCTCCCTTGTACCAGATTCTATTCAAGATTCAGTCTGAGTTTTTTTTCCCTAAAATTAAAAAAAAAAAAACACCAAATTTGATTTTGTTGTCTTTTATGTGGAAGCTGTTTGTATTGTTAGCCCAAGATAAAATGAGTTGTTTGAATATTGTTAACAAAAATTGATGTGTGAAACATAGAAGGCTTTGACCTAAAAATATCGGTACTAGGTTTGAAAAGGAGAAAGGAAGTGTTTTTAATGAGCATCTCAGCCTCTAAAATACTACTTATTAAGAATCTCACGTGGATTTCAGTTTGGATACTTCATAGTAAATATTGATACTTATGTAAATATTCTTAATATTGTTATTCTGGTAATTTAAGAATCTATTGCGCCAGTTATAGGCACTTAAATTTTAATAAAATAAGAATAAATTCATAGTACTAAATTCTTCTTAATTCATTGTTGACTTTGCCAAGAACAGAGTTTTCCCATCTCATTATTGTAATTAGTTTTTATGATATATCAACACTGACTTTGTGAGTCTAAATCGCATAGTCTCTTCTTCAGAGCCGAGAATAGTGCTTCCTATGTTGATGTGGCTGTGGCTTTTGACTTGAGGACAAGTGCCCTTAACTATTTTTGAATTTACTCCTTACTATTGAATTTGTGACCAAATGGAAAGAGAGGGAGTGCTGGGGAAAGAGAAAGTATGAAAAGTAAGGAAAGTTTTCTCCTTCACCTTTTAAAAAATTAGCTATCTGTAAAATGAGAAGCTTGGACTGAATAACTGTAAATGTCCCTAATACCTTTAAAATTTGTATGAAAACACTCTATTAACCCATTTATGATAAGTAGTCCTTGAGGTTTGGCATAAGTGAGATAACTGCCGTTGAAGAGAAAAGAGACAGGATTTAGTATTAGACTTTTTATTAGTTTTTCTATGTATTACTTACTATTTAATTGAACCATATCAATTGCCAACATTAGGTTCAACTTAATATGTATAAAGTGCCAAATATTTCCAGCTGTTTCTTATATTGGAGCTTTCATTATTTGTTTGAATTGAGTTACAAAAATTCAAAACAGTTATATTTGTCTTGTAAGTACAGTAACTCTCAAGCTTGATTTAAATGCTGATTTTTATTAGTCACCACTTTAAAATTTGCCTGAGACTTCTAAATTTACGTCTGCAGTTCTGACCTCTCTAACAAACTCTCCAGTTAGACCCTGGACATTTCCTATGGGTTGCACCACCAGTATATTAAATCTCTCATGTCAGAAACACAACTCCTTGGTGTTCCCTCAACAAGATAGCTTATCTGGGCTATTCTCTTTTTGGTAATGATGTTCCCATTTCCCAGTTAACTTAGCTCAAAACCTGAGTCATCTTTGATTGCTCTTTTTTTTTCCTTTAGCCCTCCACATCCAGTCAGGCACAAAGTTTATCGAATCTAGTTCCTTGACCTCTCATGACCATCTCCTTTCCATTTCCTCTGCCCCTTCAGTTCAGGACTTCCTTCCCCTTTAGCTAGGCTCCCAGTGGTCTCTCTCCCGACGCCCCTCCTCCAGGCTATCTGGGACAATGAGATCAGATGACCATTCCTCAAGCATGGTTTTAGTCCTGCCCTTACTCCGCTCAAAAATCTTCAAAAATTGGTGGGCCCTTATTGCCCACCAAATTAAAGTCTGAAGTCCATAGCAGGATGCCCCTTCAACAACTGGCCCAAACTACTAGCAGTATCTTCCATCCTGCTCTTCCCTGAGGAGGACCACATTCTTTAGCCAAAATGAATGAACTGGACCTTGTTCTTTTGTTCATGCCTCTCCCTCTGCCTGGAAATTTCCTCCTTCTATCTCGCCTTATTCAGATTCTCTCCATCCCTCACAGCCTTCATGATGTTCCCCAGTTGATGGTTTCTCCTCTGCACTCCTGCAGTATCTTGTGCCTCACATGGCAGGTTTTATGCCCCTTTTCCCATTTTTCTTTAGATCCTGTCTTCTATCCCACCTGAAGGCAGAAGCTCCCTACTATCCTTGCCTCCCTGGTAGAACCTCTCTCTCTTACAGGTAGTTAGTACTCAATGAAGATTTATTGGTTGAATTATTTAATAGTCATAACGGCTATACTTATATATTTTGCATATTTTTCTTTAAAGTTTTAGATTTTTCTTGAAATTATGATTCTTTTTGAACGCAGTTTTTCTTTGGCATGCCATTTCATTTGTATGTCCAGCTTTAAATATTTCTAAATTGTATATGAATCCATAGGTGAGGAAAGTGGTAATGTAATAAATATTTCTTTGATTTAAAAGAATTAAATAGTCCCTTGGCTCTGTTTAAAACTCTTCTCATTTAATTTTATCATATGTCTTCTATAACTTCAAGGAATGTGATGGGAGAGTATGGAAATAATATAAGTGAGGCACTGAATATATGCAGGATAGAGAACATAGACTATAATCACAAACCTAAGTTTGAGGAACAAACGTTGGAAATTTCTTTACCTTTTTGAATCTCAATTTACTCGTCTGTAAAATGAGGAATTAAAAATTATTTACCTGTGATTCTTAACATCTGCTATAGTGTATGACACATAGTAGGTCCTCAGTATGATTTGGGGGAATCACCTTGAAGGGTGAGGGTCCTTCTAGTGTCCTCCTGTGAAGAACAAGTGAGAAAACATATGAAGTCTCTGATACCCAATAAATTACTTATAGATTAACTGTATTTTTATATCACATGTTTTCTCTGCTATATTGATGTCTTAGGGACCATGATTTTATCTGTGGTTCTCCTGCCACAGTATAAATGTGGTCTATCCATATAGTGCTGGGTGTCATTTTACTGGATTTAAGGGCTTTTCTGAATTTAAGATTATTCCAGATGAATCTCTCTAAGCATTGATAACAAAATATGTGAAGCATTAGTACATATCACAAATTTTATCAAGCCAGCAAGTAAGGTTGCTGTTTGGAAATAGCTAGAGGTTTATTTGTTCAGCTTTAGATTATTGAAAAAGGAATGCGAATGTTAAGTGGTTTCATTCTTTGAAAAGGAATATTGATGTGTTATAAACTTCTAGTTTTGCTCTTAAAATGGGGTGAGTACTGTATTGTTATCCCTGAGGAAAACCTTCAGCGTGCTGTTTATGTTGTTTATTTACAGAAGAGGAAGAGGACAGTGCTCCGGTGAAAGCAGAGGAACAAAGGACGATGAGTCAGGACACTGTTCATCCTCCCACAGGTAATGGATTGTGTAGCTCCCTGGGAAGGCTTATTTTGGTTTTGTTCACTTCCCTTTTAGCCACTTTCTTACTGCTCTAAAGACATTTCCACAGGTGCCTGAAGTTGAATCGTTGGGTCTGGATACCTTGTGGCTGATAAGCTGCTTAGTCCCATTTAGGATGCATGAAAACCACTTGAGAAGGATTTATAAAGTAAGCCAATTTATACAAGGTATTCCTTCCTGAATTACTTTGTAATGACTCAATTAGCTTTCATTTCTGCACAAAGGAGATTTAGTTGCATAAATTAGCTTATCATCATTGAGGAAGTGTCACAGCTAAAGGACAGTTTATAGATACAACATGCAGTTGCTGTCAAACCTATAAGAATGTAATATAGACATCTGTGTATACTTTGTGCTTGAGCAGAACAGACTTCTGCCATTCAGAGACTAACAGGGGACAACAAGTTGCCCAGGGGACTGGCAATGTAGACATCTCTGAAAAGGTCAACTTGACACAGGCTCTGACAATCGACCCACAGCTCTGTCTTCTTTGATAAAAATCAGATAAACTTAAGACCGCTAATTGATCTGCAGCCTGTTTAAATGTTGGCCATGCATATCTTCATTGCATATGATTAATACGGAAAGCAAATGAATTGGGTAAGAAATGCCAGAGTCCAGTGACAGCAGCTTAAAAATTGGAAAAGGACACTGGTGGCCTAGAAGGCTAGGAAGGATATTCCCGTTATCCATTTCCACTTGGCACATGGCCCCGAGTACTAATTATGACTGAGACTGGAAAAATAACTACACATGCTATGTACAAAATCACGTGATATGGCCAACTTTTCTTCTGGTTGTTATTTCCAAATAGCAGGAGATAAACCGTATCTGTAGAGCAAGCATGAGGTTAGTTTTGATAAACTAGCAATTATTTTACACGGAAAGAAGAGAGAGACTGCCTTCTTATCAGGACTTTACACCTCTTCACAGCCACATGTCAGCTGGGGCAAGGTCTGCCATATCATCCCCATGTCCTGCAAAGAGCTGTAGTTGGGGGTCACCTTCCCCTCTCTGATATGTCCATACATCACTCTTTCAAGCTGTCAGAGGCAGGGTGGACAAGAAGTGTGTGTTCAGGAAGTAGCTTTCCAGAGTCCTTCCTACTGTGACATGTGGAAAGGAAACAGAGGCCTAATTTCCGGACCTCGACAGGAAAGCAGGAGCAGGTTGCTGCAAAAAGTTTTGATTTGCTTTTTTCAGAAAGGAAGTGAGAACGAAGTCATTAGATGGTAGCACTACAGTCTTTTAAAATGAAGCTATAAAACGCTAAGGCTGAGGGAAACCTTGAGGACGATGTTCGATAGTAATTTACATATATATGTTTTATTATGTATCGTAAAGCTTCTGCCAAAAGCATGTAGTTTTCTTTTTTAAAATTTCAATGCAGGTGTAGAAGGTAGACACATACAGATATTCTTTCCACAAATATAAGTATTTTGGCTTAAAGCAATTGTATATTTCAAAAACCCTGTTAAGGTAACTGTCTCCCAAATTTTTGCCTTTGAGGGAAGGGAAAAAAATCAGTTTTTCCCCAAAGGAATGCAATGAGTAGATCTAGCTTTTCATGCAATAGCTATAAAGCACTGCAATAATTCTTATCTTTAGTGACATGAAATTCTTTTCAAGCAACAGTTTTAATGCTTTTGCATAGCAGTGACCTTTGCTCTCCCTAGGCTGTCAAAGATGTAACACTAGAAGTTTGTTTGCTGTGAGGGCAGTGAGTTGACAAGGGTATTACTATCTTGCTGAGCATCACATGACATGAACTTCTAACCTTACTCAAGAATGTTATATATTTTTCACACTGACTGATTTTACTTAAAAAAAAAATTCAGACTACTTTAATGTAAAATACATAAGCAAAAACAAAATTAATCTTGTATTTCTACAAGTTCTTTCATGTTCAAGCTTATATATCTTGCATGTCTATATTTTATATATAATAAAGATTCCGTTTGATTTTTTTGGACCTATTAGAATGTGCTTACCTTTCTAAAATAGTTTTTAAACCCGTAACACTAATGAAGGAGAGATTCTCCATTCTTATTTTTGTATGTTTCATCCATTGTCATCGTATTTTTAAATCGTTTCATTTTTATAAAAGTAATTATCTCCAATGTTTAGTTTATACTTTCATAACAATTCTGTTATTGTTGCCCAATGATCTGTTTTTGTATGTTTTAAAAACAGGAGCAAGTACATCATTTAAATCCTTCACAGTCTGGCTAATTTGGAATGTTTTCTTCTTTCTTTCTTTCTTTCTTTCCCTTCTTTTTTAACCATTCATGCCTCTCAGGACAAAAAACATAATGAGGTGATTTTTTTTTTTTTTTGTAATTTTGAAACAATAGATCATGATGTGCATAGAATAGGAAAATTAATCCATGCAGTAAAGACAACTAAACGGACTTAATTTGTATTCAGAATGTATGCTTATCTATGGTTTATGACATTATGTTCCATCCTATTTTGTTGTTGTTTTTAAAAAACGTATCTCACATTGATTATTTTTCAGCGGATAGGTGAACAATGTTAACTTTTGTGAGCCCACTGTCCTTCTGAGGCTTTTTCTTTGTTTAATGTTTTGTGTATGTTTAGCCAGACTTAAAATTTTTTGAAGTAAACTCGAGGAGCTTGCTGCGCTCTAAGGAACGAGATAATTCCTAATTTTTATGTCTAGAATTCATACCAAGAATTTTAGCATTACTTTCCTGAGGAGACTCAGGCTAATAAACACATACTGCCAGGTTCTCTCTCTCTTGTGATTCTTCTACTTGATAACTGGTATTGCATGCTGAAATAGATAGAATAGTAAATTGTATGTACATGTAGCTGTGTGACATAAACTACTTATTATTCTTAACAGAGCTCACATATGGGACACAGAAATGAGGTTGGTCTTTGGGTAACATCATCATCAAGATTATAGAAAGCACAGTAGAAAATGCGTCTTTTCCCCAGTATTGCCAAATCGCTAGTTCCGTTGCCTCCTTACAGCAGTGAGATGTAATGAAATGCTCATGATGCACATCTAGGGAGAGATGCATCTTGACACGGTGGGGGTCTCTCTCCCCCTCGTGTGCTTCTGTAACTCCCATTAGTGTTAATGGGAGTTTCACCAAGTGCATTGAGGGGCAGAGAGACCCCAAAGTGATAAGGATTATGTGTTCAAAATCACCATATACTTTTCTTTTCCTTCCTTTTCCCACCTCCCCATCTCTTGAAAATCTATTGAATGAAAAACTGTTGTGAGAAAATCTGAAAAAGGAAAGAGCAGGCAGCCGGCTGGACAGCTGGGGAACCCACTGGAATGCTCTAGCTAAGCCAAAACTTCTACTCTAGTTTTTAGCCCAAGTTTTGTTTCCTCAACCTTTTTGGATCGAGCCTAGGGCTGAGCAGGTTGGGGAACACACAGGAGCCTCGACTGGGGAAACCAGCTAGTTAGCTCCTTTGACCCCACCCCCACCCACATCCCCTGAGAGTGACAGTGAGGGAGGCCTTGCCTGTGAAGTGACATCATCCTCTCTTTGCTCTAATTCCTTGACTTTTAAACTGACACTGACGGACTGCATGGGGCACCACATTTGACCTATTTAGCAGTTGATTTAATCTGACTAGAATGTTTCAACTTCTAAATCTCTATTTGTCTAAATAAGTGGTTTTTAAAGGAAATCAGTCACTTTATTATTAAGTAATTTTTTCCAAAAAAAAATTTGATAACGTTTGGAGTGATCTGTCCAGCCAGAGTGCCCTCTAGTGTCCATTTATAGAATTTACTTAATAGATGCTGTGGGGGGAAAAAGGTCTTGAAGGGTGGCGGCAAGCATTGTTAGTTCTTGGTTGGATTCCCAGGCCTGTATACATCCCTGCTGGTGTCAGTGATGAGTGCTCCAATGCCCGAGTGCAGGAGTCAATGAGGTGTCTGTCTGTCTTTATTCCCCTCCCTTCCTCTCTCCTTCCTTTCCTCCCCCCTCCTGTTTTCCTTACCTCCCTCTCTCTCTTTTTTTTAATTCTTGGAAAACAAGAGAAAAAAAAATATATTAGGAGGGTTTAGCTAGGTTGTGTATTTTAGTCCTTGTTTATTTTCTTAAAAGTATAATTGTAAAGTAGCATCTCACTTCCTAAATATTCAGACTGCATATTATTCAGATTTTCTTTTTGACTTTAAAAAAATGTTTCAGAGATTAAAGAGAATTTTAAAAATTTCTAATAAACTTAGCACTTTGTATAAATCACAAACTGTGTGTAATAAGATGAACACCCTAATGACACGCTAATGTGACTAGTTGTGTTGGAATTGCCAAGGAGCCTGCTGTTTGAGGGCCATATAACAAAACTGAGATGACAACCCTGATCCAGCATGTGTTTCCACAGTTATCCCCTCAGAATTCAAAGATGACATTCCAGTGATGGAAGTTGTCAGCACGTATATGTTCTGCCTGGTTAGTGAATTCACGGACATCTTATTGATATTACTTGCATTCTTTTTGCGTTAACTCATCAAAACTCAATTATCGTGAAATTAAAAACAGGAAACCGTTCTCAGTGTAACAAAAGCATCCAGTGTATTTAACTCTGTGCTGTGTTTCAGGAGACCCACATTGTATAAGTGACAAAGCATTTATTACCCGGTTTATTGTGGTATTACGGAGTGGAGAGCGCTAAATGATCAATCAGTTAATGGTCTGTATGGCAGTTTGAGCACATCACATCCATTGTGCTTATGCTGTTAGAAGGATGAGCTGATAACGCCAGTGTATGTTGCATGTTTATTCAGAGCCTAATGTCCTAAACTAGGGCTGACAGAACTCTTGAAAAATGCAGCTTCCACGTTGGCAATTTCAAAGTTGCTGAAACATTTTAGAAATAACTTTGAGAGGCTTTGGGTACAAAAGTCCCCAAAAATAAGAGTTAGAATTACCCTTTATATTATTTCCACTTTATCTTCTTCCTTTTACCAGATTTAGGTTTTAGAATTTTTTTTTTTTAATTTTGTTGCCTAGTTTGGGTTGTATTTGTACTTTAGCTCCTTTATTATTATTATTTTTACAGAAGTGTCCCAAATTCTGTAAGCTGGTTATTTCACAATGTGTTTGTTACATCTCGTGGATGTTGCTCATTATGCATTGTGGCTAACTCATCTTCAAAACATGTTGCAAGTGGGCTTAGGTTCGTTGTATAAAATAAGTGGGAAGTAACTTTTAGGTGCTGGTTTGATGAGAACACGTTGCCATTACAGGTTTTAGATGAAAACAAGAAAGGGAGAGAAAGAAAAAAGAGACATTCAAAATCAGATCTTTTTGAAAATGGTCCTTAATTAGGTGATAGTAAGAAGTAGGATTCTTGTGTGGATGTAACAAAATGTTTTTTGAATCAGGACAGAATGTTTTTAGACTATTTTGTTGGTTTGGGGTGGCCATTTAATTTCTATTGGTTCATTTTTAAATGAGGGCCCGTTATAAAAAACTCTAACCCATATTTTCTCTTTCTTCTTCCTAGGAGATAAAAGCACTGATTATGCTAATTTTTACCAGGGTTTGTGGGACTGCACAGGAGATTTTTCTGATGAGTTGTCGTTTAAACGTGGCGATGTGATTTACATTCTTAGCAAGGTAAGCAGATTCCCCAAAATGACAACTGTAAAGGGTGAATACAAAGCTAGATTTTTATGCCTTTGGATTTACAACACTGGGGAAAAATGCCAATTGGAATTCTTCTAGGTCCTTGTTAACAATCGGGAGTTCACAATAATTAATTATTTTGTCAAGTGAAATATAATCAAATTTTAAACAGAATCAGATAACAGGATTCAACTTAACAGTGTGTTTACCTATCACTTCAGCCTTTGGCTTACATCCACACACTGCCTTCTCCAGAAACAATATCCTTATGTGAAAGTTAACATTGTAAGGTATTGGGTTATTTATTATGTTTTTCTTTCCTCTTCCTTTTTATTCTTCTGTGTGCTTATTCTGATTTTGTCTGCCATTCACCACTGGAAACACTGTGTTTACAGAAGAAGTTTTTCATCTTTATGTAAATATATCGGGTGTTCCGACAATTTAAAAGCAATGCTTTTCTATTCAGACAAGTTTAGGTAATTTTTTAAAGTTTAACATAATTGTATTTGTAAACATAATAGCAAAGTACGTTGCTATGAACTCATCTTTATATATACAAAAATCATGTCTCTGCCTCTTAAGATACTAGATTATTCAAAATCTTTCTGTCCTTAGATCTAAGTCAAGTCCCTTAATGTGATTACACTTCCCATGATGTGTGTGAGCACCCTTAATTTTCATATTTTAACTTTCCCTACTGTGTTACAGAGATTAAAAAAAATTAATAAAAATATGAGGCTATTTTAGAAACATGATGTATGGAAACTGTTTAGATATAAGTAGGGAAATGTTATAAAAATCGTAAGTCTAAGAGTTTACTGTGGTTTCCTGATTAGAGAAATATTTTGGACTTTTAAGAAATGTCATATGACTTGTTAGAAGAAAATTTTGAAATAAAGTCACTTACTGAATTTTAACAGTAACTGCCATAAAATCATATTTAACACTGGTGCATAAAATCATAACACAGAGAATCATAGAACATTTGAGTGAGGAGTCTTAGGGATCGTGTCTCTATTCTTAGTTTTACAGATAAGGGAACTTGGGTCAAGAAAGTGCCGAGCCAGTACTTAACCCGCACCGGGGCTTTCCGCTCTATTTTTTTCTTGAGCTTGTATCTGTTTTCCTTCCTTCTTTCCTCTCTCCCTCCCTCCCTCCCTTCTTTCCTTCCTTCCTTGTGTTGAATTTGAAACCATCATAAAGTACCTACAATGTGCCAGGGCCCATTCTAGGCACCAGGAATCCAAAAGAAATAAGGTATAAGCACTTGTAGATTATTGGGGAAAAAATACTTAGTAAATAAGTATAGCCAGCTGTGCTAATTGCTAGTTGAGATGACCAAAGCTAAGACTTGTCACTTATTTCTCTCAGTCTTCTGTTCATTAGTATGGGACTTATTTTTTTAATAGAAAGAAGCTTTTAGTTCTTAGAAGCTATAGATAGTCATATCACAACTTGTGGATTAAGCCTATTATTGAGCATTTAATTGTCCTGAGTTAAGACAACAGCTTTTTGAGTAAATTACTTAATATAGAAAACAAACTGATTAGTTTCATTTCTTGACAAGAAATGTTCTTGGAATCATTCCTCAAATTTACTTAACTCACAGTTTCTTTCACCAATTTAGCTGCATTTAGCTGTATAAAATTAAGTCTGATTAGCTTCCATGTGGAATTTCAGATTATAGGGATAAATGGCATATAGTCATTATATTCCTATGGTAAAATATGAAACTTATAAAACCCATGTGGGTCTGTTCTTAAAGCCTTCTTTATGAATCAGGTTGTCTTTGTTGCTGAAAGCCTCTGAGGACCAACTTCCGGGAGAGGCTGTGAAGCAAGCAGTGTTCTCATAGGCGTGTCTCATTTCTACCAAAGCCTCAGAAAATCATTTTCTGTTAATATGAAATTAAAAGTACAATCATAGGTGTGTATCATACTTCTAGGATTCTGGGGAAGGTCGTTCCTATTCTCCCAAACCTGTTTTGTGGAGACTGTAATTTTGTATGTGAAGCCTGGTCATAGAGCTAAGGTTAATGGTGGTCCAGCTCATAGGAAGAATATACTACCATCTAAAATTTCTAAATGCTGTTATTTGGGTATGGGCTGATCAAAAATATTTCCCTGTCAGCCTTTCACAAGGCTTGAAGTTCCACCGTTAGCATCATTTCATGAGGGACCTTCTAGAGATGGGTATTTTATCTGGAGCTCATTTTGGTTTTTGAAAGAAGAGACAAGACATCTTAGCCAGCACATTATCACTATTGGCTGAATGATTAAATACTCATATTTACCCAGCTGTCAACCTCGTAAAATCAACCAGATAAATCTTGGTGAGGGTGAAAAGAAAGGACACTTAGCTCCCCCTTGATGGAATTTGGACAGATTCTGGGCCACTGATGGGCATCTTGGCTGTTGGTTGTCGGGTTGCTTTGGGGTTCAGTATATGTTTGTGAAGACTCTTACTTCCCCACTTGGCTTTGTGCAAATTCAGATAGGAATCTCTGGAGACTCTCTAATTTTTTATTGGCTTGGTCTTCCATTTTTTATCAAGACTTTGGCAAACATAGACTATAAGTTAATATCGTAAATTTCTTTAATATGTGAATGATGACAGCAATTTGAATGCTTGGTATTATTCTAAATTCAGAACTCAAGGCCCTTAGTAAAAGAGAGTGAAAAATTGCTCAAAAGGGCTTGTTTCTAGATCAAGGTAGAGCTGATGTTATATATAGATAGATTTTTTTAGAAAGTACAATTAGTATAGAAATCACTAGCATTGTTATGTGCCTAGAATGTGTTTGATCTTTCTCAGTTATATTTAGATTTTGTGGTGTTGAAATGAAATTTTACCATTTTAATTTATTTTTTACACCATCTAGTGGCTCAGAGTGAGTGGTGCAGGTAATTGCAGCTAATGCGCATAATCAAAATGATGTCATAAATTCAACTTTAAATCTAGCTATGGGTTATTACTTTCCTATCTCATGTCAATAAAGTATTAACATTAATCATGAAAATTTTTTTAATCACTCTAAATTAAATGTAAAAATTGTATACATAAGGAAGAATACATTTTAAGGAATCTAACACAATATTTGTAGAGATATAGAAAATGTGTACTTTATAAAGAAATTAATGCTACAACTTTTCTAATAAATAACACCATTTTAAAGATTTTAAAGAAATACAACTTGCTTTTCATACTTAACTGATCTATAATTTGCAATATTTAATTAGCACTGTTTGATTTGATATACCTTCTAGAAGGTTGTCAGTTCTGAAAATACTCTTTAAAATAAAGGCAACACAAGATAGTTTAAGAAGAGATGCATTCTTTCAATATAAGTAAACATTTAAACAAATCAAGAAATAAATGGCACTCATTATAATAAAAAGTGTTTTAATTTTGTAAATGTAATGACAGGAAAAGATTTAACTAGTTTGATAATTAGACTATCTTCATTAAAATTCACTGTAGAAATATAGTTTGATTTTAAAATTCAGTTTTCTTTTTCTGGTTTTTCAAGGCAGCCTTGATGGGGTGTCAGCTTAGTCAGCCTGGGGGTGATTTATTTATCTGGGGCCTCTTTTGAGAGTTATACAGATCTTAGCTTTCTTTTTTAATTTTTAGTGAAAATCAAATGTTGCAATAAAGAAAGAGGAGTAGGCAGATACTCTGCCCTTCCTCCTTCCCTTTTTAACATTTTCCAATTAGCAACTATCATGTGACCCCTGGCTGAGCTAGGCCCTCCTTCAAAGTGTCTGGCATTTTCTTAGTTTTAACCTTTGAACTTCACTAATAATACATCTAAATACTGCTTGCCTAAGAAGGCAAGCCAGTAACTTTTTGCTTACAGTTCTTTTCATATGGGGTTGCTGCAGTTTTTTTGTGTGTTAAAATAAAACCCTTTATATACTTCAATAGTTCAGTGGAGATTTAGAAATCCTCCCCCCCCACCCAAAAAATGATGGAGCACATTTACAGAGGTGGATGAAAGTGAAATCTGTAATTTTAATGACAGCTGCGTTGTCAGTGAATTAACTCTGAAACATAAGGCCTGGTTTCAGATTCAATAGTGGAAAAGTCGTATTTGAGGTAGAAAATCTTTTATTTATTTATTTTTTAGGAATCAGGTTGTTTCAGGCTAAATTCTTTCACTAGTTTGCATTTCAGTTTTATTACCACCTTAAACATGGACATAATATTGTAGTTAATAGCATTTTCCTAGAACCGTGTTTGTGAGATTTTATAATTTTAGTAGCAGGATCCAGGTTATATAGCCATAGGTGTTTTCCGTAGCTCTGCATACCTCTTTGGTTATGGTATTCTACTTGCTGTTCTGGATTTACATCTTCTATTAGTTTATCTTTCAATCTCTACTCATCGGTAAATTGCTAACTGCATTCCTATTCTTACTTTTAAAGCAATAAATTATTTTTAGAGACTTAATGACAGAAGAGCTCTGCTCCAGCAGGAAAGAGGCACGCTACTGTGTGCGGTACTAACAGAAGAATGAGCGAGCTCAGAATCCCGGAGTATTTATCTAGTCTAGGGCACATGCGACCTGAGCTTTGCAGCTTTTTGAGAAATTCTTCATTAAGTCAAAACCAGAAAATGTAGGTGGACGGTACACAGTATTATATATACTAATATACCATAAAAGAGCATTTTTTAAGTGTGTATGGGTTGGGGTTCCAAGCATCGCCTCCTTTTATGTTTATGTTGGTGACTGTTTCCGGTGACTGGTGGATTGTGGCTGTCACTGACCGTTTGCTTCTCATTGTGAAGATGTAAAGATTCAGTTACTAGGGCTTTTTTGGCCCCAAACCTACCAGAAAAATAAAATGAAATGCAAGTCTTGCTGAGCTCGACTGGCAGAGGGAAGCACAGAGTTACTTTTTAGCTCTTATAGTTTTTCCTTTGTGACCATCTGACGCAGTGTGCCACAAATAGCATAACCAACTGCCGAAGAGTATCTAGGACATCTCAATGTAGGACACACGTTGTGGACGCTAAGCTAGTTCCCAAAATGTCATTCTATCCTGTAGGCTTCTGGGAAGGAGGAGGAGTATTTGTACCTGTGAGTGCGTTTGTTTGGGTCTGATGGCATTTAGTTTCTATGTTGTCAATGTGGGGATGCTGTGGACAGTGAAGCATGAACCAGGGCTTGCTACCTAGCACGCACCTCTCCCGAGTAGTGATAATCTGTTTATGGACACGGCAACACCTCGCAAGATGTTCTGGTTCCACTCGTGGTACTCCTCTTGTTATCTACGTGCGAACGACACGCTCGATTCCTTCCCTGTTTTCTCTTACATAAAATGGAGGGAGCATTCCAGGAAAATGTTGACAGATGAAAAGTGAAGGTGCTTAGAGGAGGCAGGCTGGCAGGCTGGCAGGCTGAGCCCCTGCAATGACTTGAGAGGTAGAGGATAAGGCAGAAGGTGATGTCAGAGAGGCAAGGTGAGTGGAGGTGGCAGTGGAGGGGCTGCTACGGGCTGTAAGGCCTAGGTGGTTTAATTCCCCAGGGAATAAGCAAAGGTTTGCTGGAAGCAAAACAAAACAACCTTAAAGAAAGGCACTATGTTGCTAATTTTTTTAAAACCCTAAATTGAAAAATCCATGATCTCTTATACCCTTCTGCGCCTCCCTCCCCCCCAAAAAATCAGGAACCCCTTCAGTGTATGTATAGCATGTATAGCACACTTTCATTCTGAGATGTCTCCCTCTCATCCCTTTAAAGGTCAGATTCCTTTGGAAGAACAGGGTAGAGAACTGCTAATAATAATCAGATTGCCTTATGGTGTACTCCAAGATGCTCTATTTTTTGTTGCCCCAGTATTTTGCTACACCAATTAGTGGGAAGGGAGGGGGAGGGAATGAAAAAGTATTTGCTGCAGACCTACAATATCCTGGTTTAGGCACTCAATGTGCTCTCTCTCATCTGATTTATAAGATAACCCTATGAAGTATATGGTGCTATAATTTTGCAGATGAGGAAACTATGCTCAGTAGGGTTATTATATAAATCCCCGAGGATACCTGCAAATAAGTACCTTCTCCTGGAATCTACGTAGATCTGACCCTAAAGCCTTTTCTCTTTCTGCTTTGCTACACCTAAGTGGGCCATGACTGGGATTTTCCATTTTTCTCTCTCTTAACCCTGAACTCCTTAAGGGGGACACTGTGTCTTAAGTATTTTTGTATCCCCAAAACCTAACATTATGGCAGATAGATGTTTAATATGTGTTTATGAAAATACAGTTGAAAAGAGGAAATAATCCTGAACTTGCTAAAAGAATTTAGAATGATAGAATCATAGAGTTAGGGAAACCTTAGTGCTGGCCCTTCATTTTATAGGTGAGGAAATCTCAAGGCTTATCGTAATTGGGGAAAAATAAATAAAAGGCTAAAGGACAAAAGGATGACCCCTGTGGAGACCTTAAAAGACAGTGGAGTTTCTGCACTTGAGCTTCCAACTTGGCCCTGAGCTTCTTGGCAGCCCAACTGAAAGCGAGAGAGACAAGGAGCTAATAATGCCTTTTCATCATAGAGGAGGGATCTTGGCTTTTCCCAGCACTGGCTTCTTAAAAAAAAAAAATTCTCACATGAATTTCTAGAATCTTCACTGATTATCTGACCTCAACAACTTTATATAATAAGAACAACAGTGGCAAATGATACCCTCTACAAAAAAATTTTATAGTAAATGTAACAACAGATTTTATAAAGGTAATTCTGTGAAGGTCCAAATGTATACTAGTTAGCGTTTATTGATTTATGCTGAATCAATAAAGTGACTGGATTATTGTAGAGTCTCAAAGAGTAATATAAATATAAACAAACAAAATCATCCCTAAAGAACTTGGGGCTTGCCCAATGTCTCACACCTAGTTAGTAACAAAGCTGGGATGAGACTCTGGATCTTCTGAGAAAATAATCACAAGAATCTTGAGAAGGAGCTGAAAACTCAGCAGATTTTCCCTTGTGTCTGACACACTGTTTCTGCCTTTGCATGGTTCTGTCTTAACTTCTTCAATACTTACAATAAATTCAACTGAACTCATTTCTTGGAAGAACTGGAATTATTTGGTCCCAGTGCTGCAGGAGAGAGAGCTCTTTCTTTCTGCAGGTGGAATTTAGGCTCTTTAGACAAGGTACCCTATGTAGTGCATTGGAAAACACGGTGGGCAACAGCCACCTACTCCCACCGTGAGTAGGAGCAACACGCTGAGGACTGTGAAGCTAAATATACCTCAGAACAGATATTTGTTTAGTCATTACTAAAATTCTTCAAGTATGTCTGATATACACAGGGAAAGGATATTCCCGTTGGAAATTACACTTCTTAAGAAAATATTTAGGATAGTCAACTGGTGCATCATCCAGAATGAAGACAGAGTACGTTTCATCATCCAGGACACATTTATTGAACACCTTTTACACATCCTGCAGTGTGGGGCATACAGATTAAGTGTGACACATTGCCCTGATCTCTGTGAGTTTGTACTTTATTTTAGTTGAAGGGACAATACTAAAGTACATAAAATCCACTGAGGAATAAATGCTCAGCTTGAAATGAGAGATGTTAAGTATGGATTAGATAATTCAGGGAAAATTTCATGACAGCTGGGTAACTTGAGTTGGGTCTGAGTCACTCTTGAGGTTGGGTGAGGGAGGGGAGAGGTTTCTTTGGGGAGGAAGCACCGCATGCAGAGGTAGGAATGAGTGCAGCGTAGAAGGTTGGACTGTGCAGTCCAGAGCAGCGAGAGAAGAATGTTGCTAGCAGGGTGGGAAAAAGCCAAGCAGGGGAGTTTGTAGTTAATGCGCTGGGGAGCTAGTACAAGTTCTTGATCGGCAAATTGACATAGGCAGTTTCTGGAAAGAACAGAGAGGCAGAGCTGATGATGCAACAGTCCAGGGTGAGGCGATGAAGGCCTGAACGAGAGTGGCAACTGTTGGAATAGAGAGGAGTGGGTGAACCTGAGTGGAATTAACTGAGTCGTGTATTGGTTGGTGAAATACACTGAGTACCAAGGCCACCCTCTGCTGAGCCTGACTTGATCTTTCTTTGCTTAATAGTATGTGCAAATCATCAGTCTGAACATCAGTTTTTACTATATGGTATTGTAAACATTGACTGTGTAGAAATTTGAATTAAATGTATCTTGACTCTGGAATATAAACTAAAATTTGTGATAAGAATTAAATTCTTACTATCAGCTTCCTTACTTATCCTTTGTCTTTCTTGCTTTAAAAATGGAGTGCACAGTGCAAGGAGAAAATATTAGTAATTTTTTTTTTTTTTTGTAAGGAAGACCAGCCCTGAGCTAACATCCGATGCCAATCCTCCTCTTTTTTGCTGAGGAAGACTGGCCTTGGGCTAACATCCGTACCCATCTTCCTCTACTTTATATGGGACGCCGCCACAGCATGGCTTGCCAAGCAGTGTGTCAGTGCGTGCCCAGTATCCGAACCGGCGAACCCCGGGCTGCTGCAGTGGAGCACGTGCACTTAACCGCTTGCGCCACCAGGCTGGACCCAATGGTGATTTTTTCACTTAGAGTAAGTCCAAGTCACACCTGCATAGTAAATAATGAAGTAATGAGGTTGATTTCCATGAGCTGCTCAGAGACTTAGTGTCTTCAAGCAGGTCAGTGAATGGTGGTGTTCAGAGATTGTTAGTGTCAATTTCCTCATTTCACAGGTTAGGAGACTAAGATTAAGCAGTTAATGTGTAGACAATAACAGTAAAATACTGAGGTTGTCAAGTTCCTATTGTGAGTTTTAAGAGAACCTTTTGAAACGATAGGTGGATGAGAAATGAAAGGGTTTTTATAAAGTTTCTGATTGGAGATAGTAAAAAGGAAGAGACTGAAGAGGTAGCCTTGAAGAAAGTATTTCTGTATTTTATTTTATTTTATTTTTTTAATTTTTTTTTTTTAATTTTTTTTCCCCCCAAAGCCCCAGTAGATAGTTGTATGTCACTGCTGCACATCCTTCTAGTTGCTGTATGTGGGACGCGGCCTCAGCATGGCCAGAGAAGCGGTGCGTCGGTGAGCGCCTGGGATCTGAACCCCAGGCCGCCAGCAGCGGAGCGCGTGCACCTAACCACTAAGCCACGGGGCCGGCCCTATTTCTGTATTTTAAATAGTTATCTAGGGGCCGGCCGGGTGGCGCAAGCGGTTAGGTGCGCGCGCTCCACTGCGGCGGCCTGGGGTTCGCTGGTTCGGATCCTGGGTGCGCACTGACGCACTGCTTGGTAAGCCATGCTGTGGCGGTGTCTCTTATAAAGTGGAGGAAGATGGGCACCGATGTTAGCCCAGGGCCAGTCTTCCTTGGCAGAAAAAAAAAAAAGAGGAGGATTGGCAGATGTTAGCACAGGGCTGATCTCCTTACAAAAAAATAAACAAATAAGTAGTTATCTAGTTTTCATACTACTACAGTGTTTATGAATAATTTGAAAATACCACACTGAAGAGTTCAAAAACAATGGTGAAGTCCACTGGTTCTGAAGGTCTAAATATAGTTTTATATTTTGTGAATAAAATTACCTTCATTTCCACAAAAGGCTAGCATGTTTTGAAGCACAGATGGATGTTTGGAGAAAGGACACATAGTCTTTTAACCTTTCTAACACCTGTTGATTTTAAACATATTGGTAACTAACTTCTGAGAGGGGTTGTACATCACAGAATCTTATTAGTGTTTCAAGTTTCCCTTAAGGCACAGTTCTTTTACCATATGGTTTGCAGAAAGTGGATTCACATACTTGAGAAATGAAAATCATGGTGCTGACAAGGATTTTAGTAAATGTTGGGCCTTATTTAAGTGTAAAATAATACACCAGCAGAGAGAGGATTTAGGTAATGAGAAATGTGGACATATGTTTACTATTGTGTTGGATAAAGTCTCTGTTTCACTTTATCAAAACTCGTCCTTTTTTCCTGCCTTATTACATAATCACTTTAATTTATTGCTTAATAACTATTAATTGAGGCCTAAAATTTTATCTACAAAATAAAACAAAAACTGTTTTAGTGGTATGAAAATTGAAAACAGAAGAGTTAGATCACAACTGTTCAGTGCTGCTTTACAATTATTTTTTCAGATTATTGGGCAAGTTTGGCTTTTTTGCTTCTTTGACTGCCATATTACATTTTGCCTTGAAGCCATCCATTTTGCAGATATTGAATTTCTTTTGAGTACTATTTTTATAGAGTAAGCATCACTACACCTCTGGATCTTGATAGCATTACGAAGGGAGGAGAAAGCAGCTTTGTGTTAGTAATTACCTAACATTGTCAGAAGCTGACTGCAGGCCTCTTTCTAGTGATAACAGAATAACCGCATAATGTAGCTTTATAGCACATGATTAATAGAAAATAATTACACGTCCTACAAAGGGATGCAATATTTCTTATAAATTGACTAGAATGGTTTCCTGTAGATTAAAGGACTCTTCATTATTTTATCAGTCTTCCTGAAGTACAGTCACTTGCCTATGTTAGCATTTCTGTTGATGTTAAGAGCCGAATAGGATGAAGGATCCCAGATGGCAGACCTTCTTGTACCTGAGATCGCATGTGCCATAAAGATGACATGATGCTTCCTAACCTTTCAGAGATTTAGATGGCAGCCTGGGATGGTTTTGTCTCTTTATTTTTTGTTTATTAACAAGGTAAGGTTTTTGTTTTTTTTTTAATGACTCACCTGTGACTGTTAGAACAATACTATAATTAGTATGTGGACTGCAAGACAACATTGTATGGATTACATTACCTTCCACTGTAAGTAATATATCATTCATAATCACATTTGTTGAGGTGCGGCAGAGAAAGGCAGATTTTCTTCTTCAGAAGGAAACCTTGTATGATACTGAATCTTCAGGCTGAAGTTTAGAATACTGTGCTCCAAGAAGCATTTCATTCCAATTTATAGGTTGCAAATGGTTTAATTGGAATTCATGTTGCTCAGGAGGCTCATACAGAGGATGTAATGATAAAAGTAAAAGCTTCTGTGTTTGCAGTCTTGTCGACATACTCTCATGGTTGCAGTGTAAATCCATAAATTTGCCTACTAGATTTTTACCTCACCATATTCTATCTTACCTCTTAATTCCACACAGGAGTATTATATGGAATTCTTTGAGAATGTCAAGTAATAAACATTCTGGTTTTTATTTTTACCCTTTTCTGATTTAAATCTGTGATATTTTATGAAGTGTGTATTTCATTTGCTTTTCAATTATTTTAAATTAATTGAGTGAAGCACTTATTTCAGTCTAAAATTTTGTTTTTTCCTACAATGTTACTTGTAAGGGATTTGTTTACAGCTGAATAAGCTCCTCCCTGCTGTTTACTACTGTACTTTCTATTTAATGAATCTCGCCAGTTACCATCATGCAGAATTCTCTCAAGTGTGAAGTACATATGTCATTGGTCCATTGTTGAAGTGATTTGTTGGAAATCAATTTCTTATATTTGGATGTGAGTGAGCTTTTTGAGAGCAATAATATGCCCTTAATTGAGAGTACAGATTATAACCGAAGTGGACTATTATAAAGTGGTTTGTAATTTGAATCTAAGCACTGAAACACAGATTGAAGGCTATTCTCTGAAAGCAGGTTTAGGTCATAATATGCCTTCTCACTAAATGTGTTCTGTGTCTGCTATTTGGGGGGCTAGTGCCTGTACTCCTTCCAGATAATTGAAAAAATCTTAGATTGGCATTGGGTAAGAGCTTTCACCCTCAGCCTTACCCTCTTAACTATCCATTTTGCAATCTTACAGTGTAGGCCTTTGGACTCTGAAAGGTTAAATACATTTGTTTTGTTAAGCATCAGACTCTAATTGTATTCATTGCCTTAAAAATTGAAAAGGGCAGTTTTATTAGGTACCTATTAGGATATAATGGTTGCTAATCATAGCTTTCAGTAAGTTGGTATTTCCTTCTGATAAATATATCCTACATAGATTATAGTCATCATCATTGAGTTCTGGGCATCAGACTATTTCCATTGCATAGATAGTTTTGTCCACTAAGTTCACACTATCAGTGAACTTTTAAAATCTTGAGTCCACTGCCTCAGAGCCAGAGCTGTGCCCTCATTAGAATAAGAAGGGCAGGATTAGCCTTTCCCTCCTTTTCCTTCCACCTTATTCTTCTAATAAACCTAATTCTGATACATCCCACTATTAAAAAAGCATGCATAGATTTTAATCCTATAATCTCTCTATTGATAGCTACATATCAATATACACATGCTAATATTGCTACATTTGTATTGAAGAATTATATGATTTTTTTTCCTGATGGTCAGCAGCATACTAATCAATACAAATGTTAAGTCTGTGCCAGTATTAACATTCCCTCCCCACATGTAACTCAATATGCATATGCACATTTATCTACGACTCAGATGTTGGAATTGAATTACTTTGGGGATTGATTTTAAAAATTTATCTTACATGAAAAATTAAATTTGGGTCCTACAGTGCTTTTGCAGAGTATTGCTTTTGGAAGATATTATTCTTGAAACTTGTAATTCATTTTACTTTGTTTGTATCTCACTAAACATAAATAAATTTGAGATAAAAATACATTAGTCAATCTGGCAGACATATGAAACCGGTTACAGAGTGTTCGAGATGCCTAAAGCAGTGGTGTATCTGTCAATAGAGGCAAAGGGGAGAAATGGAGGTACAGGTTTATCTCACTTTGCAAAGTAAATGCCAAAGTGACTCATCAATCACTCGTTTTTACAGCTGGATTAATGTTTTGCCTTCATAACTTGAGATACTTTTGTTTCCTATTGATCTTCCAGTGCAAGGGTGAATCTAACACCACCTTTACATTCCTTCTACCCATCCTTTATCTAATGGAGTTTATGATCAATAAAAGGAACGATAAATGCCTTAGGGAAGCTTTTTAAAAGGAGCCCTTTTGTGAATTGTTTTGAAAAGAAAAAAAATTTTTTTGGTGTTGTTAGTATTTCCTTATTCTCGAATTGATCTGTTTAAAATGTCTGTATTCATATATTAGATTTTCTTAAGAAGGGGCATACCTCAACATTCTAAATCATTTTGAGTCATATGAGTTTAACTAGGAATTAAGTAGTTTATTGTGAAAAAAATAGTTCTATCCTTGCTAGATGATAAGCTTCTTGAAGGCAGAGATAGTATCCTAAGGATCCTGGCTGTAACCTTGTAGCTTCTGGCACTGGTGTTTGCATATACTAAACGGTGCCCCCAGGTTGTGTGTGGAGAGAGACACAGAGAGAGAGAGAGAAGGGAAAGGGGCCCAGAGAGCTGTACATAGTTTCATTTGCTAGGTTCTTATCGTTAAGTGACTGTTTCTGTGTTCTACACGGAGTAATAAACAGGCTTTGTTTTATACCTTAATTTAAATCTTTGCCTAACAGCATTTTTAAAGTGTCCAGAAACAAAAAAGATTAAAATATTTCAATTTGCAGCTCAAGCTCTTGTAACTTTATAAAAAGAAATAACATTTCTAAGAAGTTGCATACAAACAACATTGTACTTACACCAGTCTAAAGGTTAATATTGCATATTGTTTTCAATTAGGAATACAATAGATATGGCTGGTGGGTAGGAGAAATGAAGGGAGCCATTGGCTTGGTGCCGAAATCCTACATAATGGAGATGTATGATATTTGAGAGTCCTGGGTAAGTACATTTTAATCCAATATTCTGTAATAGCTCATATGTTCTCTTGGTCTCTGTGTTAAGAGTCTTTGCTTTTTTAAAAGTCTTTGCAGTTTTCTGATAACACAAAGATTATGCTCCCCAATCATCTTCTTCTTTTTAAAAAAAATCTGGTTTAATTTTAAAACTAAGTTCATAGAATTTACTTTGGAAATAAATAGATTATTTAGAGAAAGTCCCTTTGATACTGACCAGCTGTTTTCCCAGACTTCCTCTTCTTTAGTAAAATACCACTTTTATGGCCTTTCTGAGGAGCTGAATTGGCAAAATGTTGAGTAAACATTCATTTTTTCCTTGGCTAAAAATGTAATTTTTTTCCAAGCAGGGAAAAACCAACATTTCTACTGAAGAAAAAAATTAAACCACAACTTTCCCTTTCTGCCTGCAGAAAAAGAAGACTCTTCTGCTAGTCTGCAAATGCTTTGGATTGAGAGTCATCATGAAAGCATGAGTGACAGCTCATAACCTTTCTTTGTTTTGTTGACCATCGTTTGTCTTTGACTGTTATTTTATGCATTCATTATAATAGTAGTCTATTGTGAAATTAAATGAAGGATGTTAATGTAAATTAGATGCAAGCAGTAAAGTTACACCTGTTGCTATTTTGCAAAGAAATAATTGTAGTTTTATTTACTCATTTGATTTGTGTGAAGAATTCAGCATTATTTTATGTGCACCATATAGTCACTGCTACCTCTGGCATGAGTTGTAATTTTTCTTAATATTGGACATCAGTTATTTTTTTAGAATGTAGTAAATTTCAATTGAATATATCATGCAAGTTTTTGGTAGATGCTATCTAAAGAATGTGGCTTTGTTAAAACTTTGTATTTATTTATCACACAATAGTAACGTTTTCATGAAAGAATTTTTATTGATTGGCAAATTTACTTTATGTTAAATATAGCCACAAAAAAGAAAAAATGATAGAATTGCAAATGGTAGTGTGCTGTCACCTTCTGCAACTCATGTGCAGACCAGAACCATGGTTTGTGCAAAGCCCTTTAGCAATAGCAAATATCCTTATTAGATGATGGGCTTGCTAACGTTTTCTACCATAGTTTTGTTTAAATATAATAAAATAGAAAATTCACAAGAAATGCCATTCTGCCACTACTATAAAGACATAAAGAATCTCAAATGTATTCCCAAAGTAAGAGGGCATAGCTGAGCACTCTTTCGTCTTGTCGGATCATTACTATGCTATTAAAGTCCCACCACAAAACAGTAGAACTCCAGATTCGAGTCTCCTCTACACATCTCAGAGCCATGAAAAGAAAAGGAAGGCTCAGAGAGGAGAGTGTAGAAATCACTGTGGGAACATGTACCAACAGGTGAGTGGAAGGGTAGTGTTAGCCTGACATTGGAAGTATATGTTGTGCTGCCTGAGCAAGATTTGTGCAATTATATCGTTACCTTTTCCTGTATACTTGAAATCAAGGGTATTTTAAATGTCTACAGGGTACCAGTATGGTCTTAATATATATCAGAATGTACTGCTGATTGGATAATTATTTGGGGTAGATGTAATCTCCTAATACTGAATCATTGATTAGTGGGTACTACCTTTGTTGAACTTTTCAGATCTTTGCATTATGAAGATTCTAACCATACAAATGATCTGATAATATTTAAAAACCTCCATTATTTATATAAAACTATTTACAAGCAATATTTCAGAGTTTATATTTTACCGTTATCTCCTCAATACTGTGATTGTCCGATTTTAAATATAAAAAAATATATATTAACTTTAGAAATTGTAGGTAAACTCTAGTTTATATAAATTAGACATTGTCAAGTTAAAGCTTTCAGAAATTAATTTGTGCACTCGTTAATCTTTTCCTGATATAAAGCCTTTGGAATAGATTGAAATCATCCTGGCAAAAGTAAGACAACCGGAGATGAATTCAGTGGCCTGGTTTTCAAAGCCTGAGAGATTGAAAAGCAAAAAGCAGTTGTGAGTTTCCACTGAAAAGGTAGACTTGCTTGTGGAGACAGGTTTTGTGCTTCTGGTTTAAGGGAAGATTTTCGTCCTGGGCCACTAGATGGCAGCAGCTTTTCATTGCATGCTGAACCACTCAGAACCCCTCCCCCACACAGGCACAAACTCACACAGAATGTGAAGCACTTAGAAGATTTTTGCCACTTTTTACAGTTAATCCAGGAGAGGGAGTCCTTTGCCAACTGATGACCAACAATTCCAAGCCAGATAGTCTCTGTGAATGGTGACAACACAGAAATAAAATGTGACTTCTGTCCAGAGCTCCTCTGGCCTTTGTTCATTTTTAACCTGAATATAGGTGGGAGATAAGAAAGGAAACAAAGATTTGAAATTGGGGTGGCAGGAGAAATAATCCTTACTTTCAACTCATGATTCTATATTCATTTGGTCAAATCATTTGTGTACTACCAGGGAGAAAGTTTTCTCTACACCCTTAACAATATATCACACACTCTTCAAGATCATAATAATATCATTAATGTGAATTTAAACAACATGGCTTGTTAGAAAATATGCTAATTGCTGTGTTCTCATTATGTTTGCTTAGCTTTTATTTGTTTTTCTATGAACAGTTAGAGAGCTAATTTTTTTCAAAGGTGATTGTAAGTCATATTTTATATAGCATTTTGCTTGATTATTTCTTCTGTACTGAATTTGTACTCTATTGCCATTAGATCTTACAATAATGTTCCACTCTGCAAATTTTTAAGGTTCAAATAAAGTTTAATTGTTTGCAAACTGTTATGATGCTAATAATTCAACAGCCTGCTGTGTTACTAATGAAATTACTTTGTTATGATTAATTTGGAAAATAGTGTGTTGATTGTAGTAATTAAGCACAACAAGGTGAAGTAAATGATTCTAATGCCATCTGGCCTCCAAACTGAATGAAGAAATGAAATAGGGCTGTCATCTGAATTTATTCAAAGTAGTAAGGATAATACAAATGACTCTCATTGCTATAGGATTTACACTTAACCATAGCTCACTCCATTCTGTTTTTGCCACTTTGTTGCATATGACACTTTCTTTTATGAAAAAGAATGTTGTTTAGCCTAGCAGTTGTTTTGAATACTTTATATTATTTTAAGTTGATCATTTTTTTACCTTGTGCTAATTTAATTACAGATAATTGCATAAAGTATCATAAGATCATAGAAAATCACTTTTCAACCATCTGTGGATGAAATCTATATATATGGGAGGGGGTTGCTAATAGGGTGTGAACATGTTGAATAGCCTTCCATAAAGAGTGGATTCCATTCAACTGTTTCTAAAATGGATGCAGTTAAGACCTTCTCACAGTTCTCATGATTCCTACTTTTCCTATAATTTCTCCAGGCTAATCTATTGCTACTTACTTCATTGAGTCCGGTACCTTCCAGGGTCATGATGAAAAACAGAACCCAGAACTGAGTTATATATAGAGATACAGATTTGCAGTTTAGCCACTGTAAGAAAACTTACCCTGACATATGTGTAGTTTAAAAACTTGAACTTCATCACTGAGACTGAGTGAAGTATTGTGAGAATTTTTAAATCAAGTAAAGTACTTCTAAATGTCAGATAAATAAATTGTTTTTATTTCAGTTGTTGAATGGAATCATAGACACAAACTGTATAAAGATCACTTTTATTTCTTTTGAGTTCAGTAGATTCAAGAATATTGAAAAGGAATCAATATGGTAAAGAAGGAGGTGGTGGAGATTAAAACGTGCTCAAACACTAGAAAACACAGCTTCACTCAGAGGTTGAAGGAATATAATTAACATACGTAACATAAAAACATTTGTTAAAATGGCTTAGTTTGTTAGTAAAATCCTGAGTATTCTGAAACACAGAAAACAAATAAGTAGTATATTATTAAAGTATCTTTCTACAAACTTACCCTACACTCAAATGCATAACTTAAACAGTTGATCCTCTGGATTGGGAACAAGGAATTTCTGGACATCGTCAACTTCAGCCAATGTTGCCATCCACTGCCTTATAGTTGAGTTTTCTAGAACATCTGTTAGAACTCCTGATAGTGTGACATTTTGCTGTGATGAGATAAATACTTACAAAATTATATGATCACAGTGACATGGAATGCCATTTCATTAATGCTGTGTTTGAGGGGCTTTTTCTTGTTTGCCCTGGTAGAATCTGCTCTTATCATTACTTCATCACAAACATAGGATTTATTGCCTGCATGGTTCTTCAGAGTATACAGTGTGTATCTGGTAAATATTTGTTAATTAACTGATTTGGCACCCCACAGTATCTCAAGACCTGAGATTTAAGAAGAAAAGAGTTTGACTTCTATACGTAGTAGAGAAAATGCCTTTCTCAGTTAGTACATTGACTCACTGACTGACTGCTTTCTTTTAGTCAAAAAATCAGTCCCTTTTGCTGAGTCTTGAAAAGAGTTTTTCATTGTCCCCATATTACCATCAACAAGTGGATTAGATGTGATTGCTGGTAACACAATTGAGTGAGATTGTGAATAACAAGAAAGTTGAGTGTGGCAGCAAGTCTCTAGATGTTTCCTCGCTTCCTTTCCTGTGTTCAGTGTTGTCACTCTTTCAAAGAAGGCACGGGCGACTCAGGCAGCTTGGGGCAGGTGATCTGGTTTCACTTCCCAGGACCACATCCTGAATCGCTGCTGCCCGGCATTCCACCTGGGCCATAACAGAGAAGCCTTCTGACCTTGGAAGCATTCTAGCTGTCACCTTGGATGGATCAAAAAGGAATTTCCAAAAGTGGGAAGTTTCACAGTTGTTGCCAAACCCAACCATAATTCAACTTTTGTTGTTTTTTTATTTTAACCTTTACACCCTATTTCTTTAAAGTTGTATGATTATGTTAACTTGAGTGCTTTGAGTCCCCAAGACGAAAGGAACCATAAATGCAGACGGTAGCCTTGGTCCTGCCAGTGGGCGGCTTAGGTCTGTAATGTTGGGAAAGGGGCTGGAAGTTGAGCAAGTCAAAAACCTTGTGAATATGTGCAAAGGTGTGAAAATAGAAATTGCCCCAAAAGCCCATCTCTTAAGTGCTTTCTTAATGTTGGCACCTTGGAGAGTGTTTCCCTAGGTTTCTCTCTTCTCAGTTTTCTTTTTCATTCTCCGTTACTCAGAGAGCTAATAGAGAACAGCACTTGTCTGCTTTCTGTTTATTGGCCTCAACTTCATAGTATAAAAATATCCCTCCTGCTAGAGTGAAAACAGGTGCCATTTTGTAGCTTGAGCAGCAGTTTACCTCCTGTTTGAGGAAAGTGTCACAGGTACTCTCAAAGGAGAGAATTAATGACACCAATGTAGCCAATTAAACATACTATGTTAGAGGAGGGGAACATTGCAACAAATAAGCAGATTCCCATCCATTGCCTCCCCCTCTCGGCTCCCATGGGAGTCCATCTAGAAAACCTTGTGTTCTTCACCTATCAGGTCAAAGTGGTGGTAGCAATTTAAGACTAGCAATAGCAATAGCTACCATGAACTGAGTGTTTACTACTTGTCACGCTAGGTGCTTTTCATTCAGTCCTTCTAACAATCCTATGAGGTAAGTTCTGCTGTTTATTCCCATTTTCCTGATTAGGAAACTGAGAGTAAGTAATTTGTCCCAAGGTCCAGAAGTAATAAGTTACCTAGCCTCCCTCCCTTGAATTCAGCGCCATTCTACTTCCCAGTACTGTGATGAATTCAAAGCAAATAATTAATTCTATTCTTTGCATACAGTAGGTGCTCAGTAGAAGCTTATTGACCACTGATGATGACACCATTCTTAGAAAGTAGTCTGGAGCATGTGAAAAATGAATAGTTCGAGAATTGACAATTGGACAGCCAAATTGGCCTCATTTCGTAGTGAGGCGGAAATCAGTGCGTTCCTAGAGTGGACCAGGGTGACTGTAGCAAATCCAGAGCAGCTAATCCACGTTGGAGAAGAAATTTCAATGTAGGAACATTTCTCTCCGTAAACTTCCAGTCTGGCTGAAAAGAGGACATCAGTCAAAGCAGCAGAGAGTGGAGAGGACACCAGGCCAAAGGGACCCTTCTCAAACATCCCTTTCCCATCCTCTCCGCCGCCTCCAAGTCACGCCCAAGGACACTGACCAGCCAGGGAAGCCTTGGAGGGGATTTTAAAGCTGGCTGCTTCCGTCTCAAAGTTTTCAATTAGCTGTTTTGGGGGAGTGGGGTTTAAATTGACAGTTTTTTAAAAAAAAAATCAGTTTAAAGGATTATTATTAAACTGTGCAGCCCTTTACAATCAGTTAGCAAACCTCATTATAAAACTTGTATAATTTTGTAACCAAGTGGTGGCAATGTCTGACATAAGGCTTACTTGTTGAGATACGAATTCGTTTAAGGAGAACTTTTATTTGAACACGCAGCAGTTAAGTACGAGGGCTTATTCCTTGGGCACCTACTTGGTGCCTTATACAGGGCTCCATAATGAAGTAATTCTGTTGTGTTTTTTGAACAAATTCTTTTTCAAAATCTTTTTTTATTTCAGTGATTGGAGGCTGGTGGGGGTAGAGAGAATAGGAGATACGCAAGGACTAACATTCATTATAGGACTCTGGAATATAGCCAGAGGAGGGGTAAGATTGAGCCCTCTCATGGTCTAAAGTGCACCCTGAAATATTGGCTATCTTATAGTCCAAAAAAAGAAGGTGTCCTGAATCTCAATGTGTAGAACTCTGGAATGTTTCCACGCCTGGTACTCTGAATATCATGCTTCTAAAAGACAGTGAGTGGATGACTTGGCGTTGTCCTGATTTCCAGCTGCCCACCAAGTAGATCTCATTGGTGTGAAATAACCTGTCCATCCAAATGGATACACAACTCATTCCTAATTCCCAGGTAAGCATTCGTGGTCTGTGGAGTCTCTGTCACTCCCTGCTTTCATCGCCATCCTGCACTTTCCTCCTCCTCCTCAGGCTTTCCCAAGGAACTAAGCCCTGTGAGGCATAAGACCTAATTCTCATCACTCTATGGGGTCACCAACATCAGAGGTGCTCTCTGCTTTCTGTGAACCCGGCAAAAGCAAGGTCTATAACTGGGTTTATCCTGTTATGTGCATCCTGAATTGAAAAATTGGAACGTAGCTATCTTGTGAGTGAGCGTTGTTATCTATCTGTTGCTTAGCTTCAGTTGGTCAGCATATTTGCTTTATTCTTTATTATCGTCTCAGGGCTTGCTATTTCTCTTCCTATCTAATTAAATGCTTCCATTTTGAATAATTACATTTAAGTGCCAACAGTGTGCTAGGGGCATTTCCAACATAGAATTTGACACAGTCTTTCCCAAGCAGACTCATAGTCTAAATAAAGTAGACAGGACATAAACTCAGGGAAGGAGAGCAGCCCAGGTAGCCTTACCTTGTGCAGTTCTTAGCAGGTTAAACACCAGCAGTGTCGTAAGACATAAAAGAAAAGGCCCTCTGATTTTGTTACATCTGAACCTAGGAGACTATCCCGGAAACAAACTGGGAATCCTTTCTCATATGTGTATTTTTTAATGTACAGAGGGGAAGGGAGATGCAAGTGTTTCAGGGTTGGTTCAGATGAAAAGATTGATTTTTGTGAAAATTTCTGAAATGCTTGTAGCTACTGAATTAAGTGTGAGAGGACCAAAGAGCTGTATGTGTGAATAATGGGAACATCTTTTACAGAGTTGCAGCCAATTGTGGCAAAACATAATTCTGGAAGCCGAGAGTGACCCCTACCCCTTTGGGGAAAAGTACTCTTTTCCTTCAGGTGAGGACAGAATTGAGAGTGGGTAGTAGGAAGACCACTGGAATTGGAGTCAATCGAAATCCTAGTTTCTGTTCTCTCCTGTGTCGTGCCTGCTGTAGGATAAGTTTCCTTGCCTGCAAATATCAACAGTCCTTGTTCTCTTGACCTCACAGGGTGTAGTGAGGCTCCAATGAGATTATATTTGGAGGTGACTTGAAAAATCAACGACAGTCTTAAACATGGCTTTCCTGCGTGGAAGATAGGAGAACTGAAATGAAACAATAGGTCAAATAAAAATTTCTCCTTCACACCAAAAGCAAGCAAGGAAAGAAATATAACACTCAGCACTAGCTGAATACTGCTTGGAATAGCTGTTGATTTTCTTATTTTATAAATAGAATTGATGTTAAGTGATCCTAGAAGAGTTTGGGACTAAATTCTCTTATCATCTTAAATAACATTTTTGAATCAAGCCGTTGGTTTCCAAGCTGTGGTCACTTTCTATTAATGGAGATTTTAATAACAGAGATGTTACTTCTGTCTGTAAAATTTCAAAATAAACTTTTCTTTTGCTATTTAAAACCATCAATTTGAATAAAAGCCTTTTGGTAAATATTGTTGGCTGTTGGCTGGACTTAGCCAAGAATTTTTTTGGTAACGGATACCTAGGGAAAATTTTTGTACAGGTTCCCTTTGACCAATATCTACTCCCTTTGTGAACCATTTCTTCCAGAGGGGTATCTGTGATTGTTTGCATGTGAATACACACTTTGTAGTTAAGCATTTCCTTCAGATGCATATCTAGGGATAAGACAATTTTATTTGATCGAATTAGCCTTGTAATATAGCACTAATCTCGGTTTGTAGTTTGTGAAAATATGGGACTAGAAATAAGGGCAAACCAGAACCTCATTACATGTAACCTTAATGCTTTAATGTTATAACTTTAGGCAAAGCTAATAAAAAATGCAAAGGACTCTTAAATAATTTAAATTATCTAAAAAATTGAGCATATTCCTTCAAATAATAATGGGTTTCATGATCTGATTTTTTAAAAATTCATTTCTCATGTCTTGAATTACTTAGAAGTGTAGATATCAAAGTAAGTTTGAGTTTATTTAAGATTATTAAATATATTTGTTATCATACAGCGTCATTGAAGATTCCATTTTTTAGCTTAGCAATTATAATGTATAATGTTATGCAGTATATAATTCCAGTAACATATTTGATAATGTCATATAGTATAGAATTAATTTTTAGAACTTCTCTTTAAAATAGTGCTCTATCATTCCTTGATTCCTTGATTATTTTGAACTATTAATCAATTCTATTAACTTAAAAGTCATATCGTGTAGCTGTTATATGCTTTCTAAAATAAAAGCTTCTCTTACTATCTTAAACTTTACTGAGAAATTATTCCTTTCATAATGTATTTTCATTACTACACTCGTTTGAGAAAGGAAAGTAGTTAGGAATACAATTAACTGTGGTAACTGTGATTAAAGTAAAGATCAGTCCATTCCTAAAACTTTTCCTTCTTTTCCTAAATGATTACAGTAGGGAATTTTGAGTTCTAAGCAAAGCATCCTTTGCTTCCTCTGGTGCTGTGGTTTATAGCAATAAATACTCTATATTGATTACTACTAATTCTAATGGAAGTATACCAAGGCTGGAAACACATTATAGCTTAGCATTTAGTGCCTTAATTTTTAAACAGTTTTTAAATTTTAAAAATTGATAGAATTGCCCTGAATATGCTTCTGTTATTGGATCCATATCATGCTATAAAATTATTCTCATTTCATATCTTCTAAAGATCATTTTATTCACAATGTATTTTTCCTGGCACTTCATTGCTATTTTTACATAACTGAAAATCTGTCATTTCCATTTTAGCTCAGTTTGGAAATATGAAAACCATATCAGAGCAACACATTAAAGATTAGTATAGAAGCACAAAAAATTAATGGAAGAGAGTCATGTAGAGATTTTAAATTTAGTCAAATTATTCAAGTGTGCAATTTTAATCCATTAATCTGGTTTGAGACTGCTGAAGAGAAATATTTCTCTCCAAAGGAGGTTTTTCTCTTTCAAAGCATATTGAGAAGAGAAGCCTCACCTCTGAAACAAATACTAGTTTTGGGGGTTTTTTTTTGAAGAAAAGAATGAAGCAAGAGCTCCCCTAATACTCTGCTAGAATTTATTCTTAGTCAAAAACAGATGCCATTTACACACTAGGTATGAAAAGCTAGTTACGGTCATTAAAGGTGTTCTCTGTAATGCTGTGTACTACGATATTCAATACATTTATTTTCAAGCGACTTGGGGGCCACAAGGGAAGTTGTTTTCCTTATGAAGGGAATTCTGTATTTTACTTCATTATTTGTAGGTTTTTTTTTTTTTTTTTGTAAATATAAGACGGAGGAGGGGAGAAAGGGAGCTAGTTGTTTCTTTGAGTCTTAATACAGTACATCTTCTTAATGAACCTGCTGCGGTACCCGGAGAACAGCTCCCTGCAAATAAACATGCTAGAAGTGATTTAGCCACAATGTCCAGACTGTGTAAACATCTAATTATTACAATAAAATTGTCAATAAATTTACATTACTGCTCCCTTTTCAAACGTTAACCAACTTTTTCTTTGCTTGATAAAAGAGCATAAATTGTATTTTTATGTGTTGGTGTTTTTGTTTTCATTACAGTTCTTCCTGTACTCTAGACAAAAGATCTCAAGCCTTAATGCCCTGAGTTATTCCTGGGTGAAGAAAACTCCTACAGTTGTTTATTAATGCAATGTGCTGTGTCTCCTTTCACAAGGAGATGGCCTCGGAGCCATCACAATCTGATCTTTAGTCACGGCATTTTAAAAAAAGCCATAAAGCTGGTATTGTAGTCCCTGCAGCTTTAAGAGAGACACAAAGAATTAAGGCCTCTTATAATCCACTATTAGAATGGGAATTTAAGTTACATTAGAAGCAAAAGATAAAATGGTAAAATGCAATAATTTCCTTTAACAAAGATTACGTCCAGTTTTCAGAATTATGATATCATGTTGAACATAATTGTGGAATAGCCCCCCCCACACCCCGTATTTCTTATATAACTGGTACATTAACATTAGAAAAGCAGAGTGATATTAAATTCTAATGAGGTCTGGCCTATATGCTCTGCTAGGAGAAGAATGAGGATAATTCATTTGTATTCTACAAAGCGTTTGGAAATCCACGCACATCCCTGTGGCTTCAGCGCGTGGTGCTGATCATCTGTTCCTACTTGGGGTGTGTGTGGGGGCGTCCATTGCTTTGAACAGCATCTGAGCTGGGGAACATAGCTAACCGCTTTCCCGCTAGCTGTTGTCTCCTAGTGACTATTTAATATGGTTTCTCTCTATGTGTGTTTGCTTTACCTGTTCTTTTCAAGGATCTTAAAAATTGTGAGGCTTATGTTGGTGACAATGCACCTCTGTAAAAGCCAAACAGAGAAAATGGAGTGAAATTCAGTAGGGTAAATGTGATTTCACCATCCTCAGTAAACATGTCAGTTTTAAGTAAACAATGAGATGACAGTGAGGTATTCGTTCATTAAAAAAAAATCTGAAAAATGCTCCATTTGATCTGATATTGGCTGTTCAGGAAAAACTGCCTTCATTTGTGACTCTTGCTGACATTCTGCGAAAACAGCCCATTTCGGAAAGTTATATTTAGCAAAACCAAGGAATGAAAGATTTTAGCAAATTGCCACGTAAAATGATCTGCACAAAAAGGCGTTGGGGAAGTGAGCTAAGGCCTGTGCCAAACAGATGGCACCCCCTGCTGTGTTTTTGATTGAAAAAGAAAGGTAACATTTGCAGCCACGTCAAAGAGACAGTGATCAGCTAAACAAATTGGTCTCCGAAGTACCCCATCGCTGGAGCAAACCCCGCTGCAGGGTACAAGTGAGGCTGTATTTCAAAATAATGCTATGTTTGCGTCTTTCCTAAGTGAGGGGATATGTCCCCCTTTCACTCGGCAAAGGGAAGACGAGGTCTTTGTTGAAGTCGACTGCGGTATTATCTGCAGAATAAGCAATAGACTCAGCAACACAAGTGCCTGTTTCCTCCGATCACCACCGAGCGCCCGCAGATACTATTTGGGAAGACCCCGGCCACTATTACGCATTGTTCACTCTCCTATGTAAGCCCTCCGGCGTGTACAGAGAAGAAATCGGTGTGCGGCTT